>NC_060074.1:2175000-3465714 GCF_922984935.1 Meles meles
AAAAAAAAACAAACAAATATTCTCTACACAGCATAAGCATCTGATTTCAAGCCCATTACTTGAAGTCCTACACTATAAGAAAAGTTAAAGGAAATTATTTAAGTAAAAGGAATATGATAGAAACTTGGGTCCATACAAAGAAATAAAGATCTCTGAAAAGGGTTAAAATAAAAGTAAATATAAAAGATTTTTTATTATTGTTTTTACTCTAAGCCATAATTTAATTTCTAAGACAGCAAAAGTAGCAATTTTAACAAACAAAAAAGTAAACTATATGATAAAAGTAGCATAAGAGTGTGAATGAGAGAGTGGAATTATACTGTTAAAAAGTTTAACACTCTATGTGAAGGTTGACTTTGATTCAAAAATGTATATTTTGAACCCTAGAGCAACCACTAACAAACTATTAAAAACAGGTATTATTCATAAATCCATAATGGAGATAAAATGGAATTATACAAAATATTATCATCCAAAAGCAGACTAGACATAGCTAAATAGAGAATTGATGATTTGGAAGACAAAATATCCAGAATGCAACATAGAAAAACAGTAAGAAATATAAATGGGACATTACGAGATATAAAGGTTAGAGTAAGAAAATGTAAAATACATCTGATTAGAATTCCAAAAGTATAAAGTCAAGAAAATGGAAAAGGGGCAATATTATAAAAGATAATGGCTAATAACTTTCAAAATTGAAAATTAACTTGATCCTCAATGTTAGAAAATCTAAAAAAAAAAAAAAACCTAAGCAGAATAAATAAAAAGCAACACACATAAACACATTGTATTAAAACTACAGCACAATAAACATAAAATATTATAAAAGCAGAATTAGAAAAAGAAAGGCAAATAACTGAAAGGAACAATAAATACACTAAAAACTGACATCCCAATAAGAAAAGAAACCAAAAGACAGTGTAAGTTACTTTAGGAATACATTTTAGGAAGAAAACAAAAGTTACCTCAGAAAAGAAGTCTGAGATGCAAGCAATGAAAAATGTTATACATACAGGTAAATCTAAACAATCAATCACTATATAAGACAATTTCTAAAAAATCAGACGGGTTCATAAAAATAATACAAATCTAAAATTGTATATATCTGCTGGATTTTGGAAGTAAAGCATTTTAAGTGCCTGGTTTAGTTGGTAAGAAGTTAAAAATACTAATTGTAGGTTGTTAATTTTAACATTTGTGTGAAAATATTTACGACAATAATTAAAGAAAAGAAATTAAATGCATAAAATACACTGTATCTGGGAGTGTGGGATTAAACTGTGAGCAAAAACTAAAATCTATTAACCTCTTTCCTGAAAAAACAAGAATGGAAAAAAAAAACACCAGAAAAATAGGATAAATAGGAATAAAATGCAATGCTAAAAATTAAGTTTAGTAAATGTTAATATACTGAAATATGCAATTAAAAGTCATAGATGATAAGGCTGGGTCTCGTAGAAATGCAGGATTTGAATGAATGGGAGAGAGGTGAGAAGAGTAAGTGCAAGCAAATTGTGGAGGGTGGGGTGACTTTGACTTACTCAAGACGTGGTAAGTGAACTGGACAGAGGAGGCAGAGGCTTCATAGCCAGAAGCAGGAAAATTAATTTTTCCAGGTTTAAAATTCATGTGGTGGAAAAGAGAGCAGATGAGCAAAGTATAGACATTATAAAAGTATAGACATTATAAGAGTAGGATATAAGTGTGTAGGGTAAATGAAGGAGATAGAAGAGAAAGGAAGACTCCACCATTCACTTTGAGGAAGGATTCACTTGAAGGAAGATTCACTCTAGGCATAAGGAACTTGAGAATCATCATTAAAATCATCATCTTTGTTGGAAGATTTGGCCAGAAAGGAGGAATGAGGATGAGGATAAAGGAGAGCGGGATCAAAGAAATAATGCTCATATATGAGACTGATGCGCTGCTCACTGTGCTGAGGGCTAATAATGCTCATTTATTAACATTTTCTAGAGAACAGTTTCAATGCCTCATATTTCGCCACTTTAATACTTAAGTTTTATCAATGTTGAGGTGAAACTATTTACTCTTTAAAGAGTTTTGCTTAATAGCTCAATATCTGAAATGGAATTTTTTTTTTAAAGTATAGTTTGGAAACAAGAGAAAAGATGTGTCCTTCAAACACACATGCACGTAAAGGAAATAAAATGAGGATATATCATGACTATAATATAATTATTCTGCCTTATTTCTTTGCACCCTCCCAAATCTAAAAGTGGCATTGCTTTCAAGTTCTAGCCAAAAAGGAAAAAAAAAAAAAAAAAACATAGAATGAACTTAAGTACAATGTAGTCAAGAACCAAACACCAGAACTCTAACTTACAAACAACACACCCATCCCATAAATACAGGAGAAAGTCTGGTGGCACGGTAGAATTACAGGGAGCAGACCAGTGTTTGCTTTGGCAGAGGTGGAGTCTGTGCAAATGGGAACACAGCTGTATGCTGAGTATTTCAGAGTTCCTGAAACTGCTGAATCAGACACAAAAGAATATCCAAATTTGCAATGTATCAGCAAGTTTAGAGAACCGAGTGCCATTCTGATGATTTTTTTATTATTTTTATGGAATACGTGACCTCTACAAAGCACTTTTGTCACTATGCGAGTTGTAACATAGAACTTCCAGCTCCAGTACTGAGGGCCACATCTCACTTACATGGCTGTATTTCTTGTTCCGATTCAGATACTTCACTATTTGCCGCAAATGTAGCACAGCCAAACTCCAGAGGAGCTGGTAACCCTTTAGCCTGAAAGAGACTTAACTGAAGGTTTAATTAGTTACATATGTGTGAGAATTTTAATAAAAGTGAAATATCTCACACTGAAATTCTGAAGAGTAATGCTAGAAAATTACTGAGAATAAAATTAGAGAACTTGGTCCAGGGCTATCCCTGTTTAAGAATGAGGTTTTTTCACATAAGCCTTAATTCCACATAAACATTAATTTTCCAATTTAATGATTTATGCTATTTTATGGAGATGTTTAGGTCTTCGGCATTTTAAAAATGAAAATGAAAAAGAAGCACCATTTCATTTACCCAGCGGGGCTTTGCCCAAAGACGTTTACTGAATGAATAATAACTAAATGGTCCCTTAGTGCCTTACTTGTTCCATTCTTGAAAATTTTTAGGACTTCTTTCTGGACTGCTTAACCACAACCTTCTACAGCGTACCTTGTTCTAAATTACGTGTTCATGTGTGTGTCTGAATTCCCTACAGGTTCAGTTTCAGATCTGTGTGTTCCAGTCATTGTTGTTGAATTGACGTAGACCTACCTTCACATCATCAAATCCATTTCATCTCTAAAGTTTAATCTCGGCACACTAGAATATTTCCCCACTTTACTTTCCTTTAGATTTCTTGTTCCCATTTTTTTTAATGGACATTTCACAAAGTCTGCAAATAGACTTCAAAAGACTTCAACCTGGTGCTGACTACTGATTGGTTCATAGTGACTGGCTGGAACGTCCTACTAGGAAGAGCTTGAGGACAAATGTCTGAATTGAGCAGGAAATAATGTAGTGCTGGATTATGTCCGCTATGAACTTGGAATGGTGGGGTGCAAAGTGGTAGAATACTTGCTATTTATTTTCTTTTTTATGGAAATCAGCTTTCTCTTTTATTGAATTATGTTTGGCATAAGATATTATATAAACTTAAGGTGTACATGTTGATTTGATACACTTGTGTATTGTAATATGATTAACTTTATAGTGATAGTTAGCACCTGCATCACAACATATAATTGTCATTTTTTTATGGGGGGAATAACCAAGATCTTACCAAGATTGATGATTATAATCTTTTATTATTGTCCATATGCTGTACACTGTGCACGGGATTTCCAGGACTCATCTGATTACTAGTTGCAAATTTGAGTCTTTAAACAGTATCTCTCCTATTCCTTACAGCCCAGCCCACAGTAATCATCATTTTACTCTAGGTTTTTATGAGTCTCTCTTTTATATTCCACATGTAAGTAATACCATACAGATTTGTCTTTCACTGTCTCACTTACCTCATTTTGCATAACGTCTTCAAGGTCTATCCATGCTGTCACAGATTGAAGAATTTCCTTCTAACTTAGGTTTTTTTAATTTTTTTAATCTGGTATTTTAATTCCAGTTTAGTTATAAACAGTGCTTGTTTCAGGTGTAAAATGTAGCGACCCGACAATCCCAAACATCACCCAGTGCTCATAGGACAAGTTCACTCCTTGATGGAGATCACCTGTCTCACCCACCCCTCGACCTACCTCTCTGCTGTTACCATCAGTTTGCTCTCAAAACTGAAGAGTCTGTGTCTTGGCTTGTTTCTCGCTCTACCTCTCTTTTTCTTTTTCCCTCCTTTGCTCATTTGTTTTGTTTCTTAATTCCACATGTGAGTGAAATCATATGGTATTTGTCCTTCTCTGACTCGGCTTTGCTTAGCATAATACTTTCCAGCTCCATCCACGTCATTATAAATGGCAAGATTTCATTCTTTCTATGGCTGAGTAATATTCCGTTGTATACATATATATCACGTCTTCTTCACCCATTCATCTACTGATGGACAATTGAGCTTCTACCATAACTGGGCTATTGTAGATAACGGTGCTGTACACCCAGGTGCATGTACCTCTTTGAATCAGTGTTTTTGTATTTTTGGTGTAAATACCCAGCAGGGCAATTACAGGATTGTAGGGTAGTTCTATTTTTAACTTTTTAGGAAACTCACAGGAATATAGAGACTGCTGCCTTGAAAAAATGACTTTTTCTAATTCCTATTTCGTTAGCCAAAAGAAAGCTATTTTTTTTTTTTGTTTTTTTTTATTATTATTTTTTTTTTTTCCCTTTTTATTTATTTATTTTTTTTTCAGCGTAACAGTATTCATTCTTTTTGCACAACACCCAGTGCTCCATGCAAAACGTGCCCTCCCCATCACCCACCACCTGTTCCCCCAACCTCCCACCCCTGACCCTTCAAAACCCTCAGGTTGTTTTTCAGAGTCCATAGTCTCTTATGGTTCGCCTCCCCTCCCCAATGTCCATAGCCCGCACCCCCTCTCCCAATCCCACCTCCCCCCAGCAACCCCCAGTTTGTTTTGTGAGATTAAGAGTCATTTATGGTTTGTCTCCCTCCCAATCCTATTTTTAAGTCAAAATGTCTGAATTAACAAAAGAACAATGACTTTGTGTTAAGTTTACACCAGTCACCATGCTAACTGCCTTACATGGATCATTTCATTTAGCACAGACAATCTGGAAGAAAGGAACTACTGACATCTTCAGCATCATCATCTCTAATTTAGAAATAATAAAATTCAGTTTGGAGATGTACTCAAGCCCCAGCTCTGGTGAATAGCAGGGAAGAGATATGAAGCCCAGGAAATATAATTCTGAACCCTATATTTTAAATTACAATGGGAAGTGATGTCTCTAAATGAGACAACAGGTCATCTCTAAGTCCTACTAAAATAACTGAGCTGAGAATTAATGTTCAGAAACAGAACAGTTAGTACTTGGTCTCGCCTTAGATTCCAATGTCCATGCTGTACTTGTTACCTAACCTCGTCTCCTTGAGCCACTCTTGCCTGTATGTAAAATGGAGGTAATGCTCCCTACCTGGTGAAGTGATTACAAAGATTAGTAAAATAGTTGCATGTAAGACATCTGACCCACAGATGGCAATAAGTGTTGGCTGTCCACACTCATATTTGAATTTCTTATAGTTCCTATAGTTAATCAGATCTTTAGGGTTAAAAAGGGGTTATAACTCACTAGAGAAGCAAGCATAATGAATCTTTTTAAATAATTGCAAATTTGTGTAACACACTAGAAGCAAGATATCAGATTTATGAAGACAAATTGGTAGAGTTTTTAAGTAATTATAGGGCCAAACTCATACCACCCTGCCAAATTCCTTATTTCCCAAAATGACCTATTTAAACTTGGAGAGCAATTACTCCCCTTCCCTGCAACCAACAATTCTTAGCCTCTTCTAAGTCTACAAAATGCTCCTTGAATGACCCTTAGGTGCTATGTCTCATCATGGCCTAGGACTGGACGGATGGAGTAGGGAGTGGGAGGGGATGAGAGATGCGTGGAGATAACGGGCCCCGACTTGACCGACTAGGAATAGAGGAAGAGCCGGCGCATGTGAGTCCGGGCTCACTGACGGACCCCATAAGGAAGGCAAGTGTTAGAAATAGGTCAGAGCCAGGAAGGTGACTACAGCCCCACAAAAGATGGCAAGAGTCAGAATATCCACCTTCAAACAAATGCTGAAAGGAGCTTCAGGGGAATCAATTCAACACAGGCTCACAGGGACAGAGGCCCAGACCAAGTGCCACTGTCCTTGTCTATTACAGCACTCAGGATCCTGGGGACACACACAAGTGGATTCACAGTGGATGTGTGTGCCCTCCAGGCCAGCTACATACGGAGGCAGAAATAGTAGCTGCCTGTGTGCTGTGATTTGAGAGGAAACAAGAGGTTTCTTCTCCAAAAATATACCATTTGATGAATAAAAGTCCTTTGAGCTAAGGAGTGGTTCCCTGTTAACTGAAGTGTTGGAACCAAACCTGAACAACTGCTGAGCAGGAAGGAAAATCCACTCGTGTTCGTCGTTTACAACTCACCTGGAAACATATTTGCCCAACACATTCACCCTGACAGCAATTGTGTGGAAGTTGTTTGAGAGGAATAAAATGTGGGAGGCAGAGAGGGAAAGAAGAGCCCCAGGGCACCACAGGGCTGGGAAAGGTGACATTAGAAGGCTGTGATAACAATGCCGCATGATTGTGAAGTTAATGTAGAATTATTTTCAACTCTATTGTGAGCAGTGATTCAATAAGAATGTCTAGTAATATTAAATTTGGAAGCCTAAATTAAAATTCCTTGACTAGGAATATTAGAGATAATTCTTATACACACTTCAATTTATACTTTAAAAAGTAGCAAGAGTGATTTTGTAAAAATATCCTTGGATTTTATGCAAATTCAAGACAAAAAACTGGTAAGACATGCTCCTGCAATATTGAACTATACATGTGAAAAGGAACTATCAATACTCCAGATCAAACAAAAGCTTGTTTTTTTTTCTTATATATGTTAAATTGGAATTAAACTAGGGTAAACGTATGACTTTTCAAACTTAAACAAGAAGATTGTAGACTAAAGTTGTGAAGTTTATTGAATGCTGGTATTTTAAAAAATTGGCTGTATTTTAATTGGTTCCTCTAACCTCTATTGTTAACTTTATGCAAAATATTTTTGAATCATTAAGACAGATCTTCAAAATTAGGCCAATACTAACTTGGGAAGAAAATAACAAGCATTTCAGCTTCCAGTCTATTAAACCTAAGCCAGAAAGAGCTTACTCTGTGCTATGGTCTGAGTGTTTGCATTCCTTCAAAATTTCTTATGCTGAAATCCTAACTCCTTTCTAAAAGGGGATGGTATCAATAGGTAGGCCCTTTGGTAGGTGTTTACATCATGGGGATAGAACCCTGATGAATTGAGGACTTATCCAAGAGCCTCCAGAGAGATCCTTAGCCCTTCCACCATGTGAAGGATACAGTGAGAAGTCTGTAGCCCAGAAGAGGGCCTTCTCCAGAACCTGACCGTGCTAACGCCCTGCCGTTGCACTTCCAGCCTCCAAAACTATGAGAAACTAATGTCTGTTGTTTATAATGACCCCATCTGTGGTATTTTATAACAGTAGGCCAAACAGACGAAGACACTCTGTGATTTTACAGTTTCGATAATCTGCTTTGAAGACCTTCATCAGTCATACAACTCCCTTACCAAGCATCTCATAGGTGTCAGTTTCTGGTCTAAGAGCTAAGGTTGCAGAGATCAACAAGCTGCCCAGAAGAAGTCCACATCCTGGTGGTTCAGAAAACCTCACAAATAACTAAAACAGAAGGAAATAAGTGCTCTGGGTCACTGCTTTTTCCAGCCAGATCTCTCAAACAGGTTTTCTACATTATCCGTCTTCACGTTCACCTCCTCGTTCCTCTCTCTACTCCATGCAGCACAGCCATCTTTCCACTGACGAGGATTCCCTTGTGATCACCAAGTCCCAGGCAAAAAGCAAAAGTTTGGTAAGTTACCTTACCAAAACCTAGAAGCAATCTACACTGCTGTTATTCCGTCTTTTGGAAATTTTTCCTTACTGCTTCTGTTTTAATCCTATTTCTTTAATCACTCTTTGTCTCCTTTTGGCGTCATCTTCCCTGACTCAGCCTTTACTTGTGCACTTATACTCCTATCTCTCTCCAAAACCTTGATTGGAAAGTCTATGCTAGAGAGTCTCGAGGTACTTTTCTTTTACTTTTGAGCTACACACTCATTTATACCTTAGTGTTCTTAATACTCCTTTTGCTTGTCTTGAAGGAATATCAAGCTCCACTTGTCTGAAACCAAATTCATTACTGTTCTCCAATCCACCCCCCTTTGCTTACTTATTTTTAATTCCCGTTCAAAAGTCACTTCCTTGGGAAATTCCATGCAGTAGAGATCAAGGGCATTTGGTTCACCATGTATGTGCAATTCTTTGCACAATATCTATAACATAAGGGATTAATACATACTTGATTTGAATGAATAAACAATTTATGAAGTGCAGCGGAACCAATCATTAGTTTTATCTGGAACTCATTTTAACGGGACAGTTTACTCTTGAAGGATGAACAGGATTTTGTCAAGATAAGGGGAAGCAGAAGAAGCAACATAAGTGAAACTATGGAAGTATTAATGTTTCAGGAGAATGAATTGAGGACTACAGAGCAAAGGGCATGATAAAGCAGGGACTAGAAGTTGGGAGGTGGAGTAGGGATAGTCATAGAGGAGGAAAGGGAAAATTGGAAAAAGAGATAAAAAAAGCAGATTGTGACAAGAGTGTGAGGATTCTTAACTTTATCCCATAAGCAACTAGGAGCCACTGACGATTTCCAAGTTGAGAAAGAGAGATGATCTGTGTTCAGGGAAGTGTACTGTATTGGTGATTAAGCTATGATGCTCATCTCCAATCCACCCATCCATATTCGGTTCTAGGATGCTAATGCTGGGACTCTGCAAATCACCATCTTGCCAGCTGTTCTGTTCGAGTCTGTCAACAGGGGACTGACTGTAAAGGGAAACTAGAAGACTGGTAAAAGGGAAACTGGACTCTCTCTTTCCTGTTTGATTAATGTTTTTATCAGAAGCACCCTACCATGGCCCTTGGGCTTCTTTTGGCCCTCCCATGACTAGCTATGGAGGTACCAGTACCTTCCAAGCTCTGCCCCTCCGCCCAAATTTGAGTTCCCTCTAGGGTCCTTCCTCTAACTTTCTTGCTAAATAAATACTCCAGCTTCATGTCTCTGTTCCTCCCTTAGGAGTTGTAGCAGCTTCTGCAATCCTTCTGGTATTCTTTTGTGTTTTTTCAGTCTTCTAATAACTTATTGTTCAAGCATCTTCGATTCTGCATGTGTGACTTCTACAGTTCTTACTGGACCCTAGTTGACATAAAAACTTCTCTATGGGCCACAAAATACAGTGGTAAGAACTGAAGTTAGAAGATCAATTAAAAGACTATTTTAATATCCTAGATAAGAGATAAATCAGAGAAGCTGGGAAGAATAAAAATGGTGATAAAAATAGTAATAGTTAACAGTTATGGAGAACTTACTATACACCAAGCACCATTCTAGGCCCATAATCCCTATGATATAGATACTATACTTATTTCCATTTTATAGACAAGAAAACTGAGACCCACAGAGGTTTTGAGTAATGGGCCCCAGGTCACACAAATAATAATGGTGGAAACAAAGTTTAAACCCCAGTGTTCTAGTTCCAAAGTCCTTCTTTTTAAACAACTAAAAAGGAATTGAATTCTTGAATTATTTCTGAGAAGGAAGCAATAGAATTTGAACTCTCATTCAACAGAAAATATCACAGAGAGGGAGAAGTAAAAAAAAAAATGCAAAGACATACTTCGGTGAGTGGGTAGATGATAAAGCTATTAATGATAATGGAAATCTTTTTAGAAGATCAACTTTGGGTGCCTGGTACATATAATTAATTCAATTTTGAATATTTTAAATTAAAAGTGAATGTGGGAAAGGTGAGGAGTGATGTCAATTGAAAAGATTAATTTGAGTTAGAACTTTAAATGGTTGACATAAAGATACACATTTCAAGAGTTCTCAAGACCAAGATGTTAGATAAAGTCATGAAAGCAGATGGTAATGCCTTCCCTGAAAGTGAGACTACAGAAAGAAAGTGAACAGAGTTTTCAAGCTGTTAAGTATAAATCTTAAGACTCTTTTTTCTACATAAAGAATAGCAAACAGTCTTCAGAAAAAATATATATTAAGCAGTGGAATGGAGAAACAAAATGAAAGGAAATGTATGTGGTATGACACATAAGGAAAGTATGAAATGATTCAAGAGGTTTTCGGTATTTTTTTTTTAAAGGAAACATGAAGTAGAGGGAAATGGGAGATAAACACAGTTTAGAACAAAATGCTTTAGTTCCTACACTAAAATGCAGGATTCCTTGGACTGATCATACGTCTTAGAATGATTTGGCAACAGAGACTGGGATGACATCAGCAAACCAATCCCTTAGCCGAATAGAATGACTCACATTTTCGTCTGTTTCCACTTGATTAAAATATTTTACATTTGTTGAGCTTGAAAAAAAGACAGAGGAAGCCATTGAAAGTGGAAAATTGTAAGTCCAAATATGGCTTGTTTCTGACTCACCAGAATGGCAGCATCATAGGAACTAACTCTAACTTTAAGACTTTAAAGAAAAAAAAAAAAAAACTTCTATTCAAGAAATAATTCCCCAAATCACAAAAAAATGTTTTATGACTTAAACTTTTAACTTAAAACCAGAGAAAAACCTTAAAAAATTATCTTCTGTAATGTTTTTTAAAATACAACTATCAACTATAGAAAAAAGAGGTAATATTAGAATATCACCTGGTCTTTAGAACTTGTTCAGAATAGTATAAACTCTTCATTTGGATGATTCCAATGTATCTAAACATTTGCTTCTTAGGAAAACAGCAGGCAGGAAAAGCAGGGTAAAGAGGTGGAAACAGCTTTGCTTCTTTACAGGGATCTATTCCAAGTAATCTGCTAACAATCCATTTCCTGGCTTGTTCATGACTTTTTTTTTTAAACTCTAGTTGCTAATACTGATCTTCAGATCCCTTAACAACAAAAAAGACAGAATTAGGCAGAATTCACTTGGAAAAGAAATCCATGGCTGCTGACATTAGGCAGTAATTTTTCTAAGTACATGAATTATTGGAGGCCCAAATTATATAAGTGAAAGCAGTCTTTAAATTATAAGGCACTGTATCAACCTTACTTATTATGTATTAATAGACCAGAGCATATAGAGATCAACTACGAATGGGAACAACACTGTCGGGTATTATTTCATATTAAGACAATGTGCTATTTTCTAAGGCTTCATTGTTCTTTGTTCTGTAGCGACATTAATTAAATATTTTCATCAGTAAAACTTATTAAACTCTTCAACAACCAGTGGGTAGGTCTTTCTAAATATAACCAAAACCACACAGAAAAAATACTGAGAAATTGATTCAGTTAAAGTTCAAAACTATATTATGTCAAAATAAATTTAGATGACAAAAGCCACACCATTAAAATTATTGTTGTTATTGTTGTCACTGTAACATGTGATAGACAAAGAATTAAGACCTGTATCTTAAGAATAGTTCATTTTTTTACTTTTTTTTTTCAAGATTTTATTTCTTTACTTGACAGAGGGAGAGCCAGAGGGAACAAGCAGGTGGAGTAGTAGAGGGAGAGAGAAGCAGTCTCCCTGATGAGCAGCAGCCCAATGTAGGATTGAACCCAGGGCCTGAGATCATGGCTTGAGTTGAAGGCAGATGCTTAACTGATGAGCCACACAGGCGCCCCTTAAGAAGAGTTCTTACATATCATTAAGAAAGAGGCAGACTCTAACAGAAAAATGGGCAAGACTATGAACAGACAATATAGAAAAAAAAAAGGCCAATAATAAATACATATATATGAAAATAATTACCAAGCTTACTAAAAATCAAGTAATGAAAAGTTTAAAACTCTGAGGTGCAGGGGTGCCTGGGCAGTTCAGCTGGCTAAGTGTCACCTTCAGCTCAGGTCATGAATCTCTGGCTCTTGGATTGAGCCCTGCATCAGGCTTCCTGTTGAGCAGGAAGCCTGCTTCTCTCTCCCTCCACCTCTCCTCACTGCTCACTCTCTCTCTCAAATAAATAAATAAAATCTTAAAAAAAAAAAACCCACTGAAGTACTATACTCACATTTCGTAATGACAAAGATTAAAAATTAAAATACTCAGGGGGATCCTGGGAAAATGACAAAAGTAGAAACAGCATGCTTTTGGGGTCTTCCAGAAAACCTACATAAAAATGGAGGAAAGAGCTAGAGTGAACTAAACCCCCTGGACAACATTTACAATATACAGTTGTGTGGGACAAACCACCAACAGCCTTAAACCTACTTGGGATGGAAAGTTGTGCAAGAGAAAGTCAAGGGAAATCAAGAGACAGCTGATGACTTGAGAAACAGGGCGATCCCAAATTGCTGCCAGCAACTGTTCACTGAAAACTCCAGCAGCCTGACTTGAGATCCATTACTGGGAGGCAGAGGTGCCACAGCGACAGTGACCCGCCCAGGTGGGGAGGGTTATTTCGTTAGTGACATTGTTTACAATTGCCCGTAGAGACTGACAACCTAAAGCAGATCAACTTTAAGTTTTTAAAAAATTCTCTATAGACTATGTGACCCCTTTGAGTCGAGCCACTAATCTCTACTGTATATCGTCAGATTCATTCAGCATTCACTAACTCACTTATGCATTCAGTATTTTTTTCACTAGGTGCTGGAAGATGAGAATTCAAAGATGAAAAAAACTGAATACCCGCTCCCTCAAGATTTTAAGATCAAATATGTAAACAAGCAAAAAATACTCTGTTATTAGTGTATGTCACTGAAATGTATTCATCAGATTGAGTAAGTCACACTGGAGAGCAGGTACTAGGATTCTAAAGAAACGTAGTATAACAGAATGGTTAAGATCACAAACTCCGAAGTCAAGCAACTCTGAATTTTAATTCTGAACATTGTCACTTACTGGCTGTATGACGTTGGACGACTGGGCTTTCTTAGTATCCATTCCTTCAAGTGAAGAAAATGGTAATACCGCCTCAGAACGTTATCAAGGAATAAATGAGCTCACTCATATTCTGAGCCCTTAGAATTGTCTCTGACATATTCTGCAAACTCAAAAATGTCTATTTTTTATTATTGAATGGATCTAGTAAAATCTAAATTTGCTGGAGAAAGTGGTATGGGCAGACTCACAAATATTTCGTTCATCAGTGAGGACCAACATGAAGAAATGGCAAAAATTTACCATGTAAGAGTGCGAGAAAGGAAAGAAGGAGGGGCAGGTGACGCAAGTATCCATGTGACAACATTGTACTGGACCCGGCTGCATAAACACAGTAATTCGTAAAAAAATTAACACTGGTTCATTCTTTGTGAATGAAGACTCACTAGTTGCAAATAATACTGAAGAGTCCTTACTGTCTTTGCATTTATTTACGTCCTGAAGTAAGAAGAGTACCAGCATCTTCTTGTCATCGAAAGACATCAACCATGGAGGTGAGACAGTCCTCCATATCAAAATACAATAACGTGTGCACATAATCTTAGTTTTTGTAAACTCTGCAAAAAATAAGATATTATATTTTTAATTATAAATATAATATAATTATATTTTAATAATATAATTAAATATAATTATATTTATATAATTATATATTTATTATAATTATATTTTAATCCATTAAGGTCACTTTCTACATTGGAGCAGCCATGGGCATTTTGGGAATTCAACCACGAAGTTGAGTTGGGGATACATTTATTATTGATTTGGTGGGATATACTTACGTGGCTCACAGTCCCTTCCAAAAGAATCAAGATGTTGCTAGAGGTCCTGTATATGAGTGGTTTCAAGAAATGCTCCTGCCTATTGTGCTGACTGGCCCAGCACCATAACGCAAAGGCTCAAGGCTAGAATGTGTATATTAACATGAACATGTACTACAGTGCCTTGCAAAAAAAAAAAAAAAAATAGGTAGGCAGTGAAGAAAATACAAGAATTGAAATACATAAACCCAGAAACTAGTCTGGAAAATTCTTCTAATCATCAGCCGTGTACAACTCCATGGCGGTATTAGATTCTCATTTATGTGTCGTCAAAGTGCAAGTTCTCTCCTCTCGGCGAGGTCTCTAATAATTCAGTGCACCCAACTGTAAACGCACAGCGCATTTTTTTGTTCTTGTTTTTGTTGGGAAGTATGAAATGGGATTGTTGGTTACCTCTATTTATAGGACACAACACATAGTAGTAGTAAAAACGGGAAATACTTCAAAATATGAAAATGTTTGTTTTATATGCATTTCAATGTGTTGGATTATATTTTAGTGTATGTATTTCATCTTATTCTGGCGGTCTGGAGCAAACCAGAGGCAAAATGCCACCTATGCAGAAAAATTGTTTGAAAAAGCTCAAGTTCTAGTAACAGAAACACTGCACACACACGCATCAGTCAGTGTGTAAAGGATTGCAGAGCTCAAGACAAAGGAACAGTCATTTAAAAATACACTTAAGCCGTTCTTCCTTGTGATTTTAAGTTAGTTTTGGACATTTTTCACAATTATTTGTTGTACCCAAATTCAAGTGTAACAGGATGGGAGTATCCTAGCAGAAGCCAAAAACATCAACTTAAAAAGGGTTGGTTACAATTCAGTCAGGCAACTCCTACAGATGTGGGATTTGTCAAGTCCTCATGTTCTGATTTTTTATTTTTCTCATTTTAAGTAAATATTAACTTGCACACCCAATATGTATTTGTAATTTTCTATTCATTTTCTTGTAGAAGTCTTCTCTCACATTGAGTGAGACCGGCAAAAAGGAAATGGATGAACAAATGCATTCATGATGACTTCAGAAGGCAGACATTATGCGGGAGAACACTCGGGTGTCATCTGTCAAACAATGATAGATACCAGAGTCGTTCATGCCCTGGTACTTGGAGCTGCAATTGAACCAGCACAGTGCAGTCTAAATTCCTCAGTAGGAAGTATTTTCTTGGTTACACAAGAAGGGGCCTGGCATCTAGGTTGAACTGCAATGCAATGATAGCCCGAGGAGGCCTTGGCCAAGCACACAGGATGCTATGGAGCCAGGGTCAGCTTCCAAATGTGCGACATAGAGAGGCATGATGGGCTCCACACGTAGAAGTGCCACGTGCTCATTCATTATTCTGCCCTCCTCTTGAAACTCAGGGCAAATTTTGAACATGGGGGTCCATATTTCCATTCTGCACTAAGCCCTGCAAATTATGTAGCCAGTTCTCTGTAGAACACACATGGTCAGTCACGACAGCCCATGTGGAGCTGAAATGGTACTTGTCATGTCTGCCTGGCTGTCACAGTTGTGGGCTGCCACAAGGAAGATGTGACCTCAGGTAAGGAGACACTCTGCTGTGGAGGCCGACCCTGCAGCTGCGGATAGCTGGGCAACAAATCTTCTGGAGGGGGACCTAGGTAGTCTGTTTCTATTTCCACCATTATCATGATGACCATTTAGTGGGTGTTGGATTACGATCTTGTTGCAACACTTTAAAGATAACTTCAGCTGCCCAGTTTTCTCCTTTCTCGTTATAAGTATGTAAAGATTCCAGAAGTCTAAGTCATTTTTCTAACTCCTAATGACCTAAGAAAAGTTCACACTAAAATTCTTTCTTAGTAAGAACATTCCTTAGCAAGAGAACTCAAATTATTCTAATTGCATTTTAAATTTATAACTGTGACATAAATTCTGTGCTCTAAAGACAAAAGACAAGTATTAATTTTCTACAGGGGTTTAATATGCCAACTTCTCCAATGTTAACCAATACAATTTTCAGTCTCTGTCTTTTTATTATCTTTTTTTAAAGACTTTATTTATTTGAGAGAGAGACTGACAGACAGAGAGAACATGAGCAGGGGAGGGGCAAAGGGAGAAGCAGACTTCCCTCTGAGCAGGGAGGCCCATATGGGGCTCAATCCCAGGTCCCCAGGATCATGACCTGAGCTGAAGGCAGATGCTTAACTGACTGAGCCACCCAGGTGCCCTAGTCTCTGTCTATTTATTATTATTATTATTATTATTATTATTATTATTATTATTATTTTAGTCTCTGTCTTTTTAAATTAAATTTCACTTAGCTAGGGGTGCTTGGGTGGCTCAGTCAGTTAAGGATCCAACTCTTGATTCCAGCTCAGGTCATGATCTCAAAAGTTGGGAGACGAGTCCGCACTGGGCTCACGTGCTGGATGTGGAGACTGCTTAGGATTCTCTCTCTCCCTCTCCCTCTGCCCCTTCACAACCTCTAGCTTTTTCTAAAAACAAAAAACAAACAAAAAAAAACTTGACTTAGATAAACATTCCAAATAGATTATTCCAAATAAGGACACATTTTAGGATGATTTTAAACTCCTTGGATTCTGGAAACGCACCAGTAATCCTGGTTATAAATTAAGAAATAAAACACTGGTAGCTACAGTAGATAAAGATATATACAGTATATAAAGCAATGTAAGCAACATTTAGCGTCCCAGCTTTATTTCTGATCCTCTACAGTACATAAGCAAGATCATAAGCACAAAGATCATCGCCCAATGTTTCTCAACCCTCTTAACCTCGCTCTTTTCCCCCCATAGCAATGATTTCTTTTGAACTTATGTTCATATTTGTTATTTTCATTGTCTATCTCCTCCCTCTACAAGAGAAGCTTTATGAGGTCAGGGCTTTTTGCCAGTTTTGTTCATTGTTATATTACCAGTACAAAGAAGAGTGGCTGACCCACAATCAGTTCTCTAAAATAACTTGTTGAATGAATGAATGAATACATAGAAATTTATAAAAACCTTCCTAAAATTATAACTAAAAATATAAAGTCCATAAACCCACATTTGCATTATTAGCAAAGGCAAAGCATTATTATATCACAGCTCGATAGAAATCAAAATGGAGATGATAAGTAATACTCAAACTCTTAAACGCTACAAATTATAAAAAATAATTACGGCAGGGGCGCCTGGGTGGCTCAGTGGTTTAAGCCTCTGCCTTTGGCTCAGGTCATGATCTCAGGGTCCTGGGATCAAGCCCCGCATCGGGCTCTCTGCTCAGTGGGGAGCCTGTTTCTCCCTCTCTCTGCCTGACTCTCTGCCTACTTGTGACCTCTCTCTGTCAAATAAATAAATAAAATATTAAAAAAATAATAATAATTACAGCATACACCAGTTTGAAGTTCAGTTTGTGGATGATTATGCTTTTGATATAGTCTAAAAGTTATGTTAAATGGCCAAGAGATGTTATTCTCTTTTTTAAAAATAGAGAAAAATCTAGAGAATAGTGTCTGGTACTAGTAATAAAGCTTGGTTTCTATTTTGCCTTTCAGCATATATTTAAGCTCTTATCGTTCACAGAGACATAGGACCTTAAATCCTCAGGGTAGGAAGTAGGAGCAAGGAAATAAATGTTAAAAAGAAAAAAATTATAGTCATGCTAACATTAACCCCAAAAGCACATGTTTGGTAATGAAGCCTATATCCAAACATTATGACTTCTTTACTAAAAGATACTTATTCAAGAAATGTAATTAGATAACCTTACACTTAGGTTACTAAAAAAGGAAGGCACACAGAATTTAGACATCAGCCCCTCTTGACTCTCGTAGATAGGGATTTCCATTTTAATAGATCATGTTCCTAAAAAAAATTTCATATAATTTTTTCATTCTCTTTTCTCCTCATCTGCTCTTCTATGGTAACAAGAGAGAAGAACAGTGCATAGCAACATTATAAAAGTTAGACTAAAATCTGACTCATCAATGATGCTGGGTAACAAGGCTTATCCTGGAGGGAGACATGAAGAGCTTATCTCCATGGTCACCATGTGTCCACCATAAACTTAGTGTCTATAAAATAGAATATTCTATAATGGGTATCTACTTAAGACCCACAGTGAAGGGAATTTAGCTTGAGTCCATTCTAAGTTATAGCCCTGAGGCCTTGAAAAAAAATTCAAGGTTATTAACTAGAATTAAGCACTTAAAAATAATGCTTAAAATGTTCATTGATCCAGGTAAATCACTATCATTTTGTTACTACTTAAATTTTCTCTTATTCTTAAATAAATTCTAATTAGTAGAGCAAATTCAGCTGAGAATGCTTTGGAGTTTAAGCTATATATCCTCATTTGTTAATATACATCAGAATTACCGAGATGACTAACAAAAATGGAAATTCATAGACTGTTTTCCCAAAGATTCCAAACTAATAGGACTGGGAGGATGGCCCATATATTAAGAAACACTGCAATGGATACCTATAAATTTCCAGGTTTTTACTAGAGTTTTGTGGGAGTTTCTAACACTATTATATGAACACTGGATCAATAAGGCTTATTAAGTATTATTTTTCATAACATATTCTCCACATCTAGGTCAATAAAAAATATCTTATATCTCCTACCAGTTGTATCCTCCTAGCCAGGAAAAGTGCCAGTTCAAGTCTGTTCTCCTACAAAATCAAAAGAAACATCTGTGTACTGGTAAATGCCAGAACAGAAATGATCAGGTAATTTCCTTCTTGGGCTACCAAATAGACTAATCCTCAGAGAACCTAGACTGGGCACTTGAAAAAGCACTTAAGGGCTTGACTCTGGGCCATCGTACTTTGGCCAAGGCAAACCTGTCTCTTTTCCTCTACAGAAGGGGCAGTTGTGTTTGTAGTTTAGGAAAGGAAATACCTGACGCCCAGCAGAAAGCCTCCCAGAATTCCAGTGGTAGAGCTCTGCTGCAGGCTAAACGCAGAGCATCACTGAACACACAAAAACCAGATCTCAGGACAAGGGCAAGTCAGCACTGGTCCCGAGAGCTGCTTCACACGAGGCTGCTCCAGTCTCCTGTGCGGAGCAACTCTCACTTACCAGCACCAGTGTCCAGGATGTATGTCAGAATAACCCAGGGATAACATGCAAATTCTAAATTTTAACCAAAATGGACAAATATCTGGGTTTTCTCTACATGAGCCCAGCTAAAAATGTGCACTTGTATGACTTAGGTTTATACTAAACTATTTTACCAGCTTATATTCATTAGAAAACAAATTTCTCCAAATGACTTAGCATATAAGAAATCGCCACCAGAACAACTTCCAAATGAAGCCATCTTGGAAAAGGTACCTTTCTCATCCAAAGCGAAAATTTTTTCCTCATCCAGACTATTTCACACACAAGATTTAGTGTAACAAAACTGTGTGTTTCAACAGTATTATTACGCACATAACCAGGCTGGCCTACATTTGCCTAATCTATAGTCCCTGTTTTTCAAAATTCAGATTTCAGTCTTCAATTACTGGGTTTCTGTGAATACTAGAACAATCTAGGCAGTCTGTAGGTCAGAAATAACCCAACTTTTGTAGCAACATGGACGGGACTGGAAGAGATTATGCTGAGCGAAATAAGTCAAGCAGAGAGAGTCAAGTATCATATGGTCTCACTTATTTGTGGAGCATAACAAAGAACATGGAGGACATGGGGAGATGGAGAGGAGAAGGGAGTTGAGGGAAACTGGAAGGGGAGATGAACCATGAGAGACTATGGACTCTGGAAAACAACCAGAGGGTTTTGAAGGGGCGGGGGGTGGGAGGTTGGGGAACCAGGTGGAGGGTAATAGAGACGGCATGTATTGCATGGAGCACTGGGTGTGGTGCAAAAACAATGAGTACTGTTATGCTGAAAATAAATAAATAAATAAAAGAAATAAGCCAGGAAATCTAAAAAAAAAAAAAAAAAGCTAATCAGATTGTAATGATATTCTCCAAAAAGCAAAAAGACATGTATAAGAATTTTCATAGCAAAACTATTCCTAAGAGCCAAAAATCAGTAACCACCCAAATGTGTATCAATAACAGAATGGATAAATAAATGTATGGTTTTGATAATACAGCAATGAGAGCGAATGGTCTATAATTACATACAGTTAGCAAACATCTTATAAACATAATGTTGAGGAAAGCCAATATTATGTTGTTGGTGCATACTGTATGTTTCTATTTCTATAAAGCTCAAACTCGGGAAAAATTAATCTATGGTGTTATAAATCTGAATAATGGCTAACTGGAGAGAGAAGGAAAGATACTGATCTGGTGTTGGTAAAGGGGCTTTCCGAGTGGTTAACAAGACTCTGTTTACTTAACAGGGTCCCAACTCCATGGGTCTGTTCACTTGGAGAAAATCTACTCTGTGTTATACACAAAATATATGCACACTTTTCTGTACATATATTATACTCCCATAAGTGTTCATTAAAAATCCTATCACTGTGTTACCACTGAGGAAAATAACATGAAAATGAATTAAAAATGAGAGTTAAGAGCAAGGAAGTAGGTACCAAAGAAAGCTAAGACAGAAAAGGAATAAATTAGAAGATCTATCTCATAAAGTAACTGCCGGCCTCCTGAGGAGGAGAGGTATGGGGATTGAGAATAAAATCAAAACGTTTAGAGAATATCAAATATCAAACCCAAAACAACCAAAAACCAGTTTCTCTCTTAATGAGAAAATATAAAAATCAAATATATCTAAAAAAAGTAAATGGCATTGGATTCCCCAACTAAAAGTTAAAAAAAAAAAATGGGGCCCCTGGGTGGCTCAGTGGGTTAAGCCTCTGCCTTCGGCTCAGGTCAGGATATCAGGGTCCTGGGATCAAGCCCCACATCTGGCTCTCTGCTCAGCAGGGAGCCTGCTTCCCCCCCCCCTCTCTGTCTGCCTCTCTGCCTACTTGTGATCTCTCTCTGTCAAATTTAAAAAAAAATCTTTAAAATAAAAAAAAATAAACTTAGCTCCCTAGCTTATATAATATAATCTCCTCAGAAGTTAGCTGTCCTTTCAATTTAGATGAGATAAAGTATAAAATGGGAGATAGATAAAATAAGAGAGAAGAACCAATGTTTTAAAAGCAAAAAAATAACAGTTTGAAGCATGAGTTCCTCTAATCATAATACCGTAATTTTTTCAACTTGAAAAGTCAAGACCATCTATGCACCCAAAAACCATAATCTGAAGTGAGAGAATTTTAGAGATCTGGGGAGATATTTGCAAATTATCTGAAAGGCAAAGAGTTACTATATTTGATTCTCTAAGAATTCTTACAAGTCAAAAAACAAGTCTTAACAGAAAGACAGAAAAAGGACACAAACAGCATGCCACAAAAGAATACAAGTAAATGAAAAGTCAACCTCAGTGAGAATCAAAACGATTACAGCATCCTGAAATGATGAAACTGACAAATGTTTTTATACGTATTAATGACCATGTTGGTATAATGCACAGATATGATGGAGACAAAAATGCCAAAACCTCTTAGAGGACAATTAAGTTGAGTCAAGGACTTTACTACACATACCAACAGCTCAAGTCGGACCCTTGGCTATGTTCACAGAGAACCAGGAAGAGGTGGGAACAGTCACCACAGTGACCACGGGACGTCAGGACACAGGACTCGCTGGGCTGCTCTGTGGACAGCGGATGACGGAACAGGTGCCTGTGATTCTCAGCACCTTTGATATTAACAGGAGCTGTTCCATGAGGAGATTAAAAATGAAGAAAAATAGTCATTACAATCTGACCCACAAAGAGAAGCCTCTTCTATCTTGAAAAATGGTCTCTAATGTTGTTTAAGCCTAAAAAATTCTTGTTCCATCTTAATTACCACAGACTCCCAGGGAACTCTGTATTTGAATTTCGCAAAACACCAATTGTGTTCTCTCCACGTCATTTTGCTAGAAGATAGAGCTGCTATTTTTTTCCTATTTGCAACAAAGAGAATATGATGACTGTTTTGAAAATAATCATTTTTAACAAAAAAAAAACTTTTCAACTATGAAAAATAATAGTTAACTTTTTAAAAACAAAGTGAAAGCAGAGAGTCTGGGTGGCTCAGTTGATGGAGAATCCACACCTCATTTTGGTTCAGTGTCACGATGATCTCGGGGTTGTGAGATGATCCCCGTGTTGGGTCCGTGGTCAGCACAGAGTCTACTTGAGATTCTTCCCTTCTCCCTCGACCCCTCCCCCACTCTTTCTTGCTCTCAAAAATAAATAAATAAAATCTTAAAAAAAAAAATATGGTCTCTCTATATTTCCTACGTTATCCTAGAAAACGATGTCTATTCTCACTATATGTTAAGTTGTGAATTCTGTTTTTAGTTCCATTAGTGTTTACTTTTATATCTTTTCATGACATATCTGAACGTCATAGTCGGCAGCTCATCAAGTTCAGGAATGAGATCAATTCCATTAACTTCCTCCAAAGAAATTATGGACTTACACACTTCCTTGACCTTATTCCACCTCTCTATGCACAGCCTAGTTTTTGCTTTTATGCTTTTTGAAATCACTACTATTTTTACATTAAAAAATTATTTTAAAATTGTAATATATCTTATTCAAGGAATTGTATTTATCTCTTATAATTCTACTTATGATAACAATAAGCCTATGCTTAAATAACGCAAAACCCACCACCAAACTTTCACACTATGAATTCCTTATTCAATTGCCCTAAATGGCTGAATTGAGTGTTTAGATGGAGATTTTGGTAAGACAGATACATAAGTAATGTATTTCCTGAGTGTTTGGTTGAGAAAACTTTCTTGTTGCATTTATATGGCACTACTAGCTCACTGAGATATAGTGAGATATATATTATATATATATAATACATATATAATAATATATATTATACATATAATATATATTATTATGTATATAATATGTATATATTTTTTTCTTCCCTGAAAATCTGGTAGATAGTGTTCCCCTGTCTTCTGAGAGTAGAGCACAGAGGTGAACAACACAGGACCTCGAGTTATATATATATATTTAATTTTGGATCCACTAATTAATTTCTACGTAACCTTTATAAATTATATACCCTTTTCTTTGTATTCTACATCTCAATGTTCTCATCTATGAAATGGGGCTATTATCTCTCAGGATTGATGTAAGAAATTAATGACAGGGCACAGATTGCATGGAGCACTGGGTGTGGTGCATAAACAATGAATTTTAGAACACTGAAAAAATAAAATAAATAAAAAATTTTAAAAAGATTTAAGACATGATCTATATTAATACAATCTAATAGAGATATAACACAAACCATATATGTAGTTTAAAATTTTCTAGCACTCATATGTAAAAAGTAAAAACAAAAAGATAGGGGTGCCTGAGTGGCTCAGTCAGTTAAGCAGCTGACTCTTGATTTCAGCTCAGGTCATGATTTCAGGGTCCTGGGACTGAGCCCCATAATGGGAGGTGGGGGGTCCACAGTCAGCGGGGAGTCTGCTTGAGGATTTTCTCTCCCTCTCCTTCACCCCTCCCCCAGCTCATGCACACGTGTGTGAACACGCATACACACACATGCTCTATCTCTCTAAAACAAATAAAATGTTTTTTTAAAAAGATAACTTAAATAATATATTTTACTTAATCCAATATACCTAATAATACATTGCCATTTCAGTATGTAAACAATATAAAAATATTCTTTTTCACTAAGTCTTCAAAACATGGTGTACATTTTATACTTTCACCATACAGCGATAACACACATCTGTGGCATAAACATGCTGCATTTGTAAATGTGCAAGTGCCACGGTTCAGGTGCTCAGGAGTACTGCACAGTGTAGAGCAACATGATAACAGCTCAGCAGGGCACCTGGTGCGAACATTCACCAAATTATACATATTTGTCTTGTTTTAACATTATACAGAAGTTTTATTTATTTTAATGTTATGCATTAGTACTCAGAATACTCTCTTGCTTCTAAGTTACTTGTTTTTTTCTGCTTAAATATATGCAGGAGTCTTTTTTTTTTTTAGCTTAAAAACTGTTTCCAGGTAAAGTTTGCATTGAAATATAACATAATACAGAAAGAAGCACAAATTATAAGTGCTGCCCAAAGGATATTCACACAGCGAATATGTAACCTCCACTCAAATCAACAAAACAATACCAGTACCTCAGCAGCTCCCCTATCTATGCCAGTTGTAACTCTCCAGGTGACTTCATCTCTATGGGATTTAGTTTAACCCATTTCTGAACTTTATACAAGTAGAAACATACAATGTGTATCCTTTCATGTCCAGTTTCTTTTGCTTGCATTACGTTTCATCCTATTGCAGCAGAGTTTGGATTATAATCGTTATATAGTACTCCATTGTATGAATATACAAAAATTCATTTATGCATTCTTCCACTCTACTGCTGACAGACTTTTGAACTAATTCCAGTTTAGCACTTGTGGAGAAAGAAGTTAACACAGCGGACCTGACTGTTATCCTCAGACAGGATTGCACATACTGTTGGCCCTTGGCTGGTACCTGAGAACTTGGATTTTGGAAGGTTTCCTACCACCCTAATTTAAGAAAGCCTCATTGTACCCAAACTGTTGGTAAAAACAATATGGTTTATGTGAACATCTGCTTTCCTTCTGGAAGTCTGGAATTCTGATACATGCCAAGTGGAAGGTGCTTACCTGACCAGGCCCAGCAGAAACCTGGAGTCTCTGATGAGGTTCCGAGGAAGAGAGTATTTCACAGATGTTGTTAAACCTTGTTGGAAGAAGTAAGCATGTCCTGTATGACCCTACTGGGGCAGGATTCTGGAAGCTTTCCAGGTTTCCTCAGGGCTTTGCCCCATAGGCTTTTCCCTGTACTGATTCTGCTTTGCTTTGTTACCCTTTTACTATAATAAATTACAGTGATGAGCACGACTTTGGGCTTGTTGAGTCCTGTGAGTCCTCTAGTGAATCATCAGACTTTGGGGGTAGTCTCGGCAACCCCCAACACAGGGCTATTACAAGTTGTGCTACTATGAATATTCTTGTGTATGCCTTTTGGTAAAAATATGTGTTTTTTCTGTTTTGGGTTTTTTTAAAGATTTTATTTATTTATTTGAGAGAGGGAGAGAGAGAGAGGGAGAGACTACACGAGCAGGGGCAGACAGAGAGGAAAAGGGAGAACAGACTCCCCCGGTAAGCAGGGAGCCTGACATGTGGCCAGGACCCTGACTGAGATCACGGCCTGAGCCAAAGGCAGACGCTTCACCGACTAAGCCATCCGGGCACCTCTGGTAAAAATATGTTAAATACATATACAAAGGAGTGGAACCGTTAGATCATAGGATATATATTCAGCTTTACTAAATACTGAAAAATCGTTTTTCAAAGTGGTTATACCAGTTCACATTCCTGTCAATAGTTTATGAGAGTTCTAATTATCTGCATCCTGTCCAGCGCTTGGCATTTTCAGCTCAGCCAATTCGGTGAGTGCAGAGTGACATATCACTTTGGTTTTAATTTGCAATTTTCTTGAAGATTAGCTAAAGCTGAGCTCCTTTTCATATGTTTATAGGCTTCTTCTGTATTCTCTATTGTGATATCTCTGTTCTAGGTCTTTGCCAATTTTTCTACTAGGTGGTCTTCCTTTTTCTTATTGATTTTGTAGGCATTCTTTATGTATTCCGTATGTAAGACCTTTATTATTAATATGTGTACACCTGTATATTGGTAATATGACAAATATTTTCTCCCACTCACTCTCCTCACTTTAACTTGTAGTAAGCAGAAGTTCTTAACTTTAACATAGCTTATCAATTTTTTCTTTATACCTAGTAGTTTGTGTGTCTTGTTTAAGAAATATTTACTACCCCCAAAGACAAAGATGTCCTCCTCTGCTTCTTCTACATGATTTACTCCTTTACCTTTTACATTTAGATCTACGTCCACTGGAAACGATTCTTTCTTGAAGTCAAATAACCTCTCCAGAATTTGATTCATAATTGATTACTATTTATTTTCTCAGTGATAACTAAACCTGATCTGCAGGCTTACTGCTCACATCAGTTCAAGAAAGCCTCTCTTTGTAATTATATACTTCAATATTTTGCTGTTCCATTTCGTCTGTCTTTCCTCTGGAAACACTATTGCCTCCCACTCCAATATGCTCTATTTGTGATCATTTCTTCCGAAATTGTGTTCTTTCTGTTTCATTCTCTTTTATTGTTCTCTCAATTTTATCTCTTACTTTATAGAGTTCACAAAAAAGGATGAGAATATGATCACAGAAATGATTACCACTATAAGACAATAACAGCAAATAAGCAGCTGGGCTCAAGAAATGAAATAGAAGTCATTGTTACAGGAAAAAAGCTTTTCTCTAATTATATATAAAATAATACACATACTAAGTAGCAAAGGAATTCAAAGGAGTGAGGAATCACATTGGTTCAGGGCTAAAAAGGAAAGTACCTCAGAGAAGTTTGAAGATGTGATAATAAAAATATTACTGTGGTAAGAGCTGAAATATGTATAATAACTGGTATTTTAGTTATCTTGGCAATATACTGAGCATACAAATTCATAATGACTGAGTGTAATGTATACTTTTAATAATGAACCAAAATCCATATTTTTATTTGGCACAAATGTTCCATTTATTCATGGAAGTTTATGAAAGTCAAGAAATAATTAGACATAACATAGAAATTATAATTCTATGTTTGATGGACTTTGGATTTCCTCCACACTGAATATGGCAAGGTCCAGTTATGAATCAAATAAATGTAAACATTATCATGTTGCTAAGGTTATGTATTAAAGCTATTACAGCCAGTCTGAAGCTTTCATTGAATGAAATGAAAATAAAAACTGATTTCAATCAGGTTTTTCACAGAAACTAAATATCCTCATCATAACTAAAATTATCAGTGGGAATCAGGAATAAAATATACTCTTTGTGAGCTATTACATTGTGAAATATATATGCATGTAATAGAAGTTCATTCCAATTTTCCAAAATATTTCTAGTTATATTCATTTTGTACTTGAGAATTTGCATTCCTCCAATATTATTAGATCTCTTCGCCTGCTCTGTCATAAACATGACTTTTTTTTTTCATTCTGCTAATGATTCAAAATGCAAATAAGGTAGCCAGAAGGACATCTCCAAGGAGTCTTCTGAGTTTCACCATCTCAATTAGTTAATTGCTGACCAGGAAATGGGCCTCCCATTTCAGAGCCTCAGAGACCTGACTTTTCCTGTACACTATGATGGATCATAATCCTGAAGTATGAATTCAAAGTTCAAATGGATAAACATTCAGTGAGAAATAAGATTCTAAATAGAACTAGAATCTCTGTATCTCTCATTAGGAAAATGTACATGAGAAACCAAGTATAATTAGAGACCACTCTTTTAAAAAAAGGTAATTACTTACAAAATTAAATATTTACTAGATCCTGCTGTAGCATTACATGCCTTTTTGCAACAGATAACAAAAGTTCAAATGCTTTAGAAGTCAGGTAGGTATGGTCAGTTAGAAAAGGTATCTCAAGTGAAGACTTTGGTGAACCAAAGGGACCGTAGTTTCTTAACAAAAGAACTACCAGAAATCTCTAGTTGATCAATGTATTGAGGGAGCATAGATTCAGTGTTGACAGATCCTCCGATCTTTTATGTTCTTTTTTCAGTTTAATTGAGAAATAATTCGCATACATCCTGTATGAATTTAAGGCACATAGCCTAATGGTTTTATTTATGTATATTTTGAAATGACTACCAAAATAGGTTCAGCTAACATCTATCTTCTCATATATAGACACAATAAAAAGAAAAGAAAGAAGAAAAGCAAAACTTCTTGCCTAGCGATGAGAACTCAGGATTTAGTCTCTGAACAACTTTCCTATATATCATACAGCAGTGTTAGCTATAGTCATCATGTATCTTGCATTCCTAGTACATATTAACCTTGTAACTGGAGTATTGTGCCTTTCAACCACCTTCCTCCAATTCCTCCCACCCCTACCCTCCACCTTTGGTAATTACAAGTTTTAGGGGTTTTTTCTTTATTTTTTAAAACTCTACATAAAAGTGAGATCACACAGTATTTTGTATTTCTCTTTCTGACTTATGTCCCTTAGCATAATGCCTTCAAGTTCCATTCATGTTTTTGCAAATGGTAGGATTTTCTCATTTTTTATGGTTGTATAATATATATATGTATGTATCACAACTTCTTTATCCATTCATCCATTGATGGACACTAAATTGTTTCCATGTTCTGGCTACTATAAATAGTGCTACTATGAACACGGACATATGGATATCTTTTCAAGTTAGAGTTTTCATTATTGTTGGATATATTCCTAAAAGTGAAATTGCTGAATTATATTATAGTTCTAATTTTTAATTTTTTGAGGATCTTCCATATTGTTTTTCATAGCTGTGCCAATTTACAATCCTACCAATGGTAAACAAGGCTTTCCTTTTCTCCACATCTACACCAGCATTTGTTGTCTCTTGTCTTTTTGACAGTGGCCATTCTAATAGGCCTGAGGTGATATCTCTGTGTGCATTTTCCTAAGGACTAGTGGCGTTGAGCATCTTTACAGGTACTTGTTAACCCTTCATATATCTTCTTTGGAGAATTGGGTTGAGCTGTATCAGCTCTTCATATGTTTTAGATTGTAACTCTTTGTCAGACATATGGTTTGCCAATACATTTTCCCATTTGTAAATTTTTTTTAATTTTTTGATGGTTTCTTTTGCTGCGCAGAAGCTTTTTAATTTGTAGTCCCACTTGTTTATTTCCTACTTTGATTTTTGTGCTCCAGATGTCACATCCAAAAAAATCATAACCGAGACCAAAGTTGTGTTTTCTTCTAGCTGTTTTACAATTTCAGGTCTTAATCCATTTCAAGTTAATTTTTGTGAGTAGCATAAGATATAGGTCCAGTTTCATTCTGTTCTATGTGAATATCCAATTATCCCAGCACTATTTATTGTAGAGGCCATCATTTCTCTATTGAGTATTCTTGGCTCTTCTGTCAAATGTTAGTCCACCATATATACTTCAGTTTATTTCTGGGCTCTCAATTCTGTTCCATTGGTCTGTTTCTTTCTGTGCCACTACTTTACTGCTTTGAGGACTATAGCTTTATAGTATATCTTGAAATCAGAAAGTGTGATACCTCCCGTTTTGTTCTTCTTTCTTAGGATTGTTTGGTTTTTGGTATGTTTTGTGGTCCCATGTAAATTTTAGGACTGTTTTAGCTCCTTTTGCAAAAAATGCCGCTGGAATCCTGATAGGGATTTCACTGAATCCATAGACAGTTTTTGGTAGTATGGTCATTTTACCAATATTAATTCTTCCAATCCATGAACATGGGAAACATTTGTATTTATGTATGTCTCCTTCATTTTCCTTCACCAATGTCTTATAGTTTTCAGCAGAGAATTTCACCTTAGGTAAATTCATTCTTATGTATTTTATTGGTTCTGATGCTATTGTTATGAGATTGATTTTTTTTCTCTGTCAATGTACAGAATGAGCTGAAATTTCATTGTTAGTGTATAGAAATTATAATGATTTTTGTATGTTAATTTATATCCTTCAACTCTTCTGGATTAATTAGTTAGGCCTAACAGTTTTTTGATTGAGTCTTTGAGACTTTCTATGTATAAAATCATGTTGATCACGAATAGAGACAACTTTACTTCTTCCTTTTCAATTTTGATACCTTTTATTTCTTTTTCTTACCTGACTGCTCTAGCTAGGATTTCCAGCACTATGTTGAATAAGAGTGACGAGAGTGAGCACCCTTGAATTTTTTCTGATCTTAGAGGAAGAGTTTTCAAGCTTCCAGCACTGAGTATCATGTTAGTGGTAGACTTGTCATATATGGCCTTTATTATGTTGAGATATATTCCTTCTTTGTCTTCATTATGTTGTGATATAGCCTAATGAGATTTTGTTAAGAGTTTTTGAAATGAATTGATGTTGCATTTCGTCGACTGCATTTGCTGCATCTTTTGAGATGACCATATGATTCTTTTCTTTCATCCTATTAATGTGATGTATAACATTGATTGACTTGCATATGTTGAACATTCTTACATCCCAGGGATACATCCCATTTGATCATGGTGAATGATCCTTTAAACGTGCTGCTGAGGGGCCGCCTGGGTGGCTCAGTCATTAGGTGTCTGCCTTTGGCTCGGGTCATGATCTGAGGATCCTGGGATTGAGCCCCACATCGGGCTCCCTGCTCAGCAGAGAGCCTGCTTTTCCCTCTCCCACTCTCCCTGCTTGGGTTCCCTCTCTCTCTGTCAAATAAATAAATAAAATATTTTTAAAAATAAATAAATAAAATATAAATAAATGTGCTGCTGAATTTGGTTTGCTAGGATTTTATTAAGAATTTTTGGGGCACCAAAATGTGGCCAGGTAGTTAAGCATTCAACTCTTGATTTCAGCTCAGATCATGAACTCAGGGTCATGAGATCAAGCCCTGCATTGGACTCCACACTGGGTATGAAGCTTGCTCAAGATTCTCTCTCTCCTTCTCCCTCTGCTCCTTATCCCACCCCTCTCTCTCCTTCAGAAAACAAAAACAACAACAACAAAACAAAAACAAAAACAAGAAAAAACAAAGAAGGAAAAAAGAATTTTTGTATCTATATTCATCAAGGATATTGGCCTATAGTCTTCTTTCCAAGTAGTGTCCTTTTTCTGGTTTTGTCATCAGGATAATGTTGGTCCCATAAAATGAGATTGGGAGGGGCACCTGGGTGGCTCAGTGGGTTAAAGCCTCTGCCTTCAGCTCGGATCATGGTCCCAGGGTCCAGGACCCAAGCTCTCTGCTCAGCGGGGAGCTTGCTTCCCCCTCTCTCTCTGCCTGCCTCTCTGCCTAATTGTGATCTCTCTCTCTGTGTCAAATAAAAAAAATAAAATCTATAAAAAAATGAGTTTGGGAGTGTTCCCTCCTCTTCAGTATTTTAGAAGAGTTTGAGAAGGATTGGTGTTAATTCTCCTTCAAATATTGGGTAAAACTCACCAGTGGAGCATCAGGTCCTAGATTTCTCTTCACTGGGAGATGTTTGATTACTGATTTGGTATCATTACTAGTAATTGGTCTATTCAGATTTTCTATTTCTTCCTGGTAAGGTGAATGTTTCTAAGAATTCTTCCATTTTTCTAGATTGTCCAGTTTGTTGGCATATAGTTTTTCATAGTATCCCTCTATGATCTTTTGAGTTTCTATATCATTCATTATGATGTCTTATTTTCCATATATAATTTTGTTGATTTTCTCTTTTTTCCTTGGTTAGTCTAACTAATGGTTTATCAATTTTGTTTATCTTTTCAAAGAACCAGTTCTTAGTTTGGCTAATCTTGTCTGTTTTCCTGTTATCGATTTCATTTATTTATCCTCTAATTTCATTAGTTCCTTTATCCCACTCTCTTTGTACTCAGTTTGTTCTTCTTTTTGAAGTTCTTAGGGCATGGAGTCAGGTTGTTTATTTGGAATCTTTATTTCTTCTTAATGTAATCATTTATTCCAATGAACTTCATTCTTAGAACTGCTCTGTTGAACCCCAAATAGTAGTATATCATATTTCCATTTTCATTTGTCTTGAAAAACTTTGTTTCTTCTTTAATTTCTTCTTTGATCCACTGGTTTTTAGGAGAGTGTTAATTTCCATGTGTTTGTGAATTTTCCAGTTTTCTTCTTACTATTTTTAGTTTTATGCCATAGTGGCTAGAAAAGATACCTGTTACGATTTCAATATTCTTGCATTTGCTAAGACTTGTTTTGTGGCTTAATATTTGAAAATGTTCCATGTGTGCCTGAGTAAAATGTGCATTGTGCTGTTATTGGATAAAATGTTCTTTATATGTCTGTTAGATCTACTTGGTCTATAGCATTGTTCAAATCTACTGTTTCCTTATTGATTTTCTGTCAGATGATCTATCCATTGTTGAGAGTGGGGTCTTAAAGTCCCCAGTAGTTATTATATTGCCATTTGTTTCTCCCTCTGGCTATTAGTTTTTGCTTTATATATTTAGGTACTGCTATGTTGCGTGCATAAATATTTACAATTGTTTTCCTTTCTTGATGTATCAACATCTTTATCATGATATAATAACTTGTCTTTTTTTTACCATTATTAAAGTCTATTTTGTCTAATAGCATAAGTTGCTATTAGTTTTTTTTGGGGGGGGGGGGGTTGCCATTAGTTTGAAATGTCTTTTTTCATCTTTTCATTCTGTCTATGAATGTCTTTGAGTCTAAAATGAGTCTCTTATAGGCAGCACATTTTTGGATCTTGGGGTGTGTGTGTGTGTTTGTGTGTGTGTGTGTTTAACCCTTAAGTCATTCTACATCTTTTGATTGGAGAATTTAATCCATTTACGTATAATTATTGACAGGTAAGGACTTACTATTGCTATTTTGTTCATTGTTTTCTAGTCATTTTGTAGATCCATTGTTGTTTCTTACTCTATTGTGTTTTTCTGTGTTTTGATGTATTTTGGTATGCTTTGTCTTCTCTATTATGTTCTTTCTGTGTAATTAATACCAGATTTTCCTTTGGGGTTTCTATGAGGCTTATATGAAATATCTTAAACTTGTAACACTCTATTTTAAACTGGTAACAACATAACCTCAATAGAATTTACATACTTGACATTATTACTTCTCTTCCTCTCATATTTTCGGTTATTGCTGCTACAATTTACATGTTTTTTATATTGTATGACTAATAATAGATTATGTAATTATGGTTATTTTGGCTATTTTTTTAACTTTTAAAGTTGTGAATTATGTGCCACTATTACTCTATTGCAGTCTAATCATTACTATATATTACCATTACCAGTGGGATATATGCTACTTTTTTGTGTTTCTATACTAACTTGCCTTCTTTTCTTCCACTCAAAGAACTCCCTTTAGCCTTTTTTATAAGACAAATCTAGTGATAATGAACTCCCATAGGCCTTCTTCACTCTTTTTCATTCTCTCTCCTCTCTCTCTCTCTCTCTTTTTTCCTGTTCCTCTGACTGGGTAATTTCCAATGTCCCATGCTCCAGGTCATTGATTCTTCTCCATGGTCAATTCTACTTTGACACTCTCTGTTCAATTCTTCAGTTTATTTATTATATTATTCGACCCTAGAATTTATTTTTTATGATTGTTATTTCCTTGTCAAACTTTTTGTTAATGCATTATTTTCCTAATTTCACTTAGTTGTCTGTCTGTGTTTTCTTATAGTTCCCAAAATTTTCCTAAGAGAATGCTTCAGGGGGCACCTGAGTGGCTCAGTTGTTAAGCATCTGCTCAGGTCATGATCCCAGTGTCCTGGGATGGACCCTCAGCAGGAAGCCTGCTTCTCCCTCTCCCACTCCCCCTGTTTGTGTTCCTTTTCTCGCTCTGTCTCTCTCTGTCAAATGAATAAATAAAATCTTTTTAAAAAAGAGAGAGAATAATTAGAATTCTTTGACGTTTCATGGATATTAATTTCTTTAGGGTCAGTTATTGGAGCTTTATTAATTTCCTTTTGTGGTATCATATTAACCTGACTTTTTATGATCTTTGATATTTTATATTGGTATCCACTCATTTGTTTAATGGGCTCCTCTTCTAGACTTTACAGGTTTGCTTTGGCAAAGGCAGTTCCTCACCAGCCAGCTCCATTTGGGTTTCTGGGTGTGTCTACTGATATTGACTTTGGGCAAGACAAACCTGCTATTGTGGTCCAATTTGTGGCAAGGCAACTGTCTGAGTTCTGAACATGGGGACTGGAAGGTGTGCCACTGGCTGAAACCCGTTGGATAGGACTGCTGGCTGAATTCCCTATCCAAGAGAGGATGCAGGATGGGCTCTGCACTTAATTCGCTGATCAAGTGAGGCCACTAGTTTTGCTCTACAGACAGAAAGCCACAGAATGTGCTCAGGACTCAGGTGCCACTATAGGCACTTGGCAGTTGAATGAGCTACACAGCTTACCATGTGCCCTGGTTGGGTTTCCTGTTTGGATAGACTGAAGGGTACATTCAGCAATAAGTAGGGTTACAAATTAGATTTCCTAATTAGAAGAGCTCTAAAACTGGTAAAGCTCTTGTCTCACCTCAAGCCAATGTGCATCCCAACTTCTCTGGCTGAACAGGGTCACTGGCTATGCTCTGTCTGAGATTTTCTTGGCTCAAACATCACTAGGCTTCACAGCTTTCAGGTGTTTTCATTAGCCCTTCTGGTTAGATAGGGCTGGAAGGCACTCTCCGCAATCGGGCTGTGATTCAGCAACTTGCTCATCAATGGGCAAATAGGGTGCTAGGGCCTACAAAACTCCTTTGAGGATTCAGCATGCAAAACTCCTCCTTTGAGGATTCAAATCAGGCAGATTTGTATCCTTCTATGTTCGCATGGCAGAATGCACCCCCGACTTAGTTCTGCAAATGTACAAAGACACTGGTTGGTATTCCTACTTAGGCACTTCAAGTATGAACTCAGTCTGCCAAGAACTGTGTGCTCTTTCAAGAATCTCCCATTTTCCGTCACAGAGTCCCAGTAGCTGGACCCTCCAGATCCCCTGTAAATCTCCATGATATGAGATCAGAATAGGGGCTCCCAGAAAGTGACCCACAATGCTGGGGGAGGCTGGTTGTACCACCGGGCTTCTCTTTTTTCAATGGAGGAACAAGAGGCTCAGGGGAGAATTCTCCACATGGTGTTGCACTGTCCTGGGGGAGTGGCAAAGCAGTCCACATGTACCCCTTCTGTTACTCTTCTCATGCAGTCTGTCTTGGTCTCTGAGGTACTGATGGGTGCTTCAGCGTTACCTTCATATTCTAGGATTTTCTCTAGGATCTATTCTTGAATAGATATTAGTTGTTCTTATGACAGGGAGCAAAGTCAGAAATGATCCATGCTGACATCTTTGTGACTTCCTCTGATCTTCTAATTTTTCAAGAAACTCTGGAATTTCAAATTTTAATGTTTATCCTCATATTTATAAGTGTTTGAAATTGTAATGGAATAATGGCCTCCCAAATATACTCATGAATCCTCAGAAGCTACAAATATATAACCTTCTCTGGCAAAAAAATGTTTTGCAGATGTGATTCAGTTAAGACTCTGAGATGGCAAGACTATCTTAGATTATCTAAGTGGGCCCAATTTAAAAATCATAAATGTTCTTAGGAGAAAGGAAGAAGCAAGGAAGGAGATGTGATGACAGAAGCAATGGTCAAAGAAATACTTGAAGGTACAATATTTCTGGTTTTGAAGATGGAAGAGGGGACAGGAGACAAGTAATGCAGGTGACTTCTATATGCTACAGAAGATAAGGAAACCAACTGTCTTCTAGAGCCTCCAAAAGGAATGCAGACTGCCCACACCTGTTTTTTGCCAAATAAGACCCATTTCAGATTTCTGGCTTCCAGAAATATAAGATAATAAATTTGTGCTGCTTTAAGCCACTACAGGTATGATATATTATTATGGCAGTATTAAGAAACTAATGTAATATTAAAAAAAAAAAAACTCAAAGCAAGCTAAGTTAATCATATCTATGAGCCAAGTTCTAGCTTTTAGATTACCTTTGAGAAGATATTAAAGACAGCCTTACCAACAGGATAGCAATGTTTAAAGTGTTCGCTAATTTAAGATGAATTCTTCCCAACAGAGTACAGGTTGTGTATTATCAGTATTTTATGGTTGACATTCCTTTCTTCTTTTTGTGTTTCTCTACCCAACCAGAGTCTCTTGTGATTGGCTTCTTTGGGTTTTTACTCCTTTCCTGTTGGCACAAGTAGTCAGCCAGTGTCTTTATGACAGCTTTGTAGATCTCTTCTCTGAGCCATTGTGTGCTGTTTTCATGCAACTCCCAGAGGACTTCTTACTGTATTTCCAGATTCTCAGAGGAAGCTTCATGGAAGCTTTCAAGTATGGTTAATGCATGATAGAACACATAAATATTAGTGACATACATAGGGGATTAATGGATTAATCAGCCAATAAATCTGTGGAGGGAAAATCTAAGACGTTAAAATATGCTCAGAAATACACATCATGAACAAAACCATACTCATAATATTTTGCCTTTCTTATCCCTTGGTATTTGTTCCCTCAAAATGGACTTCAAATTTCCAAGTCTAGTCACATATTGTTTTGTCATTAAGCCCAAATAGAGTTGATCCTTGAATAACTTGGGTTGGAACCACGTGGGTCCACTTATACCTGGATTTCTTCCCATAAATACAGCACAGTACTGTGATGTATTTTCTCTTCCATAAGTTTTTCTTAAAACACTTTATTTTCTTAAGCTTACCTTACCATGATACAGTATATAATACATATGATATATAAAATTTAATTGACGGTTAAGTTATTAGTAAAGCTTCCAGTCAATGGTAGGTTATCAGTATTTAAGTTCTGGGGGAGCCAAAAGTTATATGTGGATTTTCAACTGCATTAGTGGGACAGTGCCCCTAACACTATGATGTTCAAGAATCAACTATAGCTTGCCATTCAGAAAAAAGACCCATTCATCCTGCTTTGTATACTCACATTGTTTTATATAACTTTCATTTTCATTCTTCAATATTCTATAATGTTCAGTGGTGCCCTATTTTCTTCCACTTCAAATATAATCCCTTATCCACCATAGATCTTCATTACTCTCTGACACAACTCAGTTCTTGAAACTGAAGCTTAAAGAGGTGCATTGTCTTGCACAAGGCTCTATAGCTAGTAACCAGCAGATCAAGAACTCAAACACAGCTCTACCCAACACTAAGCCCTCCTTGTTTTCATGTATGCCTCACAGATAAACACACCTTATTGGGTGCTACTTCACAGTGCTCCCTTCTTGCTAAAACTGATCTGTTTCAAACTTTACCCATCCTTTACACTGGATTCAAATTCTGCTGCCTTCCATTCAAAGGTAATATTTTTTGTGAGAAAAATCAGTAATACAAAGCTAAAGACGTCAATTACAATATATTAACTTTAAAATACACTTTCAAACAGAAAATATAAAGTGGAAAATTTGAAAACTCCACAAAACCTGTTGAACTTTATACGTGGGAAGAACTAACAATGGATAAGGGAAGATGTTGCAGAGAGGAACCTGTCAAATGATCCCAGAGAAGCCAAAAAAGTAGGACACAGACCTCTTAGTTCCCAACAGTTTCCAGTAGGATGAAGCAGCCTGGCCAGTCCAGATCCCTCAAACTTGTACTCCTGGTGTTCAAGAAGTAAATGGAGACACCAGAATAGATGAGGAAAGAAAAAAAAAATCACTGTTACGAGAACCTGCCCCGTTTTGATGACTTGGACAGAGGAGCAGGTATTAGGAACACAGCGAGCCCCGAATGGATCAGGAAAATGTCACTCAGGAAAAGAAGGCAAAATAAAATAAAGTAAAATAAAATAAAAATAAGAGCCTAGAATGCTAAAGCCAAGTGAGTGGTGACCAATCCTTTTCCATTTGGTAAAATGAATGGAGGGCAGAAGAAGACCAAGGAGAGGAAAGAGGTGGATATGTCAGAGAGAAAACATAGCCTTACATGTCAGGCCAGATTTAACTTCATTGGTTTTTAGGGGGGAAAACAGAAAGGTAGGAAGGAAAGGAAAGGAAAGAAAGAAGCAGGGGCGGGGGTGGGGTGGATAAAAAAACAAAAAGCAAGGGAAAGAGGGAAGGAAGAAAGAAAGGAAGGAAGAAGAAGGCATTTGTGTTTTGCAGTTGTTTTTATGTTCAATCTAGCAAAAATCTAACATTGAACTATGGGATTCATGACTATAGTTTCTCATAATTCATAAGAATTCCAGATTTATTGAGAGCAGTATTCATGCCTCTTTTTTTTCTATTCAAATAATTCAACAGACCACAATAGTACCACAACAGAGCAATATTTTATAAAGGATGCTACTTCCTTGGTATCGCCCACTCCAGACACAGAAACTTAATTATAATAATTAGATATAATTTATACCTGGGAGAGATGTTTTAAATAAAAAAAATTTTTAAGATTGTATTTATTTATTTGACAGAGATCACAAGTAGGCAGCGAGGTAGACAGAGAGAGAGGAAGGGAAGCAGCCTGCCTGCCGAGCAGAGAGCCCGATGCAGGACTTGATCCCAGGACCCTGAGATCATGACCTGAGCTGAAGGCAGAGGCTTAACCCACTGAGCCACCCAGGTGCTCCTATAAATAAATATTTAAATTGATTATTTGAGATGATGAAGCTCAAACTATTGTATGCATACTATATGTGTTTTACTCTAAAGTTAACTTAAGAGATACTTAAATTTTTTAAAAACGAAACAATATACAGTTGGGATACAATATGAACTTCCATCTTCCTCCTCACCAATCAAGACAGTTTCAATTCTTAGCCAAGGTAGAATTTTGTCTTAGGTAGTCAAAACAGAATGCCTCTTCCTGGGTTTCCCAGACACTTCCTCTGTGGGCACCACTCTATCCAGTGAAATACAGACCTTGTCGATTATCACTTGTGCCACTAAACTGGATTTTTTAGCCTAAAAATCTTTAAGACATTTCTAAACTCAAATATTTATCAATTGACCTCTTAAAATATTAGCTTTGTCCAAAATTATAATGTCCCAGAGACCTGCGTATTTTTACTAAATTCTCTACAGATGTAGTTTTTCTCTCTGATTATTCTTTCCTCCCTTCCATTGGCTCTGTTTTGATCCTTCGTATTAACTGCAATATGGTAAAGAGACATTTTTAGAATTAATTTTTCTTGGAAGAACAGTTCACTATTTTGGTATAGTTAGAGTTGAAGCTGTTTCCTTTATCAATGCCGTCATAATTTGTATTTAGTATGATTCCTCTAACTGGAGAAGTTCATGGTATGCGCTGTTGAACCATATCATAGCTAATATTATGGAAACCACAAAAACATTTAGCCCATGATGAAAATAAGACTTCAATAAACAGAACCTGTCCACATTTGGGCTTTAGTTATACACAGATATGTGACAGACTGTAGTGCGTAAAATGTAGCCAGAGCCAGACAACAGGCTGAGAGAGAGCAAGGCTCCCTTGAAAGAAAAATCGTAAGTGGAGAATATGGGATATATGGAATATGGAATGGAGAATATGCAATAATGGATAAAAGCATAAATGGAGAATAACTTTGGTCCAGTGCTCCAGATTCAGCAAAATATGTCCTTAGTGAAAGAGACTGGTGGTTGAAAATAGAGCCTAAAAAGATATTTGAATCAGATCTGGCCTTCTGGACTGGGAGGGCTACTTGTGGTTGTTGAGAAAGAGAAGACTATGGAGTAAATGTGAAACAACTCTATTGCTTCCTACTCAAAGAACGTCACCAAGCCAGTTCTTCTGAGGAATAATAATTGCCCTTCTACTTACAGACAAAACAAAAAAGCAAGCCCCGGGTGAAGGAAATGCTTCTCTGCTGGTCAGATGAAAGAGGTCTCCCTTGACCTAAAACAGGTCAAATAAGAAGGAGGTCCAAACATAGGTAGTAGAGAAACTGGTTGTCTGTAAACCTTAACAAGGGATCTGGGCAGGTCATGTCTCCTGCAGATAGGACAAGATGATGCCAACCACATCACAGATGGTATGAGAAGCCTCAAAGTAAGGAGAGTAACGGACAACAGCCCAGAAAGATGACAAATACAAAAGTAAAGAGGCAGGATTACCGCGTGAATTAAAGAAGAGATAAGAAATGAACCTTCCTTTGGGAAATCCCAGGGAGCCCAATGAAAGAGAGAACCATAGGAAAGCTCGGGACTGTTTACCCAAGTCTTATTTAGTGCCCACAGTTAGTGAGCAATGATTTAATGGGGGCTATGTACCCCACCCACACTCCCCAGAGAGTCCTGTGGTTAAATAAGATTCTGAAATAAGCGCCAAGAGCCCCCTTCCAGATTCACAACATGTATTAGAGTCTGAAAAGCTCTGCAGTAGAGAAACCTAAAGTGATCACATTTCCCTGCCCATGGGGCAATGTCTTCTTTTTCAATATCCCCATTGTCACGCTGAGGTTTACATGGCACATTAGTTTAGGAAACCGAGGTCAAATTTCTGTTTTTAAACTAACACAAGGTAGCATGTAACCCATGCATCATTGTTCAATGATAGGTTCTGAAGATATATTTAACAAATGTTCAAAACCTTTAAAATCAATACATAGTCTCATCTTTCTAGAAGTAAAATTAATTGTTATAATTCACTTGGAAATATTTTATTCCCCAAATAGTTTAATTGACTTTTAAAAAAATTAGTTTTAGCTAGTTCTGGCTATCAGTTCCAAAATATTAGAAAAAAGGAATGTATGTATATATTTAATCTACAAAGTGTCACGGCTTTTATCATAATAGTATATACTTTTATCAGGGTCCAAATTAGTAGTTTTCTGTCTCATGATACATCTGTGTATTTCATAATTTATGTTTGTACAACACAGTCTGACATTTCAGAGAAGTTTCCCTTATCTACAGCTATTTCCATATTTTAAGAGAACTGGAGAAGAAACAGATGTTGAATGGTGACACATATTTCAAACTATTTCAAAAATATTTGGCAGCAAGGGCTGGAGCGTTAAGAACAGCTCTGTGTAAATGGCAGGTTTATTTTGCATGGACTTTTCTCGAAAGAAAAAACTAATTTGAAATGAGACAAAGGAGAAATATTGATATGTATGATATGAAACTTTATTAATATGGAAAACAGCTTTTAGAGAATATATTTCATCATAATTTTCAGTCTCTATGAAACTCTACATAGCTAGTCATACATGTAATATATTAAAAATATTTCAAGTTCCTTCTGCTTATTATAATCTGTGATTTTTAAAATTAACCCTGATGATTTTATCCATCCATTTAATTTCTACTATAGCTGTAAAGTAACATTTGCTTGAGAAAATAGACTAATTCATTATCTACTACTGTTCCACAATAATTTCTTGGAGATTTTTGTGGTTGAGTAATAATTCAGTTTCTGGGCATATCTGGTCATTTTGCACAATATGTTCATTTTATTCTTGGTCAAATGATCATTCCACACCATTAAAATGGCTGTAAAATATCTTTAAGACTCTTTTGGTGAACAGATTAAAAGGTGATTCCACGAAAAAGGTTATTTTAATATTTCAAAGGATTAGAGGGGGGATAAGCATTTGTTGGCTTAACTCAAAATTTGCAATGAATTTCCTTAAGCACCTTTGTCACAAGGATAGCCAATTCCGTAGTTTTCCCCGGCACACCAAGAAAGGGTTCATTAAAACATACTTTCAGGGAATGACGTTAGCAATGTAGAGAATAGGCATATATTATATCAGGTTATTTTTCCTTTTGCTACAGTTCTCTAGGATGGCTGCTAAAATTTGTTAGCATTATTATCACTAATTGTAACATATATCAAAATAGTCAAAATTCAGAGACTGTCTACATGTCACATCATAAGAAGGTAATAGCTTTAAAGCAATGAACCTGTCATTAATGCAAACTTATGCTCTTTCTCCAGTTGGCCTTTAACTTTGGGATTTACTGTGTATGTCATGGCCAAACTCCAGCAGCTTACTGATTTATGACTACATAGTAGATTGGTTATAGATTCCTATAGTAATGCAGGATCCAAATTTTTGTATTTAAAAATAATCCAGAAAAAAAAAAATCCAGAACTTATTAAGTGCTTTAGCACACCTGAAGTACAATGAATTGTCTTTGTCATTTTATTACAGAATCCCAAATTAAGGTTTTAAAAGTAGTCCTTTGTGGTGCCTGGGTGGCTCAGTGGGTTAACCTGAAGCCTCTGCCTTCGGCTCAGGTCATGGTCCCTGGGATCGAGCCCCACATCAGGCTCTCTGCTCAGCGGGAGCCTGCTTCCTCTTCTCTGTCTGCCTGCCTCTCTGCCTACTTGTGATCTCTCTCTCTCTCTCTGTCAAATAAATAAATAAAACCTTTTTTTTTAAGTAGTCCTTTTATCTATGGTCACTTTTGATTGAATACTCCTACTTAATTATTTAATTAAAAATAAAACAATTCAGGGGTGCCTGGGTGGCTCAGTGGGTTAAAACTTCTGCCTTTAGCTCGGGTCATGATTCCAGGGTCCTGGGATCAAGCCCCACATCGGGATCCCTGCTTAGCAGGAAGCCTGCTTCCTCCTCTCTCTCTGGCTGCCTCTCTGCCTACTTGTGATCTCTGTCTGTCAAATAAAATCTTTAAAAAAAATAAAAATAAACAAATAGAACAATTCGAATAGCAAAGACCCCGTCCAACCACAGCTGGAGTAAGTCCAATGTCATTATCTGTATCTCATTCCATACACATGCGCATGTTGTAAAAGTGGAGGAAAGAACAGCACGTTCCTCTTCTAGTCCACAGCTAAACCACACCTTCCAAAGAAAATACATTCTATATGAAAAGGACAAACAATATTCAAGACGCTTGTGGTGGTAGGGAGCTGGAACAGCAGCTCCCACTTATTTTAACTCTTGCTGTATAAAAAGTACCATTCCTAGAAGTGCCTGGGTGACTCAGCATCTGCTTTCAGCACAGGTCATGATCCTGGGATCGAGCCCTACATCAGAATCCCTACTTCTCCTTCTGCCTCTGCTGTCCCCCTGCTCGGGCTCTCTCACTCTTTCTCTGTCAAATACATAAATAAAATCTTAAAAAAAAATAAAGAGTACCATTCCTAGAGCTTTAGATATATTAACTCAATTCTCACAGCAAACCTCTGTGGTTAATACTGTATCATCCCATTTTACAGATGATGACTAAAGCACGGAGTGATTAAGTGACTGCAGTGATCACGCAGTTGGCAAACAGAGGAGCCATGGTTAAAACCCAGACAGTTTGAGTCCACAATCTATACTCTTAACCAAGTAATGAAGTTTAACCAGGCTCTTTTGCATTTCTAGAGACAAATACTTTAGTCAATTGCTGCAAATGTTCTGTGTCAAATCAATTAGCTACAATCTTCAAAATAGTGTCTAAACCTACTGACATGATTTCCTGCAACTCCTTCTCTCCCCTACTTAGTGCTTTACTGTTTTCCCTAATTTTTTTCCTTCATTGAAGGAATAAGTATCCCTCTTCCATCCCAACACTAATTCAAGGTCCCATTATAGTGCTTAATTCCATGTGCTGCCATACTCTATAAATTATCTTGATTCATAACTGTCCTCACACTACTGCACAATATTTCTTCCTTTGCCCAAGACTATAACATAGTCACATCTCTGCTTCCTTTGAGAAAATAAGTAACCCCTCAACCATGCTTCCCTCTAAAGCTATCATCCCGTCTTCACTCCTTCACCTCTTGCAATTTTTATTTTAATGTTAAAAAGGTGGCTAAGTCAATCAGAGATCAAAAAGAAATCACAATATGAATTGTTCGATTGTTCTGGTATAAAGAGATCAAGACTTGAAGCCAGAAATCTGTATGGATTCTTGACATCAATCGGTTACAAAATGTGAGCAATGATACCCATCCCATTGGGTTCTTGTGAGAATTACATGAGATCACGTGGTTGAATACCACTGCAACTCATCTTGGGACACAATAATTAGGAAATACGTGCTGACTATGAGTTGCAATAGTCATAACAATAATTACGTCAGAAAATTACTCTTTATAATAGCTGAGGAAAGAGTTCATAATGGATGAAAAGGAGGGAGCACATTTGTGTGAAGGAAAGAGAGCTAGAGGTCAGAATGGAGAAAGAGAATGTGTGGGCACTAGTTCCCAGGACATGCTCTAGAATCATTCATTCAGCAAATATTTGTAGACCTCCTACTGCTCTTCGGGCGTCGTTTTTGGCACCTGAACTCAGCAGGGAAAAAGTCCCTCTATGGTCTGATTTTGCCCACTCCAAATTAATCTTCCCAAAGAACCACCCTGATGGGTTCTTGCCTTGTAAGTCGTCAGCAGTTCCTCACTGTCTGTTTGATAAACTTCAAAGTCCTTAGCCTGTCATTCAATGTCTTTAATTTTTTTAACTTCAATCTGTTTTTTAATTTATTTCTTAACTATTTCACTTTTCCCATACACGAACTCTCAGGAGACATAAAAAACGGTATTTCAAAGGGACTCTAAGGCCCTTGCAGAGTTTTGGGATGGACCATATTCAAGTGTGGCCGGGGTAGCTGAGAGGCTGGAGCAGAGGGTGCAGCCGCAGAGGCCGGGCTGTGAGGGTGAACTGGGCCAGCGCTAGATGATAAAGGAAGTCAGAGACCACACTACGAAGTCTGAGTTGGCGTTTTATTCTGCTGTTTAGAGGGAGGGTGGAGGAGGGGCAGAGGGAGAGACAGAATCTCAAGCAGGCTCCATGCCCAGCACAAAGCCCCACACAGGGCTCTGTCTTACCACCCTGCGACCATGACAGAGCCAGTCAGGAGTCGGATGCTCAACCCACTGAGCCGCACAGGTGCCCCGAGTTCCTCTTAGAGGCGACGAGACATGACCTGTTTTAACAAAGGAGGGACATGACCCAATCTGTATCTCCCAAGGCGCTTTTGGAGGCAATGTCAGAGCAACTCTGAAGAAGTGAGGTAAGACAGTATCTCTGTGAGGATGAGAGGCGGTCAACAGCCACACAGTGCAGTGACGAGTGACGCTGTGGGAGTGAAGATCTCATCCCCGAGAACGGCCTCAGTCCCCGTCAGTGAGGTCGGCTCATTGCGTATGTGGCTCTGGAGCCAGACTGCCCTTGTCCCCGCCGGTCTTTCCCGCGCACTGTCTGGTTAAGGTAAATTAACACCCCTCCCCTAGATCTGATTTTTTCTCATGTGTAGAGACGATCATAATATCTGCCTCTAGAGATGCTGTGAGAATTAAAGTCCATCATTTATACCCAGTTTTTGGCACCACATAATTCTACACATAATTGCATTTTTTTTTCTTTCTACTAGATCATCCTTCAAGCCATCTCTTTCACTTTGATTTACACCCACCAAAATCCAAGCTAATACCACAGTCCACGGTTTAGTGATCTTTAAAATCTCCAGGACTTAAGTTCATAAGGTTTGAATGAAATTCGATCAAAGTTCTCTAAAATCCTTGCCAAGCAAGCCCCTGAACTTTCATTGGACTTTGGGTCATTTTGAACCTTCCCCACATACAGTCTTGCATGTGAGGACCAATGTGCACAACTCATCTCCCCCCGTTGCTCCCTGATTCCCTTCCCAACTGCGACTCTCCCAGCACTTACACCTCATCAGACTGGTGTCTTAGAAGAATAAATCCAGTGCATAACTATCTGACGAATCTCTCACCCCATGCGATGGCAAATAATTCAAAGGAAGTTTATCAAATAGTGTATAAATTCCTTATTGCCATAAGCTGACTGTCCTTGTAGTCAATACTAAGTTTTCATGTGCCATCATTGTGGAACCTGTTGTCAGGAAGTAATCTAAAAAGCGCTCATTAAGTAATCGAGTCCATACATTCTGGTCTTCTGTTGATGGTCCTGGATTATTTTATTATTCTCTCAAAGTCTTTCTAAAAAGTAAAACTCAAGTCTTCTCAATTAAGATAATTTTAACCTTTAAGCATATACTGTGCTATAATTTCACAGAGATGATAGTTGTTTATCCTGCTTGGGTCACATTACATTTCATTGTGTGGGCAGGCATCTGAATGTTTCACAAATAACAGCTATGAGGGGTGTAAATATTGGTTGGCTTATTCTTAGTTTAGAAACTTAAGGCTTCTATGGCCAATGATCTAAACCAGTATCACTGTTCCACTAAAAGATCTTGGGCAGGGCTTAAAAATGTCTTGGAAGGGCAGCCAGCCAAACACATGTACCCTCCAGACTTCCAAGTCTGGGACTGAGGAGGGAAAAACTCGCCTGACCAGGCTCAGGGAAGACAGCATCCTCACGGCCTCTTCTCCTGGCCTCGGGGGCTGTGCTCTGCCTGGGCCCTTGACAGCACTCCCATGTAACTCCTGCCACTCCAAGCTCTGTGGGACACAGAACATTTCCCCTGACATTACACTCACATTACAGAATCAGGCTACCTCTGCTTGTCACCAGAAGCCAGAAGACAGTATTTCACTGCATTAGAAGCAAATGTTGCTGAGGGATGCCAGGAAAACTGTGAACTTTGGGCCAGTTTGGACAGTAAGCCACCTCACAGATTCTTGCTTAATCTAGGAACAAAAGTCTTCTCATTTGAAAGCATCAGTACACATATTTCTTTCATTTTGAAGATACCATAATCATTCTGTGTCTTATAAACTCTATCCTGCCACCTACAAACAGTTATTTGCTATTAATATAGTGCACAGAGAAAGCGCTTGCGCACCCCATCTTATGTCCCTTCCCACGAAGTAGACCTTAAGTCACAGAAGCCAAAAGTGATGTATCATTCCCCTCTCCACCAATCAGAAAATAGGCCAGCCGGGTTCTTCCCCACATGTTACAAATATGTGTCTCTGATCCAAAGACTTTGGTTGATATGAGTCTAAGAACTCAAACATAAACTTCAAGTGTTGATTAAGTGAATAGGTGATTAAGTTAATTTAAAAATAGTTAAAATCCAAACATATCGAAAGTCTAGTTCAAATATAAATTCCATGTGAGTCAAAAATTTGCACTCCACAATTAATTATTAAAACAGTCAAATTTGTGTAGTCATTTGACATTCTTTCCAGCGTGTAATAAAATTTATAGAGTAATTTTAGTGCCATCTGTACTCTTAACTTTTCTCCATCCAAACGGCCACCTTCTTTTTCTCAACCCTAACTCCCCGAATCTCTGTTCTGAAACCCACTATTACTTGGATAAATGTTTGAAAAATGCTGATATTTTCACAAAACAAACTAAATTTATATTGTCCATGATATACCAATTCTCTGGCATCAAGAGTCACTGCCAAATACTCAAAATTTTTTAAATTTCTTTCTATTTATTAATTATTTTTATTAACATATAATGTATTTAAAAAACATATAATGTATTATTTGCCCAGGGGTACAGGTCTGCGAATCGTCATGCTTACACATTTCACAGCATTCACCATATATTTTTTTTAATTTTGACACAATTCAATTTAAAGTTTTTAATTCTTACTATCGGTTGGTTCTAATGTAGGCACTATACACAATAAAATAAGTTCCCTCAAAGAGTTTATAATCTAATTGGTAAAATATACATAAAATTATTCAACTATAACATAAAGTGGAATGATGCAGGAACTAAAGTGAATTGCAAACATGTGTGAGAGTAAAGTTCTGAGAGTAAAGCAGGAGAAACTATTCCTCTTGGTGAGGGGAATCGGGGATGTTTCATAAAGGAAACAGCACTCGAGCCACCTGGCTGGTTCAGTTGGTTTAGCAACTGACTCTTGGTTTCAACTCAGGGGTTGTGGGACTGAGACCCCTGTGGGGCTTCTCGCTCAGCAGGGAGTCTGCTTGAAAGATTTTCTCCCTCTGCCCCTCCTCTCTCTCTCTCCAAAAATAAATAAATAAATCTTTAAAAAAAAAAAAAGAAAGAAAGAAAAGAATTGGCGGCAGATTTACCCTCTGGAACATCATGCCTTTCAAGTTCAAGGAGGATGAGTGGACTGATCATGTAGAACGACTAGAGTATATGGGGGGTTGGAATAAGGAGGTGGGGCTTTAAAGGTGATTAGAGAACGATTTTGGACTTCAGCATTTATTTGTTATTTATTTACTATATACTTGGATGTATTTACTACATGTCTGCGGTATTCTAAGCAGAGCACTTGGTACGGAGGATTCAATGAGGATTAAGGTTCAGTCCATGCCTTCCTGTCTAGAAATCTGGAAGGCAAATTTAAAATTTTATTACATTTTTGTGGGCAACAAGAAGCTTCTGAAGGTCTTTATGGAAACAGATGAGTAAATGAAACCATATTCTGAGAGCACACTTTGGTCAATGTTACATAGATTGGAGGGATAAAAGATAGGAAATGGGAAGATTGGTATATCCTGACGGACACTTATTTCCCTCCTGTGCAGCTTCCTTCCAGCAGAATGAGGGCGATTAGCAATATTACCCACAGCTTCTCTTCTCACCCTGAAGTGGAAAAATGACTGACCAGGTTGGCAAATTTCAAGAGATAAAACAGGCATAGAGCCTGACCTTTTCTCTTACTGCCCTCAGAGAACTCATGTTCTCCTCAGCTTCCCCAAGTTGTCCACAGTTGACTACAACTGGGTGGGTAAGGCTGGCTAATGCAAGACTGCATAATTGGGAAAATTTGGAGATCTTTCCAAATCTATGCTTTCAGTATTTTTTACATGCTTTTGAATGTACCATAATGATTTAATCAGTCTATTATTGCTGGAATTTAAATTACTGAAAAACTTTTCTGTTACAAACAGGACCACAGTTAGTGACACATACATTCCTCATTTCACACACCTTTGAGTTTATCTTTAGGATAAGTACCCAGAATCAAAGGCTACTACAGTCATAATTTTAGTAGGCATTGTTAAATTGTCCTTCATAGGAACTGACAGCAACATATGAGAGAATCAGTTTGCGCCCACCGTGTTTACCAAAACACTGTTTAGATGTCTTTTTTTTTAAGATTTTATTTATTTACTTGACAGACAGAGATCACAGGAAGGCAGAGAAGCAGGCAGAGACAGAGAGGGGGAAGCAGGCTCCCTGCTGAGCAGAGGGGCTCGATCCCAGGACCCTGAGATCATGACATGAGCCTAAGGAAGAGGCTTCAACCCATTGAGCCACCCAGGCACCCCGACACTGTTTAGATTTTTATGCAATCTTCCTTCATGTTTAGATGTCTTTTATAGACTACTTTTAACATGCATGAAATGTAAAGAAATGGATCAGATCTTGGGAATAGAAAGAAAGATAAGATAATGGTTCCCCCTGCCAGTTACCAATTATCATAAAATATATTTTTAAAACAATTGTTCCAAGTATAATATAACCCCAAATGGAAATGTATGTATTTTATCTTAGCCATTTGAAAATCTTTTTCCCTATACCATACTATCTCTTATTAAAATACATGCAATCCTTCTTCTTGTGAAATAAGTATATTTAAGTTTATTGTAAAAGTAAGTTCTGCTGGGTAAATTCTTATTGTTTCTGTTATGAACTTAATTTCTGTCACTGTAAGAGTATAGTTCAAACGATTAAACAGATAATACCACAAACTTTGGTAGAATAAACACATACCTCAGATTTTCTTCGACTGTTCCACAAAAACTAAAATATTTGGGCTAAAAATTACTCTAATGATATCCAATTTTGTACCCAAAATAATTCACTATATTGTTGCTTTTTCTCTATAATTTTAAATTATCATCCTTTTCTGAACAGATGTGTGGCTAATGCCACCCCATCATCTTATTGGGAAGAGGAGATGATAACTAATCTAGTAAAAATTAAACTCTCTAATTTTTGTTTAACATAGTAATTCTGAGCCCAGTATTGCCGAAAGAACAATACAGAGTTTCTTAATTAGAGCCTACCTTCAAAATAGAAGACTGTAAGGAGGGTGATGTGTGTTTGAGTTTGTGTGTAAAATAGGAGACGTGTAATATTAAAGGGATTCTTTTTCAGAACACCTGGATGGCTTCGTCAGTTAAGCCTCTGACTCTTGATTTCAGCATAGGTCATGACCTCAGGGTTGTGAGATCATGCCTTGGTCAGGCTCTGCACTGGTGTGGATCCTGCTTAAGATTCTCTCTCTGCCCCCACCAAAAAATGATTTTTTTTTTCCTTACTGAAAGAGAAAGGACAGGGAGCTGTAGTAGCCCAGAAAATTGCTTCGCAGGAGGGGGCAAAAATGACGGCACCTGAAGGACATACATCCAGGAGCCAGGAGAAAGGACGCCACCCTCAGCTCTGACAGCCAAATGAGCCAAGGCAAACTATCCACCAAACCTTGGTCTGTTTCCTCAGCTGAAAAGTTTGACCATATGATCTCCAAGATGCCTTCCTGGCCCAATATGCTGTGTATGTTCTGATAATCCCAACCTTATCCCACGCTCACTCTCACCACCCAAACACAGCAAATCAGAAGTAAAGTTTATCTGAGTTAGAAAAGGAGCTAATTTTGACTCTTTTGTGCACATCGGTCAAGTAATCTGTGATGAACTTTTGGTCCATTTTCAATGAGAAATGTCTTTGGTGGCAGATCAGAGGCTATTCAAAGAAAAATGTGCATTAGGAGATAATTACACGAACAAGAAATCTGTGTTAATTTCCTTCTCAAAATGTGAAAAAGAAAATGTGTAACTGAATGTTGTAAGCCATTCTCTGATTTTCCATTTATAGAGTCTTATAGTAATATTCATTGAAGTATAATTTTCCAAGGTTATTTTTAACTTCACCAGTAAAAAATGTGATTGTTCTACTTCACTATGGTAACCATATGTCACCAATTTTCCAAGGCAGCCTCAATTCTAATCATTTTGTTCCAAATTTAGACCAAGCTTTAGACTTTATCTCTTTATTTTAAATTTAGGGGAATATGATTACATATACATCTAATTATTCCCTTTCTGTGTCTTTCTTCCCTGATTATAATAACAAACTTGATATGAGAAGAACAGAAGGAGAGACCCAGATTTTCATATTTCACATCTTGGCTTCACAAGCTACTGTAGCGACTGAAGAAGTTGGAACCGGACGTAAGATTTACCCTTCAGGTAGACGCAGATACTAGGAGATATTTGGCTATAGTAACTGACCTCACAGAGTTAAGAAGGGCTGGAAGAAAGGCCAAATCAGGACTGTTCTATAGTTAATGACATCTCCTAGAGAAGATATTAGGATCCTTAACAAGAGAAAGAAGCCAATTAAGTGTAGGAAGCTAGACAGGGCCATTGTCTTCTGGGAAGAATATGTAAGGGTCAAAGAACTTGACAACTGGGCTGAGACCTCAGTTACCACTGAAAATCCACACGGTAAGGAGACAGGTAAGGGCAATGCGGGTTATCAGGTACTGAAGAAAACACCCCATACTGGGCACAAGGACATACAGAAGTAAGTAAAGTGTTTATTTATTTAATTTTATTGTATGTTGGCTGTAGATGTGATGTTGCATTCTAAAATCCAGCGTACATCTCTAAAATATAAGTTGTTTATAAACTTTGTTGTACTACATAACTTTTTGAGAAACTACTGAAATGTTTCCAAAAAAAAAAAAAAATACACATGTGGTGCCTTACGGCAATTTCAGGGGACTCAGAGTTTCTTAGGAAGTTAACCAACAGACTTGAATTTAAAACTTCTAGCAAAGAGAGATGTGACTTTGTACAGTGATCTAGGAGTTCCATCACCAGTAAATGCCAAATCTCGTTGGCAGCTAAGACTGTTTGGATGGCCCGCTGACAAGTGAGGAGGCCCCAGTTTCCAGAATTGGGAGGATAATTAATAGAGTCAGCCTCCATGGGAAGCTAAGGCTATATGTTACCACGTTGCAAGTGCCCTGTTTCATTTGGAAAGTAAAGCAAAGCTAACCTGCGGCGTGACAGTGAGTGGGCCCAGCTCATGGGAAGTGAGTCTAGCAAATGTTGAAAATCCAATGAAGCTGAGGCAATCAGAGAATCTGCCACCTCTGCACCACGCCCAAACCACACCGACAAAAATGGTGGGATTTTAAGGGTCAGACCTGAATAGTAAAGGTCAGAGGACAGGGTTCTGCTAATGGCTTTGGGAAAAGGTAAAAGAAAAAAAGAAAGAAAGATGGTGACCAGATGTTCTCCATTTAGAATCTGTAAAAGGGAAATTACATTATGGTAGGAGGAATTCAGGTTATATAAAAGGAAAATCTTCTATCCAATGAAATTTGTTAAGCCTGAGACCTAGTAACTGATGGACATTGTTATTGTCTTTCAATGAAATATTTAAAAATAGAACAGATGCTCGTGTGTTTTCACTGATTTGAAAATAAGGGTTGTCAGAAACAACTGATCAGGTCAGACATATACAGACATATCCAAACTCTCTGGAAGACTGGCATATCTACATTTGATATTTATTTAACAATTTTTATCATTACTTTTAAAATCCATTGAATTCCTCTAATCTGACATTGCACCCAAACATTTCTACATGGAAATTTTGAGACTAGAAATATGCTTAATATAATTCAGAGTCAACATAATCTCATAGAATCCATTCATCATCTTCAGTATCCTGTTAATCCAAATTACTATTTATGAATAAGAATTAACAGTGAAAACATCAAGATATAGCAGTACAACTATAACTTTGAAATTGTGTTTTTTAGGTGAAATAACTCTCATCTCTACATATACATACATGTTAAAATAATGTCTTAAGTAAAGTACACTCTGGAAAACTATGCAGAAAATAATGGAAAAGTAAATACAAAAGAAGTTCTGGGAAGACTGTTAGACAACTAATGAGATTTACAGATTGACTAAAAAAAAAAAAAAAAAAAGACACGGAAACCTCCAAAGGATATTTGACATTTGGTCGGTCAGTCAGAAAAGAGAGTTGGCAGTTGGTCAGGAGAAAATGTGAATCATGAAAGTCTATCTCCTTCGTCATGCCGTGCCTCTGAATCAGGCGTCTGCTAGCGAGTTCTTGGTCATGATTCCAAGAGGCAGGAACTTCTTTATACATTTGCTTGCAGGACCAAGCTTAGGCTTGTCATATACAAAGCTCGAACTCACACAGAATTGGGGGTAGAGTGTCCCAGTCCTCTCCCCCAGCCACACCATCCTTTACTCTGACCACCAGCTGAAGCAAGATTGCCCTGTCACCTCCCGCCGAGCAGGAGGACGTGTAGTAGCGACTGCTACGGCCACAGACTGAACAGACACGCTGAAGGCAGAGTTCGAGGGAAAGGTGAACCCTCCCGCGTGCAGAGCTATGGAAGTCGTTAGAGACTTCTCAAACACAACCCAAGGTGTAAGCACTATCAACAATATTCTCCATAAAAATGTAACCATTTTCTAGCATTGTTTTGCCAATATTACTATCGAAGAATTTGCTAAATAGTTTAACTTCAATTTCTAATGAACTCCAAATTAAAAAAACAGTTTCAAAATAAGAATTCTAATCCAAAGTTTCCAAATTCTGACTTTTTAAGTAAGATTATATATGAATAATTTGAAATTACTCCATTCCTTTAGAGCTGTTTCCACTAGCCTGCCAGTTGAAAAGGAAAATATTAGCAGCACCAAATGTAAGCCACAAAGTAAAAAAGGACACCACCTGTCCAAACTCTACCTCCTTCAGTCTTTGACTCGAAAAGTTTTTTAGTTTCCTCAGTCCTTCCATTATAAACTCACACACCCACAACCAAAACTCCGGGATAACAAGTAATGATAATGATAAGTAATGATAACAAAGCTGCAGGATACAAAGTTAATATATAAAACCCAATTACTTTACCAAGTACCATCAATGATCAATGGATGAAATTAAAAACACAATACCATTTACACTGGCATCCCCAAAATGAAATACTTAGGTAGAAATATAACAAAATATGTATAAAATATGTATAGGATCTATATGAGAAAAACCAAAAACTGATGTGTGATATTAAAGAAACTAAGTAAATAAAGATATATTCCATGGTAACAGAGAGAAAGACTCAATATTATCAAGACAAAAATTCCTCCCAAACTGATGAAGTCCCAGTCGAAATCCCAGCAAGTTATTTTGGGGATATTGAGAAACTGCTTCTAAAATTTGTATGAACAGCAGAAGATTCACAATAGCCAACACAGTACTGAAGGAGAACAACGTTAGTACTGTTCCTACTTGCCTTAAAGAACTATTATAAGGCTACAGCAATGAAACCAAAGAAGAGACAGACCGACAGAGCAGAACAGAGTCCAGGAACAGACCCATATACACACAGTCCACTGATCTCTGACAAAGGATCAAAGACAATGCAGTCAAAAAAAAACAGGCCTTTCAACAAATGGTGCTAGAATTATTGGACATCCATATGCAAAAAACACAGACTTTACATCCTTTACAAAAATTAATGCAAGCTGGATCACAGACTTAAGTGTAAAACTCAAAATTACAAAAGTTCTAGGTAACATAGTAGAAAATCTAGATAACTCTGGGTTTGGTGATGACCTTTTTAGATACAGCACAAAAAGCACGGTGCATGAAATAGTTGAGCACTGGGTGTTATACACAACGAATAAATCATTGAACACTACATCAAAAATTAATGATGTACTATAGGCTGGCTAACTGAACATAATAAAAAAAAGAAAAAAAAACAGTTGATAAGCTTAGCTTCATTAAAATTAAAGATTTCTGTTTCATTAAATACTCTGTTAAAGAGAATGGAAAGACAACCTGCAGACAGAGAAAATATTTGGAAAAAAAACATATTAAATGAGATACCACTGCACATCTATTACAGTAAATGATATAAAATCCATATCAAAAAAATCTCATGGGACTCTTTTCTGACAAACTAACAAGTTAATTCTAAAATTTATCAAGATAATAAATAAAATATGTAGTATTGGTTTAGCAAAAGACAAATGATGCAATGGAACAAATCTAAGACCCCAATTACAATTCATGTATATATGAAAACTTTGTATATAAAATAGGTAGCATTGCAAAGCAGTAAGGAAAAAATGAACTATCTCACATGAATTGACCCTTTTTTTCCTTTTTAAAGATTTGTATTTATTTATTTATTTATTTGACAGAGAGAGAGATCACAAGTAGGCAGGGAGACAGGCAGAGAGAGAGGGGGAAGCAGGCTCCCTGCTGAGCAGGAGCCCAATGAAGAACTTGTTCCCAGGACCCTGAGATCATGACCTGAGCTAAAGGCAGAGGCTTAACCCACTGAGTCACCCAGGTACCCCAAATTGACAATTTTTTTAAAAAGCATTTTTAATTGTAGAAGCTTAAGACAAGTCATACTGGGAGAATATATTTGAAAAGCATGTAACTGAAAAAGGGTTTGAGTAGGATAAAGTGAATACCTGGATACATGTGCAAGACTATTCCAAAGCAGCCAAATTTAAAAGCCCAAATCCAGAAATAACTCAAATGTCCATTAATAGAAAAATGGATTAATAATTAGTGGTATGTCTACATGAAGGGATACTATGCATTGATGAAAATGGACAAACTATAACTGCATCAGCACAGATAAATCTTAGAAATGCAACTTTAGCAAAAGATAAGTAGACTAAAAAGCATATTTACTATCTGATTACATTTATAACAAGTTCAAAAACAGAAAAAACTAAACTATGTTGTTTAGAGATACAAAAATGGGTGAGATAACTATAAGAAAAGAAAAACAAGGAGATATACACAGTAAAAACTAGAATAGTGATTAACTGTAGAGGGAAGTAGGTTACAAGCAGGAAAGGCCATGCTGAGGGCTTCAACATGATAATATGCATACAACCCAATTAAAAAATAAGCAGAAGATATGAATGCTTAGAAGAATAATAAAAAATAATAATAAAAAATTATAAGTCTCACTATATACTTCACAGTAAAGCTGAAAGGACGAAGATCTTAAAAGCATTCAAAGAGAACAGATAGATGACCTAAAAAGGACATTTCTCACAAGGTCATACCTTCAAAATTCTGAGGAAAAGTACTGTTAAAAAGAATTCTCAACTAAGCTAAAATACTGTATAAGTTGAACAAGAAAAGACTGCAGAAGTCGACCTAGTAGAAACCTCATCTATTTAAGCAATCACAGTGGTACAGAGGAACATACTGAATTGGTATCAGTAGCTTGAACATGGTGAGGGGCCCATACAGAGACAGATACTTCAGAACAGTTGTAAAGGGCCAAATGTTGTTTTAAAAGCCCCTGTAGACTAGAACCACATATGAAAACTAATTTAAAATGAATCATATACATAAATGTAAGAAGAAAACTATGACATTCTTAAAAGAAAGCAAAGGAATAGATATTAGCAAACTTGACTAAGGCAATTGTTTCTTGTATGGCACCAAAAGAACAATCAACAAAAGAAAAAAATAGACCTTATTTCCAAATGAGGTCACATTCAAAGTATCAGGGAGTTAGGGCTTCAATAAATCTCTTCACAACACAACTGAAACTATAGCAGATGTGAATAGACAGTTTTTGAAAGATGTACAAATGGCTGCTAAGCACGTGAACAAATGTTCAACATCATTAGCCATCAGGGAGCTGCAAATCAAAACCACAGTGAGATACCACTTCGTATCTACTAACATGGCTAGAATTGAAAGATAATAACAAGTGTTGGCAAGGAAGGAGAAAAACTGAAACCTTTATATTCTGGTAGTAGGAATTTGAAATGATGATGCTGCTTTGAAAAACAGCCTGAGAGTTCCTCAAAAAGTTAAAAAAGGGTTACCATATGACCCAGCAATTCCGCTCCTAGGTATACACACAGGAGAACTGAAAACATATGTCTACATAAAAACATGTACACTGATATTTATACCCCCATTAATAATAATAATAAAGATAATAATAATAAAAAGATGAAAACAACACCAATGTTCATTAACTAATGAATGCATAAACAGTCATATGGTAAATCCATACAAGAGAATATTATTCAGCCATAAAAAGAAATGAAATACTTATATATGCTACCACATGGATGAGCCTTGAAGACTTTTCACTAAGTGAAAGAAACCAGATGCAAAAATACATATATTGTATGATTCTATATAATGAAATGTCCCGAATTGGCAGATACATAAAGACAGAAAGTAGATTAATGGTTGCCAGCGGGGTAGGGGGAGCTAGGTACAGGCTTTCTTTTGGGATTCATGAAAATATTCTAAAATTAAATACTAGTATTGCTTGCACTCCATGAATATATTATAAAACACTGAACTGTATACTTTGAAAGGGTGAATTTATAGTATATTACTTTTCTCAGTAAAATTTATTAGAAAAAGAAAATACTGCTCAGAGTTTTCTGTCACTAGTCACATGAAGTATACAGATAACCTATGACCCAGCCATTCAACTCTTACCCGCCTGCCTGCTTGTGTGCATGTGTGTGTGTGTGTGTGTGTGTGTGTGTGTGTATGTGTGTGCGTGTGCATGTATACATACACACAAAAATTCTTGGACAGTTACATAATAACATCTCTGAAAATAGTGCAATATGTAGTGCTGGGAAGTTGAGGGCAACCTGAATTTCCATCAGTAAAAAAGTACAGATAACAGATGCACACTGCATAGTACTAAGTAACCATTCAAAAAAAAAAAGATTAGATGCACATATTTCAATGTTTCTATGAGGGTGAATCTCAACAACATGAGACTTAGCAAAAAAAAATGTATATATTTATTATATAAAATTCATGCACAAAAATATTCAATTTGCAAGAATACATACAAATGAAAGACATCCATTAAACACATTTAAATGGTTGCCCAAGGGGTAAAGAAGAAAATAGGATTAATGTATACAGAAATGAAAGGGAATTAATTCCTACATCATGTGCCTATCATTTTTAAATGGCAAAAAAATAAGAATGCCAGGGAACTGAATGGCCAGGACCAAAAGCAGAGTAAAATGGAGGTTGTTGCCTAAGTCTAAGCTTTTATAAGCTCCTAGAGACTCGATTCACAAGAGCAGGCAGACTCCATTTCACGGACCAGGGCTAGAGTAGATACAGATGTGTCTTACATTACATTTATGTTTACAGAAATGTTGTTAAGGTTAAGAGTAAGGAGTTTATATCATAGACTTGTACCCCTGAAACAAATAATACATTATACTTTTTTTTTAAAAAAAAGAATAAGAGGTTTACTAAAAGTCATTTGGCCAACTATGAAAACGACTTTAGCAAACTAAGTAAGCCAACAAAACTCATAATAAGAGTCTTGCCATTATATATTTCAGTTAGTTTCATAGCTCCGTGCTTTTTATCAATCCATTTGTTCTTTTTTATATACTTTTATATATTACAATTCCTCTTATATTATCTTTTATTGACTACTTAGTAGAAAAGTATATCTTCATATATGTAGCCTTCATTTGTCTCCCTATCCCCAAATTGGCATTAACATTAAAGTATTCCACTATTTCTTTACATTCAGTAAATACCATTCAGATGGAGCTCTGGTTTATTTTTTCCCACACCCTTTGGGTCAGAGAATCTTTTTAAATCATTTTAAAACGGAAGTTCTTCATTAGTATGGTCTCTGCATTTAGCCAGTCTTGCAGTCACCAAACTAAAGATTCTAAGAAAACTAGCATTATGTCTACAAGAAACAAACTTATCATTTCATTTCTAAGATGTAACATTCTCTTCTCTTTGAATAAAACTTCATTTTGTTGCATAAAATCGTCCGTTCCCACACCATTTCTCTGGCTTACTGAACATGTGGCAGAAGTTAAATTATTTCCAGACCTCACGCTATTTTCGTGTCAGTCATATGAACAGGTCCTCCTCAGCATATACTCCACGTAGAAACAACTTTTCAAACACCCCACCTCCAAGTCGTAAGAAGCAATGAGAATTAGTGTTTCTGAGGTTCAGAGAAAATCCATGTCTGACAAGCATAGATTTACTCGTTGCTTAATGGTTTAAAATAAAATAAATTACTCAACTTCGAGTGAGCATATAGAAAACAATATGCTTTTTCTGGGAATAAATTTTTAAAGAATACACAAGGAGCACTTTACTAGTTGGCCAAAAGATGAATCATCTCTTTTTAACGAATAGAGGAAACAAATGCCACTCTTAATGGCTACTTTGTATAAACTTAATTCTCCATTAAAACAATATCCCTTTTGCACAAAGCTACACATTAGGGAAGACCAAAAAAAGTTGTGTTGCTTTTGGTTAAGACAATTTTACATGAATCAGATTTGAGTGTTAGCAACTACTCAGCAGTTGCTTAACCTCTCAGAGCCTTAGTAAAGGAAGGATAGTAAATGAGTTCATCGCTTGTGTCCCTAAAATCCTGTAATTCTCTGAAACTAAAGTCCAGCCTCGTCGTAATGGAATGAAATGAGAGATTCCAAACATTTGGTTGATTACCAACTGAAATACTTAACAATTTTCATGATCAGGAAATTCTTCTTGAATAAACTAAATCTTAAGACTTTCCAATAATTCTTTCTATAATGTGGCTAGAAAACGGATGATTACTTTCCCTTGTATGGAAAAAACTTAATTCCATACTAGAATAGAGCTAATAAATCACACCTCACATTTTTTTCCAGGCTACATAGGCTCAAACTTTCCTTTAAAAATCTCAATTTCCAACTATTTAATCATGTGGTGGCTTTCCTGTTATTCTATACCAAGTTTTCTAGATTTTAACTATGGATCCCAAACCCAGACAGCAAAATCCATGGAGGATCTAAAAGAATTCTGTGTAATTCTCTACAGTTGTGCACATGAACAAGGAACAGATATTTCAGGAACTAAGAAAACCTTGACTCCTTGTAAATCAGGACCACCAATTTTGTGAAATGATTATAACCCACTTTTTGCCAAGAATGCCAGTGTAAATGACTGGGTGGTTCTCCTCTACCATCCACAAACCAGAAGAAGGTACAAATAGCTTTTCTTTATAGTATTCTATGGAAAGACACATTTCAAATTAGGTGGATCAAAACGCTGGCTATTTTCTGATCTCACATGACAGCAATGTAGACATGTGTTCTGCTTTTGTACAAGAAGTCTCGGATAAAATTGCTAGGATGAAAAGCAGTATGATGACAGAAAGTATAAAAAGTTTTAAATGTGAGGTCTGATTCAAAATTGAGTCACTATCACTTGACAGATAGCCTATGTCCTTTCATAGATTATCACTTACTTTCTCCGATCCTTAAATTTCCTCAAAACTAATTGGTATGTATCTCTTAGGATTGTTGTGAGATTTTAATGAGATAATAAAGGCACAACCCAGATGTATATTACCTTCCTGTCCACTCAGGCTAACTCTCCTATAACCCTGATACAAAATTAGGATCTGTCACAAGCAACAACAGGAAATCCATTTATAGCGAGCATATTATAATTTGGGTATTTTTGCTGAAGATTTACAAGGTCTCAGGGGGAAAACAATAAATAGAAAACCCATAGTTCTCTTCAGTCTTCCCAGATTTGGGCCACAAAGTCTGCCTTTTCCTAATCTTCGGTTCAGCATTGCAGACGCTCCTCTCCTTTCTCCTTTCTCATCCTCGTCACTGACTGTCCTGCTCCGTTATGTGAACAACTGAGACCAGTCCCAGGTTCGGCCTAAAAACATAAACTTTCCCTTAGAAAGTGCTCAGTAAATGACAGAGGGCACTAGAGAATTATGGGTACCTGTTTTTACTACTACAAAAGCAAAGACCTTTCTTGATAAGGTACTTGATGAACATTACCTTCTTTCATTCATGCAGTGGGAAACCACACCGAAGAAGGTATATCATGCTAAAAACTGAAAATAATAAATACTGAATCATGATGAATACTTTAATCTTAAAACGCTGCTTAAACAGCAGCATTCACCTGCTTTACCTGCTTTATGATTTACAGCCTAAAGCATTTACCTGCTTTACGATTTATAGCCTCAAATATCCCTTGCTTCCCTTGCCTTTGCCGTTGTTCCTAGGAAGATGTTGCTGCGGCTGAGGTCGAAGAGGTTGCTGCCTGCGTTCTCCTCAAGGATTTTGATGGATTCCTTTCTCACATTGAGGTCCTTCATCCATTTGGAGTCTATTTTCGTGTGTGGTGTAAGGAAGTGGTCCAATTTCATTTTTCTGCATGTGGCTGTCCAATTTTCCCAGCACCATTTATTGAAGAGGCTGTCTTTTTTCCATTGGACATTCTTTCCTGCTTTGTCGAAGATTAGTTGACCATAGAGTTGAGGGTCGATTTCTGGGCTCTCTATTCTGTTCCACTGGTCTATGTGTCTGTTTTTGTGCCAGTACCATGCTGTCTTGATGATGACAGCTTTGTAATAGAGCTTGAAGTCCGGAATTGTGATGCCACCAACTTTGGCTTTGTTCTTCAATATTCCTTTGGCTATTCGAGGTCTTTTCTGGTTCCATATAAATTTTAGGATTATTTGTTCCATTTCTTTGAAAAAAATGGATGGTATTTTGATAGGGATTGCATTAAATGTGTAGATTGCTTTAGGTAGCATAGACATTTTCACAATATTTATTCTTCCAATCCAGGAGCATGGAACATTTTTCCATTTTTTTGTGTCTTCCTCAATTTCTTTCATGAGTACTTTATAATTTTCTGTGTATAGATTCTTAGTCTCTTTGGTTAGGTTTATTCCTAGGTATCTTATAGTTTTGGGTACAATTGTGAATGGGATTGACTCCTTAATTTCTCTTTCTTCAGTCTTGTTGTTGGTGTACAGAAATGCAACTGATTTCTGTGCATTGATTTTATATCCTGACACTTTACTGAATTCCTGTACAAGTTCTAGCAGTTTTGGAGTGGAGTCTTTTGGGTTTTCCACATATAGTATCATATCATCTGCGAAGAGTGATAGTTTGACTTCTTCTTTACCAATTTGGATGCCTTTAATTTCTTTTTGTTGTCTGATTGCTGAGGCTAGGACTTCTAATACTATGTTGAATAGCAGTGGTGATAATGGACATCCCTGCCGTGTTCCTGACCTTAATGGAAAAGCTTTCACTTTTTCTCCATTGAGAATGATATTTGCGGTGGGTTTTTCATAGATGGCTTTGATAATATTGAGGTATGTGCCCTCTATCCCTACACTTTGAAGAGTTTTGATCAGGAAGGGATGCTGTACTTTGTCAAATGCTTTTTCAGCATCTATTGAGAGTATCATATGGTTCTTGTTCTTTCTTTTATTAATGTGTTCTATCACATTGATTGATTTGCGGATGTTGAACCAACCCTGCAGCCCTGGAATAAATCCCACTTGATCGTGGTGAATAATCCTTTTAATGTACTGTTGAATCCTATTGGCTAGTATTTTGGCGAGAATTTTTGCGTCTGTGTTCATCAAGGATATTGGTCTGTAGTTCTCTTTTTTGGTGGGATCCTTGTCTGGTTTTGGGATCAAGGTGATGCTGGCCTCATAGAATGAGTTTGGAAGTTTTCCTTCCATTTCTATTTTTTGGAACAGTTTCAGGAGAATAGGAATGAGTTCTTCTTTAAATGTTTGGTAGAATTCCCCTGGGAAGCCGTCTGGCCCTGGGCTTTTGTTTGTTTGGAGATTTTTGATGACTGTTTCAATCTCCTTACTGGTTATGGGCCTGTTCAGGTTTTCTATTTCTTCCTGGTTCAGTTGTGGTAGTTTATATGCCTCAAATATCTCTAATGTCTATGGTCAATGGCTGTCGTTGAAAAATCAAAACCAAATGCACTGAAGCTCTCCAAAGCAAGAGCTGGGCAGCCGTGATTGACTAGGTACTGTCATTTGTGTAAGCTCACATATGATTCTTTTTACCTTACCTACCCATTTCTTATCTCTATTTATGGTATTCCATTTTTGTGCTGCTAAATGAGTTATTTCTAGAAGAACGGCCCTTCATTGGGTAAGCTCTTCAGTGATTTTAATTCTTTTGGCTGTAATAAACCAAACTTCAGCCACACAACAGTAAATCTGACTAAGGCTCTGAGATCATTAACAGGAAAATCATTTTTAAGACTATTTATTTTTCTATTACAAATCTTGCCTACTTTTGCATAGAAGTTATTAAATTGTGTCACATTTGGTTTCTAAACCTCATAATTTTAAATGTTAGCAAAGTATGTTATTAGCATTAAATTCTTCTCATTAAAGAACAAAATATTGCCTTCTACATGTCTGCAGCATATTTTCCTAATTTGTCATTTAAATCTTTTTTCAAAATGTTATTTATATAGTAAATTAATTAATTTATAACAGTTGAAACATGGAATATCCCCTTAATTATATATATTTTTTCTTTTTTTTTTCCCAGATGAAAAAGAATGCTTATTTCAAAAATTGCAACCTCTTCAGTGTGGCTGGGTTGCTCAGCTAGGTGAGCATCCAACTCTTGGTTTGGCACAGATCGTGATTTCATGGGTTGTAAGACTGAGTCCCCTCATCTGTCAGGGCTCTACACTCAGCAGGGCGACTGCCTGAAAATTCTCTCTCTCTGATCCCTCTGCCATCTCCCCCGCCCCCGCTCACTCACACACTGTCTCTCTCAAATAAATAAATAAATCTTTAAAAAATTCCAACCCCTGAAAAACAACCTGAGGGTTTTGAAGGGTCAGTGGTGGGAGGTTGGGGGAACAGGTGGTGGGTAATAGGGAGGGCACGTTTTGCATGGAGCACTGGGTGTTGTGCAAAAACAATGAATACTGTTACGCTGAAAAAATAAATAAATTAAAATGGAATCTTCTGGTTAAAAAAACGACAAAAACAAAAATAAAAGAACAAAAACAGAAAAGAAAAAAAAATTCCAACCCCTTGCAATTAATGCTACTGCTCATAATTTGGAGGCAATTCTTACAGATTACCATGAATTTGCTTTGTTTTATATTTTAAGCCTTTCCTTCTAAATACTACCAACTAATCTATTAACTGCAAATATGTAAGAATACAAAAAACTTTTTATTTCCAAATAACAATATCCTTTTTGATGATATATAAGAAGCCAACATGATAGAACAATTGACTTAGTATTTTATTAGGTTGAACCTTATGAAATTGTTACTTTTTAGGTAAAAAATGGCCAAGTATCATCAATTTCCTATTGTTTAAACTAAGAATTAAATTTTTTGGCCCAGAAAAAAATATTGAGAATTCTTCCTTCCTCTCATTACACATAGAGCCACTAGGAAATGTAGTAATCTATAATATTCACTACACACACTGCTCATGATTTCAAATTTGTATCCCACCCAAAACCAACTTTTATATTTCTTTTCTCCAAATTAGGCAGTCCGTACGCTGGGGCAGAATGGGAGTTGGTTGAGTCTGAGGACTTTTATTCACTATGTGTAATGACCACCACGTGCTATTTAATGCCATATATTTCCTGGATTACATGTCTGCTGAGATGCCTTCCCACCAGCTTACTTATGGTAAACTGTTTGCTTTGAGGCTAAGGACACTGAAAAACCTGGGAACTGTTTTCTGGTTTCACCAGTGACATCAGACTTCTAAGATACTGCTAAATATGGACTAGGTTTTTGAAGTGAATGCTTACCACTTTGCATGCAATTATTTTCTTATTGCCACGTTTAAATTCTCCTTAGGAAATGCTCACTTATGAGTCATATTATACAAGTTTGACTCACTGAAAGCTCTAACATTTTAGAAAAGTTTGAAAATACAGTTAAACAGAAGTTAACATGTTTTTATATTATTTCTGCAACAGCATCATAATTTAGATTTAATATATTAAAAATACAAGATTTATTTTCTCCCATGCAGTAATATATTGGCTTATTTAATACCTAATTAACTGGTGATTTTCCTATTTTTTTTGTTCTCATTTCCACTACTTCTGTTATTTTGAACTTGCCATTCAATTGCCATAAATCATGTCTAAAAATTAAACTCTTAACTGGTAGCATTTTAATTTTCCTATTTTTCTAATGTAGAAAATATGTATTTCATGAATGCTGATCATTATATATTGAGTTGACTCAGATCTGCGTTTGAATCGCAACTCTGCCAGGTACCAGCTGTGAAACTTTGGGAACATTATTTTACTTCTCTAATTCTGTTTTCTCATTTGTAAGATGATAATAAAAAATTATATGTATCATGTTGTCTCTGAAGAGTGAAAGTTTGACTTCTTCTTGGTCAATTTGGATGCCATCTTTTCTTTTTTTTTCTGATTCCTGAGGCTAGGATTTCTAGTACTATGTTGAACAACAGTGGATAGAGTTGACTTCCCTGTTGCATTCCTGACCTTGGGGAAAAGCTCTCAGTTTTTCCCCAGTGAGGACGATATTCGCTATGGGTCATTTGTTTATGGTTTTTATGACATTGAGGTATGTTCCCACTGTTCCTACATGGCAGCAGGCTTTTATCAAGAAAGGATGATGTACTTTGTCGAATGTTTCTGCATCTATTGGGAGGATAGTATGGTTCTTGTCTTTACCTTTATTAATGTGGTGTATCACACTGATTGGTTTGAGGATGCTGAATCACCCCTACAGCCCAGGAATAAATCCCATTTTGGTCATGGTTAATAATCCTTCTAATGTACTGTTATGATACCCTATGTAGAAGACCCAAAAGACTCCACCAAAAAATTGCTAGAACTGATACAGGAATTCAGAGAAGTTGCAGGATATAAAATCAATGCACTGAAGTCAGCTGAATTTCTATACATTAACACTGAAGCAGAAGAAAAAGAAATCAAGGAACCTATCCCATTTACAATTGCAACAAAACCCCTAAGATACCTAGGGCTAAACCTAACCAAAGAGGTAAAGATCTGTACTCTGAAAACATGGAAAGAGCCCAGATGTCCATTTACAGATGGATGGATAAAGAAGACATGGTGTATATATACAATAGAATATTACTCAGCCATCAAAAAGAATGAAATCTCACCATTTGGAACGACATGGATGGAGCTAGAGTGTATTATGCTAAGTGAAATAAGTCAGTCAGAGAAAGATAAATATGATTTCACTCATATGTGGAATTTAAGAAACAAGACATATGAATATAGGGGAAGGGAAGGAAAAATAAAATAAGATGAAAACAGAGGGAGGCAAACCTTAAGAGACTCTTAACTATAGGAAACAAACTGAGGTTTGTTGGAGGGGAGCTGGGTGGGGGCATGGGGTATCTGGATGATGGGCATTAAGGAGGGCACTTGAGGTAATGAGCACTGGGTGTTATAGTCAACTGATGAATCACTAAACTCTATCCCTAAAACTCATAATACAGTATATGTTAACTAAACTGAATTTAAGTTAAAAAAAAAACCTTTAAAAAATTACAAAAGAAAGATGTTTCTAAAAAATCATATGTAGAAATTAAATGAGGCAACAAATATAAAAAATAAATCTGATTATTGGCTTATATTAAGTGGTGAATAAAAGTACTATTTATTAATAGTGTTATTATTGACCCAATAAACCAAAACAAGTTCTCTAATCACAGATCGTTTAGCTACCTAAGTCCTCTCTACACATATGAATAAGTTAATCAAAATATTCTTAACATGATCCTACGATTCACTGAAGTTCGTTACAAAATTAAGGTATATCAAGTAAGCAAGAACAAGTATGGCTTATTTAGTTAAAGAAAGGGTTGCAAACTCAGGGGCTGGGTTAATTATTACCTGTGAATCTAACTCAATCATTGTAAATGCTTGCCTCTCTCTATATCCCATAAAAGCAAAACATTACAGACATTACAAAGGCCTACCTAGCCATTTTTCCTAGACCCAAGAATCACAGGGCAGAGTCCTTTGCAGGCTATAGTTTAGGAAGACACTAGGTTTCAGAAACAAGAAAAGCCTTGCTAGCCACAACGTATGCACAAATTCTATGGAAACAATATGTGTTCAAATAAAACCAAAGTAAATTTCCCCATATTATAATTACATATAGTTCATTATAGATCCAGCATCTTCTTCATCATGGGCTTATTTAAAATATTCTAAACGACTGGCCAGTTGTCAGTGTTTATGTTTTACTTGACCAAATATGTTGGACAAACCAATGGTGATTTTCCAGTTCCCACTGGTAGTATCTGAATATGGGTTAAGAACTTCCTTTCCCCTATAGGGAAAATCAGTATCTGTTTAGGTTTCAAAAGTGGAGGAGTCCTAAGGGTCAAGTAGGGTTCCCTGGAAACATTACTTTTACTGCTAAAAATAGGGAGTTTCTTCCTGGAAAATAAATAGCCCCCACTCCCATTACACTATCAGCAGACACAAGAGAGATGTTCAAATGAGAGCCATAAATCATAGAAACTGTAGATATGAACTTCAGTGAAGTCAATACTAACCATAAAGCCAGAACAGACAGCGTAGGTTCAGCGCCGGAGATAAAGCCACATTGACCAGTATGTCTAGAGTGGTCAATATGAAAAATAATCTATATGAAAGATTCCATAACTGATTCTATAATTATGGGTCTAAAGCAGGATCCCCTGGAAAAATAGGAGACTTGATTCCCAATCTCAGTGGTTCAAACAAAGAAAACAGTCAATACTGAGAATGAGCTATGAGCACACAAGGAAAATCAAGCACTACAGGGCTCAGTGTATCACCTTTAAAAATGTAGTGTAGCAAACAAAACGGGCTCTAAAATTATGCTTGAATCAAAGTAGATGACAGACTTGAAGCTAAGTAGAAGCATCTGAGAAAGCTTGCAGCCAACTGGTAAGTCTTGGTGTGAAATTTTTGACTAGCACCAAATGATGCAGAAGAATAAAGGATGACTAGAAAGCAAGGTAGAGCTTGACTTTGGACAACCAAGCCTACATAGATATAAATTCCTAGAAAGAAATTCATTTTAAGATGAATTCAAAGAATTATATTTATACCGAAGTTAACGGTTGGACAGAATTTACCTTAAATGTTTTGTGAATTCTTTGATTTGATTTCAAGTTATTAGATATTATGACCTGACAGTCTGGAGGTTGTTATAAACATAACCAAGAATTGATGTGGAAATGACATCCTTACCATTTGTTCCAGAAATGTGACCCAAACAGGAAACACTTTGGGTGATTTTGGATATTATGAGGAACATAAAGTTTCCATGAGTGTGTGCACAAATATTTATATTTCATATTCTGTATTTAATTTCAATATTCTGTTGGGTAAATAGGAAAGTTTTTTAGAAAATATTTTCTGCCACATTTTTAAATCATAATTTGGTAGTGTCATTATTTATTCTTCCCCTTTGTAAGCTGATTTAAATATTCTCCTCCTGGCCAGAAATGGAGGCAAGAATAGCTAAATTTAGAAAAAAAAATATTTAACTTCCCATGAAGAATCAAATACCTTTTTTAATTTCTGGAAAATTAATTAAGCAAGTCATTTCCCAGTGACAATAGAGTTTTCCATATTATTTGTTTTTCTCCAGGAAATTTTGCTGGAAGATAATAAATGGCATTACCCTTTTCCTTGGCTAATAGTTAAAGAAAATAACCAGTCTGTCAAAAAAAGTTATTGTATATCAACAGTCTGTAAAGCATACTTCTGGGGAGAAACAGAAAATAAAACATTAGAGGGCATGAGCCCTGATTTCAAATAGCTTTTAGAAATTTCTCTTTGCCAAGGGGAACTCTCCTACACTGTTGGTGGGAATGAAAGCTGGTGTAGCTACTCTGGAAAACAGTACAGAATTTCCTCAAAAAGTTGGAAATAGAATTACCCTATGACCCAGCAATTACACTACTAGGTGTTTACCCCAAAAATACAAATGTAGTGATCTGAAGGGATTCATGAACCCCAATGCTTATAGGAGCAATGTCCACACTAGCCAAACTATGGAAAGAGCTCAGATGTCCATCAATAGATGAACAGATAAAGATGTGGTATATATATACAATGGAATATTATGCAGCCATCTAAAAGATGAAATATTGCCATGTGCAACAACATGGATGGAACTACAGAGTATTATGCTAAGTGAAAAAAGTCAGTCAGAGAAAGACAATAATCATATGAACTCATTGATATGAGGAATTTGAGAAACAAAACAGAAGATCATAGAGGAAGGGAGGGAAAAATGAAACAAGAAACCAGAGAGGGAGGCAAACCATAAGACTCTTAATCTCAGGAAACAAACAGGGTTGCTAGAGGGGAGGGGGTGAGTGGGAGGGTGTGGCTGGGTGTTGGACACTGGGGAGGGCATGTGCTATGGTGAGTGCTGTGAATTGTGTATGACTGATGATTCACAGACCTGTATCCCTGAAACAAATGATACATTATATGTTAATTTAAAATTTTCTCTTTGCCTTCATTCTTAATATTCATTATAAAGGATCTCATGTTGGATTTTTCTTATATGCTATTTGGCACACTGTGAGCTCTTTGAATCTGAAGTCTTTCATTTTTCTTTAGTTCTTGAAATAACTACTTCTTGAAATTACTTCTTGAAATTTTTTTTTCTTTTTAAAATATTTCTCTTTTTCTTGACTTAGATACTTACACTTCTTTTGTTCTCTATATCTCTTTACTATTTTCTCAATCTTTATATCATTTAATCTCATTCTAATGCCTTCTGGGAGAGTTCATTAACCTAAAATTTCAAATCATTAATGAACTGTTAAACTGTTTCTTTTATATTTAGTTCAATTTAATTCATTATTTTAATAATTATGTTTTCTTAGCCATCACCTCCAACTGGTTCCTCTCCATGAGAGCTTGTTTCTGCCTCATGTCTTAATTATACTCCCTTAGCACTCTGCAAATATTAATTATGCCCATTTTCAATTCTTTTGTTTAATTTGTTCTTACTCTCGAATGTGTTATTTCATATACTTGTAACATGGAGTAGATGGAAGTAAACTTAAATTCAACCATCACCTTTGTTTTCAAACTCTATTTTCATTTTATATGAAAACTCCTACACCAAAAAGAAAAGAAGGGAAAGAATGGTAGGAAGATAAAAGGACAGAAATATGAAAGGAAGAAAAAACAAACATACACTAGCATGTCACGAACTTGGTACAGGAAAGGGAATATGGATTAGAGAGCAGAGGGTGAGCTTTCAAAACTAAAGGAGGAATTAGAAGCCGCGGAGGAGTTAAGATGGCAGAGGACTAGGAGGACCTTATGCTTGCCTCCTCCCTCTAACACAGCTAAATAGTTATCAAACCCTCCTGAACACAGGAAACTGATCTGAGGACTGAGAGAACAAACTGCGCAAGTAAGGGAGAAAAGAGGCCGTATCCGGGAAGGTAGGAGGCGCAGTGATCCGCAGCTCGCAGAGGACTGCACAAGAAAAACTTCCCCCAAACCACCGATTAGTTTTTACAAGTAGAGGAGAGTGAAGTCTGAAGTTTTAGAAGTGCACACCGCCACCAGGGTCAACCTGGCAGAAGTAGCGGTGCTCCTGCGGAGAAGAAGGCCGATGCTCAGGAGTGGACAACATGCTCGGAGGACCCCTGGGCCACACCGGGAGAGGGTTCTGCTTCTTGGAGTGCATTTGGGAGATGCACACTGCCTCTCAGGGGACAAAAGAGCCCGCAGAGCCATTCATCTGCCCCATTCATTAGCATTCAAGCAGAGACACCTGCTGAAGACAGCTAACCTGGGTGCCAGCGTTTTGCTATACTTTACCATAAAATCTAAGCCCCTGTGTGGTCGTCTGATTGCTTTTCTGGGACAAACTGGCACCAACCACAGCATGGCGAGACCCTCCCCCAGAGGATCCGTGCAGGTCCAAGTTGTACGAGGTCCCTAATATTTGAAATTCTGAAACAGAACCACATACCTGAGAAAAAACACAGGAGCACTGCACCATGGCTGTGTGGGAAGACAGCACAAACATACACAGGGTCAAGGCAGGGATTTGCGGAAGCCGAGGACACAAGAAGGGAGATTGTTCACTCTTCTGTGAGGGTTTTCTGAAGAGTGGTAGGTGCAAACTCCTCTCTCCAGGCAAGAAAGCAGGCCAAGCCATTTTTCACCCTCCCATCAGCACAGACAGACTTCAGCAAGTGATACAGTGTACACAGTGGAAGCTTGAGCGGTTTACACCAAGCCCCACCCACCGCATTTTGCAGGTGCCTTTTTTTTTGATAGGATAAGCGTGATTCAGAGCCAATCAATTTAAGGGAGCAGGCCCGCTCCCTTAAATGACCAGTACAACCCTCCCCCCAGCCCCACGTGCACCAGGTCTATTGATCATAGGGTATTGCAAAGCTTTAGCTCTAGCGGAAATAGGAAGGACCAGACACAGGCTTTCCTAAAACACAAAAGACAGTTACCTACATAAAATGCCAAGACAGAGGAATTCATCCCAAAAGAAATAACAAGAAGAGGTCACAAACAGGGGGCTAATCAAAATAGATATAAGAATATGCCTCGATCAGAATTTAAAACAACAATCATAAAGATACTAGCTGGGCTTGAGAAAAATAAAAAAGAAACCAGAGAGACTCTTACTGACGAGAGAGAAGCCCTAAAAACTAGTCAGGCTGAAATAAAAACTGCTATCACCAGAAGCAAAACTAACTGGATATAGTGACCACAAGGATGGAAGAAGCAGAGGAACAAGCAAGTGATGTAGAAGATTAAATTATGGGGAAAATGAAGCTGAAAAGAAGAGGAAAAGAAAAATACTGGATCACGAATGTAGACTGAGAGAACTGAGAGACTCCATAAAGCATAATGACATTCATAGCATAGGCATTCCAGAAGAAAAGGTGGGAGAAGGATTAGTTGAGCAAATTACAGCTTGAAAACTTCCCCAATATCGGGAAAGAAACAGACATCCAAACCCAGGAGGCACAGAAAACTCTCATCAAAATCAACAAAAGCTGGCCAACACAAGACATACAGTAAAATTTGCAAAATACGGTGCTAAGGAAAGCATCCTGGAAGTAGCAAGGGAGAAGAATTCCAAACTTAAAAGGGAGGACAAATCAGGTTAGCAGAAGATCTCTCCACAGAAACCTGGGAAGCCAGAAGAGAGTGGAAGGATATATTCAAGACACAGAAGGGGGAAAATATGCAGCCAAGAATACTTTATCCAGCAAGGTTGTCATTCAGAATAGAAAGAGAGATAAATAGTTTCCCAGACAAATAAAAACTAAAGGAGTTCATGAATACTTAACCAGACTAGCAAGAAATATTAAAGGGGACTCTTTGAGTGAGAAAGAAAGAGCAAATGCAACAAAAACTGGAAAAGAGCAGAGAAAATCTCTAGAAACAATGTCTTTACAGGAAATACAATGGCACTCAATTCATATCTATCAATAATAACACTGAATATAAATGGACTAAATGTTCTAATCAAAAGACACAGTGTATCAGAATGGATTTTTAAAAAGGAAGCAAACAAACAAAAGTGCCATCTTTATGCTGCATATTAGAGATTCACTTTAGACCTAAAGACAACCATACACTGAAAGTGAGGGGATGGAGAACCACCTATCGTGCTAATGGAGGTCGAAAGAAAGCTGGAGTAGCCATATTTTTATCAGACAAACTAGATTTTAAACCGAAGACTGTAACAAGAGATGATGATAAGCACTATATTATAATAAAGGGGTCTATTTAACAAGAATATCTTAAAATTGCAAATATTTATGCCCCCAACTTGGGAGCAGCCAAATATATAAGTCAATTAATAACAAACATAAAGAAAGTCATTGATAATAATACAATAATAGTAGAGGACTTTAATACCCCATTTATAGCAATGGAAAGATCATCTAAGCAGATAATCAATAAGGAAATGATGGCTTTGAATGACACACTGGATGGGATGGATATAACAGATACATTCAGAACATTTCATCCTCAAGGAGCAGAATACACATTCTTTTCAAGTGCACATGAAAAATTCTCCAGAATTGATCACACACTGGGTCACAAAACAGGCCTCAACAAGTACAAAAAGACTGAGATCATACCATGAATATTTTCTGACCACAACATTATGACGCTTGAAGTCAACCACGAGAACAATTTGGAAAAAAACACAAATACATGGAGGTTAAAGAACATCCTACCTAAGAATGAATGGGTTAGCCAGGAAATTAAAGAAGAAATTTTAAAAATACATGAAAGCAAATGAAAATGAAAACATGACAGTCCAGAACCTTTGGGATGCAGCAAATGTGGTCATAACAGGGAAATACATAGCAATACAGGCCTACCTCAAGAAACAAGAAGAGTCTCAAATACACAATCTAACTTTACACCTAAAGGAGTTAGAAAAGGAACAGCAAATAAAGCTAGCAGAAGAAGGGAAATAAAGATCAGAGCAGAAATAAATGCTATAGAAACAAACAAACAAACAAACAAAAAAACAGTAGAACAGATCAATGAAACTAAGAGCTGGTTATTTGAAAGAATTAATAAAGTTGATAAACCCTTAGCTGGACTTATCAAAAAGAAAAGACCCAAATAAATAAAATCATAAATGAAAGAGGAGAGATCATAACCAATGCCACAGAAATACAAACAATTATAAGATAATATTATAAAAAATTATATGGCAACAAATTGGACAATCTGGAAGAAATGAATAAATTCTTAGAAACATACAAACTACCAAAACTGAAACCTGAAGAAATAGAAAATTTGAACAGACCCATAACCAGCAAAGAAATTGAATCAGTAATCAAAAATCTCTCAACAAACAAAAGTCCAGGCCCAGATGGCTTCCCAGGGGAATTCAACCAGACATTTAAAAAAAGAGTTAATACCTATTCTTCTCAAACTGTTCCAAAAACAATAGAAATGGTAGGAAAACTTCCAAACTCCTTCTATGAAACCAGCATTACCTTGATTCCAAAACCAGACAAAGACCCCAAAAAAGGAGAATTATAGGCCAATATCCCTGATGTATATGGATCCAGAAATTCTCGATAAAATAGTACCAAATCAAATCCAACAGTACATTAAAAGAATTATTCACCACAATCAAGTGGGATTTATTCCTACGCTGTAGTGGGGTGGGTCAATACTTGCATATCAGTCAATGGGAAACAACACATTAAGAGAAAGAACAAGAACCATATGATCCTCTCAATTGATGCAGAAAAAGCATTTGACAAAATACATCCTTTCTTGATAAAAACCCTCAACAAAGTAGAGAAAGGGAATATACCTCACCATCATAAAGGCCATACTTGAAAGACCCACAGCAGAATTATTATACACTAATGTCATCCTCAATGGGGAAAAAACTGAGAGCTTTTCCTTTATAGTCAGGAACAAGACAGGGTTGTTGACTCCCACCATTGTAATTTAAAATAGTACTAGAAGTCCTAGATTCAGCAATCAGACAACAAAAAGAAACAAAAGACATCCAAAATGTCAAGGAAGAAGTCAATCTTTCACTATTTGCAGATGACATGATACTCTATGTAGAAAACCTGACAGACTCCATCAAAAAATTGCTAGAACTGATACAGGAATTCAGAAAAGTCACAGTTAGATATAAAATCAATGCACAAAAGTCCATTGTATTTCTATACATTAACAATGAAGGAGAAGAAAGGGAAATCAAGGAGTCGATCCCATTTATAATTGCAACAAAAACCATAAGATACCTAGGAATAAATTTAACCAAAGAGGTAAAAGCTCTGTACTCTGAAAACCACAGAACAATTATGAAAAAAAGTGTTAAAGATGACATAAAGAAATCGAAAAACATTCCATACTCATGAATCAGAAGAACAAAAACTGTTAAAATGTCTATACTACCCAAAGCAATCTATAGTTTTAATGCCATCTCTATCAAAATACCACCAGCATTTTTCACAGAGTCAGAAAAACTAATCTTAAAATTTGGAATCAGAAAACATCCCAAATAGCCAAAGTATGCTGAAAAACAAAAGCAAAGCTGTAGTCATCACAATTCCAAACTTCAAGCTGTATTACAAAGCTGTAATATAAAGCTACAAAACAGACACATAGATCAATGGGACAGACTAGAAAACCCAGAAATGGACCCTCAACTCTATGGTCACCTAATCTTCAACACAGCAGGAAAGAATATCCAATGGAAAAAAGACAGTCTCTTCAACAAATGGTGTTGGGAAAATTGGACATACACATGAAGAATGAATTGGACCATTCAAAATGGATGGAAGACTGAAATGTGAGAGAGGAAACCAAAATCCAGAAGAGCACAGGAAACAGCCTCTTTGACCTCAGCCATAGCAACTTCTTACTACACATATCCCTGGAGGCAAGGGAAAGAGAAGAAAAATTAACTATAGGGACTTCATCGAGATAAAGCTTCTGCACAGTGAAGGAAACAACAAAACTAAAAGGCAGACTACAGAATGGGAGAAGATATTTGCAAATAACTTTTCTAGTAAAGGGTCAATATCCAAAATCTATAAAGAACTCATCAAACTCAACACCACAAAGCCAGATAATCCAGTTAAGAAATAGCCAGAAACATGAATAGATAGTTTTCTAAAGAAGGCATCTATATGGCCAACTGACACATGAAAATATGCTCAAAATCACTCATCACCAGGGAAATACAATTCAAAACCACAGTGAGATAGCACCTCACACCTGTGAGTATAATATTATATAATATAATATAATAACCTATAATAATTATAATATATAATTATATTATATTATTATATTATATCATTATATTATATATTATAATTTTATATATATACACACACCACATGTGTATATACCACATATAATATAATAATTATATATATTATATTATATGTATTATATTATATATAATAATATGTGTAATATATTATAATTATTATATTATTATTAATTAATATATTATATAACTGTTATTATAATATATGATATATAAATATAATATATAATTATATGTTATATTTATATATACTATATATAAATATAATTATATGTTAAATAATATAATATATATTTTATATATACTATATATGACTATAATTATATGTTAATAATATAATGAATTTAACATATAATTATATGTTATATTATTATATGTATATATAAATACATATTATATATGTTTATATATTTGCAATGCAATGGAATATTATTCAGCCACCAAAAGAATGAAATCTTGCCACCTGTGATGACACAGACAGAGCTCCAAAAATTGCCGAATTGAATTTTTATCATTGTAAATCTAAGTACCAGGCACAAAATGTCTAAAATATTTCATAAGCAGAATAAGATTTGGGGAAGATACTACTGGGAAAAAGAATACTTTCAAGTTTTCAAGTTTCAAACTTCTGTAAGACAAAAGAGTTTATTAAAACAGAAAGCTCAAATTCGTTCTTCTTAATTTAAATTTATCATGCCAACATAAATTTCCTCTACCCTAGGATTTCATGGTCGATGTATCCTTTCCTACAATAATTTAAAGAATTTTGTTTAAACACATTTGCAGCATTTATGTAGATATAATATAAATACCCTGTCAGGGGCGTTCTTACAGGTATTTGTGCTGCGGCTTCCTACTCTGTTTAAAATTACTAGGCAAACTCTATTCTTCAAATAATTATTTTAAAATCCATTTCGGGTTTTGTCAAAAATCCAGAAGTAGCAAAATTAAAATTGCCATACATAGTAGTTAGTAAGAGTTATCAGAGCTTAAGATCAGTCTGCAAACTGGGAGGTCTGAAATTTAACAATGATATGAAGCTCGGGGCCTGGCATTACAGAATGACTTGTGAAGTGAAAATGAGGAAGTCGCTGAATCTTTACAGTGATTGGTTACTACAGTGGAGGTTTCCAGATGGTTGGAGATTGGCTAAAAATGATGATCTTCTACCCTTTTCAGGGAGATAACTTCTTTCTTTTATGTTTATCAGAGGCACTTAAGAATAAACTAAGTTAAGTTTCTCTTATGTTCATAAAATAAGCTAGATTTGGATTTGCTTAAGTGACTTTAATGGTTTTGTCTGCTCAGGGAATTCTCAAGTCTGGTCTCCATTTTTAACTTAATTTTAGGGGCGCCTGGGTGGCTCAGTGGGTTAAAGCCTCTGCCTTCAGCTCGGGTCATGATCCCAGGATCCTGGGATCGAGCCCCACATCGGGCTCTCTGCTTGGCAGGGAGCCTGCTTCCTCCTCTCTGTCTCTCTCTGCCTGCCTCTCTCCCTACTTGTGATCTCTATCTGTCAAATAAATAAATAAAATCTTAAAAAAAAAAAATTCCTCGCACTCACATAATAGCAGGTAGTGAACAATAAGAATTTATATTATACAGGTATTCAACAATAAACTATAAAAGAACAAAGCAAGAGACCTGGAATATGGTTTGTTTTAGAGAATTTTCCTAATCCACTATAGCCCAAGATGGATTTCTTGGCAATGTTGTTTCAATTATTTCTGTATTTTCAAGACAGAGTATGTATATTTTATATTTGGGCGAATACTGTGAAATATTGCTTATGTTGAACAAGTCAAATAGATAAGTTGAGGCTCATGAGGACTTCATGTATCTGTAGGGATAAAACCCAATTACCTAGCAGGAAGCCAATTCTCAGTCAAAAAGTAGCAAATAACTGACTTTGAATCAATCTACAGCTTCCCACTTAAGAAAGCAAAGGATTATAATGTATTAACTAATAATTCTAACACTATTTAATAAATATACTATTCCTTCTCATGGTATGTAAAAGGGAATTTAAAACAATGTATATGTATATTTTATAATAATAAATAAATTTGAATACTTATTATATCACTTAATCTTACAAAATCTCACCCTGTGAGATTGCCAGGGTGGATATTTTTTTATTATTATTATTATTATATCCGTTTTGTAAATAAAAACCTGAACTCAACTAAATCAGTAGACATCTTCATTGTCATATAACTAATAAAAAGTGGAACTGGATAGCTAAACAGAAAGTGAATTGGAAGCCAAAAGAGTTCGTTGTATGCAGTAAGAGTAAAAAGAGCTTGGAACTTTACGCATGAAACCACTGACCTAAAATACCACATGGTTATGAATAATTAGGAAAGAACTACGGCTGAGTAGCCTGCCTAGCCAACAAATGGCATGGTTTATATGAGTAAAGACTTCAAGTTTACTGGACATTTAACAGACAGTGTCTCAAAAAATCAGACTCCACGTAGTGACTAAAGAATGAAAATGTGGTTGTCACAAACTCATCTTTATGTTTGTTTAATGAGGCAAAGAATCTCATAGTAATCTTTGACTAACACCTACACCCTACGATCAGAATGGCTACCAGTAATATCATCTCCAAGAACAATAAGTTTGACTGTCTGCAAAAAACTCATTCATTCAACAAATATTTATTGAGTATGTACTATATCTATGGAGATACAGCAATGTACGAAAGTTCTTGGTACTTTTGGAAGTTAGATTTCTCTGAAAGGATCAAACAATAAAGAAACTACTAAGTATACAAGTGCCATTAAAAAAAAATAAAGAAGGTGAAGGGGTGGTTAGGGAGGTGGTCTGGGTAGACCCTTGAGGAAGGGAGGGAATGAGGCACAAGGAGATAAATGTCAAAAGAACATCCTAGGCAGAGGACCGGCAGCTAACTGCGAAGGCTCTGAGTGTGCTTGGCGTATAAAAATGGAAATCCTTTTCTCATCAGGCCAAGTGAGCCAATGGGACAAGGCTGGCAAGTGGAGGACAGAAATGAAAGTTGACTAGAGCATCTGGAAAGAATCTGTGTGTTACAATTTCATAAGCTGCCAAAGGATCAAAATGGAGCAAAGTCTAAAACACAGAATATCACAGCCAGAGCAGCACGTCTCTAGGCATATACAGTCCAGGTATAAAATGTTGAAAATGGCAAGGGGAGGTTTTCACTCCATCTTTGGTCCTTTAAATCTGTATATGTCAACCACACACCACCAGCCAAACCTCAGGAAGTTCCGGAGCATAGAATGCCCCTTGATGCCGCTATCATAACCAAGAGAAAGTAACAGATGTTAAGGATAACAGTCAGATATATGTCAGGCAATGGCAGTATCTTATTTTAAAAAAAGTCTGTTTCCCTCACTTTCAAATTCTCTACACTTGTGCCAGCGCAGCAACAACACAGCCTCATCGGCACCTTCCGTTTCTTTCCGGTTATGAGACCGTTATTCCACGTCCAGGCCCCATTCCAAAGAGACCAAATTTCCCCCCAACCCCCAGATAATTCTACACAAAATACCCACTAAACTTTCATTTCCTACTCAGGGGCCTTAACTGTATTAGCTGCAAGGGAGTCTGGCAGTTAGTTTCTTTTGTGGAGAGACCTAATGCTACCCCCAACAAAACTGGAATCTGAAGCATTAAGGGATTATGATACAAACAAGCATCATTCAAAAATCAAGGAAAGATCCAGATTCTAGTTAATCAGCAATCAGACCCACTACGGCCAGTGATAAGTCAAGTTCTTTGAGCTAGGAATCCATTGCATATCAAAGATAGGAAATGGGTCCCCAGATTATGAAACATATTAATATTATGATTTCAGTCACCAAAAGGTGAAAACAAAACATGTAAAGATAAAATAAGACATGATGACATATAATTCTCCACTTCCATACCAGCCCTTTATGCAGCTTTGGAGATACATAGATGTTACAATATATTTAGTATATTTATGTTGGTTTTCTTTTTTTTTTAAGATTTTTTATTTATTTGACACACAGCAAGAGATCACAAGTAGGCAGAGAGGCAGGCAGAGAGAGAGGAGGAAGCAGGCTCCCTGCTGAGCCGAGAGCCCCAAGCGGGACTCGATCCCAGGACCCCGAGATCATGACCTGAGCCCAAGGCAGCGGCTTAACCCACTGAGCCACCCAGGCGCCTTATGTTGTTTTCCTATCTGGAATGTTAGTGCTAGGAGAAAATGATACCAAACATTTCAAAACGAAGCATGATATTATAAAACAAATGTAAATGTTGGAGTAAGAATCATTATTTCCACCCGTATCTGCCTCGAGCTTCTCATCTCAAGAACTTGCTGCCAACTTTTGCACTTGCAATTTATTTATTTATTTATTTTTAAAAGATTTTTTTTTAATTTATTATTTATTTCACAGAGAGAGACACAATGAGAGAGGGAACACAAACAGGGGGCAGTGGGAGAGGAGGAAGCAGGCTCCCACGGAGCAGGAAGCCTGATGTGGGGCTTGATCCCAGGACTCTGGGATCATGACCTGAGCCGAAGGCAGACGCTTAATGACTGAGCCACCCAGGTGCCCCTGCACTTGCAATTTAAAAATAAAAAAACTAGGATCAGAGTAAACTATTAGGCAGAGAAGCTAATAAGGCATATATTAACTCTAAGAAATTTCATACAACAGGGGCGCCTGGGTGGCTCAGTGGGTTAAGCTGCTGCCTTCGGCTCAGGTCATGATCTCAGGGTCCTGGGATCGAGTCCTGCATCGGGCTCTCTGCAGGGAGAAGCAGGGAGCCTGCTTCTCTCTCTCTCTCTGCCTGCTTCTCTACTTACTTGTGATCTCTCTCTGTCGAATAAATAAATAAATTTAAAAACTTTAAAAAAATAAAAAAAGAAATTTCATACAACAGAATGTAAAATAATGTTTGCTTTCATCTATCATATATAGAAATAAGATGGATTAATTTCTAGCACAGCATTTGTATACACGTTGTCTTATATTTGTGAGTCATATGTCTGACTATGGATACTTGATTCATCTTTCCAGCATCAGTGATTTTACTGAGTGGGATACTGAGAGCAAGAGGTTGGTACATGTGGGCAGGATCAAAGTAAACTGCTTGATTCTGAAGAGATTTTGTGCCTGTTGATCTCTGAATACTTTAAAAAGATCCAAGTCTGTAAATAAATGCAAAATAGTTATTAGATAACAAAAATGATGTCATCATATTTTCTGTGAAAATCAAACTGAAGAGCAACAACCAAAAGTCTGTGATAGTTACTGAACAAGTAAGCAGATACAGCTTTCTGTATCTTAAAGTATAAAATCTGGGAAGCAATAGTGAAGGGCTGTATTGTGTCTGTTTGCCTCCTGAGTCATCAAAATAGCTAAGGACTCTCAGTTAAATGTAAGGAAGTAAAGAGCTAAGAATCTTCATGTAGCGAAACATACATGTCAGGTGGCTCAGTGGGTTAAGCCTCTGTCTTCAGCTCAGGTGATGGTCTCAGGGTCCTGGGATCGAGCCCCAAATTGGTCTCTCTGCTCAGCGGGGAACCTGCTTCTCCCTCTCTCTCTGCCTGCCTCTCTGCCTACTTGTGATCTCTGTCTCTCAAATAAATAAATAAAATCTTAAAAAAAATATATACTACTAGTATTTAAATGAGTAAATGTTGGCTTGTTTGGAAATGAAGAGGAAAGAAAGAAGATTACAAGGAAGAAGAAGGGTGTGGCAGGTAGAAGGGGAGAAATTTTTTTAAAAAATAGGGAAGAGAAAGAGAACCAGAAAAGAGATAGGAAGATAAGGAAAAGCCAAACAAAGCAGAGAACATTTAAAGAAAAGAAAAAATGAGTCTATGAAGTTTTTGTTTGTTTGTTTGTTTGTTTTTTAAGATTTTATTTATTTATTTGACAGATAGAGATCACAAGTAGGGAGAGAGGCAGGCAGAGAGAGAGAGAGAGGAGGAAGCAGGCTCCCTGCCAAGTAGAGAGCCCGATGCGGGACTCGATCCCAGGACCCTGAGATCATGACCTGAGCTGAAGGCAGCAGCTTAAACCACTGAGCCACCCAGGCGCCCCAAGTCTATGAAGTTTTTGAAAGAGCAACATGCAGGCTGAACTAAATCCCCATGGTCTTCCTCCAAGAACCCATAACTCGGACAACCCTTAGACAGATATGACAACCGAAGGATTCTACACACTCTGGATCAGTACCTGTCAAGACTATCAGAAATAAAAGTCGGGGTGCCTGGGTGGCTCAGTGGGTTAAAGCCTCTGCCTTCAGCTCAGGTCATGATCCCGGGATCCTGGGTTCGAGCCCCACATCGGGCTCTCTGCTCAGCAGGGAGCCTGCTTCCTCCTCTCTCTCTGTCTGCCTCTCTGCCTACTTGTGATCTCTCTCTGTCAAATAAATAAATAAAAATCTTAAAAAAAAAAAAAAGAAATAAGAAAAGTCTGAGGAACTGTCCCAGCTACAAGGAACCTAAAGAGACATAATGGTAAGGTAGTGTCCTAAGTGAGATCCTGAAACAGAAAAAAATATATATATTAAATAAAGCTAAGGAAATCTGAATAATGTATGGACTTTACTCAATGATATTGGATCAATACTGGTTCATTAATTGTGACAAATGTGCCAAAGTAATGTAAAATATTAACAATATGGGAAATTAGGTCTGGGGTATATGGAAGCTCTCATGTTATCCTCACAATTTTTCTGTAAATAAAACTGAATTATTCTAAAGTTAAAAGCTTATTTCTAAAAATATGGGCTTAAAAATCATTCTAGCAACTTTAAAAACTACCATATGTGTCCAAGTCAATCACGAACCTGAACCACATTCACCATTCTCTGGAGAAATGTACTAAAATTCCATGTTAGAAAAAAATAATGCTTCTTAGCCTAACTGTTTAGAGCCACGTCCTTAGAAGAGACGGCAGAGACGGCAGAGACGCCCTTCCAGTTCTCTCTGGATCTGCATCTTCAGGCAACAGGTTGCCTTGTCCCAGCAGCTCCTCTTTTCAGAAAGAACAGAATGGACACCGCCACGGGTAGCACAGGAAACCCAAAGATCTCCACCTTGATGTGCGTCACTTGAAATCTAAATACTGACAACCTTGAACATTTTTTTTAAAGATTTTATTTATTTATTTGACAGAGAGAGAGATCACAAGTGGGCAGAGAGGCAGGCAGAGAGAGAAGGGGAAGCGGGCTCCCCGCTGAACAGAGAGCCCCATGCGGGGCTCGATCCCAGAACCCTGAGATCATGACCTGAGCTGAAGGCAGAGGCTTAACCTACTGAGCCACCCAGGCGCCCCACCTCGAACATTTTTTAAAATGAAGCGTGACGTTACTATCCCCGGGGTCAGGCAGACCTGACTGTGCTACTCACTGTCTCTGCTCCACTGAACACGTTCCTTCAACTGCCTCCTCTCTGTTCCCAGTTGTAAAACTGGTATAATAATAAAACTCACCTTGTAGGCTCATTGTGTGATTTACCTGAGTGCATGGAAATCATTGAACATGGAAATTAACACATAGTTCTTTCTCAAAAAAGATTAGCCAAATTTTTAATTTCTTCAAAACTTGTCTTCGTTTGTGGTAGTCATTAGAACTATTTGCCAAATATTTCTAGGTCCACCTCCATTCCAGGCAAGTGCTAAATTACACCCCGTGGTCTTTTTCTGGTTGAGAGGGCAGGTGACATTCTGGCCGAAAGACAGCGAGCAAAAGTGAGGCATGTCACTTCCTCGTCCATAGGAAATCCTGTACGAGTCCTTGTCTTTGGCGAAGTGACCGCTCATGTCCAGGCAGATGTCTGACCGCCCCGTTACCCTCAGCCTCTGAGTACTACCGATTAGCAAAACTCTCATGTCGGTCCACAATGAACACACAGTAGAAGGAAGCGTTTCCAGTCCTAAGCAACCAAGATTTGATAACCAGAACCTAGGCTGTCCTACCTAACACATTTCAGCTCTCAACATTAGTAATGAGCTTCTTATAACCTGTAACTCAAATCAAGGGCGCCTGTGTGGTTCAGTCAGTTAAGCGTCTGCCTTCGGCTCAGGTCATGATCGCAGGGTCCTGGGATCGAGTCCCACACTGGGGTCCCTGCTTGGCAGGAAGTCAGCATCTCCTTCTCCCTCTGCCTCCAGCTCCCAATGCCTGTGCTCTCTCTCCCTCTCTCTGTCAAATAAATAAATAAAATCTTTAAAAAATATATTTAAAAAATAAATATGCCATTTTGAAACAGGCTTTTATACAGACCTGGTTCTCTTAACAGAATAGCTAAAAATACTAAGAATGTCTAGTAGAAAGATATTGAGGTATTACCTGTGTTATATAAAAACAGCAGAACTCTTTAAACAGTGTTAAAGAAGGAAAGGAAATACTTACTGAATATATTTACCACAGTTTTCTTGACCCAAGGATCTTATCAAAACTCATTCAATATTCCAAGGTTGTTTTTTTGGAAAGAATTAATAATCAATTACTTAGAAGAGTCTTCTAATTCTATTTTCTAATATTTGAGTGTTCCTAATCAATGAACACTTTTGTTTAATGTGGCAACCAAATACAGCTAGTTCTTGTAAAACCAAGGATTCACCAGAATTTAAGGCATGCTTGAGTAACAAAAACTTTGTTGGAGTGTTTACTGTTTGGAGATGGGAGTTGTTCCTGCTAATTTTGTTTGTTTGTTTTACGAGGACACTCACAGTATCCATATTGACACTTCAGAGCTAGCCTCCAGTTTACTGTTGTGTAAACGTGTGTGTGTGTGTGAGTGTGCGTGTGTGTGTGAGAGAGAGAGAGAGAGAAAGCACAGAAGAAAGCAATTGGGAAAGTTCTTTTGAAACCGTATCCTTTAAGGAGAGAGAAAAATGGAAACACAGAGCAAGGCAGAGTGAACCCCTCTGCTGGCTACGATCCTTGAATGTGAGCATCTGTCTTCTGAAAGAGGTGACCGTGACAAAAATGGGCACTGCTCCCCTTAGTGCTAGACTACATGTCAAAACTTCCCCAAGGCTTGAAAAATCACAACTGTATTTTACTTACTAAAGTCCTGGATCTATGGGCACCTGAACTTGCTTGTAATCCCAGGTCTTACACCTCCAGAGAAAGTTAAAAGAATTTGGTAAGATGCCTTGAATTCTAATAATCTCCATGCATCCTGCAATATCTCATGTGTGTCATTTCATTTGGCATTCACAAAAATCCTAGAAGATAGAGAAGGCAAGAAAATATCATCTTCATGTTATAGAAAGAAAATCTGAAATTGAGATAAAGTAACCCATTTTCAGAAGGTCACATACCACAGCTCCAAGGCAGGACTAGAAAACACCTGGGTCATCTAACATGACATTTTCCCAACAGCAACAACGCTTTCAGCCAAGCCCAGGAGCTAAGACATAATCTCAGAGTTATTGGTAAAAGTTGCCTCTAAAAGTAAAAAGGGAAAGATTTTTAAAGCTATGTATCCCTGGGGAAATTCCTTTGATAAAACTGAATGTCCCTTATATATTCTGTATTCTCATATATTTTCATATTGTTCTCTTGTTAACTACACCCAGCGAATTCTTCCATGAAACAAATGAATAGTCCACTGAGGCAGAACATCTCTGATTGAACACATCGTTTAATGAGGATATTACCTGTCTCCTCAAGGAACACCAGAGGAGCACATTTTCTGTCAGTTCGTAATGTTCCACGACATCCCGCCAGCATCTGCTTCAGCATTCCCCTTCCACCCGGCAGCCGTTCGTTCAATTTAACTACACTTTGAAATTCAGTACCTGGATTCCCCGTGGGGCCCGAAGGTGCCTCCGCAGAAGCTCACAGGTGGTAGAACAAATGACTGAGGACAGAGGGAGCGCTGAATGGGGCAGGCAGGCCAGATCGCACAGTTTGGTGCTGCGTTTAGTAAGTTATAGTCAAGCAGCTTCTAGTTGCGTCCTGACTGTCCATTTTCAGATGGTACTTCTGCCAAACACCAGATCACTAGGGCTTATTAAAAGGCTCAAATAGCACATTCAAATGTGAAACTATAGGTCTTATTTATTTCTAGTTTTCCGGCTGGCGGACATGAAAAGAACTTTTGAGCAGAAAAAAAAAATGAAGAAATAACTTACAGTGAATGGAAAATGTTAGGAAAGCGAGGGCTAGACAATTCTATGAGTCACTACTGAGATATCTAAAGGGATAGGGATTCCAGTCCACTCATTAAAGTGTGGGCTGAAATGTTGCTTTATTTTTCAAGAATTTCCATGGGAGGCACTTGGAGGGAAAAGCAGGCAGTGGTCACACTTGGCCAGAAGAGGCCTGTCTTGAGAGTGGTGGGACACAACTTGAGGACACTCCACAACACAGATGAGATCTCCCGTCGTACGTGATTTTCAGAGACCGGACGGCACCGTTTCAAAAATGAACACGATCCTCTAGAAAACTGTCCCAAATGAACAAATGTAGCTTCTAAAGTTAGTTTTAATGTACTTCTGGGTTCATAAATACAACAGAGTCCGTTTTGTCTAAGATTTAAAATCTCAGAATGCCTATTTCTGAAAAGGGAGAAAAATATTCCAAGATAGGAACCAATTTTAGATTCACCATTTTCTTTGTAGGAAGAAGTTGTCACTATTAAGTTTTCACAACAGGAACAAAATGAAGAAACATTACCCTGTAGATATTAATTTAGAGTGAATACCGTAATATCTACTACAGATTCTGGCATTAAAAAGGTTTAACCCTTTGAGACAATCTGGCTACATTTGGGAAGCGTCAGTTCTAACTCTGAGAAGCCCTGGTGGGCACTGCGATCCTGGCCCATCCTCTATTAGCTTCAAGTTTCCGTGTCCTCTGTAACAATGCAATAATAGTACTTAGTTCAGGGAGTTATTGTGAATTTAATTCAATAGCATCTGCAAAGTACTTAGCACAGAATTAATGGTAGTTGTTTTTATTACTAAATCTTTAATAAATATTTTTCCACAAAAAGGGAAAGAAGAGTTGCATGATGTGACGTGACTTTCCAGTTTTGTTAGTGACCGCTGAGATTCAACAACGCACACTGCCACAAGCACAGGGGACACAGGATCAAGGACTTGAGGAAGGATGGGGGAGTGCAGGGAGTACGTAATGACGTGTGCGGGGAAGAGCCCCTCTTTCAGCCCCCCCTCCGTTCAGCTCGACAAGTGCTTGACGGGCTCGCACGGTGGCCCCACCCACTCCTCCAAGAGATGCCTCATGCCCGCCTTCCAGAGCTGCTCTCAGCGGTAAGACATGATTTGCCCACATGGAACAATGAAAGATAAAGGGTATGTAAATGTAAAATAAAGGGTATCATAAAGGTTATACAGTGGATATTTAACAAATCATGTCTAACTATAAGATTTAGAGCCACACACATGCAGAACCAGCTACAAAAAAGAAAATTGTGATGATTAATCTTAACAGATCTCAAAATGTCATACTCTCCTAATCTGTTAAAAAAAGAGTAAAATGCCAACAATGTTTGGTCACTTTATTTTAGTCATCTAGTTTACTTACGATTTCTAAATTAAACTGTAAATCTACTAACTTGGGTTTCCTCTATCTGAATTTTATTTTACTTATTGAACAGAAAGAGAAGAAACACAAGCAGGGGGAGTGGGAGAGACAGAAGCAGACTCCCCACTAGCAGGGAGCCCGATGCGGGGCTCGATCCCAGGACCCTGGGGTCATGACCTGAGCTGAAGACAGATGCTTAAGGACTGAGCCACCCAGGCGCTCCCACTCTATCTGAATTTTAAATGTAATATTTACCTAATAACTTCTCAAACATCTAAAAGATATAAAATTATGATTGTTTCACCTTTATGAGATCAAACCACTCAAGGATTCCTAAAATTGTGTATTATACATGTGCCTGGGCCAAGAGCAAAGGCAGAGAAGTGCTCAACAGAGGCCCACAGCCCCAAGAAGAAAGATCAGAAAAGAAAGCATGCCCCCTGCTGTTTATGGGATGAGCAGGAGCCAGGCTGAAAAGGGAAGCTTGGACTGCTTCCCTCTAATATCTAGGTCTCGATTCCGTCATGTCCTCACACGTTCCTGACCACGCATCTGACTAAAGTTACTGCAGACCAGTCTAGTCCTCGCCTCTCTCCCCTGCAAAACGCAGAGGTACCAGGTTGTCTACCTTCTGTGCTCATCTTCCTATTTGAAATTTTTAGCACCTGGAAGCAAAAGAAGATGTGTTTTCCTGAGTATGATTATGTAGTTAATAAAAGTTCTCTATGCAAGATCAGCCAATAATGTAACCGTCTGGTGGCTAAACAAGAGGAATCAGTTTGAACCGCCGTCATTCCTCCAGCCCTAACCCCGCCAAAGACCCAGTCAGTCGCACATAAGGATCCCAGTGACGGTGGGACTCCAGCCTTCCAGACTGCCTGCTGACCTGCTGCTCCAGACAGCTCCACGAACGTAGAAATATCTGTTTGGACTCACAAACAGTTTTGACACTAATTCACGGTCATCTTTGCTACATGCTCTTAACTGACTGACGGTACAGTAATTAAAGAGCAGTGTAATACGTGATTACGAGCACAGAACCGGGGGCCCAGGACTGCCTGATCTCAAATCCCAGCTACGCTGCTGACTGGTTGGTGGCATGACCTTGGGATAGATATACAATACCTTCACCTCCTTTCTCTCGTCCGTAAAACTGGGATCATAGTTATAGCTACCTCATGGGGTTATACACAGCAACATATAACAGAACGGTGCCTGTAGTAACTACTACGCAAGAGTTTACCAGCATCAACATCATTTGTTACTTTATTACTATTTCATTTCTTCACTTTAGACTATTATGTATTGCTACAATGCTTTACATAAAATAAGGTTTTTATTTTGGGGGCACCTGGGTGGCTCAGTGGGTTAAGCCTCTGCCTTCGGCTCAGGTCATGATCTCAGGGTCCTGGGATCGAGTCCCGCATCTGGCTCTCTGCTCTGCAGGAAGCCTGCTTTCCTCTCTCTCTGCCTGCCTCTCTGCCTACTTGTGATCTCTCTCTCTGTCAAATAAATAAACAAAATCTTAAAAAAAAAAAAAAAGAAATAGATCTTTGAGAACTTCAGAAAAATGCACATGGAAAAAAGTTAATTTAAGGACAAACCAAAGTAATGTTGGATAGCAATTTGATGTACCATATATAAAAACATACAAAGTTATGATAATTAAAACAGTGTAGTATAGGTGTAAAAGCAGGCAGATAATCATTCAATAAGTAGTAGTATAACTGAATAACCACTTAGAAAAATTAAATTTTAGGTCTTCCATTCTGACTCCATAATAGGATGATTATAAATGGATAAAGAGTTAAGTCAAAAAAATTAAACCATTAAAAATGGGTATTTAACTATCTAAAAAATGTAAACAAAAGGAGAAGTAAAAAAAAAGAAAAAGAAAATCTTCCTGCATACTTAAACTTTTCTATTGCAAACTGGAAAAAATTAAATAAATAAAAATTAATAGTTATGAGTAAATATGATTTTTCTGAATTGGGAAGGGCTTCCTATACCAAAAAAAAAAAAAAGAATGTTAGATGTGACTACTTAAAAGAACTAAATTAAAATACCATTCTACTTAAATCAAATTTTATAACAAAATCAAAAGGTAAACCACATTCCAAGAAAAACATTTGCCTTAAATTTAACAAGGCATAGAAATAAATAATTCAAGGAGATCAATTAATTGAAACAATTAAAAATGTAAAAGAAAATTGGTAAATGATATAAACTTGTATTTCATAAAAGAATATGCATAATTAACATGGAAAAGCTGTTAATCTTGCAAGCTGGAAAAGAAATATTAAAGCAATAAAGTATAACTTTTAAGACATAAAAAGAGCAACAACTGAAATAGATATGAAAATGTCAGGCAGTCTGGTCTGCTGTACGTAAGTGCCATAGACTGGGTAGCTTATAAACACGAAGTTTTTATGTCAGAAGTCTGACACCAGGGTGCTAGCCCGCTCAAGTGTCCGTAAGACACCCTTTAGCGTTGTAGACGGCAGACTCATCACGCTGTGGAGACGAGTAATCTAGCTCTGTGGGTGCTGCTCAGGGCACGAATCCTATCCGTGAGGGCTCCATCCCCATGACCTAATTACCATCCCAAGGCCCCACACTTCCGACCATACTGTGGATTAGATTTCAGCATATGAATGGGGGGCAAGCATTTAGTCCATAATAACTGGTATACAATAAGGAAGTATTATCATGCATACATAAAAGGATTATATAGTGATTAAATTTCCTACAGAATAATTAACAATCTCTCTCAATAATCTCAAATATATTTGAATCCTTTGCCACAATTTCTATTTTAGTAAACTGTCCCAGATTGTTATTAAAGATTATTAAAGATATTATAAAAACAAAGATTTATACACAAAAATATTCACATCATTATCAAATAAAAAATGAAAACAATAAAAAATATTCCATAATAATGGAACCAGAAAACAAATTAAGGTTATATCTACATTGTACAATAATATGCAAAAGTTAAATATACATATAAAGAGTGTCCACAGGTGAGAAAATTCTAAAAGTTGAGGGGAAAAAACAGTATACAAAATGTGTGTTTTTGTGTGTTCATGTCTGGAGTGTGTGTGTGCATGTGTGTGTGTAATCTCACTGAGGTAAATTGGAGAGAAATAAACAAAAATTGTTAACAGACCCCTGAGTAGAATACAGGTGATTTTTATTTTCTTTTTTATAAGAATTTTCTATAGAACCTACTTTAAAATAATATAATGAAATCAAAAGCACATTTAATGTATTAGAAAAGCTTTCATTTGTAGTTAGGTTATTATGAGTTATTTGCAAAATAAACCCTTTTTTTAATTTTTTTTAAGATTTTATTTATTTATTTGACAGAGAAAGAAAGCACAATTAGGGAGAGCAGCAGGCAGAGGGAGAAGGAAAGCAGGCTCCCCGCTGAGCAGAGAGCCTGATGTGGGGCTCCATCCCAGGACCCTGACCCTGGGATAATGACCTGAGCCAAAGGCAGATGCTTAACTGATCGAGCCACCCAGGTGCCCCAAAATAACCCTTTCTTAAAGAAAACATTCAATCATTTATATACATTATCTATAAATTCCTATGTTCATGCATCAGGTTTGTTTACAATGATGTATATTTGCAAAATACAGTAGTGTGTTTTAGTTATTATTAATCCCCCCAAAATATGACCAAAAATAACCTCCCCAAAATACTTCTCAAATATAATACAGTGCCTTTTACTAGTCTTAATATTACTTTTTGATTACTTTTATAATGCTAAATAAATAAAAATTGTTAAAGAAATGAATTCTATAATTGAGAAACTGGAGATAGCTACAAGCTAATGACTGGGGACATTTTGCATGACAGAAATAATGTGCATCAGATTTTTTTTAAATAATGTACAATACTAATATAATAATATAGATGCATAATATTTAGATTTGAGCAAGTTGAACTGTATCACTTTATCTTCCAGAATTTCCCAACATCCCATTTGAGTATTTTGGGAACTAGTGTTGAGTCTAGGGCTCAAAGGATTTGGACTGAAAAAATAAATTTGAGATTCCGTCTTATAGTTATTGAAAACACACACATATGCACACACATACACATTATTATACAAAGGACACTTCAAATCCCTTTTAGAAGGAGGTATGCTAGACATAACAAATAAGTGAATGGTATTAAACCTCAAAGCCAAGGAAAATGTCTTTGAATGTAAGGACCCTGGTTGAATTAGGGAGGCCACCAGAAATGTACAAATTCATAGATAACGGCTTTGTCATAGATTCCAAAGTACTGAACTTCATCCTTGATGATAAGCACATTTTAATAAATAAAAAGTGTTTCAAAATTTTATATGCTGTTCTTCTTTTATGCTGATAAAATACAATATGTCAAAGAAACATCCAGTTAAATTTTCAGAACACTTAATTAAAACATTTAAAAACTCTCATTTAAAGAAAGTCATAGTGACTCAGCTAAATTCCATGGATTGATTTCATAAACCTGAATAAACATTTCATACACTTTGGGTATGGAGAGTCTTCTCTCTAAACGGTTTAAAGAAATCCAAGTGTCCTAGAGGTTATCTTTGTATTCACTCAAGTCAGAAGACTGGGAGATTTAATTTTCCACTCAGAATTTAGCTCAATAATCTTTTTTTTTAATATTTTATTTATTTGACAGAGAGCAATCACAACTAGGCAGAGAGGCAGGCAGAGAGAGAGGAGGAAGCAGGCTCCCTGCAGAGCAGAGGGCCTGATGTGGGGCTCGATTCCAGGACCCTGGGACCATGACCTGAGCCGAAGGCAGAGGCTTTAACCCACTGAGCCACCCAGGCGCCCCCAGAATTTAGCTCAATAATCTTAATGACTCCCTGGCAGTGAATAGAAAGCACTTTTTCTCATATTGCCACACATGCTATTTTGAAGATTCATTAACTCCTACAGCTGCTCAAGTACAAAATGACAAAATCCATAAAACTTTGAGACATTTTCATTTTCTCAGTTGTAGTTTCTTACACTTGAAATCTATTATTTCATTCCTGGCATCTCTTTCCCCATAATTTTATTACAACATTGATTTTAAATTTATATTTAATGATGGATAAAGTCTTTCAGAGTAGGTGTTACTCTTATTCTAGAAATATTTCAGACATACTATACAATGTGGTTGTAAGCCACACTCTCAAAGAAGCTCACCTGGAAATCATGACTCACTGTGTGGACAAGATCATTTCTCTTCATCATGACCTGAATTTTTATATCTTTGTAAAATTTTTCCTCATTCTGTGCTACTGAAAAATTTTGTGTGTTTTTTTTTCCCCTATAAACAATTAAAGTTTTTGGCTTAAAAAGAGAGCTTACTACCTCCTACAATGTTTTGTTCCAAATCTTAGATTATGTAAAATGATATTTTAATAATATTGATAAAAGAAAATGAAAAGTACTTGTAGTAACTCAAAGAATTATTAATTTCATCTTAATTTTAATTATTTTCCTAAATTTATAACACAAAAATGTATAATTCTTATTTTTATTACTATACTTTTATCCAAAGACTATAAAATGCCCAAAGAATTTTCCTATTCTGACTGATAGATACATAAGAAATATAATTATCATTAATTGACAATTGTTAAATGACAATTATTATACCATTCTGAAAGAAGCAGCGATAGCCAGGTTCAATTTTGACAGCTGATTACCACTCTTTAGCATTAGCTCTATGTTTTCTGGCTTTCAGCTGAATTTAATGAGCACTACTGCTCTCAGTGAAACTAAGTTCTAATCTTATGCCTGTGCTTTTGGTGTGTGACTTCCAACAAGTCATTTAATCTCTGAGTCTTAATTTCCCCAACAAGACAGGGAAGAGACCTAACTAGAGTATTTTAAACATTTGTTTCCTGTTCTAAAATAATATGATCCTAATAAAATCCAGCCATAGTACCACAAAAATTGCTTCTAATATAAGTTATTTCATGGAAAGAAACCTCCAAAACATTTTACTAGGTAGAATTTGTGGTTTTTTGTTGATGTTTTGTTTTCATTTTTTCTGTCTTAGAAAGGTATTGGCTTAATCAGATTCGTCTTATTTTTCTCAATTTCTTCTTTTTTCCCCATCTCTACTATTTTTTGCTATAGGTCTATTTCTATTCTTAATAGTTACCCTGCAAAATCTTAACCTACAAATTTAACTTGAGATAAACAATCATCTTTCTCTATACCATAATATACAAGAACCAGAGAAGAGCTCTGAACTCTCAGCCATCTTCCACGTTATTTTTATCTAGTATTTTAGTTCTACCTTATTTTGAACCCTCCAAAATGTAAGCATTTTACACAGTTGATTATTTAGATTAATCTACATCTTCACCACTTTTCCATTTGCTTCTCTCATTCCCTTTCTTCCTTCCAGGGTTAGTTGTCTTCTAATAATTAATTCCTCAGTAACTCGTGGGAGGTATCTTCCCAATACTTATTTATCTGAAAATGTCTTTAATTTGTTCCCTCATGTTTTGTCCATAGTAGTCCTTCTCTCTGCTTGCTTTTAAGATTTGTTTTTTGTATTCTACAACCTCACTCTGATATTTCTAGACAGGGATCTGATTTTATTCTATGCCATTTTGATTTGACAGCTTTGTCTTCTTTACATCTGCTAAATTCTCCACCAATAACTTATTTTACTATTGCTATTATTTTTCATTGTCCCTATTTCATTACTGAGATTCCCAGTAGGTACACATTGACACCCATGTTCTACCCTTTACATCTACTGACTGCTTCTCACTATTTTTCCTCTTTATTTCCCTGTGCTACAGACTCCACGATTTCCTCAGTTTTGCCCCAAGTTCTCTCTTGAACTATGTCTCCTTATATGGTACTTCTCGTCTTCTTACAGTTCATTTCAACGGTCCTCGTTTCGTCGTGACTTCTGCTGCACATGTATGTCTTACATGACTTGAACACACTCGCAGACTCACTCCGATTGTTTTTCTCCGCTCCCGAGAGCGCTAACCCTCCTGTTCGCTGCGTATACCTGCCCCCACTCGCTCACAGTGGTGCATTTGCTAACGTAGCTGTGACTTTGAGGTTCTTCAGGGGGTTTGTGTTTTCCACAGGGATCCGACATTCCTTAAGTTATTCTAATAGATCAATTCTGCACTTTTTTTCCTGACAGAATACAGTAGATTTTAATGGGTTTTGACTGGTTTTTATTCCAGTTTCTGAGCCTGTAATTCCCATACCATTCAGGAAATATCAATTGTAACCCCAACTGGAAAACACCCAGGGTTTCAGCTTCTCACTAGTATCTTCTTTCCCACTTGAAGTCCAAAGCAGAGAGCAAATTATCAGGCTGCTTCCCAAGGTTTATGTACAGAGTCTTTCTGGTTCCGTTTTGCAAGCAGACCACTACTTTACAGCACTGGTCTTTAAGCTGAGTACTCAGTACCCGCTCCCCACTCCCGAGGATCAAATGACAGGGCCCTCAACCTTACATAGGTATTAAATTCTTATCCCAAAGAGCCTATATCAAACCTAAAACCCTTGTGAGAGTTCATTGTCTCAACTCCATGTAACTGCCTTTATTTCTCTCACTTCCTGGCATGTGTAGGTCACCTTTTCCTTCATTGAAAATATCGTATTTTAAATTATTTTAAATGTAGTTTTAAATTATTTTAGATAGTTTTTTTTTAAATTTTGAGGATAATGACCTGCATTAGTTTAGTTCATCATGTTCTGTAAGTACTGAAATGTAAACCTAAAGACATACACATAATTCCAGACACATTCTCCAAGCGGTTTGACCTCACACCTATGTCAAATAGCTCTTCCAAAAGATGTTTGGAATCGTTAGAAGAATGAAAGTCAATCACAACTTTAAAATACTAGGATGGGGGCGTCTAGGTGGCTCAGTGGTTTAAGCCTCTGCCTTCAGCTCAGGTCATGATCTCAGGGTCCTGGAATCAAGCCCTGCATTGGGCTCTCTGCTCAGTGGGGAGCCTGTTTCTCCCTCTCTCTCTGCCTGCCTCTCTGCCTATTTGTGACCTCTCTCTCTGTCAAATAAATAAATAAAATATTTTTTAAAAATAAAAATAAAAATAAATACTAGGATGTACTGGGTATCATATGCAAACAATGAATCATGGAACACTGCGTCAAAAACTAATGATGTACCGTATGATAACTAACATAACACATTTTTTTTAAAAAAGTAAAAGAAAAGAAAAGAATGAAACACAAAACACACAAAATATTTTTTAATAAAATATTAGGATGTTATATATGCTTGGTCTCCACACCACACTAAATATGTTTGTATGACATGGAAAGTTAGAGAGGCCTAACCAAAGAATGAATTAAGACAGTCCCGCTACTGTAAGACAAAGAGTTTCAAGATCATTAAATTTACTGAGATGAGGCAAAGCCAAGGTAAGCACATGGGGAAGGATGTTACAACAGCTCCAGTGAGAAATAATTGGAATTTGGATAATTAACTTGGTGGCAAAGATGGAGAGGAGACAATGAATCCAAGAGACGTTGTGCCACAGGAAAAGAGCAGCATTTAGCAAGGTGTTGGGATCTGGGGAGAAAAGACAGTGAAGAAATGCCTCCAGCATAATGAATTTCTAAAATAGGTGTACAGCAAGAATGCATTTGAGATTCTACAAAATTATCCCACAAAATTTATATGTAGAAAAATGTAGTTTACTTTATTTTCCTTTAAAGTTTTGACTCTGAGGCTCCATGCTGCTAAACGTAAAAACCTAATGTGGTCACCTTACAGTACACTCAGTCCCACTGCGTGATTTTTAATGATCTCAGTTCGAAATGCAATCATAGTCTCTTTGTCCCCATTCCCCCTGCCCTGAGGCTGATGCTCACGGGAATGCATACAAAATTCCTCCCGTAATGGACCTCAGGGTCTCAGTTCTATCACACTGTCCTCAGGGCCTCCTCTGAAGGGCCCACGTCCGGCCATGGCCTCAGGTGGCAAAGGAAAGATCCTGTGTCCTGCTGAAATCTGGGGGGAGGTCTATGGGTGAGCGCAGTGTTTGCTCTTCCCCTCACTCTTCCATTTCCGTGAGGTTGCATCTACTGTTGACCCAGGGACAGGTCTGGAACAAGGTCCTTTTATTCTACTATCGTCGGCACATGGTGGCTACTGTATACCAGGTGCAACGCCAACCTTGTTTCCTCTTCTTTACTTCTGAAATACTCCTTATCTCAGCCTGGAGGTTTCTCTGACCACAGGGCCGTGCTGCAGTGGCAAGCAAACGGCGCAGAACTCACCCAGAGCTTGGCACTGCCGCTCCAGAGGTCCCTTCACACCACTTAGGACAATCTGGTACCTTCGTTTGACACCCATTTCCTACAACAACATTACCCTCCCTTCCCCTGTACAAATGATGGTCTGTATTTCCCTCTTTGAACAGCCATGGAGAATGGGCTAGAGTTTTGGGTAATAGAGCACATCAGTACTTTCACTAATTGTTCTCCCGTGTCGGGTTTCCCAAAGTACCGGAGGAACTGAATGCATGGAAAGGAAGACAAAGAGACGTACTGAAACCGTTGTCTGATTGGGTCACCTTTCACAAGGCAGAAAATTCAGAAGTTGGCAAAGGCAAAGAAGGTGTAAATAGGAAAAAAAAAAAAAAAAGAAAGAAATCCCTAGGAAACAGTAGGGGAAAACGACAAAAAAAAATCATAAAAAGAATCATAATAATTTCTTTAATGAATAACAAAAAGGGAAGAGGTCAAGGAAGAATTTAAAATGGACAGAGGTTTATTAGTCAAACATAAAAAGGGTTTCTAAAAAATCCAGTAAATTATATGCCATAGTACAAAAATTTTGATGACTAAAATAATCAATAATTTTTCAATTAATATCTTTCTATTATAATGCTTTTGGCTGCAAGTAACAGAAACCATGTCTTAAGATAGCTTAATGAAATAATCATTATCTCTCATTTCAGGAGGTCCAGAGACTCAGCAGATTCCAGGATAGGACATCACTGACCTCCGGACTCCCTATTTGCCAATGATAATTCTTCACATTTATAGCTAAACTTTGTCTTCAAAGACTTAGGTTCTTTTTATTTCTCCACGCCTCCTTCTTTATTCTTGGTTTTATTTTCAGGCTGGTACACTGCTGGTTATATCCAATCTCAAAAAATTAGTGAAAAAAAGAGAGAATGCCCCTTCCTATAGTGTAAGATACAAGGAAACTTACATGTCCCCAAAGACCCGTCTGTTCTCAACTCACTTCTGGTGTGGAACTACCACCTTTTGAGCTGGGACAAGGGCAGTCGGAGTCCCAGAGTTCTCAGAAATGACACACCCAAGGAAGAATCTCCAACTCATGAGTGGGAGGTAGGCAGAAGGCGACGCCCCACACATACCTCTCAGCCACAGTCATTCAGAACTTAGCCTAATTATCAAGTAGCTGGGGTCAGGATTAGAAATGATAATGTTGGACTCACTTTTAATTCCTTCTCTGTCATTGGTTTTCATCTATTTTTCCTCAAAACATCTCTGTTAACTTTTTTCTATCAGTTACGTTTCTATTCAAGTTCTATATCACCATCTTCACACCTACATAATAACAGCTAGCATTATAGTGTGTTCACTCTGTGCTAGACACCTAAACTGGTCATGTGATTGCTGTTTGGTATTCACACAACTATTCAAGATACTTGTGTTCTTATCTCCATTGTATAGATGAGGAAACAGCACAGAGAAGTTAAGCAGCATTCCCAAAGTTGCAAAGCTAGTAAGTTCAGGTCTAAAACCAATCCATTATACTAACCTTCTCAAATATAATCCTATAATATTGCAAAGTTGAATTTAGTTCATTAAATTATAATGGACAAAACTACAAATGTAAAAGAGAAACATGTTGAAAAACAAGAATTAAAATAATGATACCATTTAACTAATTTGTCTTTTGATTTTCAATATTTTTCCCATAACAAAAAGTAAACTTCTTTTGATTAGCTTTGGCCATAGCAGGATACCTAGGCTATCTTAAGTATATATAGTTCTTGTCCTTTGTTTTTATTCTGGGGTGTATTTGCAGAGTGGAGGTGGAAAGAGGTTGGTTGGTCTGAAAGTTTTTCAAGCTTCATTTTTTATATTCAGAGGTTGGTTAGGATGAAATTTATATTCCATTTCTTTTTTTATGAGATGATGGTAATAACAAGAGGAGAAAACTTCACTATGTATTAACAGTGTTAGGTGACTCTTGGGATCATATCCATGAAAAGTGCCTAAAAGCATACAAGAAACATCTGTACTTTAACATAAAGTGGGGACTCTTTAAGCAAGAATGTGGAATGTCAATGCTTGAAAACACGGGTGTCTGGGGCTCTCTGGGAAGCTCCAGTTTCTCCAAGGCTGCACACTTTACCCCGGCACTGTTTTAGAATCGTTAATGCAAATGGCAGCCCCTGGATGTGTCTGTTTCAAAAACTGATTCACAGTGACTCGCCTTTGGACTCACATAAATGACAATTTATTTGTTATTTGATGAAGAAAATCTAGATGATTTTTTATATTATATAAGATACTCTTTTAAACATTCTTCATAGACGTCTAATGCCATATAAAACCACAACCACAAAAATGCCATTCATGTCACTGATTATAACTAAATACACAAAGTCTTAAAATTCTTACTTTTTCCAGAAGCTGAAGTGAAAAAGAGGTGGCCTCTCATTGCAGATTTCTCCCATTATTTCTGTATTTTACTTGCCAAAACAATGAAAACATTTTATCAAAATGAATACCACTGCAATCTCAAACAGCTGGAACATAAGACATGAAATCACTTGTTTCTTTCAATTCCTGCTTTCAATAACACTTTGTTGAATCCACCCCCCCCTTTTTTTTTTTTACTTTTTTTAAGGTTTTATTTATGTATTTGAGAGAGATAGCAAGAGCAAGCACAAGCAGGGGGAGAGGGAGAAGCAGGCTCCCCTCTGAGCAGGAAACCCAAAATGGGTCTCAATCCTAGGGTCCTGGGATCAGGACCTGAACTGAAGGTAGATGTTTAACTGACTGAATCACCCGGATGCCCCTCAATTCTCTTCTTCCCATCCCGTAGTATCATATTTGGTAGATTTGATTATTTTAAGTCATTTTTTGTTATTAAAATTAAGTCCAATATAAAACTTCAAACTCAAACTCAATCTCATCACCCCAAGCTGGGGCAGTGAGAGGGTAAGGGCTCCAGGCAAATCTGTACATCCGTATCCTCCTTCTGCCACCCTTTTCCTTCAAGGTCTCGCTCCTTCACTTGTGAGGGCAGGGAGAAGGGGAAGGGAGAGGAACAAGTCCCTCTTGATGTAACTGGCTGCTATTGTTGCCTTCTCTTGGCTTTCTCTGCTTCCCTGGATGGACACTGATGCCCGATGTGTAGCAATCATCCAAAGGCTAACTCTCCTGAGAAGGCTGTACAAGTTCTCGGATAATTTTAAGAGGTTTCCTTATACTACAGTTCTCTGCTCAAAGAGAATAAGCTCCAGGTCAACCTCATTCTCCAATCCCAACTGGCAGTTCATCTACTGCCTGTTGTGACCTCCCTCCCTAGCAAGAAGCCCTATAGGGTGAGTGTCTCTGCTTCAGGCTGCTCTAACAAACACCACAGACTGTGCGGCCTGAACAACAAACATTTATTTCTGAAGGTTCTGGAAGCTAGAATCCAAGGTCAGGAAGGCTGGAGTCCGCAGTCAGGGTGCCAGCACTGTTGGGTTCTCGGTGAGAACCTGTTTAAGTCCTCACGTGGCCTTTCCTCGGCATGTGTACACACAGAACTGCTGTCTCCTTTTCTTTCTATAAGGGCACTAATCCCATCCTAGGAGCTCCATCCTCAAGATGTCATCTAAACCTAATTACCTCAAAGGTCAACATTATCATTGGGGATTAGGGTTTCAACATATGAATCTTGGAGGGAAATAAATATTCAATCTATATTAGTAAGCAAGCAGTGATAAGTGAGTAAGCCTGCTTGCCTTCGTTGGTATAAGCCTAGTCTCATCTTTGCCACATCAAATGGTAAGAATACAGGCTCTCTCGGCTTTGCCAACAATCTCTCATTGTGTTTTCCCTCTGTTGAAATAGGCCAACAGATAGTTTGGACTTTAAATAAAGTTTGCTGGCTAAGCAGACATCCAATCAAGAAACACAATGCCTGCCTGGTGAGAACCTCCATTCTTTCTGAGTGATTCTCTTGGAGCCCAATATGGCCGCAGCAAACAAAGCATCTCTGTTCTTCTCCCCTAGGGAGGGGAAAGAGTGAAGCCTCTGAGAACAAGTACATTCCTGACGTTTCCTGTCTCCCCAGTCTAGTCATTTTGTGCAGAGAGGGTGGTGGGGAGATGGCTGATGGTGTTGGTTCCGCCCTTACCATCAGCTCTGAGGGACGTGTTAACAATTCCTTCTTTGGGGAAGTCCTCTTTAAATTGTTTAAATTTAAACCTCAGATTTTTCAGCTCTGACCCTAGACACAGAACACTGAATCCCCACTGAATATCCTATTGCAGAAGCAAAATTTCATGTTTTTAATGTTACTCCACAGCTTTTAGCCATTCTCTGAAGTTTTCTGCTTCTTGGGGTTTTTTGGAAAAGCGGTCGGGATAATACTGTATCGAACCCATGGTTATTTGCACACAATTAATATTTGAATTTGCTAGATTACTACCCAAGAAGGTGTATTTTTTCTTTAATTTACTTTCCTTTCTCAATGTTCCAAGATTCATTGTTTATGCACAGGCCCAGCTCTCCATGCAATACGTGTCCTCCTGAATACCCACCACCAGGCTCACCCAACCCCCCACCCCCCTCCAAAACCCTCAGTTTGTTTCTCAGAGTCCACAGTCTCTCATGCTTTGTCTCCCCCTCCGATTTCCCCCAACTCACTTTTCCTTTCCTTCTCCTAATGTCCTCCAAGCTAAAATTTAAAGCTAAAGTTCTTAAATAATTACTTTTTAATATTCACTTTTATATGTAATTCCATTAGTTTAAAAAAATAATAATTTGGAAACTGCGTTAGTTCCCTGATCTTTAGTTCATTGCTTTGAGGTAATCACATCAGATCATCCTGCAGTTTTGACAGGTAGAGTTATCAGCAAGTTTAGGAAATCTCTGCATCCTGAATCCGTGAACCGACATTGACATACGCCTCGATTCTGTCTTATCTGCAGAGATGCACTGCCAAACCTTGGTATTAATATTCTGCCTATAACTTGTGGAGCAAATATATATTCAGTATTTTAGCAGTACATTTCACCAATGGCACAATACAGTTTTCCTAGGCCATTAAACATGATTGGTCCACGATAAATATTGCGTGAAGATACATACGTGTTATGGGGTAAGGCATCATTTTCACTGACAAATTAACTTATGCATTGAAAGATAGCAATGTCTTCTGAAATAATCAGCTTTATTTAAATTCCACAGTAGTCGTGGTGCTTCCATATTGTATTCAAGTGCCTGCACAAGCAAAAACTTAATAAAAACTGGTTCTACATCAAGATCTTTCTTAATGTAGATCAAACCATGTGACACCTTGGGGAAAAAACAAAAAGCAGCATCCAGAATTTTTAAGAACCATGGGAGCAAGGTGGAATTAGAGACTTAATGGAGGGATGCCCTCTATGGCCTTTACAGTTCATCATGTATAAGGATACACTGAGAACGGCTCTCAAGGAAAGCTAGAGGAGTAACCCTGTTCATAACATCTTTCCACTGGGTGTATAAATCTTCGAATTAGGCAACCCTTTAGGTATCATTATGCAAAGTCACTTAAGCCAAGTAAGGTCAACGTTCTGATGCTTTAATAAAAGCACTCACACTCCCAATCTTCTGACTTAAAATACGTGTCCCTTACTCTGCTATATGTCACACTTACTTTACAATTTGTCTTTTTTCCCTGTCTGCAAATTTGTGTGGAAATACCTCTCTGCACATTTCTGTCTTTTTTTCTGTGGCTCGAATTTTAAAAATCTATTCACATTCTCAGAAGAGAGTCACAAACTGCATAGTGTCTTATCTAAAGACTTCACAAAATGAGGAAACTTGGAATGTTCCCAGGTTTTCTGTATTTTCTCCGCTGCATTTAGAGGTATAAAAATAAAATAGCTTCTGCATTTGTCACCCAACTTGGAGAAATAAAAATAACTCTGTTTGGAAGCAGCAAGAAAGGAAGAAGAGTAGAACTTTTCAGTTCTACTTTTCAGTCTGTCTTGGGAGGAGGAAAAACTGCCCCCAAATAAGGTGATGACCCTCGTCAGAGAAGAGAAATAGGCATGTCTCCAGGAGCCATGGTAAGAAGAGGGGAGACTCTGGAGAGCGGTTACATCTGAGAAGTAAGTAGTGACTGGGTTAATGGTAAATGGCCGAGATGGTTCCAAACACACAAGTAAACTAGAACCAACACAGAAATAAGCATAGCTTCTGGTGCCAGACATATGGGGAGGGGGAGGTCTTCATTCTGATGCCACCCCGAACACTACAAAGGTGACTTTGGAGAAGTCATGTATTGTCTCTAAACTCTGTTTCCTCTCCAGGAAAATGGGCAAGTGTGTACACCTCGAAGGATTTTTTATGAGGGTTAAAAAAGATAATCTATGAGAGCTTCTATCTCAATGTCTAGAACATTAAATGTTCATGGAATAAAAGGCAAGTATAAACGGGACAGTGTAAGCATACTGGAACAATAATTAGATTATAATATACTTTAATGTCCTACCCAGATCACGGGACCTGGCTAAACCCAGTAAAACAATGTAGTATCTCCTAGACAATTGGGATCATTAAAGACTTGAGAAATAAGAATCCCTGTAATTTTATGTTTGAAGTCGTAACACCTTCATATCTTTATCTTCTGAAGAAAAGAAATTGACTAGTCATTTGTACTATTTCTTAAAGTGCAATGAATTACACTGGATTTATGTATCTACTAGAGACTGCTGAAATTTTATGGACTATCATTTTATATCAAAAGCTGTCATTGAAGAAAAAACGTGGTTAAACAGCTCCACAATCTGGTTTTACTATAAAAGTAACCTTGAAAGAAATTTTATCAGAGATTTAATTTACTTATCAAGTCTAAAACAGAAAATTCCTCAAATCCAGAAGAAACAACAAAATAAGATATTCTCCATAAGACATTTACTTTGTTGAATCTTTGTTTAATGAAAAAGCTAAGTCCTAAAAATAAATGGAGAAGGGATTTCTGGAGGAAAGAGCTTTGTGTTGTATGTGAATAATAGAAAAATTTGGCTTTACCTAAATCATAGAAAAACAGAAACTAAAACACAAATAAGATTTTGATTCTATATATGACAGAATTTACATTGTGATCAAGCTAAAATTGAAGCTCATGACATTATGTCCCAGTGTTTGAGAAGATTATTTTATTTGAATAAAGTTTGGTACTAAATTCCTCACCTAACCTAGTAATTTTATAATGAACTTCCCATTTCCCTATATCTTAAAATTAAAGTTCACTGAAAATCATTTTTAATTTAATTAGGTAATATTAATCAAGTTAGATTTTAGAGGTATTTGCCTATCCAAATTATTAAAGGATATTAATTATTAAAGGATATAAAGGATATAAGGATATAAAGGATGTTAATTATTAAAGAGATATTCCCATAAATCATGATTCTAAGATTTAAATTTTTGCCATGAAATCTCCCAAAATTATTATATACTAATATCTAGAATGTGAAAGCTTCCCTGAAGTTAAGAGAAAACATTTTCATAGTAGCATTTTAGGACAATGGGCAACATGTTAAGGGTACCAAAAGTCCGAGCTTCAGAAGTCAGTGACCCACTCTATATCCCTCTCAAACTCATCCCAAGAAACACATAAAATACCATATGATTTCACTTAAATGTGGACATAAAACACAAAACAAATGAACAACAAAAACAACATCAGAGACAGATTCATAGATACAGAGAACAATTTGGTGACTGCCGAAGGGGAGGGGATGGGGGAATGGATGAACTCGACGCAGGGGATTAGGAGGTACAAACTTCCAGTTAAAAAATAAATCAGAGGCATGAAAAGTACAGCACAGGGAATATGGTCAATAACACTGTCATAACTTTGTATGATGATAGAGGCGTGACATGTATGGTGATAACTGCACTTACCATGGTGAGCATTTCATAATGTATGGAATTGTCAAATCACTGCCTTGTATACTGGAAACTAATACAATGTATAATCATATGATATCTGTAAACTTACTTCAATTAGTAAGGAAAGTGAAAGGAAAGGAAAAGAAAAGAAAGAAAAAGGAAGGGCAGGGAAGGGAAGGAAGAAAAAGGAAGGAAGGAACTTTAGTACACAAAGCAAAAATGAAACTAATAAAATCCTATCACTACCCACTACCTGTTTAACATGTTGGCTGCCAAGGTATATGCCAGATGCTATATAATAGTCAGCCAAAAAAAAAAAAAAAAAAAAAAAACCAAAAAAAAAAAAAAAAAAACCCACACCTCTCAGTGGCCTAGGATCAACCAACACGTAATTTTTTTTTTCTGAGTCTTTTTGGTTTTGTTGTTGCTTTATCATGCAAAATCCAATGTGTATACTTCTGGTCAAGGGACAATTTGGGGCACCTCTCCTTCAAGCAGTGTCTTAGTGATCAGAATTTCTTTTACATTATATGAGACCATCTTCCAGGCCCTTCCTTAGAAAGGGTCTTTCTGTCAAATCCACTGCATTTAACCAGCTCACAAGCACAGAGACAGGATTTGGAAATTTGAAATTTTTAGAGGTCAAACCTAGGACTGGCATACAACCATTCATACTCTGTTGACCAGAACTAGTCATATACTCTCACCCAGATACAAGGTGACTCAAAAAAACAGTATTTCTCTGCAACTAGAAAGAAAAGGAAGTAGTTCTTTGAATACATTGCAATTTTTGTCTTACAAGGCACAAAAATAGAAAAGATAGGTTTAATCCTTCTTGTTTTATTATAAAAGGAGGCAGAGAAGTTTGTTAGGCAAAAAAGCATTTCCTTATTAATATTTTAAAGGGATGTATCAAATAAGTATTTATAAGAAGGAGCACCAATAATGGTGGTTTTCTAGAAAATATAGAGAGATTATTTATAATCTTATTTCTATTAGCCTTGATATAAAGCCCAATGTATATTTTTTTTAAAGAACTTGTGAGGTCATTTCTGTAGAATGACCCACTAATCTTCATGGTGTTCTCTAGTAATGAAAACGACATAGAGTTCAAGTCATTAACATTATTTTATGGATGGTATATTCCTACTGGTAAAGCTTCAAATACCCATTTTCTAATCTAGAATTTTATCAGGAATGAGATTTCCAAGTAATTTTAATTATTCTAGCATTACTTCCTCCATATAAATTATAAGAAATATTCATTTTGTTTTGGTGTTATTTCATGTTATTGCTTTTTAATAAACTTTGTTCTCCGACAGCAAAATTTTTTTAAAAAGCTACCGCACCTAGAGCATTTCCTATGCCTGGTAATACAAACATTTCCATGTATTGTTAGGTCCTAAGACTGTACCAAGATTGTCCAGTTCAAGAATCCACGTTCTTACTGACTAGGGTTGACTCTTAAAAATATTCTTTATTTAAAATAATCCATAATTTTTAGTAACTTATTTCTATATATTACCACATTTTCCAAACCATTAATCTGCCACTTTTATTACTTATACCAAGAATCCACTTCCATCTACACTGATGGAATGGGGAAAGTTATAAATAAATAATCCCAAACAGTAGTAGATAATCCAAAATTTAGGTGACTTTAAGTTGATGATAATTATTTCTATGTTTGAAGTGCAGACTCACGTTACATTAGAGAAATAACTTATTTGCAGATGACTAACAGCAACAATTTCTCAACACACAAAATGTCTCAAACTGAAATTTATAAGTTGTAAAATTGATTAGCTGGTGTCCAAGATTCTTAGATTGACCAAGACATAGCAGAAGGGATTATAATTCCAATGAAATAAAAACATGAGCACTCACTTGTTCCTAACAAATTTTCTATCTTTAGTACTAAAAAGAAATTTAGTACTAAATTTAGGGAGTGTGTTTATCCTCAGAGCTCCCGAACTCTCTAGACTGATGTGGGATACACAGAGCTGAGATACCATCATGTTGTTTCTTTTTCTAGACCCTATATCTGCACCTCTGTAGTGCACCTCTGTCTGCGACCACTGATGTGAGTGGTCCCAGCCAGGGCTGAATTCAAACTGCATTAATATTTCATTTCATCTTAGTGTCTGAGAAGAGAGTTGATATGAGCTAACTTATCAAATTAAGTTAAAGCATAAAGAGACACGTTAGAGGTTGAATTGTGCCCCCCGTCCCCATCAGATTCGTATGTTGAAATCCTAAGCTCCAGGATCTTGAAATGTGATCTTATTTGCAGAGAGGATCTTTACAAAGTGTGGGCTCTAACCCATTAGTGTGGGCTCTAACCCAACGTGGCAGTATCATTATAAAAAGAAGGAATTTACTTACAGAGGAAGTCCTATAGAGAGAATGCCATGTGAACATAATGATGATCACCTGTAAGACAAAAAGAGAAACAGATTCTTCCCTGATAGCCTTAAGAAGGTGCCAATCTTTCCAACACCTTGATCTTGGACTTCCAACCTCTGAACTGTGAGGCAGTAAACTTCTGTTGTTAAGCCCCCTGGTTTGTGGTACTTTGTTACTGCAGCCCTAGAAAACTAATATAAAGGCATAAAAGTACCAGTTAAGTTTTCCTCACCAGCAGAGTCAAGCTATATAACATTACTTATGACCTAATCAAAGGGTTTAGAGAGTTCCACTTGTCTCCATCACCTATTTTACCAAATCCTCCACTTTCTCACTTTTCTCTATGATTTGATTTCTATGCCAATCTTGAATTAGTTGATTCCCTTTATATATCTCCCTCTTCTAGTTATTGAATTCAATTTTTCCAAAAAAAGTGCAATATTAATTCATTGCCATGAGTTTAAAATTTTATTTAAAAATTTTTTTAAAAAATGTTAAATAGGTAAAAAGAATTGATGAGATACTTCATAAAGCAAGATAAAGAAAGGGCTCAACAAGAAGCCCTTTAAACTTATTCTATCCCACAACCTATTTTTTCCAAAGTTTTTCATTCTCCATGAACTCCATCAAATAGTAGTACATGACAGGTCAATGATATTTTGATGAAGCTATTCTGACACGGAGTCATTTTAAAATAGCTAAAAATCAAACCACTAAATTTTATAACCAACTTTTATTTTTAATTAATTTGTAAAACAATTATCACTCTGTCTCCTCTCCCAGCTCTAGGAGATGAGATTGAAAAGAAGCCAAAGATAGAGTGAGGTTCAGTGGTTTCTGTTGGTATGATCACTTTGAATACGCTGGAATTGTGACACAGCTGCTTTAACTATCTACAAGCAAACCTCTGTCAGAATTAAAACAACTGCCTCCAAATGCACAAGCTGTACCTATGATTCATTTATTTATCATTATACATCTGTGTTTCTCAAACAAAAGTATGTAAATTCCCAACATAGGATTTACTATGCCAAGAAATGCTCAAAAGCAAGGCTAGATATGACATAGCTCCTTCAGGTGTCTATTTTAATCAAACTTGAAAATAAAATAACCTGTTATTGTTCTTATATCAAGACAAACATGGGTATGGCATGAAATAAAATGAAAATTGTATACATTTTTACCATAAAACATGGCATGGGGCACCTGGGTGGTGCAGTTGGTTAAGCGTTGGACTCCGGGTTTCTGCTCAGGTCATGATCTCTGGGTCATGGGACTAAGCCACCATCTGGCTCCATGCTCAGTGCAGAGTCACTTCAGATTCTCTCTCCCTCCACTCTACCCCCCCCACTTGTCTCTCTCTCTCTCTTAAATAAATAAAATCTTTAAATAAAATAAAATAGAACATGACATGTTGAAGAAAGAGTCTCCACCTAGTCACTCCTCTCTTACTCCCAACCATCCATGTTTCTTCTCCACTTAGTGGTCCTTCAAGAGAAGTGTTTGAAAATCACAGCTGTAAAAAATTCTATAGCTCTCCAACACACACACACACACACACACACACACACACAATATCTTCTTTCACATTATCCACCTACTTAGCATTTAATCAATTCGTGTGTGTGTGTGCGTAATCCACAATGATTATTCCTAAAGCATTTATTCTTATCTCATATTTTTGAGAGTTTCAAGTTATTCCATTGAAGCATTAAAAGAAAAAAAAATGATAAGGCAACCTACAGAATGGGAGAAGATATTTGCAAATGAAAAATCCAATAAAGGGTTAGTATCCAAAATACATATAAACTTATAAAACTCAACAGCCAAAAAAAAAACAAATGAACAAACAATCCAATTAAAACATGAGCAGAAGACATGAATAGACATTTTTTCAAAGAAGACCTCCAGATGGCTGCCAGATACCTGAAAAGATGCTCCACATCACTGATCATCAGGGAAATACAAACCAAAACTACAATGAGGTATCACCTTGCACCTATCAGAAGGGCTAAAATCAGCACAAGAAACAACAGGTGCTGGTGAGGATGTGGGGAAAGGGGGACCCTCTTGTACTGCCAGTGGAAATGCAAACTGGCCAACCACTCTGAAGAACAGTATGGATGTTCCTCAAAAAGTTAAAAAGGAATCAAGCTCTTTCATGTCTTATAAGAGCATGAATCCCATCATTAGGGTTCCACCCTGATGAACTAATCATCTCCCAAAGCCTCCCATCTCCAAATTCCATGCATTGGGGGTTAGGTTTTCAACATATGAATGTTGGGTGGCCGTATTCAGTCAAAGTGGTAATATATTCAAGAAAAATGAAACATGCATTTATATGAAAACCTGTACATATATGTTCAAAGCAGCATTATTCATAAAATCCAAAAGTAGAAACAATCTAAATATTTATCCACTGATGAACAGATATGGTGAGATACTATTCGCCATAAATCACCCTCACTGTGAAAGAAGGCTGCATATTTGCACCAAGCTGCACGACCTTGTATAATCCAATTACGTAAACTGTCCAGGGTAGGCAAATTCACAGAGACAGACTTGCATTAGCAGGTGCCAGCATCCACAGGGGAGAGAGAAATGGGGAACGGACACTAATGCTCGTGCAGTTACGTGGGGAGTTATGAAAATGTCCTGAACTTACATACGGCTGATAGTTGAACAACTGTGAATATACTAAAAACAAATGAATTATTTATTTTAAAAGGGTAAGCTTTATGGCATTCGAATTATTTCTCAATTAAATTGTTACTTATTTGTTCTCAATTAACTATTCCTCAACTAAAAAAAGATAGCCATTAAGGAAATAAATAAATAGACAAAATATAGACTAGGAGAAATGTTTAGAAGACATTTACCTGAAAGGACTCTTAGAATATAAAGAGAAGTCTTAAAAAAAATTTTTAAACAGGTGAAAAGAATTGAAGAGATACTTCATAAAGCAAGATAAAGAAACGATCTTAAACACACAAAAATTTCCTCAACATCACTAGTAATCAAAGAAATGCAAAGAAAATCACAATGAAATAATGTCCCACTCTCACTTGAGAGGTTAAAATCAAAAAGATTAATAATACTAAAAAATGACAAAGATATGGAATTCCATTCATTGCCGGTAAGATTGTAAAATCATACAATCACTTTAGAAAACTGTTTGGCAATTTCTTATAAAATCCTATGATGCAGGGATCCCATTCTTAGGTATTCATCCAAGAGATATAAAAACATACATTGCAAAATGACTTTCACAAGAGTGTTTCAGCACCCCTACTTATAATAGCCAAAAATTGGAAACAATGCAAATGTTCATCATCAAAAGAATAGACAGTGGTATATATTCGTACAGTGGAATGCTACTAAGCATTTAAAAGGACTGAATGACTCAAACACACAACAATTTGGATGAATCTTGAAAACATGCTGGATCCAAGAAGTGAAACCTAAGAAAGTACATACTGTATGATTCCATTTTTGTTAAGTCCAAGAGCAAAACTAATCTCTGCTGTTTCTGGTGCTTGGTGGAGGGTGGTGGTAGAAGAAGGACTAGAAGGGTCACCTGGGAGCTTACCAGGTCATAGAAATGCTTTACATATCAATCTGGGTGATGACTGCACAGTTTTGTCCAACAGTCAAAACACTTTGAACCTCTGCTTTAAAAATGAAATAAAGGAGGAGGAGTCAAGACGGCAGAGAAGTAGCAGCCTGAGACTACATCAGGTAGCAGGAGATCAGCTCGATAGCTTATCTAAACATTGCAAACACCTACAAATCCAACGGGAGAGCGAAGAGAAGAAGAACAGCAACTCTAGAAACAGAAAATCAACCACTTTCTGAAAGGTAGGACTGGCGGAGAAGTGAATCCAAAGCAACGGGAAGATAGACCGCGGGGGGAGGGGCCGGCTCCCAGCAAGCGGCGGAGCAACGGAGCACAAAATCAGGACTTTTAAAAGTCTGTTCCACTGAGGGGCATCGCTCCAGAGGCGAAACTGGGGTGAAGCCACGTGGGGTCAATGTGGCCCCCAGTCCCACGGGGTCACAGAAGGATCAGGGGTGTCTGAGTATCGCAGAGCGCGCAGGTTTTAGAGCAGGGAAGCCGGCTACAAGGACAGAGCCGAGGAGGGAGCTATCAGCTCCGGGTTACCTTGAGCTGTGATCCATGGCACAGGCCACTGCTCTGTGAGTGGGGACCCCACAAGATCCAGGGAGGTCCCCCTGGAAGAGATCAGGGATTTGCGGGGTTCAGAGACTCCAGGCAGGGCTGTGTGCCAGAGACAAAGACGTTTGGTCACAGGCCGGGTGAGCTCGGAGCTCGGCTGGAGACCAGGGAGACGGGAGTGATTGAGCGCTTGTCACAGAGGGCGCACTGAGGAGTGGGGCCCTGGGCTCTCAGCTGCTCTGGGTCGGAGACTGGGCAGCCGCCATCTTCATTCCCGTCCTCTGGACTCTACGGAAAACATTCAGGGAACAAAAGCTCCCCAAAGCGAACTGAGCGGATTACTTCGCCTGGCCCCTGGTAAGGGCGGTGCAATCCTGCCTCAGGTAAAGACACTTGAGAATCACTACAACAGGCCCCTCCCCCAGAAGATCATCAAGAAATCCAGCCAAGACCAAGTTCACTTACAGGAGAACTGCGGAATTCCAGAGGAAGAGAAAGTAAAGCATGGAATTCATGGCTTTCTCCCCATGATTCTTTAGTTTTGCAGTTATTTTTTTTTTAATTTTATTTTTTTTCTTCTGCTAATTTTTTTTTACCCTTTCCTCTTTTAACGTTTTTAACTAGTTTATCTTAACTTAACAATACCTTTCATAAAAAAATATAATCTTCTTTGAACCTTCATTATTATAGTCATATTTTTATCCTTCATTGTATCTAACTTTATTTTTTGTATACACATAGGACTTTTTCTTCTAAAAAATTTGGGGGTACAACTTCTTCTAGTAGATCAAAATATACCCTAAATCTAGCTCCAGGCTTGTTCTAGTCACCAGCCTGAGCAAATTCTCTCCACTTCCTTTTACTTTATTCCCCAACCAACTTAATTTATCAGCTCCTTTTTTAGAAATTTAAAAAAAAATTTTCATCTTCATAGGCATATTCCATCCCTTTATTGTGTTTACCCTTATATATGTTTTTCATTCTTTAAAATTTTGGGAGGTAGTTTCGGCTAAGAACCAAAATACTCCAAAATTAAGTGGGTGACCCTGTTCTAGTCACCAGTCTAATATATATATTTTTCCTATATATATAAATATATATATATTTATAAATATATATAATTTTTATATATATTTTGAACTTCTTTTTATCCCCTTCTCCCCCCCCCCCCATGACTTGGGGTCTCTTCTGATTTGGTTAAAGCACATTTTCCTGGGGTCTTACCAACCTTTTTAGTATTTTATTTTCTCCTTCATATATTCTTATCTGGACAAAATGACAAGGCAGAAAAACTCACCACAGAAAAAAGAACAATAGGAGGTACCGAAAGCTAGGGACCTAATAATTATGGACATTGGTAATATGTCATATCTAGAGTTCAGAATGATGATTCTCAAAGTGCTAGCCGGGCTCCAAAAAGGCATGGAAGATATTAGAGAAACCCCCTCCAGAGAGACAAAAGCCCTTTCTGGAGAAATAAAAGAACTAAAATCTAACCAAGTTAAAATTAAAAAAGCTATTAAGGAGGTGCAATCAAAAATGGAGGCTCTTACTGCTAGGCTAAATGAGGCAGAAGAAAGAATTAGTGATATGAAAGACCAAATGACAGAGAATAAAGAAGCTGATCAAAAGAGAGACAAACAAATACTGGACCACGAGGGAAGAATTCGAGAGATAAGTGACATCATAAGATGAAACAACATTAGCATAATTGGGATTCCAGAAGAAGAAGAAAGAGAGAGAGGAGCAGAAGGTATATTGGAGAGAATTTTCCTAATATGGCAAAGGGAACAAGCATCAAAATCCAGGAGGTGCAGAGAACCCCCCTCAAAATCAAAAAGAATAGGTCCACACCCCATCACCTAATAGTAAAATTTGCAAGTCTTAGTGACAAAGAGAAAATCCTGAAAGCAGCCCATGAAAAGAAGTCTGTAACATAAAAATGGTAAAAATATTAGATTGGCAGCAGACTTATCCACAGAGACCTGGCAGGCCAGGAAGAGCTGGCATGATATATTCAGAGCACTAAACGAGAAAAACATGCAGCCAAGAATACTCTATCCAGCTAGGCTATCATTGAAAATAGAAGGAGAGATAAAAAGCTTCCAGGACAAACAAAAACTGAAAGAATTTGCAAACACCAAACCAGCTCTACAGGAAATATTGAAAGGGGTCCTCTAAGCAAAGAGAGAGTCTAAAAGTAGTAGATCAGAAAGGAATCAGACAATATATAGTAACAGTCACCTTACAGGCAATACAATGGTACTAAATTCATATCTCTCAATAGTGAACCTGAATGAAAATGGGCTAAATGCCCCAAACAAAAGACGCAGGGTATCAGAATGGATAAAAAACCAAACTCATAAATATGTTGCCTACAAGAAACTCATTTTAGACGCGAAGACACTTCCAGGTTTAAAGTGAGAGGGTGGAAAAAATTACCATGCTAATGGACCTCAGAAGAAAGCTGGAGTGGCAATCCTCATATCAGATCAATTAGATTTTAAGCCAAAGACTATAATAAGAGATGAGGAAGGACACTATATCATACTCAAAGGGTCTGTCCAACAAGAAGATCTAACAATATTAAATATCTATGTCCCTAACGTGGGAGCAGCCAACTATATAAACCAATTAATAACAAAATCAAAGAAATACATCAACAATAATACAATAATAGTAGGGGATTTAACACTGCCCTCACTGAAATGGACAGATCATCCAAGCAACAGATCAACAAGGAAATAAAGGCCTTAAAGGCCTTAAATGACACACTGGACAACATGGACATCACAAATATATTCAGAACATTCCATCCCAAAGCAACAGAATACACAATCTTCTCTAGTGCACATGGAACATTCTCCAGAATAGATCACATCCTGGGTCATAAATCAGGTCTCAACTGGTATCAAAAAATTGGGATCATTCCCTGCATATTTTCAGACCACAATGCTCTGAAGCTAGAACTCAATCACAAGAGGAAAGCTGGAAAGAACCCAAATACATGGAGACTAAACAGCATCCTTCTAAAGAATGAATGGGTCAACCAGGAAATTAAAGAAAAATTGAAAAAATTCATGGAAACAAACGATAATGAAAACACAACAGTTCAAAGTCTGTGGGACACAGCAAAAGCAATCCTGAGAGGAAAATATATAGCAATACAAGCCTTTCTCAAGAAACAAGAAAGGTCTCAAATACACAACCTAACCCTACACCTAAAGGATCTGGAGAAAGGACAAGAAAGAAACCTTAAACCCAGCAGGAGAAGAGAAATCATAAATATCAGAGCAGAAATCAATGAAATAGAAACCAAAAAAACAACAGAAAAAATCAATGAAACTAGGAGCTGGTTCTTTGAAAGAATCAATAAGATTGATAAACCCTTGGCCAGACTCATCAAAAAGAAAAGAGAAAGGACCCAAATCAATAAAATCATGAATGAAAGAGGAGAGATCACAACTAACACTAAAGAAATACAGACAATTATAAGAACATACTATGAGCAACTCTACGCCAACAAATTTGACAATCTGGAAGAAATGGATGCATTCCTAGAGACATATAAACTACCACAACTGAACCAGGAAGAAATCGTAAACCTGAACAGGCCCATAACCAGTAAGGAGATTGAAACAGTCATCAAAAATCTCCAAACAAACAAAAGCCCAGGGCCAGATGGCTTCCCAGGGGAATTCTACCAAACATTTAAAGAACTAATTCCTATTCTCCTGAAACTGTTCCAAAAAATAGAAATGGAAGGAAAACTTCCAAACTCATTTTATGAGGCCAGCATCACCATGATCCCAAAACCAGAAGGATCCCATCAAAAAAGAGAATTACAGACCAATATCCTTGATGAACACAGATGCGAAAATTCTCACCAAAATACTAGCCAATAGAATTCAACAGTACATTAAAAGGATTATTCACCACGACCAAGTGGGATTTATTCCAGGGCTGCAAGGTTGGTTCAACATCTGCAAATCAATCAATGGGATACAATACATTAACGAAAGAACAAGAACCACATGATACTCTCAATAGATGCTGAAAAAGAATTTGACAGAGTACAGCATCCCTTCCTGATCAAAACTCTTCAAAGTGTAGGGATAGAGGGCACATACCTCAATATTATCAAAACCATCTATGAAAAACCCACCGCAAATATCATCCTCAATGGAGAAAAACTGAAAGCTTTTCCGCCAGGGTCAGGAACATGGCAGGGATGTCCATTATCACCCCTGCTATTCAACATAGTACTAGAAGTCCTCGCCTCAGCAATCAGACAACAAAAAGATATTAAAGGCATCCAAATCAGCAAAGAAGTCAAACCCTCACTCTTTGCAGATATTATGATACTATATATGGAAAACCCAAAAGACTCCACTCCAAATCTGCTAGAACTTGTACAGGAATTCAGTAAAGCATCAGGATATAAAAATCAATGCACAGAAATCAGTTGCATTTCTTTACACCAACAACAAGACAGAAGAAAGAGAAATTAAGGTGTCCATCCTACTTACAATTGTACCCAAAACCATAAGATACCTAAGAATAAAACTAACCAAAAAGGCAAAGAATCTGTATTCAGAAAACTATAAATTACTCATGAAAGAAATTGAGGAAGACCCAAAGAAATGGAAAAATGTTCCATGCTCCTGGATTGGAAGAATAAATATTGTGAAAATGTCTATGCTACCTAAAGCAATCTATGCATTTAATGCAATTCCTTTCAAAACCCCATCCACTTTTTTCAAAGAAATGGAACAAATAATCCTAAAATTTATATGGGTCCAGTAAAGACCTTGAATAGCCAGAGGAATATTGAAAAAGAAAGCCAAAGTTGGTGGCATCACAATTACAGACTTCAAGCTCTATTACAAAGCTGTCATCATCAAGACAGCATGGTACTGGCACAAAAACAGACACATAGATCAATGGAAGAGAATAGAGAGCCCAGAAATAGACCCTCAACTCTATGCTCAACTAATCTTTGACAATGCAGGAAAGAATGTCCAATGGAAAAAATAGAGCCTCTTCAACAAATGGTTTTGGGAAAATCAGACAGTTATATGCACAAGAATGAAATTGGACCATTTCCTTACACAACACATGAAAATGGATTCTAAATGGATGAAGGACCTCAATGTGAGAAAGGAATCCATCAAAATCCTTGAGGAGAACACAGGCAGCAACCTCTTTGACCTCAGCCGCAGCAATGTCTTCCTAGGAACATCGCCAAAGGCAATGGAAGCAAGGGCAAAAATGCACTATTGGGACTTCATCAAGATCAAAATCTTCTGCACAGCAAAGGAAACAGTTAACAAAACCAAAAGACAGCTGACAGAATGGGAGAAGATATTTGCAAATGACATATCAGATAAAGGGCTAGTGTCCAAAATCTATAAGGAACTTAGCAAATTCAACACCCAAAGAACAAATAATCCAATCAAGAAATGGACAGAGGACATGAACAGACATTTCTGTGAACAAGACATCCAGATGGCCAACAGACACAGGAAAAAATGCTCCACATCACTCGGCATCAGGGAAATACAAATCAAAACCACAATGAGATACCACCTCACACCAGTCAGAATGGCTAAAATTAACAAGTCAGGAAATGACAGATGCTGGTGAGGATGTGGAGAAAGGGGAACCCTCCTACACTGTTGGTGGGAATGCAAGCTGGTGCAGCCACTCTGGAAAACAGCATGGAGGTTCCTCAAAAAGTTGAAAATAGAGCTACCCTATGATCCAGCAATCACACTACTGAGTATTTATTTACCCTAAAGATACAAATGTAGTGATCTGAAGGGGCACGTGCACCTGAATGTTTATAGCAGCAATGTCTACAATAGCCAAACTATGGAAAGAACCTAGATGTCCATCAACAGATGAATGGATAAAGAAGATGTGGTATATATACACAATGGAATACTATGCAGCCATCAAAAGAAATGAAATCTTGCCATTTGCGACAACATGGATGGAACTAGAGGGTATTATGCTTAGTGAAATAAGTCAATCGGAGAAAGACAACTATCATATGATCTCCCTGATATGAGGAAGTGGAGATGCAACATGGGGAGTTTGGGGGGTAGGAAAATAATAAATGAAACAAGATGGGATCGGGAGGGAGACAAACCATAAGTGACTCTTAATCTCACAAAACAAACTGAGGGCTGCTCGGGGGAGGGGAGTCGGGAGAGGGCGGTGGGGTTATGGACATTGGGGAGGGTGTGTGCTACGGCGAGTGCTGTGAAGTGTGTAAACCTGGCAATTCACAGACCTGTACCCCTGGGGCTAATAATACATTATATGTTTACAAAAAAATAAAAATTAAATTAAAAATGAAATAAAAATAGAAAATATCTGTAAACAATAAATCAATCTAGAAATTACTCAGACACCATCATAGATCAAAAAATTTAGATTTAGATTGAATTTATGAGCAAAGGTTTGGGTATGTTTTTTGGCCTACTTTTTGGTCTTTTCTTACCACTGATAACTATGTTATATTTCACCAAATTCAAGCACTCATATTTAAACGAGATTAAATGACCCCATGCATGGATGCACACCACACTTAGAAATACTCCATTCAGCAGCATTATGAAGTGGTTTTTTTTTTTACATCCTTTCTTAATTAAAAGAAAACATATGTTTTCAATTACTAGTACTATAAGCTTTCAAAATTGTGGGAGTAATCCAGACTACTTCCTTCAGAGACAATTGATTTAAACACACTCACAAAGGAAGCATAGATTAGGATCATGATTTTTATCTCTTTGAACAGACTAGAAAAACAGAAGGGGTTACATTCTTGTTATTTTATGCAACTCTTCAGGTCCAATATATCAAAACTTGATAAACTAAGGTCATGAAGGACAGCTGAAAAGGAATCAAAGTAAACAATGTACCTTGTCGCCAACAGAGTCTGCCAATATGAGATTAGAACTCTCCATCCCAGCAAGAAAAGTCTTTGGAAAGTTCCTTACAACATTTTATGACTCACAGATATTCCCAGAGGTTCCTGTTTCCATTCTGCCGTAGACAGTGTTTGAAGACGTGCAGTTCTCGTCAACGTTGTTCTTAGGCAACTTGGCTGAAAGGTCTGTTTAAAAAACATTTGTTGGAAAGATGATATGTTTGGATGTTTTCATTTTTTTAACCAAAATTCCAGATTTTAAATCTAGTTTAACTCTTAATTCAACATTGACTTAAATAGCCTACGAAGAGTTACTATGTTAGTTACATAACGTTTATTATGAACTCAGCAATTTTCCCACTTGAAAACTCCCAAACCAGGGGGTACATATTCTTGGCATAGTCTGTCTTGCATATCCTTCCAAGCTGCTTCCAGATCCCTGGCTCTGTATTCAATAGCTCTGGCTCTGATCTTGGCCACCCAGTTCCGTACCTCACCTTGGCTTCTGCTTTGACCAAGTCTGCCAAAACACCTCCCAGCCCACCAGGACTTGACTCCTGGCTAGCCTCCACTTTTGTCTAATCTCAGTTCTCTCTTTCTAAGTATTGATGATCACTCCCAGAGTATATTTTCTTCCCATACTCATCCATCTCTATTCCACTCTACTTGCAGATCGACCCCAAGGCCTATCGTCTGCTGCTCGCGAGTTCCTCTGTTCTCCTTTCTCTACTTCCTAAAGTCCTGACTAATGAGCTACCTGACTTTTAACAGTTCCCATCATCTACGCATGGTCTTATTTGTTTTCTTGACAATAACTACAAAGATACAGACATGGGACAAAGTACAATATTATAAAATATGTTAGCATTATTGCAGTGAAAGCTCTTCCTTCTTTCAATAGAAATGTAAATGGAGGGAGACCTGATCTCTCTTGACTCCTTAAATGACTGACTCATCACTGCTCTACTCCCTAGCCCAGTCCTCCATCTCTCTCTTTACTCTTGGTAGTTCCCTCACACTTTCTTTGACAAAGCAGTTCCTCCCCAGGATCCACACCCCACCCTCCCTTGATTCGGTCGTTGCTCAGATTCTCCACAGATGCAGTAACTGGGTCCAGCCCCGACACATGTTTAGTTTGACTTACACAGCATTTAAGAAACTTTTCCAGTTAGTTGACAATATTTAAAAGTTGAAAGAATAAGCCTGAAAGTAGAGCTTTCCAAAGGAAATGAAAACAGGATATTAAGTAGATATTTGTACTCCCATGTTAATTGCACCATTATTTACAAAAGTCAAGATACGGAAACAACCTAAGTACCCATCCACAGATGAGTGAATGAAGTATAAAGTAGATGTGCACACGCATACGCACACCATGGAATACTACTCAGCTGTGTGAGAAGGAAGGGAGTCCTGCCATTTGTGACAACACAGGCGACCTTGAAGACATCGTGCTGAGTGAAATAAGCCAGATAAAGACAAATGCTGCATGATACCACTTATACATGAAACCTGGAATGAGGAAAAAGTCAAATTCATAGAAACAGAGTAGAAAAGTGGTTGTCAGATAAACACAGTGATTATAGTTGATATATGTTGATACCATGTGTACAACTGAAATGCTAATAGAGTTCAACTTAAATGTTCTCACCAAAACAGAAAAAAGAAACATAAATACATAGAGTAATGCATGTGTTAATTAACTAGATGTAGGGGGTGGGGGAATCCTTCCCAAGATGTATGTGTATCAATTCACCACACTGTATCCTTTAAATATCTTACAATTTTACTCCCAACAAAGCTGATTTTTAAAAATTAGGTGTTGTTTGCTCAAGTTCATCAGTCAGTAAACTACAGCTTCAAATTTGTGCCTCTAAATAAAGTTTCACTAGAACACAAGCATGTTCGTTTGTTTTTGTTATATATATGGCTACTTCTACACTACAACAGCAGGGTTGAGCACTGTGACAGACACCATAGGGCAACGTTCATTGGATCTGATGATAGGTAGGTCACTGGTGAACTCAAGGATTGTTCCAATAGAAAAGGAGCAGAAACTAGATTGTATGGGCTTCATAGAACAGAACTGAGAAAGTACGCTAAGTTAACGCAGTACAGTCTATGTAAGCAGTGCAGGGAACAGAAAGACGGGATGCTGAAAGCTCTAAAACAGTCAAAATGATACTGACACACTGACACATGTGTCTTAGTACATATTCCTAAGTGTTAGCTGACTGAACGCGTATGAATGACTACACAGTATAAAGAAGTAACTGACTTCCATAGAAAGGCAACAACTTCTTTAACATTATCCCTTCCAAATTAACGTTCTCAGCACGGTACATTAATATAACTATGATTAGTTCAAATAAATCCAGTATTAAACAATTTATTTATGTTCATTTTTTATCAACTGCTAACAAATCCTTGCACTGGATATGCAAAAATCATGAGCAACTAAAAGCAGCTTGAGGCAAAAAAAGAAAATTGGATTAAATTCTGCTCCAAGTTTCTAACAACTCACTTGTAGGACCTTAAGGTCATCTCTTCAGGCCATGGTTTGCTTCCCATATAATGAAGTATGAATTAGATAAGGGACAGAGAAGAGGCATGGAGTGATTTTAGTAACTGTCAAACCTATCTAGAATCCCATCAGCAAGGATAAGTTATTTACTCTAGGAGAAATTACTATCAATGTTAACATCAGTTTTTCCTTTGATCGTGTATATATACATTTCACAAAACATATTCCATATCACGTAATCAAAATCATCACCATATATTTCAGGCTGAAGGCTCAAATCAGGGAATTATTTTTAAAATATAGATCAAAACCACAATGCAATGAATTTGCTATTTTGTTTTTCCTACCTTTAATACTAAATATAATTTGAAATATATACGACCATATATAATATATATGTACTATATATATATATTCTGTTGTCTTGTATATTATAAGTCATATACTTGAATATTACAAGTCAAGAAAACAGAAACCCACGCTCAACAAGGGAACTCAATGGCGGAAATTGGTTCTATAGGTGTTAAGAGGTCTGCATGTGCAAAGACAGAGCTCTCCATAAGCAGCCACACTGTCTGAGGTCAGGGTACCAAAAGGGAAAAGCTGGGGATAGTCAGAACCTAGGAGCTACAGGATCAAACCACCAGATTTGATGCTTTAAAAAATGGACTTGGGCTACCTGGGCTGGTACCTCTGAGGGAACACAACGAAGATGGCTCTGGAAGTGCCAAAAGCAGTTGGAGGCTGGAGTCACTTCCGTAGCTGGGGCCACCAGCTGATGCTTAGGAGAACTGCTGTTTTGGAATTGAGGCAAAGAAAAATGGTGCAAATTTTAAAACAATAAGAAAGTCTATCTCTTCTTTCATTATATTGAAAGCCTTCCCTCCAATACCTTCCAGATCCTTCTAATGCCTTCAATAATCTTGCAAGAAAAATTGAGGAATGAGATTCGCAGGGTCCTAGCATTCCAGAGCAGCCAAAAAGGTGGACACGGAACTAAGAGACAATAATTAAATAACGGGCACAGATGTTTTACTCAGAAAAGTAAGAGTTAACTGCATCATAGTTAAGAGCAAAAGAATTAATGTTGAAGAAAGTATCTTAGAGAATGTAAGAATTAAGGAAATTTATACATGAATAATCAAGCAGATCTGAGCAGAAAAAAGAAAGCTATTCCACACTTAAGAAATGACACCCAGAAAAAGGAATGAAACAAAGAAAATTTGGACCTCGAGGGAAAGATCTCTATTTTAAAAAGGCAAATGACATTAGTATGAAAATCATAATCAGAGCGCCTGGGTGGCTCAGTCAGTTGAGCATCCGACTCTTGATTTGGGCCCAGGTCGTGATCGCAGGGTCCTGGCATGGAGCCCGTATTGGGTTCTGGGCCGAACAGGGAGTCCGCTTGAGCTTCTCTCTCTCCACTCCTCCCCCTGCGCACATGCACTCTCTAAAATAAATAAATATGTCTTTAAAGAAAAAACAGAAAATCATAATTATAACATTAAAAACTCTATGTAATTAAATTAGGTTCCAGGGAGAGAAATTGCCCCTTACATTAGTGCCATAAACAGATCAAGAACCGTCCCGTAAGACCATGCTGCCTAAGATCTAAGGCCCTGGGGCTCACACTCAGGACAAACAGCTCTGAAGAAGTACCCTGAAGTTAAGATAGACCAACAGTGACATCTGCCGCCATGGACTTATTTTTAACAGGCCCAATTTCAGCATTTCACAGTGAAGTCTGCTGCCAGACCACTGGACGTCTGCCGCGATGAGTCAGCACTTCTGGAGCTCCTGCTGGTCCTCTGCGCTATTGGAAGATTTTCTAAGTGAATGCAGAACATGGGAAAATGAGAGAGTGTTTGAAAATGTAACTAAAACAAACAAAAACCAGTGGGGGTGGAAGCATAAACGATGAGGAAAGACATTCCCATTGTCTGTTCTCATCCTGTTTTTCCTTTGGCTAAGTAAGTCTAAATTAATTTGGTAGTTGTTAGTGATCATGTTCTGAGTTTAAAAAAAAAAAAAAAGGACTAATTTAACTGTAGCCAGCTTCTGAGGATTCAAACCCAAAATTTCAGCGTACTATAACAGACCAGGAAAAAAAAAATAAGTCAAATGATCAAAGGAGAAGATGTGGAAAATGTTTAGAGCTAGTCTTGCTTAGGCAACCTCTTCCTAGTTATCTCATTATTTACCTCGATTCTACCTCCTTCAGCATCTGCTGACCCTCGGGCTTTTGCTTTTCTGAAAGCCAATCGAGCAGAAGGTTTGAATCAAACACCATGGCTTTTTAAAAATACATGTAATCACCAGTGGAAAGTGGTCAGTGTGGCTCATTTACATAAACAAGCAGAGACTAGTCCAAAAAGACCCTGGGTGAATTTATTTGCTTGAGAAAAAAACTGGCAACTGATAGTGAATCCTGGCTCCCGTTATGATGAAAGAAGGTGAACAAGAAAGGTGGATGTTGCAATGTTCTGACTGGGACAGGTTCTGACCGCTCCCTGAATGTGTATCCCCTTGAGGAAATCATGTAACTTCTCTAGGCCTCAGTTTTCTTTTCTGTAATATTGATGAAGTTCTAGAACATAGGTGAGGTTCGGTGGGGTGAGGTCCGGAGCCGATGACCAAGAAAGTATTCTTGAGACATCTTTGGTGCAAAATGGTTTATGAAAGCACGGGGACCGGACCCACGGGCAGAAAGCGCTGCTGCCCTGGGTTGTGAGGGATGGCAGGTTCTGTAGCCTGCGGTTGGGGAAAAGTGAGGGGACGGGAGGTTTCAACAGAGCTTTCATATGCTAAAGAGGGCCTACAAGGTGGAGATCTTGAGGCTTGCTCCCTGTGGTCTTTTGGCAAGCCATTAACATCAAGATAGTTGGGAGACTCCCGTCTTACCGGACTGCAGTCTCTGCAAGTTAAGGATTTGTTTCTCCTTTCTGGCGGTCAGGGGTGCCTGAGGACTGTCACACCTATTACCGAGGGGGGCGGGTGGAGAGGGGGTGCAAGGTGCCAGCTTTTGCTTTGTCCTCAGCCAGCCTCCTGCTCCCTCATCGATATGAAAGCACTAGACTAGACGGGGGATGAAAAAAAGACCCCGATTCATCTTCCGTCTTCGGTGAGCTGGCATTGGCTACTTACAGGTACCCTACAGCTGCGTGTGGCAGCGGTGGCAAAGGCGCCGAGCCGTCAGCGGGACGTCCTGTGGCAAAGTGAACACGGAGGGGCAGCAAGCAGACCATGCGCACATCAAACTCAGACAGGATTCCCTCTCCCCGTGTTTTGTTTGTTTGTTTTAAGATTTATTTATTTGAGAGAGAGAGAGCATGAGAGGGATGGGCAGAGAGAAGGAGAGAGAGAGAATCACAAGCTGACTCAGCATTGAGCATGGAGCCCAACGCAGGGCTTGATCTCACCACCAGGAGATCGTCACCTGAGCCAAAACCAAGAGTGCGATGCTCAAGGGACTGTGCCACTCGGGCACCCTTCGCCAGTGCTCTTTGCAACTACGTCCTGCTATTCGCTGCATTTTCAGGGCCTGCTGTATTTCAGCAATGCAAGACACTCAACAGAATCATTTCTAATCTTCACCACATTTTAAAGACAAGGAAATTCAGAAATATAATTTGCTCAAAGATACACGACATAGCTAGACTCAATTACTAATAAAATACCCCAACATTCTCTATTGTGAATAAAATGTTAACTTCTCATAGTTTGAATCATCCCCTAGTCCTCTTGAAATACAAAAGCTGTATTATAACATCATTCTGTCTTGCCTTAATACACCCATATTTCCACAAAAGAAAGGATAAAGGTTTGACATGAAATTAAGCAAGACCACAAAAACACGAAAGATCAGGGCAAGAGCTACAAGGAGAATGGGCCCAAGAAAATGCTTTTTTCACCAAATGGACTAGGAAGGATTGTTGAAAATTAGAAGTGACAAGGGAGGAAGCAATAACTAACACCGTGTTCAACTTTTAAGCAAGCAGAATTCTAAACAAACAAAATCAGAGGGATACCGAGTCCAAACGGAAAAGAACTGTGAACACAAGGTGCGTCGCATCAACTGGGTCGGCACAGACAGCTTAATCCGGACGGTACTCGGGGACGTGCCAGGGGCATGACAGCACTTGATGGACCCTTCGATGATGATGGTTACAAGTAACTAAAAAATAAATTCCTGATAAGAAATATTTTTTGAAGGTTCTTTAAAACACAATGCTTTGGGCATTTCTTGGGTTATAATGTCTGGGTGTAATAGAAAGCAAGACACTAACTTTCAGTCCGAGCAGATTAACTCTTCCTGTCAGGTAACAGAATTCTCAGAAGTCTTTGAAAGTGGCATCATGGAACTGGACCATCCTGATTAATTACAGAAGTATATGCTGATGATTTCTCATACAGATGCCTTTGGGAAATCACCCAACAATATAGATTAGTAAAAAAAAGTTCTAAGGAAACCAAATGGAAGAATGTACCCATTGGAGAAAAATTATTAGTAGTAGATTCAATTTCGTATCAAAGTACCTGATGGTCTCTGATTAGATGACTGATTCATTCATGTTATAAACATTTATTCTTTATTTATTATTATGAGTTTGGCACTCTGATAGTCATCAAGAATACATTTACTCCTAACTTCAATGAGTAGACTTCCAGTTGGAGACAAGTACTTAAATAAATTAAAGTGCAAAGTGACAAGTAAATCAACTGGATTATGTTTGAAATACATACAAATTACATGAAAGTGAAATAATTAATTTTCTCTCATGAGATCAGAAAGGGCTCCAAAAGGGATCAGAAAGACCCGTAAGTACAGGGCTGAACTGAATATCAGTAAGTTACTTATATGCTATTTACATGACCTTAAGATAATAAAAATACATTAAAACTGAAGTCAGACTCTTATACCGCCTCATTCATACATAAGATAGTTCAGAAAGAAGTACAGTCAATGACCACATGGGGAAAGTGGTATTTCTATAACTTTGTATAAGCGAAGTGTTGCATTATTTTCTAACCTGCTATTGTAAGGTAATAAGTAGCATCCCAAGGTGTGAGAACCCATCCTGGCATCACGCCCTTAGAAAGTTAACGCAAGAAGGTCCTACAAAGAGTGTTATTTCACATGTGCTCTGTGACTAACTCTGTTTGTGGAGTGAACTGAGCCATAGTCATAGGTCACATTCAGCCAGCCACGAGAATGTTTCCAGAGTGTAACTGTTCTGGGCATCAAGGCACTTTACAGCATGTTCCCACTGCTTTCTGATAGTTTGTGGCCAGGAGACTGCTGAGAAAATATTATTCACCCAAATTAGACTGGACTCGTCAACTGCCTGGTTATTACATCTCCATGTCAGCACAAGCCATGTGGGCAACCAAACTTACCAGATGTTTCTAATTTCTCTACCTTCTGAACTACATGATGCTTTTTTTTTTTTTCCTGGCTTTGAAACATTTTAAACAAAGGACTTTCTGTAATGGCTCAGGAAACTTACAAAATTAAAATCCTGGTTAATATCAGAATAAGAGTCCAGGCCCTTCTGCCACATCCACGCTGATGAGTTTCCCTGCTTGCTACACACTACTTATGAGATTTTCTCAGCAGAGTTTTTGGCTCTGGGAACCTCATTCACTATCTAGAGATCTCCATCTGGCTAACAAACAGAAAAACATCACTAAATTCTACATGTCCTCTGCAGCTGTGTTACCTAAGTAACACATTAAGGCCCTATGTTAAAAATGATCAAGTCACACCTTTCAAACCAGCACTGAATTCCTAGAAAATTATCCAAAGATTTTCATATGTGTTCACAAGTATACATAAAGATATTCATTGCAGCATGGTTTATAAGACTGGGAACCGAGAAATTACCTAAGCATCTATCAACAGGGGATTGATGGAATGTTTTGCACCATAAGAAATAATATTCAATCCTTAAAATAACTGGGCATCTTTTTATGTATAATAATAAAAATCCTCAAAATAACTGTTATGAGAAAAAATAAGAAGAACTAAGCCAATATGCATATATAAATGTAAATACTAGCACAGTATATTCTACGTAAGTTCACATTTTTTATTATACTTTGTATAACTTTCTTTTCTAAAAGTTTTTATTTTAATTCAAGTTAACATTCAATGTGATGGCAGTTTTGGGTGTAAATATAGAGAGCCAGCAGTTCTGTACAGGACTTAGTGCTCATCACGATAAATGTACTCTTATCCCCATCACTTATTTCACCCATTGCCCCGCTATCTTTACTCCGTAACCACCAGTTTTTTTTTTATATAGTTAAGAGTGTGTTTCTTGCTTTGTCTCTTTGTCCCCCTTTGCTCTTTTGTTTTGTTTCTTAAATTCCACATATTAGTGAAATCACATTGTATTTGTCTTTCTCTGACAGTTCACTTAGGCTTATACTCTTCAGCTCCATCCATGTTGTTGCAAACAGCAAGATTTCATTGTTTTATGGCTGAATAATATCTGTGTGTGTGTGTGTGTGTGTGTGTGTGTGTGTGTGTGTGTGTGTCTTCTTTATTCATTCACCAATCAATGGATACTTGGGCTCCTTTCGTATCTTGGCTAATGTAGTTAATACCGCTATAAGCGTCAGGTTGCACGTATCCTTTGGATTGTTTTTGTATTCTTTGGGTAAATACCCAGTAGTGGCATTGCTGAATCCTAGGGTAGTTCTATTTTTAACTTTTTGAGGATTCTCTAAACTGTTTTCCATAATGGCTATACCAGTTTGCATCCCACCAACACTGCAGGGGGTTCCTTTTTCTCCATATCCTCACTAACATCTGTTGTTCCTTATGTTGTTGATTTTAGCCATTCTGACAAGTGTGAGGGGATACTTCATTGTGGTTTTGATTTGCATTTCCCTGATGATAAGTGATAGTGAATATCTTTTCGTGTGTCTGTTGGCTATCTAGACGTCTTCTTTAGAAAAATATCTATTCACATCTTCTGCTCATTTTTTTAAAATGGCTCATTTGTTTTTCAGGTGGTGAGTTGTAGAAGTTCTTTATATATTTTGGATACTAACCCTTTGTCAGATTTTTAATTTGCAAATATCTTATCCCATTCAGTAGGTCACCATTTAGTTTTGGTGATTGATTTGCTGTGCAGAAGCTCTGTATTTTGATGTAGTCCCAATAGTATGTGTTTGCTTCTGTTTCCCTTGCCTCAGGAGACATATCTAGAAAAATATTGCTATGACCAATGTCAGAGAAGTTACTGCCTATGTTCTCTTCCAGGATTTTTATAGTTTCAGGTTTCACATTTAGGTCTTTAACCCGTTCTGAATTTTGTTGTGTATATGTTGTAAGAAAGTGATCCAGTCTCACTCTTTTGCATGTTGCTGTCCAGTCTTCCCAACACCATTTTTTGAACCGCCTGGCTTTTCCCCATTGGATATTCTCTCCTTTGTTGAAGATTAACTGACCATATAGTTATGGGTTCATTTCTGGGTTTTCTATTCTGTTCTGTTGATCTATGTGTCTGTTTTTGTGTTGGTACCATACTGTTTTGATCAATAAAGTTTTGTAATACAACTGGAGGTTTGGAATTGTGATCTCTCCAGCTTAGCTTTTGTTTTTCAGGATTGCTTTGGCTATTCAGGGTGTTTTATGGTTCCATATAAACTTTAGGATTGTTTGCTCTAAGTTCTGTGAAAAATGCTGTTGGTATTTTGCTAGGGATTGCATTAAATATGTAGATTGCTTTGGGTAGTACAGACATTTTAACAATATTTGTTCTGCCAATTAATGAGCATGGAATGTCTTTCCATTTCTTTGTATTATCTTTAATTTCTTTCATCAGTGTTTTATAATTTTCAGAATATGGGTCTTTCACCACTTTGGTTAGGTTTATTCATCAGTATCTTATTATTTTTTTAATTAATTTATTTATTTTCAGTGTAACAGTACTCATTGTTTTTGCACCACACCCAGTGCTCCATGCAATACGTGCCCTCTCTATTACCCTCCACCTGGTTCCCCAACCTCCCATCCCCCAGCCCTTCAAAACCCTCAGGTTGTTTTTCAGAGTCCATAGTCTCTCATGGTTCATCTCCCCTTCCAATTTCCCACAACTCCCTTCTCTCCATCTCCCCATGTCCTCCATGTTCTTTGTTATGCTCCACAAATAAGTGAAACCATATGATACTTGACTCTCTCTGCTTGACTTATTTCGCTCAGCATAATCTCTTCCAGTCCCGTCCATGTTGCTACAAAAGTTGGGTATTCATCCTTTCTGATGGAGGCATAATACTCCATCGTGTATATGGACCACATCTTCCTTATCCATTCGTCCGTTGAAGAGGTTGTGGAGAAAGGGGAACCCTCTTACACTGTTGGTGGGAATGCAAGTTGGTGCAGCCACTTTGGAGAACAGTGCGGAGATTCCTCAAGAAATTAAAAATAGAGCTTCTCTATGACCCTGCAATTGCACTGCTGGGTATTTACCCCAAAGATACAGATGTAGTGAACAGAAGGGCCATCTGTACCACAATGTTTATTGCAGCAATGGCCACGGTCGCCAAACTGTGGAAAATATCTTATTATTTTTGATGCAGTTGTAAATGGAATTGTTTTCTGAATTTCTCTTTCTGCTGCTTCATCATTGATGTATGGAGATGCAACAGATTTCTGTAACTTGATTTTGCATCCTGGGACTTCACTGAATTCATTGATCTGTTCTAGCAGGTTTTTTGATGGAATCTCTCAGGTTTTCTATATATATCATGTCTTCAGTAAATAGTAAAACTTTTATTTCTTCCTTGCCTATCTGGATGCCTTTTATTTCTTTTTTGTTGTCTGATTGCTGTGGCTAGGACTTCTGATACTATGTTGAATAAGAGTCATGAGAGTGGGCATCCTTCTTTTGCTCTTGACCTTAGGAGAAAAACTGAGAGCTGATGATTAAGGATGATGTCAGTGGTGGATTTTTCATGTACAGCCTTTACTATGTTGATATTTGTTCCCTTTAAACCTATATTGTTGAGGGGTTTTATCAGGAATGGATGTTATTCTTTATCAAATGCTTTTTCTGCATCTATTGAAATGATCATATATTTTTTAAACTTTCTCTCATTGATGTATATATCACATTGATTGGTTTGCAAATAGTGAATCACATTTGCAACCTGAGAATGAGTCTCACTTGATCATGGTGAATGATTTTTTTAATGTGTTTTTGGATTTGGTTTACTAGTATTTTGTTAAGGATTTTTGCATCTATGTTCATCAGAGATACTGGTCTGTAGTTCTCCTTTTTTGTGGTGCTTTTTTTAAAAAAGATTTTATTTATTTATTTGACAGATAGAGATCACAAGTAGGCAGAGAGGCAGGCAGAGAGAGAAAGGGGGAAGCAGGCTCCCCGCTGAGCAGAGAGCCTGATATGGGGCTCAATACCAGAGATCATGACCTGAGCTGAAGGCAGAGGCTCAACCCACTGAGCCACCCAGGCACCCTGTGGTGTTTTTATCTCATTTTGGTATCAAGGTAATGCTGGCCTGATAGAATGAATTTGGAAATTTTCCTTCCTGTTCTATTTTTTGGAATAGTTTGAGAAGAATAAATAATAACTCTTTAAATGTTTGATAGAATTCACCTGTGAAGCTGTTTGGTCCTGGACTTCTGTTTGTTGGGAGTTGTTAATTACTGATTCAATTTCTTTACTGGTTATTACTCTGTTTGAATTTTCTGTTCCTTCTTGTTTCAGGTTTGGTAGTTTATAGGTTTCTAGGAACTTATCCACTTCTAGGTTGTCCAATTTGTTGGCTTATAGTTTTTCGTAATATTCTCTTATAATTGTTTGTGATGTTGGCTGTTATTTCTCTGCTCTCATTTGTGATATTATTTGAGTCCTTTCTCTTTTTTTTCTTGATAAGTATGGCTAGAGGTTTACCAATTTTATTGACTTTTTTCAAGGAACCAGGGCCTGGTTTCATTGATCTGTTCTATTGTTTTTCATTTTTGTTTTTGTTTTTAGTTTTTGTATCATTTATTTCTACTCCAATCTTCATTATTTCTTTCATTCTGCTGATTTTAGGTTTTGTTTGTTGTTCTTCTTCTAGCTTGTTTAGATATAAGGTTAGGCTATTTACTTGAGTTTTTGTTTTGTTTTATTTTGCTTTGCTTTTTGAGATAGGCCTGTATGACTATAAACTTCCCTCTTAGAACTGCTTTTGCTGTATCCCAAAGATTTTGGACTTTTGCATTTTCATTTTCATTTGTCGCCATGATTTTTTTTATTTCCTTTTTCCTTTATTGGTTGACCCTTCGTTGTTTGGTAGCATGTTATTTAACCCCATGTATTGTGCTCTTTCCAGATTGTTTCTTGTGGTGAACTCCAAGTTTCACTAGGGTCAGAAAAGATGCATGGTATGACTTTGGGTTTTTCTTTTTCCCAAGTTTTTATTTAAATTCCGGTTAGTCCGCATACAGTATAATACGAGTTTCAGGTGTAGAATTTGGCGACTCATCACTTACAAGACACACCCAGTGCTCATCACAAGTGCCTCCTTAACATCCAACACTTATTTAACCCATCCCCTTCCCACCTGCCCCCCAGTAAGCATAGTCTGATTTTGGTCTTTTTTAATTTGTTGAGACTTGTTTTGTGGCCTATTACGTGATCTCTTCCAGAGAATGTTCCATGTGCACTTGAAAGAATTTGTATTCTGATGTTTTAGGATGGAATGTTCTGAATACATCTGTTAGGTCCATCTGGTCCAGTGTGTCATTCAAAGCCAGTTTCCTTATTCATTTTCTGGATGATCTGTCCATTGATGTAAGTGGGGTGTTAAAGGTCCCTGCTACGACTGTATTACTGCCAATGAGTTCCTTTACATTTATTATTAAGTGTTCCATGTATTGGGGTGCTCCATTGTTGAATGCATTCACAACTGCTGTATCTTCTTGTTGGATTGACCCCTTAATGATTATATAGTGTTTTTGTCTATTGTTACGGTCTTTGTTTTAAAAGTTTATTTTGTCTGATGTAAGTATTGCTGCTCCAGCTTTCTCTTGACATCCATTTGCATGATAAATGTTTCTCCATCCCCTCATTTTCAATCTGCAGGTGCCCTTAGGTCTAAAATGAGTGTCTTGTAGGCAGCATATAGATGGGTCTTGTTTTTTAGCTGCTCTGTCATCCTGTATTTTTTGATTGGAGCATTTAGTCTATTTTTATTCAAAGTAATTATTAACAGACATGTATTTATTGTCATTTTATTACTTGTTTTGTAATTTTTTCTGAAGATTCTGAAGATTGTTTCTGAAGATTCTTGTCTTTCTCCCTTCCTATGGTTTGCTAGTTTTCTCTGGTGATATATTTGCATTTCTTTGTTTTTTTCTTTGCATATTTATTGGTGGTGTTTGACTTGTGGTTACCGTTTGGTTTGTATATAACATCTTCAGCATATAGCAATCTATATTACACTGATGGTTGATTAAGTTTGAACCCATTCTTTACTCCTCCCCCCCCCCGCCATATTTTAAGTTTATGGCATCAGATTTTACAGCCTTTTATTTTCTGAGTTCCTTGACTTATCATTTATAAAAATATTCATTTTTACTGATTTTGTGTGTCCTGCCTTCATACTGTCACTTCTCATCTCTCCTTTCTGCTCAAGAATCCCCCTATAATATTTCTTGCAGGACTCATTTACTAGTCATAAACTCCTTTAGTTTTTGTTTGTCTTTATCTCTCCTTCTGTTCTAAACGATAACCCAGCTGGACAGAGTATTCTTGGCTGTAGATTTTTCCTGTCCAGCACTTTGAATATATCACGCCTCTCCTTTCTGTCTTAGAAAATTTCACTGAAATTCTACTGATACAGCTTTATAGGGTTTCCCTTATATATTACTGTCTTCTTTTGTCTTGCTGCTTTTAAAATTTTTTATTTATTGCTATATTTTGACAATTTAATTACAGTATGTCTTGGTACAGATCTACTTTTTGTTGATTGTTGGGGGCATTCTCTGTGCCTTCTGGATCTGGATATGTGTTTTCTTTCCCAGATTAGGAAAGTTTGCAACTAATATTTCTTCAAATAAATATTCTCCTCCTTTTTCTCTCTCTTCTTCTTTTGGGACTCTTTAATATGAATGCTATTATGTTTGATAGAAACACTGAGTTCCTGAAGCCTAGTCTCATTCTGCATAATTCTTTTCTCTCTCTTTTGTTCAGCTTGATACTTTCCATTACTCTGTCTTCTAGGTCATTAATTCATTCTTCTGCTTGCAACCTGCTGTTCATTCTGACAAGCATGTTTCTTATTTCATTTACTGAGTCCTTTATCTCTGCTATGTCATTATTTACCTCTGATAAGGGTCTCACTGATGTCTTCTACTCTTTTCTCAAGTCTAGTATCTTTATGATCATTACTTTAAATTCTTATCATTCATGTTAATTATATCTGTTTCACTTAGGTCTCTGGCCATGGTCTTGTCCTGTTCATTTATTTGGGACAAATTCCCCTATCTTCTCATTTTTCTATGGCTCTGTGCCTGCTTCTCTATGTTAGGAAAGTCAGCTACATCTCCTATTCTTGAGGGTAATGGCCTTATGAAAAAGAGGTCTTGGTGCCCTGCCATATAGTATCCCCATTGCTTCAGGAAGTATCTCCAATGTATGCTTCACATTCTCTGCTGCTGTGTTCTGGCCATTTTATCCTTCAGTCTCTACACACGCTCTCTTTGCCTGTTGCGGGTAGTGTTTGGTTTTTTGCCTGAATGTGGCAAGTTTTAACGATGTGTGCTGTGGTCTGCTTATGTTGACACTGGCCTCTGGAACGAAGGCCCTCAAAGCTCTCAGGTCGGGAATGCAGTGTGGGCAGGGGTTTGGACCTGTGTACTGGGGGAGGGGCCCAGCCATGCTGGGACAAAAGTGTAGACTGGGAAGGGTGTTCCACTGGAGCACAGGGGCAGGGCTTGAGGTAAGCAAGTTAGGTACCCAATGTTGGCACTGTGCTGGTTCCCGAAGGTGGCTCTGTGTTTAAGCTGAGGGTGAAGGAGGGAAATGGTGCCTACCAGTTCCTTTGCTCTTAGAGGAGTCCCTCCATGAAGGCTGCCTCTCTGTGATATGTTCTGAGATGAGCAAATAACCTCCCTCAGGTTAGGCACACCTCAGATGACTGCTGTTTCCACGCTATATGTCCACAAATTGTTTGCTTTCCTTCTCTCCAGGAGCACTGCAGTGTCCCCCAGGCTCTTCCTGAGCCAGGCTGCTGACCTTCAGAACTCCAGCAGTTAAGCCCCTTGGTTGCAAGAACTCCTAAAACTTCTGTGCCTCTCACTTTCCAAGCCAATTGCTATGGGGATTCATTTTCCTCCTGCACTGCGCTGTGTTAGTTTGTCTCGTGCCCTTTCTGGCAACCATAGCTCCATCCCCACCATAATGGCATGAGCCATTTCTCCCAAATACTGCATTTCCACACTTCTTACCTTCTTTAATGTGGCCTCCTCTCTACCTCTAGTTGTGGAGTTTGTTCTGCCCGTCTTCAGGTGGATTTCTGGAGTATTTGGGATGACCTGATAGTTATCTAGTTGTATGCAGGGATGAGGCGAATCTAGGGTCCTCCTCCTCCGCCTCCTGCTCTGCCACCATCTGTATAACTGTTGAATGTTAATTTGCTGCCATGCGCAAGTATTATTTATTCAAAAATTAATCATGTTTGGTGAAAATAAAGTAAAATCAAAATTTAAAAATGAGGCCCTGAGGAAACTACATGCAAGAAATATTGGAAAGGGACATGGTGGAAAGAGGGAGGAAAGAAGGAAAAGAAAATTATGAGAACTCTAGTTTCCAAAACCATGGAAAGATCCATCTCGTGGGTTGGCCTGTCTCCGTTCTGATTCTTTGCAACCATTCATGGCAGCTGCACTTGACTGTAGACTTTCCTCTTCTGTGAACTGCCTTGCCCTGTCCCCTCACATGGTCTTCAGTGACTCCTCTGAGCAGTTCATTTTCCTTCTTCCCGAGATTTTCATTCAAGGCTTTGGATAGGCATTTTCTAGAGCTTAGTGACGAGTCCTCAGTATTTCAGATACTTCCTTGATGACATATTTCACTAATGTCTTATTTATAGGTGATTCACACAATTATACCTCCAACATTTGTCTACCTTCTGTCATTTGTCTCTTGTCTTCCCTTTCTCTTTTTCACCTCTTTCCCTTCCAACATGTACCCATTCTGAGTGCCTACGATTTCCACCAATTATTGTTTAAACACTGAATTTACTATTCCCCAAACTCTCCTGCTTTCATGGCTTACATATGTATATGCACCACCTTCAAAATTAAATGTCAAGTTCCTCAAAGCTAGGAAGATTTTTACAGTTGTCTTAGTATCCATCTCTTCCTTCCATCCTTCCTCCTGCCAAGAGCAGTGTGCTATATTAGAGTCTTACCCAGTAAGTTCTTACTTAATATTCTATTTTTATAAATCAACCATTCCCTCCTCATATAGCCACCAGATTCAATATAGTTTATCATGCATAATAGGATATATAAAAATTTTATTTATTTATGAATTATTGATTTATTTATTTATAATCTAAATTGTTCCACAATGAATTTGAAACAGGCTACTGGAATCATGTGTTTACATGTCTTCTTTCTCACTAGACTAAGCTTTTTTTTTAAGATTTTTTATTTTTGATATAAGATAGACAGCATGGAGGGTAGGCAGGGGGAGGGAGAGTGGCAGGCAGTGGGAGAGAGAGAAGCAGACTCTTTCTGAACAGAGAGCATGATGCGGGACTCGACCCTGAGATCATGACCTGAGCCAAAAGCACACACTTAACCAACTAAGCCACCTAGGCGCCCCTAGACTAAGCTTTTTGAGACTAGGGCCTATGTGTTACTGTTTTGTATTGCGAGGGACTGACTCCCATTAGGAGTTTATAATGTTCTTTGTTAAAAGAGTAAATATAAGAAAAAAATATAGGATCAGAAGTATTTTCAAAAAATATTTTAACTTTTAGTAAATTAATCCTATGAAATGGTTTGCATTCATATAAGGTAAAAAATAAACCTGTCATTATTATAGAAAATTCAAATATGCAATAAATGCAAATTCACTTCCTATTACTCCACTGTTGGTATTATGAGTCTATAAAGCAGGCTGGAAAGTTCAACTCGAGTCTCTTTTAAGGTTCCCCCAATTCTCCATGGTTGTGTTGGGGTTTTAGAAGAAAAGGATTTTGTAGGGTTAAGGACTAGGGAAAAGAAGAAACTGATATGGCCCTGAAGTCACTTCTCATGCGAAAGTTACCACTGAGAAAACCATCATGCAAAAGGATTACGGTCTTTAAGGTACAGCTTCCTTACCATTCTTGAAGCACAGGAATGTGTCCACAAAGGTTCCCATTCCCCATCTGCTAAAACTCCCATGGAGTTACTTCCTTGATGGCATCTCATCAAACCCCATCCCCTCAAGGCCACTGCCAGGAAGCAGAGTGGAACCCTCCGATCTCTAGAATATCATGAACTTCTCAGGCTTTCTCTTCTCTGCCCAGGCTATTCTTTCTAGTCTCAAGAAATTCTCCCTGCAAACATCCAGCCAAGACACTTTCCTTCACATTCACATCACTTTATTTTACCAATTTCACAAATCCTTCCTCTAGAAGTTTCGGTTTCTATAACAAAAGCCAGGTTTGCTATTCCACCCCAACACAGCTCCCATCCCTCCCCCAAGACAATGAGTCCAGTCACAGATATTTACTTGAATAAGGGAAGGAAAAGGAAAAATACAACATGAAGTTTTAAAAGCAGGTGGCCAAAACAAAAACAAAACAACCCCCCCAAAAAAACTTTAAAAGTTTAAAATAAATAAATAAGTAAAATAATAAAATAGAAAGTAGGTTGCCATATCCATGTGCTATCCCACTGTTTTTCTGATGTCTCTATCACCTGTCATCCTCATCGCATTCCTGCAGTATTTAACTCTTTCCAGAGACTTTCCGTCTCACAGATGGATCACGACAGCCTCCTTCAGTCTCTAGTTCATCTACGTTTCTGTCATCCCTTTCCTCTGCAAAGCATTTATCATGCCTCTGCATAGTCTGTTATCTGTTGCAGGAAGCATAAGTTCTTCTACAAATCTGAAAATTTTGCATGTAAGTTATTTCAACCTAACTTATTTTCACCCAATTCCGAGCACTCAATCTCTTTTCCAAAAAACTAACAAAAATAGTCCTTTTATTGCTTCCCAAGTACTTATCGTACTCATTTCTGCTTCTGTATTTTAGCCCACATTGTTTCCCTCATCTTAAATGTCTTTAACCATTTTGTCATCTTATGTAAATTTTATCCAACTTTTAGGACCAACTTTAGATTCATTACCACAGCCCAGTCTTTCTCTACTTCTCTTATGCGCAGTAAATTTGCTCTTTGTTCTGTGTTCCCTCCACTAACTTCAAGTACCCTGAAAACAGGAATGTATCTTCTCACTTCCTTCATTATACCCAAACCAGAACCTGACCTGTAGCAGAAGCAAATCAGTATTTGTGCGGTGAGACGATCATGTGAATCACTTACCCCAACCTCTACCCACTCCCACTGCACCCAACACTCATGCATACACACTCCTTCTAACTGACACCCCTCCTCGAACTGGGGAGCAGTGAAGGAATTCTAGTCTTAGCCTCAGAACAGAGTTATTCCAGCAGAAATGCAGGAAGAACAAACGATGAAAGCAATTCTTAATGACTTTAAAATTAAGTTTTAAAGCCCACAAACAACAAAAAGTCAGAAAACTTACAATGTGCAGCACAAAAATATATGCTTTAACCAGTGAAAGGTGGTGAAGAAATTAGCTTTCCCATTTAACAAAAACTCTTTTTTTGTTTAAGATTTTATTTATTTACTTGAGAGAGAGAGAGAGCATGAGCAGGGAGGAGGAGGTTCCCCACTGAGCAGGGAGCCTAACGTGGGACTCCATCCCAGGGTCCTGGGATCATGACCTGAGCCAAAAGCAGACGCTTAACTGACTGAGCCACCCAGGTGACCCTAAGAAGAAACTTTAAAAAATAAATAATAGCATGAGAAGCCTATGTGAGTGTCTTAGCGGGACTCCATCTTCAATTAGCCTCACTCTGAATAGGTATAAATAGAATTTCTAGTATATTTGAGGACTATAAGCTTATTCTGTGTTCCTCATCTGTTGCCTTGGGGGAAGCCTGCTATAAGGCTCCAAATACGCAGGGATATGAGAGGACAGAGGTGATTTCATGCACACTTGGAGTTCAAGAAGTACGGAGAGCCTTAAGTTAAATGAGTGAATGAAACATTTTCTCTTTTAAAAAGAGAACAGGCAGAAAGAAAGTCAGTCCACTAAGTATACTGCAAAAATACTAAATTAAATTTTTGCCTCCAGATCGACTAGAAGTTCAAAATAAAGTTTAGGTTGAATTGCAAAAAAATAGACAGTTACATTACACATCCAAATGTATTGCCTGAGAAATATCATACTCACTATATTTTTTGACTAAGTGACTAATTCATTTATTAATGGATTCATAATAAAATAACAAAAGTTGGAACTAGGCTCAAAAGTTGAAGAAAAAATTTCTAAATGGTCTGAAGTCCATTTTAAGAAACCTATTGAAATAGCCATAAAATTTGGGGCACCTATGTGCTCAGTCAGCTGAGCCCCCAACCCGGTGGTTCTGGCTCAGCTCATGATCTCAGGGTCATGGGATCGAGCCCACAGGGGACCCACACTCAGCGTCGAGTCGGCCTGCCCCTTTCCCACTGTCCTCCCCATCCCCCATTTACTTTCTTATTCTCTCTCTCTCAAATAAATAAAATCTTTAAAAAACTTCATAAAATTTAAATAATAATATAATTTCGTGGATCAGAAAAAACTTACTCAAAATACAATGCTTATTAATAAAGTTCAATTTCATACCTATAAATATAACATTTAGATGAGAAAAAGAAAATATATGTGATTGTATAACATAAACATCATAAATGGATAATTGTGTACTAGATCATATTTTTAAGGCATTTGTCAATTTTCTTACAGAAGCCAGGAGGCATAGGACACAGGCAGAGGAGAAGACAATCAGTTCAAGGCCACAAAACACAAGTTTACTATCTTGAGTCTTTTCACAAAGCTACGAATCACCACCAATCACAAAGCTTTTGAACTATGTCATCTTGAAGTAATCAGTAATGACTTTATAAGGCCACTGGGCTGTTGAAGAAGGGTGTAGAGTGTTTTAGAGGTGTCAAACCAGCAAAATGTGTTCAGTTGTGCCCTAAGTAAAGAGACTACTTTGCCTTTACCTGTAATTTTCCTCCTTATTTCACCATCATTCTGTCAACTCAGAACACTAAAACCACGATGATGGGAAAATATCAGTCATTTGTTTCCTTCTTACATTCTGATTTATTAGCCCAGGGCACAGCTGGATGATTAACTACGTGTCTTAGTTCAAAATGTTCCAGTTGTGTCTTCACCGCCAGAATTTTTTTTTAATTTTTGATTTATAACTTTCCTGGCAAGCATATTATTAACTTTACATCTCTGTCGTTAACTGCCAAATGCGAACAATAAGTTATTCAACGTATCGGCTTCCCTGTTCTGAGTAAGCCTCATTTTTACTTGGTGAGGAAATGTTCAGTGGAAAGTGCTAGCTGGTAATAGGAAAATACTCCATATTTTTAAATTAAGATTCCAAACTCATATCCAGGTCAATAATTAAATGTTATAAGCCTGGTTGAGGTAAATATTCTCTTCAAATATTTCTGAGAATGTTTTCAATCTCATTGAATAATATTTAGAATCCATTTTTTTAAAAGATTTTATTTATTTATTTGACAGAGAGACAGCGAGAGAGGGAACACAAGCAGGGAGAGTAGGAGAGGGAGAAGCAGGCTTCCCACCAAGCAGGGAGCTGATGTGGGGCTCGATCCCAGGACCCTGAGAACATGACGGGAGCTGAAAGCAGAGGTTCAACCCACTGAGCCACCCACGTGCCCCTATTTTTAAGTCTCGATTTAAAGTCACTAAAAAAGAAAAACAAAAATTAAACCTACTAAAGGCAGTTTCTATTACCTGATATATCATATCCAGCTTTGAACAAAAAACTTATACTAAAGATACAAAAAAAAACCAATAGGCTGAAGACAGAAAGCAAGTATCAGAACCAGACTGGATAAAACAGATTTGAGAATTATCAGACAGGGAATGTAAAATCACTACAAGTAATATGTTAAGAACACTAAAGGAAAACGTAGGCAACACAGAAGGACAAAGAGACTGTGTATATGTCATGTTCCCGAATTAGAAGACTCATTAGTGTTAATTCTTCTCAGTTCGATCTATAGATTCAATATAATCTCAATCAAAATACCTGCAAGCTACTTTATAGACACTGACCAACTGTTTCTAAAGCTTATACAGAAAGTCAAAAGAGGGGCGCCTGGGTGGCTCAGTGGATTAAGCCTCTGCCTTCAGCTCAGGTCATGATCTCAGGGTCCTGGGATTGGGCCCCACATCAGGCTCTCTGCTCAGCGGGGAGCCTGCTTCCCCTTCTCTCTCTGCCTGCCTCTCTGCCTATTTGCAATCTCTCTGTGTCAAATAAATAAATAAAATCTTTTAAAAAAGAAGAAGAAGAAGAAGAAAGAAAGTCAAAAGACCCAGAAGGGCCAACACAATTCTGAAGAACAAAATTCTTCAGTTCAAAATACTGAACAAATTATAGGACTGATATTACCTGACTTCAATAATTCCTACAAATTTATTGTAATCAAGACAACATGGAGTGAGTGCAGGAGAAGACACATCCATAGTTCAATGAGAGAGAACAGACAGCCCAGAAATAGACCCACACATATATATCTGACTAGTCTTTAACAAAGAAGCAAGGGCAATTTAATGGAGGAAAAACTAGTCTTTTCAATAATACTGGAACAACCGGAAGTCCATACGCAAAACCAAAAAAAAAAAAAGAATCTAGACAAAGACCTTATATTTTTCACAAAATTACCTCAAAATGAATTATAGACCTAATGTAAAATGCAACACTACATCTCCTAGAAGATAACAGAGGAAAATCCAGGTGACCCTGAGGCTGCCGATAAGTGGGACAGACATAACACAAAAAGCACAATCCATGAAGAATAAAAATAATAAGTGGGAGTTTATTAAAATGAGAATTTTCCTTTCTGTGACAGATGCTGTTAACAGACTGAAAAGACAAGCCAGTTTAGGAAAAAATCTTTGCCCAGTATGTATGTGACAGAGACTTAAATATCTAAAATATACGCGGAATTCTTAAAACTCAATAATAAAATAAACTCAATTTTGTATATGTGCTGCCGAAGCGAGCACTAAAATAAACTCAATTTTGAAATGGGTAACAGATCTAAACAGACCCGTCCGCAAAGATGGCAAATATGCACATGAAAAGACTCATAAATCACTTGTCATCAGGTGATTATAAATTAAAACAATGAAATACCACTATGCTTCTATTAGACAGGCTAAAATCTAAAAAACTGACATTACCGTATGTTGACAAAGACGTGAAGCAACAGTTGTTTTGCTGGTGGGGACGCTACATGGTATGGCCCCTTGGGAAAGCCCTTTGGCAGTTTCTTAGAAAAGCTAAACGTAGTCAGACCATATGATCTCACAACTATAATCCTAGACATTTATTCAATCGATTTGAAAGTGTTTGTCCAACAAAAACGCGCCCACACATGTTTAAGGCAACTTCATTCATAATCACCAGAAAGTGGAAGCAACTAAGATGTCCTTCAAAGAAAGCAAATAAACTGCCATAGAGCCACACAATGGGGATCATTCAAAGTAAAAAGAAAGACGTTGTCAAGCCAGGAAAGAGATGCACGTTGGTAAGTGAAAGACGCCAGTCTGGGAAACGGCACCTGAATGGCCCACTCGGGAAAAGACGACACTGCGGACACCATAAAAATATCCGCGGTGACGAGGGGGCGGAGGCAGGGTCGACTGGGGGAGCCCTGGAGTTTCTGGGGCGCGACTATTCCGTAGAACTCCTTGATGGTGAGTACACGATATTGTGCATTTGCCAAAACCCACAGGACTTTACAACACAGAGTGAAATTTTGCATGCAATTCTTAAAAATTGGTTGAAGCTCGGGGAATCCAGGAAGGAACGTAGATGCTGACTAGAGAACTGTCAGAAGCCTCGGGGAAGGGGCCGGGGAAGGCGCTGACCGAAGTGGCTCTGGAACCGAGCGGAGTCGGAGACCACTCAAGGCGAAGAATGGCTCACGGGCGCTGCGCTTTCGCCCCTAACTTGTGTTCCCTGCGGGCGCAGCGGAGCAGTTCTGACACCGCGATAAAACTGCGACACATCTTGATGGAACCGAGTCACCGAGAAGGTGGATGGTGGGCGGAGGTAGCCGGGCTGCCCGCGCTGGGAATGACACCTGTGGGGAGCAGCGGGAGGAGGCCAGAACGGTGGCCGTGGCAGCGGATTGAGTGGGAGACTTCACCAGGAACCTGCACTGAATCTAACGTGGGTGGATGCGCAGAGTTGCACGGCTCAGCATGCTGTTTCCACTGCCTTTCTCTGTCCGCTGAGAGGAGTATGCGTAACGCCAGGAGCAGCGAACACACATGGCAACCGGGTCCCAGTTACTACAGGAACATACATACTACTTTATGGCATCCTCCAGTAAAAGGAACCAGGGGTCTTTGGAGAACCGGAGGGTTCTAAGACCGGGGCAGGAAATACCGGATACATCCAGAGCATATTTAATATGAGAAGGTAAAGAAGAGCTAAAAAACAAAACAACCCTTCCTTTGTGGCCTGTAGGTTAGAGGACCCCAGGATCTAACAGAAAGAGCTCCAAAGACGGGAAAACTTGAGTAACTACAGGAAATATACAATAAACATCCATGAGTTCATACTGCTGTAAACAAATGATTGACTAAATAAGTACTTGGGAGGCGAGAACTCTCCTATGCGGAGGAATCCAAATATGTAGGTGCGTACTGTGTTCTCAAGAGAGGGAGCGTCCCTCCCCACTCTGCACACAGTGGCTGCACAGGAACTCCCTTCCAGGGTACAGTATGGAAAGAAAGAAAAAGGAGTAACTTTACAGTGTAGAAACCGGACAGACCACCTCACCCAGGTGATGAAGGTCCCAACAGAGACGAATCATGGTAGGAGTATGTACCCTTGACCTGAAGTCGTGAAGGGCATTTTCCCTTTGTGTTCCTCCTCCCCAAAACCATGGCCCCAATCTATGTATGAGAAAAACTTTGGACAAACTCCAATAGAGGAGCATCCCATAAAATACTTGACCTGTACCCCTCAAAACTGTCAAGGTCATCAAAAAGAAGGAGAGTTTAAGGGACTGTCACCGCCAAGGAGAGCCTAAAGTAACTTGAGAAGTATAAATGTAATGTGGTATCCTAGATGGCATCTTGAAACAGAAAAGGGCATCAGGTTAAAACTGAATATCTCAATAATCTGTGAACCTTAATTAATAATAATATAATGTACTGGTATTGGGTCAATAACATGAGAAATGTCCCACACTGATATATGACAATAATGTGAGGCGCCTGGGTGGCTCAGTGGGTTAAGCCACTGCCTTCGGCTCAGGTCATGATCTCAGGGTCCTGGGATCGAGTCCCGCATCGGGCTCTCTGCTCAGCAGGGAGCCTGCTTCCCTCTCTCTCTCTCTGCCTGCCTCTCTATCTACTTGTGATCTCTCTCTGTCAAATAAATAAATATATAAATAAATAAATAAATAAGAGATTACCAGCATCAACATGATTTGTTACTTTATTACTATTTCATTTCTTCACTTTAGCCTATTATGTATTGCTACAATGTTTTGTGTAAAATAAGGTTTTTATTTTGGGGGGTGCCTGGGTGGCTCAGTGGGTTAAGCATCTGCCTTTGGCTCAGGTCATGATCTCGGAGTCCTGGGATCAAAACCGTAGGGCTCCTTGCTCAGTGGGGAGTCTGCTTCTGCCTCTCCCTGTGCACCCCCTCCCCCGGCTCCGGCACCTTCTACTTTCTCTCTCTCTCTCTCTCAAATAAGTAAAAAAAAAAAAAAAAAAATGCTAATAATAGAAGAAATGGGTGAGGGAGTATATGAGAACTTTTGGTATTAATCATCACAATTTTTCTGTAAATCTAAAACTTTTTTAAAAATGAAGTCTGTTTTTTTCTAAAGTATGTAGCCAAGAAGTACAGTAAAAAGAAAAAAGAGAACTGTATGTAAGGTAGTTAAGATACATTTTAAAATTTAATTTTATTACTTAAAATGTTAATATTTTTTGAACTGCATGTTGTTATTTTTCAGCTTTTTAAACCTGTAATTTGTTGTTGTTTCTTTTCTCATGCTACATAAATATTCACTTTTCTATTTAATTTTGCATAAGTAATTTTTTATTCTTTTTGTTTACAATGACAGCCAAAATCGTACAAGCTTCCAGGCTGCCCTGCTGTCAGTCGCTTTTTAGGAGAATAACGTGCAGTTGTTCTGCCCATTGAACACTCCTCACCCCTCTACATTTTCGCCGGTTGAACTTTCTCTAACCTTCAAGGTCCATCTCAGATGACTGACAAAATGCTTCCAAAAGAGCACTTTACTCAGTGTTATGAAACCTGGATTTTCCTCCTAGCTCAAGCCTTTTCCAGTGATATCACCAACTTTAAAAACTCATGTAACCTTTCTATGAGTAATTCTACTTCTGGCACTTGCCAGCTCTATGGCCTTGGCTTGTTATTTAACCTCTTCACATCCCAATTTCCTCATCTGTTAAATGGGGACAATAACACTGTGTGAGGCTAGGGTTCACCGCGGACTAGCTTTATGCTCATCTCCAGGGGTGTGTCGGAGTCCGGGACTGACCCTTGATGAAAACAAGAATGAGATACAGCGGCTGATGACTTACCACGCACCGCTTCGAGTTCAAACCTCCTAGAGACGCTGCATATCAGCTTGGCTACACTGTTTAGGACTGAGGGTCTGAATCTGGTTTAACCTGCTACACAGCCAGGCTGCAGCTGCATGACCAATAAGGTACAAGAGACCCTTCGGTCCACTGTGTTTAGGTTCCACTGAATTTAGATATCCCGCACGGATCTGCGCAGCTCATAATTCAAAAATGAAATGCATCTTGGGCAGCTGAGAGAGGACACGGGGGAGCTGCACCTGGAGGTTTTCTGACTTCCTGCAATGGCCCACACCGTCCTTCTCCAGTTGGGCCACATCCTTTGCCATGGCTAAAGCGTTACGGACGTGGACCCTCGGTGTTTTGTGAGTCCTTCCTTAATTGTACCTTGTGTAGCACCACCCCCATAAGGCTGTTGTCAGGAATGAAATGCTAAATGTAAAGCACTCGGCACGCTGCCTTCACACATAATAAGTGCTCAGTAAAAGACAGCCATGGTTATTAATATTGTCTCTCCAACAAGGTGCATTACCGACAGCATTAACCATGATGTGTCTTGATTCTCTTTTGCTTCTATGCACTATTATTATCTATAGTTGTGGTTCTCAAGAAAGAGCTATTTTGCCCCCAGGAGCGTGGGGCAGTGTCTGAAAACAGTTCTGGTTGTCACAACGCGGGAGGGATACCAGAGATCCCTGGTAATTAGAGACCAAGGATGCTGTTAAACCCACCAGCACTAACCCAGAGTGGCCCCTCACAATAAATATTTATCCAGCCCCAAAGCCAGTAGTGCAAGGCTGAACACTCTGGTCTCTTTCTGCTTATCTTAATGACCATCACAGTCCCCAAGCACCAAGCAGAGACCTTTATGTATGTGTGTGTGCACGACTTCAATACATTTTGAACCTGTAAGATAGCCCAGAAATGTCTCTTGTAACCAAAGAGTCGCCTCTCTCTCCAGTTTCTCTTTTTGGCAAACCGCCTGAAGACGGGCTGCTTGCTTTTGCTGCCGCTCCCGTCTACAAGTGTCAGTTACATGCAAGTAATCAAGGACCGGAGCTTTGCGCTGCTATCCCAGGTCTAGAGATCTGCCCGTCTTCCTGATTATGTCCTTGTCACAGTTTCCCCCAAATCGGGTGAGTCATGCTTCTCCTCTCCCTAGTCCTTCTTGCTCGCTGAGGGTGGGACCATGCACTCTTCCACAGGAAAGTGCTGTGTGCGGCAGGAACACAGGCAGGAACACGGGCAGATGACCCTCGTTTATTTCGCTGAGCACCTGCGAAGTAAACATCGTGCATAGGAAAACACTGTGGTAAGACACAGAAATTCTCCCTCACTTCTGCTCTTCAGGGGAAAACTAGGGGAAACTACATTCCAAAGACATGCTTGAGGTCATTTTTATTTTTCCTCAGGGTGGGGCTCAGAACAGCCTGTATAACTCAGAGCCCATGAGCACCTCTGAAACCTTCCTCTTAAAGTAAGCAAGGGTCCCAATTTGCCAGGACAGTCTCAGGGTTGGCACTGATAATCCCATGTTCAGGGAAATACCTCTATCCCAGAAAAACGAAGTCAGCTGGCCACTCAATTCCTACTCAAGTGCTTCTCTGTATGGAGAACAGCTCCATTTTAATAATTTTGTAATAAAGCAAAATTTCATATTGACTTCCATGCTACATTAATTTTGATTACTTCACTGGAGCATTACTCCTGGACATTATTATCAGACGTATTTCACTCCCGTTCCTTTATATTGCTGGTGCTGCCGCGCCTTGCCATAAGGCCACTCCCTTTGCTAAGAAGCCAGTTTCCACATTTTTACAAAATGGACAAGACCGACTTAGTTGCTTCACCCAAACAGCTTCTTCTCCAGACCTTAGCTCCTAGACAAGCATCTCATTCAACAGAAAGAGCAGTTTAAAAACTCCGCCTATAGTCGTGACCCTTCAATGTCTTCGATGCCGTCACAGCTGCCAGTAATCCAACCCACCGCTCTGGTTTATATTTCCAGTATCAAGCCCTTCAGATATTTTAAGTCATCTTCACAATACAGTAGAAAGAGTTAATATTGCCAATAAAGGTCTTTCAATTACTGAAAATAATCAGCCATGGTTTTGGTAGTTCGAAGCAAACTGGATTTTAATGGATTTTAGCTTTTAAGTCCAATATCTTCATTTATGACCCCGATTTATCTTCCAATTCTTCTACCTTCAAATATCTCCTGTAATACCCCACCTTCATCCCCATTCCAGTTTACATAAACAAGTAAACATTTTTGTTTGTTTTCTTTCGTTACACATCCACCCTGTGAACTGGGCAGCTCAGTTCTCGTATCCTTCATTTTTATAGATGACAAAATCTGTTTGAAATCAAAAGAGAAAAAGATACACAGGCTTTTGAGGCTAGATAACAGTGTTATCTTTGTATCTGCAGCCCAAAAACGCACCTTAATTGCACTGTTTTATTCAATACCTCTGGGTTCTTTAGGTGTCTCATTTGCCGTGATAACACCCTGAGAAAACTCTTGTTCATGTCAGCGGCTTTAGGCCGAGCAGCAACGCGAATGCTGGCATCCATCCTGCACCACACGCACCAGACAGAACATGTGTAAGGAAATCATTAGTCTTCTGAGAAAAAAAAATCATAATTTAGTAGATTTCATCAACAAAAAGACTAATTCACATTTAAGCAAATGCCAGCATCAGAGTTAAATTCCTGTGAATATGCTTTCCTGTGTGTATTACCGTCCACTGAAATCAACACCTTTCCCAGAAGAAAATTCTGAACAGTCTGCTACATAAAGTCACCAGTACGATCCGTCCTACAAACAAAGTTTATTGATGTGATATTAATTTGGAATAAAGCCACAACTCGGTCTTTATAAAGCAGTATAAACACTGAAAGGAGAGGCATGAGTTTATACCCAAAGGAAAGCCGTTAATCTCTTTTGCTCCAGCTGAGACATTTTTCTTCTCTAATGAATGATGCAGATTTCTATGTCCTATCCATTTGGGGGGAGGCATCATAAATTAGCTGACCCATGTACCACAATTAATTGGCTTATTCAGGTGATTACAAAGGAAAAAAGAAAGGACTGTTCCTTGAGGATTTCTGTCCTTCTAAAGTTACTCTCTCATTAACATGATTATAGAACATTAATCTACTACAACATAACAATCGAGAGGATCTCCTTTGTACTACGAGAATAGTACGTACCTGTGTTAGTAACAACAAAATAGTAACACTAAATACTTATTTTATCTAGACAACATGCAAAAGTCCAGAACATAGGATGTACGTTCAATTAAAAGAAGAAAGTTATTGTGATTTACCAAATATTTAAGTTAGAACATGTGTCAATAACGCTCACATATAATATTATGGACATGTGTTTTGAACTGGCCTAACCTATTTGACTCTTAAAACTGTCAAATCCCTTTGATTAATATCAATACTCTAGTAATGTGTTTGTCTGACATGAATACAGCTATGCCAACTTTCTTTCAGTTGGGATTTGCTTATTTTTTCCATCTCTTTAAACTTTCAAACTTTCTGTAGCCCTGTGCTTCACAGGTATATTTTATATAGAACATAGAGCTGATTTTATTTTTAAAGATTTTATTTTAGTTATTTGAGAGAGAGCATGAGCATGAGCAGGGAGGAAGGAAAGAGGGAGAAGGAGAGGGCAAAGAAGACCCCCGCTCTGGGAGCTTGCCGTGGGGCTTGACCCAGGACCCTGAGACCACGACAAACATTCTGAATGTATCTGTAATTGTTCCATGGGCATTACCTAACACTGAAGTCAACAAGTCAACAACAAGTCAAATGAAGTCAACGGAAGTGAACCAAGTCAATGTTTGGATGATGTTGTTGCCTTTCCATTGTTTCTGCTTGCATGATGAGAACATCTTATCATAGTATATACCATATGTATACATAACCTGTACTGTGCACTCAGTTATTCCTCACTCATTGACTAAAGACAGAAACCTCATATGTCAATATCTTGTATTAGCTTCACTTATAAATTGACCAGACTAATAATATAATGAGAGTTAACACATATATCACATATTACATGCCAGCCTTTGCTCTCTGTGGTTCACATGTATGGACTCATTTCATTCAGCAAGTCAGTTATCTTGTCATAACAAACATCAAATGACTTCCTACTAATTCTTTCCATCATCAGAAATTATGTCTCTACCTCTAATTACACTTTCATATCTCTCCTTCTTTCCTCATGGCCTTTTTTCCAGTTTTGGGAATAGGCAATGTTGTGGGTTGAATGTTTGTGACCCCCCTCAGAGTCATATGTTGAATTCCTAACTCCCCATGGGATGGTATTAGGTGTTTAGTTGCTGATTAGCCCACAAAGGTGAAGCCTTTATGAATGGGATTCGTGCTCTTAGAAAGGGACCTCAGAGAGCTTTCTCTTGCTTCTACCATGTAAGGACACAGCAAAAAGATGGCTTTCTGTGAACTAAAAGCAGGCCCTCATGTGACCCTAAATCTGCCAAAGCCTTGAACTGTTGTTTATGAGCCCCTTGGTTACAGGTGTTTTGTTACAGGAGCCCGGACTGATTACGACAGGCAGTGCGGTAAAGCTGAAAGAGCAATGGAATTTGGAGTCAGAGAAACCCCTTTTGAATTCCACTTCTTGGAGTCAGAGAAACCCCTTTTGAATTCCACTTCTAAACCAGTCGATAGGGGTGCCTGGGTGGCTCAGTGGGTTAAGCCTCTGCCTTCAACTCAGGTCATGATCTCGAGGTCCTGGAATCGAGCCCCGCATTGGGCTCTCTGCTCAGCAGAGAGCCTGCTTCTCCCCGGTCCTCTCTGCCTGCCTCTCTGCCTACTTGTGATCTCTGTCTGTCAAATAAATAAATAAAATCTTAAAAAATATATGTATTATTAAACCAGTCGATGGTGCAGCAACCCACTAGTTCCCACTCTGCTGCTTCTTCCGCAGAATGCAAATAACAATGTCTGCTTCACAGAGGCAGTATGAGAATTGAGAGAGTATGAGAATTAAGTGAGATAATACATGAAAGTAGAAGATGTTCAGTGTGTAGTACTTCTCTCCTCCCCTCCAGTGTGTACTACTTCTCTCCTCCCCGTCCCATTTCCAGCTGAGCCAGCAGAATTACGTGAGTCTTATTCTAAACACCTGCAATTCAGACATTTTAAAAAATATCTTTTCTGACCACCACTCTACCTAAAATAAAACACACACAGCACACAGACACACACCACACTCAACGCATACACGGCATACATAACACACACAACCTGCACACAAGATATATACACAATGTACACACACTCACGCCCAACACGCATACAGCATGCACGTAGCACACACACGACATGACACATACATGAGAAAAAACCCATCCGCACACATATACTCAGGCACATAAATACATGTACCTGAACCATACTTTATTTTCTTCATAGCATTTATTCGGTGACGGGAATTATACAGTTGACTGAATTACTTATCAAATGCCTGTGTTCACAAGAATGTATGAACTAATGGGAAGAAAGCACAGCCCAGCTGGAGGTGCTGAAAAAAAGCTAGTTCTGACATAGTGACATATGATTCATTTATTTGAAAAAGAAAGTGAATACGTTAGGCCTAAAAGCAGAGGGGCAAAAGGATGAAACAGAAAAGCTACTTATATTCTGATAGGCCCTAATACTTATGTTCTTAGAAAAGTCAATAATGTATTTACTCTTGATTTACTTAAACATCAATATTGAACTTTTAAGAATGGAACAGGATTTCAATAAAAAAAAATGGACACGGGCTCTGCAATTTTTTTGAGTTCAGAATTACTGGGTAAGTTACTTATCCTCTAAGTCTCAGTTTCTTGAACTATAAAATGCAGAAAACTAATCCTCCTCCACAGAGATGGTGCAATAATTAAATTAGTGGTAGAAAATGGGAAAACACCTAGAAAAGATCCAAGTGTTCAATATACACTCACAAGACTTACTACAGCTCATAATTTCCTGAGATTAGAAGTAGTACAGAATGGTTAGTATGGTACTAATTTTAACCACTCACAGAGTACTTAGTTTCACCTTAATAAAACATTTAAAATTGATTCAGGATTAACTAAAGCCTATATTATTATAAATAGTATAAAAATACTTCATGGATATATTTCAAGTTCATATATGTCCAATTTTTTCAAACTTGTTATTAAACACTTTTATCTAACTTGCATACTTTGTATAATAAAACATTGAGAATGGATAAAAGTCTATCTGTACTATTCATTTATATACATGAAAAAATTCTATAATTATATATAAGAAGCTATGAATGGTAATATTTCTGCAAGCAGATTAGCAGGACGACTTTTCACTTTTAATTGTATGGTCTTCAAATTGCATCTATTACTCACATAAACAGCAAAAACAGTAAATACAGATTTTTCCAAAAATACAATCATTATAAAATGTAATTTATCCCTTTTCTCTGATTAAGCATTTTTGCATAAGTGGGTATATTTTAAAACTACATTTCAAAGAACAAGATTTGATGACCTGTTACTACTTCATTTTCTCCTTGTGGGCTTTTATTATATTTATACAAACAAGCTTTATTTCTTGAATACATTCATGAACTCACTCTTCTCACTTTTGATGTAAGGACTGTTCTAGAGGGTGGATTTTGCAAGCCAATCAGTTTGTACCAAATGCAATGACTTCATATTTTGGGAAAGCTGACATGTTTTAAAAAACAGTTTTTCGGGGCGCCTGGGTGGCTCAGTGGGTTAAGGCCTCTGCCTTCAGCTCAGGTCATGATCCCGGGGTCCTGGGATCGAGCCCCACATCCGGCTCTCTGCTCCGCGGGGGGCCTGCTTCCTCCTCTCTCTCTGCCTGCCTCTCTGCCTTGTTGTGATTTCTCTCTGTCAAATGGATAAAATATTAAAAAAAAAAAAAAAACAGTTTTTCATATGCTACACTTGGCACTAACTTCAGAATGCCCTAGATTGTTCTGGATCATTTCATGGCAAAATTAATTTCTACATTACCTCACTTTCTCCCTAGAGGTAGATTTTTTTCCTCCTCAAGCTAAGCAGACATTAATATCTCAGCAGGGAAAATCTGACTCTTTCAATTTTTATAATAGACTTTTCAGTCCCAAACATTACAGTGTTGGCTACAGTTACTGCTTAATAACTACAAAAGGTTCTTTTCAGTTCAGTCAAATATTTATTGATCATCTTATTGATAACCAAACTGGGCTAAGCTCAAGAGTTACAATGGTAGCTAGGTATCCTCTGCTGTCCAAATATCCATCAACCAAATATCCATCAACCAAATTCACCCTCTAGAACAGTCCTTACATCAAAAGTGAGAAGAGTGAGTTCATGAATGTATTCAAGAAATAAAGCTTGTTTGTATAAATATAATAAAAGCCCACAAGGAGAAAATGAAGTAGTAACAGGTCATCAAATCTTGTTCTTTGAAATGTAGTTTTAAAATATACCCACTTATGCAAAGTTGGTTGCAAGAAAGTTGCTAAAAACAACTTCAGCATGAGCACTGAGATGCACAAAGGAACCTCTCTTGTTTCTACTTTTCAAAAATAAGCATACATCCTTCCATTGAAATTGATATTTCTGTCTTATAAATTCCTACTGAGTAAAATTCCTTCATACCTTTCTTCATGCCAGGCTTGCTATATGGCTGTGAATAGGCAGGCTCAATGTAGTAGTTACGAATGACATTAACAAATGTCTGTTAACTGTCTGGAAGGAAATATGGAAGGGACATACACTTACGGTCTCAGGATCATGTGAAACGAAATTCAATATGAGAAGCTTAAATCCTACAATAGCACAGAAAGAACACAGCCAATGGGGGGGTAGGAAAGGGAAGAGAGAAGGAATATAAAATTATTCAGTTTATAATTCCTATAACCTGCAAGCAGAAGTATCTCCAACTCAGGAAATGTCTTTAATCCCCTATGTGACTAAGGTCACGGTATGGCTTCTAGATACTTATTTTGAACCCCCCTCACTTTTTTTTTTAAAGCAATGGGACAATGTCTTGTTGGTTTTTGCTGTGAAAACACACACGTGACAGAACTTATCCTTGAAATCAATTTCATTTTTGTTCAAGAAAATATTCTCTGAAGGAACAAGAAGCACCTGCCAAAGCCCCATCTGAGAAATCAGTCATGGAAGAAGTATCTGGTCGAAGGATGATTCTGAACTGGAAAAGAATATTTGGCCCTAAATAAAGTATAATATGAAAAACGAAATGATGCTTGTATACCGCATGAGTGACAAGGCACTGAGTAGGGTACAGATTTCACTAAATATTAAATTAATGAATTATTATCTTTCACATATCATTGTCTTTCTTAGGGCAATCTCAAAGTTTAGATTTCTTTTTTGAGGGGGAAAGATTCAGATTCCTATGGTTGCTGAAGTCCTTGTGGTACAATTACTACCCTTTTTAAAAATCACTCTTAGAAAGAAACTGACCATGACCGCAAAGTAATCTTTAATGAGTTTTACTTATCATACTTTTTAAGTGACTGTTAGAGATCAATTTTACAGAAAATTGGAAAGCCACATTTACAGAACAGGTATTGTTAATGGATGCATTACTTTAAAAAAGACAATCAAAAACCACTTTTTCTTAGTATCATATGGAGAGCACAAATGAAATCATAGCTGAAGTCTGTCAAGAATTTTTACAAAGAATTTTTGTGTTATTACTTGAAAGCATTTCCAGTCAAAAATCTTGTAAGATGAATATTCAGTACTTAATGCAATATGTTTTTCCAAATTTAAAGTGTGCATTTGGGTTAAGGGAGATGTGAGCAAAAGAACCTGTGAATAAATAAAAAATATGAACATAGAGATCACCAGTGTGTGACAGATTACAATCTGCCCTTTCATACTGTAGATCTCCTTAAAAAATACTTTCCGGGGCGCCTGGGTGGCTCAGTGGGTTAAAGCCTCTGCCTTCGGCTCGGGTCATGATCCCAGGGTCCTGGGTTCGAGCCCCACATCGGGCTCTCTGCTCAGCAGGGAGCCTGCTTCCTTCTCTCTCTGCCTGCCTCTCTGCCTACTTGTGATCTCCGTCTCTGTCAAAAAATAAATAAATAAAATCTAAAAAAAAAAAAAATACTCTCCAAGCAGGTATTATGCTAAACAAAGTCAGTCAGTCGGAGAAAGACAAATACCATATGATTTCACTCATATGTGGAATTTAAGAAACAAAACAGATGAACATAGGGAAGGGAAGGAAAATAAAATAAGATGAAACTGGAGAAGGAGGCAAACCATAAGAGCCTCTGAACTCCAGGAAACAAACTGAGGGTTGCTGGAGGCAGGGGGTTGGTGGGGGAGTAACTGGGTGATGGGCATTAAGAAGGGCACGTGATGTGACGAGCGTGGGGTGTTATATGCAACTGATGAGTCACTTAACTCTACCACTGACACTAATAATACAATACATGTTAACTAAATCGAATTATTTTATTGATTGATTTTATTGTGTTATGTCAGTCACCACACGGTACATCATTAGTTTTTGATGCAGTGTTCCATGGTTCACTGTTTGCATATAACACCCAGGGCTCCATGCAATATGTGCCCTCCTTAATACCCATCACCGGGCAAACCCATCTGCCCACTCCCTCCCCTCTAAAACTTTCAGTTTGTTTCTCCCAGTCCACAGTCTCTCATGGTTCATCTTTCCCACTAATTTAGCCCCACCTTCATTTTCCCCTTCCTTCTCCTAATGCCCTCCATGCTATATCTTATGCTCCACAAGTAAGTGAAACCATATGATAATTGACTCTCTGTGTTTGACTTACTTCACTCAGCATAATCTCTTCCAGTCCCGTCCATGTTGATACAAAAGTTGGGTATTCATCCTTTCTGATGTCTAAGTAATACTCCATTGTATGTATGGCCCACACCTTCTTTATCCATTCATCTGTTGAAGGACATCTCGGCTCTTTCTACATTTTGGCTATTGTGGACATTACTGCTATGAATATTGGGGCGCAATGAACTTTTCTTTTCACTACATCTGTATCTTTGGGGTAAATACCCGGTAGTGCAATTTCAGGGTCATAGGGTAGCTCTATTTTTAATTTTTTGAGGAGTCTCCATACTGTTTTCCAAAGTGACGGTACCACCTTGCACTTCCACCAACCCTGAAAAGGGAGTTCCTCTTTCTCCACAGGCTCTCCAATATTTGCTGTTTCTTGCCTTGTTAATTTTGGCCATTCTAACTGGTGTAAGGTGGTATCTCAAGGTGATTTGAATTGAATTTCCCTGATGGCTAATGATGATGAACATTTTTTCATGTATCTGATAGCCACTTGTTTGTCTCCTTTGGAGAAGTGTCTGTTCATGTCTTTTGCCCATTTTCTGACATGATTATTTTCTTTGTGGGTGTTGAGTTTGAGGAGTTCTTTATAGATCTTGGATATCAGCCTTTTGTCTGTAGTGTCATTTGTGAATATCTTCTCCCATTCCGTGGGTTGCCTCTTTGTTTTGTCGACTGTTTGCTTTGCTGTGCAGAAGCCTTTGATCTTGTAAAGTCCCAAAAGTTCATTTTCTCTTTTGTTTCCTTTGTCTTTGGAGACATGTCTTGAAAGAAGTTGCTGTGGCCGATGTCAAAGAGGTTAAATTGAAAAAAGTATTCTCCAAGCAAAGACAAATAAAGCACCTAATCTTCAATAACATTAATTGGAAATATGACTGTTTAGAAGATTTAATTGTCAAATATGTTCTGAACAAAGTGTAAAGAAAATATTATATATCAAGATACAGGTGTATCCAAATATATTTATAAATACATACATATGTATTGACATATATTAAGTACATGAATTGGAAAAAATTCAAATGTAAAAGAATTCAAGTGGGAAACAGGCATTCAGAGGCCTGTATTTTAGAGTGAGTCTGTAAAAGTAAGGATGCAAAATGTAATTACTGAGATATTTTAAATGAACATAAAAGAGTTACTGAATGAACTACTTGTTTTTTATTTCTGCACCAATCGGCTTTACCAAATAGCATTACTTCATATCTGTATTTTGCTTAGATAGGTTGAAGGGCCCATTTTTATTTATTGAGCAATAATGTATATAGGTTATCAATAATTTATTGATTTTACTTTTCTTCAAAATGGGAATAATGGCCTCTTCTCTCAAGTAGTATGATGTCTGTGTTTTGTTTATGTGTAAGTTGTACACTGTTTATCAATGTTTAGATTCTTACAGAAAGACTTTTAATCTCCCAAGATAGTCTGGTTTTTAGGATAATAGGGAAGCTTTCCCAGTGCAGAATTATCTACTATTACAGTAGCCCTAGAGATCTGGAAGGGATCTCATATCTAACTGGTCTAAGAGCTTGCCTCGAGGTAAGTACAAAGTGGCTAATAAGTAACACAGTTTAATAAAAATTGTAACACTTGAAAATAATTATTTATAAATCTGAATTCAGAAGAAAGTGAACAAAAAGGAAAAAAATCAGTTTTACTCTGCATGACCCTTTCTACTAGCATGTTAACAAAGTTCTAAGACTAGCAGAGGTCAGAACAGTGGAAAGAAATCTCTAATCCTTTCTGGGGAGGTTTTCAACTCAGCCCAAACTCCAACTTGGCTCTCACTCTTCTTGTCTTCCACAGGGAGAATAAAGTCTCTTTGCTCTTTTTTATTTTTCTGGTACACAGGATGACTTCATGAATCTAGCTTTTCCACGGTGTGTGTAAGCAAAAGCTGTTTTATGGCCTCAATAAAATATTGTGCTTTATTTTGTTCTTTGATTCTCTTTTGTTGAATATCTGAATTTTGATGTTTATAACCTTTGTATTTTGTATGATTAGTTAACATTGGTATTCGATCACCTTCTAGATGTTGTACTTTAAATTCTGCTTTTCTTTATGTATTTATCCTAGTCTAGCCTATCAACAATGAAGAACTGAAATCATAATTCCATCACCAAATATATCATATCTTCCATAGTTTACCCAGTGTAAGACCTAAGAAGATGAGGTCTCCAGGCTACTTGAGTTGGCTAATTTTTTACCATATTCTTGATATGTTTTTAAAATAAAACAGAATGTATTGGTGGCATAAATAGTGAAATCCTGACTTGTTCCCCAAAGTGCAATAACGTGGACAACAATGTGGCAGCAACTTCTCTCTTCTGGCACACAGATTTGCCAGTCAATGACAGTGTTTTTTCCCTGTGCACCCAGATGCACCCAGATGCAGACCCAGAATCTTTTTCAAAACAGTCCTCTAGGCAGCCACTCCCACTCTATAAACGTTGGGACAGAAACTAAAGTACATCTGTATTTTCTGGTATAGAAGGGTTATTAGATTTTTTAGTTTATATTATATCTACTTCTAATATGTGAAGTAACAAGTGTTCATCCATAGGCAAGACAAAGGCATTATGTCCACAACTTTACAAGTTGTGCAAAGGGCCAACCTCAGTATTGGAGAATAAGTAGAAAAGATTTGAAATTTTTAAAATAAATAGTGGTTAATATTATCATTGTGTTAAAATTACAAAATTAATTAATATATACCCCCATCAATTAAGTGTATGAATGATGCCATGATTGAGATTCATTTTGTCTTACAGGGCAGAGTCTGAACACCTTATAATGACCAAGGCCCTTTGCAGTCTGTTCCCAACTTTTTAGCTACATCTGCCCCCACTTCCTGCCATGTCCTGACCAGAACATATGCTATGTTCCAACAATGCTGGACTGTAACCAAGCACAATATGGCTTTTCACATCCCCAGACACTGGAAAGTCATTTCTTTTGCCTTCAATGCCCTTCTTTCTTCTGCTTTATAATTCCTACTTATTTGTCAAGACCCAGGGAAAAATTAGCTCCTCTGTAGCCTTCTCTGAACTTGGGCATGTCAATCATTGTCACCCCAATGTTCCTGGAGCACTGTGTACAGACTTACTGTTGCTCTCACTGGGTTATGATACTATTATTAATCTCCCATAAACGACATACACAGTCTTCAAAGACAAGAAACACTGGTGCTTTCATGTCTGTGTCCCATTTTTCAGAAAGTACTTATACAAAGTATAAACTCCATAAATATATTTTGCATGAATAAATGAACATTTGAATCAATCATCCACTAACCTAAAATGAACTCAGGTTTTAACCAAGAGCCTTTCTTGGGTTCACACTAATCTCTCTACTCCATTATGAAAGTCTTAACTGTGCTATTTTTGCAAGTCTCACAAGTGAGTGACAACCTTCAGCTTCTGTATTTACCCATCCTAATCTCTCCGTTCTTGCCTACTTCCCCATCCCTGAGGGTAGTGAAAACTACAGTGAGAGGGTTTTATATGAAAAAGAGTCATATCATTACAAAATAAACACATTAGCAGCATGATTTTTTTTTCTTTTCTGAATCATTTACTCCATTTTTTTTCAAAGATTTTATTTATTTATTTGACAGAGAGAGATCACAAGCAGGCAGAGAGATGCAGTGAGGGGGAAGCTGGCTTCCCACTGAGCAGAGAGCCCGATGCGGGGCTCGATCCCAGGACCCTGGGATCATGACCTGAGCCGAAGGCAGAGGCTTTAACCCACTGAGCCACCCAGGCACCCCTTACTCAGTTATTTTTATTGAGTAAATGAGCTTAATTATTCTGAGAAGCCTGAATTGGGATTATTAAACGTAAAATGGCACCTAACAGTTGGGCACATCCTTTTCTTTCAAGAGTTATCAGAATTAAAAAAAAAAAAGAGTTATCAGAATTAAACTTGGAGAGAGATGATTTCTTTACAATATCATAAAATAAGTTCTCATCCTTTTTTTATGATTCTCTCTCTTCTCTGAAGAATATATTTTCTGATCATTATGGTGAGGGAAATCTTACTGTCCTTTACCCCAATGTGGCCAGTTCCAAAAGTGATCTCTTTTTTAATTCACATCTATTTATATCCTACTGTTTATATAAAAGATATGAGAGAGTTTATAGCAAAAACACATATAATAAAATACAATTAGAAATAACAAGACTGTTGTCATGTTATAGGTGAAGTAAATATAAAATTTCTAAGAACAACTTAGATGCTGTCATTGAGTTTAAATCCTGGTTTTTAGTTGCCTGAAAGACAAGGTAAAAATGAAAGACAGAATGAGTAATAAACTCAAAATGGATTAAAGGCCTAAATATGAGACCTGAAATGATAAAAATCCTGGAAGAGAGCACAGGCAGTAATGTCTCTGACACTATAGCAACATTTTTCCAGATATGTCTCCTGAGGCAAGGGAAATAAAAGCAAAAATAAACTACTGGGACCATATCAAAACAAAAAGCTTCTGCACAGTGAAACTATCAATAAAACTAAAAAGAAGCCTAAGGAGAAGATATCTGCAAATGACACACCTAATAAAGGGTTAGTATCTAAAATATATAAAGAACTAACATAACTCAAGAACCAAAAAAACAAATATTCCAATTTTTAAAAAATGAACAGAAGACATGAACAGACATTTTTCCAAAGAAGACATGCAGAGGGCCAACACACACGTGAAAAGATGCTCAACGTCTCATCATCAGGGAAATGCAAACCAAAACTATGATCACATACCACTTCACACTTATCAGAATGGCTAAAGTTAACAACACAAGAGACAGATGTTGGTGAGGATGTGGAGAAAAGGGAACTCTCTTGCACTCTTGATGGGAATGCAAACTGGTACAGCCACTGTGGAAAACAATATAGGGGTTCCTCAAAACGTTTAAAATAGAACTTCTCTATGATCCAGGAATCACAGTACTAAGTATTTACCCCCAAATTACAAAAACACGAATTCAAAGGGGTACATACACCTCTATGTTTATAGCAGCATTATTTCTAAAATTATTTAGAGATTTTATTTATTTATGTGAGAGAGATGGAACATGAATGATGGGAGGAGCAGAGGGAGAGAGACAAGCAGACTCCATGTTGAACATGGAGCCCAATGAGGGGCTCAGTCCCAGGACCTTGTGATCATGACCTGAGCTGGAATCAAGAGTCAGACACTTAACTGACTGAGCCACCCAGGCACCCCTATAGCAGCATTATTTACAACAGCCAAGATATGGAAGCAGCCCAAGTGCCTATTGGCTGATGCATGAGTAAAGAAGAAGTGGTTCATATATAAAATGGAATATTCAGCCATGAAACGGAGTGAAATTTTGCCATTTCCAATGACATGGATGGGGCTACAGAGTATAATGCTAAGAGAAATTAATCAGAAGAAGAAAGCACCATATGATTTCACTCATGTGGAATTTAAGAAACAAATAAATTTAAAAAACAAGCAAGGTGGGGGGGGGACAACCAACCAACCAAGAAACAGACTCCTAATTATAGAGAACAAACTGATGGTTACCAGAGGTGGTGGGGATGGATGAAATCGGTGATGGGGATTAAGGAGAACATTGTCATGATGAGCACCGGGTGATGTATGGAAGTGCTGATCACTACATTGTACACCTGAAACTAATATAACACTGTAGGTTAACTACACTGGAAATTAAATTAAAGTAAAATATAGGATGAGTAATTTAATTCTAGTTATTTAAAAGGGAAAAATCTAACAAGGCAGAGGCTCCTGGGTGGCTCAGTCATTAGGTGTCTGCCTTTGGTTCAGGTCATGGTCCTGGAATCAAGGCCTACATCCGGCTCCCTGCTCAGTGGGCAGTCTGCTTCTCCCTCTCCCACTCCCCCTGCTGTATTCCCTCTCTCACTGTCTCTCTCTCTGTCAAATAAATAAGTTAAATCTTCAAAATAATTGTAATAAAAAAATTAATAAAGCTAACAAGGCAGATACTAAGAGGAAGCAGATTTTTCTGGCACTGAATTCTAAAAGAAAGTTCTCACTGAAACTTGTATATATGGAAGAGTTGACACTGAGTAAAAAGTGAACTTTACCCTGAACAGTTATGTTTACAGTACTTGCTGGAAAAGTTATATGGCTAGTATTTATTTTATATCTTATATATCAGGCTAAATTAATATGGTCCAAAAATACTCTTCTCATGGTCCAATTTCTCCAAAGACACTTGTCAGACTATCTAAGAAAGTGGTTAAGAAACACTTGAATACCACAGACCTCTCAGCACAAAAATGCACATGCATTCCAGGTTTGTGTACAAGTTCAGGGAGTTCACGGACCTTGTGAAATCCATCCATAATTCCCAAGGACTAGTGTATAGATGAATTATATAGTTTTTAAATAATTTTTCATACATATCAATTTCAGTCTTAACATTTTTTGATAAAAGATGAGGACTACATGATTCCAGGCTGCAGTTTCACTAAGATTTCTAAAATATTTAATCCAAATGACTGAAAACCCTTAGGCAAAATTCCTTCCTGTGATGATAACAACTTTTCTTATACTAACAGTACATTTACCTACCAAGGCAATGTCACTTCCATTTTCTGCAGGTACTGTTTTCATGGCTGGATGAAAGGGGACTGTTAGCCTCTGGCAACTGAACCATCAGATCATAAAGTTGACATCTCATTATTAAAGGTCGTAGAGAGTCATAGTACAGAGGTGCCTAGGGCAAAACAACATTTTCTTCAAACATATTTGGGGTTTATTCCAGCTCAAGAAAAGGTATCTGACACTAAATACTTTTTATATCCTTGGTACTTTACAGATAATGCTTCATTGAATTTTTATAAATAATTAGGAGTTATCATATTATAAATATATAGAAACAAACCTAAGATAACTTTCCCAAGTTTTCATATTAGTAAGTGGCAAATCCAAATTTCAATCTGAGGCTTGTAAGTCCCGGCTTCTGTATGTCCTAGCACACTGTGTTGATCATCACTCCTTACTTTGCCCACTAATACTGAGAGTAGTTGGAAAACCCTATATATTAAGAGACCTCTTCCATAACTCTTCCCAGAAATAAAAATAAGATCAAAGTTTCTTGTAAAATCAAATTATTGTCATTATTAAGATTCTTCCCTAATTGGAATTGCTCATCTCCTTCTTCAGTAGTTACACGGTCATTTATTTTAGCCGACTTGTTCAATATACACTAGTTGTCTATGGATTTTAGAATATTAACTCCTCTTTAAGGGAATGATAAATGATAGTGAAATCAACAGTCTCAGCAGTTAAAAATGCTATTCACATAAGTAGTGATTATCATTATTGCAAGGAATTTGTTCTGTGAGTTCTCAGATCATTCACGTGAAATATTTTAGGAATGTCAGTGATAAATGGATTGGGATAATGGGGTCTATCTACAGAAGATAGATGAGCTGCTCCAGAACCCACTAGGGTGAAACAGAGCATCTAATCACCCTTATTTGGAATGTGGGTTGTGGTTAAGTTCAAAATTGTTGCACAAAACTTTTTCTCTTCCTTACTTTTAAGTTAACTAAAAAATTAAAATAGTAAATAAATAAATAAAAATAAAAATAGCAAATTATTTTAAGCTATATAATAAAAATTTTAAAAATAAGCTGAATAAAAAATAAAGTTACAAAAGTTTAAAGCTAAAATCAGAATTGAAACATAACAGTATAAATGATTGAACACAGTACAAAAAATTAATATTTAAGTATAAGAGAAATTTGCCTATTTTGGCCCTAATTTTTGTGTGAAAAAAACATAATGCTAGAGTCCATTTTAAAAGCTAGAATTTTTAAAATAATAAAAGCACAAATAATTAATATAGGTCTTGTTATAATTTATACATGAAATTATGGTATGTGATAATTTTTCTACATTAAACATGGGCTGTTTTTTTAAATCAATCTACCACCCTTTCAGGGAGAAAATAAAATGATTCACCTATAAGGGCAAAGAAATTAAACTAGCCTCAAGACATTTCTTTCACCAGCAAACTTTAGTGCCAGAAAAGAATAGAGCAACATCTACAAAGTTCTCAGGGTAAAAATATGACCCAAGTATTTTATAACATTTTATAATTTGTAGCAGATGTGCACAAAACTCAGAGATACGATATCTCTGAGTACTCTCTTTCTTCCAAGCTCTATGGAGTATAATTGACAAATAAAACTGTAATATATTTAAAGTGTACAATGTGATGATTTGATATACGTATACATTGTGAAATGATTACCATCAAGTTGCTCAACAATCCATTACATATACAATATAAAGTTATTAACTAAAGCCACCACGCTGTACATTAGATTCTCAGACTTACTCATCTTACAGCTGAAAGTCTGCGCTGTACCCTGCAACTGACAGCTTCCCATTTCACCCAGTCCCAGCCTCTCACAACCACCATTCTAGTCTCTGTTTCTATGAGTTTGATTTTTTTAAGATGCCACATATAAGTGAGATCATATGGCAGTTATCGTTCTCTTCTGCCTTATCTCATTTAGCCTAATGCCCTCCATGTTCATCCATGTTGTCATAAACAGCAGGGTTTCCTTCTCTTTTTTTGGCAGAATATCCCATCGTGTGTGTATACCACACCTCCTTTATCCATTCCTCCATCAGTAGACACTGAGGTTGCTTCCCTATCTTGGCTACTGTGAATAATGCTACAACGACATCGGAGTGCAGATATCCCTTCAAGATACTGATTTAATTTCCATTGAATATATACCTAGAAGTGAGATTGCCAGGTTATGTGGTAGTTCCAATTTTAATTTTTTAAGGAACCTCCACACTGTTTTCCATAAGCAATGGCTATACCACTTTCCATTCCCACCAAAAATGAATAAGGGTTCCCTCTTCTCCACATGCTTGCCAATATTTGTCATCCCGTCTTTTTGATAATAGGTATCCTAACAGATAGGAGATGATATCACATTATGGTTTTGATTTGCATTTCCTGATGATAGTGATTTTGAGCATATTTTTATATAACCTGTTGGCCATTTTTATATCTTCTCTGGAAAAATGTTTACTCAGGTGACTTGCCCATTTACCTAGGCTATTTGTGGGGATTTTTTGCTACTAAGTTGTAAGGGTTCCTCATATATTTTAGATATTAATACCTTATCAGGTAATAAGGTTTGCTAATGGTAGAAGTGAAGTTGGCTGAGGAGTAGCAGCTGAGACGACATCAGGTCGCAGCAGATCAGCTAGATAGCTTATCAAACCATTGCAAACACCTACAAATCCAATGGAAGATCAAAGAGAAGAAGAACAGCAATTCTAGAAACAGAAAATTGACCACCTTCTGAAAGGTAGGACCGGCGGAGAAGTGAATCCAAAATGACAGGAAGAGGGGCACCTGGGTGGCTCAGTGGGTTAAAGCCTCTGCCTTCGTCTCAGGTCATGATCCCGGGGTCCTGGAATTGAGTCCCGCATTGGCTCTCTGCTCAGTGGGGAGCCTGCTTCCTCCTCTCTCTCTGCCTGCCTCTCTGACTACCTGTGATCTCTGTCTGTCAAATAAATAAATAAAATTAAAAAAAAAAAAAAAGACAGGAAGACAGACCGCAGGGGAGGGGCCAGCTCCCGGCAAGCGGCGGAGGAACGGAGCACAAAATCAGGACTTTTAAAAGTCTGCTCCACCGAGGGACATCGCTCCAGAGGCAAAGCCTGGGTGAAGCCCACGCGGGGTCAGCATGGCCCCAGGTCCCGCAGGGTCACAGAAGGATCGGGGGTGTCAGAGTGTCGCAGAGCTCGCAGGTATTAGAACAGAGAAGCCGGCTACAGAGACGGAGCCAAGGACTGAACTCTCAGCTCGGGGTTACCTTGAGCGGGTCGCAGGCTGGGTGAACTCGGAGCGCGGCCGAAGGCCAGGGAGACGAGAGTGATTGGGCGCTGTTCTCTGGGAGCACACTGAGGAGTGGGGCCCCGGGCTCTCGGCTCCTCCGGGCCGGAGACTAGGAGGCCGCCATTTTCATTCCCGTCCTCCGGAACTCTACGGAAAGCGTTCAGGGAACAGAAGCTCCCAAAAGCGAACCCGAGCCGATTACTTAGTCCGGCCTCGGTAAGGGCGGTGCAATTCTGCCTCGGGCAAAGACACTTGAGAATCACGACAACAGTCCCCGCCCCCAGAAGATCAACCAGAAATCCAGCCAAGACCAAGTTCACTCACCAAGGAGAACAGCCGAATTCCAGAGGAGGAGAAAGCAAAGCGTGGAACTCACGGCTTTCTCCCCATGATTCTTTAGTCTTACAGTTAATTTTATTTTTTTCTTCTGGTAAATTTTTTAACATTTACCCTTTTCTTTTTTAACATTTTTTAACTACTTTATCTTAACAATACCTTTCATAAAAAAATATTAATAATCTTTTTTGAAACTTCATTATTATAGTCATGTTTTATCTTTAATTGTATTAAACTTTATTTTTTGTATACACATGGGGTTTTCTCTTCTAAAAAATTTGGGGTACAATTTCTTCTAATAGATCAAAATATACCCTAAATCTAGTTCCGGGCTTGTTCTAGTTTCCAGCCTGAGCAAATTCTCTCCACTTTCTTTTTCTTTATTCTCCCAACCAACTTACTTTATCAACTCCTTTTTTAGAAATTTTAAAAAAAAATTTTTTTTCAACTTTATAGGCATATTCCATCCCTTCATTGTCTTTACCCTTATATATGTTCCTCATTCTTTAAAATTTTTGGAGGTAGTTTCTTCTAAGAGATCAAAATACCCCCAAAATTAAGTGGATGATGCTGTTATAGTCACCAGTCTAATATATATATATATATATATATATATATATATATATACATATATATATATATATATTTCTTTTTTATATTTTTTCTTTATTTGTTATCCTTTTTTAATTTTTTTTTCTGAACTTTTTATCCCCTTTCTCCCCCCCATGATTTGGGGTCTCTTCTGATTTGGTTAAAGTGCATTTTCCTGGGGTCTTTGCACTCTTTTAGTATTTTATTTGCTCCTTCATATACTCATATCTGGACAAAATGACAAGGCAGAAAAATTCACCACAAAAAAAAGAACAAGAGGCAGTACCGAAGGCAAGGGACCTAATCAATACAGACATTGGTAATATGTCAGATCTAGAGTTCAGAATGATGATTCTCAAGGTTCTAGCCAGGCTCAAAAAAGGCATGGAGATATTAGAGAAACCCTCTCTGGATAGATTAGAGCCCTTTCTGGAGAAATAAAAGAACTAAAATCTAACCAAGTTGAAATCAAAGGTGCAATTAAAAATGGAGGCTCTCACTGCTAGATAAATGAGGCAGAAGAAAGAATTAGTGATATAGAAGATCAAATGACAGAGAATAAAGAAACTGAGCAAAAGAGGGACAAACAGCTACTGGACCATGAGGGGACAATTTGAGAGGTAAGTGACACCATAAGACAAAACAACATTAGAATAATTGGGATTCCAGAAGAAGAAGAAAGAGAGAGGGGAGCAAAAGGTATATTGGAGAGAATTATTGGATAGAATTTCCTTAATATGGCAAAGGGAACAAGCATCAAAATCCAGGAGGTGCAGAGACCCCCCTCAAAATCAACAAGAATAGGTCCACACCCCATAACCTAATAGTAAAATTTACAAGACTTAGCGACAAAGAGAAAATCCTGAAAGCAGCCCATGAAAAGAAGTCTGTAACATACAATGAATGGTAAAAATATTAGATTGGCAGCGGACTTATCCACAGAGATCTGGCAGGCCAGAAAGAACTGGCATGATACATTCAGGGCACTAAACAGGAAAAACATGCAGCCAAGAATACTATATCCAGCTAGACTATCATTGAAAATAGAAGGAGAGATAAAAAGCTTGCAGTACAAACAAAACTGAAAGAATTTGCAAACACCAAACCAGCTCTACAGGAAATATTGAAAGGGGTTTTCTAAGCAAAGAGAGAGCCTAAAAGTAGTAGATCAGAAAGGAACAGAGACAATATACAGTAACTGTCACCCTACAGGCAATAAAATGGCACTAAATTTACATCTCTCAATAGTTACCCTGAATGTAAATGGGCTAAGTGCCCCAATCAAAAGACACAGGGTATCAGAATGGACAAAAAAAAATTCATCAATATGTTGCCTACAAGAAACTCACTTTAGACCTGAAGACACCTCCAGATTTAAAGTGAGGGGGTGAAAAATAATTACCATGCTAATGGACCTCAGAAGAAAGCTGGGGTGGCAATCCTTATATTAGATCAATTAGATTTTAAGCCAAAGACTATAATAAGAGACGAGGAAGGACACTATATCATACTCAAAGGGTCTGTCAAACAAGAAGATCTAACAATATTAAATATCTATGTCCCTAACGTGGGAGCAGCCAATATATAAACCAATTAATAACAAAATCAAAGAAATACATCACAATAATATAATAATAGTAGGGGATTTAACACTCCGCTCACTGAAATGGACAGATCATCCAAGCAAAAGATCAACAAGGAAATAAAGGCCTTAAATGACACACTGGACCAGATGGACATCACAGATATATTCAGAACATTTCATCCCAAAGCAACAGAATACACATTCTTCTCTAGTGCACATGGAACCTTCTCCAGAATAGATCACATCCTGGGTCACAAATCAGGTCTCAACCGGTATCAAAAGATTAGGATTATTCCCTGCATATTTTCAGACCACAATGCTCTGATGCTAGAACTCAATCACAAGACGAAAGCTGGAAAGAACCCAAATACATGGAGACTAAACAGCATCCTTCTAAAGAATGAAGGGGTCAACCAGGAAATTAAAGAAGAATTGAAAAAATTCATGGAAACAAATGATAATGAAAACACAACAGTTCAAAATCTTTGGGACACAGCAAAGGCAGTCCTGAGAGGAAAATATATAGCAATACAAGCCTTTCTCAAGAAACAAGAAAGGTCTCAATTACACAACTTAACCCTAAACCTAAAGGAGCTGGACAAAGAACAACAAAGAAAGCCTAAACCCAGCAGGAGACGAGAAATCATAAAGATCAGAGCAGAAATCAATGAAAGAGAAACAAAACAAAACAAAAAAAAAAAAAAACAATAGAACAAATCAACAAAACTAGGAGCTGGTTCTTTGAAAGAATTAATAAGATTGATAAACCCCTGACCAGATGTATCCAAAATAAAAGAGAAAGGACCCAAATAAATAAAATCATGAATGAAAGAGGAGAGATCACAACCAACACCAAAGAAATACAAACAATTATAAGAACATACTATGAGCAACTCTATGCCAACAAATTTGGCAATGTGGAAGAAATGGATGCATTCCTAGAGACATATAAACTACCACAACTGAACCAGGAAGAAATAGAAAACCTGAACAGACCCATAACCAGTAAGGAGATTGAAACAGTCATCAAAAATCTCCAAACAAACAAAAGCCCAGGGCCAGGCAGCTTCCCAGGGGAATTCTACCAAACATTTAAAGAATGAATTCCTATTCTCCTGAAACTGTTCCAAAAAATAGAAATGGAAGGAAAACTTCCAAACTCATTTTATGAGGCCAGCATTACCTTGATCCCAAAACCAGACAAGGATCCCATCAAAAAAGAGAATTACAGACCAATATCCTTGATGAACACAGATGCGAAAATTCTCACCAAAATACTAGCCAATAGAATTCAACAGTACATTAAAAGGATTATTCACCACGACCAAGTGGGATTTATTCCAGGGCTGCAAGGTTGGTTCAACATCTGCAAATCAATCAATGGGATACAATACATTAATGAAAGAACAAGAACCACATGATTCTCTCAATAGATGCTGAAAAAGCATTTGACAAAGTACAGCATCCCTTCCTGATCAAAACTCTTCAAAGTGTAGGGATAGAGGGCACATACCTCAATATTATCAAAACCATCTATGAAAAACCCACCGCAAATATCATTCTCAATAGAGAAAAACTTACAGCTTTTCCGCTAAGGTCAGGAACGTGACAGGGATGTCCATTATCACCCCTGCTATTCAATATAGTACTAGAAGGCCTAGTCTCAGCAATTAGACAACAAAAAGAAATTAAAGGCATCCAAATTGGCAAGAAGAAGACAAACTATCACTCTTTGCAGATGATATGATACTATATGTGGAAAACCCAAAAGACTCCACTCCAAAACTGCTAGAAGTTGTACAGGAATTTAGTAAAGTGTCAGGATATAAAATCAATGCACAGAAGTCAGTTGCATTTCTGTACACCAACAACAAGACAGAAGAAAGAGAAATTAAGGAGTCAACCTCACCTACAATTGCACCGAAAACTATAAGATACATAGGAATAAACCTTACCAAAGAAGCTAAGAATCTATACTCAGAAAACTATAAAGTACTCATAAAAGAAATTGAGGAAGACACAAAGAAATGGAAAAATGTTCCATGCTCCTGGATTGGAAGAACAAATATTGTGAAAATGTCTATGCTACCTAAAGCAATCTACACATTTAATGCTAGGCCTATCAAAATACCATCCATTTTTTTCAAAGAAATGGAACAAATAATCCTTAAATTTATATGGAACCAGAAAAGACCTCGAATAGCCAAAGGAATATTGAAAAAGAAAGCCAAAGTTGGTGGCATCACAATTCCAGACTTCAAGCTCTATTACAAAGCTGTCATCATCAAGACATGGGGGCGCCTGGGTGGTTCAGTGGGTTAAGCCGCTGCCTTCAGCTCAGGTCATGATCTCAGGGTCCTGGGATCAAGTCCCACATCGGGCTCTCTGCTCAGCGGAGAGCCTGCTTCCCTTCCTCTCCCTCTGCCTGCCTCTCTTGTGATTTCTCTCTGTCCAATAAATAAATAAAATCTTTAAAAAAAAAAAAGATGGCATGGTACTGGCACAAAAACAGACACATAGAACAATGGAACATAATAGAGAGCCCAGAAATAGACCCTCAACTCTATGGTCAACTAATCTTTGACAAAGCAGGAAAAAATGTCCAATGGAAAAAATACAGCCTCTTCAATAAATGGTGTTGGGAAAATTGGACAGCCATATGCAGAAAAAGAAATTGGACCATTTTCTTAAACCACACACGATGATAGACTCAAAATGGATGAAGGATCTCAATGTGAGAAAGGAATCCATCAAAATCCTTGAGGAGAACACAGGCAGCAACCTCTTCGACCTCAGCCACAGCAAGTTCTTCCTAGGAACATCGCTAAAGGCAAAGGAAGCAAGGGCAAAAATGAACTATTGGTACTTCATCAAGATCAAAAGCTTTTGCACAGCAAAGGAAACAGTCATCAAAACCAAAAGACAACTGACAGAATGGGAGAAGATATTTGCAAGCAACATATCAGATAAAGGGCTAGTATCCAAAATCTATAAACAACTTAGCAAACTCAACACCCATAAAACAAATAATCCCATCAAGAAATGGGCAGAGGACATGAACAGATATTTCTGCAAAGAAGACATCCAGATGGCCAACAGACACATGAAAAAGTGCTCCACATCACTCGGCATCAGGGAAATACAAATCAAAACCACAATGAGATACCACCTCACACCAGTCAGAATGGCTAAAATTAACAAGTCAGGAAATGACAGATGCTGACCAGGATGTGGAGAAAGGGGAACCCTCCTACATTGTTGGTGGGACTGCAAGCTGGAGCAACCATTCTGGAAAACAGCATGGAGGTTCCTCAAAGGGTTGAAAATAGAACTACCCTATGACCCAGCAATTGCACTACTGGGTACTTATCCTAAAGATACAAACGTAGTGATCCGAAGGGACATGTGCACCTGAATGTTTATAGCAGCAATGTCCTCAATAGCCAAATTATGGAAAGAACCTAGATGTCCATCAACAGATGAATGGATAAAGAAGAAGTGGTATATATACATAATGGAATACTATGCAGCCATCAAAAGAAATGAAATCTTGCCATTTGTGATGATGTGGATGGAACTAGAGGGTATCATGCTTAGTGAAATAAGTCAATCGGAGAAAGACAACTATCATATGATCTCCCTGATATGAGGATGTGGAGATGCAACATGGTGGGTGTCGGGGGTCAGAAAAGAATAAATGAAACAAGATGGCATCAGGAGGGAGACAAACCATAAGTGACTCAATCTCCCAAAAGAAACTGAGGGTTTCTGGGGGTAGGGGGTCGGGAGAGGGTGGTAGGGTTGTGGACATCAGGAAGGGTATGTGCTATGGTGAGTGCTGTGAAGTGTGTAAACCTGGCGGTTCACAGACCTGTACCCCTGGGGATAAAAATACATTATATGTTTATAAAAAAATAGAAAATTAAAAATTTAAATAAATTAAATTAAAAAATAAGGTTTGCTAATATTTTTCCCATTCCATAGGTTGCCTTTTCCTTATGCTTAATGTTTCCTTTGCCATGCAAATCTTTTTAGTTTGATGTAGTCCCTACTTTATTTTGCTTTTGTTGCTTGTGATTTTGTATCAGACTAAAAAAAAAAAAAATCATTGCCAAGGCCAACATTGAGGAGCTTTTCCCCTATGTTTTCTTCTTAGAGTTTTATGTTTTCAAGGTCCTATGTTTAAATCTTTAATTCATTTTGAGTAGACTTTTGTTTGTGGTGTATAATGCGGTCCAAATTTCATTCTTTCACGTGTGTCCATCCAGTTTTCCCAGCACCATTTACTGAAGAGGCTATCCTGTCTCTCTTGTGTATCCTAGGTGCCACTGTTGAAAATTTGTTGACCATGAAATTTAGTCATCCAAGATATGAATGAAAACAAGGAACTGAGGAATGGAGATGCTGTGGTAAAAAAGATTGATAGAGAAAACTCCATCCATTTAAATGTGAAGCCAAGAATAAACAACTCTGAAAATTATAGCTATATAATTATAGCTATATGTCAGTTATAAAATTTGAAATGACAATATTATAATACACTAAATAAAACACAGAAGGAAATGGGATAAAGGATGAGTGCTCATTTCCTTATCTTTCACAGAAGAAATCAGTCAATATGATATAAAAGTAAAACATGAACTTTAAGAAAATTTCTTAATGTTCCTCATCATTCTTCTTTAAAGGCTCTTTTAGCAATAAATGTCTTTGATGAAGAAACGTCATAAGGTTGAATATCCAGTAAGCTTCATATTAGCTTCCTTTTTATTAAATTCAAATAAAACTAAATTTATCTTTTAATTAAAAATATCATGTACAAGTAGATGCAATTTTTGTTGCTGGCCATCTACAGTTATATTTCTATCTTTATGTAAACAGAGCAATGGCTAAAAAGTTATTCTACTTATTATATCAATATCTGCCTGTAAATAGTGGTACATGAAGGTACTTCGTAATCTCACTTGTATACTTCTGCATGGCTTAAATGTTTATAAATGGCTGTTAATTCTGTGAAAAATAAATAATTCTATAAAATTTTACTTAAAATCATGGAAATATCATCAAAAAAGATGTAGTAGTAAATACATAACCTTAAAATGATAAATAGTTGAATTATATTATGAAGCCTTCCGTACATGGAAAAGATTGCAGACTAATTGCCAAAAAGAAGATTGAATGAGAAAACTTGAATAAAGCTGTAGAGTGACATCTCTAATATATCTTTCCCCAAAAGTTTTTAAATAGAATTCAAAAGTGAGATTAGGAATAAAAGAGTATCGGGGCAGCTGGGTGGCTCAGTGGGTGAAGCCTCTGCCGTTGGCTCAGGTCATGATCTCAGGGTCCTGGGATCGAGCCCCACATCAGGCTCTCTGCTCAGCAGGGAGCCTGCTTCCCCCTCTCTCTCTCTGCCTCTGCCTACTTGTGATCTCTCTCTGTCAAATAAATAAATAAAATCTTTAAGGAAAAAATAGAAGAGCAGCATGAGTTTTATTTTTAGTAAAGCAAATTTGAATAATAGGTTCTTACTATGTGTATATCATTAGATAAATACACCATAATATAAATTATTTACTTTCAGATTGTTTTTTGGAAAGTAGCTTTGTTGAAAGGTAGTGAAACTAAAAAGGTGTTATGCAATAATTTCCTGCTGATGGTCAATATTTTTAGACATTTATGAAACATATAATTTAAATAAACTACTTTACAATAAATGTTCCCAATAAATTATACCTTTCCTTTAAAAAAAAAGAGAGAGAGAGAGAGAGAGAAGCAAACCATGAGAGACTCAACTATAGAGAACAGAGGGTTGATGGAGGGAGATGGGAGGGATGGGCTAACAGGTGATGGGTATTAAAGAGGCACTTGTGATGAGCACTGGGTGTTGCACATAAATGATGAATTTTACCATATATGTTAACTTAAATTTAAATAAAAATGTGAAATTAAAAAAAGAAAAAAATTTGAATCTCCCTGATGGCTAGTGATGATGAACATTTTTTCATCTGTCTGATAGCCATTTGTATGTCCTCAATGGAGAAGTGTCTGTTCATATCTTCTGCCCATTTTTAGATATGATTATCTGTTTTGTGTGTGTTGAGTTTGAGGAGTTCTTTATAGATCCTGGATATCAACCTTTTGTCTGTACTGTCATTTGCAAATATCTTCTCCCATTCCGTGGGTTGCCTCTTTGTTTTGTTGACTGTTTGCTTTGCTGTGCAGAAGCTTTTGATCTTGATGAAGTCCCAAAAGTTCATTTTCGCTTTTGTTTCCTTGGCCTTTGGAGACATATCTTGAAAGAAGTTGCTGTGGCTGATATCGAAGAGGTTACTGCCTATGTTCTCCTCTAGGATTCTGATGGATTCCTGCCTCACATTGAGGCCTTTTATCCATTTTGAGGTTATCTTTGTGTACAGTGTAAGAGAATGGTCGAGTTTCATTCTTCTACATATAGCTGTCCAGTTTTCCCAGCACCATTTATTGAAGAGACTGTCTTTTTTCCACTGTATATTTTTTCCTGTTTTGTCAAAGATTATTTGACCATAGAGTTGACGGTCCATATCTGGACCCTCTACTCTGTTCCACTGGTTATGTTTCTGTTTTTATGCCAGGACCATGCTGTCTTGGTGATCACAGCTTTGTAGTAAAGTTTGAAATCAGGTAAAATGATGTCGCCAGTTTTATTTTTGTTTTTCAACATTTTCTTAGCAATTCGGGGTCTCTTCTGATTCCATACAAATTTTAGGATTATTTGCTCCAGCTCTTTGAAAAATACTGGTGGAATTTTGATCGGAATGGCATTAAAAGTGTAGATTGCTCTAGGCAGTATAGACATTTTAACAATATTTATTCTTCCAATCCAAGAGCATGGAACGGTCTTCATCTTTTTGTGTCTTCTTCAATTTCTTTCATGAGTGTTCTGTAGTTCCTCAGAGAAAGGGGAACCCTCTTACACTGTTGGTGGGAATGCAAGTTGGTGCAGCCACTTTGGAGAACAGTGTGCAGATTCCTTAAGAAATTAAAAATAGAGCTTCCCTATGACCCTGCAATTGCACTGCTGGGTATTTACCCCAAAGATACAGATGTAGTGAAAAGAAGGGCCATCTGTACCCCAATTTTATTGCAGCAATGGCTACGGTTGCCAAACTGTGGAAAGAACAAAGATGCCCTTCAACGGACGAATGGATAAGGGAGATGTGGTCCATATACATGATGGAGTATTATGCCTCCATCAGAAAGGATGAATACCCAACTTTTGTAGCAACATGGACTGGACTAGAAGAAATTATGCTGAGCGAAATGAGTCAAGCAGAGAGTCAAGTATCATATGGTCTCACTTATTTGTGGAGCATAACAAAGAACACGGAGGACATGGGGAGATGGAGAGGAGAGGGAGTTGAGGGAAACTGGAAGGGGAGATGAACCATGAGAGACTAAGGACTCTGAAAAACAATCTGAGCGTTTTGAAGGGGTGGGGGATGGGAGGTTGGGGGAGACAGGTGGTGGGTAATAGGGAGGGCATGTATTGCATGGAGCACTGGGTGTGGTGCAAAAACAATGAACTCTGCTATGCCGAAAAGAAATTAAAAAAAAAGAAAAGAAAAGAAAAAGAAAAAAAAAGATCAATACTGTCCAACAGCTGAAGGAGAGTGCTGGTCTGCTCAGCATCTCAGAACCGCCCCTTTGGGGTGTCCCTGAAGACACACAGAAAATACCTGATGAGAAGCGTGCAGCTTTAGGGCACAAAAACAAGGCTTCACAGCAAGAGTCTGAGGCAGATAGGTCTGGAGAAAGGCCAAGGCCGTGCCCAGCCCCCGCAGTAGGAAAGCTGGGCGTTCGGAGGAGGCTGCTCTTCCCTTTTGGCAGAGACAGCGCCAGTGGCCAGGTGCAGCAAGGCCTTCATCACCGCAGGGTAAAAACAAAGCATGAGACATCTATGAAAAAAATAAAATAAAAAAAATATATAAACCTTTCCTTTTGTGAAGAGAAACAATTATCTACACGTCTAATTTTGTCAAAGCTGCAATAAATTTAAGGTGGCATAAAGATGAATGTTTTTGTATTGAAGCCAAAGAATCTGCCTTTAGGATAGTCATAAATAAATACCATAATAGCCAGTGTTGACAGAAGCAGCTAAAGAACAAGATATCAAAATTTCATTTTTGCCATAAGGGTAATTCTACTTATAATTTTTTTTTCTGATTTTCATGTGCAGGTTATCATTAATAATACGGAAACACTTTGGCTTATATAAAATTATCTTCTACCCAGCCAGCCATCTAACCAAATTCTCTTAATATAACTTGCACATTCTTACTAGAATGAGCTTATCATGGGTTTCTGCGTCAGTTTTCTAGGGCTGCCTTCACAAAACGTCACAGACCAGGTCACTTAAACTGCAGAAATCTGTTTTTTCACAGTTCGGAAGACTGGAAATCCAAGATCAAGGTGTCAACAAGGTTGGTTTCTCCTGGGGCTTGCAGGAGGAAACCAAGCTTTTTCATTGTGCCCTTGATATGGGAAACAAAGGCAAAAGAAATGTAGCTTAAATCAAATCTTCTTGCAGCTTGCAGCCCACAGATAGCAACCTGACACACGCAGAGTATGACATTCCTCAAGGAGCTCTTGGCTGCCTTAGTGCTTTTAATATATGAAAGGAACTTCCTCCTGGCAGCAGCTGGCCCCTCAAGGTCCTGAGAGCCTTGCCTCCAGACTCCTTGGAGACTGCTGCTCCCCATAGCCCCCACTAATTAGAAAGCATACAATCAGTCACTCCTCACAACCCCAGTGTAGCTCTGTCTGCCCACAGGTGCCATCCTGTGAGCAGGGAAAGGGTTAAGGTATAGGCCAGAGAGATAGGAGGCCTCTGACTCCCCTGATTAAGGCCCTAAACTATTCTTGGCAGGTAGAGATGCTGAGACAGAGCTGAACAAGAAATAAGGGAAGAAATCAAGACCACAAGCTTCCCACTCAGTTCTCAATGAAAGACTGCCACCAAAAGCCTCAGTGACAACCCACGAAGGACCCCTCTCACTCGAGAGAGCTTTTTTCTTTCCTTTCTGCTCTCACCTCCACTTAACAAACTTTCACTTTATTCCACCTTATGGCGTCCGTGGCTCTGGACTCTGTGAGGCAAGAACCCCACAACCCTGCAACCCCCTCACGTGGTCATCTGTGCTGTGTGTGTCTTAAACTCCTCTTCCTATAAGGCCACCAGTCATACGGAATTAGAGTTCCACTCTTTTGAGCTTATTTTAACCTTATTTACCTCTTTAAAAGCTATTTTTCCAAATATGATTGATCCCATTGGTGGTTAAGATTTCAACATATGAATTTGGGAGTGGAGAAAGGGGAGAGGGGCCAAAATTCAGTCCATAACAATTTCTAAGGATATGTAGATATATCATAGACAAGAAAAAGAAAAATCATTTTCTTTTCCATTATTTTAGGTGTTATCTCATTTTCTTCCTACTGCATTTTAGACAACTTCTAAAATAATGTTGAATAATAATAAAGTGCTGGTCATCTCTGTCCTTTTTCTAAGCGTAACAGAAATGTCTAATGTTCTGTCACTTAGAACCATGTTTACGATATATTTCTGACGGTCTGTCTTATTTAAGCATGTTCTGCTATCTTTATTGTACTTAGACTTTTTATGAACAACTGCTCTTTTATTCAAAGCTTTTCAGTGTCTTTTGATATAATTATATGGCTTCTTTAATTTGGAAAGTGTAAAGAATTAAACTCACAGGTTTCTGATATTGAGATAACTTTGCATTCCTGGGATGAGTTCTTAGTCATGACATATTAATAGTATTCTGTTTGCCAATATGCCATTTAAAATTTTTCGTTCAATACAATTTAAAATTTACATAAGCTTTGATTCAACAATCCCACTTTGGGGACTGTAGCCCATAGAAAGAGAATTTCCAGCAGAAGAAGATGTTTATACCTAAAGATGTTCCTTAGCAAATGTTAAGTAGCACAGTTTAAAGTCGAAAAAAAAAGTTTTAAAAAGTTATCCTATAAGGAAGTTTATTTTTTAAATTTCATCTATGGACTACATAGATGGTCTTCTCAACATATTAGAACACTGGTAATTTTACAGAAAGGTTGGATTGTAACTGATGCAGAGAGAAGGGGGTATAAAGGATAGGTTGTTTTGCTTTTTTTTTTTTTAATGTTTACTGATTAAAATCCCAGTATTTTTGTAGAACCTGACAAGCTGATTCTAAAATTCATATGAAAAATAAATGGCATGGTGTATCAAAAAAAATTTTTAAATGACAAAGTTTGGAGGTCTAATCAGATTTCAAGACTCACAACAATCAAAACAGTGTAGTGTTGGTTGAAGGATAAATTTATGGTCAGTGAAACAGAATACAGAGTCCTTAAATAGAGCCACACATGTGGTTAATGGACATTTATCTATTTATTTATTTACTTATTTATTTATGGATTTTTGACAAAAGGTGTCACGTAACTCAAGAGAGAGGAGAAAGGCTTTTGTACAGTGCTGGAATAACAGAATATGTATATGGGAAAAAATGAACCCTATTCCTTGCATAAGACTACACAAAAAACAATAAGTTAAAATGCACATAGTCTTACTCATAAAAGCCAAATCTGTACAACTTCCAAAAGAATACACAGAGAAAAATAATGAATGAGAGAACAGGTAAATAAACTAATATATTCAGAAAATAGAACATTACTCAGAAATAAAATATTAATCAAGCAGCATATGAAATTCGAAAGCATTAGGCTGAGAAAAAGGAGCCATTGCAAGAGAGTCCAAATTACATGAGCCCATTTGTGTGAAAGTTTGGAACAGATTAAACGAATGTATAGTGGAAGAAAGTGGAACAGCTGTTTTGGGGGCCAGGAGTGGGGTTGGTGCTGGAGGGATCAGAAAGTGGGGTTGGTGAGATAGGAGGGAGTAGAAAAAGGAAGAAGCAAAGCCCCATCTTGTCCCCAACCTCCTGCCTGTGCATTGCTGATGCTAGGACAGGAGCGCTTCTAGAAACGGCATGGAGTACGTTTGCTTTCTTCCAACGGAAGAACTGCGGAGAATATATTTAAAAAGAGAATGAGTTACAAAAATGAAGTCCCTTGTTGCATGAAGGGACTTACAGAAAAGTTCCAGAAAAAAGAACCATACACATTGCCTGTTATAGTTTATTTGCAGCAAATAAAAATGTGTGTCTAACATCACTAAGGCATTGTTTCCAGAAGAGAAACACAATAACGAAGTGCCGATCAAAAGCCAGCTCATGTTAATGTGAAAAAGAAAAGCTTTGAGCACAGCTTAAAGCTCAAAAGTGTAAAGGAGACCAGAGATGCCTTTTGGTTTTCCACAAAGACCAAGGCCAGGAGAATCAACACATGGTAAATACATCTGATCCCCCAAAGGTCCTCAAACAGAACCGGAAATAGACAATGTTGAGATCCCTGAAAGGGGTTTTAAGACAATATGCTTCTGAGCAGGGAAATGCCATGAATAAAGAAATGTTTGAGAAAATCTGTCTTGCTCTACTACAGGAGACAAAAATCTCAGGAACGATCATCGGGACGTAGGGAGACCTCCACGGAGGCTGCTGCAGAAGTCTGACAAATGAAGGAAATGTACCGAAACCCTAACACCGAAAACTAGGGGGACCTTGGAGAGCTTCTAGGCCCATATTCTCTTCTTGCAGCTGGTCAAGCAAAACAGGCTCATAAAATGTAACTGGCATAAAAGCTCAGATGTGTCGCAAAACTTAAGTTCTTTATTTTGTCAAAAACCAATCTGTTTTCTGTGTCTCCACCTAATCCCTAGCAGGCTTAGATACAGACTTATTGGACACACGAATAGAGAGATCTCCAGTACACTCTGGCCATCTAACAGGCCCTTCAAGTAATGCTCACGTAATGCTCTCTCATTTGAATAAAAATCCTCAGCCTCCCAGGAGCTCCTTCCTGCCCAACCTCCAGTAAATTTGCAACCATATGGGGTGTTATATTCTCTTGGTTATTAGAGTAAAGGGGCTCTCAGCCTCATGCCAGTCCTTGGACTGGCATCTGCTGGTCTCTGAATGACGTCGCCTGTTCTCCTGGTTACGGTTTGCCTCACTGGCCTCTGTTGCTGCCGCGTATGGCCAGCAAATTTATGATCCATTCCTTCGGTTTGGACTTTGTTCCCAAAAGAAATTGGCTTCTTCCTTCTGCCAACTCGGCTTTTTCTCAATCCTTACTGGCTTCAGACTCCTGGTTTACCCTGCAGCCTCCATCCAGTACCCTGGCCTGACGGCCTTTTCTCATGAGGTCATGAAGTCCCCTCACCCTAAATGTCTCTCATGTTAGTATCCAAATCCCTCCCTTCCACACACTGGTCAGGTCGTTACCCCCGCCCCTAAGCTCCTCCCTGCGGCCCAGTTAGGGGAACAGGCAAGAGGCATATGACATTGACAGACCATCAACTTCCCAAACAGGCCTTCAATCCAGGCTAAAACCAAGAGAGAGAAAATCAGGACACCAGTTTCATTGGTCCTGTATCCTACATCTTCCTATCCTTTCTGTCCTCCAACCCCATGCCAAAAAGGATGTTAGCTCTCCTCGTATATTCCAAACTTCATCCCCTTCTCTCTAATGGAAGTCTCTTTATTGCCCCTTAGAGAAAATTAGGGAAACCTTCACTAAACACTATGACAAGAAATATATTACACCTAAAGACCCTGGACTAACCTTAATATAATATATGGGCTTAAATGGTTAATAATTCCTAACTTTATGGGGTAGCCAGGTGGCTCTGTTGGTTAAGCATCTGACTCTTGATTTTGGTTCAGGTCATGATCTCAGGGTCATGAGATAGAGTCCCAGGTCAGGGCTGCACCAGGAAGGGAGCCTGCTTAAGAGTCTCCCTCTCCCTCTCCCTCTGTCCCCACCCCCACCCCCACACCACCCCTCCTCCCACGTGTATATGCGTTCTCTTTCTCTAAAAACAGAAGGAGGGAAGGAAGGAAGGAAGGAAGGAAGGAAGGAAGGAAGGAAGGAATTCCTAACCCTTTAAAAGCTTTCAAATAGGCTTTCAAGTCGCTTACAAATTAATCAAATATGTGCCTTCTGTCAACCAAAGAAAATCACAAGGCCAGCCCATATTCAAAGTTAGGGAAACAGACTCTTCTCCTTAGTGGAAGAAACAACAAAATATTGTGGCCAAATATTTCAAGCTACAAGAGAGGAATAGGGCTGAATCAATCCATTAGAGTCTTCCCCAAACTCCACCAAACATCATCGATCCGCCTATCATTTCCTAGCCCTAGCTACAAGAAAGGAAGAAAATGAAATCTTTCTGCTGGACCCATGGCTGTCTAAAATAAAAAGTTCCGCCAGTGGAAGCAGAGATGGGGAAGGGATCTGTAGGCAAGCAATCAGCATTCTCACCACACTAAGTATCTCCCAAGGTTACATGAGTTTTTCTGAGTCTGTGTTCTTAACCCTTAAATAAATACTACCCCAAAGTAACATCTGCTTTCATTCTATCTTGTCAAAGAAGTGCTTAATAAGTTTAAACATCCTTTCTCCAAAATAACTTACTGAAATCCCCTGATATGTCCAGCACGGCGAGATGCTAGAGCCTTCGGCACTGAGGGATTACAGCTGGTGAACAAGATGGGCTGGTCAGCATCTAGGGTATCAAGTGGTAATTACACACGCATACGCAGAGCACTAGGGGAGCTCAGACAAGGCGCAGGATCAATCTCCAAAGCTCATTTCTGATTCTTTCTGGTAGAGGATTTTAATTACAAGTAGCATTTACTCAGTAAGCTGTGCCAGTTTCTGTTCTAGCTACTGAGACACAGCACTGAAGACGACGGCCCTGGAAAACGGCATCCTGAAGCCATTACCGCTGTGAACAATACAGAGTGACCTGGCGGGGAGCGCGGGAGGGAGCCTCATGGGAATGTGTGGGAAGGTCAAGGAAAGCGTCTTTAAGGTGGTGACCTTTGATGAGAACTAAATAATGGGAGAAGCCAGGTATGTGGAAAACTGCCCTCGGGTCCAGAGAATAGTCAGTGCTACAGTCCTGAGTCGGAAACTGAAGAGGAAAAGGGTCAATGTGACTAGCGTGCGCGTCAGAGAAAACGAGCTGTGGGGCACGGGAACCGGTAAGTGGGCCAGCATGTACTTGTAGGTTGTGATAACGGTTGACTTTTTGTACTATATGCAATGAGAAGTCACTAGAAGATTTTAAAGCAGAAATAGGATAGCCTATGATTTATGTTTTCTGAAAGGCCACTGTGGTGTAGAAAGACAGATTGCAGGAAAATAGCATTATAGGAAGAGGAAAATAAAATTAGGAACTAAGAGCTTACCGCATTCACAAACCGAAAGGCAATTATGCTCTTGCCTTCATAACATTAAGTAATAGCAATGCTGAGCCCAGAGTAGCACCCCAGTGCATCCAGTATATTTCCTCTCTCCCTTTCATTCATCCGTTCCCTCTACAAACATCTTTTCTTTTTTTTTTTTTTTAAAGATTTTATTTATTTATTTGATAGACAGAAATCTCAGGTAGGTGGAGAGGCAGGCAGAGAGAGAGAGAGGAGGAAGCAGGCTCCCCATTGAGCAGGGAGCCCGATGTGGGGCTCGATCCCAGGACTCTGGGATCACGACCTGAGCCGAAGGCAGAGGCTTTAACCCACTGAGCCACCCAGGCGCCCCAATCATCTTTTCTAAGTCCCTTTTTTGTTGTAGGCACTGATCCTAATCAGCAGAGCTTAAGATTATCCTCAACGCCTTCCACAGTTCCTGATTCCAGGGAATGCTAATGGAAGAACCACTGAAGATTCCTAACACCCTATCTCAGGCTATCTTGAATAGCTATGACTAAATATTGTAAATCAGATATCTTCCGGTTCTCAAATTCTATGATTCTATGATAGTTCTATATTATTTACGGTATTTTTAAGAAATTGCTCTGAGGAAATAAGATTCAGAGAGAAATATGGAGACAAAAATATAGGGACACACTTTATTCATTACACTAAAAAACAACTTTTTATTTTGTACAAATGATAAAGATTCTAGAAATTTTTTGCAAGATCTTTTTTACCTTGTTCCTCAGAGAATTTACCTGTACTATGTCTTTAGAATGTCCAAAATCCATGTTGTTGGTCTGATCTTTAGTGTAGAATCATTCCATAAATTTTAAATTGGAAAAAATGCAATTTGGCTTTACACCCATATGTATGACCTATTTGAAGTTCTTAAAGGGGCTATGACATCATTCCTTATTCCTGTTTTCTTCTCAGGAAAAGAAAATATCATCTAAAGCTCCTAACCCCCACTCCTCAACCACACAACAATTAACAGTTGAATCACTGATGCAAACAAATGCTGTTCCAATTCAAACTGAGCATCATTGTGGTGAGAAATGTTAACTTCTAATGACCTTCTAGGATTAGTGAGCTTTTAGTAAATCTAAATATATCTAAAGATTGGAAGGAAGTTATTACTGCATCAAGATTCCATCAGCACATTTCGTCTTTCAGTAAATTTCATACAACATGGAAACATCATGAAGCATTCTGGATTGTGAAAACACATTAGTCAGTGGAGCAACACCAGTTTATCTTTCTAATGAACAAGAGGACTGAACCCTGGAACAGACACAAGCACTTATCAACTTCCTGGACCTCTAGAATCGACCAAAATCAAAGTCCAACCTCTAACATCGCCTAAATAGAGCAGAATGTTATTAAATGTGTCCCTAGAGGATGACTCTGTCTTTAACTACAGACCCACCATCTTAGCAGCCCAAGGCCCACCCAGGAGCTCACCAGCGCAATCACAACAGCCTATGAGATGGTTCGGACCTTCAAACCAAGACACGCATGGTCACACCAGAACATATCTATGTGGCATGACTCGAGTCATCTAAACAGTTTGCAAGGACAAAAACAGATCTAATAAATAAAATATTTATATTTCATAAATAAGGCCAGGATGATTGAAACTACCAAATGTTGGCAAAATTTCCTCAGGATCAAAGAATAAAAGTAAGCTTGACTACCTACACATCCTAATAGAGAAAAAGGCCCCTAAAGAATGGAACAGACCAAGTTAGAATTAATGTGAATCAAACCAAATCTGGATGCTGGTGCCTAGCAATGCATGGCCATTGAGGTTGAGATAGTGGAAGGAAAATAGTTCTAGGGTAAGGGCTACACGCAAAGACAAGCCAAGAATAAAAAGGTGGAGTAACAAGTTCACTAAACACCGTGGCCACCCTACTCTCGAAGGTCTCAAGAACATGTGGTATGGGCTACACTCACTTATGTCCCAGGTTGGTTAAGGATCATACTGACGAGTTCACCACTGCAGCTCGCACTTTACAGTGTAACCAAATACAAGAAAATAAAGCAAAGAATAGGTAGTCAGTAAGTAGAAGCCATTTCTCTGATTTATTTAGCAAATGGAGCCACTTGTAACAAATTAGCAAGGCATCAGGATTTATTTTTGGAATTCATTAACACTGAACTATTTTCATGCCCTGAAATTGTTACCTTGGGATGAGATGCTTACTGTAGTAATTGGGGCTAATTTCTTAAAATAATAAAGTTTTCCTTTTGGTCATCAGGTTTGTTTAGTTTAAGTGCAAGTTTATTAAAGTTGACTTCAAAGGTTAAGTCATTAGGCAGGGAAATTTGGTGGTTGCTGTTTTTAAAGACTTTAAAAAAATTACTTATTTCTAAAATGTATCCAAAGCAGTAACACTCCTTTGAAAGAAACAAAAGCTTGGAGACTCAAATTTGGCTCGATCTTCCAGGATGGAATCGTGATTTAGATCAGAAATGAGTTAGGAGGGTAGGATACCTCCTAACCCTGTGTTCCATGAACAACACCTAACTGACATGGGGGAATTCAGCTTAGTATGGGAGCCGAACAGGCTCCTGGGCTCTTTGGAAGCAGGAACTTGATGAAGACGGAGAACATCTCTGACTTATGGCTACGGTCTCCACCCGATACTGACAAACTTAAAATGAAAACCCATTGTTCCTATTAAATAAAAGAAATTAGGGGAGCCTGGGTGGCTCAGTCGGTTGAGTGTCTGCCTTCAATTCTGGTCATGATCCTTACGTCCTGGGATTGAGCCCTGCGTAGGGCTCCCCTCTCAGCAAAGAGCCTGCTTCTCCCTCTCCCTCTGTGATCTCTCTTACTTTCATTTTCTCTCAAATAAATTAAAAAAAAAAATTAAACAAACAAATAAATAAATAAATATGACAAATTTAATATTGAAATGTACAGAACTATTTCCCTTTTATGTATCCAGCTATGAAATATCTTAAAATTTTAGACATTGAGCTTAATTTAATGACTCAAAATTCCACATAAACCTAAAAAGGAAAACTATGGGATGTGAAAAGCCACCCGTGCAGTCCTAAGAACAGATATTTTTACAGCTTTGTTGACAGGTCTTAGATTCAGCCAGAACAACTGGGAATATGAGAATGTGAGAAATACTTGTTCAAAAAAATGTCACACTGACTTTGACCTTATCCTCTACAGGGTTATTTATGTCTCCCATGCCCTTAACTATCCCAAACTTTCACATTCACTTCCAATGATTATCTGTTACTTTTCCCTAACTCTTAGAGCAAAGTCAGACTTAACATTTCCCTACCTCTAGCAGTAAAGAATAAGCCTTCCAGCTTCCTCTGACTTTATAGGACAAATGTGCTTTCACATCCCCTGACCTAAAGAAGCGAATGATCTACCTCACCAATAGAAATGGCTTCCCTCCATCCGTCACTCCCAGCCTGCAAAGAGCTTGGACCCAGCCTTACAGCAGAGTGGAAAGAAGAAGGGGTAAGACAGAATAAGAATTTACTGGGGTGCCAGGGTGGCTCAGCTGGTTAAATGTCTGCTTTCGGCTCAGGTCATGATCTCCAGGGGCCTGGGATCGAGCCCTCCATCAGGCTGGGATGCTTGGCAGGGAGTCTCCTTCTCCCTATGCCACACCCTCTTCTGCTCTCTCTCATGCTCTGTCTCTCAAATAAATAAACAAATAAAATCTTAAAAAAATAAAAAAAGAGAGAGTTTACTGCAGTGGTATGAGGAGTCAGGGGCACAGCAGTCACACTTACCACACACACAGCTCATGGTACAAGGAATCACTTGAAGGACCACCCATTTGCTTACTAACTCTGCTTGCAAGCCTTGTTCGGCATCTTGTCTTTGGATTTAGTTTAGTGACGAACTATCCAGTCACCTGGGCAGCTTATGTAGCTGCTCTGAGAGTACTGTCCTCACCAGACAAGGGTCACTAATCAAAGAGATGCCATACCTATCCGTAAAAGAAAAAAGCTGTATACCACACCCAGATTGCCCTTGAAGTCGTGTCTTAATACTTCTGATCACAGCACAGAATTCTGCTGACTAAAGAAAAACTTCACTATAAGAACAAACAGACTAAAATAAGTTCATCGCCACTTTGCCTCTAATTAGCATAACAATTTAGCATTGTACGTGTGCCCCTGAACTCATAGTCTTTGTCTCTCCGACACTTTTTTGAAATCCTCAAATCCTTTTTAGAGAAAAACACAGAAAGAAGCTGACTCCAGCTGTGACTTCATTCCCTAAGTCTAAAGACACCATAACTGTCCACATCTACATTTACTCTTTAGTCCAACACTTTTTAAAAAATTCACTGTCAACTGAAAGAAAACTAATAACTAATGGGACTAGACTGTGTCCCATTTTGTAGTAGCTGCAAATTTTCATATTTAAGGGTTTTGACATATTCCTGTTAACTCGTTGTTTAATGTGTGTATCAGCTCATATACTGGCTAGAACTAGAGACCTGTCTTTCTGTGGTCTAACTAACGTCTCTACTTAAATTTTACAAGAATCTCATTTCTGGCCTTAGAGAGAATGTGAGTCATTGTCAAACCACTATCTGTACAGTGTCTGATGGCTGATAGGATGGGTTCACGATCTGAGGAATGCTGTTTATAACAGAGAGATTTAAAGCTGGATTCTCCTGGACAACAGTGATACAAACAAACTCTTCCCTAATCAACAAAAAATGTTAGTCATAAAGTGATAATTGGGTTTTTCAGTAACTATTTCTTATCCCCGCTTCTGGTAACTTCTCTTGGATCTGCTATCCTAGAATGTCAAAAGAAATAAACTTTCAAGTGCCTTTACTATGCCAAAATTCTCTCAATATTTCTCAGTTACAAAGGCAAGACATGCTTTTCAAGGCACGCAGGGCCTTCACACACCACTAGCTCGCAACTGCCTTTCTGCTGTCAAGGCCTTAAAAACCATCTGTCCACTTAATTTTCATACCTTCTCAGCTATATTTTTCATGCTTCCCATCTTTAGTAGGCATGTCCCTCTATTCGACTGTATTAATCAGACTAAACGAGGCCTCCCCTTGGGCACACCTCCTAATTACAAATTACCATGACAATCAATCCTCTCTAATGGCCAACAAGTCACTATCCTGGTTTCTTTTCAAAGATCTACCCCTCCAGCAGAAGAGTTAAGTTGTTTCTAGGTAAGGCTGATCTTAACCTAGGTAGAGTCGTTAATGTGCTATGAGAGAGTAAGACATGATATGACTGAAGATTATCAGGAAGATTCTGGGGGGGGGGGCTTTAAAATTCTTCATACAAAGGTTCCCTTTTAAAATATGAATATTCTGGGAAGTTATGCCAAGGACTGAATGTTTGTGTACCTTCCAAAATTCGTATGTTGAAAATCCTGATCCCCAATATGATGGTATTTGAAGATGGAGCCATTGGGAGGTAACTGGGTCATTGTAAGGGCCTATTTAGCCAGAGCGATTCCTTCTTGGATTAAACAGTCATTTTGTTGTTTATGCAGTAAAACTTAAACTGACCCTGCCCTTGCCCCTCAGGGAATTACTTAAAAGCAAGCCCAGGAAACCAGTCCCAGGTATCAAAGCCCAAATACAAAGGTGGGTCAGGCCCGGTGGAGGTATCCAATCAGTGGGGGTGCATACTGTCTCCCTAGCTACCAAGGAGTGTGGGTCCCGCCTTTTGGGTGCCAATTCTGACCAAGGTGATAGGCTAGTTCAAATATCTACTAGGGTAAATTATAATTCAGTTGGTCACTTGTGTGTGACCTAGCATGACTGTGCAGCTTTCTCTGTGTGTTACAATTTCATTGGCCACCTCTGCGTGGCCAGGCCCAATCACATGACCTTTGCCCTTAAAAGCTAGTCTGTAAATAGAGGGGTTGCCCTCTCTGTAAGAGGCGCAGCTCTGGCTGGTCAGTTTGATTCTTGATGCTTGGTGCGAAATAAAGCTTTGCTTGACCTTTGCTTTGTATCAGTCTTGCTCCTTTAATCACGGACCCATTATTGGGGGACCTTTCAGTCATGAGGGGTGGAACCCTCATAATGGAATCAGTGACCTTTTAAGAGGAGACACAAGACAAGTTGGTTCCTCTCTCTGGTCTCTGAAGATACAATGAGAAGATGACCGTGGGCAAACAGCAGAAGGGCCTTCCCTAAGAACTTGCCCATGCTGGCACTCTGATCTTTTAGGAATAAATGTTTAAGCCATCCAGTCTATGGTATTCTGTTATAACAACCCAGACTAACCTAGATGGGTTAATTCAACAAACAATTCACATGACAAAGTCAGAGATTTATAAAACAATTTCACCTCTATAGGCTTAGTAAGACACAATGTATGAGAGACAAGACGGAGTTGGGAAAAGGTACTTAATAAAATGAAACAAAGCTCGATGAAGACTAATTCTACCTAATTAAAAATTGTTCCTATCCCAGAAAGTCACATTTTGCTCAAAGCAAATATTCTAAACTAGATTGAACAATAACTAGTCTTGATTTACACATTTTATTTTAGTTCATTTTAGGTTTCTCCTTTCATGAGATGGTTTATAACATCCCCAGAATCTGTTATTTTCTTTGAGTACAATGCTCATTATTGAAACTCCCACAAAGCTCTTTACATAAAAAAAAGATACCAGAGAAATATCTGAGTCATTAGAAGCATAATCTTCTAAAAAGAATTTCAAAGCCAATAAAATTATTTCCAGATAATGCTACAAGAATAATTTAGTTTAAATAAAAGATAAGAGACTGTCAAAATGTGCCAGACTTTGAGAAGTTCTGTGTCATACTTCATTGCATACTTTTCAATGTCATTTAAAATTTTTTCAAACTTATCATGATCCTCTGAACAAGGATGATTTTTACATTATGAATTAATGAAATAAAATTTATAAAGAAAAGCATAGTATAGATATATGCTGGAAAGCAATGAAAGAATTTTCATCTATTAATAATTTACCAAGGTCACATCACAATTTGCAGGCCAAATTTTAATCTCTCCTTTTTCCATTTTTAAAAACCATTTCTCTGCATATACTTGGAATCCATAACATAAAAAATATAAGTTTCAATAAATTCCATAAACTCAGGGCACCTGGGTGGCTCAGTGGGTTAAGGATCTGATTTCAGCTCAGGTGAAGATCTCAGGGTACTAGAACTGAGCCCTGTTTTGGACTCCCAGCTCAGCAGGGATTCAGCTTGTTCCTCTCCTCCCTCTAGTTGTGCTTGTTCTTTCTTTCCTTCTCAAATAAATAAATAAAATCTTAAAAAATAAATTCCAGGGGCGCCTGGGTGGCTCAGTGGTTTAGGCCACTGCCTTCGGCTCAGGTCATGATCTCAGGGTCCTGGGATCGAGTCCCGCATCGGGCTCTCTGCTCGGCAGGGAGCCTGCTTCCCTCTCACTCTCTCTGCTTGCCTCTCTGCCTACTTGTGATCTCTCTCTGTCAAATAAATAAATAAAATCTTTAAAAAAATAAAATAAAATAAATTCCATAAGCTCTTCTTTTGGTCTTCATCTTAGAAATGCCAGATACAACTTGGATTTTTTTTTATCACCACTACATTATTTTAATTAACAGTCTCAGGAAAACATAGCTGATGGTTCACATTTCCAAATGAAATTTGGAACAAAGATAGCATATAAAGCCATTCTTAAGAACCGACCAGCTAATTTCACAATTTTGCATGAAAAGTGGCAGCTACATTTTTTTGTTGATATTTAGAATATACCATTTACAAAGAATGTATATGAAGTACTAAGTAAGAATCAAAATATTTGAGGGAGAGTAGAAACCAAGACCCTTTTATTCAGAATATAGAAAACCTTATTACCCTTGGTTCTAATTTCTCAGTATTAGTTTTGCTGAACTTTTATAAAGTTTAAGCAATTTATAGATATTTTCTTAATGGTAAATGTACTAGATGAAAAAGTTGAAGTGTATGATATCAAATTATTGTCTCAAACTCCCATTCCCAGTTTGTTCTTTCTAAAATTTTCTTTCCTTGATTGAGTATCCGCTACAGTGCACACAGTCAATTTGGAAAGCACTAGTATAGTGGGAAGAAATGGATTTTGAAGATACTTCCAATCCTGGCTCTGCCACTTTTGAGCATGAGCTAGTTAATTATTTCAAATGTAGTCCCTCCATGGGACTAAAAATTCCTATCATAAAAGTGCCATTTAGAATAAGTAAGGTAACTTTTTGAGGAACCTCCACAGTTTTCTATAGTGGCTATACCAGTTTGCATTCCCACTAATAGGGTAGGAAGGTTCCTCTTTCCCCACAGCCTCATCAACACCTGTTGTTTCTTGTGTTGTTGATTTTAGCCATTCTAACAGGTGTGAGATGACATCTCACTGTAGTTTGACTTGTATTTCCCTGATGACCAGTGATGTCGAGCATCTTTACATGCATCTTTGGCCATTAGTAGGTCTTCCTTGGAGAAATGTCTGTTCATGTCTTCTGCCCATTTTTTAGTTGGATTATTCATTTTGGGGGTGTTGAATTGTACAAGTTATTTATACATTTAGGATACTAACCCTTTATCACTTATGTCATTTGCAAATTCTCTTCCTCCATTCCATAGGTTACCTGTTAGTTTTGTTGATTATTTTCCTTTGCTGTGCAGAAGTACCGGTAGTTTATTTTTGCTCTTGTTTCCCTTGCCTCAGGAGTGAATTTAAATAAAAACTTTTAAAAAAAGAATTAAAATAATTACTTAAATGTTCCTATAATAGATCCTGGTGTATAAAAGACAATCACTAATCATTAGCAGTTCTCTTCCTGTTTAATTCAATTATTCAACAAAACATTATTGACCAGTTATAAATACTGGGGCTGGATGCTGGGGATATTAAAGACAGCTAAGACACCAAGTTCCATTCAATCCTGTGGTTTAACACGGGAGAAGGATATATAAAGAAATATTAGCAATACAGTAGGAATATTTCAATAGTAGAGACTTACTTATCCATTCAACTAGTTATTATAAGAGCTATATACATTAGGCATTCTACTTGGTACAGGGAATTCAAAGGTAAAATTTAATCCCATCTGGGAAGGTAATCAATTGTTGATTCTATTTTTTTAATATCTAAAAGGATTCATATTATCTCTTTCATTCACATCAGTTTTATTAGCTTGAGTTTTTAAGGAACTTGTTTCTCAATTATTTAATGCATTAGCCTAAATTAGCTTATAATATTTCCTTCTTATCATTTTAATGTCTATAAGGTCAGTGGTGATGTCCCCCTTTTTCATTTCAGTATTGGACATTTGTGTCTTCTTTCTCTTTTCTTGATTAATCACACTGAAGTTTTATCCATTTTATTAATCTTATATAAAAATCAAATTTGGCTTTTTAACTTGCTCCATTACATATTTTTCTATTTTATTAATTTCTACTCTTACCTTCACCATGTCTTCTACTTTCTGAATTTAATTAGTTGTTTAATGATTTTAAGATGAATCACTGATTTTAAGCCCTTCTTCTATAATAAGTTTATTCAAGACTATGAGTTCACCTCTGAGGAGGCCTTTAGCTGCATTTCACAAATTTTAATATGTTACATTTTCACTAACATTCAGCTTGAAATGTTTTCTAATCTCTATGGCAATTCTTCTCTAAACCCATGTATCATTCACAACGGTGTTTATTAATTTCACACTTGGAAATTTTCTAGCTGCCATTTAGTCATTGATTTCTAGGATAATTAAACTGTGCTCAGTGAACATACTCTGATGTTCAATCTGATTAAATGTGTTGAGACTTGCTTTTGCAGTCACACACATGGGAAATATATTAAGTATTCTGCAATTGCTAGATGCAGGTTTACATACATGTTAACATTTCTATATTAGATAATGTTTGTTATCATTCAAATCTACTATATTCTTCTACATCTGCTCAAACTAGCAGTTATTTAGAAAGGTTATAAGTCTCCCACTTCAGTGTGGTTTTGTCCATATTTACATTTAGTAAAATCATTGTTTGCTTTATATCTTCTGGAGCTACTTCACTAGACACACATAATTTTAAATTGTTATTTCTAAAAGACTGACACTGTTATTATGATTTATCTCTCATTATTTTATATTTCTTACTTTGTAGTCTAGTCAATTCGTTTAGTTAGACCAACTTTTTTTAGTTGCTGTTTGCATGCTATATCTTCTATAATTCTTTTTCATTCAACCCTTCTGTGTGCTTATATTTAATCTGTGACTATTAGAACAGAGTATGTTAGGATTTATTTTTGTATCTAGTCTAACAATATTTGTCTTTAAGTTGTTATATTTTATCTGTTTACATTTAATGATAAATAACTGATCTATGTGGGTTAAATCTTCCACATTCATATTGTTTTCTTTCTTACATTATTTTCAATTAATTATGTAGTTTTTATTATTGAATTTTCTTCCTTTCTATTAGCTATTTAGTTACATGTTCTCTTTACTTATAAAATTTATTCTATAACTACAATATTCATCCTTGATTCTTTCAAGTCTAACAGTATTTTTACCATTTTTAGACAGGTGTGGACTTTAGAATAATTATATTCCATTTCTCCTTGCTCATATTTTTTTTTTTATTTATTTTTTTTCAGCGTAACAGTATTCATTCTTTTTGCACAACACCCAGTGCTCCATGCAAAACGTGCCCTCCCCATCACCCACCACCTGTTCCCCCAACCTCCCACCCCTGACCCTTCAAAACCCTCAGGTTGTTTTTCAGAGTCCATAGTCTCTTATGGTTCGCCTCCCCTCCCCAATGTCCATAGCCCCCTCCCCCTCTCCCAATCCCACCTCCCCCCAGCAACCCCCAGTTTGTTTTGTGAGATTAAGAGTCATTTATGGTTTGTCTCCCTCCCAATCCCATCTTGTTTCATGTATTCTTCTCCTATCCCCCTACCCCCCCATGTTGCTTCTCCATGTCCTCATATCAGGGAGATCATATGATAGTTGTCTTTCTCCGATTGACTTATTTCACTAAGCATGATACGCTCTAGTTCCATCCACGTCGTCGCAAATGGCAAGATTTCATTTCTTTTGATGGCTGCATAGTATTCCATTGTGTATATATACCACTTCTTCTTGATCCATTCATCTGTTGATGGACATCTAGGTTCTTTCCATAGTCTGGCTATTGTAGACATTGCTGCTATAAACATTCGGGTACACGTGCCCCTTCGGATCACTATGTTTGTATCTTTAGGGTAAATACCCAGTAGTGCAATTGCTGGGTCATAGGGTAGTTCTATTTTCAACATTTTGAGGAACCTCCATGCTGTTTTCCAGAGTGGTTGCACCAGCTTGCATTCCCACCAACAGTGGAGGAGGGTTCCCCTTTCTCCACATCCTCGCCAGCATCTGTCATTTCCTGACTTGTTAATTTTAGCCATTCTGACTGGTGTGAGGTGATATCTCATTGTGGTTTTGATTTGTATTTCCCTGATGCCGAGTGACGTGGAGCACTTTTTCATGTGTCTGTTGGCCATCTGGATGTCTTCTTTGCAGAAATGTCTGTTCATGTCCTCTGCCCATTTCTTGATTGGATTGTTTGTTCTTTGGGTGTTGAGTTTGCTAAGTTCCTTATAGATTTTGGATACTAGCCCTTTATCTGATATGTCGTTTGCAAATATCTTCTCCCATTCTGTCAGCTGTCTTTTGGTTTTGTTAACTGTTTCCTTTGCTGTGCAAAAGCTTTTGATCTTGATGAAATCCCAATAGTTCATTTTCGCCCTTGCTTCCCTTGCCTTTGCCGTTGTTCCTAGGAAGATGTTGCTGCGGCTGAGGTCGAAGAGGTTGCTGCCTGCATTCTCCTCAAGGATTTGTTACATGTTTTAAAAGCACCAGGATAGTAGCCTTGATTAATACAATCAATACCATTTGGATGCATCCATATGTTTACTGTTTCCATAGATTTTCATTCCTTTTTGCATTCCCATGCTTCCAGATAGAATTATTTTCCTTCTATGTGAAGTACTTCATTACTATATATTTTAGTACAGATCTTCTGAAGATAAATTCTTTCAGTTTTTGTTTACCTAAAAATATTTATTTCATCCTCCTTTTTGAAGGATATTATTTTGTAGGCTGATGTTATATGTAATTTTATGTATATATGTATATATAAAATACTTTTTTGCACTGAGTTGTTAATTATAGTATATTCTGTCTTCCAATGTTTCTGTTGAACAGTCAACTATAAGACATTTTGGCTCATTTGGCAATAAAACCTCTCCTAGTCTGATTTAATGATTTTTTTTTTGCTATGATTTTTCAGCACTTTTACTATGATCTGCTTAGATGTGTCTTTTTTCCTCCATATTTATTCCCCTCAGAGCTCACAGTACTTCTTGAATATATGGCATGACTTTATATTCTTTCATAAGTTTTACAAATTTCTCAGTCATTATCTCAAATACTGCATCTGCCCCATTCTCCTTCTTCTTACAGAACTCCAATTACATATATGTCAGATTTCTGCACATTATCTCATATGTCTCTTATATTCTTTTCTACATTTTCTATTCTTTTTGTTTCTGTGATTTTTTTCTGAACATTTTCTTATTCTCCATATGCCAAATTACTAATTCTCTCTAGTTTCACCAAATGCTAATAAGCTGCCCATTAAGTTCTTAGTTTCAGATATTTGAGTTCTAGAATTTCTATTTGATTTTTAACAATTGGTAGTTCTCTGCCAAAATTCTTCTTCCGTGACTATTAATCATAGTTATTTTAAAGTCTGGGAAACACCAGTATCTGAACCTCCTGATAATAGATTTGTACCATCCTTGATTTAGGTCAGTTTTTTTATTTCTGTATGAATGAATTGGGTTTTTATTGGATGAAAGACACTGAAGATTTGTAAAAATAATTTGAAGAGCTGGGTGATGTTACCTTCCTTCAGAGAATCTACTTATGCTTTGGTGAAGCACCAAGTCCAAGAAAAGTTTGTTTTAATCAAATCAGAGATCAAGATGATTTGAAACTGGCCTTCAAGGCTAGTCTACTGGTTTACCCTAATTCTAGGAAGTTGTCCTTTGAGAGTCCCAGATGAAAAGGTGGCCTATTTATACAGAGTCTACCTCCTTGACAAATCCTCCACTCCAGTTTTTATTCCTGCATCTCCACATCACTCAAAGAATCTCTCCTCAGCTGCTCAGTTTTCCAACCCCTGGTTTCACTTTTGAAATCCACAATTTCCTTGCTGGGCTCATTTTTGTTAGTCTCCCTCTTGTTTCAGGTCTTGGCTTAAAAATGCTAGGTAGCTAACTGATGCCTTCATATGGTATGTTCTTCTTAATATTTTATCCAGAATTCACAATCATTCTCAATAGAACTGGTTTCAAGTAATCTAGTCAACCTCATGCACATTAATAGAAACGCTCTGACCCATGTTCTTTTTAATTTTTTTTAACCTATTGGCTTTTGACTGGTCTTTTCCTTCTACGTTATGTCACTTAAACCTTAAAAATATTTTTAGCCAGACTATTAGTGCATCCACACTAGGATCAGGTAGCTCAAAGTTTATATCAGCAATGCAATCTAGGGAAAAAAAGAGAGAGAGAGAGAGAGAGAGAGAAACCACGATCCAGCAAAAATGCTCCAGTGTCTAAGATATCTGTAAATGTTGACATATCCTCAAATTATCTCCCCTAGTTTTTACTTTCTTAGCACATCCATTTTTGTGAGAATTCTGGTGATTCACCTGTTATTGGACTCTAGTGCTCTGGGGTCATGATGGTTCGCAGACACCAGAGCTACCAGTTACTAGCTCTGGTAGAGACTTGATACAACCGAGGAAGCATGTATTTCCACTTGAGCCATTCCACAATTTACAAAAAAAAACACAACAACAACAACAAAAAAAACATTAACATTAGAATGAGTAGTATGTTTCCCTTAATGGTCAACAACCATTGTTTAAGGGAAACAGAAAAATAGCCCTGGAAATACATGGTACAAGCATAAAGTAGGGTCATTAGAAAGAAAACTTACAACTGGAGAAAACATCAGATTGCAAAAAACACCAAGAGTGCTTAGAATCCCACAGATCAGAGTAACTGGACTGGGCAGAGCTAGGTTCATCCTATAAAGTAAAGAACCCGGCCCTTGTGTCATTGTCAAGTGGTATGGGTACCAGATTACTTCAAGTGGACTATCTAACAATGGGAGCTTCCTGGCTGAAAGAATGTTTTAAAAAGAGTGTCTGGAGCTCAGATAAGATCAAATAAGGTATTAATTATTAGCCACATGGCAGGTGTCAGAGAGAGATTCTTGTTATCCTCACATTGAACAAGCATGCTCCTGCTGAGCTAAGTTTTTGTAAATCCATCAAAAGGCAGAAGAGAGTGAGCCACCAGGGTAATTTCCAAGGCAGGCCAAGAGGCAAGATTTATCTTTTCTCAGTTTTAGCCCTAGCTCGCCCTCCCATTATGTGTGTTGTTCAGACACGTGGCTCCCATCGGTCTCAGTCTCCTCATCAGTAGACTAGAGATAATAGAGGTGAGACTGGACAGATTCAATTCCAGCTCTGGTATTAGGACACTGTTTTCTAATTCTGCACAGAGTGTTTGCATGCTCAAGCTTTGCATAACATAATTTGTTCTTTCTCTAATCCACTTAGATCAGTGGGTTCTCAGCCTTGGATGCCCGTCAGAATCATTAAGATGTGCTTGTTTTTCATTTTTACTACAAACTATGTATATTACTTATGTAATCAGAAGAGTACATTAATGATCATGTACCCGTTACCTGACTGCAACAATTATCAATATTTGGCCATTCTTATTTTATCCATATCTTTGCCCACTCCCCAATCCATCTTCATTCAATTATCATTATTCTTAACAGTTTTAAAGTATAATTTGCATATATTGAAGTATAAAAGTCTTAAAAGTACAACTTTGATAAATGAGTACAACTATAAAATTCACATCCCTACCACAAGACAGAGTATTTCCACCTGCCCAGAAAGTTCCCATTTTGGAACTGCTTTAGAACTTCATATAAATGGAAACATACAGTTTGTATTATTTCGTCCGGCTCTGTTTGCTCAACATAAAAACATGGGTTTAATTTTTTTTTAAGATGTATTCCAATGTCTTATATATTTGGAAACAAGATATTTCACAAATAAAATGAAGAAATTGTCTCTGAGACAATAACATCTCAGACACTAATAAAAGTTGACTATGTTGAGAAATATCCAGGGGCATCAAAAAGCATATATGGCTTCAGTGCATATTTCTGCCACCAGTTATAATCGTATCCTTGTGCTTCACTTTAGTCTAACATCAAGTTGTTCCCCTGCTATCCTCCACCAGAAAGTGCACTCCCTGAGGGTCTCGGAAGATAATACTAATGTGGAAAAAGTTCTATAACTTAATGTGACTGACCCAGCTCTGACCTATAGCCACACGACTAGGAAAATTGTTTCAAAAGTGGTTTAGTCTGGTTTACATATATCTTAAAGGCAACTTGTGTATGGTGTGACTCAAATACAAGAAATAGCCGTTACCGCTTTGAAGGTGTGGGAAATGTACCAATGGTGCATGCAAGATCTTCACAATGTTCTAACAAGAGCCCAAAGATAAATCATCACGAAAGCAAGAAAGATGCAGCTATAATTTCTATGGGTTGAAGAAACTGGAAAAATCATTTCCTATAAACTCAAAAGGGAGAGAATTGTAATTGGCTGGCCTGTTTCAACCCAGATATCTATTGAACAGGTATTAATTTGTACTGTTTGTGCTGGCCAAGTTCTTCCCAAGCAGGAAATGCATTTGAAAATTTGTTAATGGCTATACCTTAAGAAGGTGTTTCAAGATAATACCAAATTTTTGAGAAAATCCTTAATGTTTCTCAATCACTTTTAGGTTGTTGGCCTCAAGTAAGGTTCCAACTCTACCTCTATAAAAGTTTTCTTACAAATGTTACTTAGAGGGTAAATAGTTGTAGGAAGTACATGGTAAAAAGAACTGCAAGGTTTTTCAATCCTTTGTCTTGAGCTGGGAAAGCCCGAGAATAAAGAAGAGGTGGAGGGAAATGTTTGCATCACTCAAAACACAGCAACAGCTGGTTCGCATCAAACGAAATGTTTTTAAATGTGCTAAAAGCTAATTCAAAATACGGAGAAAGAGATTCACTATGCACTGAGAGGGACATCCACCTTCCTCAAAACTTAGTTTCCTAAACGATCATGTCACTTTCCCATTCTGTATATGTGATCACGAGCTAACATTATAATCACAAAAGATAAGACTCTGCTTTTTTAAAAATTCAAAATCCTCCACAGCTCAGCAGCTGTGTATGATTAAGAATGTAAATAGACTCAGGAGACCGATTCCATTTCCAGGTTCTCTGTTTATGAATCACCTACCCAGGGACATAATTTTAATGGAAACAGAATTTCTTTCTAAAGCAACAAATAAATTAAACTTTCAGGAAGCCGCAGCAAGGCACTTCTTTACTCGTACTGATGCACGGAACAAAGGCAGACTCCTTTTTCTTTGCTGTAAGACACTTGCAGCAGCTAACAAGTCAGGAAATGACCGTTTCTCTGTTTTTCATTTTCTAGGAAAGGAAAAATATTAAGGCGGCCTTTTCGGTCACAGCAACTTAAACTCCAGTTCTTCCTCTAAAAGATCTGTCACTGAGGATGCGTACAGTACTGTTTTTTTTAAGATTTTATTTATCTATTTGGGAGAGAGTGAGAGAAGGCACGAAAGGGGAGAAGGTCAGAGGGAGAAGCAGACTCCCCACTGAGCAGGGAGCCTAAGGTTGACTCAGTCTTAGGACTCCAGGATCATGACCTGATGAGCCAAGCAAAGGCAGTTACTTAACCAACGGAGCCATCCAGGCACCTCTGACATATAGTACTTTTGATGGTGAAACTAGAATGTATCACTTAAGGCTCTTCAAGCCAAGCCTGGGTTGGCTGGTTCTATTAACCTGGCCCATGAAACTTAATATTGACCCTGGTTCATGTGCTTGATTTACAGTTCAAGACGAAATCCACTCAAAGTTCTGTGTTGTAAAAAACTGTGCTGTTTTTTAGCCAATTATCTAGCCCAGGGGACCCACTTCAAGCCAGGAAGCCATTATTCTTTCGGAGTAAAGGACAATGGGACGTGAGTACAAATCTAAGAAAAAATAATACTAAGTTATCTGAAATAAGAGGCTATACCTGGTGCTGAAGCTAAAGGTAATTCAACCCCCTTGGCATTAATACCATTCTGCTGCCTAGAAAATCGGCTTTTCTTTTCACTGCCTCGAGAAATTCTCCTCCATCATTCAACGCCTCACTCCAATATTATCTCCTCTATAAAGTCTTCCTCAGTTTCCCCAAATTATGGGTTGGCTCTTCCGCACTGCCAAAGATTTTTAATTTGTGCTTCTTTCCTTAAGAGTGGGATCTATCTTAATCCTCTTTGAAGCTAATCCTTTTTGAGGCTAGAATAGTATGTGGGGGAGGCCCTTAAATATCTTTGAGAAAAAGAAAGGAGAGAGGGAAAGGAGAAGGTAAAAATATTTTTTTAAAAAAAGTAAATAGATATTGCTACAGTAACTCTTTTTTTTCCTGAAAATTATTGTAATCACAAACCGTGTGAACTCTGTGAACTATCATCAACATAATTCAGTCTGTCAGATGGGGTACTTTAGTATCTCACAGCAGTGGCGAGAAGGTACATAGGTGTTACACAAACTTCTTTTATTACCACTAATCTTTAGGAAAATGAAATTTCAGAGTTATTATATAAGTTATAATATCAGTAAGATCTGGTTTGGTTTGCATTATTGGAGTGAATAGCTGCCTAATTAAAGCATAATGAAAGCTTGCAGGGAAGGAAAGAAAATCATATGGTTATTAAGAAAGGACTTTAAAGCAGACTCTACCATTTATTTGGGGCAACTGTTTCCCAGGAATGAATTGCTACATGTTAATGGGGTCAAAGACACTACATGATCCCCAAGGGCCCTTTCCTATTCAAAAGAGCTTTCAAAATAAAGTGCGGGTGGAACGAGAGGCGAGGGAGCTATTCCTTCATGCACCAAACGCATTCTCAGAGCACGAACATCTGTTTCAGTTTACATACTTTGAGTATGACTTTATACATGGAATTAAACTTAGGCAACATGCCTGAGAAGCCTGTCTCCAAAAGAACCGCATGTACCACCAACAGCTGGAATGTGTCTAGGTCCACATTCTGCACAGCCTAATACCCTGTGAGCCACCAAAGGACCCTGGTCTCAAAACTTAAATGTCAAAGAACAGCTCCTAATGCTCATGAAGATTTTATAGTTGAGACGGTTAAGATAGGAAAGGAAAAGGAATCTGACTCTGAAACAACATACAGTGCTAGAATTCAAAGAGATGTTCCTGTAAATAAAGACAATTAAAGATCCAAAAGTCATTTTGAATTTCTTTATATTAAGAGATGCTTATTCAATAACATTTCCCCAGTTTTACTAAGCATTAAAAATATTTTTCATGTACTAATAAGACAAGGATAATTTCTTACAGACTGAAGTGTGATAGGAACCAGGCAAAACTAATGATGTTCCTTTGCTGCCACCATGTGGTCCATCTGTATTTTTGCAGTCACAGTTTCAGTTTGTAAATAATAATTTTTATACCTAGTTCTGAAGACTTTACCATCAGCTCGAATCGCTGGTATGCAAACACTATAATAACTTGAGGGAACACAGGGTCTGTTCCCAGATGATGAACATACTAATAAATTATCAACCAGTAAGTAGCGACTACGATCCCACAATGCAGGAAGCATTGCATTCTATCTGGAAGAACAACCCACGGCCTTGTTCACAAAGCGTATACACCTGTTAACAGCAACACATGACAAATCTCTGAAAACGGTGAAACATTCATGAAAGAAACTGAAGACAATGTAAACAAATGGGAAGACTTTCCATACTCATGGATTAGAAGAACAAATATTGTTAAATGTCCATACTACCCAAAGTAATCTAAAGATCCAATGCAATCCTTATCAAAACAGCAACAGCACTTTTCACAGTACTAGAACAGAGAATACTAAGATTTGTATGGAACCATGAAAGACTCCAAACAGTCAAAGCAATCTTGAGAAAGAAGATAAGATGGAGTTATCACATCCCAGATTTCAAGGTACACTACAAAGTGGTAGTAATCAAAACGGCATGGTCCTGGCACAAAAATAAACACACAGCTCAGCGGAACAGAACAAAGACCCCAGAAATAAACCCACCTTTATATGGTCAATAATCTTTGACACAGGAGGCAAGAATATACAATGAAGAAAAGACATTCTTTTCAATAAATGGTGTTGGGGAAACTAGAGAGCTATATGCATAAGAAATTGGGCCATTTTCTAACACCATACACAAAAATAAACTCAAAATGGATTAAAGGCCTAAATGTGAGATCTAAAACCATAGAAATCCTAGAAGAAAGCTCAGGCAGCAATTTCTTTGACACTAGCCATAGTAACATTTTTTCTTAAAATGTCTTCTAAAGTAAATAAAACAAAAGTAAAAATGAACTTTTTGGACTATACTAAAAAACAAACAAAAAAAACAAACAAAAAAAAACTTTTCCACAGCAGATGGAACCATCGACAAAACAACCTATTGAATGGCAGAAGATATATACAAATGATATGTCCAATTAGGGGCTACTATCCAAAATTAAAGAACTTATAAACATAAACATATAATAACTTTATATGTTTTTAAACATATACACACAAACACATGTGTGTTTTATAAACACAACTTTACAAACACAAACAACTTAATACAAAAAAAAAAAAAAAAAAAAAGCAAACCAGGGGTGCCTGGGTAGCTCTGTGGGTTAAGCCTCTACCTTCAGCTCAGGTCATGATCTCAGGGTCCTGGGATCGAGCCCCACATTGGACTCTCTGCTCGACAGGGAGCGTGCTTCCCCCTCTCTCTGCCTGCCTCTGTGCCTACTTGTGATCTCTGTCTGTCAAATAAATAAATAAAATCTTTAAAAAAAATAATAACCAATCTGATTAAGAAGTCGGCAAAGGAACTGAATAGATATTGTTCCAAAAAAGACACAAAAATGGCCAACAGACACATGCATAGATGCTCCACACCATCAGTCAGCAAGAAAATGCGAATCAAAACCACAGCGAGATGTCACCTTACACCTATCAGAATGATTATTAACAAAAAGACAAAAAATAACATGTGGTGGCAGAGATGTGGAGAAAAAGGAACCCTTAGCAACTATGGGTGGGAACACAAATTCATGCAGTCACTGTGGAAAATAGTATGGAGTTTCCCCCAAAATATTTTTTTAAAATATATACTGTATGATCCAATAGTTCCACTACTGATTATTTACCCAAAGAAAAAGAAAACACTAATTCAAAATGATACATGAAGCATTATTTTTAATGTTTTTGCCGCATTTTAATGTTTAATATGTTTATTGCAGCATTATTTACAATAGCCAAAATATGGAAGCAGCCCAAGTGTCCGTCAATAGATGAATGGATAAAGAAGATGTGGTGCATTTGTGTGTGTGCGTGTGTGTGCGTGTGTGTGTGTGTGTATGAATATTACACAGCTATTTAAAAAAAAAGCATGAGCTCTTGCCATTTGCAACAACATGGATGGACCCAGAGGGTATTATGCTAAGTGAAGTAAGTCAGACTAAGACAGACAAATAGCATATGATCTCATTCATATGTGGAATCTAAAATACAAAACAAATGAACAAACCAAAAAAAGCAGAATCGGACCTTTAAATACAGAGAACCAGTGGAGGCCAGAAGAAAGGGGAGGGAGGGAGGACAGGCAGAGAAGATGAAGGAGAGTGAGAGATGCAGCCTTCCAGTTCCTCAGCAAAGACGTCACAGCATAGGGAACACAGTCAGTGATTCTGCAACGTATCGTACGGTGGAAGCTGGTAGCTACACTCGTGAGCACATGGTATAGTGATGCCGCATACCTGCAATCAGTGTCACATCTGGGTGTCAACTACACCCCCAACAACTGTCAACATAGTTAAATGAAGTATTAACATGAGACAACTCAAGAGCTGTGATACAATTGGACAGGAATGAGTAGTAAAGAAAATTTCAAGTGCTCTGAGTGGAAAGTAGGAAGACATGAGAAAGTTCACTGAGGAGAATTTAGTTTTGTGGTTCTTAGAAAGGATTTAGATACACAGAATGAAAGCAGGTGGAAATAATATTTGAAAAGGCACAGAGCTAGAATCCTCGGGAATGCTGGGAGGCCATACCCACTGTGAAGTTCAGAGAGGTAAGTAAAAGAAGATAAATCAGAAAGATGTCAGGACAATTTGTGGCAGTCCTTTAAGCCAAGAAGCCTGAATTTGGGGAGTCAGTCTCTGATTCAACATATCATGCATTTTTCCCCATTGTAAATACAATCCCTCAGCCACAGGAGCACCTGTGAGTTTATATGAAAATAATTATTTCCAAAACTAAGAATGATCCAGCAGCTCATATCCTCCAATCCCCCACCTTGAGTAAGTGACTGGAAGTTCCCAGGGTCCTGATATCATCACTGCCAAATCTCCAGGGAGAAAATTTTTCAATAAATAAGTATCATAAAGGATGGCGACTGGGCCCAGGAGATGTGAGACATGCTTCCTAGTGTTTTACTGGAGTCTTCTGTTCTATTCTGAGAGGGTAGTTGTTGGGTCCATTATCAAAGGAACAAGACTGAGATAAATTGAAAGTTATGTAGAGTTTTATTCATGCCAAGCATCAAGAATTGACTGACCGGTCAGGGCCATCTCCTAAGAGAGCGACCACTCCCAATCTTACAGGCTACCTTTTATTGGGTAGAATTGCAACCCATATCTTGGTATCTCAACCCACTGGGTTTGTGCGTCTCTCGTTGATTAGCTAGTTTCATCTGGTCTGGTGACGTGTTATTCAAGATTACTCCATACTAGGACAGTTAGAAACAGTACTTTCTGGGAAGGCTTAGTCAGTTGACATATTCAGTGTGAATAATAAGATCGTCGTCCTTCCTAAGATGGAGTCATTTTGGTTTGGGCAAGACCTTCTCACTGTTGCAAACAGCACTTCGTACTGATTGGATGTCTTCATCTGGCCTGACTCGTCCTTGTATTCTGGGCTCTGTTATCAGGAACAAGCCGACTACATTTTACTGGTTTCCCAGACTTGCTTCTAGGTAAGTTTCCCGGGGCGGGGGGGGGGGGGGGTGTAATTTAAGTTTACTGCACAGAGAACAAAATGACTATTTAACCGAAATGGAGTCACTCTGGCTAAATAGGTCCTTACATTCCCCCCTTTTCTTGGAAATTAGTCAAATCTTTGACTTTGAAGCTTGTTTTATGTCCTCCTGTTGTAAGGGGTTATATTGAGCTTGTAGGATTAACATTTTTATTGCTCCAATTCTCTTCTGTACTAATGACATTAGGGCGTTTATAATGCAGGGGCCAAAAAGTAACATTAGTAATAGTATAACCAGGGGGCCTGCAATTGCTGATATTAGGGAAGTCATCCACGGAGACCAGTTGAACAAACTTTCATACCATCCCTGGGAGCTCCTGCGTTGTTGTTCGCGCTCATCTAGTTTCTTTTTAACAGCTGCCAGACTGTTTTTAATGACTCCGGTATAATTTACCCAGAAGCAGCATTCTGTTCCTAGGGCTACGCAGAGCCCCCCTTTTTCTAGGAATAGTATGTCGAGCCTTCTTCTATTTTGCAGTACTACTTCAGCTAAAGAGCTTAAGGAATCAGTTAGCTTGTCTATATTTTCATGCATATGGCGTAGGTCAGCATCTACTTGTGACCCAAGAGTCTCAAAATCTACCTTTTCCTTTATTACAGCTGCGGTTCCGACTGCTGTGGACCCTGCTTTCCCTGCCACAAGCAGTGCTGGAATTAGGATGGGACCACACACTCTGTCCATTTTATCCCTGCAGCAAGATGTTGGAACCCCTCGGGTCCTCCATAATAATCGATTCGGGGAAGAATGTGGGCAGTTATGCAGAGTTCGTTCCAGGAAGAGTTTGGGAACAAAGTGAGATTAAGGCATGGCGTGAGCCTTGAACTGCAAGCAAACCCAGCTCTGGTGGGGGCCTTAAGGAAGTTAGTGAAGACGGTAGGGACTATTATGGTCTTACATAGGTCTCTATATGGGGAAGCTTGTCTACCTTTTTGTGTTGCAAGGAAAAGTCCCTTTCCTTCTATATCCCCTAGGGTTAATCTAGGTAACTTTCCCCATTCACAAGAGTCATAAGAACTCCCATTTTGAATCTGTTCCTTTTGAGTCCCTATGATAAGTTTGGCCCCTATTCCAATATAATATGGGGGCTGAGGGTTTAAGCATAGCCAACAGTCTCGAGTAATATTAGGGTCTGAAGTATTTAGAAAGCTAAACATTGAATCCACCAGTGGGAGTAAAACTTTTGCAGCGCTGTTGTCATTGTCAACACTATCTTTTTTATCCTCCATGACAGTGTTTTTTGGGGTTGGGGTGGCGGGTGGTCTGGTTGGTTTTGGTGGCTTGGGAGGATTTAAAACTGGGTTCGCCCTATAGGCCGGGGTGACTCCCTAATCTTTATTTTTTGGATGGTGAACTGTCCGCCTCTGTCTGTGCCACTTTCATAATATCTGAGGCCCCAGGATCGGCCATACTCCCAAAGATGGTCTTTGGGGTTGGTGATTGTGATAGTTATACTTGTACAAAACCTCCCATATTGCCAGGATGCAGTTGAGGGGAAGGTCCCCCCAGTCAAATTCCCAACAAATTCTTTTTGTGTTACACAGTTGTTTGTCCTGGTGGGTGCTATGGTTATATGAGGATCGTGGTTTGTTCCCCAGTCAGAGGCTATTGTCTCACAACCCATCGTGCACAGTAATATTCTGAGGCTCCCCCACATCCTGTACAGACCCCTGTGCTAGGACACATGTAATAAGGGGCATACGTGATGCAGGGGGTTAAGGGTGCCAGTTGACATATGGTTACATTAAATTGCAGTCGGCTGATGAGTTAGCCATTCCTGATTTGTATAACCTTTTCCATCTTTCCTAATTCTGTTTGTCTAATTTCCCACTTACACTTTTCTGTCTTATGAGGTGACTCAGAAGCTCTTACACAAACAGGTAACAATAGGAGCAACAATGAACTCAATGAACTCATTGTCTTTTGAGTCTTAGCTTTAGTCCACGGTCGGCAGGGTCCATCGGCAGTGGCTTCCATTTCTGGGGGGCATCCTTGTCCTCGGCTCATTTGACATGACACGCATGAATCCAGGCCCTGATGCCTTCTACCTTTATTGTTGTGGGGTGGTCAGGATGACAGTAAATGGTGCCTTCCAGCGAGGCTCCAAGTTTTCCACTTGATGGCAACGTATCTAAACCAAGTCCCCAGGTTGGTAAGGATGTGGTTCCACCTCTGTCTCAGTCTCAGTGTAGGCAGCTCGGATCCCTGTGTGGGCTCTTTTTAAGACAGACTGTAGCACCTGCAGTGACTGGAGTCCAGACTGATCAGTCATTTCCGCTAGGACAACCTCTTGTAGCCGTGGGCAGAGTGGAGGGGTTCTCCTGAACATTATTTCAAATGGGGTAATCTTGTTTAAGTAGGGTGTACATTGCGCCCTAAGGAGGGTGAAGGGAAGGAGATCCACCCATCCACTGCCAGTCTCCAGAATTAATTTTGTCAAGGTCTCTTTAAGAGTCCAGTTCATTCTCTCTACTCGCCCAGAGCTCTGGGGCCGGTAGGCACAGTGTAGTTTCCAATTAGTGCCCATGGCCCTGGCCAGTGCCTGTGAAACTGAACTCACAAATGCAGGGCCATTGTCTGACCCGATTGCGAGAGGCAGCCCAAACCTAGGAATTATTTCTTCTAGTAGCTTTTTGGCTACCATTTCTGCCGCCTCATGTTTGGTGGGAAAAGCCTCTACCCAGCCTGAGAAGGTATCCGTAAAAACTAGCATATACTTGTGTCTATATTTTCCCTGTTTCATCTCTGTAAAATCCACTTCCCAATAAATTCCTGGTTCTTTCCTTCTTTCTCTTTTCCCTCTTCCTGTTCTAGTTCCTCCCACATTTACCGCCTGACATTGAGCACATCTATCAACCACATCCTGAACCATACGCCCTAATTTAGAAACCTGGAACTGCTTGCCCATAAGCTCCTTAAGCTTTCGTGTCCCTAAATGAGTGCCCTGATGTATCTGCTCTACTAATTTTTTCCCTAGTCTTTGAGGAAGAATTAACTTTCCTGTCTTAGTCTTAGCCCAATCCCCTTCATAATCTAGTTTAGCCCATTTTTGTAAATATTTTCAATCTCCCTCTGAGTAGTCTGGTCTTTCTGGCAGGGCCGGAGCCGGGAGTGTAACCAGCTCTCGTGCCGGTTCTTGGGCTGCTTGTTTTGCAGCTCCATATGCCAATTGGTTTCCTTTTGAGATCAGATCTGTCCCCTTTTGGTGTCCCGGGCAATGCATAATGGCCACCTCTTTTAGGTCCCAAATAGCCTGGAGGAGAGCCAATATTTCTCCTCTGTTTTTAATTCCTTTTCCTTCTGTTGTTAATAGGCCCCTTTCTTTATAAATAGCCCATGTATATGGAGAGTAGCAAAGGCGTACCTGCTGTCCGTATAGATGTTGGCGGTTTTACCTTTGGCCATCTGCAGTGCCTTAGCGCCTGCAATCAATTCCGCTTTTTGTGCCAAAGTTCCATGTGGCTGGGCCGCCTTCCAGAGCTCCTGTTCAGGAGAAACCACTGCAGCCCCCACATACCTCTTTCCATCAGCCATGTAGCTACTGCCGTCTGTGAACAGAGTCATCTCCGCATCTGGGAGGGGAATGTCTCTGAGATCTGACCTTATTCCTGTGACTTGGGTTAGGACCTCCCGGCAGTCGTGTGGATGCTCAACCAGGTCCTCTGGCAGCAGCGTGGCTGGATTTAGCACCGCTGGGGGCCGGAAGGTCACTCTTGGTTCATTAAGGAGGAGGGCCTGATACCCTGTCACTCGAGCATTCATCATTCACCAGTCTGGTGGAATCCGGAGAAGGCCCTCGATAGCGTGAGTGGTGGTCAAGACGAGATTTTGACCCAAAGTCAATTTACTTGCATCCTTGACCAGGAGAACCATGGCAGCAATTATTCAGAGGCAAGAGGGGAATCCAGTTGCTACCAGATCTAGTTTCTTGCTAAGATAGTCTACTGGTCTTTGCCAAGGCCCTAGAGTCTGAGTCAAAACTCCTTTGGCCACCCCCTGACTTTTCATCCACATATAGGTGAAAGGGCTTGGTAACATCTGGGATGGCCAATGCTGGGGCACTCAGTAAGGCTGCTTGTAATTCCCGAAATGCTCCTTCTGCCTCAGCTGTCCAGTCTACAGTAGTGAGTTCTCCCTTAATCAGTTCATAGAGAGGTCGGACAATCTCTGCAAACTGCAGTATCCACAGTCTGCCATAGCTCACTGTCCCAAGAAACTCCCTCACTTGTTGGGGCATGGTGGGGCGGGGGCATCAGGGTGATCACCTGTTTCCTCAGGTGGTCTGTGAACACACTCCCTCGTGGAGATCAAAGCCTTAAGTGGCATGGCTCTGACAAAGCTGTGCTTTCTTTGCTGACACCCGATAACTTTTTTTCCTGCAGAGTCTGTAAGAGAGCTCTTGTCCCCCACAAGCATGACTCATAGTCCTTAGCGGCTATCAGCAAGTCATCAACATACTGTAACAGAGTGACTCCCGGGTTGGTGGTCCTATACTCACGCAAATCCTCATGTAGAGCCTCGTTGAAGATGATAGGTGAATTCTTGAATCCTTGGGGAAGTCTTGTCCAGGTGAGCTGGCCTTGGAATCCTTCCTGTAGGTTGGACCACTCAAAAACAAAGAGGGGCTGAGACTCTTTTGCCAAAGGTATGCAGAAAAATGCATCCTTGAGATCTAAGATGGTATACACAGCTCTTTGGGGGCCCAGGAGGGAGAGTAGGGTATAGGGGTTAGGCACCATTGGATGCATATCTTCAACCAATTTATTAACTTCCCGCAAGTCCTGAATGGGTCAGTATTCCCCAGTCTCCACCTTTTTGACGGGCAGCAAAGGTGTGTTCCATAAAGACTTGCAAGGAACTAGGATCCCGTCTCCTCGGAGGCAGTTAATGTGTTTTTTTATCCCTTCCTTTGCTTCCCAGGGTAGGGAGTACTGCCAGACGTGAACGGCCGTGGCCATTGCTTTTAACTGTACCACTACTGAAGGCCGTCCCTTGGCCAGGCAGGGAGGCTTCCCTTCTGCCCAGACTTCAGGAAACTCAACCTGTAGGGTTTGGAGAAGGCTTTCCTCCCTTGTCTCTTTTGGTTTTGAGGCTGGCTCATAAAGGAGGTGTTCATCTACTGCTATAAGCATCTGTACAGTGGGTTGTCTCAAAGTCACAGTTATGTCTCCTTCTGAGAATTGAATGCCAGCCCATAGTTTGTGGAGGAGATCCCTTCCCATTAGGTTATGGGGCATTAGGGAGGACCAAGAATCGATGTTTGACTACTCCTGAGGCCAAATTTAAAGTCCTTTCTGTTGTCCATTTATGTTTTTCTGTGCCATTTGTCGCTTGTACCCAGACTTCCTCTCCAGATAATTTTCCCATAGGCTTTAGTAATGATGAAAATTGGGCTCTGGTGTCCACCAAAAAATCAATTGATTTCCCCTCCACCTCAATTTTAACCCAAGGTTTGGGGAGGGGCTCCGAACCACGGCCCCTTCAGTCTTTAGTGCCAGCATTGCCACCTTCATATTAGGGCACTCCCTGGCCCAGTGTCCTTTTTCCTTGCAGTAAGCACACTGATCTGAATCTAAGTCTTCCCACCTGCTTTCTCTGTGCTTTGGCTTTTCTCTCCACGGACCATCCCCTACCTGCCTTTTCCTTCTCCATTGATCTTTTTCCCCCATCTCCTTGCTGCCTCATGTAATGCCAAAACCTTAACTATTTTTCTAATGTTTTCCATCTTCTTGTGTATCCCTGTTGTTAAACACATTTTCTGCTATTCTCACTAACTCAGTCAGATTCTTTCCTTCAAATCCTTCAATTCTCTGAAGTTTCTTCCTTGTGTCTGGTGCTGACTGACTGTCAAAGGCAAGATTTATTGCCCTCTGATTTTCAGGCGCCTCAGGGTCCATCAGGCTTTTATAGGCTTCAATAAGCCTTTCTAGAAAAGCCCCCAGAGACTCATCCTTACCTTGAGTCACCACACTAATTTTAGATAAATTTATGTGTCTCCTTGCAGCCACATGGAGGCCTCCCAGCAGAGTCTGGCAGTAGAAACGTAAGTTCTCCTTACCTTCATTGGAATTTGGATTCCAGTTGAGGGGTTCCTTTGGGCAGTAGTCTTCCATTCGCCGGGGATCAAGGTCCCAGTCAAGTCTTTCACTTATCACTTTATGGGTCTCTTGCAAAATGTGATCCCTCTCTTCTGCATTAAAGAGGGCCATAAGGAGCTGCTGAATATCCACCCAGGTGGGTTGGTGGGTAAGAAAGACAGTTTCCAAGAGACTAATTAAATCCTGAGGGTGGACAGAGAAAGATTTATGTTGGGCCTTCCAGTTATAGATATCAGAAGAGGAAAAAGGGATATAGGTTAGATGAGGGGCCCCTCTCCCATCCAGCAGAACGACCTCATGGAGAGGCAGGATTGGTGCTGGTGAAACCAGTGGGGTAGAGGGCGGCAGAGGTGGGTAGAGGGAAGGGGAGGAATCGGGGCGGTCTTTCTGCTCAGTGGTTCCATAGGTGGATCCTGACCATGTATGTGGTGGACTGGTAAAGGTGTCTCGGGACTGAGAGTCAGGTTTAGGGGACAGATAAGAAGGGGGAGAATCCATGTCTTCCACATCTGATGGAGGCAGAATGGCCTTTCTTGGTTCCCCCTTATCTTTCTGTTCCAGTTTTGGTGATCTGACCTGCCTTAGAGGGAGGGAAATGGTTTTGTTAGTAGGGGGAAGGTGAGACTTGAGCCATGATGGTGGCTCTTCCACCAGGTATCGCCAGGCCACAATGTACGGTATTTGGTCTCGATGGAAATCGAAGACCTTACTCTGGGTAGAGTAGATTTGAGCCAAGGCAAACATCCCTTCCAGTGGCCATCCTGTGGAGAAAGTGGGCCACTCCAATTGGCAGAGTGTTTTTAGTTTTCCTGGATAAACCTTGTCACCCGACTGGGTGGCTTTATCTTGAAAATCCTTGAAATGTTGGAGAACAAGACTTAGAAGTGTCATGGGTCCCTTACTCTCCACTTGCCCCATTTTCAAACACAAGAAACAACACAATAGACAACAAAGAAACAAAACAAAGACAACCGCAGACCCAGTAGCCCTTCCTCAATCAGATATCAAGTCTAAGGGTGTGCAAGATATAATCCCAGCTCAAAACATAACCTGCCACTGGTGGGGAATTTCTCGGTCCCCTAACTGCCTGGGGGACTCGACCCCCCCCCCCCCAGTGACCGCCCAGGGGTACTCAAACCCCCTGGTAACCGCCCAGGGGGACTCTAACCTCCTGAAATGGTGGGGGACTCGAACCCCCTGGTAACCGCTCAGGGGGACTCTAACCCCCTGAAACGGTGGGGGACTTGAACGCCCTGTGACCGCCTAGGGGGACTCTAACCCCCAGCAATCTACTAATGGAGGTATGGGGCATCCCTGCATCCACTCCAGCCCTGGGGAGCAATACTGCATCCAGGTTTTCCCTGGTGGGCCATACCCCTGGAGCTCCACAACCAGACAGACAGAAAGACAGAGTCTCGAAAGATGAGGTCTCAAGATCTTACCTCCAGAGGCTTTTCCCAGAAATTCTGATGCTGGCTCAGTTCTCATCGTTTGATCCCAGACAAGCCCCCAATGTTGGGTCCATTATCAAAGGAATGAGACTGAGATAAATTGAAAGTTATGTAGAGTTTTATTCATGCCAAGCATCAAGAATTGACTGACCGGTCAGGGCCGTCTCCTAAGAGAGCGACCACTCCCAATCTTACAGGCTACCTTTTATTGGGTAGAATTGCAACCCATATCTTGGTATCTCAACCCACTGGGTTTGTGCGTCTCTCGTTGATTAGCTAGTTTCATCTGGTCTGGTGACGTGTTATTCACGTTATTCACTAGGACAGTTAGAAACAGTACTTTCTGGGAAGGCTTAGTCAGTTGACATATTCAGTGTGAATAATAAGATCGTCGTCTTTCCCAAGATGGAGTCATTTTGGTTTGGGCAAGACCTTCTCACTGTTGCAAACAGCACTTCGTACTGATTAGATGTCTCCATCTGGCCTGACTCGTCCTTGTATTCTGGGCTCTGTTATCAGGAACAAGCTGACTACATTTTACTGGTTTCCCGGACTTGGTCCTAGGTAAGTTTCTCAGGGGGAGTGGGGGGGTGGGTAATTTAAGTTTACTGCACAGAGAACAAAATGACTATTTAACCGAAGTGGAGTCACTCTGGCTAAATAGGTCCTTACAGTATTCTGTTGAGAAGAAAAATTTTAACAAAGAAGGCAAAGAAATTTAGGCTCCCAGGCCTCTCTGCCAGTTGAGTATAATACAGTGGGCTGGGGAGGGACAGAGTCAGATAACCGGGTGAAGGGCTGGGACAATGGCAAGAGTGACTCTTGGGAAGTCCAGGCAAAAGGAAAAACTAACATTTGGATCTACTTGCTTCAAACAGCAGATATAAAAATTCAAAAAATAAGCTTAAAAGCTTATTGTGGGTCATATCCTATTGGATGCTCTCCTGTTCCTAAAAATGAAGCTACAGAACACCATGGAGAATAAAGGATTTCCAAAATGAGGTTCAAATAAGTTCCTTGATCTTCACCTGTACAAAATCATAAAGGAAATTTACACACAGCCCTCTTGAGGAAAAAGCAGTAATTGCCAATGAAATACAGTAAAAATTCATCTTGTAAAAGGAAACATTCTCATAATTTAACATGGTACCCACAGATGTTCCTGCCCTCTAAACAACAGCTCTTAGCATTGATATGCAGATTAGACATGGTTTCTCTGTATTCTCAAGTTTCAAATGGATTCCTGGGACCTAAAGATTCCTAAGAATTGTTTCTGACCCTTAAATGCTGCTCTTTAGCCATAAGACACAACTACATTAGATATTCAAGCCTGTTCTTTAATTCTTATATTTTGTTTGTAAGAAAACTTTGTAGGCAGAGCTTTCTCTATATGATAGAAAAGCAACATGAGGCTCTATCCGAATATTAGGATTAAATAGTAGGGGCCAGCAAAAGCAAAGGAATGATAGTCCCCTCAATCACAAGCACTAACAGAATATAATGGAAAAAACTCTGAAGTAAGTTTATCTTGTCATTATCATTCTGGCCTCTTAAGAAAAAAGCCAGTTAACTAATTTTCAGTCTTCTCTAATGTTCTAATAAATGCCATTTAAAGATAAAAATTTTCTTCTTAATACTGCTTTCTTTGCAGTTTTGGTTAAGTTGGTGTTCTCGTGAGTTCCAATAGTTTTTTTTTCCAGGATTTTTTTGTTTATTTATTTGACAGAAAAAGAGACAAAACACAAGCAGGGGGCAGTGGCAGAGGAGGCGAGAGCAGTAGGCTCCCCCACTGAGCAGGGAGCCTAACATAAAGAACGCCCGGATATGGACAATACAAAACAGAGTAGACAACAGCAACATGTAATTAAGAACTTTTTGAAGTTCTACAGTATTTGGAAAACCAACTTGCTGTAGAATGTAGTCTTGAAAATAATACTGTGTTGGAGATTTTGAAAGTTTCCGCCATGTTCACTCATTTCTTAGCAACTGGTCTCCAATCTTGTTTGTGCACCTCAACAGCTTAAGAAATAATTTGGGTACACATACCCAAACATATGTGTATTTACTTATTTATAAATGTTCTGTATACATATAAACATGTAAATATAGAAATATAAATATTTAGTACTACACTCGTATCTTGTAAACACAAAAACAACATAGAACTGAAGAGAAATGATATAAGAGAAGCTACAAAGAGAGGTTAATGACATCTGATTCTCATCAGAGGCAGTGACTGGTCATTCTGTTACAAAAGCAGAAAAACTATTTCTTACGGTCTTTTTGCTTTCAATCTCCATCAAGCCTAGCTATACTTCCTATAATTTGAATCCATGGATTTCCCAAACCCCCATCCCTACCTTTTCCCAATAAGGACATTTATTGAGAGTGTTTCTGTTTCTGGCAATCAAATGATCATGAAAACAACAATTTATAAGTAAATATTATTTACTTATAAGGCATTGTGTTCCTTTCATTTATATACATTTGAAGTATTCTACTTAATGCTATTGTTTAATATTTGAGGCAATGATGAATCGATTGCTGTCCTGATAAATTTACTTTAGACACAGAGCTGCATAAACTCACTAATCCAAGAATAATTTTAAAAGCTAAATTTGGCAATAGGTATTTTATTTCTTTTTTTTTTAAAGATTTTATTTATTTATTTGACAGACAGAGATCACAAGTAGGCAGAGAGGCAGGCAGAGAGAGAGGAGGAAGCAGGCTCCCCGCTGAGCAGAGAGCCCAATGCAGGGCTCGATCCCAGGACCCTGAGATCATGACCTGAGCCGAAGGCAGAGGCTTAAACCACTGAGCACCCAGGCGCCCCAGGTATTTTATTTCTAGGCATGTTTTCAAAGTATTAATATACTTCACTTAAATATAAACTGGTCTCCAATCTTGTAGTAGGTCCATAGGACATTCTTCTCTGATATCTCTCCTATGCACAAATGATCTTACCATAAGAAACATAACTCGGGGGCCCCTGGGTGGCTCAGTGGGTTAAGCCTCTGCCTTCAGCTCAGGTCATGATCTCAGGGTCCTGGGATTGAGCCCCGCATTGGGCTCTCTGCTCAGCAGGAAGCATGCATCCCCGACCCCTCGCCTGCCTCTCTGCCTACTTGTGATCTCTCTCTCTGTGTCAAATAAATAAATAAAATCTTTTTTAAAAAGAGAGAGAGAGAGAGAGAGAAGAAACATAACTTAGAGCTTCAAAATCCAAATCCTTGTGGCCTTCTGTTTCAACTTTTGTGTCCCAAGTTCCTATATGGGAGACTCTGACTGGCTCCTTGGTTTGGATACCCTCTCCAATTATCTGTGCCGTGGCGGCATTTCTCTGATGCAATAGTTTCCAAAGGGAGTCACTTGTAAGATGATGCCTGGGGATACAAGATTTCAAAATTCTAACTGCAACTTACCGCTAATATTTACTTCATTCTCACCTCACCTGGCAAGCACAGAAGCTGTCCTGCTTAAGAGTCAAATGTCCCACAAGAAGCAATACCTCTTGTAATAAATCCATAACCATTACTTCCAGAGGTCATGTGAGGGACATGTTCAATTACAAGACTGAACACAGGGGCGCCTGGGTGGCTCAGTGGGTTAAGCCTCTGCCTTCAGCTCAGGTCATGATCTCAGGGTCAGTGCATTGGGCTCTCTGCTCAGTGGGGCGCCTGCTTCCCCCCTCTCTCTGCCTGCCTCTCTGCCTACTTGTGATCTCTCTGTCAAATAATAAATAAAATCTTAAAAAAAAAAAAAACAAGACTGAACACACTCAGAGGAACATAAATTAAAACATCCTTATCAGACATGTATGGCTCATTTGTAGTTCCTCCTTGTCCAGATGCAACTTATTAATCAGGGGTCATTTTACTATAGATGATACTGCCTGTAATATACATGATATTCTATTTTCATACAGTTTCCAGTGGGACAGAGATGGCTTCACTTATTTGTGGAGCATAAGGAATAGCATGGAGGACATTAGGAGAAGGAAGGGAAAATGAAGGGGGGGAGTCAGAGGGGGAGACGAACCATGAGGGACTATGAACTCTGGGAAGCAAACTGAGGGTTTGAGTTGGGGGAGGATGGGCTAGCCCAGTGATGGGTATTAAGGAGGCACATATCGCATGGAGCACTGGGTGTTATACACAAACAATGAAGAGCACTACATCAAAAATTAATGGTGTAGTATATGGTGACTAACATAACATAATAAAAAAAAGAAGAAGAAAGTTAACTCAAGGTCACATTACTATGGTAGAAGCAGTAAAGGTTTTATTAAATCCTTTACCCACGCCCCCTACAATGGGCTCTTTTTTTTTTTTAATTTATTTATTTTTATTTGCTTATTTACTGCATAACAGTGTTCATTGTTTTGGCATCACACCCAGTGCTCCATGCAGTACGTGCCCTCCCTATTACCCACCACCTGGTTCCTCAACCTCCCACCACACCCCACCCCCTCCCACCGCCCCTTCATAACCCTCTGGTTGTTTTTCAGAGTCCACAGTCTCTCATGGTTCATCTCCCCTTCCAGTTTCCCTCAACTCCCTCTCCTCTCCATCTCCCCATGTCCTCCATGTTATTTGTTATGCTCCACAAATAAGTGAGACCATATGATACTTGACTCTCTCTGCTTGACTTATTTCGCTCAGCATAATTTCTTCCAGTCCTGTCCATGTTGCTACAAAAGTTGGGTATTCGTCCTTTCTGATGGAGGCATAATACTCCATTGTGTATATGGACCACATCTTCCTTATCCATTCATCCGTTGAAGGGCATCTTGGTTCTTTCCACAGTTTGGCGACCGTAGCCATTGCTGCAATAAACATTGGGGTACAAATGGCCCTTCTTTTCACTACATCTGTATCTTTGGGGTAAATACCCAGCAGTGCAATTGCAGGGTCATAGTGAAGCTCTATTTTTAATTTCTTCAGGAATCTCCACACTGTTCTCCAAAGTGGCTGCACTAACTTGCATTCCCACCAGCAGTGTAAGAGGGTTCCCCTTTCTCCACATCCTCTCCAGCACACGTTGTTTCCTGTCTTGCTAATTTTGGCCATTCTAACTGGTGTTAGGTGGTATCTCAATGTTGTTTTAATTTGAATCTCCCTGATGGCTAGTGATGATGAACATTTTTTCATGTGTCTGATAGCCATTTGTATGTCTTCGTTGGAGAAGTGTCTATTCATATCTTCTGCCCATTTTTTGATATGATTATCTGTTTTGTGTGTGTTGAGTTTGAGAAGTTCTTTGTAGATCCTGGATATCAACCTTTTGTCTGTACTGTCATTTGCAAATATCTTCTCCCATTCCGTGGGTTGCCTCTTTGTTTTGTTGACTGTTTCCTTTGCTGTGCAGAAGCTTTTGATCTTGATGAAGTCCCAAAAGTTCATTTTTGCTTTTGTTTCCTTGGCCTTTGGAGACTAAAAATGGGTTCTTTAATGTACTTTCTAGCATTGACAGATCTGATTTGAAGTTGCTCTCGAACAAGTAAAACATGGGCCATAGTATGTTAGTGGTGTTAGGTGACTAAATGACTTCAATTTTTAAAGAGTTTGAAGAAACTCAAAGCCTGGCCCAAAACTGCTTTGCAACAGCTTAATCCCTAGTTAATCCCTGAGTCTCTGAAAGAATGTAAAGCAACATGACATGCACCACAGAAAATATATGCCCCCCTGCAAAGGGCAGTCTGCCAAACGCCATCTCAGATGTAGCCATGGAGAACAATGAACAAGATAGATATTTCCAGAATGCAGAACTAAGGACAACAAGAACTATTTCAAACCTCACTCAGGTCGAGAAACTCAAGTATAAATCAAGCATGTAGGACTGAGAGAGAAGTTTACAAGTATGGGGGATTTTTGAGAAATGCAAGTGCTTAAGATGTGTATGTCAGATAAGCCTCAAGTTTACTTAAGAGTTCTTAACAAAATACACAAAAAAAATTGTTACAGCTATATTCTTTTGAGAGACTTGATGGATCATAAAAACTCCCTTGTCACTGATAAGAAATGTCCCTAAATGGCCTGTTAACTGAAATAGATATTGTAGATATTAAGTCATGTCACCAGAATAACAAATACCCAGTCTATATATACAGACAATAACATTATGACTTCTTTGAAAGACAGTGAATTAAGATGCCATCAACTATAAGATGCCATTGACTGTAAGACCTCTCTCAGAGATCTAAAAATGTTTTGTAGATTTGATGAAATATTGCAATGGTTTTAGATAAGGAGTTACCACTCATAAACTAATATAAACCACTAGTTTACCTCTAATATTCTCAAAGGGAGGGGCTGAAGACAGACCTGTAGTATTACCCTTATTGTTTGACCCCATCTACTGCTGCCAAATATTAATTTTCTGCCTTCCTGCATGGGTTCTCTCACTAACAAGCTGGAGTAATGAACCCAGCTTTTTTCGTGTCTTTCCTTCTCAGTTTTCAGTTGAGCTAAGTTTTGTCTGAGCTAATATTTTTCTTATAGAACCTTGCTTAGAGCTGCAAAATACACGCAATACTCTCCTACCACTTGACTTAAAACAATCTCTTTGGTAAATACATACAAAGTAAGAGTTTAACCAAATTTAAAAACAAACTGAAGTTTATTTTCCATTATGAAATACCTGTTAACATTAGTTATTTATGCTATTATGTACCAGTAGTTTTATAAAACTATTATTACTAGATCAAATCTCCTCTACTAGAGAAACTCTACCTCTATCATTTTACCCCTGATTATAAATGCTTGATTCTTGGTGGGCGGGGGGGGGGGTGTTAAGTAAGTTCTTTGAAGTAATAACTTTATTCCTAGTATCCTTCAAAGATGACTAATGACTTTGTTTTTGTGTTATGATGAACTCATGACTTTAACATAACATATATCTCAATCCAATACAGTTATTATTCTTTTTTATATTCAAAATGTTCCACCTCAGTGGAACCATCTTCAAGCTGTTCTTGAGTCCATTCAACTCAACCACAGTAGTCTTTGATAGATCTCTTGCTCTCTGGTAATGATAAGATGCTTTGTTCATCTGTGTCTCAGACCTAAAATCAGTCATTTCTTCAAGCAGCTTTGTTTCCTTTTAGCGGAAAATGGAATTTAGAAGCCATATCTGGGTGCTAAGAGTGCCCATGGCTACCAAGTTCATGACAAAATACATTTAAAAAAAAAACAGAATACATCATAAGTTCATAGTGATGATTCCAATTCAAATTTAGAACTATCTTCAGATGTTTCTAATGGGCACCGAAGGTAAAGAGCTAGTAAGCTAGGCCTAGCCTGTCCCCAAACACGGCAGTATTTTTTTAATTTATTTTTTTATTTTTTTAATAACATATAATGTATTTTTATCCCCAGGGGTACAGGTCTGTGAATCGCCAGGTTTACACACTTCACAGCACTCACCATAGCACACACCCTCCCCAATGTCCATAACCCCACTCCCCCTCTCCCAACCCCCCCTCCCCCCAGCAACCCCCAGTTTGTTTTGTGAGATTAAGAGTCACTTATGGTTTGTCTCCCTCCCAATCCCATCTTGTTTCATTTATTCTTCTCCTACCCCCCTAACCCCCCATGTTGCATCTCCACGTCCTCATATCAGGGAGATCATATGATAGTTGTCTTTCTCCGATTGATTTATTTCACTAAGCATGATACCCTCTAGTTCCATCCACGTCATCGCAAATGGCAAGATTTCATTTCTTTTGATGGCTGCATAGTATTCCATTGTGTATATATACCACTTCTTCTTTATCCATTCATCTGTTGATGGACATCTAGGTTCTTTCCATAGTTTAGCTATTGTAGACATTGCTGCTATAAACATTCAGGTGCACGTGCCCCTTTGGATCACTACATTTGTATCTTTAGGGTAAATACCTAGCAGTATTTTTTTTTTAATATTTTATTTATTTGACAGAGAGAAATCACAGAGAGGCAGGCAGAGAGAGAGGAAGGGAAGCAGGCTCTCCGCTGAGCAGAGAGCCCGATGTGGGACTCGATCCCAGGACCCTGAGATCACGACCTGAGCCGAAGGCAGCGGCTTAACCCACTGAGCCACCCAGGTGCCCCCCTAGCAGTATTTTTAACCTTGTCTTTCAGCATTAGAATCAACTGGAAAGCTTTTAAAAACTTGATGCGCGGGGCACCTGAGTGGCTCAGTGGGTTAAGCCTCTGCCTTCAGCTCAGGTCATGATCTCAGGGTCCTGGGATCGAGCCCCACATCGGGCTCTCTGCTCAGCGGGGAGCCTGCTTCCTCCTCTCTCTCTGCCTGCCTCTCTGCTTACTCGTGATCTCCCTCTGTCAAATAAATAAATCTTAAAAAAAAAAAACTTGATGTGCAAAAATAAAGATCTTAAATCAATAACTTAACTTTACACCTTAAAGAACTAAAAAAAAGGAAAGCAAACTAATTCACAGCCAGTTGAAAAAAAATAGTGAAGGGTAGAGTGGAGATAAAATAGAAATCAATAAACAATAGAGAAAATTAAAAAGATCAAAAAGATGTTTCATTGATAAACATTTAGGTAGACTAAGAAAAAAAAAGAGATGATGAAAATAAGATCAGAAGGGAAAGTGGGGACATCACTACCAATCTTATAGAAAAAAAAATTAGAATAGTACGAACAATTATAAGCAAATAAACTAGGTAACCTAGATGAAGTGAGAAAATTTCTGGAAACTTATGAATTACCAAAACTAACAGAAGAAGAAACAGAACTCTTTCAACATATAACAAGTAGAGACTGAAACAGCAATCACAAACCTCCCAACAAAGAAAAGTTCAGGATCAAATGACTTTACTGATGAATTTACCAAATATTTTTAAAAAATCAACACTAACCCTTCACAGTCACCCAGAAAAAACTGGAGTTGAGGAAATAATTCCTAACTTGTTTTATCAGGCAAGCATCAGTCTAATACTAGAGCCAAAGACACCACGGGAAAGGAAACTATAGGCCAATATTCTTTATTAATATAGGAATAAAAATCCTCAATAAATACAAGAAAATCACATCCTATAGCACATTAAAAGGATTATACACCACAACCAAGTAGTTTATCTCAGAAACGCAGGAGTATTTCAAAATATGAAAATCAATTTGGTAACACACCACATTAATAGAATCAAGCAAAAATCCCACACAATCATCTCAACTGACACAGCAAACTCATTTGACAAAATCCAACATCTTTTCATGATTAACACACTCAGCAAACTAGTAGTAGAAGGGAATTTCCTCAATAAGATAAAAGGAATTTATGAAAATACCACAGCTACCACCATACTCAATAGTGAAAAACTGAAAACTTTCCCCCTTTGATCAGGAATAAGACAAGGATGTCCACTAGAACTTCTAGTTCTAGTCAGATCTATTAGATCTAGAACTATTCGATCTAGATATATTAGAACTAGACGTTCTAGTCAGATTAATTAGAGAAAGAAACAAAAAATATCCAAACTGGAAAAGAAGTAAATATTCATAGATGACATAATCTGATAAATTAAAAAAAATACTAAAGGATACACAACAAAAAACTATTCGAGCTATAAATGAATTCATCAAAGTTGCAGGATATAATATCAACACACAAAAATCAGTTTTATTTCTGTACACTAGCACTTGAAGGAGGATACGTAGTGAGTGCTTAATGGTAAAGGATTTCCTTTTGGAGTGACAAAAACGTTCTTGATAGATACATACAGTGATGGTTGCGTAACATTATGAATATATTAAATGTCACTAATAAAAACTTTGTTATGTGTATGTCACCACAATTTTTTTAAAAAACCAACAACTCTGATACCCATGTGACACTGCGAAGCAACTACAACAATCTCTGGGGGTTGGACCAGGTTTCATTATTTTCCAAAACACTCCAGGTACTTCCTATGTATAGCTCAGGTTACTTGTTTATATACAGTAATGAGAATGTAGCAAGAGATTATATCAGTTGCTAAAATATCCTTTGGGGATATAACTGGCATAAAGTATTTATTAACACCAGGTACTTAAAAGTACAGTGTTTGGCGTAATTACATTTTTGGGGGGATAGGGCTTCAGGATCTAAGGACTTTTTTGCATAGCTGTACAAAATCTTCAGTCTTTTTAGCTTTAAGAAGTTATTCTCTATTGCCTAGTCTCTCAAACTGAAATCTGAGAGTTCAACTAGAATTTTTAAATTTTGAGATGCCACTTTGATAATCTGAGAAAAACAATGTATCAGTGTAACAACAAAAGTTCTCTTTTATAGTGGTACTTCCCAGTTGAAGTATGTCTTCAATCTGTAAAAATTAAAATAATATTATGTATATTTCCTTTCATGGACGCCCTCCATACTTCCTTCCTACCTCCTAAACCAAGAGTCAGCATAACTCTTTTTTTTTTTTTTTTTAAGTTTGGGACCTGTATTTATTGCTTAGCTACTCATGTATTTTTAATTTTTAAAATTTTTTTCCCAATCTCTTGTCTTTTATTATACATCAGTCTTTTTGAGAATGTCATATAAGTGGAATAATACTGTGTATCACATTTTAGCATAATGCTTTGAAGAATATCCAGACTGTTGCATGCATGAGTAGTTCAGTCTTTCTTTTATATATATATATATATATATATATAATTTAAAAAAATTTTTAATAAACATATATTATTAGCCCCAGGGGTACAGATCTGTGAATCGCCAGGTTTACACACTTCATAGCACTCACCATAGCACATACCCTTCCCAAGGTCCATAACCCCACCACCTTCTCCCTAACCCCCCTCCCCCCAGCAACCCTCAGTTTGTTTTGGGAGATTGAGTCTCTTATATTTTGTCCCCCTCCCAATCCCATCTTGCTTCATTTATTATTTTCCTACCCCCCAAGACCCCTATGTTGCATCTCTACTTCCTTGTATCAGGGAAGCATAACTCTTCTGTGAAAGAACAAATAGCAAATATTTTAGGCTTCTCATGACATACAATCTCTGTCACAACCACTCACCTCTGAGACTGTGGTACAAGAGCAGCCATAGACAATATATTAACAAGTGGACACGGTCGTGTTCTAATAACTTTACTTTCAAGAGAGATGACGGGCCACATTTGGCCTACAGGCCAGTTTGCTAAATACTGATGTGGAAAGAATGTGGGGAAAAAATGATTATTTCACATTGTCTCCCTCCTCAAACCTCCAACAACTCCTTCCCAATCCTTACTTCAGTTGATCTTATTTGCTGTTTCACTTCAAAAATAGAAAACAAAATTTCAAAATCTCCCAGAACCACATCTTCCCACCTACCTGCATCTTAATTTCTTTTCATTTCTATAGCTAAAGTGTCTGTGAGCCTGGCAAAGGCCAATTCCCCCGCTTACACACTGGATTCAGATCCCACCCTCTCTCACCTATTTAAGACGTGTTCCAGAATTATTTCCTTACTTTTGTTGTCAGTTTTTCTCCTCCTCCTGTGTCCCCTTTCCCTCAGCCTATTAGCTGCTGTATCTCTACCTTAGAAACAAACCAAAAAAAAAAAAAAAGCCTTTGTCTCTTGACATCACTTCCCCTCCAGCTATCGTGTTTCTCCCTTTCTCTATACACCAAAACACCTTAAAAGTCCTACGATCTCTAATTTCACTCTCTATTCTCTCCTAAAGCCACTCAAATCAATTTTCATTCCCCTCACTTCACCAAAACTGCTCTTATCAACTCTCTCGATGATTTCCATATTGCTAAGTGCAAGAGTCAATTCTTCGTCTTCCAGTCAGTTAATCTATAGTTACAGTTGACAAAAAGGTCAGTTCTACCTCTTTCTTCATTTGCCTTTCATGGCATATCTCCTGCTTAAACTGGCCAGTCATTTGCTGGTTTTCTCTTCATCTTCCTGATCCCTAAATATTAAAGTGCCTCAGGCTCAGTCCTTGGACCTCTTCCATTTTCTACCTACACTAATTCCATTGGTGACCTCAGCCTGTCTCATTGCTCCTCCATATCATCTAAATGTCAACGACTCCCAAATTTGTATCTCCAGAGAGACCTCTGCTCTAGATTCCAATAGGATATCCAACTGCCTACTTAACCAGAGGGAGCCATTTTGTTGTTTATGCAGTAAACTTAGATTGATCCTGCCCCTCTCAGAGGAATGACTTAAGTCAATCTGGTAAACCAGTCCCAGGTAGCAAAGCCCAGATACCAGGGCAGGTCAGGCCAGGTGGAGACATCCAATCAGTGGGGCGCGCATACTGTCTCCCTAGCTACCAAGGAGCGTGGGCCCTGCCTTTTAGGTGCCAATTCTGACCAAGGTGATAGGCTGGTTCTAATATCTACTAGGGCAAATTGTAGTTCAATTGGCCCCGTGTGTGACATGACTGTGCAGTTTTCTCTGTCTGTTGCAATCTCATTGGCCACCTGTGTGTGGCCAGGCTCAACCACATGGACTTCAGTTCTATAAAAGTTAGTCTGTGAGGCTGGCCTCTTACAAAGAGACGACCCTGACCCCTTGGTTTGATTCTCGATGCTTGGTGCGAAATAAAGCTTTGCTTGACCTTCCTTTTGTATCAGTCTCGCTCCTTTGATCACGGACCCATTATTGGGGGACCTATCAGTACTGAGATGTGGAGGCCAAGAAAAACAAGGCTGTACCCACCTCAAGTCTAGCCCCGACATAAGTACAGCCATCTTGACAAAGCAAAAGCTGGCACCTTGCACCCCCTCTCCAGCCGCTCCCCTCCCCTCGGTAATATGTGTGAACAAACAGTTGTCTTGCAGAAATCACAATCCTGCAGGACAGGCGTCTCCCAGTGCTAAATCTCACTCACAAGGACGCGTGATAGGAGGAATGTGACATTCCACCAGGAAACTCCCAACGGCCTTCATGTTAGTGCCTCATTAGAGAGAAAAACGGCCTTGGCTTGATGACGACCAGGCCTCCAATATCCTGACAGTCTTCTTTCCCCCTGAGAGCCTTTCTGAACATCCCCTTTGTCCTCACCCACCGCCGAGTCCACCCCTACTCTGCCTCTAGAAACTCGGACTGTAATCTGGTTCGGGGTCCAGGTCCCTACTCCGCTGCACTGGGTACACTTGGGCCCAAGCTTAAGCTTGTCAGATAAACCCTCGTGGGATTGCATCGGTGTTGGTCCTTGGTGGTCTCTCCGACGTGAAAACTCAGGCATAGCAGAGACTAGGATTTTGCTGTAACAGACAAATACCTGAACAGGTGAAAGTGGCCTTGGAAGTGGGTCAGGGCCGAGGCCAGAAGAGTTCTAAGGTGTGTGCTACAAAAGGTCACTACTGCCCTGGAAGGACTTCCAGCGCGACTCCGGAGCAGAGCTGGGGTCACTGGGGCCTGTCAGACGCGCTCGGCTTCCCGCTCTCTGCAAAGGAGCCACGACCCCCCAGTTCCCGGCTAGGAAATGCGCGGGAAGAGTCTGACCCCCTACCCGCCCCCGCAGACAGCACCTGCCGCCTTCTCCCACCCTCGTGTCATCCTTCCGGTCCCGCAAACACTCGGAACTGCTGCGCGCGCGCCTGCGGCCACCAGCACACACCCACGCGCTGCTGCACAACCCCGGGGCGCGAGGGAAGCTCTGAGCCTGGGGACGTACAGGTCATCGTCCTTCACTCCGACCCGCATCGCCAACGGGCCGGGGGCTCCGGCCACTTTCCGGCTGTTGCTCGTCGCCGCTTCATCAGTCCTTTCCCCTCGATTTCTCCTCAGGGCCATCCTCGGCTACGGCTCCTCTTCCGCGGCTTTTCCCCACACCCGCGCCCTCCCGTTGCGGCTGCGTCAGTCGCCCACCCGGCGGCCGCGGCAACTTAGGCCGGGGCGACCCGGGCGACCACGCCGCTTGTCCCCGGCCCGCGGCGTGCGCAGCAGCGGCAGCGAGTGCGCGTCCCGCCGCCGGGAAAGTGCAAACGACCCAACATGCACCTTCGAGAGGACTCGGCCGGCTCGCGGCGTCCCCGACGGACCGGCGCCGTCCCCGGAGAGCGAGGATCCGGCGCAGCCAGAGCGCGGCGGCGGCAAAGGGAGTGACGCGCCCCGGCCCGGGAACAAGGTGAAGTGACAGGCGCCGCCGGGAAACAGCGGTTGGCGTCGACGCCGGAGTCCCGGGGCCGCAGAGACGCGCTGCGGCCGCTCCGACCCGACGTCCGCGCTGCAGTCGGCTCCGGGAAACCCGCAAACGCGTGACCCGGCCAGTTACCCGCGAAGGCCCGCCCGCCGACTGACGGGGAAGCCGAAGCCCACGCAGCGGGCGCCGAGGAGCCTGACGCAACGCGGGACTCGGAGGGAGCGTCGGGTCCGTCCGAGCGGCGCCGCCGAATCGCTCAGCGGCGCCCGAGCCCCGGGGCAGGGGCCGGCGCCCACCCTCGGAGCTGTGGAGGCCACGGGGACCCGCGCTACGCTCGGCGGCGGTGGGACGAGCGAGCGCGCGGGCAGCGGACAACGGCCCTTCACCCAGGAGCGCGACTGCGCCGCCGCGAAGGCCGAGCGCCCGCGTCCGTCCGCAGCGCCGAATCACAGCGCGGGAGAAGCCGCCTGGCTGGGCGGGGGCAGGAGGGAGGGCGGGCTGGCGGTCACGTGGTACGCCCGAGGCCGCCCGCGCTCCTGGCGGAAGAAGTTACATACTCAAATCCACAGAGTCAGAGAGACGCTTCCTCCTACTAAATAAGCGCTCAGCGGAGTCTAACATAAACGGGGCGTCTCTGTGTCTCCGTTTCGCTTCCGCCTTTTCCGCACGTGTCCGAAGTTAATGTCGCCCACACAAAAGATGGCGGCCCAGGCGCTGGGTCTTATCATGGAGACGGAAGCCTAGAGGGGCCCGCGCTCCGGCTCTGTGGGCGGAGACTCGCGCCCCGGTGCCCGGCCTCCGTTGAGGCCGTTCGGGGCGGGCCCGCGAGCCGGAGTCCCTGCGCCTGCGCGAAGATGGTGGCGGAGGAGAGTGTGCGCGTGGTTCGTTGTGGCGGCAGCGAGTTGAACTTCAGGAGGGCGGTGTTTTCTGCGGATTCTAAGTACGCGGCCGCCGCGCGTCGCGACCGGGCCGGGGGGGCGTGAGTCGCCGGGGTGGGGTGGGGGGGGGCACTGTCCGGCCGGTCCGGACTCGCAGACGCGCGTGCGGGAGCTCCGGGGCGCGCGAGGTGAGCGGCGCCGAGGGTCGCTCCTCGTGCGGCGGCGCCAGGCTGGGCGCGCTGCTCCCGTGGCCGCGGCTTCCCGGCGGCAGAGCGAGGGCCGGGCCGGCCCGCGTGTCCCAACCCGGCGCGGAAGCCCGGACGCAGGCTCCGCCCGCCGCTGCCCTGCGCGCCCCGAGGAGCGTCCCCCGTCGGGAAGAGCGCGGACCTCGAGCTGCGGAGACGCGGCCTCGCGTGTCGTCCGCGCCCGCGTTGTCTGAAGCGGCGCTTGGGCGGCCTCCCGCGGCCCCGCGTGGGCCCGGAGCTCAGGTCTCGCGGGCGGCGGGGACCCGCTCCCGGTGCCGGGCGCCTGCTGCGTTCCCAGCGCGGCTCCTCGCCCCTCGGTTGCCCCCGCGGTGTGCGGGAGCCGCATTCTGTCGTCGTCGCGGGGCCGCTGAGGGGACGCGGCGCTGGGTCCGTGCGCGGCCGGCGGGGCGGGCCCTACAGCGTCCCGGGTCCCCGCGGCCCCTGCCGGCGCCCTGCGGCGCACCGCGGTGCAGGAGGGGATTCGGAGCCGTGTCCGGCCGGAGGCGCCTCCGTGTAGACGCCGTCCACCCCGGAGGAGTGAAGGCGGCACCTGAGGGGGCTCGCGTCCCGCACGCGCGGTGCTCAGGCCTGGGCAGAGGCGCCGAGCGCTGCGTGCCGGGGTTTGCCCGCCGCGCTGGGGCGAACGGGAAGGGCACGGCGCCCTCGGAGCGCGCGCGGAGCGGGCTTGGTCGGCGGGACGCGCCCGGGACGCAGAAGCGGTGCCCGCGGCGGCCCCGGGTCCTCCCTCCGCCCCGCGCGAGCGTCGCCAGAACGCGGTGCTGATGCGCAGCGAGACCGGGGCGGCGGCGTCTCCTGACCTGCGGCCGCTTCACGGAGGGACTCGCGGGGAGTCGTGAGCGCTGCCTGGAGCCGGGCTTCCGAGGGAGGAAGAAGTCCCGGGCGGACCGGCTGAGCACCGAAGGGTTCGGTTCGGACCCGGTCCTAAGGGCAGTGACAAACGCTTTACCTGTGCGTTGGTAGTGCGTCTCGTTCGCGACTTTGGCCTGCGGTGGGTCGGAAGGACGGCTCGAGGGGCCGCGCCGGGAGACGGGGAAGCGGGGAGGGCGGTCCGAGCCGCACATGCCTAGACGCGGTTCAGGCGCCCGTGGGAACGGAGAGGCCGATCCAGCCCGCGGGGAAACCGTCCACTCGGATGTTCCACTCCCGGAACCTGTTAGACGGCGGGGCGCCCCGCGTCCGGCCTGTCTCCCGTGCGCGCCTGTGAAATGCCTCTGGTTTCTCGGGAGAACGTGTCTCAGACCTGATGAACTAGGATGATGGGGACCCGGGACCGCCATGGAAGATTTACTCTTTCCTTTTTTGTAATAATTTTTTACTGGCTTATCCATTTAGTTTACTAAATCCTTGAGGATCCGGTGAGTTCTGTTCAACAAACTAGACTGGACATTGGGAATCAAAGATAAATGAAGGCCTGTGCCCTACCAGAGCTTACGGCCAAATAAGGCGGCAGGTGGACGAGTACAGGATCTGTGTATGGGTGAGGGAAGTAACCTGCACAACGCGAGAGGTACTAGGGCCAAGGCACGTACAGGGCATTTGGGAGCACAGAGGAGAGATGTAGCCTAGGAATTCTGCGATGTGTACCTTCCACGGCGCAGGGACGAACACCCTGTCGGGCCGGTGTCATGTTTACTAGTAATGGGCACGGACAGTTTTTTACTTTGTAGAAACTAGATTTGTATTTCTGAGCTTTGTCCTGCGGCTGTATCCGTAATGAAAACTCAAGTAAACGTTGCCCCCACTTAACTACTTTCAGTAACTTAGGAACCTCTGCCACAAATCCAAAAAGCAAAACCAACCTTTTAGCATCAAGAACTGTCGCAAAGTCTTCGTACTCTGCTGTGAAAGAGGACTTGCCAACTAGAGAGAGCTCGGACGTAGCGTTTATGAGGTGGTGTCCCCAATGAACAGGGAGAGTGAGGGACATGGGACGCTGCTGTCAGAGTGGTGGTGTAGAGTGAATACATGCCACACAATTTTTGATATACAGCTCTTGAAGCTATTGGTTTAAAGGAAACCTATTTGCAAGTTAAAAATTTTCTCATGGACTATAAAAAAAGATTATGCTTTCTACAGAATATATGAAACTTCTTTTTTTCCTTATTTGCAGGTATATCTTCTGTGTCTCTGGAGACTTTGTTAAAGTTCATAGCACAGCTACAGAGGAATGTGTACACATATTGCAAGGGCACAGAAATCTGGTGACCGGCATCCAGCTCAACCCCAACAATCATCTACAGGTGCCAAATGATTTATAATTGATGTATTTATAATTGATGTATAATTGATGTATAATAGTATTGGCTTTGTTGTTCCCAGGAGATTATGAATTGATTTTGGCTGGGAGACTTTCCAGGTCATAATTAGAAAAATACAGATATCCCTTGCTTTTCGAAAGTTTGTATTATGCCACTTCATTTTTACAAAGAAAAAGGGAAAGCAAAAACAGCGTTCAGTATTTATTTTGCAGCAAGGTGTTGTAGAGGCAGCATGCATCCTTCCAGCAAGAGTGGCGCCACCAGTCTCCTTTCCCAGGGGCCACCTCTCTACCTTTAAACTGTCTGGGAGCATCTGTGCTTATCTCAATGTATGTCATACATCCATTAGCAAGATGAGTCCCTAAGGTGTCAGAAAAGCCTAAGAGGTTATTTTTGGGGTCTTGGAAAATTTTTCCATATGCAGTCAAATGCTCTACCACTGAGCTATACCCCCAAATTTTTCCATATGAATTAATGGCAATTACTTTTGTTTTATACCATTTCCACTGCAAAAGATTTCCAAAGAATACTTACAGATCAGATTTTCTGATTCAGGGTCTTTTCCCACATATTTTTAGTTATTAAAATAGGGTCACAGAACTGCATTGTTCCCCATACTGTATTCTGTAAACCATTTGTTCCAAGGGATGCTGATAAGTGTTCCTTGAAAGAAGACATTTTTGGCTATATGAGTTTCTGAAATTCAGGGCTACGCACAATGAGGTGAATTTTTTGGTTATAGAGCCTCTCAAGTCCTTTTATAAGCATTGTGAATATCGAGAAGGGGTGTATACCATTTCGTTTCTCAGGCTTATATGCCTTTGAGCCCTTTGGTTTCTGGAACACATTTGAAAATGCTGGCTGAAAGGGATTGCTGTCACAGACCTGTTCCGTTACAGGTGAGACTCCGGTGCTGATGCAGGTCTCACCTCATCTTAAAGCCGGTGCTGGACGAGAAGGGATTCTGTAGTCAGTGGATGGACGAGATAACTTCAGGATGAACTTGGGAGTCCAGTTTAATGCGGACCCTCCTACTCACCCCACAAAAGCAGCTCTTCTCAGAATTCAAAAATAATGAAATGTCATTTTAATTCTGTCCTTACATTCTAGCAGCTACTAAAGAGATCTCGGAAACATTTTACTCTTGCTCTCGTTTTTTATCAAGTTCCATTTTTCTGGATTAGCCAACTTGGAAGTTATTGCTTGATACAAGAGTAACTTTGCATTGCCATTCACTTTATTATCACAGAGGAAGTAGGGCATAAAGAGACAGTGATCTTTTCTTTCCAGAATTAAATGAGCTACTGTGAAAATCAAAGTTAAGTAGCTTTTCTTCACCGTGCAAGCACGTATTTTTTTCTTTACTGTCCTGTGAGGATTTGACGTAAGTGTTACTTGTTGCATTTGAATGTTTTTCATAGCAGAAATAACCGTTTGTTAAAGTTGGTATTTGTGAAGTCTGTATTACTAAATTTTATACCAGAACAAAAAAAACAACATATACAATGCATAACAGATCTATTTCAGATGACTGAAAGTTAGTAAAATCAGAGGAGGCGAATTTTACTGAGCAAGTTGGTGGAGGTGAGAGGGAGTGCAGATTCTCTGGACTTCAGAGTCCTGGGATTTGTGTGCGAAGCATTGTTTTGACAGTGGTTTTGTGGTTGCCTTACTTTATTTTACTGATCCATGTGCATGATTTTCCCTTCATGTGTAGTACTTGCGATGCATGTTTCTTTTCACTGTAATTCTTTTACTTGAATAGATAATAGTCATCATTTTCTGTTCTCTGATTCCATGTCCACTTTGGCAGAAATCTTAAAACTGCCACTTTCAGAAAACTTTAAATTCTTTATAAACATTATAAGCAAAGTATTTTTCACAGTAACAGCAACCAAGTAATCCACGGTGACCTTAGTAAAATCAAGTCCATTGGGACAAAAAATAGAAATAAAAATACATGTTTTTAAGGCCTTCTGGTGCTACCAAAGTGTTGTGCACAAACCAGTGCCACAAATGTTTGGTTACAGCTGCAATGAGAAGAGTGTAGAAATCGAGTGGCCAAAACTTCAGAGCACCCGCCATTGCCACAGCATCCAAGTGCATAATAACTTCTGTTGTATTTTATAAAAGTATTGTACCTTGGATGTGTTGGACAATTTTTTTTTAAACAAGACAGTTTTATCATTTGAGAAGCACTCTTTTAATACCCATGTAAGGTGAAAACAGTTCTGCTAATAAAAAAGCACTGGGCACTACGAGAAATATTAGCAAGCTCTGAAGTGCTTCCATAGCTCAGTGACTTACCATCTAAATCCCTCTTGAAGATAGAGGGCTGACTTTTGTGCCCCTCATTTTAATTAAAACTTGAAGTTCCTAAACAATACGACTCTACCTGTTTAGGGCTACTAATTTAATGAACAAAAAATGTCATCTGTATCACTTAATTATTTGTTTGATATCTTAATGAAGTTCTGTTTTGTAATAAATTTTGTACTATTTTTACCCTTTTAGTTGTATTCTTGTTCCGTTGATGGCACAATTAAACTGTGGGACTATATAGATGGCATTTTAATAAAGGTATGTGTTTTGATCTTCTAGTTTTCTTACTTGAAAAGGGATGGCAACATAATTTAACGACAGATACAATGTTATAAGGCCTAATCTTTAGATAGCCTTTCTAAACAAATTATGAAAGTCATACATTATAAAAGAAAGAAAGTTGACTATTTGAAAATGTTAAACTTGTAACAAAAAGATGAGCAATAAAATCAGAAGAAAATATTTATAAGAGTTACTATCCCTAATGCACAGAAAATATACAGAAAACCAGTAAGAGAAAACTAATAACCTAGTAGGAAAAAATGGGCACAGGGTGAGAATATGTAATTCACAGGAAAAAAAATAATAGCCAGTAAACATGAAAAGGTGTTTAATCTCAGTAATAAAGAAATGGCACAGCATTTTACCCTGTCAGTTTAGCCAAACTGCAAACTGCAAAAACAGTTTAGTGATAGGTAAAGTATAGAGAAACAGAAACTTTGATTTTTGAACATAATCAACTAGAGTACAAATGAAAGTGAAAAATAATTTTTGCTCTAGTAATCTCACTTTTAGGACGCTCTTGTTGAAATAATGATGTGTGTGTAGCCATTGCAGACAGCATTGTTTATGGTAGGGAAAAAATTAATATAACCTTGATGTCTGTTAAAGTTTCATATTCATTCGGTAGAATACCATATAACCATTAAAAAGAAGCAGGTGGATCTATATGTATTAATTTAAAAATTTATTCGACAAATATATATTGAGTGTCTTCTGTATACCAGGTATTCTGATGTTGGGATACAGCAGTGAACAAAATGGATTAAAGAAAAGTCCTTACCCTTTATGGAACTTATGTTTGAGGGTTGGGGGTAGACAGACGATAAACAATATGGTACTTTTTATCTTTCAGACTTTCATAGTGGGGCATAAACTTCATGCCCTGTTTACTCTAGCCTGTGCTGAGGATTCTGTCTTTGTTATAATAAATAAAGAAAAACCAGGTATAGTATAATTAAGTTTGTTTTATATAGCATTGGGTTACTCTTTCTATAATTTCTCAAAATTTGAGAGTTTGGTTTTAGTTTGAAGTTAACATTTAAATTTAAATATGAAAGCGTTTAAATTCCTTCTGTTACGGCATTCATTTTGAGGATGCTTCCCGCTAGTTCTGAAATACACAGTGTGGAAATGATTACTTAATATGTAGTTGTAATAATAGATGGCAGAGCTCGAATTTCAAAGCTGTTTTGCAGAGGTGGGCGAGAGCTTGTCTTTCTCCTGACCTTAATTGGTCATTCTTAAGCCTCACTGTCCTTCTGTCCACTATTGAACACCCCTTTTGTTGACCTGTTAGAAATGGTGTAGAAAACAGTTCAATATTAAGAGCTCGTAGTGGTACTGAGCTACTGATTACATGTTCATTATCATTGGAACATGATTGCATTGAAATTGCCATGTTTCAGAGCATTTTATGAATTCCTAGAATATCTTCAGTGGTAACAAAAATTGCCCTTTAGCAGAGAATTTGATACATCAGTGGACATGAGGGATATATCCAAAGAATTTTTCTAATGCTGGAATTCAGTAAGGTCACTGCATCCTCTGTATAAAATATAGCTGTCTTTAGAAGTCAGAGATGAGGGGCGCCTGAGTGGCTCAGTGGGGTTAAAGCCTCTCCCTTCGGCTCAGGTCATGATCTGAGGGTCCTGGGATCGAGCCCCTCATCGGGCTCCCTGCTCGGCGGGAAGCCTGCTTCTCCCTCTCCCACTCTTCCTGCTTGTGTTCCCTCTCTCACTGTCTCTCTCTGTCAAATAAATAAATAAAAACCTTAAAAAAAAAAAAAAAAGTCATTGCTTAGGCGATGAGAAATTGATTGTGTTCTGAGTGTTCTTAGAAGGTAGAGCCAACAGGGTTTGCTGATGGTTTGATGTGAAATGTGAACGAGAAGTCCAGGATAACACAAGGATTTAGTCTAAGCAACTGGAAGAAAAGTGGTACCATTCCCTGCAGTGGGCAGAATTGGGGAAGACTAAATTTAAAAAGGAAAATCAAGAGTTCAGCATTTGGGTTTGTGAAGTTTGAGATGACTGAGAAGGCTAGAAGAACCGAGTTCAGAGCAAATAATAAGTGGACTGGAAACGGGAAAATGGTAAATTCATGTGTTACAAAAGTTTGTAGTCATTATAATGTCTGAGAGAATAAGGAAAGAGCATAATAAAATACAGCTGTTTTCTCTTGGGGGATTTTTTAAATGGGACATAAAGTCATGTCAGTATTACAGAAGAGAGATCTATCTTGTGAATATGTGGCAAGCACGTAGCATTTCTGAAAGCTCTCGGATGGGTTGTTGCCTTTGGCTACTAAGTTCACCAATACATCTCCATTGTAAAGGTCAGCTTAATACTTTGGAATACAGATTATACTAGTAAGATAAACTATTTTCTGTTTCAACATATATAGAGCATGTCTGTTTAGGAGTAAAATTAGACTTCCCTTTAAAACTTGAATATTCAAATGAGTAGTCCAACTTGAAGACTCATTTTGTTCAAGGTAGCCTAGAATTACTGCCGTCAAATGAATCCTAGAATACTAATTAACAGTTTCATATAAATAAGTGTACATGTACACTTTTTTTAGAGAAGGTTTATATTAATATAGCTTCCTTTGGCTAGATGTATTTCAGCTGGTTTCAGTGAAACTGCCAAAATCATCAAGCCAGGAAATAGAAGCTAAGGAGCTCTCCTTTGTTTTGGATTATATAAACCAGTCACCCAAGTGCATTGCCTTTGGAAATGAGGTAAAATTTGTTTTGGTTTTCTATTTTGTATATAATATCTCTTGGCAGCAGTGTTTCCTCTGAGCATTTTATGTTATAGTCAATGAATATTGCCTTGAGTTATAGTATTTTTTGTTAAGAGCTAAGAACTTTGTTCCATTACTTCAGCTTGTATTTGTGGTGTGGATTTTTTAGGATTCTTAATATTGTATATACCTATTGTTCTTGTAAGCCTTCTAATTGTTCAAAAAAATACCAGTACTTCAGCACTGGAACTCTTTCTTAGCCTGCTCCACGTAAAAGCCACTCAGATCCTTTCATTTTAGATTATGTGTCTTTAGAAAATATGACCTTTCTTCCTCTCCGTAATCGGTGCGCCCATTATAGAAAATTGAGAAGTTAAAAGTAAAGTGAATAAACTAAACCTTGGGGTGCCTGGGTGGCTCAGTGGGTTAAAGCCTCTGCCTTCGTCTCAGGTCATGATCCCAGGGTCCTGGGATCCAGCCCCGCATCGGGCTCTCTGCTCAGCGGGGAGCCTGCTTCCTCCTCTCTCTCTGCCTGCCTCTCTGCCTACCTGTGATCTCTGTCTGTTAAATAAAATAAGAATTTAAAAAAAAAAACAAAACTAAACCTTACTGGTGATATTTGAAGAATCTATTTCTGGACTTTTTCCTAAACATATAAAATAACTTTTCCCAAACTGAATTAGGATCTGAAGGCTTTTTACCTTTGTTTTCATTTAATATTGCAACATGAGTATATATTTAAATATTCATCAGAAATAATAACTGATGTTTCTACCTTGATTTAGCCTTTCCTTATTAATAATCACTTTATTATTTTCAAGTCAAGCACCACCGAAAGTCCCTAGATGACACATTGTGGTGGCCTGTTTCTATAATCTAAGTTGGTAGCATTCTTTTGGCTTTGTTCTAAAAAGGGTTGATTTCTTATAGTAGAGAAAACACTTTAATAGTAAAGACTGACAGTATTGAACATTAGCAAGATACGGAGCAAAGGTAAACATCTGTCCTTTCCATGAGCCAGAAGTTCTCCTCCTAGGTAGAGAAATGAGGACATGACCATAAAATGACATGTACCAAAATGATTAGTATTCATAGGAGCTCCAAAGTAGAAATAACCTCAATGTTCATTAACAAGAGAATAAATAATTTGTGATACGTACTCACGTATTGGAATGCTGCTTCATAATAATAGAAACTAATGATACAGATAAGAGCATGAGCGAGTCTCGGAAAGGTGAGGATGAGCTAGAGTTCAGACACAAAACTGTACACTGCGTCAGATTTCTGTGTGATGTTCTAGAACAGAGAAGTAACGGAAATCAGTGATAGAAATCAGTGGCTGCTGGCAGGGGTAGGGACATTGGGAATGACTAGAAAAAGGGACAAGGAAACACTTATGAGGTGAAGAAAATGTTCTAAAGCCTGTGGTGGTTGTTACATGAATATAAATGTCAAACATTGCATTATTTTGTATGTGAATTATGCTTTAATGGAAAAAATTCAAATATGGGACCTCAGTTCTTTTAATCTTAAAAGGATTATTCTTCCCATAGCTAACTAGCATTTTCTATTAATGTGCTCAGTGTGGGGAAAAAAATTGTTACTTATGTTAACTTTTGTGATGAGACCCATTTCTCAAAAAGTGTTGCCTATCTTTGTGAATGTCATCTCTAAAATACTAGGGAGAATATGTTGCCGCAGTACGGGACTTCTACTTGTCTGTCTATTTTTTCAAAAAGAAAACCACATCGAGGTAAGAATTTCTTTTTGATCGCCTTACTTACTTGAGTTTGTTGTAATTTTATTTCAGCTTCATACCTATGATTCGGAGCTGTTTCTAGTTTCGTGTTGCAAGTGGTTATTAAACTGCTACATATAGAGGTAGTTTTTAACCCACAATGGGTAGGGTTGAAGGAATCAAGAGTCACAAAAACCTAGGGAGCTTTGTCCAACCAAAACCCCCTGTCCACTTAGATTCTCGTGTGCATATATGTCAAAATTGGATCCAGTTTGAAAAGGCTAGCTCAGGTGGTCCTTTTTGCCTTTTTTTTTGGCTATAGGAGTGTGTGTAGGCTTCAGAATACGCAGGTTTAAAAGAAGTCAAATTTAGTCTCTTTGAAGCTCAGTGTAACTCAAATTAACATATATTTAAAGTGGGGATAATATCTACCTAATAGAATTGTAAGGATGAATGAGATAACGTATTTAAGGAGACTCTTCAAGTGAGACTGTTCCCTCTTCCCTTTTACCCTGTCAAGATTGACGTGTTGTTCGTTGCAGTGTAATAAGGATCCTGATGTCTTTGGACACATTAGTCAGTTGTCTCAGATATAATTTATTAGGTTTGTTCGTACCTAATGTTAAAGTTTAGCTTCAGTTGACAAGAAATTTGAACAAGCCTGGCTCAAACAAAAGCCACTGGAAGGACCGTCTTGGTTTACTTTGATGTCAGTGGCCTCTGTAGACAAGTTATCATGGTAGAATGTTGGTCACATGGAGTTTATATTGTATATTAATAAGTATTTGCAAAAAAAAAATTCTTGATTCTTAGTCACGATTTTTTTTTTTTCTTTTTAGTCATGCATTTATATTCAGTGAATTTTCAGAGCTCTCCAATTTGGTTGATAAGGGCATGAACTCCCTTCTACTTTTTATCACCACTTACCAAGTGACTTTAATAATCGGCAATTTTTTCTTCTAGGTTTACTTTATCAGCATCAAAAAATAAGAAACATGCTAAGAACAATTTTACATGTGTAGCTTGTCACCCTAAGGAAGATTGCATAGCAACTGGTCACAAGGATGGCAAAATTCGTCTTTGGTCAGTTCACTTATGAAGAGCATGGTGACCCTTTATATATCATTTGCATTAGTCCTGCAGAACAGAGCTATCTTTAGTTCAGGATGAAGAATAGTGCTGGTAATAGAGATGAGGCTTTGCTGCTCTCCTCTGTTTCTTGTCTTTCTGTGTTCTTCATTGCATAGACTGATTATTTTTGAATTTCTAACCTTGCGGTTGAGAGAGGAGTTAAAATTTCCATGTTGCCTAAAATTGTTTTATTGAGGAGAACTTTATCATTACTTTTTGCCCTTACTTTCCTAACTTAATGCCTTTGGTCAAATTAACAATTTTAGTCTTCTCCAATAGGAGGAATTTTGATGATGATAAGAAATACACATACACATGTTTACATTGGCACCATGACATGGTTATGGATTTGGCTTTTTCAGTGACAGGTAAGTGAAGTTTAATAATTAAAATGAACTTTTGAAGTACATGGATTAGTATTCACTGCATTTATACTTTGAAAGATTTAGAATTGCATGGACCAAAGGAATTGTAGACACTTGTATATAACCCCTGTGGTTTGAGCTTTCTTCAGCACAGTACAATATATTATAGGTCAGTGATAAAATCCTTGTTAACATAAAGAACCTATTTAAATTACATTAGTTTTTAAAAATGTAATTATAATTAGCACATGGCTAAGTGCTTGTTGTCCATAAGAGTAGCTGTAGTTTATCTGGTACAAAAGATTATGCTATGCTTTCTGTCTACTACCTCATTTAGTTCTGGAAGCTGTGAAATAGATGTCGTTTTGCAGATGACATGAGATTTGTAGTTGAGAACTGACTTGCCTAAGGTCGCACAGTTGTTAAGTAGGATTTGGACCTACGTCTAATTCAAAAATGTGTTTTTAACTGTTAGATTACCTCATCTGCATTTATAATTTTAAATTCAGAACTTGTGTTTCGTTTAAGCTGCATGAGAGTGTGCTTGAGATTTTGTCTCCCTCTGTCCCTCCACCCACTCTTGTTTGTATGTGCTTTCAAATAAATAATAATATTAAAGAAAATATGTACATATATATATACTGTTTGTGGTATATCTAGTACAAGGTTGTCAGTAAAATGTCAGCATTAATCCTGTATCGGTGTAAGAGAATGGAGGAGGAAAATCAGTTGTCTTTGTAATTGAGCTACAAATTATAGTTGCTTTGAGAACTGGTTATAAGTTCAAGCAAATATGAACAGTATAAACTGTTTTGGCTATAATTTGCACCCAGTCACACCGTGTGAACACTGAATTAATTCTTTCCAATTCTTAATCCCTTCTTGTCTCATGTCAGTGTATTAGGACCTCCAGTTAATGCTGAGTTACTGAGAATTTTTATCATGGGTGTAGAATTCTTTCGCTTTTTCTACATTTATTAAGATAATCATGATCATTCTCTTTGTTATGTAAATGGAATTAATTACACTTATTTTTCAAGTGTTAGGGTAACCTCACATTTTTTACAATAAACTCAGCTCTGCAATATGTTATCCTCTTAATATATCCTTGGATTCAGCTTGCTAATACTTTGGGAATTTTCATCGATCATGAAATTGGCTTAGAACTTTCTTATAATTTATTGGGTTGGTAAAGGATTATGCTGTTCTTTTAAACAGGTTGGGAAGTGTTCTTTGTTTTTTGGTTTGTGGGTTTTTTTGTTGCTTGGAAGAGTATAAAACAGGTTCATTTCTTAAGTGTTTGGAAAAATTTGTCGTTGAAGCCGTCTGGTCCTATAGGATGTTTGTTTCATTTAGTTTTTCTGTTATTGGCAGAAGAGTTAGTCGGAACAAACTAGTTAGATATTGTTGGAAAGGAAAATCCCAGAATCAGTGATTGTTAAGTCTGTTGACTCTTAATCTCAGAAAACAAACAGGGTTGCTGGAGGGTAGGGGAGTGGGGGGTTGAGGTGGCGGGGTGATGGACACTGGGGAGGGAATGTATTGTGGTAAGTGCTATGAATTATGTAAGACTGATGAATTACAGACCTGTATTCCTGTATACAGGCCTGTATTATATATTTGTATGTAACAAGCAATACATTATTTGTTAAAAAAATTTTTTTTTGTCAAGTTTATTAAAAGATGGGAGGGAAGATACTTGTTTGCATATTTTAAAAAACAGTTTATATCTCTAACATGGTAGGAAAAATTTAAGTGTTAATTATATTTTTCTACTTTTCTCCCAAAATACTGTCCTTTTCATTTCCGTGGATGGATGAGAAGGCACCAGTCTGCTGAGTGGTGGTCGTGAATCTGTCCTTGTCGAGTGGCGCGATGCAACAGAGAAGAATAAGGAGTTCCTCCCCCGTTTGGGAGCTACTATTGAACATATCTCAGTCTCGCCAGCAGGGGATTTGTTCTGTACTTCTCATTCTGATAACAGTAAGTCTGACTTTGTTGTGAGGAGATAGAATTGTACAGCTGGGGAATGGAAAATAAGAGACCTAAAACTAAGAGGAGCGTAAGATTTAATAAGCATTTCTTTTCTTCCATTCTTCCTCTTTTCTCCATTTCCTTTTTTTGACTCTAGATGCCACCAAAATCCACATTTTCAGGATTGTTTTTATAAAAACGTAGGGCTAAGTGTATTTGGTTCTTGTTGCACCGTCTCCATTTCAAAACCTTTACATGTGGGATGTGGGGATAATGGAGGGTTTTTGAAGTGGGCTTTTGTGCCTTCACAAATGCAGTGATATTTTCAAAAGAGCACGGGATGTACCATACTCTCAGCATGGGGGTCCTGTGGGTTCTGACAAGATTAGAGGCAGTCTTGTATACCTCCAGATCTTTTTGCTCATTCTTTTACTTTTCAGCCTAAATGTAGATCTCAGAGCCCATTGTGTCCTTTCCCTTCAGGGAAAAAAAAAAGCAAAACAAAACATAACTGGGGGCGCCTGGGTGGCTCAGTCATTAAGCTTCTGCCTTCAGCTCAGGTCATGATCTCAGGGTGCTGGGATCGAGTGCCATGTCAGGGTCCCTGCTCAGCGGGAAGCAGGGAAGCTCCCTGCTTCTGTTCCCTCTCTTGTTGTCTCTTTCTCTGTCATATAAATACCTTTTAAAATAAATAACTGTGAGCAATCCGTTAGTGCAATTACTCATTTCAAAGTAAACAATCTCTTTTGGGTAGGTAAGTTTCTGAATTAACACTTAAAATATATTCATAGGTACAACTGATAAACCTTAAAATTTCCAATAACAAAAACAAAAAAGCCCCTCCTTCCCAGCCCCAGTTTTTTAGCTAACTCCCAAAATACTCCTGATATCTTTTTTTAATCCCTGACTTTCTAATAATACTGAGTAAACTGAACTTACTAAGTTGTTTTGTATTCTGTTGTATTTTAGAATGATATAAATTCAACTGATTTTTTTTTTTTACCTTGAAACTCTGACCGATTTATAGGTTTTTGTGTTTTGTTTTTTTTTTTACCCACAGAGATAATAATAATTCACCGAAACCTTGAGGCATCCGCAGTAATTCAAGGCCTAGTGAAAGGTATTACAAAACTCAATGGATTTGTAATCATGCACAATTTAAAAGTGAATATTTGTATGATCTTAACTGTTGTTTGTCACTTCTTTTGCAGACAGCAATATCTTTACTGGTTTGATGATTGATCCCAGAACTAAAGCTTTGGTTTTGAATGGAAAACCTGGCCATTTGCAGTTTTATTCCCTGCAGCATGATAAGCAGTTATACAATGTAAGATTGCCCTCCATTAACTAGGCTTAAAGCTAATAGAGATTTCCAACAGCACCACTAGAGTTAAGTAACTTACTTAGTAGCTTCTAACGGACTGAGCCACCCAGGTGCCCCAATTAGTAGCTTCTGAAACAAGATCTTTTGCCTTTGTTTGAACATTATCAGTACTGTCTGTGGTTACTCAGTTGCTTACAGCAGAATTCTAACGAGGTCACAGTTGCAAATCAAGTCTCCATGTAAGTCAGTTGGCACTCCTGTGCTGGCTCTCCATTTAATTGTGTTTTAGCTCTCAACTACCTGTGCCTTTGAATTCCAAGAGTAGGGAAATAAGAAAATAAGGATTCTAAGTACAAATATGTTTCTGCTTTGTGGTAGAGTGTTGTCATATGTACATACCAGTGATAAAATTTTCAGTATAAAGAGGGATGCTGCTTATTAATCCAGACTTGCTACTTCTTTATGCCTCATAGTATCCTTTATTAATTTCTGTCATAGCAGCTCTCCACTTGATCTCTCTCTTTCCCTTGCTCTTAAACCCCCGAAGAAAGCAGACTTAGTTCTTTGTACATTTCCAGTACAGAGCCTGGAAATAATACTTTACTCAATGTATGTTTAGTAAATAGACAAGGGAATGGGATAAAAGAAACAAAATAGTCTACTTAAAACATTGCTATCTTTACCACGTAAAAATTGTAGATTTTATTTTTGCTCTAGTTTTTAGTGATGTGGAATTTAACCGTGAGATTTTATGTCAAGCTCTTTGTTCATAGAAACAAGGGAGAAAAGCATTACTGTCAATTAAAGGCTCTATTGTATCATGTACACAGGTCAGTCATCACTAAAAGTCCATTAAAGAATAATGCCACTGAACTGGTGCATATAATGTGCTTTTTTAATGGCAGTTTTGATGTCCATAACTAATAGTTCAGTTTTTTTCCTTTATCTGAGAACCTATTACTGCAGATTCTAGAAATTATCTTTGTAGTTACCATTCCTTTGAAAACTTTAACATTTATGTATTTACATTAATTAACTTTTTGGATTTTTTTAATCCATCAGTTAGATATAATACAGCAAGAATATATCAATGATTATGGTCTGATCCAAATCGAACTAACAAAGGCTGCATTTGGCTGCTATGGTAACTGGCTTGCAACAGTGGAACAACGTCAAGAAAAGGAAACAGAGCTTGAATTGCAAATGAAACTGTGGATGTATAATAAGAAAACACAAGGGTAATACTACCTGTCTGACTAATTTCAGAGTGGAAAATATGTGACTTTGTATTTTATGGTTTCATATGTCGGTGTTTAAAATGTTTCATATTGATAAATTTTAGAATTAGAGAAATGAGGGCGGTGTTACTGTACTAATAAATAGCCTTTCCGCTTTCTGCTCGGAGTAAGTGTTGGCGTGCCCCAAGTTGTAATATCGTCTCCAGTATAAATGAGGAAACGTGGGAAAGTGACCCCACCCCCTCCCCAAGGACATCAGACATAATAGCAAGCAAAGCCAGAGTTAGAATCCAAATTTCTGAGTTCCTTTGCTCTATTCACATTCTATTGCCTTCGGGAAAATGCATTGGTAGGCAGCAGAGGTATGTTGTCATGTAACGTGTATGTTTGATTAGGTAGGGAGTTGACTGGTTTCTCAGACCTTGATTATAGTAGCCGTTGATCAAGTCCCGGCTTGTCTAGAACTAGGCTTTGTGCTTTTATACCTGTTGTCCTACCAGTCTTCACAGAAACACTTAAGATAAACTTCTTTTCCACATTTTAAGGTTGAGGAAACAGACCCAGAGGGATTAATAGATGATCACTAGTCACTTTTCTTGTGGTATGGATTTCTAAAAAAAAAAAATCACAGCAGTCTTGCCCCGATGTTCTTTTAAGAACACCATGCTGGGTTATCATGCATTCATGTCACGCTGGAAACAAGCTTTGAGAGGTAGTTCGGATGGCTAAATATTAAATGCCAGCCAGGACGGTTCGAAGAGGTAGTTTGCTGTATTTTCTTGCCAGGTAGGGGCTTTTTGGCTTATTTTTGAAAGTAGATAGCCATCTGAGTTCTGTATAGTTTTCTTACAGAGTTTAGTATGATAGGTTTCCATGGAGCGTTCTGTGATGACTCCTATTTCATGTAGGTTGGCAGGAAACATAATAATCCCTATATTGCATAAATTAACAGCAAGAGATCATGCGTTAGACCTCTCTGTATTCTGTGGCCGTTAGGGGTAGAGCACCGAGTTGTTGTCATTCTAGATGATAGTCTCTTGCCCGTTCTTAAAGATGCTATTGTAAAATGTACAGTGAAAAATTCTTATATGATGATATATCATATTGTTCTGAGGTAAGAATAAATTGATGATTGCCTCTTTCTCAGGTTTGTTCTTAATACAAAGATTGACATGCCACATGAAGGCCACATCACAGCTCTCTGTTTCTGTAATGCAGAAAACTTTGAAAACCCCACCTTGGTTACAGCTAGTAAAGATGGTCACTTCAAAGTGTGGATATTAACAGATGATTCTGATATATACAGTAAGTTAATTAAATATGGTATGTCTAAAGGGTGTATAATTTTAAGAATCTCTTTAATAATGGTCTCCATTCCAGGAGGACATTTTCTATCTTATTTAACTTCTGTGGGTTATTGCCTAATTTTAAAAGATTTAAGAGATTACATTTTACCTGCCTTCTCCCCCAAATCTGTACATTTTCATGACTTTCTTGATCAGTCATGTGCTGATTATTTCGGTTTCGGTGAGGGTACTGTGTTTAAGGCAGGGGGCAGTTCTTTCACTGTTACTTCACTGTTCCACTAGAGGGAGGTCAAGATTTCCAGGAAGGGGCATATATTTTAAACCAGTCAGTGCTTTGGAGCATTTCTAACCCAAGTTTCAAGGAGCAGGGTTTTTTGTCCCTTCTTCTGTAATCCATGCTGCTTATAACTACCCTAAAGTATTATCTAGCATTAATACCATTTCTGAACTATATGATCTATGTTTCCACAGAAAAAGCTGTTGGCTGGACCTGTGACTTTGTGGGTAGTTATCACAAATACCAAGCGACTAACTGTTGTTTCTCTGAAGATGGCTCTCTGCTAGCAGTTAGTTTCGAGGAAATAGTTACAGTATGGGATTCCGAGACATGGGAGCTTAAATGTACATTTTGTCAGCGAGCTGGGAATATAAGGTAAATAATTGGGAAAGTATGTCATACTGTTTTGTTTTTTATTTAAATGAATCTTTCCACATAAACTTAGTAGTAATTTATGCTTCAGCTAACGGTAGTCTGTGCATCAGTGGGGGTCAGGACCAAACCAAAATGGTAGGAAGATAAAAATTTGGGGTATGTGAACCATTTGCTGTGGCTTTACCCATTTCTGTAATGAGAGCTAACATTTAACTCTTGACCTACAGATTTCTTTTTTCTTCAAAATCAATACTTTTCATGGTTGTGCTACTAAAAACAGACGCTAATAAGGGTCAGTGGATCCAGACAATGCTTTTCTTCTGTTTTCCTATAAAAAACAATGTCATGCTCAAACCTTGTTGTGTTCAAAAAGGCGAAAGAAAAACAGCAATATCTGCACTTGAGGCAACTGCCATTTGAGGACAGAATGGCAGAAGGCTAACAAGAGGGGCGCCTGGGTGGCTCAGTGGGTTAGGCCTCTGCCCTCAGCTCAGGTCCTGGGATCGAGCCCCACATCTGGCTCTCTGCTCAGCAGGGAGCCTGCTTCCCCCTCTCACTCCCTCTGCCTGCCTCTCTGCCTACTTATAATCTCTGTCCATCAAATAAATAAATAAAATCCTAAAAAAAGGAAAAAAAAAAAGGCTAACAATAGTTTTTAATGCCCAACATACCTGATTCTGAAATCGCTTTGTAAAAATTCTTCAGAATTTATATTGCAAATTTTCTTCTAAGTTAAATGAACATTAAAAAGGGTTTTGTTAAATGACTGTACATTTCACATACATGTTTATAGTATGTGTCATAAACCATACTGTACAGCATATTAGAGAAAAGAATTGGTCATCACACCTATTTCGTATAGAAAATAGCTTAATAAACCTTTTGCTCTCCTTAGCCCATTTTTCTGCAGGATAATTGTGAGCAAAAATGTGTCTTTCTAAAAATCTGCATTGCATAAAACTATCCCAGAAGTCTGCAGTCTGAAACTCAGCGTGCTGGAACTGATGGTTAACTTTGTGTGGTTTTTTAATATAGGCACCTTTGCTTTGGGAGATTGACTTGTTCAAAGTATCTTCTTGGCGCTACTGAAAATGGCATTCTTTGCTGTTGGAATCTGCTCAGTTGTGCACGTAAGATACTTATTTTACCATAAAGTGGCGAAGCATCTGATAAGTGGCCAGTAAGCTTTGGCATTTTAGGACTTCTGGATCATATCTTCATGTCTCTATCCATAGAATACATATAATATTTCACATGTCACATTATACCAGCAAACTTTGGAGTGCTGAGCCTGTAAGAAATGCACATTATTTGTAATCTGCCTACTTGGCCATAAAGTGACTTCCATTAGCCTTGCCTTTCTCTACTGTGTATAACTTTCTGTTGCCTTCTGTGTTCCATAATCTCATAAACAACCTGAGGAATGTTTTTGCTAATCTGTAACCTGCACTAACATGCAGAATCCATGGCAGCTTTAACTTTGAATGTCTCCTTTCACAAGCCTTGTAACAAGTATGGACTTCATTTTTACTCATTTTACTTATTGGTATTTTGTGCATTTGAGTATGTTTGGAAGGCATGGTGTTTGCTTAGTAATGACCATGTGTGATACTCTGTATGTATTCTCTACAGTGGTTCTGGTTAACATTTTGCCCATGTTCAGCAGCTGCAGAAAAGTCCCAGAAAGTAGTTGCACTGAAATACTAACCATTTCATAGTACTTGGGTTTTCTGCTTCCTGCCTCTCACGTCGGCGCAGCTTCCACAGACATTTCAGTTTGTCTCCATGTGTTATTTGGAAGTGTAATATCCCTCTTCCTGAGAATAGTAGAATTGACTGTCCCAGTCAAAATTGAGTACCTACTTTAAATAGCAGGCTTAGTGAAAAAGCTTTCGGTGACTCTTTCTCTGGAAGTGCATTGCTCTTTTCTCCCCAGTGGAATGGAGTGCGAAGTTAACCGTTAGAGTTATGGAACCCGATCCTTGTTCGGAGAATATTGCTGCAGTCTCTCAGTCTTTGGCGGGTTCAGACTGTAAGTACAGACCATAGTTTGATAATAAGAGGAGATCTACTGGCTAAATTTTCTTTTTGACATCTTTAATAGAATGTGAGTCAAGCTGCCTTTAAATCAAGTGTTTATTTTAAGCCATTCTACCTCTCTTGAGTTCCTACTCTGACATCTCATTCTGTACGCATTCATAACTGACTTCTAGGAGATTTCCAGTACATCCCTCATTTTTCACCATGCCGGTCCCAGTCGACATTCAGAACATCCCAAGAGAGACTTTTCCCCTCTGAAGCATTTTAAGAAGCTTTAATCATTCTTCCTCTGTACACTGTCTACAGATCCCTGTTCCAGTATGTAAGACAAAATACCGCAATAATATTTTGGTGTCTGCTGCAGGAGGCCAACCTGGTCTCTGGAGCAGGGATTCTTCTTCCTACTTTTCATCTTCATAGCCCTCATTCCTAACCTGCTTGGCACATAGCAGGCATCCAGTAGATATTTGTTGAATCAAAGCCTAAAATAATCATGACTTGAACATTTTACTCAATGGGGTAAGTCCCAGATTAGTGTGGTCTGTCATCCTGAGGCCAGAACTAACCTTCGCAGGCAAAATATTATGGTCTGTTTGTTTTTTCCCCTCTAGTGTTTGTATTTAAACCTAGTGAGCCAAGACCATTGTATATTCAAAAGAATATCTCCAGAGAGGAAGTCCAGTGGGGAGTGTTTGTTCCACGAGATGTGCCTGAATCATTCACCTCAGAAGCTTACCAGTGGCTGAACAGATCCCAGTTTTACTTCCTAACAAAGTCACAGGTGACCGTCCCACCTCAAAAAGGCAACCACTTTGTATATGTAATTTTCAGTTGCTTAGAATTTGAAAGTCCTGGCCCATAACTGCTGGACCAGTGATATTAAAGGATTACTTCCCAAGAGAAGTAAATCTGATATGCTCAGTAGAACAGTATTACTAGTGTTAAGTGTATTAGCACAACTTTACCCCACACCTTTGAGTCTCTTTGGGTATTGTTTGCATTATCTCCATGACACCAAAAAAATAAAAAATAAAAATAAAATACTTTAAATGGTACTTATTAGTGTGGTGGATAGATTTTTTTTTTTCTTTTTAGTTTTCGTATTTGCTTTGCCATAATAAAAACTGGCTTCAGTTTGATCCAAGAGTTAATCTGTTTCGTTGCCAATTCTTAAATAACTTTTCTCAGAACAATCTTGTAACTGTCACAGGAGTTACTAAATATGTTTTAAATCTTCTATTACTTTCCTTTGGGCGCATATATATATATATATATATATATATATATGAAAAATTGACCTCATTTTTATTTAGATTTTGCATCATTAATCTCTATTTTCAGAGTTTATTGACATTCACAACGAAGTCTCCAGAAGAGAAACTCACACCAACAAGCAAACAGGTATGTTTCAGCCACTCGTGGTGCAGACTGCATTGCCTCCCTCCAGAGATAACCTTATCTGTGTGAGGTCAGCTATGAGGAAAATGTTCCACCTGCCCAAACATGGAATTAGGCATAAACTTAAAAGCTACTTGCCTCTTTGAGGTTATATTTACTCTTCTAAAGTATTGCTTTAATTTGTAATAGCAAAAATATATGCTTGTGATTTAAAGAGTCAAGTAGTTATACAGGACTTTCAGGAAAACTTCCCAACACCACTGTGCCGTTACCCACAAAGATAATCACTTTCAACTCTTTTACCTAGTTTTTATTTGCCTTCCTATCTCTAAGAAACATGTTTCAATTGCTAATTCTGGATTTTTCAGTTATTGTCTGCTTACTGATCTGTTTAAGTTGCTACTCTTTTTCACATCACCACTTCCCCCATTCACATAACACAAACCCCCTTCCTGTTCCCCAGTTTTCTCAGTACAGATAAATCAAGTCAGTATTCATTAGAATGCTGTAAACACAATTCATAGCTGAGTCATGGAGTAACCAGACAGATTGTTTTCCTTTTATTTGCAACTCTGTTTTCTCCAGAGTTAAGGATTGCCATCTTCTTCTTTGCATAGTTCTCCATAATACTTCTCATCTAATTCACCCCCAAACTCAACTTGTATGAATCGTCTCTCAGTATTTCAGATATTCTTCCAAGTCTTGAAGGAATATTTCCAAGAGCCTCTGTCCTGCTTCAGTCTGGACCGGCTACTCTAGGAATACCTGCTGCACAGTAGTCATGGGACCTACATTTGCATCATTTGGGGATTCATTTCACCTCTAGCTTTCCCCTTGCTTTGGTGAAGCACATTTCTGTTAGTGTGTGGGATGCAAATTTAAGACCTCATGTGTGTGGAAATGCTTCTGTTCTCTCCCACTTGACTGGTTGTTCGCGTTGCAACGGTATAGGTTGAAATCATTTTCTCTTAGAACTTTGAAGGTATTGTCCTATTTTATAGCTTTGGGTGTTACTGGAAGTCTAATACCATGCTTATTCCTGTTCCTTTATCTGTAAACTAGCTTTATGTTCCTCTGAAAACTCAGTTGAATTTGTTCAATTTTTTTGTTGAACATCAATAGACTAGGGTCAGTTCTAGACGCTTGGAATACAAAACAGTCAATTCTCTAAACTTACAGTGTTTACAGTCTAGCAGGAAGATATAGCAAGCGTTAAATAAGTGAAATATGTAGTACTTTAGAAGTAGTTAAGAATTATGGGTGGAGGAATAGAGGAAAAGGGGTGTGGGGTGCAGCTTGCCATTTTATGTAGGCCAGGCAAAGTACGCTTTTAATCCTAGAAATGACTGAGAAAATTACTTCTTTGCCTTCATTTTCTCTGTTCTTTTTCTGGAACTCTTGTTATTTAGTGCTGGACCATCTCCTGTTTTCTTCTGTTTTCTGGGAGGTTGTTTCATCTTTATCATCTAATCTGCTTTTTTCTGGTTTGCATGGTCCCATTTCCATCATTTGTTTTCCATCTATTTTGGTCTCTTTAATAGGTTTTCGTCAGAGTCTGATAATTCTTGGCTGTCTTTTATTTAAAAGTGATCAAAACAGCCATTTGGAAGGTGTCCGCTGAGATGGAGTTTGTCTGCGGGTCTCTGCCACCTGGCTATTTTTGAGAAAGTCTCCAAAGTCATTATTTTTAGGTCTTTTGTCTTAGGCTGGTTAGATTTCCCCGATAAAATTCTTCTAAATTCTTGCCTGGAGGATAGCAACCTGGAAGCACCCTCTTAGGTACAGCGGCCTTCAGCTGGAAGGACACTGTCACCAACCCCACCAGGCAGTTCAGTTTAAAGACATACTTTTGTTCCACCCCTCCAAGGAATGTACTTCTAGCCCTCTCTTGGGGCTCAGAAGGAAATCTAGGAATCTGCATGCTCTCTAAGTGGATTTTCGACCAGGACACCCAGTTATTGTTAGCCTTTTTCTGAGGTACTGTTGCAATTGTACCAATTCCTCAGCATTTGCAGGATTCAGCCATATAAATTTGGGTATTTCTTGACTTTTCCCCCAGCCAGCTTAGACTTCTTTCTCAGTTCTACTAAGTTACCTACTACCTTGAACGTGCTTTCCAAAACCTTCCAACATCTTACTTACCCATTTTCTTTCTCACTGTGGGTTTATGTCCTTTTGAAAACCCATTTGCTGTCATTTGTCGTTGGTGGAGAAGCAGTAGTGTGTATTTTGTTCTGTCATCTGAACATCCACCGTTAGCTTTTCCCCAATAAGTGGACTGCTAGGCCTCAGTTGCTTTACTTGTAAAGAGAATCATATTAGATAATTTTTAAAGTTCCTTTCACCCCTCACATTTTGTAACTACCAATACTTTTTATTGAATCAAAGTCAGTTCCTCCTTTTTACTGAAGAAATTTCCCTTTGTCTTAAATCCTTACAGCTACTAGCAGAAGAAAGTCTTCCAACAACACCATTTTATTTCATATTGGGAAAACACAGGCAACAGCAGGATAAAAAGATAAATGAGGCTTTGGAGAGTGAATTAGTACAACTACCCTTAACAGAAAACATACCTGCAATTAGTGAGGTAAGTAATTCATAACATGAAACAGATTAAATACATTAAAGCACCTTAAGTTAGAGTTTATACAATTTGTAACATAACTTTTTTTTTTCTTTTTTAAGATTTATTTGAGAGAGAGAGAGTGTGTATGTGGGGAGGGGCAGAGGAGGATAGAGAAAATCTTTAGCAGCCAGACACGGGGCTCCATCTCACTTGCCTGAGATCAGAACCAGAGCCAAAATCAAGTCAGATGCTTAAGACTGAGCCACCCAAGCATGCCTGTAACAGATAACTTTTGAATAATTACTTGGTTTGGGTATTAGAACTGCACAGTATACAAATAACATAAATTTATGATTCCAGATTACTGGAAACAAACCCTATTGGATTCTGCTGGTGGCATTAAGTCTTTTTAAATGAAGCCCTATTTTTCTGTTTTTGTTTTTTTTTACTGTAGCTTCTTCATACTCCAGCCCATGTACTGCCATCTGCTTCTTTCCTGTGCTCCAAGTTTGTAAATTCATTGCTGCTGTCTAAGGAGACAAAGAGGTAAAGCAGTTTTTAAATGTTTGTTACCCTCTCCTAGAATATTCTTTCACTGTGACTCTTCAACAATGTGTGGGGTAGAGGCACTGACCCCCTGCATAGTCAAATCCACACATAACTTTTGACTTCCATAAGACCTAACTGCTAATGCCTGATGGTGCTTGCAAGTCTTAATAACATAAACACTCAATTCACACGCATTTTGTATGTTATGTATATCATATACTGTATTCTTAAAACTAGAGAAATTAGTCATACAGAAGAGAAAATATATTTACGGTATTGTATCCCAAAAAAATCCATGTATAAGTAAATCAGTACAGTCCAAAATCCATGTTGTTAAAAGGTCAACTGTATTTCTCTTTATTTTAGCCTTAATATGCAGTTAAAGGATATAGGACTATTAAGCCAAATGAACAAAATACATTGAAAATTATTAGAGTTCCTGTGTGTATAGTTAAGGATTTGTTATATAACTAAAAATTATACTTGTAAATTCACCTGTTCTTTTATAATAACCCATTTTTGATGTGCACTCAATAACAAGATTTTTAATTTACTTTTTCTGTATGGTTACAATTCTGTATAGGTCTTAAATTAGAAAGTTATCTAGAAAATTTTTTAATAGTAATTGTTTATATTTTATTTTGTTATTATGAAAGTGGTGAAGAAATCCTTGAAGATATAGATATGGAAGAAGATAAAGAAAGTGGTGACGATTCAGATGAAGAACATGATTTTACTGAAAAGACCCAGGATACAAATGACACAGATTTGGGAGAAGACATTATACATCAGTTGTCAAAATCTGAAGAAAAAGAACTAAGAAAATTCAGGAAAGTAGACTACAGCTGGATAACTGTTCTTTGAGTCTGGGAGATGAAAGGTTCTTGCACTTTGTATTTCTTTTATTATATATTAATACTCCAAAAACATCTTCTTTGATATTATTGCTCTCCTTAAAATATTAAATACGAACAGGCTTTACTTCTTAAGTAATTGGTAATACAAAGCTGTGTTTGCATCATGTTTTAGAGTTGCTGGGTGCATTCATACACACACTATCTCATTTTTATTTTGAGTTACATCAGCCTGAGAAATAGCTAGATATTTTCTTTACAAACGATTACAGCATTATGTCCCCTTAGCTACAATTTGGAGATATAAAAAGTTTTGAAAATCAGAACTTTTTGTCGAGGATATTTTTAAGTTTAGCAGCAAAATTTATTTGGTGACCGATAGGACCTGAACAGATGTGGTATTTTCTGTAGTCCTGCTTCATACCTCTTTAGTGTGTTTATTTCTCTAAGAGAAATTTAGAGAAATAATTCGATTATGCAGTGTTCCACAGATCCCACTGAGGGTATTTAATAATATGGGCTGCCTAAAATCTGAAAAATTCTAAATTCAAATCATTTGGCCTCAAGCCTTTCAGATAAGGGCTTATCTGAAAGGGCTTACCACAAGTAGAGTGGTCTACTTGTAAATATAATTTTTAGGAAAGCCTTGGAAGATACAAGAGGACCTGATATTATTTTGTCAATGTTATGGCTGTGTATACTGAGTCAAAGAACCACTACTTTTTAACCAAAGTCTCATTGCTAGTAGAAGAGAATCCAATTCTCTGTATTACATTTAAGTACTGAGGTGACTACTTTTTAACCATTTCGCATTTGGAGTTTTCCTATTCTACTCCTATTAAATTGACATTAAAAGTTAACACAAAATAGTAAAGTACACAACTTCATGGTCCAAGATAGTTCCATAGGAAGACCCTGAACTCACCTCCTCCACAGACGTATCACATCTCTGCTTCTGGAGCACTTCCTCCAGAACTGAGGGCTGACTGAATGCAGTTGAATCCAATAACAAAGGACAAATAAACTAGAGGGAATCAACAGATTAGAGAATGCAGAATAGATCAGCGATCTGGAAAACAGGCTAAAGGAAAACACCCAAGCTGAGCAGCAAAAAAAATAAAATTACAAAATGAGGATAGAGTAAGGAATATGTTGGACAACATCAAGCCAACAAACATGCATATATAGGGGGCCCCAAATGAAGGCAGAAAATTTATTTGAAGAGAGAATAGCTGAAAACTTCCCTAACCTAAAGAAGGAAGACACCCAGTTTCAGGAAGCACAGAGTTCCAAACAAAATAAACCCAAGGAGGTCCAAAACCAAGACACATAATGAAAATGTCAAAGATTAAAGAATAGAGAATTTTAAAAGTAGCGAGATAAGCAAATAGTCATCTACAAGGGAAACTCCACAAGACTATCAGCTGATTTTTCAGCAGAAACTGTAGGTCAGAAGGGAGTGACATGATCTGTTGGAAGTACTAAATGGAAAAAACTACAACCAAGGATACTCTGCCTAGCAAGGTTATCATTGAAAACTGAAGGAGAAATAAGCTTCCGAGATAAATAAAAGTTAAAGGAACTTCTTTAAGTGAAAAAGATAAAAAGCATAATTAGGAATAGGAAAGTTATGAATAAAGGTAGAAAATGCTTATACATAAAATATGGAGGGAGTAAAAAAGTTCTTTTAGAATTTTAGAATGTGTTCAAACTTAAAAGTGATTATCAACTTACTAGAGACTACTGTGTACTTAGAATGTTACATCAAACCTCGTGGTAATCACAAACTCAAAACCTATAATAGGTACACAAAAAATAAAAAGCCAAGCATAACATTAAAGAAAATCATCAATCACAAGGAAAGCAAATAAGAGAAGAAAGGAACAGAGAAGTAGTAAGAAAACCAGAAAATGATAATGGCAATAAGTACATACTTATTAATAATTACTTCAAATGGTCTAAATGCTTCAATCCAAAGAGGCAGAACGGTAGAGGAAAGAAAGATACATAGGTATGCTGCCTATAAGAGACTTCATACCTAAAGATACACACAGACCGAAAATGAATGGGTAGAAAATACTTAATGCAAATGGAAGTGAAAGAAAAAGAGCAACAATGTTTATATTAGACAAACATTAAAACAAAAACTATAATATGAAACAAGGGCATTACATAATATAAGGATCAAGCCAACAAAAAATTATAAAGCTCTGTGCACCCAACGTTAGAGCATCTAAATACAGAAAACAACTATTAACAGACATAAACGGAGAAATTGATAGTAATAAAAGAATAATAAGGACTTTTAATACCCCACTTACATCAATGGATAGATCACCCAGGCAGAATATCGATAAGGAAACGGTCTTTAAACAATACATTAGACAAAATGAACTTATATATATTTAGAACATACCACCCAAAAACAGAACACATTTTCAAATGCACGGGGGATATTCTCCAGGCTAGATCACATGTTAGGCCACAAAACAAGTCTTAACTAAATTTAAGACTGAATTCATAACACATATTTTCTAACCACTATGGTAAGAAACTTAAAAATCACAAGGGGGGATAAAAAACAAAACCATGGAAGCTAAACGCCATGCTGCTAAACAACCAATGGATTAATGAAGAAATGAAAAACATGGAGAAAAACGAAAATAACTGTCCAAAATCCTTGGGACACAGTGGGAACAGTTGTAATTTATGACAATCCAGTCCTACCTCAAACAAAAATCTAACCTTACACCCGAAGGAACAAAAAAAAAAAAAGAATAAAGCTCAAGATAGTAGGCAGGAAATAAAGATCAGAACAGAAATAAATGAAATACAAAGTAGGAAATACCAAACCAAGAGCTGTTTCTCTCAAAAGATAAAATTGATGAAACTTCAGCCACACATCAAGAGAAAAAAGACACAAAATCAGAAATAAAAGAGGCATAACAACCACAAACACCGCAAAAATACAAAGGATTTTAAGAGACTACTACAAAAAGTTATATGCCAACAAATCACACAACCTAGAAGAAATGAATTCCTAGAAACATAATCTTCCAAAACTGAATCAGGAATAGAAAATCTGAAAAAAATTACTAATACCAAAACTAAGTTTGTAATCAAAAGACTCCCTAAGGGGCGCCTGGGTGGCTCAGTGGGTTAAGCCTCTGCCTTCGGCTCCAGTCATGATCTCAGGGTCCTGGGATTGAGCCCCGCTTCCGGCTCTCTGCTCAGCAGGGAGCCTGCTGCCCCCCCTCTCTCTGCCTGCCTCTCTGCCTACTTGTGATCTCTCTCTGTCAAATAAATAAATAAAATTTAAAAAAAAAAAAGACTCCCTAAAAATGAAAAATAAAAGTGGAGGACCAGATGGATTCACAGTGAGTTTTACCAGACATTTAAAGAAGACATAGTACCTATTCTAAAACTATTCCAAAAAATAGAAAAGGAAGGAAAGATTCCAAATAAATTCTACAAGGCCAGTATGACCCTGATACCAAAACCAAAGACATTACATAAAGGAAAACTACAGGCCAATAACCCTGATGAACATAGATGCAAAAATCCTCAACAAAATAGTAGCAAACTGTATTCAGCAATACATTGAAAGTATCATCTGCCACAATAAAGTGGATTTGTCAGATGCAAAGAAGCTTCAATATTCACAAATGAGCAAGATAACACATTATCAAAAGGATAAAAATCAGAACTCAATAGTTGAAGAGCATTTGACAAATTCAACATCCATTCATGATAAAACTCAACAAGTGGGGGAACATGCCTACATATAAATAAGGCTATACGAGAAACAGCTAACATACTCCAATAAAGAAACAGCTTCTTTCTAAGACCAGGAATAAGACAAGGGAGTCCACTCATTACTTTTATTCAGCCTAGTATTAGAAGTCCTAGTCACAGCAACCAGGAAAGAAAAAATGTATTCAAATGGTCAGGAAGAAGTTAAACTGTCACTGTATGCAGATGACATAAAGTATTATACATAGGACCTAAAGATTCTAATACAAAACTATTAGGAATAATGAGTGAATTTAGTAACATTGTAGGATACAAACTAATTATGCATAAATCAGTTGTGATTTTATACACTATGTAAATAGCATATAATAAAGCAGAAAATTTTGAAAAACTAATCCCATTTACAATCATCAAAAATAACAAAATACTGACAAACATAACCATGAAAGTGAAAGACCTGTACTCTGAAAACTATAAAACACTCTTATGAAAGAGATTGAAGAAAACACAAACAAATGGAAAGATATTCCATGCTCATGGATTGGAAGAATTAATACTAAAGTGTCCATGCTACCCAAAGCAATCTGTAGATTCAATGCAATCCCTACAAAATGCCAACAGCATTTTTCACAGAATTAGAACAAATAAAAAATTTATATGGAAATTCAAAAGACTGAATAGCCAGCAATCTTGAGATAGAAGAACAAATGGAGGTATCACATTCCCATATTTCTGGGATATACTACAAATCTATAATAATCAAAACAGTATGGAACTGACACAAAGACACATAGATCAATGGGACAGAGTAGAGAGCCCAGAAATAAAGCCATGCTTATATGGCCAACTAATCTACAACAAAGGAGGTAAGAATATACAATGGGGAAAAGATGGTCTTTTTAATAAATGGTGCTGGGAAAACTGGATAGCTACATGCAAAAGAATGAAACTGAACCAGTTACACCATACACAAAAATCAGAATGGATTAAAGACATAAATGTAAGACTTGAAACTTGAATGTAAGACTTGAAACCATAAAACGTCTAAAAGAAAAATGCAGTAATTTCTCTAACATCGGCAATAACAACATTTTTCTAGACAGGTCTCCTGAAGCAAGGAAAACAAAAGCAAAAATAAACTATTGGGCTCCACCAAAACACAAAGCTTCTGCACAGCAAAGGAAACCACCAAAAAAAGGCAAACTGCTGAATGGGAGAGATATTTGCAAATATCTCTGATTAGGGCTTACTATCCAAAATATAAAGAACTACAATTCAACAGCACAACAATCCAATTAAAAAATGATCAGAGGACCTGAATAAACATTTTTTCCAAAGAAGACTACAGATGACAGGCACATGAAAAGATCCTTAACATCACTCACTAATCAACAGAGAAATGCAAATCAAAACAATGAGATATTACCTATTTGAGCAGCTGAAATCAAAAAGACAAGAAAACAGGTACTGACTGGGATGTTGAGAGAAAGGAACCCTCATGCACTGTGAGTGGGAAAGTAAATTGGTACAGGCATTGTGGAAAACAGTATGGACTTTCCTTAAAAACATTAGAAAGTAGAAATGCCAAATGATCCAGTAATTCTACTACTGGCTAATTATCCAAACAAAACGAAAACACTAATTTGAAAAGATATATTTACCCCTTTGTTTATTGTAGCTTCACTTACAATAGCCAAGTTATGGGAGCAGCCTAAATATCCATTGCCAGGTGAACGGATAAAGAAGGCATAGGGGATGTGTGTGTGTGCCAGTGTGTGTGCATCTGTGGAGTAATGGAATATTACTCAGCCATAAAGAACAAGATCTTGCATTTGTGATATGGATGGAGCTAGAGGGTACTATACTAAGTGAAATAAATCAGACCAAAAGATAAATACCATATGATTTTACTTACATGTGGAATCTACAAAACAACATAAATGAACAAACAGAAACAGACTGATAACAGAGAATAAACTGATGGTTGTCAGAGGGAAGGAGGTGGGAGGATGGTCAGAATGGGTGAAGAGGAATGGAAGACACAGGTTTCGGTTATGAATTAGTCAAGAGGATGAGCGTTACCACATAGGGAATATAATCAATGATACTGTAGTAGTGTTGTATGGTGACAGCTGATCGCCTCTGGTGAGCACATGGTAATGTGCAGAGTTGTTGGCCTCACCATGTTGTACACCTGAAAGTAATGTAACGTGTGTCAACTATACTTCAATTAAAAACAAAACAGTAAAGTATACACATCGTAAGAGCTCAGCTCAACACATGTTAATGATATTGCCATAAGTAGTTTCTCAGTATGTTTAAGTCAGTATCCAAGTAAGGCCTATACAATTTTTTTAAATACTAGCAAGACTGAGAGAGAACTCACACACTATACAATTCACTCATTTAAACTGTACAATTTAGTTTTTTAGAATATTCAGAGTCGTATACCATCACCACAATCAATTTCAGATTTTTTTCCTCACGCGAAACTGCGTTAGTTATCACTACCCATTTCTCCCAACTTACCCCACTCCACACCCTAGGCAAACATAATACTTGTGTCTTTATAGGTTTGTTTATATGGACAATTCATGTAAATGGAATCCTAGCATATATGTGATCTTCTTTGGCTGGTTTCTTTCCTTTGGCAGTCATGCTGTACTATGAATCAGTATATCATTCTTTTTTATTATTTTCATTTCTCCTGGGTAATATACCTGAGTGGACTTACCAAGTTACTTGGTAAGTCTGTGTTTAACTTTTTGAAGAATCACAAGACTTACAAATCAGTCCCAGAATTTTACATCATTTACATTATGTGGAGCATTCATTGTTCCATAATCTGGTCCATTAAATTTAGGTCCTTTTGCAGGGTTAGTTTTTGAGGCTAACTGTTCAAAAGAACATTTGCTAATCATTTGCTAATCTTGCAAAGATTTTGAGGGTTTTTTCTGATTCCGGAAGGATCTTTTTAGCTGTCTCTTCCTGCTTCTTTCTGCTCAACTGGCTGGTTTATGGTTTAGTTTATTGCACTGGTGGCGCTACTTACAACCCCCCCTTTAATGGCTCACCACCGAAATCTCCGTTGTTTGCAGGGACATCTTTAGGCTTGAACTTTACTTCAAATAATGTTAATGTTTATTTCAATTACTGTTCCCTATTCTTACAGACTGCCCCCGGACAAAATCTGTCAGCCACAGCTCCAGAACTAGGGGTAGACACGATGGCACCTTCTCTTAGTGACACCCTGCTTCACAAGCTGGGAGAGACAACAGCCTCGACTGCGCTTGTCCCTCCTCATGGATCCTCTGCCCTAAGCAAGCTGGGGGAAGGATGACCAGAACTCCGGTATTCTCAGCCTGTTCTCAGCCGAGGAAGTAGGATATATTGACATAGTTACGAATAAATGTCATTATTATTTTTTGTCATATTCAGATACTGACGTGGTACATTCAAGTTTAAGAAATGACTCTGAAAAACAACCTGAGGGTTTTGAAGGGTCAGGGGTGGGAGGTTGGGGGAACAGGTGGTGGGTAATGGGGAGGGCACGTTTTGCATGGAGCACTGGGTGTTGTGCAAAAAGAATGAATACTGTTACGCTGAAAAAATAAATAAAATGGAAAAAAAAAAAGAAAAAAAAAAAAGAAATACATACAGCTAATAAAAAAAAAAAAAAAGAAAGAAATGCTTATTTTTTTTGCAGATATGTGAAAGATTCCATAGTTTCAATCAAATCAATTTGGAACATATCTTTTTAAAATAATGATTATTATACAATCTGAATAGTTGCTTTGTGTGGATTTAATTACTTTTTCTAAAAAGTTGATCAGTCTAACACTAAGACATGACAACACTCGGAAAAAATTATTTCAATTATTCCTCCTCCAACATTAAAAATGTATATATACTGTTTCTTTTTCCAAAGACAACTATAAAAATAAAAGGGAAATGACCACTCTGATCATTAAAATCTAGACCTGTCCAGCAGATTTGCCGTTCTGGCCCTTCAGGCTCCTCCCCCCGCCCCCACAAAGAACTAGTTTCTTCATAATAAGTGAACTAATAAAGATGATTCCCTTGTCCCCTTCCTCATTTATCTATCTGTCTGTCCAGCATGAACCCGTTACTTGGTGCTTTCACGGGGGCAGCCTGTACTTCAGGACGTATAGAGTGTCAGCCTCTTGGGGGATGGATGAGCCACATGGTAACCGCTCACGATGCGCCACACATTGCACGTGCATCACACTTTCTCCACAACAACTCCGTATGTCGTGTAGTCACCCCCTTTGACAAATGAGGAAACTGGCGCCAGAGAGGGCAGGTAAATTGTATCTAGATCACTGGCCTCCAGAAGTGGGGTTAAGGGATGCCTGGGTGGCTCAGTCGGTTGAGGATCAAGGATCAAGTCCTGATCCTAGGGTCCTGGGATCAAGTGCCACATCGGGCTCCTTGCTCAGCAGGGAGCCTGCTTCTCCCTCTGCCTGCCGTTCCCCCTTGTGCTCTTTCTCATTCTCTCTCTCTCTCTCTGACAAATAAATCTGAAAAAAAAAAAGTGGAGTTAAGACACTCTTTTCCATCAAATTCTAAAGCCTGTGCTCTTTCTAGACTAGCATGTGGTCTCCCGGCACTTAAGACAGCTACTTAGCGTCAGAAAGTCATCGGTAACTGGGGAGGAAGCATACTAAGAAACAAGCAGAATGGAGAGCCCAGGTTTAGATAGTTCCAACCACAGACAAATAGGACCTAGCTCTGTGACCTGGCTGAAGGCCTTCAAGCCACTGGACTTTAGCCCCCTCTTACATACAATGAAGCTCTCCCTCCTTATGCAAATGGTTTTGATTATCTGATTAGTACTATCATGTTCCAAATACAGGAAAAGTATATAAAATTTAGATATTGTTTGAGATTATGTGCTTGGTTATATGCGAATTTTTAATGAAAAGCCAATTGAATACCTACATATTAATTAGTGTAAGCTCACTGTTAATAGAAATCTATTAAGTTGAACATAACAGCTTGGTTAAAAACTAAGTCTTATAAATGGGATTGGTTATTCCCATTGGTTATGGCTGTTTTATCTGAACTACAACTTCTGAAAATTGTGCTTGCTTCTGTTAGCTCTGTTTCTTGAAAGCCACAAAAATGGCAAAATTGTCTTATAACAACAAAGTCAGGATTCTGTAACACCACACAATCCTAAATGAAATGTAAAAGCTAAGACCCAAAAAAGATTTAGGATCCCAGGTAGATTACTTATCATTGGGATTAGAGAGAAATAACAATGAAGTAACTGGGATTTGATGGTAGTATACCACAGAGGGATCAATGTGAGTAGAATAGAATCAACCGGAGAGAAGCAGTCAGTGACTGAACTGTCCAGTTGGTTTTGCTTTTCAAAAACCATGAACAAACCACTTATTCTCTGAATCACAGTTTCTTCCTCTAAACTGCAGAAGTAAAATGACCTCTTCCAGCTCTGTGGTCCATGACCACAAAACTAAGATGCCAGAGCGGTATATTACAGTACCGCTCCCTCCGCATGCCCCCAAATACCAAGAATCTGTTCTTGCAAGTACTAAATCTGAGGTATCTGTATATAAATAGGTAGAGGTATAGCTATCTTAGTTTCCTATCTTCGAGCATAACATACCTCTAGCTTGGAAACTCCTTGGGAGATCAGAGCACTTAGTTCACAAAATGAAATAATCAGACATGAAAGTGCACCAGTTCCTCCCATTGTTGTGTAGAGTTTTGATAATCCTTGCTGCTCAGCTGTTGCCTGCTTTAACGGAAGGACAAATATAAGTGCTCTGAAAACAATCACTTTAAATGCAAATATTGATATATTCTAGCTCACATAGGAAGGTAAAATTAAACTTGTTCCCTCAAAAACGCCTGTTTGCAGTTGTGAAATTTAAGTTCACTAGTCGAGATTTATTTAGTATTGTGTGCCAGAAAGACCACTGGTCTAGGAGTCAGAAGACTCGTAGTTCCAGCTCTCCCTCTTTCTAGGTGTGTGCTTGTATTAAGTTTATTTGAGGACATAATTTTTTTACCTCTGAAATAAGAGGACTGTGCCTTGTTAGATGGTCCTCTAAGGCTTTTTTGTTTTGTTTGGCCTCTCAAATTGTGATTCCCCAGCATGCCCAGAATCCATCAGCCCTACTCAAAGAAATGTGCATGGCTTTCCAGCTTAATTACAGCTTCCTTTGGCGCTGGAGACAAGAGCAAACAAGCAGCTTAAAAGATTTTATTTCTGAATAGAAAAGATGATCCTGTACCTACTTGGGCTTGAGATGTACTTGACCTGAATCTTGACCCAAGAGAACAGATTAGAATGAGAGCTCTCCTCATCAGTAATTTCCTCAGAAGCGATGAGCAAAAGCAAAACCTGGAATGAGGGAGCAGTCTGGATGACACACGAGAGGCACTTACATTTGCTGAATGAAGGAAATGTCCTGCAGAGTAAAGATGGGGAGGTAAGTGAACAACTTTTGCCCTATCTAAATAGTATATTTCCCAGGCCCCAAGGACTCCAGAAACCGAGGACTCCCATGTTCTGCAACACACAGGCCACACAGTCCATGAGTTTCAGTAGTCAACTGGGTAGCTAAAGGAAACTGAATACAGACCGGCTTTTCCAATCTTAGAATACAGTGCTTCTCTGGATATTTGAAGCTGCTGTCCACTGCCCACATCACTGCCCACATTCCTCAGCACCAGGAGAGGACGCTGGCTTACTTTCTGTTCCACACTGACAAGAACCATTGCTGCTTCATCCCTGTGTGTCATCCACAAGCACACCCTTTGTGTTGATGAGTGACTAATTCTTGCTCTTGCCCACTTGGTTTTTGCCCCAGCAGTCATCACCACCGACTTGTCTATCTCTAATTTTCACTTTCTCCTTTCCCCTTGGCATAGGAACGTGCTTACACTCAAATATCTTCAACTTTTAAAACAGAATCCCACAGCCGACAGTGTTGCTTGGGAATCTCATGGTTGACATCCTTTTTCTTTGACCCCAACTGCGTTTACTTATTTTTCTTCTTCCTGTTTTTTGTTAGATCACATGTATTTCTGTAAGCAATCTTAAATCTCTTTGGACACAGACTTGAATATAAGGGCATGCAAATATTCACGTGCCCTAACAGGTATCATATCCAACTTGTCAACCTAGATCTAGTAAAGGGAGTTCCAAAGGAAAGTTTGAAAACTCAATGAGCAAATAGATGTCATGATTTATAGGGTAACATGCAATTAAAACAACATATTAAAGTGAGATTTTTGTTTTAGAACTGGCCATTTTTCTACAAAAATTGTGGAGATTCAAATCTTAATTAACCTGATTTCTCTGGTAACCTGATCCTTCCAGTAACCAATTCTGAAACAAAAACCTTTCTTGGGCAGATGGGAAGGTGGTGTATGCATGGCTGTATAGTAGCACCAACAAGCAAAGATGCGAGTCTCACTGGAAATCAGGACCAACCAATCTCCTCTCTGAGGCCTCAGTCATCTCACAGGATCATCCTGAGCATTAAATACAATCATGTATAATAAAGCTTTTCAAAAAAATACACATTTTTGTATAAAGTTAAAGCAGTTGGCAGATTCAACCACCCTGACTAAAATGTGTTGTGAAAGGATTTCACTTTCACCTGACGATGAATTGCAGTAAGACTAAAACCTATCTGGAGGTTAATTCTTGGTATTTATATTGCCAAACATATTGTATCTGTTTTATAAGTCAGTTCCTTTAAGACAAAAGAAAGTACAACATATAAACTCTAATATGAAAAGGACTTGATTATCAGTCAGAGGCCAGCCCTCTGATTCCTGAGCTACGTGTGGCACAGAGGGAAGTAGAATTTTGAGACAAACCCGGTTTATGTCGTGGAGGTCCAGATCAGCTCTCAGCACATCCCATATGTTCTTCACAAAACATGTATTCAAGGTGACTAGCAGAATCAATCAGCAGCAGGATTGTAGGATTTGGGTGCTCTGTGACTAACTGTAAAGCTTATTGTCTACCATACCATTTGTATGGTACAGCCACAAAAAATGTTTAACCTAAATTCAACCATGAGAAAACAGACAAGACCAAACTGAGGGACATTCTGCAAAACAATTGATCTGGACTCAAAAACAGCAGTCCTGAAGGAAAATAAAGATGGGGAACTATTATAGATCGAAAGAGACCACAAGAGACATAACAACTAAATACAATGTGTGATCCTTGTTTGGATACTGGATTGGAGGGGAGAAAAATGCTATAAATTTGGGGGACCTTTTTGGGACTCCTGGGAAAATTTTCATATATACAAATTTTAAATATAAAACTAAATCAATGTTAAATTTCCTGAAGGTGGTAAGAAATTGTAGTCATGTCATCATGCCCTTATTCTTGGAAAATAATGATAAATAAGTATTTAGGTGTTAAGTGTGACACAAACTATTTAAAATTCACAGATAATATAAATGTTTCATTACATAAAGATGCTTATGAGATAGGAGCAATTCTAGCAAAGTGTTAACCACCGGTAAATCTAGGTAAGGGGCATATGGATATTTAATGTTCTCTTCTTGCAAATTTTCTATAGGTGGAAAGTTTTCAAAATAAAAATACAAATTTCAAAAACTATAAAAATTCTACTTCTGCTATCTCTATCTCTGCAGGATCCAGTGCTTGCAACCAGTCTAGCTGTCTTTAGTTTGTCATCAGAACTGCTCAGATCCCTCACGGATGCGGCCCCTGATGACTTTCTTTCCTCCTCAGCGATTACTACCCTCAACGTTCGCAGCTACGATTTCCTCTTAAGCAATTTATCTGGACTTAGTGTTGATAACACAACTCTGCGTATCCCTTACCCTCTTCTCCTTTGTCCTCCTTTGCATTTTTCTTGCTCTTCTGTTGCATTGGAACCGGTTTGCAACCTCCAAGTTGAGTTTAAGATCTTTACCATTTTCATGTCTCCTGCAATTCAGGGCACTGAGCACTCCCACTCAAATTTTTCTCACTATGTGATAAAATCGGTTCTGCCTTTCTGCCCTGTCTCCCCCATAATTTGGCAGATTTTTGAAATTCTTGTTGACTGAATGCATCCAAATTCATTCCACTCTACCCTCTGGTGTATCCAATGTGTAACACTCCTCTCATCCCTCCAGTCCATAACCTTGGTAGAAAAGATCCTATTGACTATTCAAGACAACCTAAAGAACACACTGAACACTATATTGCACACTACAAAATATACCGATATGTTCAGATGTGTGGTTGGCTATTGAAACCAAACCACACTGAAAGTATACCTTTAATTGGTATGCCCCATAATTGGGAGTGTCTTGAGCCAAGAATAATTACTATTCTATATTTTCCCTTTGTCTCCTAACACTTTCAAAGTCCTCTTTTTTTTTAAAAAAGATTTTATTTATTTATTTGACAGAGAGAGAAATCACAAGTAGGCAGAGAGGCAGGCAGAGAGAGAGGAGGAAGCAGGCTCCCCGTGGAGCAGAGAGCCCGATGCGGGGCTCGATTCCAGGACCCTGAGATCATGACCCGAGCCGAAGGCAGCGGCTTAATCCACTGAGCCACCCAGGTGCCCCTCAAAGTCCTCTTTTAATGGGAAATTAAGTCACCGTGAATAGAAAGATCTCTAGCAGGAGCAATCTGTATGCCAGTCACTATAAGGTCCCTATTTAGGATTTGTGGTATCTCCTCCCAGGCCACCCTAAGAGGGCAAAGAAAGTATAGCTCAATCCCTGACTCAGTCACTGCTGAACTGCTTGGAAAAAATCACTTAAATTTCCATGGCTTCCATTTTCTCATCAGTAAAGTAGAAGAAGACCATCCTCTCTGAAGTGACTTCCAGCTCAGATAGTTCTTGACTGCAGAGGACTACATAATATCTTTTGCAATTAAGATGGTAATAATAATTTCAAAAGGTGTTTACTCATGATAGATTTTGATTTTGACTAAGATTAGATTTTTGCACATGAGTCATGCATGAAGTATTATATCTGGTCTGAATTGAATTATTTCATTGAGGAAAAAATGTTACCTTTAATCTACTTGTATAGCCATGTAATGTAATGTTTGGAAGAATAGACTGTGGGGACAGAGGCCCTTGGCTGGAGTCCGTGCCTCACTTGCTGTGTGACCCTGGTACAATCCTCTCTTTCTTTTTCTTTCTTCCTTTCCTTTCCTTCCTTCCCTCCCCTCTCTTCCATTCCCCTCCCTTTCCTCTCCTTTCCTTCCTTTAGAGAGAGACAGAGAAAGCGACAGCACAAATCGGGAGGAGAGGGAAAAGCAGTCTCCCCACTGAGCAGGGAGCCCGAGGCGGGGCATGATCCCAGGACCCCCAAGATCATGACCTGAGCCAAAGGCAGACGCTTAACTGACAGAGCTGTCCAGGTGCCCCCACTCTTGCCCTTTCTTTAAGGGCAATTTCAACTTCAGTAAAGCAGAGATTTTTTTTAAGAGATGGCAATATTTTTATAGCAGTAATTCATTATTGAATATGTTAATAGACTAGGGAAGCCTACTACAGTGTGCAGAATTCCTGGCTCAGTGGATTAAGCCGCTGCCTTCGGCTCGGGTCATGGTCTCGGGGTCCTGGGATCGAGTCCCGCGTCGGGCTCTCTGCTCGGCGGGGAGCCTGCTTCCCTCTCACTCTCTCTGCCTGCCTCTCTGCCTACTTGTATCTCTCTCTGTCAAATAAATAAATAAAATCTTTAAAAAAAAAAAAAAAAAGAAGCAACCACCTCTGCCATGGCACAATGAGGGGACACTGGCCCTGGTCCTTCTGTCTCGGTGCTTAAGTCCCCATGTGTTTGCATGTTTAGGGCTGGGGGTGGAGGGAGAGTCTGACGTGAAACAACTCATTGCAGAAATAGTTTCAACCTCCTTTAGGGCCCCATGATCATAATGACTGAACAATGAGAATTCCTGTTGTTTATTTAGGGCTCACCATGCGCCAATCCTCACCTTAGGATGTAGTTACACGTTAAACTGCAGTCTTGTTTTCGCTATTTTGCAGGTAGGACTGAGGCTCAGGAAGGTTAGGTGACTTGCCCAGGGTCACAGCGCTAGTAAGTAGCAGCATGGAGGTTTGAGATACATTTCAGGCTCCTAGAGCCAAATGGACCCACTCCCTCATCCAGGGCCGTCACCACAGCCAGGAACGCAGCAGCGCCTCTGGGCCATCCTCCCTCCAACAAGGCTGGGTCCGCACTCCGCCTCTGCCTGCCAGCCGTGCTGTGGTCAATTAATTGCCAACTTTGCCCCATCCCCACCGTCTGGAGGCCCTGTGATCCCCTTGGATCTTCTCTGCCTGGCCATGGATTCAGCTGCTCTGCAGATCCTGGACTTCCTTCTGCTGTGGCCTGGCTCCTCCTGACGGGATAGTTCTCCAGAGGACCTGTCGCTGCTGGGGGGAGCCGCCCTAGCCAAGAAGGGATGCACACCCGCGTGTCCCTCAGGCCTCTGGAGCACCTCTGTTGCTACCCAGGGGTATAACTCCTAGAAGAGCAGCAGATAAGTTACCAGGGAACCCTCACCTTCCAGTCTTGTGACCCCTGGCTCTGTATCCCCTTTAACTTGTTACCATGCGCCTTCTGGGAGTGGAGACTTCTGGCCCTTCCCAGGTCCCAGCTATGCTATAATCTCCTGCCCTTTCACTTCTCCCTCACTGCATGCTCTGCCTCTGTCCTGCCCCATACTCAGATTTTTTTTTCCCCTAAACTAAGTGTGGGTGAGGGATCTACAGTTCAGGCCCCATCTTGGCCGTCAGTCCCCTTGGCTAGAAATTCACTATTATTTTATAATTACACCAAAACCATTGAGTTTTAAATATCATCATTTTATCCTGCATATGCAGGTAAGGTATTGTAGATCAGAGACAGAGCTCCTGTTAGTTACCTTACAGTGAACATGAATCATGAGTATACTGGGCCTTTCCCCTTCCACCCCGGAGGGTATCAAAATGAGAGCAAGTCACAAATCCTGCACAAACATCTGGACACTAGATGAGTGATGATGAAAATTGAAGAAGGCAGCTATCCCCTGCCCTAATGAAATAGTCTTCTTAGAAACATAATGAGTCTGCGTCCTTGTTCCTTATGTGAGTAAAATATCTCCAAGGACCATATAGCCCCATGGGTCTTAGCTTTTATGACTGAGGTGGTGCCAAGGTCCGGGTTTCATACCATATGTTCATATAGAGACGCACTGCCATCGGTTGGCCTGCACACTGTGGCTTAACTGGGGACAGAGTCTGTTCTATAACCATTTGGCTCTCTCAGGAATATAAAAGAAATTCTGGAGGAGATTACGCTAAGTGAAATAAGTCAATCAGAGAAAGATAATTATCATGTGGTTACCGTTATTTGTAGAACATAAGGAATAGCATGGAGGGCATGAGGAGAAGGAAGGGGGAAATGGAGGGGAAATCGGAGGGGGAGACTGTGGACTCTGAGAAACAAACTGAGGGATCTGGAGGGGAGGTGGGGGTGAAGGGATGGGTGAGCCTGGCGGTGGGTATTAAGGGCACGTATTGCATGGAGCACGGGTCTTACACGCAAACAATGAATCATGGAATACTACATCAAAAACTAACAATTACTGTGTGGTAACCAACAAAATAAAATTTTTTTAAATTTAAAATTGTAATTATAAGCCAAAAAAAGAAATTGTATAATCATTTCAGATGAGAGCAATTAACCAGACTAGTAGATACAGATCTAATTCTTACGGTATGTGAAGAGTCTTGGGAGCCAGCGCTTTCCACAGGAGCACGAGGAAATCCAGGGAAGCTTTATTTCCCTGAAAAGACCCACAATGTTCTCATCCTATCAAGAAATGCCTGAAAACTTCTGGTGCCCCAAATCCATTTCATTCAACAAGGTTTTAAGTTTATACTTTGTGAAAAGGTAAGATGTAGTTTCTGTCCTTAAGCTGCAACAGCGCTGCATATGGTGAATTTATTACAGGTCAGTGGAGTCTGAAACTACAACTTAAACAGTTCCAGATAGGCCCATCATCATCACATACAAGCATATATTTCATGTGAAACATTAAGAGAAGATGATCACCAGACGTCCTGCCCCAGAACAACCACACACAAACTGCCGCCTCGCTCTGTCATTCCACATATCTGTGCTGGGGAGATGTACTCTTAAAAGAAATGTACCTGTCCTAACCTCTTTGCAGTGTACCAAATACAATGCCCATCGAATACCTCATTGCTCTCTGTAACTCTACATGAGTCAGAAGAATGGTTGTTATAGCCCAGAAGAAGTTAAATGACTTATTTAAAGTCATATGATGAATAAATTATACAACTCAAATTCTAATTCGGACCTTTGATTATAAAACCAGAATTCTTTTCACAAATAAGTTCCGTGTAATATTATGTAAGCACCCAATACTGCCAATATATTGTTAATTATTGTAATAGTTACTGTATCTTTCATTTGACTTTCTATAACATGAAGATGTTACAAATTCTTAAGCCAAACCAGTTGAAAAAATTGTGTAAGGATGTGTTGAGGTCCTACTTGTTGCCATGTGACATAAATTAAATACTGGGAAATGGCAGCAGCAAGTGGGCTGATTGAGCATGTGACAATCTCAGATAAGATTTCTACTCCCTCCCACAGCACCCAACAACCACGGATCTTTTTACTGTCTCCACAGTCTCGCTTCTTCCAGAATATCTTGCAATTAGAATCATACAATATGTAGCCTTTTCAGATTGCCTCCTTTCACTTAGTAATATGTATCTAAGGTTTTTCCATGCCTTTTTATGGCTTGATAGTTCATTTCTTTTTAGTGCTGAATACTATGCCATTGTCTGGGTGTACTGTAATTTATCTATTCACCTACTGAAGATATCTTGGTTGCCAAGTTTGGCAGTTATGAATGAAGTTGGTATAAACATTTGTGTGCAGGTTTTTGTATAGACATAAATTTTCAACTCTTTTGAGTAAATATCAGGGAGTACAATTACTGGATTATATGGTAAGAGTATGTTTAGTTTTGTAAGAAACCATCAAACTGACTTCGAAAATGGCTTTACGATTTTGCATTTCCACTACTCATGAATCAGAGTTCCCATCATTCCACATTCTCACCAACATTTGGTGCTATCCCAGATTTTGACCACTCCATAGGTGTCCAGAGGTCTCTCATAGTTTTAATTTGAATTTCCCTGATGATGTGAACCATCTTTTCATATCCTTACCTGTAATCTGAATATCGTCATTGATGAGGTATCTGTTTGAATCTTTGGCTTTTTCAATCAGATTGTTGTCTTATGGTTGATTTTTTAAAATATTTTAAAAATATTTTTATTTATTTGAGAGAGATCACCAGCAGGGAGGAAGGGCAGAGGCAAAGGGAGAAGCAGAGCCACTGCTGAGCAGGGATCCCGATTCGGGGCTCACTCCTAGGACTCTGGGATCATGACCTGAGCTGAAGGCAGATGCTTAAGTGACTGAACCACCCAGGAGCCCTCTAATGGTTGATTTTGAAGAGTTCTTTTATATTTTGGATAACAATCCTCTATCAGATGTGTCTTTTGCAAATGTTTTTCTTCTAGCCTGTTGCTTTCTCATTCCCTTGACTTGGTCTTTCCCAGAGCACGAGTTTTTAATTTTAATAAATGCAATTTATCAATTTTTTTCATAGATTGTGCCATCATTGTTGTATTTAAATAGTCATAGCTATAGCCAAGGTCATCTAGGTTTTCTCTTATGTAATCCTCTAGGAGTTTTATAGTTTTGTATTTCACACTTTAGCCTGTGATCCATTTTGAGTTAATTTTGTGAAAGGCATAAGGTCTGTGTCTATTTTTTGGGGGGGGGGGCTTATAGAAATTCAGTTGTACCAGCACCATTTATTGAAAAGACTCCCTCTTTTGTCAAGGATCAGTTGACGTTATTTATCTATTTCTTGGCTCTCTGTTCTGTTCCACTGTTCTCTTTGTCCATTCTTTAACCAATACCCACACAGTCTTAACTAATGCAGCTTTATAGTAAGTCTAGAAGTTGGAGAGTGTCCGTCCTTCGACTTTGTTCTCCTTCAATATTGTGTGCGCTATTCTGGGTCTTTGCCTCCTCGTATACATTTTAGAATAAGTGTGTTGATAATCACAAAATAACTAGCTGGGATTTTAATTGGGATTGCATTGCATTTACAGATCAAATTAAGAAGGATGGACACCACAGCAATATTGAGTCTTTCTATCCATGAACATATACTATTTAGTTCTTCTTCGATTTTGTTCATCAGAATTTTGCAGTTTTCTTCATATAAGTCTTGTGCATATTTTGTCACACTCATACCTAAGTATTTCACATTTTGGACACTAAATGATATTAGGTAAATTTGAAATTTAATTTCAAACTCTGTTCATTGCTGGTGTATAGGAAAATGATTGACTTTTGTATATTAACCTAGGCTCCTGCAACCTTGCTATAATTGCTTAATAACTAGTTCCGGGAGTTTTTTGTTGATTCTTTCAGACCTTCTACATAGACAATCATGTCATTTATGAACAAAGACAGTTTTATTTCTTCCTTCCCCATCTGTACATCTTTTATTTCCTTTTCTTGTCTTGTTGCATTTGCTAGGACTTCCACTACAGTATTGAAAAGGAGTGGTCAAAGGAGATGTCCGTCCCTTGTACCCGATCCTAGTGGGAAAGTTTCAAGTTTCTCACCATTAAGTATGATGTTAGCTATAAGGTTTGTTTGTTTTTAATTCTTTATCAAGCTGGAGAAGATTTCCCTAAATCTAGTTTACTGAGTTTTTGTCATGAATTAGTGTTAGATTTTGTCAAATGCTTTTTCTGCATCTATTAATACAATCATTAGATTGTTCTCTTTTGGCCTACTAATGTGATGGATTACATTAATTGATTTTCAGATGTTGAACCAGCTTTGCATACCTGAGATAAGTCCCACCTGGTGGTGGTATACAATTCTTTTTATACATCATTGGATTTGATTTGTTAATATTTTGTTGAAGATTTTTACATCTATGTTCATAAGACATATTCATCTGTCATTTTATTCTCTATTATTCTCTATTAGGTTTTAGGATAATCCTGGCCTCATAGGATGAATTAGGAAGTATGCCTCTGCTTCTTTCCTCTAAAAAAAAATTGTAGAGAATTTGTATAATTTCTTCCTTAAATGTTTAGTAGAATTCACAATATACCTGATACTCTGTTTTGGAAGTCTATTGATTATTGATTTAATTCCTTTAATAGACATACGTCTATTTATTTCACCTATTTCTTTTTGTGTGAATTTTTAACAGATGGTGTCTTTCAAGGAATTGATCCATTTAATCTAAGTTATCGAATCTGTGGGCCATAGAGTTGTCCACGCTATTCCTTGATTATCCTTCTAATGTCTGTGGAATCTATAATGATGTCCTCACTTTCATTTTTGATATTAATAATTTGTGTCCTGTTTTTATTAGCCTGCCTAGAGGCAGATTAATTTCATTCATTGTTTCAAAGAAACACCTTTTTGCTTCATTAATTTTCTCTATTGATTTCCTGATTTTCACTTCATGGATTCCTGTTCAAATTCTTATTTCTTTTCTTCTGCTTACTTTGGATTTAATTTACTCTACCCTTTTCTAGTTTCCTAAGGTGAAAATTTCGATTATTGATTGCAGAAATTTCCTCTTTTCTAATATATGTATTCAATGCTATAAATTCCCCTCCACGTGCTGCTTTCATTGCATTCCACATATTTTGATAAGTTGTATGTTCATTTTCACAGAGTCGAAGGGTTGGTTTTTTTTTTTTTTCAAGATTTTATTTATTTACCTGATAGAGAGAGAGCACTCATAAGCAGGGGGAGCAGGAGAGGGAGAAGCAGGCTCCCCACTGAGCAGGGAGCTGGATTCAGGGCTCAAGCCCTGAAGGTATTTTTTAGTTTCTTTTGAGATACCTTCTTTGACCAATATGTTATGTAAAAGTGTGTTGTTTAGAGCACCTCAATGTCTAGTCAGTTAAGCGGAGCCTGCTTCTCGCTCTGCCCCTTCCTTCCCCCCACCCCAGCTCATGCTTGTTCTTGTGTGCTTGCATAATCAGTCTTTCTTGCAAAAATAAATAAAATCTTTAAAAACTTAAAAAATAAGTGTGTTGTTTAATTTCCACATATTTGAGGATTTTCTATTATCTTTCAGTTATTGGTTTCTAGTTAACTCCATTGTGGTCTAAGAGAAGATATTGTTTGATTTCTATTCTTTTAAATTCATTAAGTGTTTTATGGCTGGAATGTGCAAGCTCCATGCGAGCTTAAAAAGAATATGTGTTTTGCCGTTGTTGGATACAATGGCCTGTGGATATTGATTGTATCCAGTTGATTGGTGATGTTGTTGAATTCTACTATGCCTTTACTAATATTGCCTGCTGGCTCTGTCCATTCTGACAGAGGGGTATTAAAGTCTCAAATCATGAAAATGAGGTCCCATTTCTCTTACAAATCTATTAGTTTTTGCCTTGCATGATTTGATGTTACATTACTTTTATTTCAGCAAAAGTATTTTGCAAGCTTTTTAAAAATTATATGAATAGGGCAAAATGCTTAACACTTAAAACCAGCAAGGCTTCCCATAAAGCTTTTTTAAAAAGAGATTAACCCCCAGAGATTTACAGTAGTTGATTTCTACCATACGTCAGCCCAGTGCGATATAATGGAAGCTCCATCATTAGCTGTTGATTTCCGCCATTGCTCTTCAGAATCGTAAAGGGCAGAGGAAGGGGTCCTTAGACAAACATGAAGCAAAATTCAAACCAAATAAACTGCAAAGTGATTCCTAATAGTTATAGATGCATTTTGCCTAAACTATCCAAATAAGTGCTGTGGAATAACTGCAGGAATTTCTCCGAGGCTGGGAAGGGGGTTGTTTCCACAGGTTGGTAAAAGCTCTGCCCTGGGTGAGAAGTCACAGGTTAAGGATGCACGCTCTGTGAATATTTACTACACGTACGCATGCAGTGTCTGTGAGCACTTGAAATACACAGTATTCGAGTACCCTCCAATGTCAGGTATGGCTTTTTAAAAATGAGATAACTTGAGTCTTACAATCCACAGGAAACCCACCTGGAGAGTTTTAACAGCTACCACTAAATCACTTCCAGTGTGCGGGGGTTACGGCATCTCTGGGCCCTCCGGAGTTTGCTGAAACTGGGTTTGCTTCTAGTGCAGCTACTGCACCTGTTGCTGCGTGGTAGATAACATTCTTCACCTGTGATTTATCTTCACGGTTGGTGTAAATCTGTGGCAGAGACAGAATTCCTGAGTAAGCCAGGAACATTGCTTAACATGTTCTGGAGAAAGAAAACCACCAGCCACTTGACTGGTGAAATAAGTTATCAACCTAATATGGAATTCCTGGGGAACAATTACCACATCTCTGGTAACTTTTTTTTTTTTTTTAAGATTTCATTTATTTATTTATTTAAGAGAGAGGGAGCAGCAGAGGGAGCAGGAAAGCAGGCTCCCTGTTGAACAGGGAGCCCAATGCAAGACTCGATCCCAGGACCTTGAGATAATGACTTGAGCCAAAGGCAGACCCTTAACTGACTGATGCCCCTCCAGCAACTTTCAGCCGCCCAGCTTTCAACTGTATAATTTTGATGAAGGTGCTTCCGTGGTGATGGGTCTAAACACCAGATGTGATTAGTAAGACCATGGTTGCTGGGTTTTCCTGAGCTTGCTTTTCTGAAAACTTTATAAAAGAAATGTTCATATCTTCTTTGTGTCTTCTCATATATATCTGGTATGTATGTACCAGAAGGCTCTAGGCTTCCCTTTTCCTTCAATAAATTGCTTAATTGTGAGTTTGTGAAAATTTCCATCTTGGACAGTTTTAAGCACTTCTCAATCACACTGTCCTTTTGAAATTCCCACATAGACCATGACATCAGGAGCATCAGATATGTCTCAGCAAAGATGTTACTCCACATTCTTGAACTTCCAGAGTAATTAGTCTACAAACATTATTCATCTTGAGACCTCAATCTGGCCAAAGTATTCTGGTAGCCTGGGGACAAAATACAGTTCACCATCTCACCTTGTGTATTCAAGCAATGGAATGTTGGCCATGAGATCATGAAACCTGGAAGCATATCTCTAACATTTCTTCCTGGTAGGCAGTCCTTAAGTTTCAACATTGCTAATTCTTTCTCATTTTCCAAGAAATGTGGAACTCCTTCAAAACCATTTCAAAAGTCTCCTGTTGTGGCTTCAGTGATGGTTTCATTGGTTCTTGCTATAGTATGAATGTGTCCCCCCAAAAATTCATTGTTTGGCTCTAATCCCCCCGTGTGATGATATTTTGAGGTGGGGTCGTTGGAGGTGATTAGGCTCTGCCCTTATTAATTCATTAGTACGTTGTAAGAGGCCCCAGAAATTTCCCTTTCCTCTGTCCTACGAGAACACAGCAAGAATACAGTTGTCTATGAATCCAAGAAGTGGCCCTCCCCAGACACCAAATCTTTCAGCATCTTGATCTTGGACTTCTCATTCTCCAGAAGTATGAGAAATAAATGCTTGCTTTTTAATCTATACAATGTATGGTATTTTGTTATAGCAGACCAAATAGACTAAGATAGTCCCACAATTAACTAGATCAACTTACTGGTCACCAAACTCTGATGAAGGACTCAAGGTTTCAAAATTCAGTGTTCCGGGGCACCTGGGTGGCTCAGTGGGTTAAAGCCTCTGCCTTCAGCTCAGGTCTGATCCCAAGGTCCTGGGATCGAGCCCCACGTTGGGCTCTCTGCTCAGCAGGAAGCCTGCTTCTCCCTCTCTCTCTCTGCCTGCTTCTCTGCCTACTTGTGATCTCTGTCTGTCAGGTAAATAAATAAAATCTTAAAAAAAAAATTCAGTGTTCCATTTATGATGCATCCATACATCATTACTGGGTACCCTCGTGTCTAGCACTCCTTGAACACATTCCAGTTCCTCTTATTGTTGGGATCTTGCAAGCCCAGTAAGGAGTTACCACACATCCAATAGTGAGGATTATCAGAGTGTTGTGGTGTCATCATTCTTTGAGGTTCTTACATAAATCAGAGCAAGTCTTATTTTTTACCAAAGAAGCAAGGATAGCAAGGATTTTTTGTGTATTCTTGTGTCCATTTTGTCATTGTTTTCCTTGTTAACATTCTCTCCGGTAAAGTCTGCTGACCAATTTAGAGGAAAAGTGCGGATTGGACGGGCCAACTTCATGCTTTTCGTTGGCTTGGAGGCTGCACTCTCACCCACAGCTGCTGGCTCCCGCTGAAGGGTTTCACAGGGGCGCAGCTTCAAGAACAGGTTTTTCTCAAAGTAAAGGAATCTGCTTTATGTCTTGAAGGCTGGCTTTGAGAAGAGCTTGAATTACCTGTTTTTACAAGGACAATTTGCCTTTATCCCACATTTTGCTCTTACAAAATGAACAAGCTCCAACATTATAGAGAACTTTTCCAAGAATAATCTGTGTGGACGTCAAGTTCCTTGTTCGTATACCTGACTCTTCACTCACCCTAGCAAGGAAAACTCTGGTAGGTAGCTCCCTGTCGGCAGTTTTTGCTCTTCATTTGGTAGGAATCCACACATGCTCTAAATTTACACTGAGGATACACCCAGTGCAAGCGAAGATGGTGGAATTGCACACATCACCCATTTCTTGAATACGTGTGGCAGCTCACTCCCTGGCAACCGTCTAAAAGATGCTCTTACTGTGACTCTACAGTTGACACAGCTTCCTTTCCAGAAATCACTGTTTGACATAGTGATCTCCAGTTCGGGCCCAGATATGTTTTTCTTTATCCAAATCAGTCCCCACCATGTTTTTGGTTAAAAGTAACCATAAGCTAATTGTTCATTATTATTATTAGAAACACTTAACAAAGAGGCCACACAGGAAAAACAAACAGCGACTCTACACACACACATCAAGCTGTAATAACCTAACAAGTTTCCAAGGTTCGTGTGAGGAGACTTGTGAATACACAGCTCCCTTTTCTTTTTCATCACTCACCTCAGAGGAATAGTGACTAAGATGATGAAACTGACATGTCTCAGCTGTATAGGTTAGGAATGGCTTCGAAAGCAAGGAGCAAAAAAATGTGACTAAATAAGAAGTGTGAAGACGTGTGGTTGTTGATGTGGGGCAGCCACTAAGCCGTGCCGTCAAGAGCCTAGATATTCTACGTGTTTACTCCATCATCCACAGCTGTTAGTTTTTCACCTCTGTGTATTCAAATTATGGTCTCAAAATGCCCACTGAAATTTCAAGCAAGAAAGAAGAGGGAAAGAATGCCTTTTACCATGAAGGCAAAATCTTTCCCAGAAGTCCCCGGTAGATATCGTCATATATTTCACTGGCCAAGACTGGGCCATTCGGCCAGCTTCAGCTCCAAGCGAATCTGGAAAATTCCCCAGATCTTAGTGGTTTATGAGAACAAGCATTTGTTCCTCACTTATGGGCACGTAGTCCATCTGCGATTCTGCTGGGCTTGGCTGGGATCATCTGGGCTTGCACACAGGGCTGTGTGTGTTTCCATGTCTGCCCGACGCATATTCTTATTCTGGCATGGTCTCACGGCAAACGGCAGGTACACAGGAAGCCGGAAAATCACACAAATGCATTTGGAGTCTCTGCTCAGGTCATGGACAGTAACACTCCATTTGCCAAACAAATTGCCTGACCCACTCCAACACAAACTGGGCAAGGATGTGTACTCTGCCTACTCCAGTGGAAAGTGCTACAAGGTCACATACCAAAAGGTGTAGATGTATAATCCTATTAGAGAATGAAGGGCTGGGAACAAAAATCTAATCTCTCTCCTCATTCCAAACAAACTGGAGCTGTGAGAGCAAGCAAGCAAGAAAGGACTAACTGTTGGGTCGCCATCCCACACTGCCTTCCACACTAGAGCGATCAGGAGACTTCGAAACTTGGTGTGAGGGTGTTCGTCAGCAGGAGGACGAGGAGGAAGTGAGGAAATCAGGATGCTGCTGACTGCTTTCCTGGGCAGGGCTTTCCAGCTACAGCTTTGACGGACAGCTGAATAGGCTGACATCTCAAACGTGCAATTCCATAATCTGTCAATATCCGAATTCCTGCGAATAGCACACATGTCTGAGGCAGTATGTGACAGCTGCCAAGTACTTCACACGCTTGCTTTATCCTCACAACAAGCCTGTGAATTTACCCTCGCCGCTGAGAGGTCACTTGGGCGGCTGCTTACACATGGCAAAGCTGGGACCCGACCCCAGATCTGTCTGGCTTTATGCACTTAGGCATCCACTACCTGCATGTCAGGCACCATACTTAGTGTTGAAGATGCAGATCAAGGACACAGACACAGCCCCTGCCCTCTAGGACTTTTTCTTAGTCTCCAAGCTTTATAGTCCAGCGGACATTACATGTTAACTCAAAAACGAGTCCAATATGTGTGGTATTTCTCAAATGAATAAGCTATGTGCCGAGGTACTCTTCTAAGGGTTTTTCATGTCAGGTATCCATGAACCATCATCCACTTTATGAAAATAAACACTATTACTTGCCATTTTAAACATCAGGAAACTGAGATATGTAGAGGTTCCCCTTGTTACACACTGAGAAATAAGGGAGCAGGATTTGAACATGCACAGTCTGGCTCTAGAGCTCATGTTCTCACCACAACACCACACACAGCCCAGGACTAATAAAATACAGGTTTACTTCGACATATTAATGCATCAGTGTAGCTTTTTCTGTGCATTTTCTCATTAAAAAAATACTCATTATAAGGATCTGCACAAGGAAGATGAATCCCCCTAACATTTGCCTTTGAAAGTGAGAGGGGCTAGATTTTGTTAGTTCTTACAACCACCAGGACTTAAAACCTTGAACAATAAAAATCAGTGGGCAGCTCTGGGAAATCCTGGAGGGCATTGGGAGGCAGAGTCCCCGCGGTTAAAGAGGCAGCGTGACAAACAGCCCTTGCAGATACCGGGTAGAACCGGCAACTGGAAAAAAGCCTGGGGCAGACTGGATGAAGACTGATTTACTCATTTCAGAGTGTGACCTGGAGAGGGAAGGACCACAGGGAAACCCTTCCACAAAGTTGCTGGCAGGGGGAATTTCCATCTCCTCCCCCCAGCATAAACGCAGGCCACCTGTGGGGACGGGCACTGGCATGATACTTGCTCCCTAACTTGCTTACACTAAGCGTGGCCCCCAGGCTTGGGAGGGTCCACCTTTCCTAGTCACACTTGCCTCAGTTCCAGCGCTATGTGCCCCGCTGCCCAAAGGGCCAGCATAAACTCCGCCAACACTTCCGTTCAGAGTTGTGCATTTTATGACACCCCATTTCTGGAGATGGAAGCTCTTATTTCACAAGCCAAACAGCACCTACTTTGTTCAAGCCTGCCACAGCACTGCTGGGGACCTCCCAGCCTCTGTGACAGACAGCCTCGGCAGACAACTGGACTGAAGGAAAAGGAGGTCAGGACTCAACAGCAGAGCACGTGCAGCACATACAGGAAACACTCCCTGAAGCCCCAGGCCCGAGGGAGCAGGGGACACCGAACTGCAGGGCACTCCAGGACCTCTTCTTCAGAAGGCCATTGTCTCCAAGAGTAGAGATGCAGCTGACTTTCCTAACACAGAGAGTTAGGAAAAAATGAGGAGACAGAGAAATGTGACCCAAATTAAAGAACAGGACCAAACCACAGCAAAAGACATAAGCAAAACAGATATAAGTAATACATTTGATAGAGAATTTAAAGCAATGATCATAAAGATACTAAGACTGAGAAAAAAGTGGAGGACATCAGTGAAACCCTAACAAGGAGATTAAAAAAAAAAATCCGAGATGAAGAACACAATACATGAAGTTAAAAATTAAATAGCAGAGTAGATGAAGTGGGGGACCGAATTAATAACCCGCAAGAGTAATGGAAAGTAACAAAACTGAAAAAAGTGAAAGGAAAAAGACCATGCAAATTAAGAATAGTTTTAGGGAACTCAGTGACTTCAACAGGAACAATACCATTCACATTATATGAATCCCAGAAGAAAACAGAGAAAGAGGGGCAGAAAATTTAATTGAAGAAATAGCTGAAAACTTCCCTAATCTGGGGAAGGAAACAGAAATCCAGATCCAGGAGACACAGAGACGCTCCCCCCCTCCCAAACCAACCCAAGGAGATCCACACTAAGATACATAGTAATTAAAATGTGCTGAACAAACAAACAAAACAATTAAAAGCAGCAAGAGAAAAGAAGTAAGTTACCTACTTGGGGAGGGGAGGAACCCCATAAAGGTATCAGCAGATTTTTCAACAGAAACTCTGCAGGCCAAAGTGTCAGGATATATTCAAAGTGTTGAAAGGGAAAAATGTGCAGCCAAGAATATTCCATCCAGCAAAGCTATAATTCAGAAGAGAAGGAGAGATAAAGAGTTTCTCAGACAAACAAAAGTTAAAGCAGTCATGACCACTAAACCGGCCCTGTAAGAAATATTAAAGAGAGCTCTGAGTGGAAAGACCACTAGTGGGAGAATGAAAAGTGAAAAACACAAAAGTAGTAAAAGTAATTATATCTATAAAAATTAGTCAAGGGAGTGATAAAATAAAAAGATGTAAAATAAGACAATGCTGTAGACCTAAAAAGTGTGTGTGGAGGGGTGGGGAAGAGGAGCAAAGACTGGGTTCAAATTTAAGCAGCAACGTACTTAATATACACGGCTATATACAGAAGATGTTATACACAAACCTAACGGCAACCACAACTCAAAAACCAGTAATAGATATGCAAAGAATAAAGGGAAAGAAATCCAAGTATACCATTTAGGAATGCTACAAACCCTGAAAGAGAACAAGAAAGGACCAGAGAAAAACTACAAAAACAACCACAAAACAAGTAATAAAATGACAATAAATATGTATCTATCAATAATAACTTTGAATGAAAATGGGGGAGGGGTGCCTGGGTGGCTCAGTCATTAAACGTTTGCATTTAGTTCAGGTCATGATCCCGGGGTCCTGGGATCGAGCCCTGCATCAGGCTCCCTGCTCCATCCCACTTCCCCTGGTTGTGTTCCTTCTCTTGCTGTGTCTCTCTGTCAAAAAAATAAATAAATAAAAATCCTTTAAAAAATGTAAAAAAAAGAAAATGGACTAAATGCTCCCATCAAAAGATATAGGGTGACAGAGTGGATAAAAAACAAAGACCTGTACTATATGCTGCCTACAAGAGACTCGTTTTAGACCTAAAGTCACTGAAGGTTGGAAGTAGAGGGATGGGGAAACCGTCGTGCAAATGGATGTCAGAAGAAAGCTGGGGTAGCCACACTTGTACGGGACAAAACAGACTTTAAAACAAAGACTGTAATAGGAGACACAGAAGGACCTATGTCACAAAGGGGACAATACGACCAGAGGATATAGCAATTGTAAATACTTATACACTTAAAGTGGGAGCACCCAAATACATATAAGAGTTAATAACAAACACTAAGGAATTGATCAATAGAAAAACAATAATAGTAGAGGATTTAACACCCACTTAATATCAATGGACAGATAATCTAAATATTTCAACAAGGAAATAGTGGCTTTGAATGACACACACAAAACAAGTCCCAATAAATTTAAGAACATTGAAGTCATACCACACAACTTTTCCAACCAAAGTCTATGAAAGTAGAAATTGATCACAAGAAACAATCTGGAAAGAGCACAAATACATGGAGGATAAGTAATGTGCTACTACACAATGAAAGAGTCCACTGAGAAGTCAAAAAAGGAATAAAAAATTACACGGAAACAAATGAAAGTGAAAACACAATGGTCCAAAATCTTTGGAATACACCAAAAGCATTCCAAAGAAGGAAGTTTGTAGCAATATAGGTCACCTCAAGAAGCAAGGAAAATCTCAAATGATGAACTAATCTCACACACAAAGGAGCTAGAAAAAATAAGAACAAACCAACAGAAGGAAGGAAATAATAAAGATTAGAAAAGAAAGAAATTATATAGAAACTACAAAACAATAGAAGAGATTGATGAAACCAGAGCTGGTTCTTTGAAAGATCAACAAAATTTATCAACCTTTAGCTAGCCAGTCTCATCAGAAAAAAGAGAAAGAGAGAGAGAACCCAAATAAAATCACAAAGAGGAGAAATAATAACCAACACCACAGAAATACAAACAATTCTAAGAGAATATTATGAAAGATCATATTCCAACAACTGGACAACCTAGAAGAAATGGATAAATTCCTAGAAACATATTACCTTTCAATATCGAAATAGGAAGGAATGGAAAATTCAGGAAGACTGGTAGCAAGAAAAGAAATTGAATCAGTAATCAACAATTCCCAATAAACCAAAGTCCAGAACCAGATGGCTTCACAGGTGAATTATATCAAACATTTAAAGAAGAGTTAATACCTATTCTCAAACTATTCTAAAAAATATAGAAAAGAAAGGAAAACTTCCATATTCATTCTATAAGGACAATATTACCCTGATACCAAAACCAGATAAAGACATCGCAAGAGAGATAGAGAACTACAGGTCACTATCTCTGATGAACATAGATACAAAAACCTCAACAAAATACTAGCAAAATGAATCCAACAATAAATTTTAAAAAGGCACTCACAACATCAAATTGGATTCATTCATAGGATGCAAGAGTGGTTTGATATTTGTAAAAACAATGTGATAAGTCCCATCTATAAAAGAAAGGATAAAAACTGCATGATTATTTCAATAGATGCAGAAAAGTCATTTGACAAAGTACAACAACCACTCATGATAGAAACTCTCAGCAAAATAGCTTTAGACATATTAAAAGCCTTATGCCAAAAAAACACCATTAACATGATACTCAATGATGAAAAACTGAAGAGTTTTTCCCCTGAAGTCAGGAATAAGACAAGAATGTTTATTCTCACCACTTTTACTCACCATAGTACTGGAAGTCCCAGCCACAGCAATTAGACAACAAAAAGAAATAAAAGGCATCTAAATTGGTAAGGAAGAAGTAAAACTTTCACGATTTGCAGATGACATACTCTATATAGAAAACCCTAAAGCCTGGGTGGCTCAGTGGGTTAAGCCTCTGCCTTCGGCTCAGGTCATGATCCCAGGGTCCTGGGATCGAGCCCCGCATTGGGCTCTCTGCTCCGCAGGGAGCCTGCTTCCTCCTCTCTCTCTGCCTGCCTCTCTGCCTGCTTGTGATTTCTCTCTGTCAAATAAATAAAATATTTAAAAAAAAAAGACTCCACCAAAAAATACTAGAACTGATCAATGAATTCAATAAATTTGCAAGATACAAAATCAATGTACAAAAATCCATTGTATTCCTACACACTAATAATAAAGCAGGAGAAAGGGAAACTAAGAAAACAATTCAATTTATAATTGCACTTAAAATGCAATATTGATGCATTTTGAGCAAATGCAAAATAAAATATCCAGGAATAAACTTAACCAAAGATGTGAAGACCTGTACTCTGAAAACTATAAAACACTGATGAAAGAAACTGAAGACAACACAAAGAAATGGAAAGATATTCCATGCTCATGGACTGGAAGAAAAAATATTGTTAAAATGTCTGTACTCTCCAAAGAAATCTACACATTTAATGCAACCCCTACCAAAGCACGGATAGCATTTTTCACAGAGCTAGAACAACCAACCCTCAAATTTGTATGGAATCACAAAAGACCCCCAATAGGCAAAGCAATCTTGAAAAAGAAAAAAACTGAAGGCATTACAATTCCAGACTTCAAGTTATACTGCAAAGCTGTAGTAAACAAAATAATGTGGTACGGGCGTAAAAACAGACACATAGATTAATAGAACAGAACAGAAAACCCAGAAATAAACCTACAATTGTATGGTAAATTAACATTCACAAAGGAGGAAGAATATACAATAGGAAGAAGTCTCTTCAACAAATGGTACTAGGAAAACTGGACAGCTACAGGCAAAAGAATGAAACTGGGCCCATTTCTTATAACGTGAAAAAATAAATTCAAAATGGACTAAGGAGGGGCGCCTGGGTGGCTCAGTGGGTTAAAGCCTCTGCCTTCGGCTCAGGTCATGGTCCCGGGGTCCTGGGATCGAGCCCCGCATCGGGCTCTCTGCTCGGCGGGGAGCCTGCTTCCTCCTCTCTCTCTGCCTGCCTCTCTGCCTACTTGTGATCTCTGTCTGTCAAATAAATAAATAAAATCTTTAAAAAAAAATGGACTAAGGACCGCAGGCAAGATGTGGAAACAAGTAACCCTGTGAAGGAGCACAGGCAGTGATTTCTCTGACAAGAGCCACTGCAACATTTTTTTCTTGATCTGTTTCCTGATGCAAGGGAATAAAAGGAAAAATGAACTGTTGGGATTACATCAAAATAAAAACTTCTCCACAGCAAAGGAACTAATCAACAAAACTAAAAGGCAATCCACAGAATGGGAAAAGATATTTGCCAATGACATACCTGATAAAAGGTTAGTATCCAAGATCTATAAAGCACTTTTTTCCCTTTTTTAAAAGATTTTATTTATTCATTTGACAGACAGAGATCACAAGTAGGCAGAGAGGCAGGCAGAGAGAGAGAGGAGGAAGCAGGCTCCCTGCTGAGCAGAGAGCCTGATGCGGGGCTCGATCCCAGGACCCTGGGATCATGACCTGAGCCGAAGGCAGAGGCTTTAACCCACTGAGCCACCTAGGCACCCCATAAAGCACTTTTACATCTCAACACAAAAAAACAAATAATCCAATTTAAAAATGGGCAGAAGACATGAACATTGTCCCAAGAAGACATCCAAACGGGCAACAGACACATGAAAAGTTACTCAACATCTTTCATCATCAGGGAAATGCAAATCAAAACCACAAGGAGATCCCGCCTCACACCTGTCAGAATGACTAGTATCAAAAACACAAGAAAACAGATGTTGACAAGGATATGGAGAAAAAGGAACCCTGTTGCACTCTCTGTGGGAATGCCAACTGGTGCTGCCTCTGCGGAAAACAGCATGGAGTTTCACCAAAAAATTAAAAATAAAAATAGAACTACGCATTGCTCCAGCAATCACCCTACCGGGTATTTACCAGACAACACAAAAACACTAAATCAAAGGGATACGTGCACCCTGTGTTTATTGCAGCATCATTTCCAATAGCCAGACTGTGGAAGGAGCCCAAGCGTCCATCAGGAGATGAATGGATGAAGACCTGGCATATAGATAGATAGATGATAGATAGATGATAGATAGATAGATGATAGATAGATAGATGATAGATAGATAGATGATAGATAGATAGATGATAGATAGATGATAGCTAGATAGATGATAGATAGATAGATGATAGATAGATGATAGATAGATGATAGATAGATAGATGATAGATAGATAGATGATAGATAGATAGATAGATGATAGATAGATGATAGATAGATAGATGATAGATAGATAGATGATAGATAGATGATAGATAGATAGATGATAGATAGATAGATGATAGATAGATAGATGATAGATAGATAGATGATAGATAGATGATAGCTAGATAGATGATAGATAGATAGATGATAGATAGATGATAGATAGATGATAGATAGATAGATGATAGATAGATAGATGATAGATAGATAGATAGATGATAGATAGATGATAGATAGATAGATGATAGATAGATAGATGATAGATTGATAGATGATAGATAGATGATAGATAGATAGATAGATGATAGATGATAGATAGATAGATGATAGATAGATAGATGATAGATAGATGATAGAGAGATGATAGATAGATAGATGATAGATTGATAGAAATACTCAGCCATAAGAATGAAATCTTGTCATTTGCAACAAGATGAACGGAGCTAGAGTGCATTACGCTAAGCAAAATAAGTCAGAGAAAGACGAATACCATGAGATTTCACTCATATGTGGAATTTAAGAAACAAAACAAATAAAGGAAAAAAGAGAGAGAGCCACCGCGAAACAGACTCTTGGGTGTAGAGAACAAACAGACGGTTGCGGGGGCAGCGGGCGGGGTCGGATGGAAGAGGGGGGCTCGAGAGGACACTTACATCCGAGCACCGAGATCACAGAGAACCGCTGAGTCACGATACGGACCCGTGGCGCTGACCGCGCTGTGCGTTAATCTACTGAAGTTAAAAGTTAAGAAAGTCAAGAAAAAGAACTTGCCGTCACTCGATCACATAAAGGCCTGTCAGATATTTTCCGTTACAAAGGGTTCCTCCTGCTTGAAAAACTTGAGAGCATGGCTCTGGCATTTTTAAAGTCTTCTAAAATTATAAACTAAGAGGAAAAATATTAAACCTAAAACAATTAAGTGCCATTCCTTTTTCTTAAATCCCAGAGACTGGATTTCAGCTATTCGACTCTTCTGTGGGTGTTCGATATTTACCTAATACTTTACAACTGCTGGTTAGTCACGGTACACTCTGGTGATAATTGTGCCTGTTATTATCACGATCCCTCCATGGGGGCCGCTGGCCGTGCCCCTGGCGAAGCCTGGCCTGGCCGCTCCGCAGAGCAGGGCGGGGTTGGGCCGCTGTTTCAACAGCACCGGTTCCGGGCCTGCTGCTGGGCCGCCCCGGGAGCCCTGAGACGCTGCCGCAGACAGGGTGGGGGGGCTGCCGAGCCCAGGTTCCCCCAAGTAGTGCTGCACCCCACTGCCCAGCCACATCCGGGATCTCGGGCCCTGGGGACCATGGCCACTCTGGCCCCTGTAGCCGACTAAGCTGCCGCCTATTCTGCCCTGCTGCCAACCGTCCAACTTGGAAGCAGACTTTGAGAGGGTAAGACATGAGTGTAGTCCTTACCAGAGGCCGATGTTCAGAAGTTCTTAATCAGACTGGCGCTGTGCTGTGGAGAATCAGCCTCACTCGTCAGCGCGCACACCACCTCGTTCCCCAGACTCCTTCTGAAGAAGGACTAGCCCCCCTACCTTCCTACAAGCTGGAATGATGTGTAGGCTTCCCTCAGAAGACTGAGATCAGATTGAGGAGGGGTATGAGCAAATCCTCTAAATCTTTTGTGAAATCAGACATGACCGATCACATTATGTAATGATACAGAACAAGGCCAGCAAGTGTGTCCTGAAACTTTGTTGCTTATCTGGGTGCAGGCCTGTCTACAAGACACAGCGTCTGTATGCTTCACTGCCGGTTTGCTGCCACGTTTCAGCTGCAGTTTTCCATCCTGACAACACTTAAATGCAGCTTTTGGTCCATTTTATACAACTTGAAAAGACCTTAAAACTGTCTGGTTGTATGGGGCACCTGGGTGTCAGTCAGTTGAGCGGCTGCCTTTGGCTCAGGTCATGATCTCAGGGTCCTAGGATCGAGCCCCACATCGGGCTCCCTGGTCGGTGGGGAGCTTGCATTGCCCTCTCCTTCTGCCTGCCTCTCTGATTACTTGTACTCTTTATCTCTCTGTGAAATAAATAAACAAAATCTTAAAACAAAACAAAACTGGTTGTCACAAGCATCTCTTTCTTTTCTCCTCATCCAATAAATAGCTGTGCCCGACGGGCATAGACACAAAAGTACCTGGAGTAGCAGTTTAGCAAAATATGCCTTCAGTGACACTCACCAAATAGAGCTTCCCTAAGCACAGTTCTTTCTCTTTTTAAAGATTTTATTAATGTATTTGACAGACAGAGATCACAAGTAGGCAGAGAGGCAGGCAGAGAGAAAGGGGGAAGCAGACTCCCTGCTGAGCAGAGAGCCTGATGTGGGGCTCGATCCCAGGACCCTGAGATCATGACCTGAGCTGAAGGCAGAGACTTAACCCATTGAGCTACCCAGGCGTCCCCTAAGTACAGTTCTGTAAGGGTGTGTGTGTGTGTGTGTGTGTGTGTGTGTGTCTTTTATTTATATTGTGTAAATGTTTTTGATCTTGGGGTTTCTGGATGTGAATCTGATGCATGAGCAGTTATGGTTTAAAATATTTGCTTGGTCTGCAGAACATTATTAAAGTTTTATGACCATGAGCCTGGTAACAGTGGGTTATTTTGTGTGGGGGTGCTATATGTTAAATGCAGGAACTGTTGCCGGGCACAGAACATGAATCCGAAGTTAGGACAGACGTTAGATGTGATTATGATGGCGTAACAGAGGTCTGTGGTCCTCGGTCTACAAATGTGTGGAGAGTGAGCAGGACAAGCTGGAAATGAGACCTTTGACAGCTGGACTCTGCCCGGCCGTGTTAGAAAAACACTCTTGCCTCCAACCCTGAAAATACCCACATGGAGTCTGCACTCAAACCATTTGCACAAAGCGCTCCCTGGACACGGAAATGCTAAAAGAAAACGTTTCCCCGGAGCAGAAGTCCCAGACTTTGCTCAGGGAGACAACATGCGGGAGCACCGCGCCAGGCCTGGCTCTGTCCTCCTGCTGTCTGGGAGGAGCCACTCCAGCTCCGGACCGGTCAGCACAAGTAGAACGAGGATCCTCTGTTAGGGTCCCCCAAAGTCTTTTAAGAGGTGTCCATATCCAGCTGCTTGAGGTTTTATGTTTTTCTTAAGATTGGTTTATTTGCTCATTTTAGACAGAGAGAGCGAGCAAGCAGGGGGAGGAGCAGAGAGCGAGGGAGAGAGTACGGAGCAGAGTCCGCTGAGTGCGGAGCCTGCTGTCGTGATCCCACGACCCGAGGTCATGACCTGGGCCCAAACCACAAGTCAGAGGCTCAATCCACTGAGCCGTCCAGGTGCCCCGTGACTGCTTGAGCCTCGTTCTAGCCGCCACCGGATCCCCGTCTCCGAGGTGCTGTTCTTCACCTTGTTCCAAATCCGAGCAACAGAGAGTGTCCTGTTGGGAGGAAGCAAAAGTTAAGTAAACATTTACCTTTCACTGTAGCTTGGTTCAGGACCACATTTTACACAAGGCCTTGCTGCCTTAATCAGTGTTTCTAGAAAGGAAAGGTCTACGAAAATAGTTTTAGTTGGAATATGGAATAGTTTTTCTTTAATAGGGCTTATTTTGAAAAATCGAGTTTAATTCAAAGGCAAAAAAGTTCCAGGTAATCTCACGGACACACAGTTGCAAACTCCTAAAAAGAGCACCGGCAGATGGCACTTGTCAATGCACAGAAAACATCGCATCATAATCAAGGGAGGATCTCGGATTGCATCGAAAATCGGTTCAGGGAGATCGTGGAGGTGTAAATGATACTTGCGCACCGGCCAGGAGAGAAGGCTCCAGGAGAAATACATGCGACGACAAAACGGATTCCTAGCAAGGTGACCTCCAGCTTTCGGCCCTCTACAGCGGAGAGCCGGAGCGGGAGAAGCGGTGGCGAGGAGGGATGCGCGGCAGAGGGGAGGTGTGCAGGGGCACGGGGGCTGAGTCCGGGTCACACACCCGCCGCCGGGTCGGGAGGACACACGGAGCCGAAAAGGCGCGAGACCGTCGCGGAAGAATCAGCTCTGAAGGACCCGGTCAGGGAGGCGACAGCTGGGCTCCCCCAACGGAGCGCAGCGACGCGCAGGTCTGTCCCCACGGCTGTGCTTAAGGACGGGGGTCCCGAAGGAGGTCGCCAGCGGGTAAGGCTTAGACGGTGCGGGAGCGAGAGGGCCGGGGCAGCGCTCGGTCCCCAGCCACCAGCACCGGCCGAGGGACACTCACCGCCCGAGGCTGCGACTTCCCGCCGCCGGACACCGGGTCTCGCTAAAGTCCGCGACGCCGGGTCTCAAAGAGCCCCGAAGGCCGCCCCGGGCCGCCCGGTCGCCGGAAAGAGCCGCGTCCTCCATCCTGCACATCACAGGCTCCCCAAAGCCTCCCCGCGCTTCTCCCCGCGCCCTGGCTGCCCTCCTTGCCGCACAGGTCGCGGCGGAAACGGAGCTCCCGGACCGACCGCACCGACCACCTCGCGTCTTCCCGCCGCGCACCCCCTGCTTCTGGGCGCCCGCCTCCTGCGCACTGGACCCTTCACGACGGGAGGACACCGGCCGAAGGCATCCCTGCCCTGTTCACCCAGAAAATCTTTGGCTTTCTTGAGCAGAAACAAACGGCCGAAACTATATGCACAACAAGATTTTGATGAGAAGTAACGGAAGAATTCCGAATTCCATCTCCTTGAAAAAATTCGATGTGCGCATCTGACCTGGGCAAACCGAACTTAGGAGCAATAAGGCGCCCTAATAAGGCCACACACTGCGTGCCGTCATCAGTACAAACCAGTACAGAAGTGACACATAGAAGCTGTTCCCTGAAGAAAATCATTTTAGCAAAATAAAAACAAAAATGGAAACTTGGTATATTTTAACTCTGAAAACCAATCGTTAGAAACCAAAATCCAGCTGAGGAAACCTGAAAGTCTAACTGCCTTTATTCAACAATCCATGAGCTGGCCAGCACCAGCAAGCAGGTGCAAAAGAGCTCTGAAAGGCTGGATGAGAGGAAAGGGGCTGAAAAGGAAGTTTCTTTCTTTCTTTTAAGATTTTTATTTATTTGTTGGAGAGACAGAGACAGCGAGAGAGGGAACACAAGCAGGGGGAGTGGGAGAGGGAGAAGCAGGTTTCCCGCTGAGCAGGGAGTCCGATGAGGGGCTTGACCCCAGGACCCCCGGAACATGACCTGAGCCAAAGGCAGACATTTAAAGACGCAGCCACCCACGCACCCCCTGGAAAAGGAAGCTTCTTTCTTTTTTAATTTTCCTTTTTTTTTTTTTGAGAAGGAAATTTCTAATAAAAAATAAGTTGTTTCAGGCAAGGCTGCCCTCTTTTTGGTGAAGGGCAGGGGTCCATCTTGCAGACTACCCCACTAGCGCTGACCAGGTAATTCCACCTTGACTGGCTAAAGGTCATATTCCCTGGAAAGGCTGAGACTGCAAGTAAGCTGGATTTTAAGTCTTGGTTTGCTGACAGGGGTCCAGCACAAGTCACTCCATCTTGGGTCTGTTATCTCTCTTTTTTAAAACACAATCAAGCTTACAAATGGTCATTAAAGTTCTGATATTTAGAAGCAAAGTCAAAATAATCTCCTAGAACAAGATTGGGAAAAAATTGTCCAACAGAGCAGTCCACATTTCCTGTTCTAATTTGGTATGTTTCCCTTCGGACTTTTTGATAATGTATTCAGACAGAACAGGGGCTCCACTCCTGCTTGCTCAAGCTCAGGGTCCTCAGGCATAGCCGGTTCATCAGCCCACACGTCCCAGGCCACCACCACACCACAGCCCTTGAACTAGCAGATGCCCTAAAGACAATGTCAAGAAGAGGAGAAAGCCAGGGCGGGTGGGTGGACTGGGCGCTGTCAGGCTGGATGATCCGCTGGTGAGAACCTGGTCTGGAGGGGGGGACAGTCCTCCCCGAGCGCAGGTCCCACGGCGGAGGCAACGTGAAGTTCTTGTTCACAGGAACTGCAGGTGGTTTTCTGGCTGGCAAGGCCTTGATCCGGTTTGAGTCCTGGCACCTCATCGTCTTTCCTTGATCTGCTTTGAGTCCAGGCACCTCATCATCTTTCCTCAGGCCCAGGACTCTTAACCCTAGTATGGAGGTGCTCTCTCTTGGATGCCGTTTTGAGGGGCTCCTGGTGCTTTACCTTCCTTTCTTATACCGCTCCCCCACCCCCAGCTTCCCTCCTCTGCTCTCCTTCTGCCCGAGAGACTCTTCCATTCCCTTGTCCTCTCCTCTCATGCTCCTTAGGAAAAACCTCCGTGTCTCCTTAAAAACTCATGTCAGGGCATTTATTGTTTTGCATTTAAAGAAGTTGGCAGTAGCCACGGCATCCTAACAAGTGAGAAGCTGAACACCAAAAAATCATCAGCTCTTCCCAGATTCACAAGGGAGGAGAGGACATTGGGCAAATCTCTGCCTCCAAGACTGGGAAGACTGAGCGGCAAACACGGGGCATTGTGGCTTACCAAGGCGGATGCTCACCTCAGTCACGGGGCTCGGGGAACTTGGACTGTCACTGATGGACTCCTGAGGCTCAGGATTCCCAAATCTGAGGCTTAAGAACTCCAGGGACTCCATCATAGCAGATCTCCACAATTTGGTGAAATTCACCTCTGGGAGTGTGAGCAAGTTCCTACAGTAAGGAGAGAAATCCCCTCCGGCTTCCGGCTGGGAAGGAAGAAGTATCCATTTGGAAAGAGACCAGAAGCGTCTGCTCTTCCGAACAAGGGCTGCCCTCAGGAGAAACCAGTCAACCCCGGCCTCGCTGCTGGAGGGGGATGAGAGCCGGACTCCCCCGGCGCAGGAAGCAGCCACCCAAGCCAGCAACAGTCATTCGCGGGAGGGAGGGAAATACGCAAGGCCAGGCCACTCCAGCCATCCTGTCCCACCCAAAGGGGGAGAAAAGACCAAGAAACCCTTGTGTCCTTTACAGTCCAGAAGCACAGGCTCACTAAAAGACAGAGCCGATCATAGAACAGTACACTGCTCCCGCCCCATGCCTTATTACTAGAGACCTGTTTACAGCAATCCTTTTGCCAGAACAAGTCCAGCTATCCAAGAAATAAACAAGTTACAGAACATACTAAAAATGAATTTAAAACTGGTGTCTACACAGTATTCTAATAGATGCGGGCATCAGATTGTATTTGATCTCCCATCTGTGTCGTTTGAATTTTCCACCATCCTAAAACAATGAAACCCTTACACGTATATATTTACCTAATTGGATGATACATTTCCTTAGATTATATTTCTAAAAGTTGTCAGAAGTTTGAAAATAATAGCTTAAAAGATAGTTTAAAAAACAACTCTGGCAAAGAAGGGTGAAGTGTAGGGGAGAAGTGTGGGAAGAGGAGAAAGTCAGTCAGTTTAGGAGAATTTATGACCACAGACTTTTCTTTTTTCTCCTCTGAAGTTGTTTTTATTACTTTTTTCAAGTATGGTGAAAAGATCCTTGGATTCAAAATAATGTATGTAAAAAAATAATTCTGCTTCTCATATGTCTCCCAGATCCCAGTTCTGATCATTTCTTCTTTATCTTTTTAAATAAGGGTAAACCATTCGAAACAACCATTTTTGTAGGTCAAACACGGTTTACAGAAATATGATTCCACCCAATATTATAATCATCCATTTACTTTTCCAAATATATGATCTTAAAATAGTCAGTGACTTCGTCATCTTTATGAAGATGTTTTGCCATAAACTTCTTTCCTACATGAGAACAAAATATCTGAAAGTCAGGTTTTAAAAATTAAAACTCCAAGGAATGTTAGTTCAGTGGAGTGGAGGAGGTCTTGGGTGTGGTGGTATTTATTTCCCTACAATGAAGAACGGGTCCTTTAACTGGAAGAGGGAGCGGCACTTTTGAAGTCTATAAATTACATAAACAAGTAAGCAAATGTACTGTATGAAGAAAACCTATAAACAAAGGCTGATGGGTTCCTGCAGAATCCCGGAGAGCCCTTCTCGCGCTGGGGGGCAGGCCAGAGGGCGCTGTGGCCCAGCCCCAGCTTGGCTCCTGCAGCCTGGACTGGAAATACAATCGCCTGGACTGGGTTTTGCACCGATAAGGAGCACGGGTGAATAGTTTAACCATTGTGACTTCGCTTCCTGAAGTAGTTTTTCGCTAGAACAGCAGGAGGCAATTACTAAATCTTCTTAGCTGTATAATTAGAATATCTTTTCAAGAAGATTCAGTTTGTAGAACTGGAAGAGACCTCACAGGGAATCGTATCAAGTCCCCTGTGGCGTTTTGGCTAATCATTTAAGGGTGGTAAAATGATTTTTTTTTTCAAGTTTGAACCCAAACCTTTGGACACTGTAGCATTAGATAATGATCTTTCCTGCATTAGTTTGTGCGGCTTTTCTGAATTACTGCTCAGTCACCTTCTCTTGAAATATACTCCTTATTATTTTCCCCAAAAGTACGTGTGGAATCACGACATCCTGGTCAACTCTGCTAACCCATAAATACATGTCCTCAGCCCTGATCCTTGTGAGGATACACACAGTACAGATTCTGTCTGCTGGGTTTCTTCTGACCTTCTCTTGCCTCTCTGCCGTGCACATGCATTACTGTTTGTTTCTCACTTCAAAGCATTGGGTTGAGTATTAAACCGACTGTTTCAATAGGAAAATGTGTTCTTGTCAGATTAGAAAATGATGGTTAGGCTTCCATGCCAAACCACCAAAACCTTTTTTTGGGGGGGGGATTTATTTTTTTATTTGAGGGAGAGAGAGAAAGCGCATATGAGCAGGGAGAGGGGCAGAAGGCAAGAGCAGGCTCCCCGCTGAGTACAGGGCCCCATGCGGGGCTCCAACCCAGGACCCTGAGAGCATGACCTGAGCTGAAACCAAGAGTTGGACACTTAACCAGCTGAGCCACCCAGGTTCCCCCCACTCCCACCAAAACTTTTTAATCTATAATTTACCTGGACCACGACGCTGGTGGTCCTTTTTCAATTACACCTTCATTTCACTGAATAAGCACGCGTTGGGAAACCGGGATATGGTCCTGATGTGGGACATCAACCACAGAAATTTCTCTTAACGCATTTACGACATCCTAAAACCGTCCTCGTGCCCTTTCCCAAGCAATTCCCCTAATCTGCAGAATCTGACAACCACTCATCTGATTCCTACCACAACAGAGTCGTTTTTGCCAGTTCTAGATCTTTGTATGAATGTAATCGTACAATATACATACTTTGGAGTTTGGTTTCTCTCACTTAGCACAATGGTTTTGAGATTCATCCATGTTTTATTGCATGCGTTAGTTGTATATTCCATTTGACCGCTTAGTAGGTATTTTACTATACAATGTATCAAAATTTATCTTTTCTGTTCATCAGCTGATGAATATTTGAGTCATTCCTCGTTTGGGCTATTATGAATTAAAGCTGCTATGAACATTCAAGTAAAAGTTTTTGTTGCAGGGGCGCCTGTGTTGCTCAGTGGGTTAAAGCCTCTGCCTTCGGCTCAGGTCATGATCCTGGGGTCCTGGGATCGAGCTCTGCATCGGGCTCTCTGCTCAGCAGGGAGCCTGCTTCCTCCTCTCACTCTGCCTGCCTCTCTGCCTACTTGTGGTCTCTGTCTTTCAAATAAATAAACAAAATCTTCTTTAAAAAAAATTTTCTCTTAACTTCAGTAGGAAGCATGACCAGAGCTGTAGAGTCAAAAAAGGTTGCTGGGCATTGGACTCCGTGTTCACTCGCTGTGTCGGAAACACGCCTGGTCCTCCAATGCACTCTTGTTTTACGTTCAGCAGACATTTATTATTTTGAAAAGTAGATCTCAAACTAATGAGACCTAAGGGCAGAACTGAAGCGAGTGAGTTAGGTCAGACAGAACTTGGTTTCGCAATAGAAGGAGCTGGAACAGAGTAAGTTCGCCCACGCAGCGCGGCCGTCCCAGCTGATCTTTCGCTTGGGGACAAGCCAAGCAGGGATGCAGGCGCGTTAGGGCAACAGAAAGAAGAAAACTAGAATTCGCAAGGGGGGAGTGCAAGAGTCTGCGGGTAAATTCAAGGTGGAGAAGAGCACGAAGGTTAAGTACAAGCGCTTAGTGGGGAGTGTGGTCACTTCTACAGCCTTGCTAGGTGTGGTTTGTTCTGGTCCCTGTAAGGGACGCGTCTTCTAAAGCAGCAGCGCTGCCAGCAGTGCACAGCGCACGGTAGGACGACTCGGGACAAACGCAGACTCGGTCCCACCTGCCCCCGCGTCCTGCCGGCCGTCCCCGCGCTGCTTCTGAGATGGGCGGCCCGAGTCCGGCAGGCGAGGTCTGCACAGATCGCCAACCTCTGCCGTCGCGAATGGAAAACCAATTCCGGGCCCGTGTCAGCGAGTCCATCACGCCCATCTGCCAGGAAGAGACAACAGTATTTATTGTGTGGACCACGGCTCATTAACACACAATTTTTTTTTCAGAGCGCAAGTGTGTCGGCTTCTCAGTGGCGACAATCCCTGTGCAAACACAGCGCTCTCAGCGGGCCGAAGGTCGGGACTGCGGCCGCGCTTGCTTCCCGGACGGACTCTGCGGTCTGGGTGGACCCTGGGCGCCGGGGAGCAGGGAGAAGGGACTGTGGAGTAAGTAGCAAATGTTTCCTGATGCCTGGTTCTCGGCAGGTGAAATGCAATGACCTGCTCCTCAGACCCACTGAAAAGCTTTTCTGTCCAAGAGGCAAGGTCTGCCCCCGACACTGGAGGGAAGCCAGAGGGCCCGTGTGATGAGCTGCCCGCAGAGGCTGCTCAGTCCTCACAGGACGTCAGCGCGGGCCATGCGAACGGACCAACCCATCGGCAACCGTGCTCATCTGGGGAGAAAACATCCTAAAAATTACATCAAGTCCGTTGAGACTGGGGTGGTACAACGGGTGGTAAATGCTGTGAAAAAGGGCAGGAGTATTGACATGATCGAACTGGTATTTTCCTTAGTTCAACTCAGGACATGCTGTGTCGCAAGAAGGAGCTGACAAACACGCATTTGGAGAAGAACCAAGTTTGAGTTCTTTGCTGGAAAAATGTAAAAGGCACAGGAAGGGCTAAGACTTTTGAAGGAAGTTACTTTCCCTTCTCCTCACAGAAGCCTCAAGCTGAAATCGCACAGGTTTATTCTGAGACAAAAGGTACTAGACACTTCTTACGTATTACTGCACACGTCCGTGCCTTTTCTGCCCGGGAAGAACCCGGATTACCATCAAGCAGAATCCATTATATTCCTCCTCCCCAGTATCTCACGTAAAGCCACCGCCGGCATCTCCTCGGGAGATGTAACAGGAAACTTCCAGTCCAACCGTGTGATTTCCCTCATAGTGAGAATCTATTTCTGGGCATCTAAAAATGGATCCGACAATGACAAGCTGTACCAATTGTACAGTTGGTTAAAAGAAAAAGTTCGACTCTATTTGACCCAGTTGAATATGTGTCTAATATTTGAGCATTTTTCCATGAGGAGGAAAATTACAAAAACAATAATAAAACATTTGTTTGAACAAGTTTAACTTTTTAATAATTTATCAGTAGCAAAAAGAAATCTAACTTGTCATTTTCATCACTCCGTGTACACACATTACAAATTATATATTGGGGCTTTGGAAAATAATGACTCATTATCATGTAAATTCTCTTTACAGACTCTCCTACGTGTACAACAGAACATATGTTTAGAGGCCCTGTGAAAATGAATGATTATTTTTAAACCACTGGCTATAGAACAAGGTGATTTTAGGCAAGAAGTGATTTAGAAGGAATTTACAGGGGGGAAAAAAAGACTAATGCTTTTTCTAGAATGATTCTGAATTAAAGTCATCATGCTTTCTTAACATTTTTTTTTATCCACAGTAGCTTTTCACAAAAACTTTCTAAATTTTAGACTATGGACTCTTCTTAGTAATACAACACTTCATCCTATCCTTAGAGAAGGACTTTCGTCACGGTCATTTGGAGGATTTGCACTTGTTCGTGAGGCAATGCTGGTCAAACAGCCGCGCTAGGGGCTCAGGGGGCATCTGGAAAAGTCAGCCCGGGGGGAGCTTGCCGGCTTCCCCCTCTAGTCCCAGTGTGAGTAGGGAATCCTTTCTTCAGGCTTTGCAGGTAAAACCAGCACAATTTGTTACGGTAAGTTTTCCTTTAATTTTAAATATTATGGATTTTACAGATGTCATTTCAGTATAAGAGAATTAATCTCTCTTCTACATTTCTTGGGTCTATTTGCAAGCCCTCGGCCTGAAATCACGTTATTTAAGAGGGATGCTGAAGAAATTTGTTGCTTATTTAGTTGTGTGAAGTAAATTTTTCAAAGTTGCAAAAGTCCATACACAAAATAGAAGGTTTGGCTTGTATTCTCGGAAAGAATCTGAAATATTTGAGGATTTTTTTGAAGAGAAGAAATATCTAGTGACCAGTAACGACCCACCGCGGAAAATCTCCATCTTTTGAGATGTTTTTCGTCGCACTCCCAGGGGATTTGGGGGCAAAGCGTTGTGAAACTCAGTCCCGCCGTCTGAGACACCCGGACCTCCTCCAGGGCCCGGGCCAGCTCCGGTAAACCGAGGAACCGGCCCCACAGAATCAGCTACCAGGCTTCCTGTAACCGAAGATGCATTTTTTTTCCATTTTAACTTTTCTAGACTCAAAAGGCTTTTAAGAGTGCGCTCGTGTTTGAGATGCTCTCCGTGCCCTGGGCCTCTGTTGGCCGGAGCCCCTTCTGCTTTCAGCCAGGTCGGCGCGGCCCGGCCTGCTGCGGCCCCAGGACCGTGGCCTCCGGCGGCTTCCCCTGTGGTGGGGAAGGGACGAGGTTTTCCGACGCGCGGCGACCGCTGCAAGCCGCCGTGTCCGGGGTGTGGACGCGGCTCCCCACCCGCGCTCCTCTCCGCGGAGCCTCCGCAGCGAAGACGCGCGTCCGGTTCGCACCGCGGCGCTGGGCGCACGACCCCAACTTACGGGTGACCTCCAAGTGGGTGTTTGTGGGGCCGGGAAGTAGACTGCCGCGGCCGCCGTGAGCTCCCTTCAGGGAAACACCCGTCAAAATCGAAATGAGCCCAGAGGCGAGACTCGGCCTTTGCGCACTGCAGTTGGTGTCCCTTGTCCCTGGTCCGCTCACTGGCGGGTCGGGACTAACGAACCCGACTTCAGAAAGGGACACCCAAGCTCTTGTGCGACTTCGTGTCCAGCAGGACAGGACTTGGCCGCACCCGCAAGCTGAGAAGTGAACGTACTCTCCTTTGTTATGCTGCAAAATTAGGGTTTGCCCCACGTGAGGGTTCCCCGCCAGCTGTGCCAAAGCTGCTCTGTCTAGGCCACGGGGTGGCTCGGCTGATCAAGCGACCGGATTGCGCCTCAGGTCATGATCTCAGGGTCGTGAGGTCCTCCCTGCCTCAGGCTCCCGCTCGGCACAGAGTCTGCTTGAGAATCTGTCTCCTCTCCCTCTGCCCTGCCCGCTCCGTGCTGGCACTCGCTCCCTCTCTCTCTCTCGCTCTCAAGTAAGTAAATAAAGCTTTAAAAAATTTTAAAAGCTATTCTAACAATTGTTTTACATTTTTTATTTTATCTGAAATGATATCAACATGGCTTGATAATATCATGAAAAAGTAATGATTCAAATAGATGAATAATAATAATTCATTTTTCCTTAGATTTGAGGGTTTGTCCTATGATTCTGTAAAGCCAGTGAACAATTCCCCGAACATTATCTTTAAAAAAAATTAAAAAGGAAGGAAAAAAAGCAAGGAAGGAAGGAACACACGACTATTGACAAAGACAGCTCTTCAAGTCAAATGTCTCCCTTCTAGTGTAAGAGAAACCGGTACAGACGGGGCAGCCCCCCAAATTAGGAGAGACAGACGAATGCCATAGTGTGTGTTCTCTATGCTCTATATGTAGCTGTAATGCAAGCTACATTGTTCTTGGGTTATTGTTAACTCTCAAGGTCCAAATTCAGCCTTGACCAAGTGAAGAGAAGCCATGAGAAATTGTCGAGCAGTGGGAAAAGACAAAATCTGGAGTCAAGTCCCTGCCTAGTCCCTTATTAACTGAGAGAATGTGGTTTGGTCGCTTAATCCCTCTAAGCCTCATTTTCCGCATCTGCCAACTAAGAACAATATGTTCTTTCAGAGGGTGTTTGGAGATTGAAATGACATCATGCAAATGTATATACTTTATAAAATGCTCTACAAATGTTTTTTTAAAACATTTTAAAAATAGGGGCGCCTGGGTGGCTCAGTGGGTTAAGCCGCTGCCTTCAGCTCAGGTCATGATCTCGGGGTCCTGGGATCGAGTCCCACATCGGGCTCTCTGCTCAGCGGAGAGCCTGCTTCCCTTCCTCTCTCTCTGCCTGCCTCTCTTGTGATTTCTCTCTGTCAAATAGATGAATCTTTAAAAAAAAATTTTTTTTTAAATAAAAACTGAGACAATTTTCTGGATGAGCAAGGTTTTCAGGAATTTTTCAAATCATCGGAAAAGAAGATCAGCAGAAATCAAACTTGACACAGCGAAGCATGAGGCAGTCACACTCCACACTAACTTCTGGGGCTGGTGAAGCTACTCCAGGATCCCACGTCCTCTAGCTGTGGAAGACCTACCCCTTGGACACCTCTGATAGCTTCAGGCTTTTCAATGATTATGACTACTTTGTCTCTTCACTCATTCTCCAGACTGGGTTCTGGAGCTACAGAGAGGACTAATAACCAAGGTTCCTCCTCTTCTGGAGCGTACAGTTTCATAAGAGAGACATAAATTCAACAAATAATCACTTGAATACATAAAAACAGTGGGAAAACCTCTAGAAGAAGAGTTCGGGGTCTCTGAAGCTTGCGAGAGATAGGCTTGCTCTATTGCGGTGTTGTCAGGAAGCTTTTCTGAGGAAGTAACACTTGGGCTAAAACATGAAGGATGATTAGTCAACAACTAGATGAGGTTGGAGGGGAGGGGAGGGGAGGCAGAGATATTTCAGGCAGAGGAACTGCCTTAGCAAAGACCCTGACACAGAAAGAACTGAAAGGAGGATGTGTTGACGGAGCCTGAGAGCAGCAGTAGGAGAAGCAAGCAGGAGGCAGTCTTTAACAGTAGAGAAGTGACAAGATTACTTTTTTAAAATAACACTGTAGAAAGTGAACTGGGGGTGGGGGGCAGGGGCAAGAATGAATAACAGTATGTTTGATTCAGTGGAAAACCTCTGATAGCTTCCAAAGAGGTACATGGGACATCTCATGTCTACGGATGTAGGTGGATTAAGAGAAAGGGTTTAGGAGTAAGTCTTGAGGGGCTCCAACATTTATGGTCTCATTAGAGGATGGTAAGTATGAAAGAGGGAGCAGGAAGGTCAGAGGGACATTTGGAGTCACCCCCCCAAAAAAATTCTGCCTTGTAGTCAAATAAGGACTCAAAAAAGAATTTAATGACATGGTGGCCGTCAACAAGAGCTGTGTTGGAAGAGAGGTGGAGACAAAAGTCAGGTCCACGAGTGAGAGGGAAGGGAACTGGGGCCAACTGGTTTAAGAAGTTTGGCTGCGGAAATTACAAGCTAAAGATCACGGTAGCTGAGGGGAAGAACAGACAGGGAAATAGTGGGGGATATTTTATTCACTCCTCTTATTTTGAGTCAATAACTTTCGTCTCAGTCAAAATTCCTTTTCCTCTTTAATTTAGGGTGGTTTCAGTCTTCTCCAGATCATAGTCTTAGAAAGTATTTGAGGAGTATGGACACCGGACTAATATGGAGATTCCAGAATTGAAAAACAAAACAATAAGCAGGTTATTCAGTCCCTCACTATCCACTGCCAACGAAGCCCGTGCCAGGGTTGATGGCTTCTGAAAGCCATCCTGAGTGGTGTGGTCCTGGAAGGAAAGCAAAAACAAGACATCATATTTCTGGGTCTTAGGTCTGGGGCTTCCCCCTCAGTCAAATATTCCTTTCCCCCAACAACTATGCAAGCTGTGTCCTGTTTGCCCACAACATCCCTAGTCGGTCCGTCTCACCCATCTGTGTGTTCACTGGCTTGGAAACTTCTGCTTCTACGTTGGGCCCTAGACAGGAATGGGGCCTGGGGCGCACCACTGCACAGTCATCATCACTCACTCCTCCTCTCCCTGTAGAGAATTCCAGCAAGTCCCACCCAGTACTGGTGTCACATTGGTGTGTGCTGTGGCTGGCCAAGAGGAGAGCTCAGCCCCTCACCACCTGTCTGTTCCCTGCTGACTCCACTGACAACCAGCCCCATGTCGAGGGTTGGCAGTTGTGGTTGTCCTGCTGGGTCCAGCTCCCCAACATAGGTTCAACCTCTTCGAGACCCTTATGTCTCCTGGAAGTTTCCTTCCAGCTGAAACTAGCTGTTGATGGAGAGTGTAGGATATTCTTCAACTCAGATACATTTTTTTATATTTTTATTTATTTATTTGTCAGAGACAGAGAGAGCACAAGCAGGTGGAGAAGCAGGCTCCCTGCTGAGCTAGGAGTCCAATGTAGAACTCGATTCCAGGACCCTAGGATCATGACCTGAGCCGAAGGCGGATGCTTAACCAACTGAGCTGTCCGGGCAGCCCAGCTCAGATGTATTTTTAAAGCTGTAGGCTTATTTTTCATTACTTGGCCCAATATATTAGCTGATTAACTAAAAAAATTAGAAAATCTAAGGATTAAAAAAATTTTATGAAATAAAAAAAAATTTTTTAAAGAGTGTTCTGAAAGCCATTTCTTGGATTCTTGGTTGCTAAACTCTAAAGTGAATCTCTCTTTTTTAAAAAGATTTTATTTATTTGTGAAAGAGCCTGCACACAAGTGGGGTGTGGGAGGGGCAGAGGGAGAGGGAGAAGCAGGCTCCCCGCCGAGCAGGGAGCCCGATGCGGGGCTCGATCCCAGGACCCTGGGATGATGACCTGAGCCGAAGGCAGATGCTTAACGGACTGAGGCACGCAGCTGTCCCTCGAGTGAACCTTGAGTACAAATAGGAAGCTTATATTTGTGGGAGATGTGCTGGCATCTCTGTCTGAAATGAAACAATGAAAAAAATTGGAACCTTTCCCTGTACCCAGACGGCCATTCTCTTCATCACTCTTGGTTCAGTATTCAATACGTCACAGGGGATATTCAGCAGTTTATTACAAAACAAGCTTTGTGTTGGGTGATATGGCCCAACTGTAGGCTAATGTGGGTGTCCTGAGCATATCTAAGGTCGGCCAGGCCGAGCGATGATGTTCAGCACATAGGTATATTCAATGCATTTTTATATATTTTCAAATTATGGTTGGCTTCTCTGGATGGTGTCCTACTGTAAGTTAAGGAGGATCTGTACATGGTATCAATGTAAGTTTCAATTTAAAAAATTCACACCTGGGGCACCTGAGTGGCTCAGTGGGTTAAAGCTTCTGCCTTCGGCTCAGGTCATGATCTCAGGGTCCGGGGATCAAGCCCCGCATCAGGCTCTCTGCTCAGCGGGGAGCCTGCTTCCCTCTCTCTCTCTGCCTGCCTCTCTGACTACTTGTGATCTCTCTCTGTCAAATAAATAAATAAAATCTTTAAAATAAATAAATAAAACATTTTAAAAAAATTCACACCTGAAGTTAGAAAGTTGTGCATTTCAAAATACAAGAAATGGAAAAAGACTTAGACAATTCACTAAAGAATACGTATGGCTGGTAAATAAGCACAAGAAAAGACATTGACCATCATTAGCCATTAGAGAAATGCAAATTCAAAGTACAATGAAATATCACTATATACCTCACAGAATAACACCAGCAACACTAAATGCCAGAGAAGATGTGCAAAAACAGGATCGCGCCTACCTTGTTGGTGGGAAGTAAAAAGATACAGCCGCTCTGGAGAACAGCTTGGCGGTTCCTTATGCAGCTAAACATGCGAGTGCTCCTCAGCCCAATAGTTAGTCTTGGGCATTTGTCCCCCAGAAATGGAAGTGATGACCACACCTGGATTTTCATACAGCTGTATTTGCAATAGCCAAAAACTTGAAACAGCCCAGAAGTCCTTCAACCGGTGAATGGTTAAACAAACCAGGAAATCTATAGCACGGGTACTACCCAACAATAAAAAGAAACAAACTTGACATTTCCAACAGCCTGGAAGGATTTTAGAGAACTAGGCTGAGTGAAAAAAGAGCCAGTCCTGAAGGTTACATAACGTGTAACACGTTTGAAAGGACAAACATTAGGAACGAAGGGCAGATGAGTAGTTGCTAGGGGTTTGGGTGGCAGTGAGTGGTGCACGGGGGAGACAAGGATATGGTCATAGAAAGCAAAGGGAGAGATCCTTGTGCTGATGGGATGGTTTGCGGCGTGCTGACCAGGGCGATGCAGAGACCTGTATGTGGTAAAGCTGTGTAGCATGAAACACACACACACAAAGGAGCACGAGCAAAACAGGGGACATCTGAATCACATCACTGGACTGTATTTGCGTCAATATCCTTGTCGTGACGACATATCATGGTTTGTAGCATGTTACACATTGAGAGAAGCTGGGAAGTGCGTAACAAGATCTCTCTGTGTGACCTCCTACAACTGCGTGAGAATCTATGTCTATCTCAAGAGAAAACTTCAAGTAAAAAAACACAAAGCAACCACCACGGGCTGCTTTTTTTTGCAACATACTCCCCTATGCAAAATGGTGATGAATCCTAATCATTAATAAGCCAGTGTGTTGCCCCACATTGGTTAAGACAGCTGTGTCAATAGAGTATCAACCACATGAGCCAGGAAATGAGAGTTTTAGCAGTTTTTTATTCAGTTAGCTGATGAATATTCTATATTCTTTTCAAATAACATGCCAGTAGCCAATTTACTATGTGCAAACTATACCATTAATTTTTTCCAAACCTTGTTTTCACGGCAATCCACTTCTGTGAAAATGTAAGCAGAAACTTGCCTCTGGGCAGGAATGTGCAAAAGTATCTAACTTACTTAATAGGACTCCGACTTTGTTTCCTACACAAGTAGTAGCCCCATGAGGCATTCCTGTCCCTTTACAAGCCAGAACCCTACGGTTTTAAAGCTTTGTTTGTAATCCCCTCCTCTGCTCCTTTTCTCCCACGCTCATCTGGGACATTTGAAACTGTGGGGTGTGGGGTTCGCTGTCCCGGCGTCTCACCAGTTTACCAGCGCAGCAACCGGACCACATAAAAACCCCGTTACGCATTTACCCCAACACAGACATACTTTTGCCAGTTTGTCTTAACATTCCACGTTCTGTTTTAGAAAGGATTGTTATAAGAAGTAGCCCTATGAAGACTGTTTCTGCATTTCTTCAACTATGAATTCAGTGTGTTATCAGATGTCTCATAGGTAATGATTTTTGTGATAAATTCCTCCTAGAATATATGGAAAAACAGAAAGTACTTTTAGACACAAAGGTATACAATTCCTTACACTAGATAATAAAAAGTATACAGCCCAACACAAGTTACTTTTCCCCTTCCTACCAAAAAACTCTGATCTAAGTTTTCAGCTCATTTACTATTTTGAGACTAACTGTAGATATTTTCTCCTTTCCCCCTACTCTATTTCAACATAATCTGTCTTAAAAGTTGTATTTTTAAAAATTTTTTGAAGATTTTAGCCAGCTTAAATTAATTTTAATAGATTAATAATAAAATCATTTTTATAATACTACTTTAAATATCATTTATTTTAATTCTTTTTTCAGAAGGATAAACAATATACTTGAAGGAAACAGACCCAGCAAAAGTACAAAAGGCACGTGCAAGATTACTTAATATGTTCGTGTTTCCATTTACTTAAAACTTAAGACTCAGGGATGTTTTTAGTTCCTTATTTGAACAACTTTATAGATGTTCTTGCTTTAAAAAAAAATTGGCTGTTTAGGGGTACCTGGGTGGCTCAGTTGGTTAAGCATCTGCCTTCAGTTCAGGTCATGACTCTGGGGTCCTGGGATGGAGCCCCGTGTTGGACTCCCTACTCAGCGGGGAATCTGCTCCTTTCTTTCCTTCTCCCTCTGGCTGCCCCCTCCCCCAACTTGTGCTCTCTCTCTCTCACTGTCTCTCAAATAAATAAGCAAAATCTTAAAAAAAAAAAGATAAGAAATTGTTTGTTTGGCTCTAAGTTCAAATCACTGAGTAGAACTCTTCTGGTAGACCTTAAAAAAATATCCAACCAGAGATGCCCCCAGAGTTTCTATTTCTATTTCTATTCCCTAAATAAATAGGTCCTCTATAAATATATTTTCTGCTCAGGTATAATAAGCTAAGTTCCCTAAAAGGTGATGTATTAATAAAAATAGATGAGGATGCAAAAGTTCATCAGGTCATCATGGAAGAAATCTTATTCCTGACCTGCCAGTTTGCAAACCAGAAGTTGCCATCTTTTCTCTTACCTTCTACCAGGAGTCCAAGGATAGGTTATAATTCTATAGTAACTGGTCTAAAACTCCTGTCAGGAGTTTTCTGTTTCCCACGTCCGCATCTCTGTTCCCTTCCCTTATAGCAAAAATATCTTTCACTGGACTTTCAGAGAAAGCCTGATGGAGGTCACAGAGCTGTGTGGCCTCCCTGTGCGATTCTCTAGTTACCTTTTGTTCTTGGGATTCTCTGCTGTGGTTTTCCTCGATTTCTTTTGACAGTAGTTTCCAATGTCAGCAATTCCAGGTAGTGGATCTTGGTAACTTCTTTGGTTTACCATGATTTGCCTTGATGAGTGGTCTTGCAGGGGATAGTTCCAATCCATGGTGACCACCTTGTCAGCACCGTCCCTCATTTCTGGACTTGTCTACCTGGACCCTGTGTCTTACCTGAGGCTGACATATTCGTGCAGCAACAGCTGGTGGCCAGCGAAGGGGAATCCGAGCATCATGACTCTGCTCACTGCGAAGATTCCAGACCTACACACCTTCGCTCCTGAGCTTTTGCTCATCCTCATCTTGTTTCTGAATTCCTGCCTGACTTTGGAACCGTAACTGATTTAGTTCTTCTGACTTGAACCCAACACTCTTTCTTGGACATGCATTATAGACTAGCTTTCTGGATGCCTCTGATTCTTACAGTTAAGTAAAATAACTACCTTGTGCTGTGCCCCCCCAGGCCTGTCTCACTCTCCCATCAACCCCGTTTTGGGGATCTACAGCTCTTCCAGGGGCCATATGCAAAAGCTCTTATAAATGCTCGTTTCTATTCCTCTAGGGAAGTTGTCCCTGGCAAGGGCAGGGAGGAGAGTCCTCAGAGCTGCCTCACAGACTTTCTCCTGCTCTTTCCTGAGCCAGAGCCTAAGCCTCCTCTTGTCACAGATGAGCCCTCGGAATGTTTGAGACTCTGACCCAGGGGTTGCAAGGCAGGGCCCACTGTCCCCATATCCAATTTATCTGGGCAACTTGACCCAACACCAGATCTTTCTCACTTTTCCCGCTCACACAAAGCGCTCATTCCAATTGGATCGTAGGAATGAACATCCTTGGAGATTTCATTGTGCCCCAAGCTGGGTTAATTCATTAGACTCTAATGTTCAGATTGGACACCACTTACACGGATGATTTTAAATATTCCCCTTGCGTAGTCCAGTCACGATAGCCCTCTTCCAGTTCTTCAAGGACACCAAATATGTGGTAAGAGGGTAATTAGGCATTGTATGCTCTAGCCTCTGCTCACCACCCCCGTCTTTTGCCATTTCCTCCCTCTGCCCAGCCATGCTAAAAAAAAAATATCTTTTAGTTCCTCGAATGCTCTCACTGGGATCCACGATTTCACACTTCTTTGTGTTTTTGCCTAATATTATCTAGTCTCCGGCCCTTACTCATCCTTATAACAATACCTCCTTGGTCCAAGTTTGGGTCCGATTGTCCATGTGTAGGCCAACACGGTGGGGAGCCACAGAGGATCATGATTTAGTGGGAATTAAAATGACATCTGCTTAGTATTTTCAAAATGTTATCCTGGTTACGTCTGTTTCCTTGATGATCTCCACTATTGGCCTGAAAGCTTAGTGATGTCAGAGGCTCCCTGCCATGGTAAATGGTCAATACATATTTGTTGAATGGATGAATACTTAAACTCTAGTTTTCCAATAAATCCTCCCAGTGAAATGCCTCACTTCTCCTTGCATTGGTTACACTATGGGTTTATTTACTCTTGTGACCATGGAAAGCCTATCCTGGCGGCGTTGTCTGACCCTGTCTCCCTGTGTCAACAGTCCAGCTGGGCTTTATCTGTTTTGTGAGAAGGAAAATGAAGCTGCATTAGTTTCTATCAAATTAATTTCATGAAATTAAAAAAAAATCTCAGATTGCAAATACATTGCCACATTCACAAACCAAGCATGCAAGTCTCAAATGAAAGGTACTTGAAAAGCCATTCCAGTCTTTATTTTTATGTATGAAAACGTTGACTTCTGCAGTTTATAGTCCAAACACAGAAACCTCAAAGTTGGCAGAGAATGTTATCTGGAAGGCAATGTCTGACCAAATACTGAATCATTATCTCATTCCCAGGAAATGTCCTCCCTGCGAGTGACTTTTGTTATGGTTCTAACACACGCTTGAAAGTGAAGAGACTTTCACAGTCTACTTTTTTTCCTTAAGGCAACTTTAAAAGCAATGTTTTTGCCAGTTAGTGGAAATGGTACTCATTAATGAGAAAAATCTAAATTGTTTTTGCTGACCAAAGCCATCCTCATTTTTGCTGAATCACCAACCATGCTATGCTTTGCTTTTTGCTCTCATCGAAATGTGTTTATGTATCTTACCAAAATAGAAACAGTCACTGTAATCAGTTCCCTTAAAAAGGAAGGAAATATTGGCTTTTCCTTCACAAGAGGATGTTTGTTCATGGGAGCAAGTACCAGCAGTTAAGTGTTGCCCAAATTTATGGAGCATTGATTTTTTTAATCAGATTTTTATATCAAATGGGTTTCAACTACTCCAGTAGGTCCAAAACCTGTCGAAGAGTAAAATACTAATTTTTTCTCCAAGTTTTATCTTGAGTTCATCATACCTAATTAATAGAGTCAGTTACTCAAACTTTTGAAGATATACCATTTCATTCTTAAACCTTTTAGGGATGAAAGAAATAATAATCATTTTAGCCTCTAACTTCAAAAATCCCAATTACCTTTCACATGGTTTTGTTATTAATCAAAGCAACTACCCAAGCAAGCACTTTAATTTTCTTCAACACCTTCTCAAAGATTGTCCTGAAACCTGAGATCAGAACATTCAAACAGCAGATCTTGAAACTGTCCAATAAGTTCTAAGATTCTAGAACATACCTAACTCAAGAGCCAGGATAATGAAACGGGGTGTGGGGAGTGGGAATGGTTTGGTGAAGTAGCGAGGTCAGTCCCATGGGAATAGGATACAGAAAGAAGTGTTGATGGGTGAGGAGGAAGAAATAGGGCAGATTCTAGTCTTGGAGGAGCCTTAGATTATTTTAGGACGTTGACCCAGAGAGACAGGTCTAGGGCAGGTAACTCATCAACATTCCTGAGTTGTTGGAGTCACCTGACCCGGGAGGGGGGCAAGCTCCAGTCATGGGTTATTCTGCTGATTGCTCTGAGCAAAATGATTCTTCTTGGCTGTTAAGTGTGTCTGTCTTGTGTGTTACCTAGTTGTATAGCTTTCTTCTTAAGTTTCTTGAAGCAAGCAGCCTTGTCTTATAATAATCTCACCACCGTGCGACTGTACTGGCACAGAGCACCACGTAAAAACAGTTTGTTAAATTGATGAATAAATAAAAATTTTCCAATGCTTTTTCAATGTAACAAGTCACTGAGAAAAGCCTAAATTCAAAAGTTTCATGTATTACTACTGAGATGATAGATAATAAGCAATTTATCACTTGATTAATACTTATAAATGCATATGTTTAAGGAAAACGCTAATTCACCAGCAGAAAATGCAAGACAAAGTCTTATTTGGATTATGCTGATATTTAAGTGGAATAAAACTCAGCATTTTCAATCGCTTATTTTAGGACTAGTTCTGCTTTCTCATGCTTGTCGCTGGCAGGGTCACGCTGTATTTATCCCACAGTATTAGTTCATCTGCCAGCAAAATTCGGTGCTTCCCCTGTTGACTTCTACTCCTGTTTCCTCCACAGCCTCCCCCCGTATCCACAAACATTGCTTTTCACTTTTATTGTTCAGAAAAACATTTATTAGAAATAAAACATTTCCATTGGCCTTATTATTCCCAGCCGGGACTGATGCAGGAGGAAGAGATTTGATATCGGCCGCTGAGGGAGCGCTGGAACCGTGGACACTGCAGGAACGCAGGGAATGACTAACTCGGGGGGGGGGGGGCAGGGAGAGGGACGAATGACAAGTAAATCCTGGGTGAATCCTGGGTGATTAAAAATGTTTAATACGAAGAAGCAGAAAGAATGAGAGGAACCAAGAAGGAATAGTAAAAGAGGTAAGAGAACTAAGAAAAACAGAGTCAATAGTGTGGTTGTTTTAAAGAAGCCAAGGAAGGAGAAACCGGAACGAGATTCTGGATTTGTCCATGACAAAGTCACTGGTAACCCTCGCCGACGCATTTGCTAAGGAGTTGTGAGATAGAAGTCAATTTGCAAAGAGAGATCAGGGAGCTCAAGAGAGCCGATGTAGACAATATAGATCTTATGTGAATTTTGTGTCCAAAAAAAAAAGTGGAGAGATAAAGCAGAAGTTTGAGGTGGAAGCAGAATTAAGAGATTTTTTTAAGCCTTTGTTGGCTCCAGGAAGGAGGCAAAGTGCAGCGTGTGAAGCCACCGGTACCCGACCGAACGAAGTCCTCAAGGGCGAAGGGAAGGATTCCCCAAGGGAGACAGAATGAGAGGAGGGGGTGGTGGGTGGGGGAAGTTCCTAATGCTGGAAGGACAGGGGAGGGAAGTAAATGAGATTAATTTTATCCAAGATTTAAGTGATAATAGTCACACACTGAGAATGAGAAGATGTGTAGGATAAAGACTCACGGAAAATCTGACAATATTTGGGGCCATCCCAGTGGAGAAAAAGAAAGGACACTAAAAGCAAAGTTTGCCTGGAAGCACGAAGTGCCCAGAGGGAGAGCGGGAATCACCACAAATTCCACAATTTTCCTAACAACGCAGGGTCAGCAAGTTCCCTGCTCTTTGAATCAAACACTCTTTCTTGTAAGAGAAGCTTGAAGATGAGAAGTACAGATGGCCCAGGTTGGGAGGGGACCCTCGGGGACATCAGCTACGTGCAACATCCAACAGTAGTTTCCAAACCAGGTGCAGTCCTCAAGCTGTGCGACCGCGTGAAGCCTTCCCTGGGGCCCGGGCGAGTGGTCGGGTGAGGCTCCACCTCTTGACTTTGGTCAGGTCAGGTCCTGATTTCAGGGTCAGGTCAGGATCTCAGGTCATGACATCAGAGTCGTGAGATCGGGCTCTGCCTCGGGGCTCCACACTGGTACGAACTTTGCTTGTCCCTCTCTTTTGCTCTCAAATAAATAAATAAATAAATAAATAAATAAAATCTTAAAAAAAAAAAAAAGTGAAGCCCTTTCCATACTACGTCTACTCCTCCTTCTTCCTGGAGGATGGACAACCTTCATTTTCCTCTTCTTTCTCCTCACCTAATTTCCTCAAACCCTACTCATGTTATGCCATTTATAAAAATTACAGCCGAAAAAGGTTTATGGGTCATCTTCAAATCCAAACATAACATGATTGGAGAATATTTTATTTTTATTCCACTTTGTTGGAAGTCAAAGTGCCGGGTTCCTAAGCCAGTCACAAGGGTGCCTTCATGTCTGAGGACTGCAAAGCCAGGGATCCGGTGACAGAAACGCTGACGACGAGGAAGTACTTTGTGATTTGACTGAGTTACTAATCAGAACTTCTAATTTTGAAATTTTCTTTTGGAATGAAAAATCCCATATTCTAGCACTCCTATCTCTCACTCTCTATTAAATAAATTTACATTTGTGAATGAAATGGACAGTTATGTTTTCAAGTCCCCTCCCCTCCTCCCCTGCCCATACACACATTCAACTTTTAAAACGACCAATTTCTCATTAATTCCATCCTTTCTCTGACAGTTTGGGCAATTCAGAAATGGTCCACATTTAAATTTTTCTTTCGGAAGCCATTAACAGAGTAAACCCATGTTCAAGGACACGTATCTACTTGAGTGTGTAAACTGTATTAAAGTTTGAAGTGAATAGTTGCCAACAGGAACTTTTCATGGTGAGAAGACTCCACGCGGCATAGCCTCACTCACAGAGCTGCCGATCTCTTTCTATTTTCCGTAAAGCAGGCCGTCTGCTGGAAGACATGCTAACCGTGGTCCAGGGCCTGTCTCTACCTGAAAACAATACCATTGCATTCCTATTGAAATATTTTTTAAATTTCACTGAAAAATGTTTATTACTGAAGTAAAATTATCACATTATATTGGCGTCAGGTATACAACATAATGGTTAAATATTTTATTCATTCAAGTAGTTCAGTAATTCTGATCAGTCTCAGTCATAATTTCTCAGTGTTTTTTATGCAGCTGACCCTTGAACAACACAGGTTTGAACTGCATGGGTCCCACTTACATGTGATCTTTTTTCAGTAAATACGGTACAATACTGTAGATGTTTTTTCTTTTTCTTATGATTTTCTTTTCTCTAGCTTACTTTTTGCAGTACAATCCAATATCGTAGGTGAGTGTAGATTATACAGTGTATGCTACGTGTGCTAATTGACTCTGTTATCAGTAAGGCCTCTGGTCAGTCGTGGGGTATCAGTACTCAGGTTTCGGAGGACTCAAGTTATATACAGATTTTTGACTGAGCAGGTGTGAGGAACCCTAACCCCTACAATGTTCAAGGGTCAGTTGTAATTTCATATTTATTTTACCTTTACCTTTTAAAGCATCAATTAGTTTTATTCCCATGACCCTTCTGAAAGTAAAAATTTAGTCCACCTGTGCCAGTCTAGAATGCTTCCTTCTGCTTCAGACCAGAGATGGTGCTTCGAAAGGAGCCGTTGTCCAAAGCCATGACAGTCCCCGTCACACAGCCCAGTGAAAAGGAAGAAAAATCTCTACGAGGCCGCAGTTTAAAACCTACTATGAGATATTGTTTAAAAGTAAAAAGCCACAATTGCTTACACAATTCTTTTTACTATTTTGTATTTTGTATTAATTTGACTATCTTGTATTTTGTGTTAATTCTGACCAGGTCTCGAAGTTGTTTATTGACACATATAATTGTCATTATATATATGTCATATAATAGAACTTCACCGTATGTTGACCTGCCCCGAAATCATCTCAACTTTCCCTTTACATCAGCGTCACTGCCTGACGACGACCTCTCTACACTTGTAATTTCTAGGATATTCAGTAATTCTGTTCGATTTTACAGAACGTCGGATGCGTGTCACACTCTCCGTGACGCCACACACTTACTCATGCCACCGGGTTGTCCTGGGGGCGTGGCGTACCTCAGCGTGTGCGGGGCTCGAGGCGACAACCCAGAAACGCCGCCCGCTCTGGGGCAGCTGCCATGGCGGGAACGGGCCCATCGGGTCACGGATGCTGCATGAAGCAACATGACTTTATTTATTTCCATTTTTAAGGATGGTTTCGCGGGGAGCCTACACTGCGCAGTCGGTTACGCGTCGGACTCTTGGTTTCTGCTCAGGTCACGACCTCAGGGCTCGAGATGGAGGCCGAGCGGGGCTCTGCGCTCGGCAGGGAGTCTGCCCTTTCTCTCCCCGGCCCGTGTGCAGTCTCTCTCTCTCGCGTTAAAACAAGTAAAATCTCCTTTTTTTTTTGAAGATTTTATTTATTCATCTGACAGAGATCACAAGTAGGCAGAGAGGCAGGCAGAGAGAGAGAGAGAGAAGCAGACTCCCCGCCGAGCAGAGAGCCCGATGCGGAGCTCGGATCCCAGGACCCTGAGACCATGACCTGAGCCGAAGGCAGCGGCTTAACCCACTGAGCCACCCAGGCGCCCCGTAAAATCTCCTTTTAAGAAGAATCTCACGTGTAAGTAATCTCTTCAGCGCACGTGAGCTCCCGCTCAGCCGCCCCGAGATCGGGAGCCCAGCGCCGCCGGCCGAGCCAGACGGGGACGACCTGGAGCGCGTCCCGCGGAGACTCCCGGCGCTGAGCGCGGTCCGGCGGCGGCTGTGGCTCCTTCCGCGTTACCGGAAGCTGGGCCCGGCGAGCCGGAAGTGGGTGTCGGCGGACCGGAAGCATGTGTGGCGGACCAGAAGCAGGTGTCCGCGACCCTCCGCGGGGAGCTGACGATCCTGAGGAAGCCGTGCCGGCCGCCCTGTGAGGCAGCGGCCGCCTGCTCCGCGACGACCGCGCTGGAAGAGCCGCCGGCGGCCCCTGGGGCGACGAGGGAGGGAGGAGAAAGGCCCGAATCCCTGCGCTGAGAGAAGAACGTGGTAAAATCACCTCCTCCAGGAAAGCCGAGAACTGACCGAAGGGCCGGTCTCGTCCGCCTCTGAGCCTCTGATTCCGCTCGGGAAAACCCGCGATGACTCGATCGTAACTTATAACGAGCTTCTCAGTCAGTCGTTGCTCGCGAGTACTTCGAGGTGCTCCGGAGCGTTCTTTTGGGTCTTTAAACGTTAGGTCTGCGACGAATTTACGCTCTACGGAAGGAGACGCCGGAGTGAGCGCGCACGTCGGTCGGGTGGGTCAGTGCGCGCACTGCTCGCAGTAGAGCCCGAAGCAAGGAGGCCGCCCGAGGCATGTCCACGCCGCAGCTGACTCAGCATCTGAAGCTCAATTTAAAAGCAAAGACCTATTACCTTCCCTAGGAGGCATCGCCGGCTGTTGGTGGAGGATTGTGCGTTCTTACACACACGTACGTGCACACGAGGCCTGCCCTCAAGACAAAACCCCACTTCGTAAGTAGACCGTGAAGCACGGCAGAGCTCCCGGCCTGTCCGGCCACAGGCACTCCCGCTGCAGGAACACTCGGACCGCGGCGGAGCAGCACTGTCAGGAAGCCTCGCGGGTTCCGAGGGCTGCGGGGGCCACGCTCCTCTCCAGGCCGGGAGTCCCTGCTCGGCCCGGGAGTCAAGCCAGGAACCGCCACGAAGTGCTGGGAATCTACAAATCCCAAAAAGTCTCTAAGATATTCTAAAGTACAAGTTCTGGGTTAAGTTCCAGACACGTCAACTCAAACAAGGGTGAGGCTCTACCCATGCCTGACGACAGAGAAGATCCGTGTACCTTGCTGGTGATTTCAAACCCTAATCTAGAGTATTGCCTCCGAATTAAGAGTTAGTGTTCTAAGACAAACATAAATTTGTAAAATTACTGTGGTACTCTCTTACCTTAGGCCTTTTAGGGTCCTTTGACTATTTCAGTTTTTTTTTTTTTTTAAGATTTTATTTATTTGAGAGAAAGAACATGAGCACAGAGAGGGGCAGAGTGAGAAGCAGGTTCAAACCCTCACTGAGTAGGGAGCCTGACACAGAGCTTGATCTTGGGACCCTGGGATCATGACCTGAGCTGAAGGGAGAAGCTTAACCAACTGAGCCACGCAGGCGCCCCGACTCTTAAGTCTTAAGGGAAATTAAATGCAATATTATTTTTATCTAGTAGAAATGTAGTCACTATTTATAGGTGGGAAACAAGAAGCCAGAGAGGTAAAGAATTTTCCCTACATCACACAGTGAATAAATGACAGTTAATAACAAAATTCAAATACCTTCAACAGGTACCTAGAAAAAACAACGATAATATAGCTAACATTTTTGATCATCATTTTTAATTCTTTTACACGGTTTTTATGTTTATTTGATTCTCCAGCCTACATGGAAGTACTAGTTATTTTCATTTTAGATACAAGGAAAGGAAGCACCGAGTGGCTATACAGCTTCTCCAAAGTTCTGCTCAGCAAACGCAGAGGAAGAAGTGAAATTCAGTCGGCCTGACTTCACACCCCACGCTCAGAATTGCTACACCCTCATACTTTATTTCTCTATCTGCCTCCCCACAGTAACAGTGTGTGGGGACCTTGTCTCTCAGATGCCATAGTGAACTCATCGTAGAGTAAGTCTCCCACTAGTCCTCCCTCAAGGGCAAAACAAAACCATCAGAGAACCTTTTGAGGGAGTAGTCTGTGACCCAGGATCTATTACAGGAGGCAGCCCATTACCGCAGCTCCTGCCCTAGCCTGTGTGGTCCAGGACCTCCATGGTCTCGGGTCTCCCGACCCCGCCAGCCTCCAGGCGAGCTGTACTCAGGCATTCTCTGCATGGGCACAGTCGTTTGTTTTGAAGAAACATAATAACGTATTTCAACTATCCATCTATTGCTTAAATCCCCTCCATGATATTCTTGCCAAATGTTCTGGAAAGTTGAAACTTCCAGGATAGCTCATTCCATCTCTGGATAGCTTTAATGGAGAAATTTCTTTCTCACATGGAGATAAAATCTTTGGTAGCTTCCTTTTACTTTTCCCAGTTGAAACCTTTAGGTCTAATCTGGTTTTTTTTGGCGGGGGGGGGGGGGTAATTGGTTTTTTATTTTGTTTTGTTTTTTCCTATTTTAAGCATTTAGTGAAGGCCACAGGCAATTTCTGGGCCACAGCAAAGCCCCTCAGAGGCTTGGCGGTCTGTGGGCCTTCAGCACCAACCCCCTCTCCAGTAAGAAGCCTTCAAATGCTGTAAGGTAGGGAGACCTCTTCCCTCGGGCGCCGTGTACTGTGTCCAAGGGCAGGCCTTGCAGTCTTCTCTCCCCACTAAATTGTAGCTGCTTAGATTATGGCCATTCGTTTCAGTCCATGGAGGCCTTTCTGTGATCTAACACACTCACATTCCCTCCCTCTCGTCACTTTTAGGCCAGATCATTGCACTCCCGTGTTTTCACCGTAGTCACTGTCAAAGATAAGGGCCAGGAAAGCTGGCCACAGAGCACCGACAAATGATATCACCTGAGGGACAGGGGAAATGCCCACTCTATTTTTTGCAGAGAGTGTATCCTGGAACTGAAGTCTACAAATACACAAGGAAGGGTGCCCATTTAACAAACAGTGTAATCAGATGCATTTAACTTTATCCCCAAAGAGATCTCCTTTTCTTCTGATTTCTCCGAAGTTGGATTCTTTCAGGAATTGGACTAACCAACGCAGAGGATATGAAAACACATGAAAGCCTCATGATTGAGGGTCTAGGTACTGATTGCAAAACTTTCTTTTACAGTTTATCAGATGACCTTAGGAAACCCAAGTATTTGGGTTTCCAGTTCTAAAGTCCCCCAAAATTCTAGCCTCCCTGAAAAAACAGAGTGGCTGTAGAATGACTATCTCTATGGCTTAAAGGATTCTCATGGCCAGTGACGTTACAAATAGCATGTTGGGGATTACGTTTTTTAAACCTAACTTTTATTTTATTTTTTGATTTACTTGTTTTAAAATAAAATTATTTTATGCCTCAAGGGTAGTTTTTACTTCTAGTGTTCCTTGAGTTTTGTGGATGGGTTCACATCACTTTAACTCTGTTCATTGACTGTCTAGATTTTGTAAATTAGATCCTATCCCTTTTAGCACTTAACATTTCAGAACTAAGTCTTTTAATGTGGCCGACGTTGCGGAAGAAGACTGAAAAGTATTTAAGTCAGAGGATCCCACTCTGTCATGAACTTCCCAAGTGATCACAGACAATTTCACCATCCTTTCTGGACCTCTTATTTCTCATGTAGAAGAGAAAGTGTCTGGGTTGCATCTTTCCTGAGGTCTCCTCTAGTTTTCAAGATTTTGTTATTCTAATTCTGTTAAATTAGAAGGGTTTACCGAGGCATCAGAACAAAGACAAACCGCAGTATCTGGATTCTTTTCTGTGCCTTAAACTTTAAGGCTGCAAGTATGACTTTAAATACACAAGGTCTATCACCCAACATAATTTCACTGTATCCGTAATGCACAGTAGATCACAGGCTACAACCCCTCTTATCCAACAGTCCTTAAATTTGGTGGCTCATGGAATCACCTAGGAAATTTTAAAAACGGGGATACCTAGATCTCACTCCCGAATGCGCTAATGTAATTGGTCAGGAATAAGGCCCCCTGCACCACCAGAGTCATAAAAACTTCTCCAGTTTGGAACCAGGGCTCCAACCCTAGTTCTCTGTTCTAAATGCATGCCAGAATCACCTGATAATTCTTCCAAATCTGCTGACGCCTAGGTCCACTTCCAGATTCTAATTCAGTTGGCTTATGGCCCCAGGACATTGACATTCTTTAAGAACATTGACATGTTTGGGGCTGGCTCAGTCATTAAGCGTCTGCCTTCGGCTCAGGTCATGATTCCAGGATCCTGGGATCAAGTCCATTGGACTCCCTGTCCAGCAGGGAGCCTGCTTCTCCCTCTCCCACTCCCCCTGCTTGTGTTCCCTCTCTCGCTGTGTCTCTCTGTCAAATAAATAAATACAATCTTTTAAAAAAAAATTAAAATCTTTAAGAAAAAACTTAGTACTTGGGTGGCTAAGTCCCTTAAGCAGACGGCTCTTGGTTTCAGCTCAGGTCATGATCTCATGATCAAGCCTGGCATGGAGTCTGCTTCAGATTCTCTCTCCTCCCTCTCCCCAGGTCATGCTCTCTCTCTCCCTCAAACAAATAAAATTAGAAAATAAATAAGTATCAAGGTGATTGTAGTATCAAGACAGAGTGGGAACAGCTTCTCTAATCTCTATCCCACAAGTTGTGTCTATTTGATCATCCTGGTCTCCTACCCCATCCCACACTGGCCACTCCTCATGAAAAACCTTTGATCCGATTACAAGGTACAGCTTCGCCTCCATTATATCAACCTGGTGACTTGACTTCCTGCTTGTCCTCCAGGATCATAACCCCTTATCTTGCCAGTTACCAGTGCTCTCTATTCTGTGACCAGGCTTGTCCTCCGGTGGTCTCTCAAATGCTTCTTTGCGATTGGAGTCCCAGTTCGTAATTACCATATGCTTTATTCATTAATTCTCCGTAGAACTTTGCTCACTATTCCAAACTTCCTCTGCGTCCTGGGTTATCCTGTTCAAATTTCCTCTATGATCCCAACTAACTACTGTTGAAATTCCTCTAAGGGAGATACCAAACGGAAAACAAATCTACCAGTTATTGCCCAAAATTAACCAACTGCTAGGCAGAACTGGAAAACAGACACAAACCCAGACATACACGCAAATGATTTATAATACTTTTTCCATTCATTGTTTCAGTTCCGGCCAGGCACCTTGAAAAAACACGAGGATTAGTCTCGGGGGAGCACAAGGATGAGAATGGTAAGTTATCAAAGGAACTGCAGGCTTAGAAGAGAAGATGAAAGCAAAGATTAGAACGTTAGTCTGGAGAGATGATGAAAGTGAAATCACTTTTAAATGGGGAATGAAAAAGTTTTATTCTCTCCAGTATGAATCATAGAAGCTAAGAGAACAATGTTTTAGGAAAAATGAGACGCAGTACTTCACAGTAATTATAAAACAAAAGTCTAAGGAACTTGCGTAGGGTAAAAATAAACAGGCTCATTGAAGTCCTAGATAAATTTGGTGAATGGCTGAGATGTAATGGGTTTTTCAGAACATAAGAAAATAAATATCTAACATTAGTAAGAACTTTACAAGTTTTTAAAACACCTTCATATGCATGGTCTTACTTAAGTTGTATAAAAAATCAGGAGTTAGAGCTGTTCTGAGTTCACACTGACCATTTCGAAGCCGGAATTGTAAATGCATCCATCTTCCTCCACGTACCTCCTTCCAGACACTAACTTTAGCCGCATTCACTTCAGTGGTGTTTATATCCTTATGGCCAGAGATGGATTTGCCATGAGGCTGATACTGCTTGAAGCCTTAAGCCCTTCTCTTGTAAGGGCTCTTCCTGCGCCTTAACAGGAGCCCTGGCAATCCGTTCCCTCAGTCACAGGCTTTTGGGTAATAGCAAACATAAATGACTGTAATGTGTTAGGATTTCCCTCTTCATTCTAAATATTTACTTTTGTACATACTCTGTTTGGGTCATTTTCTGATCTTTTTCTGAAGTATGGAATTTGGGTCCCCTCCTGCTTCTGACCCATTTTTACTAAGTCCTAGTGTCCTGCTAACCACAGCAAGGCCATTAATGTCCTTCCTGGCTGTCCTTTAACCCTCCTTCCTCATCAACACTCAGCCTTTGAGCTCCAGCCGGTCCTTGCCCTCTCTCCTCAGCCCTCTCCCTCATTTCTGGTGCCCGTATCCTCACAGAGCGGGTCTTCTCAAGGAGACCCAGAGGACCAGGTAAAGCTTGCCGACAGTTCCCTCTCTGTCTCCGTGTTGTGTCCCGTACCATTTCTCCTCCTTTTCCTCAACCGTGGAGGACGCCTCTTGTGCTCTCCCAGCCTCCGGTCTCTGGTCAGCCACCCTCTGTCTCCTGCTCTGGGCCCTTCCTGCCACCTGGGAGCACACTCAGCACTTACGGACTCACTGCCTTACTCAGCGGTTTCCCTCTTCTACATTTCCACTCCTTGCCCAAAGGGGGAAAAAACACACTAAATACTGCAAGTGCCTTTTATCCCGCACCTTTTTGGCATGAGGCCCCAGAAGGAAGAAAGGGAAGAAGGTCTGTGGCAGTGGTTCCCAGGCCAACCCTACAAGCAGCGCTTTCCCCAGCGGAGGAGACGTTGCCAGAATAGTCCCTGGGAAATGTGGACAAAACCAAACAAACAACCAGGATCATGATTTCTCCTTTCATGAAGCGTGGGTTAGTGCACCTGGAGTTCTAACATCAGCCCGAGCCACCAGCGAGCGCAGACCGGCGACGTGTGTCAGCTGAGGCCGGGGTTACACGCGTGCACACACCCACCCAGCCTGGGCCGGAGGTGTTTGTTAGTCAGGACTGATTCCAGGAGTTCCGCCGCGAAATAAAGTCCACCGTGTCAACTGGGATGGCCCATGTACCATAGGAAAGGCAAATGTTTATTTCACCAGGATTCCGTGAAGTGGCCTTAAAGGCAGAGAGCTACAGTACTGGCAAGTTGATCTAGAAGACACAATAATGAAAGAAACTAGCTCAGTCACTGAATATTTCAGTTATCATGGCTCTTTCTGGATTCATTAATACTACTTGGTGATTCTAGAAAATGTTTTTAAATTGAAAAAAACTTTTTATTTGAGAGAGAGAGAGCACAAGTGGGGGGAGGACCAGCGGAGGGAGAGGGAGACGCAGATTCCTCACTGAGCAGGGAGCCCGATCCCAGGACCCTAGGTCATGACCTGAGCTGGAGGCAGACGCTTAAAGCCACTCAGGCCCCCGTAGAAATTGTTTTTTAAAAAGTTATCATGTTATGGCCTCTTAATTTTCCTCCCAGAAAACCTTCTAACAGTCTGAAGCAGATTTAAAGAAATATTTTAATAAAGCAGCATTTAAAGGAGAGTTCTGGGCAGGATCAGCACTGCGGTTGACTAAAAAAACACAGTCCGCCAAGAAAAAAAGAGCAAAAGCAATTTGAACTTTGCCTCAGATTTTAGTCGAGGAATTTGCAGTCCTTTAATGCTACATATTTTGTTCCACCTACAAAAACCCACAATGTTTAGGGAAGGCCAGGAGAGCCAACTTCTTCTCAGTAAATGTTCTCAGTATAATAAAGCATTAATGCTGTGCTAAAATCACAAGTTTTCATATCTCCAGAAGCAAACTGTGCTGATTTCCTGTGTGCAAGAGATTTAGTAACTAAAATAAATAAAATTATGGCTAAACATGTGACCCTAGATATTTTTCACGTCTGCCATGTACTAACTCCCCAGTACAAAATGAGCACCAGGGTACTGGTATCTATCTCTGGGAAGAAAAAACAAGTGTACAAATAATAACCGAATCCTGTGAATTCCTGGCAGTGCTAACATTTTTGACATAAAATTTTTCTTAGTGAAATGCATATGCCTTGATAGTCTCCTACCTACCATGACGAGCCTGGCCATTTGTTGAACTTTCAATAGTGCCGCGGTGAGTGCGCATGGAAAATGCTGAGTCACAGTCATGTGACACATTCTTGCCATTTCCTGCTCAGGATTTACCTGATGAAGAAAGCGCAGTGCTGTTAGCTGAGTAATGACCGACAGGCCCCTTAGTCCACTGCTGACACTGGCTATAGCTTCTACGGTTTCTTGCACTGCGTGCTGTAAACTTACGCTGCTTCTGCCATGAGGAAACAATTGACTTCCCCAAAATACAGGTCAGACTCCTGACAATACTAGACTGGGGTTAAAGCATACCAAAAAATCAGAGAGCCAAGACAGCCAGGCTGAAGAAAATAATCAAAATGACAATGCTTTCCTAAAAGGGCCAGACTAGTTTCATAGCATCATCACAGTAAAAACAGACTAGCGTTTAGCACACCACAATGCCACAGGGCATATGCAGACTGAAAAAGCACCGTAGTCCAGACGTCATGACACGCCGCAGAAAGAGAAAAAGTCGTACTTCCTAGCAGTACAGAGGGCAATTGTCTTTCAAATCTCAGAAAGACATCCCAGCACCCTGATTCTCAAACTAGTGAATATTTGTTCTAAAATATTAAAGAATACTTCCCTATACACTTTGGGGTCTTTTTTTGCTCACTGTACCTTGCTGTACTTTTACTTCTGTTAGTTTTGTGTTTGGCATATAGTTGATTTTATCTACTAATAAACAAATGATAGAAAATGAATAACATGGACTATAACACGGCTGAGTCTAATTCTTAAAATAAGGATTCTTAAGAATGCTTGACTTGGGAGAATTGCCCCGAGGGGAAGCCATGAAGGATGACCCATTTTTTTTAAGATTTTTATTTTTTTATTTATTTGACAGACAGAGAGATCACAAGTAGGCAGAGAGGCAGGCAGAGAGAGAGGGGGAAGCCGGTTCCCGGCTGAGCAGAGAGCCCGATGCAGGGCTCAATCCCAGGACCCTGAGATCATGACCTGAGCCGAAGGCAGAGGCTTAACCCACTGAGCCACTCAGGTGCCCCAAGGATGACCTACTTTTATGTACCAAAAGAAGTTGTTATTAATTAACTGACTGATTCATTTATTCAACAAATATTTGTTGACTATCTGTGCACATCAGGTATTATCCCAGGTTTCTATGATTCAGGGATCCACAGAACAGACTTGGACACTGGTCTCATAGAATTTACATTTTAGAGGGGAAGAGTTTTGCAAAGAAAAATGAAAAAAAGTGCAAACGAATAAGGATCCAGTTATTATTGTGTTTAGGGTCCAAATGGGAAGGTCTGGAGAAGTGGAAAAGTGAGAGCTGATTATACAGGGCTTTTAAAAGCCATGCTAGGATCTTCTGTTTTATCCGAAGAGAAATGGAGAACATTTTAAAGAGAAAGGGAGGGATATAACATGATTAAAACTTCATCTCTAAAAGAATACTCTGCTGATCTATAAATAGAAAGGACTGGAGGAAATGAGCAAAACATGGGGATGGCGGGAGCGGGTGCGCTGGGAGCTGGGAGGCTATTGCTGGAGGGCAGCCAAGAGATAGCAGCAGCTGAGCCAGGACTAGGGCAGATTCAAGATTCATCTCCGAGGGGGCGTGGACAGACGCTTACCAAAAAAACAAGAGTCAAGGATGACATCAGCATTCCTGGCACGGACACTTGGGAAGGTGGGGGATGGGAGACTGAGAAGACTAGATGAAGAGTAGGTTGAGGAGTAAGAAAATGAGTTTGGATTCGGAAATGTTTAAATCAAGATGCATGAGAGGCAGCCGAGAGGGAACGGCAGATAGGTGTGTGGATGACTTCCTAACTCAGGAGGGAGATCTGAGCTGCAGAAACCCATCTTTGAGTTGCTGCTGTACACATAGCGTTTTATAAGTTGTGGGAGTGGATGAGACATCACGGGAAGAGAATGCAGGGCAAGAAAGAAACGAGAGTCCGAGACTGGTTTTTGAAGAACTCCCAGTGCTAAGTAGGGGAGGCGGCACCAGTGAAGGGACATGAGGGGACCGGGACCGGCGAGCTGGGGCGGAAAGAACAGCAGAGTGTGTGTTACACGACGCTGCACTGTAAAAGTGAAGGGAAGAGAATTTCAAACAGGGAAAGTGATCACTTAGGAAATGCACGTAAGGGGTGGACTGGAGGCATACGTTGGATTTTGGAATACGGTCACTGCGGAGATCTAAGCCAGGACAGCTAGAGTGGCGTGGTGGAATTGAAGAGAACTTAGCTGTGGAAGGTGAGTGAGGCATGAGGAAAACGTGCGTAGATGACTCTTCCCAGAAGCATGATCCTGGGCAGAAGTTTGAGGTTCTATCCTTGATCATATAGCCCGTGTTTCTCTATTTGTGACATGGTGATGTGAGTAAAATCATACTCGGAAAATATCTTGAGAAATGCAAGGTAAAACCCCATGTTTGGCGTCATTCTATTCAATTTGGTTCAAACAATACGTACTGAGCATGTGACAGAACGGGACACAAAGATAAGTAGAACAAGGCACATTCTTGCCGACAGCTTATGAGTTAACAGGACGGGATGAAACACATACACTTGAGAAAATGTCGTAAGTTTGAAGATGAAATTACACACAATGTGCCATGGGAGCAAGGCAGAGGACCATCTGCGCCACCTGGGGAACCTGGAACACTTTTTGGAAGAGAAGACACGTTAACCAAACTGCGAGGGACAAAAAGGAACTAGCCAGGGAGGTAAAAGGAAGAGACACCACAGAAGGAACTCGTGAACGTAAACAAAGGCCCGAATTGCTGAAACACAATTAAAACCCTATGTACACCTGCCCATGGTTTGCTTGGAGAAGCTACAAACACTTCAGCTACTAGAATACAAAATCGGAGCAGGAGAATTAAGTCTGGAGAGGAAGACCAGTCTCGTTCATGAAGAATGTGGGGGCTGTGTTAAGATTTGACTGTAGGGGCGCCTGGGTGGCTCAGTGGGTTAAGCCTCTACCTTTGGCTCAGGTCATGGTCTCAGGGTCCTGGGATCCAGCCCCGCATCGGGCTCTCTGCTCAGCAGGGAGCCTACTTCTCCCTCTCTCTCTCTCTGCCTCTCTGCCTACTTGTGATCTCTCTCTCTCTCTGTCAAATAAATAAGTAAAATCTTAAAAAAAAAAAAAGATTCGACTCTAAACTCTAGTAACTGTTTGGGTTCAAATCTAAGAGACCGCTAATGACAGACCAGTCAACAGCCCAGAGACTAAAGGTCAGAGTCTTAATTGGAGTTGGTGGAGTCTGCGGCTGACAAGCGAAGGACAGGCGATAGGTGTGGTGTCTGTCACAGGAAGAAATGCCACTGAAGGTAAGAACATGAGAACAGGTGGAGTGGGGAGAGCAGCTGTTCACGATGTGTCATCGTCTCGACACAAAAACTGCTCTGACTGTGTAGCCATAACATGCTTTCTCTGTAATTATTAACAGCTGTGGCCTGAAAATTATTTTGAGTTCGTTCCGATGTGCATAGTAAGACGGGAAGAGCAAGCCCTTCTCTTTCGCTGCACAGACGTTAAGGAAGAAAGCACAAAGATCTGCATGAAGTGGCCGTGGAACGAGTTCTGTTATCTCCACATGACTCGGTCCACTCCAGCTGTCTGATAAGGAAAGCAGGGTCCTGACAGAACAAGCTAGAAGCTGAGTGCACGTGAGGATTTTGAACCATGTTTCACTGCCTCTTCTGTCCTTCCCTGTAATTTGCTAACTTATCATCTCGGGCATTTGGTAACTCGCATACTTCCTGTTGAAACAGCAAGGCAAAAACAAAGGCAGACTAAGCTCTCCACATCCTGTTAATCTCGAGCATTCCAGATGTTTGCCAAAAGCACACCACAGACCATCTCTCTTCGCCTTTCGCCTTCGACAGCCTGCTAAATTCTCATATCACAGGCTGGGTGAGGACAAAAATGAATCTCTATAGGTCTCTCCCTGTTTTTGTTTAAGAAATCTGATGAGAAGAAATTAGAAAATCCAGATGAGTTTAATTCACTTTGCAACTGTTCATTGAATACCGGCCATGGGTCAGGTGCTCCATTGGGTGCATGAGACACAAAGACAGTAAGACACAGATCCAGCCCGCAGATGCTCTCAGTCTAGTGGGGATAGACATGAAAACTAGTCGTTGGACTGCGCGGTAACGATTGCTCTGAGGGCAGTAAGCATGGATTAAAAGGGCTCATTCTACCAACAGGCACATCAAGAAACCATTCATGAATGAGAGCGATTTTTAGTTGAGTCGAGATGGAGGAACAGGACTTCGCCACAGAGCATAGCGTAATGGTAACTGTAGCAACGTGGCAAGCCCGGGGAGGTGTGAAGGGGGCTGCTGATGGTTTGTTACTGGCGGGTGAGAGTGTATGGAATGGAGTAGGACTGGGAGCTGGGGTCAGAGGGCACTAAATTAGGAAGGATTTTATATGCTGGAAGAGGTTTTAACTTTATCTGGAAGATAATAAGATACCTTTCGAAAGTTATTAATCCGGGAAGTGAATAACTAGATTTAAACTTTAGAAAGGTCATTGTCAGCAACATGGAGACAAGCTTACATGGGGTGGCGAGTTGAGGCAGGATTTCTAGTGAGAAAGTTACTATATTGGTTCACGTGAGCAATGGTGGAAACCTGAACTGAAGAAATGTCAGTAGGAATGGAGTAGGGGAGGTATATTTGAGAAATGTTTGAGATTAGCCTACTAATTAAATATGTAGAGTGACGGTAAGGTAGAAGTAATGGAAGATGAACGCCAGATGTGGGGCTTTAGTTCCTGGGTAGGTGGTGGAAAATTAGCTGAAGTAGAAACTTGCAAAGATGTTAGGAGGGAGATTCTTTTTAAATTTTTATTACATATGTATGTATGTAATTGCGGTAAGAGCACTAAAAGTGAGATCCTTCTCTGAACAAAATCGTAAGTGTGCGATACGGCATTGTTGATCATGGGTGCACTGTTGTACAGTAGATCTCTGGAGCTTATTCTTCTTGATTAACTGGAATTTTATGCCTAGTGATTAGAACTTCCGTTTCCCCTCTTGCCAGCCCCTGGCAACCATTTCAATGTGGGAGTCTACAAATTTAACTACTTTAGATCTCTCATGTAAGCAAAATCACCTATAAGCCAAAGATGCACACATTCACATCTACACCCCAGACCTAGGATAAAACCTCACCCCAGTTTGCCTGGGACTTTCTTGGCTTTAGAACCAGAAGTGTTGTGCTCCATGAACCTCCACAGTCCCAGGAAAACCATGATGGTCACCCTACCCAGACTTCTCTCCCAACCTCTAGATTCATAAGTCCAACTACCTACTTACTCTCTAAGTCCACCAGAATACGTAATAGGCGTCTTAAAGTTAATATGTCCAGATGGACTTCTGACCTTTCTCAAAGCTGCTTCTTTCATGGATTTGTGCATCTCAGTAAATCATGATTCTATCCTTCTAGTTACTTCTGCTATAAACCGTAATATAATTCATGGTTTTTTTCTTTCTTATGAAACACATATCCAATCCGTCAACATACTCCGTTGGCTTTCCTTCAAAAATATCCAGAATCTGACCATTTCCACTACTTTTACTGTTATCATCGTGACCAATCCACCATCTGACCTTGTGTTGAATCAGTGGAGAAAAGTTCCCAACTGATATCCCTGCTTCCATCCTTCCTCAGCCTTATCCCCCCATAAAGTTTACTCCCCACACAGTAGCCAGTGTAGTCCTTGAAGAACATACGTCAGATCACATCCGTGGCTAACATTAGGAAATGACTTCCCACGTACTCAGACTGAAAGCCAAGTTCTTACATTGACCTCTGAGGTCCTGCCTCAGCTGAGCCCTCTCTCTGTCCCTATTAATCTGCTCCTAACACTGGCCTTCCTGTCACTCTTTAGACATGGGGAGCATCCTTCCATCTTAGAGCTTTGGCCTTTCCTCTCCCCTTTAACTGGAGCAGTCTTCCTTCAGATATGTCCAAGGTTCATCCTCTCATCTAGTTTAAATGTTGCCTTCTCCGTTTTTCCCTGATTCTTTAAAACAGCACACACTTCTGTGCCCACATAGGTACTTCCTATCTTCTTTGTCTGCTGTATTTCTCTCTGTGGTACCTTCACCAGAGGACATACTTTATATTTAGTGCTGATTTGATTATTATCAAATATCCTCCGTCACCAAGTGAAGATCCACAGCTGTTTTAGTCATCACTCTATCCCCAGCATTTAGCACAGAATTGTGCCACATTACGGTCAGTAAATATGTCATGCAAACCAATGAATGCATTATAAACAGAGATAGGAGCTCCAAAGGACAGGAACAGAGCATGCAGCTGTAAGAATATGTAACAAGAGAATCTCAATCTAAAGAGTTGTGGGAATGCCACCTGAACAGAGAGACCCGAAGCACGAGTAGGCATTGGTCAAATGAGGAGGAGGAAAGAATATGTCAGACAGAAGGAAGGACCTATGGAAAGACTTCGTGGCAGAAGGCACTACTGTGATTAAGGGACTGAAAGAAAACCCATGGTGCTGGAGTACAGAGAGCAAGAGGAAGATCGATGAGATGAGGTCGAGAAGGTAAACAGGGGCATGATTTCTGTCTGTATTGGAGAGAAATAAAAAGGTGTTAGAGGAAATTAATCTTGGGGTAGATGTACATACGACTCAATCTAATTTGTGTGATGAAACTCTCGCTCATGCATTTTAAGTGGGTTGAAGAGGGCTGGAGTAGAAACATTGAGACCAGATGGACCACAACAATAGTACAGGTCAGAAATGATGGTCCCATGGAAAATAAGGCAGGGGTGGAGAAGAGTGACAAATTCTGAGATTCTAGGAGTGAAAATGGATGGAGTATGGGGAGCAATTAAAGATGGGGAAGAGAGGATGAGGGAGAAAGACGTATCAACAATGATGCCTAAATTTACCAGCAGAACAGATGGTGGTCATACTCGCTGATTTCAGTATATTGGAAGAGGACCTGGCTTGGAGAGGATGATTTGAGAGTTCAGTCTTGGACATGCTAAGTTTCAGGAGCCTTTTGGACATACAACACCAAGAGGAGGAATCAACGGAGCTATCGGACATGCAAGACTGGAGCCATGTAGAGGGTTGGGCGGGAGACAGGTATTTGGGAGCTATCATTGTGAGACGGTAATGAAGGCTTGAGATTAGTAAGATGGCCAGATTCTTGCATGAGTTCTTACTAAGCTTCATCTTTCCTCCCCTGTGTTCGAATAGGCAACTTTTCAGACAAAAGCATGATTGTAATTTTATCCTTATTTAATTTCCTCTTGTCAGAAAATCAGATCCTTGCTGTAACCTATTATATATTTTTCAAGATTCTCATCCTCACTTTCCCTCTCTTCTTTCCAGTTTTGTATATTCTGCAATATAATAATAATAATAATAATAATCAGAGAAGAAGCAACAACATGGCAAGAACATCTCTAATCCACTAATAACAACATGGAACCAAATAAGATAGAGAATGTATCCCACTTCCCTCCAGTGGCATCGGTAGAAGCAAATCCATTTCAGATTGGTCACAGCATCCAACCCTACTATTCAACAACCCATCTTGCCCCCCCAAGGATAGCATGACAGAACGTGTAAAACTAATTACGTCAGACACCTTCGGAAACGTGACGAGCATACTCCTACACCTACTCTTCAAGTCTTAGTTCTATCAGTTCCTTGGTTTATGCCAATTCTGAACACATAGCTTAACCTCAGTACGTTCAGTCTCCATCTGTAGAATATTGATCACAGTGTCTGCCTCACAGATCTGGAGAGAGGATTAAGTGAGGTGATTCTTGAAAAGCATCTGACGCCTTATATGCACACGAAACAGGAGCTTATTTCATATTATTATTATTACTATTTCCCCAAGTTTATGTTCATCTGACTTGGTCCTGGAGTATATTTCTTTTTGATAACAGTAGACTCAAGAGAGGACCATTGCCTCATTTCAGCAGATAATAGCAATACAAGAGATCGTGTGTGCAAAGCTGGTCATAAAATGGACCAAAAGACTTGTCCAGGGACAAACTACCATTGAAGGAAATTTTAAAATACAGCATAGGGAATAGGAAGGATATTATTGGTTGAGGGTGAAAATAAAACTTTACAAGGTTCTTTTTGCGCAAATTTTAGGAAACTAATAGATATGTACTTTTATTATCAATAGGTACCTAGAAAAACTGGGCACTTACAGAAATTTACATCATAGATAATACTGACTTATAATATAACTGACAATGGAATTTTACCAAAATCTGGCCTCTTTCCAGGAAGGTACACACTGGAAAAACCAAAGGGTGGGGAAGAAAGAGCAGAGCTATTGGAGTCAGACAGACCTGGGTTGGAAATCTAGCTCTCCACCTACCCCTGAATTGCCATTAGCAAACTTCATTGTTTGTCCAATCTTCAGTTCCCTCAATATCAGATGTAAAAATGAATGTCAATATCATCAGGTTGTTGAGTATGTTAAGTGATTTATCATATGCAAAGAGCTTTATACAAAATAAGCATTAAGTAAATGTTACCCCCACTTTCCTAACTACTGTTGGTTAAGCACAGGTAAACGAGGGGGAAGTGAAAGCGTTATTTTGTTCAAATGGACTGCACCCAGGCTCTCCTTCATTTCCAGCACTTATCTTTGCAAACTGATTCTTTGAGCCCCACCATTGATTACAGCCAAGAGAACACAATGAAATGGCATCATTTTTAAACACTTACTAAAAGATAGAGAAAGGAAATCTATTTCTAATGACTTTGTGCTTATCCCATGACACTTGGTAGATGAAAAATGAGTCTAATTCTCTGCCTACAACTGTTCTTAGAGGTCACCTAGTTCAGAATATACAAGCGCATCAGTATAACATACGCATGGTAGCAAGGCAAACAGGACATGACCAACACAGAGATAACCTTCTCATCCTTCTCTTCTCTCCCTCAATGCCACACCCCACAGGCAAACTCTTTCAGCTGTTTCTGTTCTCTGTTTTGGTGATTGCCTCCCTAATTCTAGATGTCATGATTTTATCTCTGTTTCAGTGTGTCCACTTTAGACAGTATCTAACGAATCCCGTATACAAGAGCTTGAAAGTCAGGTCACTCACTCATCTCTACTCGTCCCATGTACATTATTATTTATAGTTTTTCTATACTTATCTTTATATAACAAATACTTAAACTTCTATTTCTTATTCCAACATTCCAAATTCTTATCACATAAGTATTAGATTAATATAACAGGACACTCCAAAAGCAACTGCATGTCTCTGGCAGCCTCACTTACTAAGGGCGTACCGTACCGTAAGCTCCACGAAGACGGAGAGATTTGTCTGGTGTCGTCAGACAGCAGATATTGTCTGTATGACCAGAACAGGCCTGCACCCAGGCTGTTCTCAGTAAGCAGTTGTCGAGTGAATGAATGAATGACCACACAGATGTTGCCAGCGTGTTATCATTCTTGTCTTTCCTTCTATATGTCCTTTGCCTTTGCCTGCACCTACTAGCTACATCTTTGCTTTGTCACACTATGAGCTTATTAATATTCACCCATTGTCCTGCGGGCACAGCAACGCTTCCTATACTTTGCCCACAGGTGACATAGGGTTAGTCATCTTTGCTTTCCCCAAACGTGGTCACTTTATTTGGAGACAAGCTCTAGGTGCCACCCGTCTGCCCACGTGTTGGTTCAGGGAAGAGGACCTGATGTGCCTGTGCCGGCAGTCGCTTCGTGGCGGACCTCGGGCGAATCCCCTAGTTTCAACTCCGGTTCCCATTTGCTTACTGTTGACTCGGAGGCCAGAGACTTTCTGGGATTCGTTCTGTCGAGCATCAGCTCTTACATCGCCGTAGCTCCCATCGCCTGTAAAACCTCAGCTCTCAGCCTGTGTCGTTCACCACGCCATTCCCAGTCAGTTTCAACTCCCAAGAAAGTGTTAAAACCATTTGTTTGTTGGTTCATTCCCACCCTCATTTTCTTTAGGGTTATTGATTTCTTTCTTTTCATGCTTCTCTACTTCGAGCTCAGGAGCTCAGGAGATGTTAAAATGAAAACTCATACCTCATTTGCCCCCTTAGACAAGTGCTAAAAGTAATATTTTTAATATTTTATTTAACTTGTGCATATGTAAAGGAATTAAGAGACACACATTATCTGTTATAGACAACTTGTTTCTGCTTTTTCTCTTCTGAGTTTGACTTCCCACATGAACCCAAATATAGTCATTACATGATTGTTGATTCTCTTAACTTTCATTTTTAATTTAATTCTAAGATTTATGTTAACTCTGTGGTGCATCTTTTAAGCCACATTAAAATCTTTTTTTTAACAAAATGTGGCTCAAAATGAGAAAATATATTTGAAAAACAATCCCGTCTCCTCCCACACACACACACACACACACACATACTGTGAATGAGCAAAATCCTACCTCACAGACAAGGGAGCTTAGGAAGGGCCAAGGAGGGGTGAATGAGGAGCTGTGACCTGACTTCCTTGTTGTGAGGCTGGCCACAGAGCCAACGTATTAAATCAGCCGGATTTTTCCAAAATCAATGAGCCTAGAGAATTCTAGGAAAAAATGTCCAAAGACCACCTACATTTATCACACCTTCACCTAAAGAGAAAGAATTCTCTTACCAAATTCATTCAGTCATCAAGCGAACACTTCGGAAGGAAGGAGTCTCACATCTGTGGATTATGTAGTGTTCTGTATCTGTATGATTATGCGGACGATCTAATTTATGTGATGTTCTCTTTCACCTGTTGCGGTTTTTCTCACAGTCACAACAAACCTAAGAAGTAGGTATTATATTAGACTCTTGTGATTGATTAAAGATTTAACACCAGGGGGGTTGGCTATTTGCCAGTAACCCCAGAAGTAAAGGACCTGTCACTTGAAACTGATGCCCACGTGGGGGCTGAAGTAGGGAGTGAGCGATTCACCAGTGAATGAGATGGGCTTTGGCGAGCATCTCTATTTCAACTGGATTTTCTCACCTTTCTCTCCAGTCTTTTGTAGCTCCAATAGTATTCTTGCATGTAAGGATTCTGCGTCTCAAGAGTACCCCTTGAGTATTTCAAGGGTCTACTATAATCAAGACATAAAATAATGTAGCAATCCCTACCCAGGGGGAAAAAATGGCAAACTGGGATTCAAGACCATTTTTCTAGACTCACTTCTTTCTTAGCTGGCCCACCGAGCTGCTTCTTCGTGCTGGGGACAGAACTGCAGCAATGACTGTTGTGTGCACCAAGTCTGAGCAATGCCCCACCCCACCCCGGCCAGAGGATGGGTGCACCACTCCCAGCAGCAGAAGGCTCTGAAGCGGGTTAAGGACCTGTGAAGGTCAGCCTGTCAACGAGGAGGCTTATCTCTTCTTTGTCTACAGGAAGATACAAAACTAACTCCCGCCTGACAACCAGCAGAGTGAGATGAGCAAACACAAACCCTTCCATTCACTCGGTCAAAGGATCGACTTAGTAACAGGCCGAGATGAGCCTCCTGAAGAGAATACGAGCTATTTGTAAAGATTGACAAAGAAGCCAAAATTGAGTTAAGAAACAATGGTCTAAGTTGTTTTGTTTTGTTTTTAAGATTTTATTCATTTATTTGACAGACAGAGATCACAAGTAGTCAGAGAGGCAGGCAGAGAGAGGAGGAAGCAGACTCCCCGCTGAGCAGAGAGCCCGATGCGGGACTCGATCCCAGGACCCTGGGATCATGACCTGAGCTGAAGGCAGAGGCTTAACCCACTGAGCCACCAGGCGCCCCAACAGTGATCTAAGTTTTGCCGGATTCAGAGAGCGTCCGTGACAGGTAGTCCCTGTTGACCAGCTTTATAATCCGCAGGAATGTTTTTACGACGCTATTGTTCTAGTTCGTCATAAGGTGAAACATGAAGTCTTACAGGTGTTTTCAGCAACCAGTAAACCTGTGCCTTTATGCGTGGGAAATAGTTTGTCAATGACCCAATCTGCTTCTCCTTCCAAAATATTTCATCAACATGTTTCCTTCGAACCAATTAACTCTGTTTTAGGAAGGGGACGTTTGCCAAATTGGAAATTAGTAAGATCCCTCCTTCCATACAGTTATCAATTCATAAAGGATCTCGAATCCCCACGCTCTCATTCAGACTCCAGAGGCTAGGCATGAGCTTTCCCTACTTCGTGCGGCAGACGTTATTGGATATGGGTGTTCTGGGTTAGTTCTGGCTTTTTATTTTCCCCAAGAAAAGAAGTTCAAAAGCAATTTTTTAAACTAATAGCATCTGGGCTCCAGGCAGCTTAGTGAGCTGAGATGCCCTTAGATAAGTATTACAAACATTTAGACGGTACCTAGGCCAGATAATCGGTGAGATTATTGGTGTTTTCTCCCAAAGAACATGGTATGCAGAAAAGGTAAGATCTCATTCAAATTGCACAAATAATAACTTGATACTGTCTATGACGCTTTGGAATTACAGAGTATCTCCACATTCATTACTCCATCTAGGCCTCATAAGATTCTTGTGACATGGATCTTACTCTTTTCTTTAACAACTTGAGTAAATAACCTGCCCGAGGTGATGCAGACGCCACGTGCCCAAAGCCTGCTCTGTATTTTAGTCCTCCGTTGAGGGCAAACATGGCGTCCACCCTAAGCGAGGGAGACAGTCCTTCTTCACAATGTGCTCGCAGTGTGCGTGCACGTATTCTCGGGACCGCGTCGGTGCTTACTGGAGTGAGTGGAAGGTGGTCTCTTTGCCAGCAGACAAGCAAACCGAAGCCAGGCTCAGTCCCAGCTGAGCCTACCTGCCCTGTTTCAGCTTTGACCTGGATAGACCATAAGTCATGTGAAGAGACTGCGCAGTCACGAGCCCACTCTGTCCCTGCTTGGACCCATGCAAGGGGCCAAAAAGCTGAAAAGCAACCTGATTTGTCACTGTTACGAGGGCAGTTAATGTCACATTCCTTGTGCCAGGTTGCATCTGGGCCCAAGGTTCTCCCCAGGAAAAAGTAGGGGAAACTCTTGAAGTGGCGACAGCTAAGAAGAAACACTGACCTGGTAAAGGTCACGTAGAACCACAGCCAGAAGTGAATAGAAAATTCTCCTGCTGATATCTGAAATGGAATACGGTGACATGAATTAGTTTTCACCCTCATGTCCCCTGAAGCACACTGAATTAGTGTCAGGACACGAATATATCAAACCATCCAACTGTTGGCCGAAGGCAGAAGTCAGTGGTCTGATTCTTGGCACGCTCTCCCTGTAGGCGGGTGCAATGTCACAAATGCCCGTGACCCTGTGGGCCTCACCCCTGCTGCCTGCGCCCGCCCTTCCCTCTGCACGGAGACGCTTCCCTCCGGTACACTCAGGAGTTGGCTTTGTCCCCGGCGTCTTTCTGGAACTATTCACCCAGGAGTTGCTCCTCCCTAGTGCTTGGACACCTGGCACCTGGTATGGCTCCTTTGGCAGCCGGGAACCCTCTAGGTCTTGCAATCAAAGTCCCCTTTTGGGGACCTCCCCCCCTTGGGACCAGCAGACAAGACCTGCCGTTCTTTGTTTCTGCTCTACCCATCCGTTTTCCGGACCATCGCTCCGCAGAGCTGTCTGACCTATGAGTCTTCGCCAAATCGCGGAGGCGACCTGCCCGAAGAACTGGGCGGGGAACAGAGGGATTTAGTTCAGTAGAAATGGTCCAGGGGCAAAACAGCTGACGAGTTTAAGCCCTTGCTGCTGGTCCCGCATAGACCTTCCCCAAATCCTCACCCCTCTGCCCTGTCTGCGCCTTCCTGGGGTAACCTCTGCACTTCCTGTGACCTCTGCCACACACAACTTGACCTTGGAGGAACCCCATTCCTAAAAGCAGTGGTTGCCCTCCCCTTGCGCTTGTTATCCCCAAGTCATTCCCTCTAGAGTAAATCCCCGAGGTGCTCCTGCCCGACCTGCTCGGCAGAGGCTGGTGGGATTCTTTCCCAGACAGAGCAATCCAGGTGGGCGCGGATGGTCGCCTGCAGGTGCCTCTGAGAACTTGCCATCAGCGTGAGCTGCAGACAGTCCTTTCTTTGCCGAGCCAGAGAACAGCCGTTGGCTTGGGTACCCGCAGCCCTAAAGGACAAACATTCATGCCCAGAGACAGTACAGACAGTTTAACCAAAATCACAAAATAGTAGCCACAGACAGGCTTTGTTTGGGCCTTCGCTTTAAAAAAGAAATGAATCTCTTTCTGGAATGGACAGAAAAATGCTCCCCTCTAAAATGTCCCTGTGCTCATCCCAGAAGCTGTGACTGTGTCACTGTCCCGGCAGAAGGGACTTTGTCAGTGGATTAAGGATCTGGATCTTGAGCTGGGAAGGGGATCTTGGATGACTCAGGTGGACGCAGCGTAATGACGATGGTCCTTACAAGAGACAGAGGAAGGCGGGAGCGTCAGAGTCAGAAAAGGGGACGTGCTGAGGGAGCAGAGGGTCCGGTCAGAGAGATCACACGATGCTGTGCCGCTGAACAGGGAGGAAGAGGCCACAAGCCACGGGACACAGGCGGCCTCTAGACCGCAGGGAGGGTGAGCGAATGGATTCTCCTCTAGAGCTTCCAGATTGACCAGAGCCGGACCAACACCCTGATTTTGACCCAACGAAACCCATTTCAGAACTATGAGATCATCAATTCACATTAAGCCACTAAGTTTGTGGTAATTTGCTAAAGTAGCAATAGGAAGCTAATACAGTTTCTAACATTTAAACACTAGAAGGGGGGGTGTCTGGGGGGCTCAGTCCTTAAGTGTCTGCCTTTGGCTCAAATCATAATCCAGGGGTCCTGGGATCGAGCCCCATATCAGGCTCCCTGCTCACGGGGGAGCCTGCTTCTCTCTCTCCAGATCCCCTGTGCTTGTGTTCCTTCTCTCACTGTCTCTGTCATAAATAAATACAATCTTTAAAAACAAACAAACACAGGAAGATTGACATGAAAAAGAAAATCTATCTCTTTGGCCTCTCTTGGAAAATCAGGAAACCTGTCCACACTTGGCCCACTTCCCACTGGCAGGAATCAGCTGGGCGGCCGCTGCCTCTCTCAGAGGAGAAGGGAGCAGCTTCCTGCCGTTCTCGGTGCCCCCAAACGCTGAGCCCCAGGTCAGCTACTCTGGTTTGTGGCTGGGTTCTTCAGGCACCGCTCGGGCAGCACAGTGACGCCACCATTGTTCGCCCGCCCTGTTACTGACGTGAACAACTGCTTACATGGACAGCCACTGGGAGTTTTAAAACTTTCAACGCAAAGCCACTCTTCTCTGGAAAGTACCGGGTAGACAATTGCGATGAGCAAGGAAAGGAGATGACGCGTCCACAGGCCAGCCAAAAGGTGGGACCAGGTCAACCCAGGAGGTGTCACCAATCAAGACACCATATCCTCTTGGGTTCAGACAGGTTCATCTTAATAATTTTATTTCCTGGGTGATTTGTAGTAATCACAACAATACATAATTCAGATAATGATCACTTGAAAGCTCTGGCATTCGGCGGGGGGTGGAGAGAAGAGGGGCCTAAATTAGATTATGGAAATACTTGGCCAGTGATGGATTTATATCATGTTTTACAAAATTATGTTAAATCCAGTAAATGTCAGCCAGAATCTGGGTTGTTTTGTCTGGGAAGGAAAACTTTGGCCACAGAACAGCTTCTAAAGGTCTTGAAAATAGAAATGTCTAATGCTCTGTTCTTAAAGGGAGCCCAGCAGCTCTGCCGTGGAAGCCGTACACTCAGCAATTCGACCGTCGGAAAATATTTCCACTGTATAGAGAGAATCTTGTGCCAAGCCATGACAAACTGCCAATGTCCAAAGTTGTACAAAAGGCTGCTTTATAAACTAGCGGTCGGTCTGTTTTTCCAGTAACACTGAATTGCAAAAGGCAGCACCAACAGTACCTTTCCAGAAATCATAATCACTTCCTCCACTAAAAACCCCTACTCGGAACCCTCACTTGTAAGGGACACCATCGTTGGGCTTTATTTTTACACCTCTGAGGGCTCAGCCGTGCGATGGCCGGTCATTGTCAACGCGCCAGTTCTATTATTAGTTTGGTTGAGAAGAGTCTCAGTCCCACGGAGTGGAAGAGATATTTTTTTTCTCCAAAACTGGCTGTTCCCTCACGATGTAAACTCTGGTCAAAGAACCGCTGTCTCCGGGAAACGAAGTGGATCGGGAAGGAAGGCAGTTTCCAGCTGCTCGTGCGAATACGCGTTCTTCAGAGGAACTGAGTCACGTTCTCTCGGCAGCACGAGTGAGCTCCGCGTGCACGACTGGGGAGACACGCTGTTGACTTACTTGCTTCTGGGCCTGTAATTTACCAGACCTCGTGCAACAAAGGACCGAAACCTGGGTGACTTAGACCCCAGAAATGTATTGTCTCACAGTTCTAGAAGCGACAATTTCCAGATCAAGTTGTCGGCGTGGTTGGTTCCTTCTGAAGCCTGAGAGAGAAAATCCATTCCATGCCCGTCTCTCAGCGTCTGCTCGTTTGCCGGCCATCTTCGTCTTCATTGGGTTTGCCTAATCACCCCAATCTCTGCCTTCGTCTTCACATGGTCTTCTTCCTGTTTGTATCTGTGGCCCAGTCTCCCCTTTCATAAGGTTTGGGATCCCACTTTACTCCAATGGGACCATATCTTAACTAATTAAATCCATGACAACCCTGTTTCCGAATAAGCTCGCATTCTGAGATACTGGTGCCAAGACTTCAACATATAAATTTTGAGGGGACGCAATTCAACTATAACAGGACCAAATCCATGTTCTCACTCTCTCTCTTTTTTTTAAAGGTTTATTTATTTTAGAAACAGAGAGAGAGAGCACAAGTGGGAGGGACAGAGGGAGAGGGAGAGAGAAACTCAAGCCAACTTGGTGCTGAACGCAGAGCCCAACGTGGGGCTTGATCCCAGGACCCCGAGGTCATGACCTGAGCCAAAACTAAGAGTTTGGATGCTTAACCAACTGTGCTATCCAGGCGCCCCCCAAATCTTTGTTCTGTATCAAGTGGACCAAAACACTAGAAAATCAAGCTCAAAGAAAAAGAGAGCAATTGTAAATGAGTCTTTTCTCTCATACACCGTCTCTCTGTGCTTGGCATTTGGAGAAAGGACGCATATTTGTGAATGATCGGCCTTTATCATGGTGAAAGCTGTGGAAACTTCTGATCAGCGTTTAGACCTTATAGTTAAATTTTATCAGAGACTAATTTCCAAGACTGGCCATGGTAAAGTAATATTGTTAGACTTTATTTGAAAAGCTAAAAATAAAAGAATGAGAGCATTTCACATATGATAGCTAAATGTATTTCTGAAAATGGAGATAACTGGGCTCAAGGGTAGGCTTTTTACAACCCAAGAGACCTTCTCCCCACCACGGTCCGTCACTGTGCAACCTGCGCTGGCGCCGCCTTCCTCCCTAAGCCTCCTTGGCTCCCTTTCTTCGCTCGCTACTTTTCATTCTTTTCCGGACTACTCGTTACCATCTTCAGGGTCTCACACTTCTCCTTCCAACTGTTAATGTAGAATCTCCTCCAAACTATACGCCAGTCCTGTCCTCTTTCCCTTCTCTGTCCCATAACTACATTTATTCCTTTAATCCAATGATCATTTTCAGGTACCTGAATGCAGGTATTTCTAGCCTTGGCCTCTCTTTTAGCAATAACCGCTCCTCGGGTAAACCTCACTGGCCACGATACGGCCACGGCACCGAGCTTAGCCTCACTTCTCTGGCTACAGACTCTCATTGCCTGCTGCTCGCCCCTGAAACTCAGTAAAACCCAACCAGAGAGCATCATACCCTCCAATTCCCTGAGCTGTTTTCTCCTCTCTATTACACTGTTTCTGCTAATTTGTTATTATTCAACCAGGTTCAGAACCCTGCAGTCATCATATGTGTCTTTCTCTGTGTTCCCATCTGTGCAGGCATTCCGGAAGTCATGTGGTCTCTACCCCTGCTCTGTAAGTTGTCCTCCTGGTCCAAACCACGTGGTATCCTCACCAGTTTGCATCGCTTCCTGTCAGCTCCATTCTCAACTACACCCTGCATCTTCCGCTTCCCAGGGTTCAGCTGGACAACACAACTGATTCCCCATTTTCTGCACATTTTAAACTGAGGCACCAGTTTGAAACTGGGCATTTGTGGGGCCCCTGGGTGGTGATGTCGGTTAGGTGTCAGACTCGATTTCGGCTCACGTCATGATCGCCGGGTTCTGGGATCGAGCCCCACACCAGGCTCTGTGCTCAGAGCTGGATCTGCTTCTCCCTCTCCCTCTGTTCCTCCCCCCACCCATGCTCTCTCTCTCTAAAATAAATAAATAAATAAATCTTCAAAAAAATAATAAACCGTTATTTGTGACCTCTATGATAGGGATATACTCGTCTGGTTACACTTATCTCCTGCCAGTTCTGTGCAGGTACCTACTTCTCCGGCCAGAGTAGACTACTCACAGTACGTTTTTCCCCCCCAGTGGATTTCACAGAAATGGGTTCTTCCAGTGTGTTCTTTAAGTCTAAAGACGTATTTATTCCATGTTCTCCATGAAGTCATTTCCGATAACCAAACAATGTCTTTGATGCTTAGCATTCTGTTGGTGCACCATTCCACGTAACACAAGCCCTGACGATGGGCTCACGGCGTGCGCTCGGCACATGTCTTAACGACTGCCCGACTGCCTTTCCCAGCATGCTCTGCTGTCGGGAGACTGGCAAGCTTGGCTTACCCTGTCTACTAGATTGCAAACTCCCAAAAGGAAGGATTCTATTTTGTTCATCTCTTTATGCCCCTATATGCTCATCAGTGATCTTTTTCTGGGCCTTCAATAGATCACTAATTAGATACTTGATTTAAACTAAAAATGATATTGGAAAATCAACATGACACACCAAAAAATTGTATATATTTCACAGCCAATGGGCGAGCCGAAGGTCAAAATTATTATTTAATCTAAATAATTTGTTAAATATACATTAATCACTAGATCATATAACCTTATCTTTAAAACTTCATAACAATCGTCTTATGAACGCTGGACGCTTGGGGGAGAGGAGGGAACAGCAGCACAAGGAAACTTCATGCACGCATGGGCCCGACTGAGAGTGACGGGGAAGAAACGGTCCCAAATCCCAACCTCAAGAACGTCCCCGTGACATTTTCATATGTGACTCTTCCTATTGTTCTTTAGAACAAGAGACACAGGTTTGGTTCTGCCTCCTAATTACTTAAATTGAACATTCAATAAACAATAAAAGTCATCCCTCCTTGTACTTTCTCACAAGCCCCCAGTAAACCACCCATGTCTCTGTTTGCTTTATCTTAGAGGCTGGTTCTCCTACAGAAGACTGGGAGACTCCTTTCTCCGCCAACGTGATAACGTTGGTTTCCCCTGCGCTGGTGGATACATATGGAGTGATAATGAGGCCGGATTTTCCAAGAATCCAGAGAAACCTGACAGCACGACAAAGCGAATGCAGTCTAAAGATACGGGTTTACAGATATGGAAAATATTTGCCGTTTTTATGCCGATCCCTCTCCACAGAAAGCTGTTCTGGCCCCGAATACTTTAAAACACGATTCGAATTGCAAACTATGATAGATTTTTTGTGAGGCAGCGTCCACTAAGTTAAAGACGATGGAGGATTTACTATATGTAAAGAATTCTTTTACGTAATCTGTTGCAGAAAACCAAGTCGCTAATACCACGAGGATGCAAGCGCTTGTCTGCATCTCTGGGGATGCTGCGGGCAGTCGGGCCAGACCACGCCGAGCTCCGGAGACCCGGCCCAGGCTCTGTGCGGTGCATGGCCTCCCCGCGAACCTCCCCTGCATCCGCCTCTGCAAGCAGCACGTTCTCATCGTGACATGAGGATGCTAATAATGTTTCCTTCCTCATTACTTGACTGTGAGCATTAAATGAGAGTTTACACAAACTGCCTGTTCCAAAGAAGCCGCCCTAGCCACTTCAGCCACTATTGGTATTTTTAAAGTATTTTACTTATTTATTTGACAGAGATCACATGTAGGCAGAGAGGCAGGCAGAGAGAGGAGGAAGCAGACTCCCTGCTGAGCAGAAAGCCCAATGCGGGGCTCGATCCCAGGACCCCAGGATCATGACCTGAGCCGAAGGCAGAGGCTCAAACCACTGAGCCACCCAGGTGCCCCGCCACTATTGTTATTTAAAGCAGTCCATTACTAAATCAGATTACACTGATTCCTTTCTCTTTCTCTTTCTTTTTTCTTTCCTTCTTTCTCTCTTTTCCTTCCTTCCTTCCTTCGTCTCTCTTTGGCTCCAAGGTATTTGGATATCAATGGCTTTTTAAAAATGGCTTTATTGAGATGTGATTCCCATATGCCATACATTTTGCCCATGTAAAGGATACAGTAAGATGGTTTTTACTACAGTCGCGGAACGGTGCAACCATCCAAAGACCTAATTTTAGGACATTTTTGATCTATGTTTTTTGCATAATAAATTACCAACTTTTTCCCCCCCAATTATTGTATTCTAATTGCCTTTTCAGAATTCTGCCCACAGTCCCTGTAAAGGTTATATTGCCTACTAGAAGAAACCACTTTATTAATGGAACAACCTGTGTTTTTTTAAGTTGGGAAGGTACACACATTTTAACTAATGTGAGGACAGTACTGGATGGATGCTGTCTTCCTGGCTGTCTCACAAAATGTCTAAGATCCTAAGATTAGACTGGTGGGAAAGAGAAAAGCAATGGCCTAATTATTTTTTTCAACAGTTGGATTGTAGGTTGGACTCATGCCCTAAGAATGAAATGAGTTCCCTTACCCAAGTACACATTGTATTTTTAAAGGCCTTGAAGAAGGGGAAAATGCAACCCTACACCTTTAAGTGGCAGAGAGAGTAGTAATAAACTATCACATGACGGGGATCATAATTTCTTTAAAATTCTGCAATCTGAAGGACGCTAGATAAGGTACCTTCTGAGGAGAAGCGGGGTTGTTGTTTATTTCATACTCAGGTGAGCCCAGGCGGACCGGGCCCCGCTAGTCAGGACTGGACATCTCGAGGGACAGGGCACAGAACGGGAGTGCGCAGGCAGGAAGTCACACTCTGGCGCTGCTGTCCCACACCGTGGGTCGAAAGCTGAGGTGGGACAGACGGAAAATGGAGTCACAGGCAACGAAGGAAACCTGGAATCACCTCACCAATGTGCCCGGGTCCAGCTCAGTTCAAACACCCGCAAACACACACCGATCTGTACTCAGGTCCCTTCGTTCATACACATGTACTGGGTTTTAGATCTGTTTAAACAAGTCAGTAGGCTCAGGAAAAGCTGAGCATGTATGTGGTCACTGCCAGTCCCCAGAAGTTTCCTGGATTAGTTCGGGCAACAGCTGCGTAAATATTTCTTACACTGGCTGCCTGCCTTGCCCACTGCTTTGTAGGAAAGACCTTTGTGGAAAGATTTTTTTTTTTTTTTGGCAGTTCAGTTTACTACTTGTATCTTATGTGGATTGACTAAAGAACATTATTTCTAGAACTAGGAGTGTTTCAAGAATAACTATGACTTCTGGAAGCTGAAGAGACAGGACCCGTTTTTCTTTTTCTCTGTCTGGCTTGCTCTGATCCGTCCTCTAAGACGTAGCTCAGAACATTCAGTATCAAGAAATGAGAAGGACCTAAGGAATAAAACTATGAACATTTATCACGTAACAGAAAGAAACACTCAAATAAATAGAAAGACATACCTATTTAACAGGAAGAAAATTTCAAAATTATGAGGAAATCAATTTTTTCTAATAGTAATAGTATGTATTCTCTAAAACAACAATCAAAAACTTAATGAGTTTATTTAGAATTAACAAAATGACTCGAAAGCTTACCTAGAAAAATAAAAATCTTAGAAGAATTGGGAAAATTCTGAGAAAGGATGAGCGACCTTGCCCACAGGTATGTTATGTTACAGTTAGAATTGGTACTGACCATGGACTTCTAGACTCGAGTGCGTGTAGCAGAACAGGGTCTAGAAACAACCCCACATGGCACCAGAATTTGGCACTATTTTGTGAGCTCTGACAATGTGCCATGTATTCTCCTCATCCCTGGACATACACGAAGCATGCCATCCTGACCACTCAAGAGATCGATATCCAACCCCGTTTCATGTGTGAGCAATCAGGCCCAGCTGGCAAGCCATGGACCCAGCAGCTGGACTCAGACAACCTCCCTCCAAGACCCGTTCTCTCCATCACTCCTCTACACAGTATTCAAAATCAAGGAAAAAATATCACTCAAGACAGATGGCTAACTGAAGCCCCACCCAGATTTTGTATCACAGCTTATTCTAGGGGGCTTAGATACTTAAATATCAAAATAAAACCGTCAAAGTCATTGAAGAAACGACGAGCTTCTAGAAATCTTGATGTGGAGAGGACTTTTTGCCACCCACACCGAGTCAAGATCAAAACAGAAAAGACTGATGGACCCAACTAGAACGAAGAGGTGAAGCATGAGCCACCGTGCCTATGATGGGAAACGTCCACGGCCCAGGCACCGGGAGAATCTCGCGATCGACATGCCAATGAAGACAGGACTAATTCATGAAAGTTTTAAAAAGAGACAAAAACATATGGGAAGATGTTTGAACTTACGAATAATTAAAGAAATGCACACCGGACAGAAGGAATTTTCATGTGTCAGTCTGGCAAAGACACGGCAGATTAAATTCCATGTTGACAAAGGCCCAGGAAAACATGGCAACGGGAATTGGTACAAATCTTCTGGAGAGCAGTTTGGCATTTATAAATGAAAATTTCAGATGTATGTCACTTACAGTCTAGCAATTCTCTCAGAGACTCTGTAGAGATCACCGCCCAAGTATCCAAAGATATATATACAATGATACTAAATACAGAATTATTTAAAAACAACAATAAGAAGGGGAACAACCTAATTGTACTTTGATCAGAGACGACCTAAATAAAGGTGTAAACTACAGGGGATACTACATAGTTGTGAAAAGTGACAGAATTTCTAATTCATTGATATGGAATAAACCAGGATACAGAGTAACATGCGGAAAATAGCCACGTTTACATAAAATTCTATCTATTCACACACAGACACACATTTGCCTAGAAGGGTAGTCACCAAAATATCAAACTGTAATCATCTCTGGGTGAAGAGCTTTGGGGTGAATTCTACTGTTTTTTTTTTATATTTTTATGTGTTATTTGGAACTTTTAAATAAGCAAATGCCACGGACAAAGGGACGGAAGAGCAGGGCATGAGGACGGCCTCTCCAGGAAGATCAGTTGTCAGTTTTATGAGATAAAGACGTGACTTTTTTTCCCAACAGTTTTAATGAGATAAATGAATTGTGGGGAAAATGCAAAGTAATGGCCTCTTTTTTTTTTTTTTTTAATGGATCTGTCTCCCTTCAAGCAAGACACAGGCCTCAGTAAATTAACCTTCTTCAGAATCTTTTGAGCATGACTCTGTAAGTCTTGGCAACGACAACACTGATTTGTGACTGGGAACATGTCGACTGACTTCTCTGACACTCTCACTTTCTGCAGCTGCAAACTTGAAATGGGGGCATTTCACCCAGCAACAGGCATCTAGCCCCCAGTGAGGAGGGGATGAGGAGAGCTCAGCGTATTTGTGGAGGGCTCTCCTCTGGGCAAGCTTTATTTCTGCTCCAAATTTCCCGGTGAACTCTGTCTCTATTTTGACATTGAAAACAATGTTTCAGCTCTGAATGTTTCACATTCACTCAAAAATGTTTCACAATAAACTCCTCTTATCTGTTTGTTGACTTCGTCACGTGAGATGCGAGACAGATCACAAATTATACTCCAGGGTTAGTGCTTTTGAACTGTAACAACACACATGATTTGAAGGTAGAAAATGGTCTCTATAGCTATTATTAGATATTCCCATGAAATACAAAATACATGCAAAGGGGAGCAGGTCACACATCAGATAGCCCGAGAGTAAGAAAGAGCCCTGTAACTGCAAGTAGTTAAAAACTGAAAGACCTATACTTCATACCCAAACTGTTAAGGTATTTTTAAAGCTAGGCTGGAAGATGGGGTCGGTTTTGTGGTGTTAATGGTGCTGCTGCTGCTTACGTTCAAACAGAGCAGAATGGTAGCACGTGAAACGTGACGGCTTCTCCCCTCATTACACCAACCAGAGGGAATGGGTTCTCATGTGCTCAGGTTTTCAGGTAGTTACTCATCACTAGGCTTGTCTCCCTGTGTTTAGGCGGGAGGGATTTTCACACGCTCCCCCAGCCAATGAAAGCACCAGCTTTTATTAACCATCAGGTGAAATCCGTGACTCTTGCTTCATAAATATCGACACTGCTGGGTCAGTCAGTGTCTTTCTGAGTGTTTGTTTACTCAATCCTTTGTCAGTTAAACTTTGAGTCCCTACAACGTGTTACTTTAAGCTTGTGTCATCATTTTGAATTTAACGTATTACATAAAACTGCTCATAAAACAGGTATGCATGGCTAAACATTTATTTACTTAAAATCCACGGACCAAAAGTTTTAAGCAATGTAAAACATTGGAGAATATGAATGAAATACTGCCAGGAAAAAGAAGGATGGGAGAGAATTAAAGGATTAGAATTAAAAGAATGATAAAAGAAGTACCAAAAGCAAATAATCTATAAGCTATAGTCAAAACAATCACATATGATGTAAATAGTAAAACGTAAAACATTATGACATTTAATAACTATTTGGTAAATACTGGAATTAACTGCTTTAGCTCTGAGGCCAGTCCTTTTTTTTTTTTTTAAGATTTTATTTTATTTATCTATTAGACAGAGATCACAAGTAGGCAGAGAGGCAGGCAGAGAGAGAGAGGAGGAAGCAGGTTCCTCACTGAGCAGAGAGCCCGATGTGGGACTCGATCCCAGGATCCTGGGATCATGACCTGAGACGAAGGCAGAGGCTTAAACTCACTGAGCCACTACGCGCCCGAGACCACAGAGTCTTTAAGACACTTGGGCAGAGAGCACGAGGACAATCAGCTTTCCCTTCCAGTATCAGAACACGAGAGCTTCTCTATGGGGGAAGCTGCTTCCCTAGGAGAACTGACCCTCTCCAGACTAAGCGTTCACCTTGCAAATGTTCTCGTGTCATTAGCCCTGCACACCTGCTCTCCATAGAGCCTGGAGCTCCTTTCTGCTGGAAAGGAGCAGCTGTTTTGTTGTATTCAACCTTCTGCCCACCTTCCTCACTGCCTCCCTACACCTGTACTCCCTACACCTACTCCAGGAAAGTCGCTCACACCCGTGCTACAGCCTTCGGCACCAGGGCTTAGATGTTGGTGCAGTCTCATTGGCTTGTTTCTTTATGCCAGAAATGTATGCTTGATCTGCTGAGGATTCTGACTAAGGTTGGAGACAAGCCACAAAAAGGAGCTGAAGGTTTTCGTACTCATTTCCTGTCATTGCAGGGACATCTGAGGAGGAAGAGTCGATAAACATATGGACGCGGTTGACTATCTTTGACTAAGCTTGCGTTGTGAATTCCCTTCCCACTCTCCCCAAGACCCCAAGGATGAAGTCTTCTCTTCATCCTTCTCTCCCTCTGTCCCCTCTCCTTTGCATTTACACAGAAGTGCCTAGAAGTTTAGGAAATATTAGAATTAAAAACAGTGATGAGAATTTTCCTCTTTTTAAAACCAGACGTTCTTTCTAATGTCCACAAAAGAAATCACAGCTAATTGTTTTCCAAAGACCTAAAACTAAATGTAAATTCAGTGTACTTTTCTTCTAGACAGATGGGTTGGTAGACTTCCATTATCAAAGGGAATATGTTCCATTTGAAGAAAAAAATGAACAAGTAAAGTTAATTGGTATATTTAACTGAATAGTCCATCCAACAGGACACACTTACATAAGGATAATTCAGGTAAAAATAAATGATATTGAAACAAAGAATATCCTTAATTCCTTCTCACGTGAATCTGAGCACCCTGCCCTGGGGGCTTTGTATCAGGTATTGGGCTGAAAACGGGGATTTCCCACGAGACACGTGCTACTACTTCCGTTGTGCTCACAGAGGTCCAGGGAAGGGGGACGATCTAACCAGGAGCTCGGAAGCGGGCAAAGGACAGGCCAGAGCGGACACCCAGTGCTCCGCACCGCTCCTACTCACTTCCCTGTTCCACCTCGCAGGGATGTGAGGAAATCTCCCCCCCACCCCCACCCCACGCACCTCACTCACGCCTCCCACGGTACTGTAAGTGCGGCACAGGGACAGCCGGGACATCCTCGATGGGTACACGGGCGATGAACTGGAAACACTTTCGCTCCTGGAAACGCAATTGGAAATCCTCCTGCTCCGTGAGCTCGTAGTCAGACCCGTGTCCCCGTCTAAGGTGACACGTTTGCCGTGACAAACAGACCCTGGAGGGATATTTAGGATTTTCTGACACGTCCGGTTAGAGAAGGCCTTGCCGGGGTCGTGTGGGTGGAGAGCAGAGGACAGCCGCTGCAGACAGACACTTCCTAGCTGTGCCACACAGGACCCTCCGAGTCGGACTCAGTTTCCTCGTCTGTAAAACACAGCGGGTAAGATCTCCTTCACTGCGTAACAGCGAGGATCAAAGAAAGTGCTGGCAAGTAACAGAAGTTTACCAGTTAGTTCCTTTCCATTGTCGTGTCCCTGATTTGAACCTCTCTGCTCGGTCAGGTGCGCAGCAAATAGAAACAGACCCACTACGCACGGTAACCATTCCTTCCAGAACACACATGCATACACTGGGTTCAAGTATTCCTTCAGGTATGACTTGTTTCGTGACTGTGTCCTGCCTATTAGGGATCATCCGTTGTAAGAAAACCAGTTCTTCAAACATATTATTTCTCCTGAAGTGTTCTAACCACCATAAAACCTGTTTATCCTCTCACCTCCTCCATCAATTCGATTTGATTAGCATCTGTACAGTCACCACGACGACTGCCTGTGTGAGTGGAGGACAACCGCTGTTTCAGGCGGTTTAGAACAAAACTTCTCCGGTGCACCTTTCTCCCAGCAAAATGCAATAAGGAAAATGTTCAAGTAAAAAATACATACTAATTGGCGTCGAGGCCAGAGTGAAGAACGTGGAAAAAAAGCACTTGTCCTTTGATCTCTCATTTGTCCATCCTTTAGATAAAATATTTGCTCCCTCTTGGACTTGGAGACTGTAAACAAGCCTCCATATAAGGGAAAAAGTCACTTAACTTTTAAAGTGTGACTTATGTGTAGCCGGTTCAGACTTGTTTGTGATGACGTTGCATGTGTGGTCCCAAGGTTCTTCCAACATTTCAGCTCTCCCCGTGAACTGCTGTGTTGTAAAACGAAAACGCGCTGATAGCAAAGATTATTCTGAAAGGTGGATGGAGGGGAAAAGGAGATGGAAGAGCAGCAGCAATGTTTAACTGAGATAATAAAGAGTTTCAGTAAGTGTCGGGGGGGAGAAGGTCACGTTCAGGGGCCTTCTGTCTTGGCTGAAAGGTATCTCTGACTAAATTTATTTTTCAGTCTTTATAAATATATTAGGCTAGCGATTTGTATACTTACTTCTATGCTTTTAAAGTTTTTAATCTATATTTTAAAAAATTTTAATTGATATATCAACAATCTTAATGCAAACTTGACTTTAACTCCAAATCTGGGGGGTACATATACACTTAAAAATCAGATAGAGATCAACACCATCGTGGTGAAGCAACCAGATGATGACATGAAGAGTCATTTTTTAAACTTCATCACAGAAGTATTCTCTGTAAGGATGCGCCGTAAACGGTTCACTGCGGGAGTGGGATGGGAAAGGGGACTTTGTCCATGTAAAATTCTGTGCTTTTTCTTTTTCAAAACAGGGGCACCCTGTACAACCCAGAAAATTTTTTAAAGGTTTTTTTTGTTTTGTTTTGTTTTGTTTTTTGTTTTTTTATCGCCGTCATCCTGTAGCCGCATGGGTCATTCGACCCGACGTGACCTGCGGCAGTTCTTTCCCGCTCTCCGCGCCCACACCTGTGCGTCCGCCGCGTCCCCTCCCGCACGTCACCCCAGGGCCCGCGTCCTCCCCGCCGACCGCTCTCGGGGACGCTCGGACGCGGCGCGCACGGGGTCCGGGCTCCCGCCGGGCGGCAAGGACGGTCGGGCTCCGGGCGGCACGTGCGCACCGTCCCCTCCTGCCCGCCCGTCCGGCTGCTCCGCTTCGCGCCGCTTGTGCGGCTCTGTCCCGGGTCGGCCCGGAGAATGTTCTCGAACCCGCGTCTGTCCCGGCGCGGGGCCGCGGCCGCGTCTTCACGGACCGAGCACCTGCCCGCACGCGGCCCGCGGCAGGGACGGGTCGGCGCAGCGGGACAGGCTCGCGGTCACTGACTGCGACGGGGACGACGCGCGTGAGTCTCGTGATTGTCCTCACGGGGCGTGTGGCAGACACTGTCGCCTGCGCGGGCCGCGTCCCTCGTCGGGGTGACCCAAGCGGCCGCACAGGGGTCGGAGCGCGTCCCCCGCTTAATGCGGGTCCGTCCGTCCGGCCCGCGGCGCCCGCGGCTTCCCTCCCTGCGGAGACTCCGACTCCGACTCCGACTCGGCTCCTTCGTCCCGCCCCGGCCTCGCCCCCGGACCCGCGACCTGGCGAGACGCCCCACGCGAGCCGCCACCTCCCCGGCGGCCCGGGCTCCGCGCATCCCGCTCGGACGACTCGGGACGGAGCTCGGGGCCCGCCCGACGGACGCGGACCCGGGGCGACGCCGAGGTGTCCAGTGCCCGCGCGGAGGGACAGGACAGGAGCCTCCGACCCGCCGCGTCGGACCCGAATCCGCACCGGACGCCCCGCCTGGGCCGCACCGCGTCTCCGCCGCCGGGGGCCGGGCGCGGGCTTGGCTCCACTGGGGACCGTGGCGGGGACCTCGCGGGGACCGTCTCGGAGCGAGGCCCAGCCCTCCGGCGACAGGCGACACGCAACACATGCCACCTCCCCGCGACTCCCGCGACTTGACCCGGTGGGGCGAGTGGGCCTGACGCCGCCGGAGAAGGACGCGGAGCTCGGGGACGTGGCCAAGGACCGGGCACCAGCCGGGCTTGTCGGTGCGCACGAGCAGTGCGGGGACAGTGCGGGGACACGAAGACCCACCGCGCTCTACCTACATACTCCGACATCCTCTAAAGAGGAAGCTGCCCTCATCCGAAACCCATGTTCTGTGACAAACGACAGGAAGACACCTGGTGGCGCAACTCAGGAAAAGGAATCCGGATTTTAGAAATGGTTTTATATAGAAACATTTTACAAAGATTTACAACCGGAGATCATCGTGTCACAGGAGAGAAGGAGGCAGACAACCGCAGGGGAGGAAAGTGCTCACAGGGCGGACCACAGTCCCCTCGAAAGTGCACGACGGTTGGGGACTGGCGTGTGGCAAGATGACTTACAAAACAGTTTTCTTAAAAATCCATACAAAAGTGTTTCTTTGGCTCCATCCTTCTCACAGACGTGTGACGCAGCCGCACGGGCGAGCAGCCTTGCTCTGCAACTGTGTAAAAATAACTCCAGGCACAACAGGGTGAAGGAAAAACGCTCTACAGGACATGTTTTACAGCCACTCAGATGATTTTACAACAAAACCCACCCGTGCGATCGCTGTCGGCATCTCCTGGCCCAGCGGGAAGCGGCTCCCTCACATTCCAAGATACACATGGCAGGGGACAGCGGCGGGGACAGTGCTTGGGCTCAGCTCAGGTCTCCCCTTCTGTAGGACTTTTGCTCCCAGGTCCTGCAGCCGGACCATCCGGCACGTGAAGCCCCGAGCGGTCACCACGGTGCAGCCACAGCCGGGCCCCCCCACAGCTCCATGACAGCCACTCTGTCAAGTGCTACATCGGCTGACCATGCCACCTCACCAGGAAAATAAAAAGACGAAGGTGCTCCCTAAACTTACAACCATAAACGCTATTTGGGAATGCTAGTGAAGGACTCCATTCTTCCATATAAACGTAAATCCCCTCCAGTCTATAGGATCCCTAAGAATAACACTGGCTCCCAAACTCCCTTCTTCACACGGGAAGCACAATTTGTATTTAAATGGGAATAAGATGTTAGAAGAAAGTAAATGAGCTAGACCTGGACACGAACGAGCTGTAGGGGAAGATGAAGCATCGAATTCTTGCACAGATAACAGACATTTGCGAAAGAATAAGTTAAATCCCATGACTAACCGCTCTTATGTAAGATCTCATCCACTCATGAGAAACAGGGAGAAATCAGAGTTACCATTCCACTGGCTACGCTTAAACGGAGCTTTTCCTTTCCTATTTTTCTTCCATCCTTAAATGTAAGGGAAATTAACCAGCTCACTTCCTCTGACCTAAGTTTCCTAATAGCTTTCAGCCCTCACAGCACAAGGGGGGAAACGAGAGCGAAGGGCCTCGCCGGCCGCCGGGAGGCTGAAGCAGGAAAGCAGCGAGCGCTACCGAACCCCGGTGCGAGGGCAGCCCCGGCTCCGCTGCCTCACACAACGGACGTATCCGCTGGATTTTCATTCGTGACTTCTTTGTCATCAGCACCACAGGCAAAAAGCTTGTTGCCCAGAGTTTTCTGGGCGAATCGAAAATACATGATGTGGCCCATAGCCACAAAGGAGACTGAAATCAGCACGAGCAAGCCAAAAGCTTCGGGATTCGGGGCCAGGATGACCATGATGAAATGCAGAAGGTCGAGAAGGTAGTTCATGGAGTTCTGGACTCCGTTGATAATGCCTCGTTCAGACTCGATTACATTTTCTTGCAGCAACTGTGTCACAGTTAAATCAAAGGACCAAAGACCTATTCATAAAACATACTTGTTAATGACGGAATTTTGATTCATAGCTTTACATCTCAGACTCACAGTTTGAAAACGCTGACATGTGCAAAATACACATTTATTCCTGGTATCTTAAAGGCACTGCGCATACGTATTCATCATAGCCTTGTCTCTGAGAATTCTCTTCATCAATAAATACTGGTGTTAATCAGTGTCGATTCACTGAATTCTACACCCGAAACTAAGATTATACTGTATGTTAACTGGAATTTAAATAAAAACTTGAAAAATAAAAAATAAGATAAAAATACTGGGTTACTAGTATGGGTTACTAGTGGCTTCAGGAAATGATTTCTATAGCCACCCTACAAAAATAAGTCTAATCTACAAACATTTTAATTCTATTTTACTGTGATTATTTATACAACAAATGTAAAACTCTGAAATCAGAGACAACAAATCTGAATATAAGTATGAGTATTTTTAAAACTTAAAGTGAATGTACTAATATCTTCTTACGGTTAAAGTTTAAGGAGACTTTAATCCATTATTACGTTTACTGCTTGGGTTCCAAAGCCACTACAATAAAGCTGTCTTGCCTGAATATTAATTATCCTTGATAAATTAATGGGCTGCTTTGTATCATAAGATAAACACAGTTTCATTTCAAGAACGAATTCAGGCAGAGGTAATTCATCAGTGTTCTATTAATAATTACTTACATTTTGCCTTGTAAGAAGTCTTTACATTGTGTTTCCTTTCAGAGCTACGAAATCCACTTGTCTGGCAAAGTATATTCTAAACACACATAAGCTAAAGGGATTTTTTAAGGGTTTTTTTTTTTCTAGCTATCACATCTTTTTTTTTTTAAACCAAAAACACTATCTTTTTTACTTTGTGCTATACAAATAGTCTCTAAATTATAGTTCCTTTGGTAGAGTTATTAGCAATAGAAAGACTCTAAATTACTAAATGGCATTATAATTACTACAGCTCATATGTTCCTGAAAATTAAATTACATCAGGAGTAATACTGAAGATGCTGATTTATAACAAAATGTCAAGTCCTTATCATGTTTTAAGACAGTATATGTACCTATACGCACACTACACTTTAAGCTAAAAAATAAAAACTTTGTAATTAAAGACTGGATCCTACATAAGGATAAATAATGGATTTTGCTTAAATTAACACTCGGGGACTATTTCAGGTCATTTCTTGCAGAATTTTCTGAACCTGCATTGCAGAAAGACACTGTAGCTCGTCCCCACACAGAGAGGACTTACCGATTCTAGCAGCAATGACGCCTGCGAACAGCAGACTGACAGAGATTATGGGCACGGATTTAGGACTCATCTCTGGGATGATATTTGCAGGGGCAGACCCGTTTGACACGTGTATTTCAGTTGTTAGGATGATTTCAGGTATTTTCGTCGGGTTCATCGTGGACAGTGGCTCCGTTTGAATGAACCTGGAACGGATATCTTCAAAAGGAGAAACAGACAAGTCCAAGGGGCTTCCAGGCATGAACACGGAGATGACACACAAGATCAAGCAGGAAAGCTGTGCAAATCCTGAGATCAGACCAGTCCGAACCAGGCCGCATTTTCTCCGGAGCCAGGTAAAAACCACGGTTCCCATGATTCCTGTGACGGCAGAGGCTCCCATCAAAATGCTGAGGAGAGCCCCGCTCAGCCCCTGAGTGTAGGCGTAGCCCGTGGTGATACAGTCAAAGCCCAGGACGGTCATATAGAGGAAGGCGAGGCCCATGCCCGCCAGAAACACGGGCTGGTTGTAATAAGAAACCCATCCGTCTCGGAAGGTGCGGAAGGGCTCCGCCATTTGGGAGGCGCAGCTGGGCTCTGGCTCGTCTTCCAGCTCGTGGGCTGCAGGGCTTTTCTCGCCCATGAGATGAGTTCCCTCCAGGGATTTTGGCTCAGTTTCTGTTAATAAAAGACATCACGACGTATGTCAGTATAACGTGTATTTTCTTCTGCTGATCTAAGAATTGCAGCCAAGGAACAATCTCCAAGCAGCATTTATGTGACATAACAGCAAACAGCTGATACCCCTCTCTCGCGCGTCTGTCTCCCTTTCCCCACCGACTCGCTTGGAAATTAGGCTCCCACCTAAGAAAACAAATTGTATTTCCACCAAAGTAAGTAATAAGAAAACCCATAAAACAAAAATACAGTAATTCTCTGGAAAACCATAGCATCTTATTTTCTGGGCCCTGTAAGGCTCCATTTGCCCAGAAACTCAACTTCTCTCTCTTCCTGGGAAATGCCCACTTCAAGTCTGCACTCCCTTCTACTGTCCTACAAATAGCTACGTAACGCCTCTCTTCACAGACTCTTATGATTTCCTTATTCCCTTTTTTCCCTCCATTGTTCTTCCCATCCTATGGCTCAATTTTTCCTAGCAATCCCTCGATTAATTTTCCCTTCATGTCTACTGCTCACATTCAGGAAAATGGCCAGGGGTCCCATTCCAACCTGCTGAGATTCAATCCAGAATCATTCCTCAGGCCATCCAAAGCCTGGGTTTGATTCATATATTTAACTCCTTCAGCAGTAATGAACCTGATATAAATTCAACGTAATTTTGGTCTTCCCCAACGTTTAAGGTCTGAACACCAGAATAAAAGGAACGAATCATTGCGCGGAGCTTACCTTTCTGTAAATTCAGCTGTTTTAATTCAGCCTCCTCTACTTTAAGTGCAGCTTTCACAGCTAGGGCAGGTGTTTTCTGATAAACCTTCCACAGCAGAAAGTACTCCACACACATGGACACCAAATTCCACCCCGAAATGAAACCACAGCCAATGACTGCAGAGCCAAACGTCATAATCTGGCCAACAGCCATGGGGGCCAGGATGTTGGTTAACTGGTCAATTCTCCGGATTGTAGCATTCATATCTGCAGAGGTAGGGAAGAGAGGCAGATGAGTGCACAAACCTGTCCAAGAGAGACTGCTCACTCACAGAACCCAAACTCATGGTCCAAGGGTGTAGATGCCTAAAATGCAAATTTCCAAAAGCATCCTGAGCAAACCATTTTGTTTGGAAACACTTTATTGTTTGGGACAAGTCATTTTACATCTGCCTCAAAAATCACAACTGCTTTGGGACTGAAAAAATTAGTCCAACATCTAGAACGATGACTCTTCATTTTTTCAATAATTATTAAATGCCCATGATGATCTAGGCACCAAGTCTCTCACTATAAAGAACAAGAAGAATATTCTGCCGTGTCTTCATGGAGTCTCCCTCCCCGGGGAAAAGAAAGAATAAATCAATGAGCATCTACGTCTACCGCATGTCCGGTGTTAATGAAATATTAGGGTAAACAATAAAGCACAAAAAGGTCATCGAGAGTGCTCAAGGGAAAACAGAAATTTCAGTTTTAAACATGGCAGGGTCAGGACAGGACTCACGGAAGAAAAGAGCAACATAGCAAAAACATGAAGCAGTAGGAGGAAAAAGAGACAGTCATGTAAATATTAGTGAACAGAGAATTCCAGACCAAGGGGGGTACAAAAGTGCGGGGCAGGAGGAGCTGTCTATAGTGGTAGAGGCTCAAAAAGGAGGCTGGCAGGGCTGCAGCGGAGTGAGGGAGGGAAGAGGTCGGAGAGGAGGGAAGAGGCCGGAGAGGGAGGGCAGACTGGCCCAATCACGCAGGGTCCTGTGAACACACGGATGCTGACTTTGACAATGAATGCTTCGGAAAGCCCTTGGAAGCTGATGAACAGAGAGACGGCACAGTCTGACTTCTATTTTTAAAGGTTCATTTTAGCTTCTGTGGCGTGAAAAGATGGGAGCCCGAGAGCAAGGACTGCAGACGAGAGCAGAGGCGAGAAGACAGGCAGAGAATGACGAGGCACACACCAGACAGCAATGATGGAGGGAGGACAGGTGCTGGACATACTCAAAGGGTAGAAGCGGAAAGACGTGTAAACTGATTAGATGTGGGGTGTGAGAAAGAGAAGACTTAAGGGGGACTCCAAAGTTTCCTGTTTGTTTCCTGAGCAACGACCAGGAAGATAGAGCTGCCGCTTGCTGAGAAAGGAAAAATTTCAAAGGGTCAGGTTTGGGGCAAAAGAACAAGCATTTAGCTTGGAAATGCTGACTTTCACAGACCTACCGACAGTTGAGAGGCCACAGCAAGCGGGCAGTTAACGATGCCTGGACTTAAAGGAAGAAGTTATGTGGCCAATCTGGTAGTCATCGGCTGGCTGAGTTGGGTTTTTTAAAGGTTTTATTTATTTATTTGTTTTAGAAAGAGAGAGCACACACGAGCGAGGGGAGGAGCTGAGAGAAAGGACAGGCAGACTCCATGCTGAGCACAGAGCCTGACACAGGGCTCGACTGCCTGACCCTGAGATCATGACCTGAGAAACCAAGAGTCGGATGCTTCACCGACTGAGCCACCCGGCGCCCCAGCTGGTTGAGTGTTAAAGCAGTGAGACTAGATGAGATCAACCAAGGGACTGAGTGTACATCCAGAAGAGATAAGACCTGAGAACCGAGTCTTGGGCATGTCAGTGTTTAGAGGTCAAGAAGATGAAGAGGAAGTAGGGAAAGAGGAGAAAATCCAGGATACCAATCCTGGAAACCACGGATTCCTAGGAGGAGGGGTAACGAGCTGGGAAGTGCTGCTGTGGTCAAGGAAGATAAGCGCGGAGAAGCGGCTCGGACTTTGTCACACGGCAGGTCCTGGGGGCTTCAGGCGGAGCAGTAAGGGCAAATGCCTGACGGAGGCCTCAGAGACCAGCGCCAGCTGCGGGGACCCCTTTTATATGGCATTTCAGTGAGGGGCGCTCCCTGGACTCACAGCTTGAATGCTGCCCCCCGGCATTATGGAGAGCAAAGCCCTGACCAAGGAGAGGAACGAGAAAGAGTGAGAACAGACATCGTTTTCTTGCGTTTTGCTGAAAAGGAGAACAAAGAAATGGGTTGGTAGAGGTGTAGAGAGAAGTAAAAATGTTAAAAGCCAATGAACATTTTTGTTAAATGCAAAATTCCTGCGCTTTAAATTATGTCGATGGGCACGAGACAGCAGACAAGAAGGGACGGGACCTGAACCATCCTGAAGCACCAGCAGAAGGGCAGAGGCTTACTCTCAGACGCGAGCAAAACCATCCTTGTAAGCAAGAGCGCAGACCACGTACACGGCAGCCGTGACGGCGAGAGCATGTGTAACTTCTCATTTCTCCTATTTTCTCAGTAAAACACAAAGCGAGGTCATCACTGGAAGTGAGCATGGGAAGAGAGGTATGGGATGGATGAGCCGCAGGAGGGAAAGGGAGAGTGAGACCTTGTCCTTTCGGAAAGTGGGAGGAGCAAAGGACCCCAGAAAGCAGGACGATCACCGGGCGGCATGAAAGGGCCAAGTGGAACACAATGGTCACGAACTTGAAGTGAGAACGGTGAGCACAACTGTGCATGTTTCTCCGGCCGTGTCCTACTGGAGAGGGATGGATTTAAGCAGGATCTTACAAACGAAAAGTGACAGAAGGAGGAGAGGCCAACGGACCTGAGGGCACATGCTAGGAGGCAATCATGGGTGCTCGGAATGCCTGACCCTGGAACCCCAGCTGGTAAGGGACATGAGAGGAGTCAGAGACAGTGTAAAGGAGGTGGGTTGAAATGACATGCAGGTGGCGACCAGGCTGGAGCACTGTTGGGGTAGGGCTCCCAGAAGGAAGGAGGTGGCAAGTCAAGACATGAATGCCCAAGGTTAGGATGATCCAAGGGGAGGCTTGAGCGGTGATGACAAGGGCTAGGATACGACCACGCGAACCTACAGCTAAGTCAGAGTGCAGGACAAGACGAAGTCAAGGGGAAGAGGGAAAATCAAGAAAATGACCTATTTTCTTATCCTCTATCTCACAGAGTGGAGTGGAATTAATGAGACAAATCCTTATCAATCATGCCGGGCACCTTAAGGGAAAAGCAATGCGTGACTAATAAGTGAGTTAACAGAAAATTGCCTTTACTCCTTCTCTAATTCTTCCTGGTCCTCAACTGCCTTCCAATTAGTCCTATGAGTGTACGAGGCTTACGTGATAACAGGAGAACTTTGACACGGTCCACCTTTCACGGGAGAGGCAAAGGCAGTTTGCACTGATCTCCCCTGTGACCATTTTCCGCAGAGACTCGTAACTTCCACCTGCCCCACCAGTGAGTGTCCAACTCCTGTGCTAACAGACACGTGTAGAACTGATTGAAATGACTCAATATCTTGATTCCAAAAATCGAGGACTAGGGAAAGCGTACACTTGTTCTGAAAACCACAGAACAACAACAAAATTGGTTTAATTACAATGATTTGCTGCTCTGGCACTACCTCAGGTTCCAGGTTTCCGGAAGCTTCCCATTTCCACCAAATTCTGTCTTCCATATTATGCTTAGGAAGCTGATAATGTTTACGCGTAACGTAGCATCAGGAAGCAGCTTCTATCTCTCTGAAGCAGAATGAACTCCATGACGGTTTTTGGAAACAACCTAATCATTTGGCTGGTAACGGGCTAGGGAAGAATCAGTCCTCTGAATAAGCAAACATGTCCTTTTTACAAATTTCTCTTTATTCTTATGCAAACACACAATGTGTTCTCATTTAACTCCAATTTAACTGTTTTCGGCCACAGCTGAGGCACAGAATGCGACGGGAGATAGCTACTTGCTATTCTACGGCGTATATTCGGTCTCATAGGACGAGACTAATAACCAGACCCACCGGGGAGCAGCAGCCAGGACGTCTATCTACCTGAAACACGAGATCAGTTTTTAGTCAACAGAGTTCAAATAAGAAATGTATCTGCCATACGTGACCGAGCTAACCAGCAGATGTTTCTTTAGGACGGAGGACAAAGAAAACAAAAAACAAAAAACAAAATCCACCTCAGAAGTATTAACAAAGAGTGGTTAACAGAGAAAATAGGCAGGGAATAAAGTAGAGGAAAAAGTCTGGGAAGAGGAAATGAGTTTCAAGCCGGTTGGACAGGCTAAGGGTCATGGCATAGGAGAGCGCTTTAATAAAACACTAAACCAAGTACCGAGGCAAATTAGTTAACTGATTAACCAATGGTTTTAGGTAGAAAAACAATTCCTTTTCTGGAACTGTCCAAACCAGATGTTAATAGCTCTATTTTGGCTGGATGCCACTGAAATTCCAAAATTTCTTCCCATTCCAGGGAAAATGTCTCCTGTGTTTGTTGGATTTTTACCCTCGGGGATACGACTTCCAATTTTAAAACCTACTCTGAAATCAAGAGTCACTGAGGTAAGAGAAAGGGAGCGATTAGCACCCAGCTCACACCCTCTCCCCTTCGGGCTCACAGCCCTTGCCCTGCACAGACGTGCACGGACACCAAGGCACACGTGGGTTCGGCATCCCTGCCCAGTCCCCTGCTGGGGTTCCTCAGAGTTTTCTGGGGACTTCAAAACTTGGCCTGCAGAAACGCCCGTGCTTCCCGGCTGCAGCAGGTCTGTCTGTGTCCGGAGACGCCACCACAGAGAACCCAGGCGCAGCTGGAGTCCCCTGGACGTGTATTTCCCCTTCTCTGTTTTTCCTCTCTCCATGTCCTGTCTGTTCTAGAACTCTGCCTTGTAGCAGAAATGGACCCCAAAATCCATGGTTAGACTCTTGCTGACCTTCTGAACTAGAAGTTTCTATCCTACTTGGAAGCATGGTTTTTAATTAATTTTTTTTTAACAAATGCTGATGTTGAAACTTGAAGAAAGACAACACAGAGGCTTCCCTTTGCCAGGCTACCAACTTCCACTACCAGCTGGACACAGAAAAGCACCACTTCCTAAAGCTGGGTCACGGCGGACCGAAGTTTGATAGGCAGCTACTTCCTTCCTTAAACCTGAGAAATTCCAGAAGGCTAGAAAATGGACTTATTGGCCTAGATTCTCCCACTCTGCAATTATTCCTAATAATAAAGGGCAGCTGAGAAACAGACCTGATTTTGTTGTTTTTTGGGGACATCAAAAAGCCCACAAAGTATTATGGAATCTTTGGCTTTTGTTATTTATTTATATACATATTTAGAAGAAATTAAAGATTCTGAGTAACTTACACTTTACTCTGAACTTTTTTCCCCCAGAGTATAAAGACTTTACTGAGTCAAAATGAGTTAAGAAATTCAAATTAGGAGAAAGAAAATCACTTTATAAGCCAACTTTTTCTCCCAAATATATTCTAACAGATATGTACGTGACCTATTTTCAAAACATACTTTTTTATACCCTTTGAATTTTAAACCAGGGACATGTATGACATACTTAAAATAGTAGGTTAAACAGAGAAAGTAAATAACAAGGAAAAAACAAACAAAAAAGGACATAGCCTTATCTTAAGTTCAGTGTAACAAAAAGAGGCATGGAATTATTTCCAATTAGCAAATGATTATAGGAAGGAAAAAAAAATCAATGAGAATCACTACTTCATGTCTAGAAAGAATGTCATGCGGCTTACTCGCACGTGCTAAAACTTCGTCCTAGTCAAATGCCCACCTCTAAAATCACTGGGCTAGTTCCGTCTCGATTATAACACTGCTACAACAAAGTGATGATTTTTTTAAAAAGATTTTATTTATTTGAAAATGCAGGAGAGCACAATCAGAGGGAACAGGAGAAGGAGAGGAAGATGGAGAGGGAGAGGGAGAAGCAGACTTCCACTGAGCAGGGAGCCCTATGCGATGCGGGGCTCAAACCCAGGACCCAGGGACCACAAAGTTTTGATTTAAGCAAATGCCTCTCTTTCTTCATTTGGACCTTCCATAGATTTTCCTTCCTTTCTGTCACCACCTTCTTGCCTTTCTTCAGCCACGTGGCCCAAAGTTGCTTGTTACCCCCAACGCCTAATCTTGCCTTCTGTGTCCTAGGATAAGCCATTTAAATCAGCAACAATGGCTTTCTTGTCTGTCAGGATGGTTGGGCAACAGGTTTGTGACACCCACTATCTCAGTGACCAGCAGAACTGATTCAGCTGAAATGATCAGCAGATAGACATTCCCTTCCTCCTCCGCCCTGTGTAATTAATTATCAGTCCGGTGGGTGTCTGGGGGGGCAGGTAGGAAGACTGAGCAAGGTGAGTTATTCTGCGCCCAAGTAATACGGATGTGATGGGACATGCTGCTTCATAAGCATTCTTTCACCTTTCTCTGGCCCCTTGTACACGTTTCCAATGGACAACTAAGATTGTAAGCTTCTTAGAAACCACGTTCTGGCCTTAATTTTGTTAGTATTTATAACAGCAATGATGTTGCATATCACATGTAATGTAATAAAAGTTATAGACTGTAACTTTAAAGTTGAAGGAATTAACTGTTAGAGTCTCTTTTAGGACTAAGGCATTTCCAATTGCTTTAGAGAAAAATAAAATCCATACTGACCAGTTAGCACTGGTAATAATATCAAACTGATATAATCTCACGGCAGATTTTCACTGTTCCAGGTATTAAGTAAAGAGACCGGAGCAGAATTTAAAAGAAAGAGCTCAAAAGGAGTGTTCTTCTACTTGCCAGGTTTGCATAGAATAAAAAATAAGTTCACTGTCTCATAAAGTAACTTGCTAACAGTGAGATAAGTCACTGCACTGAGACTGATAAGGTCACGAAGGCAAAGACTCGTTTTCAATTTATCCTTCTTTAAAAACACTCAGAAGAGGGGCGCCTCGGTGGCTCAGTCAGTTAAGCCGCGACTCTTGGTTTCAGGGCAGGTCATGATCTCAGGGTTGTGGGACGGAGCCCCGCACCGGGCTCTGGACTCAGCGTGGAGTCTGCTTGAGGTTTTCTCCCTTTCCCTGTGCTCCTTTACCCACCCTGTCTCTCTCTTTCTCAATCAAATAAATATTTTCTAAAAATGCCCAGAAGAAAGGCTTAGCTTCATTCACAATCTCTGACTTAAAGAGAATCCTCGTGTAACCCATTTAGTGAGAAGAGAACCCCAAATTACCGGCCAGTTTGCTTCTGTCTCCTCCCGCCACGACGACAATCCAGTCCCTCTGGATGGTGATGGCAGTGGCCGTGCTGGCCAAGTTGGCGATGTTGGCGATGGTGATGATCAAGATGTAGCAGGAAGTCTGAGGAGTCACCGGAGAAAGTGGGGTAAAGGGTCCGCGCGAACACACTCTGCCTACCTCGCTGGAGTTTAAATGGTCTTTGGTGGCATAATAACACAATTTTAACTTCATTTCACAAAATCGGAAGAAATCATTTTACGTTGTCGACATGGTATGTTAAGGTACCAGTGGTCGCGTTAAAGGGCATACGATCTTCCTAATCGGTATCATCCACAACACACATCATACAAAAGTCGTCAAAGTCATACGTACTTCCACGCGACATAGTTACCATAGTAAGCGCTAGCACGGGGGTAAGGTTGTAATTTCTCCCCAGAATATCTCTTTTGGAAAAACCACTGAAGGGGAAGTGAGAGGACCTGTATTTAAGTCAGACTTCTGACGCGGGCTAGTTGCACGACAATGGGTAGTCCACTAACTACACTTTGCCTCAACTTTTTCATTAACGAAATAAAGGGAACACACTAGAAGATTCCGACTGTCCCACCTGGCCTCGAAGCTGGACAATATCAGTCTAAGTATTTAAGAAGATTCAAGAGTGACATCAAATCCACAGCTTTCCGCCCCCTTCCCAGATCTTTCTCCTTTTTTCGTCAAGCTCCCCGAGAACCTAGTGTAAGGAGTTACCTCGCTCATGACCCCAAACACAAACCCATTATTACCGGAGGAACACAATCATGACACACTGATAAGTATGGGTAACATTTCTTAGATATTGTGAACAAATTACAGGTTAATACTAGTGAGCTGAAAACTAACAACTGAATTATAGAATAAACTCTTAGAAATGCCGTCAAAAAAACAAATAAGAAAAAAACAATAGAAAAAGTTAAAATTCAAACAATACTTAGTAAGTGCCTACTATGGGCAAAAAATCAAACAAACGGAAACAAAACATAGTAACCGTAGGGGATACTGAAGCGGACACAGAGATCAACAGTGTCTTTGTAAGAGACACTCCCTAGTCGCCCACGGTTGGCATTTTTTGCCACTACCAGATGTTCTACTTTCTGCCACTAGGAATCCCACTGGGAACTTACAAGAACCCATCCATGGTACATGGTCAGAAGCTCGTTCTTATGTAAGAAAACCATCATCAGAATGATCCCGCACAGGATGACCGAAACATTCTGTACCACCAGCGAAGTCTGAGCCACTGCACAGAAGGAGAGACAAAGCATTCACTACACCAAACATCTCAGGGGGCCATTTTTGCCACATACCCCTGTTCTACTACATTCATGCATATGCAAATTATTGTAAGGAAAAAAACATTCCTGAAGTGAATCCTGAATGAACTGTTTCCAGTAGGACCCACCATACCACATCAGGCCAGCCAAACTTGCAGAAGTATTCACCATTTTTCCTATTAGCTGAAGTGTTCATAATGACCACAATTTCATGTAGTGCAGTCCGTTGACGGTTTACTGTCACAAACCGAACCACATTACAGAGACAAGCTCCACCTTTCAGCGCTTTGTTGCTTAAGATAAAAGAAGAAACCATAGGAAGAGATAGAAGAGGTTAAGGAAGAAGTCATGGCCCCCATAACCTCCTCCAGGGTACGCAGAATCCGAATCAGGTGGTCTAGATAAATAGGAAAGACATAAAAATTTGCCAGGAATGAAGAGTAGCAGCGTGTTCCTCTGGGCATTCTAATGCTACATGCCGGGCTATGAAATTCCAAGCTACACCTTCCTTCACAGAAATGCCAACTTCCTTGGAGTGAGGCACCCACGCAAAGTATTGGAGTAAGGACAGTCAGTGTACCAAGTAAGGACACCCACCGTCTTATTTGTAGTCTCTTCTCTGCCGTGTACCAGGGAAGGTGATCTAGGGGAAGATACATAATGTCTCTCATGTCTATGAGGTGAGGATAAGAAGCCATTCCTGCCTTCTTTACTTCTCAAGGTCATTATTATGCTCAAATAAAATACTCATGAAAGTACTTTGAAAAATACAGAGTTGTGTGTATGCGAGGTATAATTATAGCTCTTGTCTTCAAGGGCAGCGAAGCTCATTCTGGCTCGGAAAGTCATATAAAAGCCCAAACTCCTTTCTGAAATTAGTTTGGGATGAAATCCCAACATAGAACTCATTCCTTCATTGTGCAAGGACTAACTATCCACTACATGAGGTCGTTTTAGGTTTTAGGAGCCCACAGACCAGAGGAAGGAAAGGTATGTGAACAGATAATTGTAAGAGTGTAAGTACAACAGCTGAGGTACAGACAAAGTCTTCTGGGAGCACAGAGGAAGAAAGGATTAACCCAGCCTAGAAAGATCAGAGATTTTCATGGAATGTGACCAGGAGCTGATTGCATGGGATGAATGGAGACTGCTCTCCCACCAACACGTCTTCACCCAACTCGACATTCCCAACCTAGATTTCCAGTGTTTGACAACTGTTAAGTTAAAAGGTCTCGATGTATAATATCCCTACGTTCCTATAAACAATCATGTAAACAACTAGGGATGTTTTCCTAGCACACAAATCTTCACTTTATATGCGTTTTGGTCTATCCATTCAAGACAGACAAATGTCATCTTAACCATTTCACTAATAGCATCAAGTCCTAGAATTTGATGATCCAAATTGCTTCCTACACAGGGCCAGTCACCCCGCACTGAAAGAAACTAATACCGCAATTTGTCTCCAATGTCTAAAACAGACACGGCCAGGTCTTGGATTACCAAGTGCGTAATTTGGGAAAATTTTGCCCTGACTACTTATTTTACAGTGCCCTTATATTCTGCACAACTGAATTGTTCACTTTCTCTCTTTGCAAACTGCACTAATGTTCTAGAATAAATGTCAACATATTATCATTTCTTATCTTTGCATCAAAAATTTATAATTCAGCTCCCCACAATGCAGACTCAGGCACGCTTACTTAAACCTATAGTTTTTGAGTCCCTACACAAGCCACTATGTCAAACACTGTAACTCAGAGGATAGATGTTAAAGCTGTCCCAGCAACATCACACTAGCAGACTTCAGTGCACATCATGGTTAGAAAGAATGTCAGAGTTGAGCAAACTTTTAATGTTTAACGTGGTTCTCAGAAAAGAGCTATGGTGTTAATTATTAACATCTGGAATTTATGAACTGCCAAAGATCTAAAAAAAAAAAAATCTATAAGCTTAGTATCCTGGCATTCCAATTTTGTGGAGGGGCCCCAGACCCTCCAGGCAGAAGAGCTCCATGGAGCATCCCATCCCTCAGGTGTGGCAGGCAGACATGCAGTGGGTTAGTCCCAGGGGTTTCTGGGCCCCAAGAATACAAAGCCTTAGTTAACCGGTACTCACCTCTGAGCCTGGCGTTCTTATCCACCCAGTCACCAATGATGGCTCCGAGGACCAGAACAGACCCTGCCACCACCAGCCCGTAGACTGCGGTCAAGAGGAGGCTGTTTCCATAGAGCTCCACCAAGAACACAGACACGGCAAAGTGCCACATCCGGTCTCCCTTGAATGAGAAAAGAGAAAATGTTTTGATGAAATTATTTTTATTTTCTAGTCAATGATACTGAGGAGTTGCTTCCTTACCAAAAAGGTACTTCTAGGCTATGCCATGAGATGTTCGAAGTCAACAGCTCCTCTATGAATTGAACACGGGTCAGGTGGTAAAACCATCCGTCGTCGCCCAGTGGGAAATATTCTGGCCCATTTAGGAAGTAAACCCAGAAAGGTAGGATATCAATGAGACACACACACTCCTTATCACTCTAGAAAAAATGTCCCTTCCATACCAAAGAAGGCTTTTAGAGACAAAACTTGTTCCCTTTCAGGCCAGGTTTCCACCCGAGCCTGGAACAGACCCATTCTGATCTGGGAGGCATAAAGTAGTTTGATATGGAGCTGGAATGAAACTACAGTCTAGTTCACAAACATTCATATGCCTTGAATGTCAAGAAAAAGCCAGTTCCCCAATTTGTAAACTGATAAGAATGAACTATATGATCTTTAAAGTTTCTTTTACCTCCAACATTCTAAAATCTACATTCTGTTTCACAAATAAATTTCAAAGTCAAAAAACCACAAGGCTCAGAAAAGTGAAATTAACATGGGCAAATTCTGGCACCACATTTACAAAAATGCCAAAAATAACACGTAAGCAGCTTTACATTTGACAATTTTAATACAGATGGGTTTCGAAAGGGAGAAAAAATTACTTATTTTTTCACTCCAGACTATATAGGAAATTTTGGAATTCAACACTGGAAAATGTAGAAAAACAAAACTTTTATATGAGTCAGGTAAATTACCAGGTAAGAAACCTATAATGGACCTTATTATGAGATTTTTGGCTTCATCTTTGACCTCTGAGTTAACATAAAACAGGACAACAATGTTCTATTATAATTTAACCCTGGAAATCACTACCGGAAATGAAATTCCCAGGACAGGCTCCTCATGGATTTGACCCTATGTGAAGTCCTGGTTCTTTCCAAAGTCTCTTAACATCTGTTTGATAAATTCGATGTATCAGGAGCAAAATATTATTCAGGTCTATCAAACAATTTAAAAATTCTAATAAAGCCACGACAACCATCCTATGCATCCAAAATTTAAAACTGATGCACATTGTACAACAGCAATCACGCGGACCAGTATTTGTCTGTGGGCGTGACTCTACCGCAGGGGTCACCTGGCAACGTCTGAAACTGTTTTGGGCTGTCACAGTTCTGGCGGCAGGGAGCGGGGGTGCTTCTGCCGTCTACAACACGTAGGGCAATGTCTCCCCCAACAAAGAATTATTCAGCCCCAGATGGCAACAGTCCCATCTCTGCCACCAGGCAGACAAACCCTGATGTAGGGAATCATGAGCATCATTTAGGAAGGCAATTCAAGGGGCACCTGCCTTCAGCTCTGGTCATGATCCCAGGGTCCTGGGATTGAGGCCCCACATGGGGCTCCCTGCTCAGTGGGGAACCTGCTTCCTCCCTTCTTCCCTCCCTCCCTTCCTCTCCCTCTGCCTGCTGTTCCCCCTGCTTACACACACATACTGTCTCTCTCGCTATCTCTCTCTTTCTGTCAAATAAGTAAATAAAATCATAAAAAAAAAAAAAGAAATGCAATTCACACTTAACATAACATCAGGCCCTCGGTGGATGGGGTGGATATGGTCAAGTAAATGTTAAAGCAAGCACTACAGGAAACCCATGGGAGATCTAGAACGTGCACGCTCTCGCACACCTCAGCCGAGTGCAGGGCCCAGATTAGATACTGTGGAATCAACAAAGGAGTAGACATGCCGTGAATCCCAGTTGTGAACGAATAAATACAAGAGTGGCCACACTGAGACCGATTTACCAGTCGCACTGTTCTGGTGCATGAGATTTGTTCCCTGAATGTTCAAAAGTTCAAGGATTAATCAGTACCGTAATTACTATTTCTGACACAGCTTGTATTCGCTTTGATAATAGAGTCTCCACTTAAATTAAGTAGGATTTATTTAAGTTTCAAATACCATTGTACTAAATTATTTAAAACGTATGATAAACATACAATTTGTCTGAAACCAATAAAAGGACAAATTTATATTAAGATAAAAATGTCAGGTTGGGGGAACAGGTGGTGGGTAATGGGGAGGGCACGTTTTGCATGGAGCACTGGGTGTTGTGCAAAAAGAATGAATACTGTTACGCTGAAAAAATAAATAAAATGGAAAAAAAAAGATGTCAATAAGAAAAACTGTTTTCTTAATCTTCAAGAAAAGAAGCAAATCTAGACTAAATTAGAACACAATGGCACGGGGAGAGTTCGTGCTTCCCACAAGTAAAGAGTAAAGAGTAAACAGAGTACCTCCCCTCCTTTACCTTAATCCCCATTCCTCTGAATAGCTCCCAAGGAAAAGACAAAAAACACAGAAATGCCCTTAATGACAGGTTGCCTCTGTGGGTGAGTTTCCTCCTTCTCAACATAAAGAATGAAAAATATTACTCAATTACGTTTTTCTTTCCTTTCTTTCCTTCCTTCCTTCTCTCCTTTCTTTCTTGTTTTTTAAGTCCTATTTTTACCCAAAACATTTGTTTTAGGTTCCTCTACAGCGGGCCGTCAAAACAAGTGCTACTAAAAGAAAACTTTCTTTCTTGTTTATCCTCGTATGGCATGACACCTCCTTGATGGAGAGGCACAAAACTGCCCCAGTTGCCCCAATTCCTAACGAGTTTTCCTAACGAGTTTAGGCTTTAAGTGGCAACAGGTCCCCTGCTCACAAAGCCCGAGAATCAGGCAAAGTCTAAGTAAATGTTGACCAAGTGCGATTTCAAGCCCACCCGTTCCTTCCTTACATCCATTTCCTGCCTCCTATGTGCTCTCCCTGTACTTTGATGATTCGTTTACGCGTCCACCTGCCCCCAGCTGACTGTGGGCCCGCGGCCAACTGAGTCTCCGGAACCAGTGGCCACAGCCAGGAACCCGCTCGCTACCCACGGAGCGGCTCCTGCCCAGCCAGCACTCCTGCAGGCACCAGAAACTCGGTGGTTCGTAAAAGTCAAGGTCTGCACTTCACGCAGGTGGCATCTCGGGGAGCAGAGACCAAAAGCAGACCTAGAGCAGCTCGGGGGGTATAAGCACTATGAGGAACTGGCGTGAGCAGGAAAGTGGCATTTCGCGCTAAGCAGAGATGTCTCTGAGCAGAGACCTGAAGGAAATGAGGGCCGGAGCCACGCCAACAGCCGGGGTATGGACAGAGACCGTCCACAATGTGAGTGATGAGGGAGCGGCAGGGCAGAAGCTGATGCCCCAACCTCCCCTTCCCCCCATGGGACAGAGGTGACAGTCCTCAGGCAGTCCTGGCTGCCCTAAGGCTGAGAAAAGGAAAAACAAATCGTTAACTTGTAGAGATCACAAGCCTGCAAGACCCCAGGCTCCCTCAGTTTACAAATGTCTCCCCGATCCACGAGAACAAAGCATTTCCATCATGACCCGGCTTCCAGAAGGAAAGACGGACACAATGAACTGTCTGGATAACCTGCAGCCCACGGACAGACCCTGGAAGCAGGGAAGTGGGCCGAGTGTAATGTTCCTCGGGGAGGCTCCCAACCATCTTACTGGTAATGCCTTGCTAGAGGGAAAAACAACCTTAACTTGACAATGGAAAGGCTTCTGGGGTCCTTTGGGGGTCATCTTTAGCATGTGAAAGCTCTTTTAAAACCCCGAACTCCCAAGGATGTCATCAGTCACCCTCACAACCCCAGGGCATCCATGGGTCCCGTGCTTTACTAAACCACCATTTTGTACTACAGATGTCTCGAGAATTCTTCTTGGCCGTCGGCTCTGGACTCCACCTCACCAAACCTCACCTATATTCCATAACCCCATCATGATGACGTAAGAGGTAAGCAACTGGCCCCCCTTTTCCACTGCCTTACACTGTTAGTCACCTTTTTGTGACCAGATACATTTTTTGAAGCCCGAAGGAAATCACACGTTAAGCTCCTCGACAACAGATCCACTTGTCACAGTAGTTTGTATTTTGAGAGTATAGAGTAAAATACATGGCTCTACTGGCAGAAATAAAAAGCATTCAACCCCACATAAATCTAACCTTCTAGCTAACACTTCTATGTTCCGTGTAAAGGAAACCAGGAGTCGGCAGAGTCTGCAAGGGAACGGATGGACAGATGTGCGTACATGCACGCGCACACACATAAGCACATATTTTGCTCTAATAAAATCAGCCGGTGCCAACCCGGAGACAAAACGCAAAAGGCAGAATTATCTAGAGTTAGTGAGCATTCCTCTTTTGTACTCTTTTGCAACAAGAAGTAAAACTCCACTAAACCTTATATGGTTGTGATTCCTGGGTTTCTGTTTATATATATATATATATATTTTTAAAGATTTTATTTATTTATTTGACAGAGAGAGATCACAAGTAGGCAGAGAGGCAGGCAGAGAGAGGAGGAAGCAGGTTCCCTGCCGAGCAGAGAGCCCGATGTGGGGCTCGATCCCAGGACCCTGGGATCATGACCTGAGCCGAAGGCAGAGGCTTTAACCCACTGAGCCACCCAGGCGCCCCTTGTTTATATTTTTTAATCCAACTTTGCACAAGAATTCCCTTTGCTCAACTTAATGTAAGATTGGCGTGTCTGTCACCTTTCTTGTGAGACTCTTAATGAAGATGACAAACAGCTCCTCCTAGAACATCTAGAGTTCCACCCTTTTGGCAAATCTGACCTCCCGATCTAGTAACAAGGTCACATAAACATTAAACAAGGTAATGAGTCTTTGGAAGTGAGGCACCTCCTTCTTCTAAGAGACAGGTCCAGATCACAAGATGACAATTTCAGATACTATCTCCACCAACCTGTTACTGGTTTTTAAAATACTTAATACTTACTAAATTAAATGGAAGAAGAAACTATTGATTTACATATCATTAAGAGTAATTTCACTAGTTTCTACTCAGAATCATCAGCTGTTGGAAACAAAACAAACTCAGTTTGTTTATGTGTATTTGCAGAGTCATCCTGTCTAAGCCTCTGGGGAGATAGGAACTGGCCTTTCTAAAAAGCCAAAGCCATCTTTGAACTGCTATTTCTTAAAGAGCTGATAACCAAGCTTAATAATTTCCCCAGAGCTTGGGTACACATTTCCTCATGTAATAGTCTGCATTCAGGTCTTAAGAACGATCCAATAGAATGATCCAACAGAGCCAATGATCCAGTTAAAAAGAAAATAACATTCACAAAATTTACCCTAAAAACTCTCTCTTATTTATGATTTTTAAAAATCAGATGTTACATGAGGCATAACTAGAATTTACTCAGATACTGCTTTTCGACAGTAAGAACAATTACTGAAAGATTCTCATCATTAATTAAACACACATCCAGCATCCTTTTGGGATTACTCTTCTTTGGGGTGTGGATGAAGGATCCCAGGCCCACAGAAACACTGGCCCTCTTCTGGGACCCCATAGGAAATCAGGAGAATTATGAATCATCTGCAAATTTTCTTTGGATGATGGTTTTTAAGAGAGCCTGAGCTGCCGTACGCATATCGACTAATGGATAACATTTTTAAAGCCGAGAATTCTTATCACTCAGATATTTGTTCTTGGGGTCAGTTATATTTAAATTAATCTTAGAATGCTATTTTTAGCCTAAGGCAGTCATTCCACTCTTCTGTATTTTCATGGTGCAATATGCTGGAACTTATCACTTTAACAGAAGAAGAAAATGGAGAAATACCTTAAAATGTGACACAGGAGATACAGGGACATTCACCCTTGCTTAGTAGCAAATGTTACCATTTCCTAAGCCTAGGAACGCAAACCACACTTGACAAGCAAACATTCCTGTCCTTGCCATTTTACCTTCGGGAGGCTGTTCGCCGACACAAAGCGCGATACTTAAATACATACACTCACGCGGACCGGAAAATGTCTTTGGTGAAAGTAACTTTTTCATTAGCACTTGTGGGTTTGGAGGCTTTATTTCTCCGGCTGCAGGAAAACCCTGGACGACGGTTGAGTACAACCGGCCGCTGCGAAGGAAACGAGCGGTTACACAAGCGGTTGCGAGCGCAGCGGCCGCATCGCTTACCCAAGTGGACAGCGAGTGGCCCAGGTAGAGCAGGAACTTGGCCGAGCTCAGGTACTGCGCCACGGAGCCTGCGGAGACACGGAGGGCGGCGGGAGCGGCGTTGAGTCGGCGCCGGGAGGGGGACGCTGCTGCGCTCCGTGTCCTCGAACGCGACCACTGGACGCTGATCTGCGGGGCAGAGCGCCCACACGGAGCCCGCACACTTCGTGCACGCGCCGCTGCGGCTCCCGCGCCCCGGCCGGCCCCGCGAAGCCTCCCGCACCGTCGCGGTCCCGGACTCCGTCTTTCCTCCCCGCGACAGCCCGCACCGCCCGTCCGCTCGCCGGCGGTCCCTGCCCTGCCCCTGCCCCTGCCCCTGCCCCGCTCTCCGCGCCCCCGCGCCCCCGCGCCCGCTCACCGCAGCATCCTGCCCCGCGGGGCTCCGCTCGGGCCTTGCTCATGACCGCCGCCGCCGCCGCGCTCCGAGGGGCCGGGATCGGGGGGCCGGGCCGGGGGCGCCGCCGGGAGCACAGCAGCCGCGCGGGGACACTCGGCGACAGCGCGCAGCGCGGAGAGGAGCCCCGGGTCGTCGCGCGTCTCGTTCCAACTTAGCTAGCACTGTAGCTGAAGTCGGAGAGCCGGTGCGGGCGCTGCGGGACCCCGCGCCGCCGCCGCCGCCGCCGCCGCGCGCGCTCTTATACGGGCCGGGGCGGGGCTCCCGCGGGCCGCCCTCCCCGCCCCGCCCCGGCCCCGCGGGCCGCCCTCCCCGCCCCGCCCCGGCCCCGCGGACCCGCGCCGCCCCCAGCCCCGCCCCGGAGGAGCCGTCCGCCCGCCGCGCGCAGACCCCGGGGCGCACCCCCCGCGCGGCCTGTGCGCTCTCGGGCTGGAGCCCCGGGACCCGCCGCCGCGGCGGAGGGTCGGGAAGGCCGCGGGAGGCCGGAAGGGACCGCGGAGCCGGACCCGCAGGGCCGCAGGGCCAGGCCCGGAGCCGAGCGAACCGGCAGGTGCGGCCGGAAGGCTCTGGCGAGGCGGCCCGCCGCGGGGTCAGGGCAGAGCGCCGGCCGGGGCTGGGGCCGGGGGTTGTCCCCGCGTCAAGGACCGGGTTTGTAACGTGGGAATCTGGACACAGGACGCGGGTGGCGGCTCCCGGCTCTCCCCTCCGGCCGCCCGCGCCGGGAGCACCACCGCTTGCCAGGGCGGCCGGCGGAGCTGCTCTCCAAGAGGATCAAGCGCAGCAAAGGGCGCGGGGATCCGAGCTGCGCGCCCTCCGGGGAGCACAGGGAGGCGCGGAAAGTCACGCCGCGCAGGGTGTTAGCGACCCACTCCCAGCCCAGAACCGGGGTCCCCGACCCCCTGGAGGTGCGGCAAGGTGGAGCCCCGCGAACACTCCCTTCCCATCCTTCCTTCTCGCTCGGCACCGTCACTCCCGCCCCCACCCCGGCCTCCCTTCCCCACCTGCCCTCCGAAGCCGCCGCGTCCGAAAGGCCGCTGCCAGCAATACCGGTTGTCCCAGTTGTGGCCCGGGTCCGCGCCTGTCCTGATAAGGCCATCCAGGGGCCTCCTGAAGTGGCAGGTGAATGGCCTAAGGAACATCATCGGGCTTGAGCCTTCCATGAACTCGGCCTTTTCCCCCTCAGTGCCAAGCCCCCGGGCACAGCAGCCCCTCTTGCCAGCCCATTACCGTGCCCTTCTCAATCTTGCCAAGCCCCCGGGAGTGGATCCTACACACTGAAACTCCAGCCGGATTCCACACCCTGAGCACAGGCCGGACTGACACCCCCGGGGAAGGAGACTCGGATAAGTACAGGCCCCGTATCTGCACCATCAGTCCGGAGCCTCCCGGGTCCGCCAGCGGGCGGGGCGCCGCGGGACTCGGTGGGATGTGGTCTGGAGGCAGAGATAGGGGCTTTACAGTTCAGCCTCTGCTGTTAACTGCTCCTGTTTTTTTCCCTCTTTTAAAGCCCCCCCCCCTTTTTTTTATCCGCAGGACTTTAAAGCCCTTTGTCTTTACTCCAAGAGAAGTTTTGGGTTCTCTTCTAAAGTTGGAGAATAGGATCCTGCAGCCGCAAAGTAAGAGGGATCCGAAGGAGGGAGCTGGCCCACTGGCCGCTCCACCTGATGGCCAGGCCTTACTGGAGATGAGTTTTGTTGATAAGCTCCTCAAGCCAGGCAAAACAGCTAAGACACTTCACACGTTTGCCACGGCGTCTCTCGGCAGCAAGGACCTCCAAGTGCACTAAATTAACCTCCACGTGCCAGGAGAGAAGCGCTGGGCCGTTCCCAGCTTCCAAAGGGCATAAAGGAGGTTCCGTTGCCTTAAAAAAAACTGCTTCTGGTTGACACTGACTGAGGTATTTGTGGGAACAGTAGCTAAGTCGATGTACACCTCAAAATGTGACATGGAGACTTTCCTATTGTCATCAAGGAGTGCCCAGAAGCCCAAACCCAGAGAACGAAAGGAAGAACGAACAGATAGGAGACTACAGTGAAGCACATAGGAAAGATGGTCTGAAAACAAAAATGGGCAAGATCCATAACATTAAAACCAGTGAGGTGTTTGAGCTTTGGCAGGGAAATCCTAAGTCCTTATTAATGGAAATAGTCAGGATATATTAGTTAAGGCTCATGGAAAAAAAAAGGAATTGAAAATGAAAATGGAATAGAAGTCCTCTAAACATGTACAAAATGCAAAATGACAGCAGTCTCCTGGCCTTGACATTCAAGATCATAAAGCACAGCTTAAATCACATCCTGACAGGCTACTCTTCCTTCCGAGGAATTATTTGAGTGGCTGAAAATTAAAGTTTCTCTCAAAAATACATATTTCTTCCAGAACTCAGAAAACACACCTTCTCTATCAATGTAATCATAACTAAGCAAGCCATGCAAATTTTAAATCAGTTTACAAAGACACAGATGCCCTAAGAACCATTTTCTAGCTCATTTTCAAAGCTTTTAAGTTTGTGAATAGGTTAACTTTTTATAAATTCCAGGTAGAATAAAAAGTATATTCTAATTTAAAATGGATAAGTATTTATGGTTGGGAGGAAAGGGGGGTTTTTATTATTTTTAGGTTGCTTTTTCACTTACCGCCAGCACCTTGTTTCCTCGGCTGTATCTGATGTGCTTACCGAGACAAATGCAGAATAATGAATGGTCACCCCTGCACTGCCCTAAAGAAAAGCCATAGGGTTATCATCGACTAGTACAGGAAGAGCTCAGATCTAGAACAGAGCTTTCCGATGGGTGTGAAGCTTCTTAGCCTAATTTAGGAGCTATAAAGCTACATTGCATTCAAACCCCTTTTTCAGTATTACAGACATTTCAAGAACTGTTTGATGTTTCTATAACCTATAACTGACTGAACCTTGGAGAAATTTAAGTTGACATCTAATTTAAGTTACGGACATTTAATTGAAAAAATAAATATCCTGTCAGGTTTTCATTTTGTTTGGATATTTTAAATAGGCTTGAGCTTGCAAAATTTCTCATGAATAGTGACTCTCATTCCTCTCTCTCTCTCTCTCTCTCGTTCTCGCTCTCACTCTCTCTCTCTCTCTCACGCACACACACTGTAGTCTGTAGGTTCCAGTTGGAAAATTAAATGCAGAATTCAGAAGATCCCAAAAGAAATACGTTCCCATGGCAAATCCACAGAGACAGAAAGCGGGTTCGTTACTGTCAGGGGCCGGGGCTAGGAGGAGGGAGGCGCGGGCAGCGGTGGCTTAATGTGTACCGGGTTTCCTTCTGGGCTGATGAACATGTTCTGGAACAAGAAAATAGTACTGGTTGCACAACACTGAGAGTGTACTAAAAGTCACTGAATGTGTACTTTGAAATGGTGACATGTATGTTATGTGAAGTGTACCTAAAAAAAAAAAATCCATTCCTGTATGGGAAGTTTGCCATTTTTCAGTAACAGTGTTCGCTGGTATAAACGTAGACCAAATGTTGTCTTTGGAGATCTCAGGAAGGATTTGGAAAGCGGGAGAGAGACATCTTGCCCATCACACTCCCTGGAAAATAAAACAGCAACTGAGTTCACCGGTTCGTCTTCTCCACGTGCAGCCGCACAACACGCACATTTCACTTCATGAAAGTTTCCCGCAGCAACTCTGGCCGCACGTGGTTTCCTCAGCGGCCTCACCTAGCTCCCTCCTGCTCCGGGGTCACATGCACGCTCCTGTGTCCGAAAGCAACTAAGACAGACGCGGCGTCGCCCCGAAGCCCCTTCGCAGTCTCCAGACCTCTCTGGGCCTTACCTTCCACGGGCTGCAGAAGCGCAGCGCTCTGGGCGCTCGGTCGCTTTCCCTGGTCTTGGCTGCGGCCCCACAGGAGCAGCACAGGGGCCCCATGTCAGCGAAGGCTCCCGTGTCGCTCACTCTGAAGCCTCCGTCTCCCGCCGCACCCCCGGCCCGTGTCTAAGAGGTGCCTGGAAGCCGATTCCCACCATGCGGGCCACGCGCTTAGGCGCCACGTTTGCCTTCTGGGCTCTTGATAAAAATGTCGGATTCCTTAATGTTCCCTTCGGGACATCGCTGACCTGTCCAGTGCAGGAGTCCCTGTGTTCCCACTCCCTCCTGACCCCAACCTCGTAGTGCCACGGTCACTGTGTCTGCTCCTCCGCGTTGTTGGTTTTTGGAAACGCGACTCCCACACGGCTGACCTGTCCCTCGTGTCTCATCAAGAGCCCAATTAACATGACAATTATGAGTACAGTATGGCAGAAAATAACTGTGTCTCACAGACGTGAAATCCCGATTAGACAAGACTCCTCGTCTTGGGTCCCTGACGTTGCTCAGTGGCGGAACAAGAGACATCCTGACACCATAAAGAAGAGCGGCATCCTGTGTCCTCTCTGATGCAGCTAGAAAACAGGGATTGGCGCGATTACCTCAGCAGTTAAGGATAGCTGAAAATCCAGTAAGAAGGCCCCTCCCAAGGTAGGCTGTCAGTAAAACCATGTTTTACTGCGTTGTTATCTGCACTGAGCCATGGACATAACAAAGTCACCATATACTTGGAGCACAACACAGTGGCAGATGTTCAACAAGGAGCTTGTCAGAGACTATCTCGTTTCATCTTCATAACAGCCCTATGAAGCAGTGCTGTTATTATCCCTCTGGTACGTATAGACAGACTGAACTTGGGATTTGCTAACTTCAAATTCGCTTCAACAACATGGATCCAGGGGCGCCTGGGAGGCTCAGTCAGTTAAGCCTCTGCCTTCGGCTCAGGTCACGATCTTAGGGTCCTGGGATGGAGCCCGGCGTCAGGCTCTCTGCTCTGCAGGGAGCCTGCTTCCCCCTCTCTCTCTGCCTGCCTCTCTGCCTACTTGTGATCTCTCTCTGTGTCAATTAAATAAATAAAATCTTTTTTTAAAAAACATGGATTCCTGAAATACTAAGTAAACTAAACTTTTTAAAAACCTGAGTTGCGGGGCACCTGGGTGGCTCAGTGGGTTCAGCCTCTGCCTTCGGCTCAGGTCATGATCCCAGGGTCCTGGGATCGAGCCCCGCATCAGGCTCTCTGCTCAGCAGGGAGCCTCCTTCCTCCTCTCTCTCTGCCTGCCTTTCTGCCTACTTGTGATCTCTCTCTGTCAAATACATAAAAAATCTTAAAAAAAAAACAAACCTGAGTTGCAATAGTAGTATGGAACGAAATCTCAGTAAATATTTTTCATATATATATATATAAACACACGCACACACACACATATATAGGTTTTATTTCCTTTGAGAGGAATGGAGAGTGATTTTGTTCTATACTTGATTTTGCACTTGAATTGGTTCCATTAAGATACCTCTAGGGAATTTGGAGTTATTAAGACAACTTATAATACTTACGTATTTTTAGACTATTGACTGGATCCAAATATTCATAACCTGAAAAAAATATTGTCACCAAGTAAGGGACCTTGGTTTGGTAACTATTTTGGCGCTTCTGCACGTAAATCATTGCTTGCACTGAATCGTCTGGTCCGTCTGTATCTGAAGTGTAATGAGGACTGTCTGAAATGTCCCTCCTGCAGATCCCCGCACTGCGCGTGGGACTGGTTTTCAACAGATGTTGTTACATGTGCGGTTGTGTGTGTGTACACATATTTTACACATATATACACTGTGTGCAGTCGCCAACAATGTGTCAGACGCGCTGCTCGCACTGACCGGCAAGCATGCCGTCCCCGCCATCAGTCTGGAAGAGCGCGTCCTGACACCTCTAGGTTCCATCCGATTTGGGAATTGCGGAGTCCGGCTCGGGCTGGCCTCAGGCCATTGCTCTGGGCCTACTTGGGCTGACCGGGCCGTCCGTCTGTGCTGTGTGTCCGTCCCTGTCCTTCCTCGTCCGCACGTGCCCTTTCCTTGGGGTCGACGGCACGGAGCAGGGACAGCGCGGAGCAGGCTCCGCCTCCTGTTGCTTGTGGCCTGCCGTGTCACCGGCCGTGTTGTCGCCGGCACGAAGACCGATCCACCCTTTGAAAACGATAATAACGCACTCCTAGGAAGTCCCCGTAGAAAACATTCATGTTTTGACTCATTTAAAACTGTCAATGAACAACGCCTCGACTGCAATGACCGGTTTACGAGGAGGCAGGCTGTCATTAAGGAGGTCAGTCGTCTCTCCTCAGCACCGATGACTGGAGACGCGTCTGCCCTGCCTTCCTGAGCGCGGCGGGTCACCCTTGACCATGCAGCGGCCTGATGCGGGGACAGCGAGCGTCGTTGTGCCCGGGGGCGGCCTCCGGAGCTCCGGGGATGAGGCCACAAATGCTTGAGGAAAGATGTAGATTTGTGTCACAGGAGTCTCCTCGGTCTACTGAAAAGCCTCATTTTTTAAGCAGTTGACCAGCTCAAGTGATACTTGGATCACAGCAAATCGAGTGTTTTCATCTGCCTATGGCAGGTTTATCCTGCACCGGCCATTTGGGTATTTGGAAAGAGTTTCTTGCTAAAATCTCAGGAGTTACCTTAAAGTGATGTTTATCCTTATTTGAATGTACTATCTGGCCCCGAGGAAAGTCTCGCACATTTTCTCTTTCAAACTGTTGAAAAAAAATTTTTTTAAAGATTTTACTTATTTATTTGACAGAGAGAGAGATCACAAGTAGGCAGGGAGGCAGGCAGAGAGAGAAGGGGAAGCAGGCTCCGGCTGAGCAGAGAGCCCGATGCGGGGTTCGATCCCAGGACTCTGAGATCATGACCTGAGCTGAAGGCAGAGGTTTTAACCCACTGAGCCACCCAGGCGCCCCTGTGTTCAGTCTTGTAATTGAACATGTCCCTCGCAGGATCTCTGGAAGTAATGGTTATGGATTTGTTACAAGAGATAATGCTTCTTGTGGGACATTTGGCTCTTAAGCAGGACAGCTTCTGTGCTTGCCAGGTGAGGTGAGAATGAAGTAAATATTAGCGGTAAGTTGCAGTTAGAATTTTGAAATCTTGTATCCCCAGGCATCATCTTACAAGTGACCCCCTTTGGAAACTATTGCATCAGAGAAATGCCGCCACGGCACAGATAATTGGAGAGGGTATCCAAACCAAGGAGCCAGTCAGATTCTCCCATATAGGAACTTGGGATACAAAAGTTGAAACTGAAGGCCACAGGATTTGGATTCTGAAGCTCCAAGTTATGTTTCTTCTCTCTCTCTCTTTTTTAAAGATTTTATTTATCTATTTGACAGACAGACACCACAAGTAGGCAGAGAGGCAGGCGGGGTGGGGGGGGAAGCAGGCTCCCTGCTGAGCAGAGAGCCCGATGTGAGGCTCGATCCCATGACCCTGAGATCATGACCTGAGCCGAAGGCAGAGGCTTAACCCACTGAGCCCCCCAGGTGCCCTGAGAACTTCTTTTACGCACACGACAACTCTACTGATTTCTCCTGCTCGCGTACTTCAGACACTGCTCGGGTCATCCTGCCGTTTGCTCCGAACTGTCTTGTAAGCCGTGGCGGCCTGGAAAGTCTCCATGATACACATATCCCAGAAGTCCCCTAACTGTGCCTTTTCGTCAGATTGACTAGACACTATCTCCATGCAGAAAAAGACCAAAATAACTTCCAGCTGTTCGGACACTTCCAGTTCAAACTACTTGCAGTTCTCTGCCAGACATGCCCGTGGAAGACAGTGAAGCTTCACAGCGGGACCTGAACGTCCATCCAGACCTATACCCTGTCCGCTCAGCCAGCAGAGGAGCGGCTGTGCATTTCTGAAGTGTCTATAAGGCTTATTGGTAAAAATATCCTCTGATATATAACAGTTTACCTCTGGATATAAATATTGTATATAGATTGTTCAAATCATCCTTATATAACTATTGCCCCTTCAAGGGAAAGGAAACTTATCTACTGGACTCCTTTTTCTTTTATAATTAAAAAGAGGAGGGAGATCCTTCTGATATTTAGCCTAGAATCTTTGAACTTAAATTGTATTTGCTGGTCTGCTGTTAAGAAGTTAGTCTCTTGCATGAGATAAAGAAGGATGCTTTATCATCACAAAGGGGACAATCCAACAAGAAGATACAACAATTGTAAATATTTATGCACCTAACATGAGGGTGCTCGTATGCACAAAACAGTTAATAACAAGCATAAAGGGAAGAATAGGCAGAAATACAATAATAATAAGGGACTTTAGCGCCCAACTTACATCAAGGGAAAAACTAAACAAAAAATCAACAAGGAAACAATGGCTTTGAATGACACACTAAACCAGATGGATTTAACAGGTATATTCAGAACATTCCAACCTAAAACAGCATAATACGCATTCTTTTCAAGAGCGTATGTAATATTTTCCAGACTCGATCACATATTAGGTCACAAAACAAGTCTCAACAAATTCAAAAAGATCAAAATCATATCATGCATCTTTTCTGACCATAACATTATGAAACCAGAAATCAACCACAAGAAAAAATCTGGAAAGAACAAAAGTACATGGAGGTTAAATAGCACTCTACTATACAACGAACAGATCAACCAAGAAATCAAAGAAAAAATTTAAAAAATGCATGGAGACAATGAAAACATTGTGGTACAAAATCTGTGGGATTCAGCAATTACATTTCTAAGAGGGAAGATTGTAACAACACAAGGATACTCTAAGAAGCAAGAAAACTCTCAAATAAACAACCTAAACTTACACCTAAAGAAGCTAGAAAAAAACAAAAACAAACAGAATCCAAAATCAGCAGAAGGAATGATATAACAAAGATTGGAGCAGAAATAAATGATATAGAAACTAAAAGAATAAAAATAAAAATAAAAAAATAGAACAGATCGGTGAAAAGAGAAGCTGGTCCTTTGCAAAAAAAAAAAAAAAAAATCAACAAAATTGGTAGACATCTAGCCAGACTCCTGAATCAAAAAAGAGAGAGGACTCAAATAAACAAAATCAGAAATGAAAGAGGAGATCTAACAATCGACACCACAGAAATAAAGGATTGACAGAGAATATTATGAAAAATTATATGCCAACAAATTAGACAACCTAGAAGAAATGGATAAACTCTTAGAAACATATAAACTACCAAAACTAAAGCAAGAGGAAATATAAAATTTGAACACCTTTACCAGCAACGACTGAATCAGTTATCAAAAATCCCAGGGACGCCTGGGTGGCTCAGTTGGTTAAGCGGCTGCCTTCGGCTCAGGTCATGATCCCAGCGTCCTGGGATCGAGTCCCACATCGGGCTCCGTGCTCAGCAGGGAGCCTGCTTCTCTCTCTGTCTCTGTCTGCCACTCTGTCTGCCTGTGCTCGCTCTTACTCTCTCTCTCTGACAAATAAATAAATAAAAATCTTAAAAAAAAAAAAAATCCCAGCAAACAAAAGTCCAGGACCCGAGGGCTTTACAGGTGAATTCTATCATTTAAAGAAGACATTTAAAGAAGAGTTAACACCTATTTTTCTCAAATTTTTTGAAAAAAGTAGAAGAGGAAGGAAAACTTCCAAACTCATTCTCTGGTACCTGCATTATCCTGATACCCAAACAAGACAAAGATACCACAAAAAAAGAGAACTACAGGCCAATATCTCTGATCATCATAAATGTAAAAATCCTCAATAAAATACTAGCAAACTGAATCCAACAATACATTTTAAAAAATCACTCACCATGATAATGTGGTTTTATTTCCAGGATGCAAGGATGGTTCGGTATTTACAAATCATTCAATGGGATACATTACCTCAATAAGAGAAAGGATAGAAACTATAAAAACCCTCAACATACATCAATATAATAAAGGCCTTATATGAAAAACCCACAGCCAACATCATACTCAATGGTGAAAAACTGAGAGTTTTTTCCAAAGAGTCAAGAACACGACAAGGATGTCCACTCTCACCACTTTTATTCAACATAGTACTAGAAGTCCTGGCCACAGCAATCAGACAACAAGAAGGAATAAAGGACATTCAAATTAGTAAGGAGGAAGGAAAACTTCCATTCTTTACAGGTGACATGATACTATATAGAGAAAACCCAAAAGACCCCACCAAGAAACTATTAGAACTCATACATGAATTCTGTAACGTCTCGGAATACAAAATCAATTATAGAAATCTATTGCATTTCTATACACTAATAATGAAGTAGCGAAAAAAGAAATTAAGAAAACAATGCCATTCACAATTGCACCAAAAAATAATAAAATACCCAGAAATAAGATTAACCAGAGAGGCTAAAGTCTGAAAAGTACAAAGCACTGACAAAAGAAATTGAAAACAACACAAGGAAATGGAAAGACATTCCATGCTCATGGATTAGAAGAACACATATTATTAAAATGTCTATACTACCCAAAGTAATCTACACATTTAATGTTACCCCTACTAAAGTACCAACAGCATTTTTCACATAGCTAAAACAAATAATCCTAAGATTTGTATGGAACCACAAAAGATGCAAAATAGCCAAAACAATCTTGAAAAAGAAAAACAAAACTGGAGGCATCACAATTCTGGACTTTAAGTTATATTACAAGGCTGTAGTAACCAAAACAGTATGGTACTGGCAGAAAAAGAGGCACACGGATCAATGGAAGGGAACAGAAAACCCAGAAATGGATCCACAATTATATGGTCAATTAATCTTCAGAAAAGAGGCAAGAATATGCCATGGGGGGAAAAAGTCTCTTTGACAAATGGTGCTGGGAGAACTGGACAGCTACATTCAAAACGAAACTGGGCCACTTTCCTTGAGCACACGCAAAAATAAACTCAAGATGGTTAAGGACCTATATGTGAAACTGAAATCATTAAAATCCTAGAAGAGAGCACATGCAGTACTTTCTTTGACATTGGCTGTAGCAACATTTTTTCTAGTTAAGTCTTCTGAAGCAAGGGAAACAAAAGAAAAAATGAACTATTGGGACTACATCGAAATAAAAAGCTTCTGCTCAGCAAAGGATACAATCAACAAAACTAAAAGACATACCCTACTGAATGGGAGAAGATATTTGTAAAAGACATATCCGATAAAAAGTTAGTATCCAAAACATATAAAGAAGTTATACAACTCAGCACCTGAAAAACAAATAATCCAATTTAAAAAATGGGCAGAAGACATGAACAGACATTTCTCCAAAGAAGATACTCAGATGGCCAACAGGCACATGAAAAGATACTCAACATCACTCATCATCAGGGAAATGGAAATCAAAACCACAATGAGATCCCACCTCATACCTGTCAGGATGGCTAAAAACAAAACCACAAGAAACAACAAGTGTTGGTGAGGATGTGGAGAAAAAGGAACCCTCGTGCGCTATTGGTGGTGGGAATGCAAACTGGTGACGCCACTGTGGAAAACAGTGTGGGGGTTCCTCAAAAAAGTAAAAATAGAGGGGCACCTAGATGGCTCAGTGGGTTGAGCCTCTGCCTTCGGCTCAGGTCATGATCTCAGGGTCCTGGGATCAAGCCCCACATCGGGCTCTCTGCTCCACAGGAAGCCTGCTCCCCCACTCTTTCTGCCTGCCTCTCTGCGTACTTGTGATCTCTCTGTCAAATAAATAAATTTGAAAGAAAAAAATTAAAAATAGAAATTAAAAATTAAAAATACCATATTATCCAGCAATTACACTATTAGTTATTTACCCAAAATATATGAAACCATTAGCTTGAAGAGATGTATGCACCCCTGTTTCCTGCAGCATTATTTACAGTAGTTGGATTACGGAAGTCGCGCAAGTGTTCATCCGTAAATGAGCGGATAAAGAAGAAGCGGCATCTATATACAAGGGAATATTCTTCAGCCATGAAAAGGAATGAAATCCTGATGTTTGCAACATGGATGGTTCTAGAGAGTATAATGCTAAGGGAAATAAGCCACTCAGAGAAAAGCAAAGTCCATATGATTTCACTCCTTCGTGGAATTTAAGAAATAAAACAAATGCATAAAGGAAAAACAGAAAGAGATACAAACTAAAAACCAGACTCTTCACTATAGAAAACAAAGTGGTGGTTACCAGAGTGGGGGCGGGGGAGGTGGCTGAAAGGAGTGAGGGGGACTAAGAGTGCACTTATGAGCACCGAGTGACGTATGGAATCGTTGAATCAGTATATTGAACACCTGCAACTAATACAACACTGTATGTTAACTACATGGGAATTAAAATTTTTAAAAAGTTAGTCTCTTGGACTTTTCTGAGTTGCAAGATCATTGCAGGAGTCCCAATATCACATCCTTCTGCAACCACGTTCAAAGACAGGGACAGCAAGTGGTACAGGGGCAAGAGCTCGTCTTAGCATCCCGCCTCTTACCAGAAGCGAAAATATTCCCTAGGAGATCCCTTGCAGGATTTCCCTTACAATTCATTGGTCAGCACTGGGACACATGCTTGTTCTTAGGCCAAAAAACCAGAACTACTTTCCCTGAGATCATGACATTTCCAGAGAATATCTAAATAGGGATTCTCTCAGCAAAGGAGACGTCGGATGAGAACGGCTTTGGTCCCCCCAGCTTACTGTGCTGCTCGAATCACCTGAACAGCTCACTAGAAGCCGGCGTTCTGTTGACATCCCTTGGCTCTAGCTAGGTACAACATTGGTACTTTCAGGTACCACTGCTAAGGCTGATTGCAGAACAGGAATTGTTTAATGAAAATGGCGTGTATAATTCAAGGAAAAGAACTAATAATCCTTCTAAATTTTTGTCAGTACCTGTGATTTTTGTCAGCATTTCCGAAGAGCTGTATTTGAATGACTTTTTGCCTTCGTAAAGGGAATAAAATCTACTCAAATAAATAGAAATAGATTGTGATCTGGACTGTTTTTGGAAACATGTCTTTTATTGTGAATATAAGAATATTTTGAGTTCATGATTTCCCTACTACTCAGTGTCCACGAGAACAAAATCATGAAACAAAAAGTGAAAAATTCAAACTGTTTTTGAGTACCATAGAAGTCGTAGATTCTATATCTAGTATATCCATCACAGAAGCTTTCAAAAAAGTGGAAACCAAGCTTTTGAAATTCAATTTAAACTACTTGTTTATGAAAACACAAGCTTGGTCTCAAACACTGTTTTCAGTTTAAATGAGGAAGTACAGGGTTTCGGGAAGTAGAAGTCCATGGGGCAGCGACGACTTAATGGGGTGTTACAGCTTTGCAAGATTCTGCAGACTGTTAGGACCAGTAAGACTAATGTTGCACAGTTTGCAGATACACTTTTCAGGTGACAGTCATCAAACATAAACAATACTAAAAATGGTCCATATTATACAAGATATCTCAGAGTAAAATGTCTCCTCAAAAAAAAAATCTGTTTCCAGTAATTTTCAAATGATTATTAAAGATTATAATTTGGATAAAATGATAAAAATATAATTTGTCCATTTCTCATTATAACTGAACCTCCAAATGTTATATTTCATAAGAGACAGACATATCCGAGTAAAACCTGGCTATCAAACCAAAACTCTCATCTCATCTCTACCTTTAAAAAATAGCCAAAAATTAAAATCAAAAGTCATTCACTTTTAAATGTTGTATCCTCTAAGAGGTAACTGTTAAAAATGTCTTCAGTTATCATCGATAGGTTTTTCCATACTTTTTACAGTATGTGCCAGGCAAAAACGAAGTGGTAATGTGATAAGTCATCACCAGTAATTACTTTATCACTCTAGTAAATAATAAGCATTTATTTCGATATGAAAGTGAAGTTTATAAGGTATAAGATCTTCTTGGTAAGACTGAAACAATTTCACAGAATGCAGGATGGGCGACACCCTTACAATCTCCTACAGATTATATAAAATCTGAAGATTTCCAAATTTGATTTTTTCTCTTTTGTCTGCTTACTCTTTTTTTTTTTTTAGAACTTCTTTTCCACATTATAATTTACTTGGGTGTTAGACACTTGTCAGGTTGTAAGAGAGTATCATGTCTGAATTGGTGCTTATGAAACGAAGCCTATCTCATCAACTTGCCAACTGAGCAACGAGATCCCTGTCTGGCAGTGGGTTGTTGGCTAGTGGGTTCATTTGTCTATTTTTCTCTGGTAATTGTTTCTTTATATACTTCTAAGTAAGACACAAGCCCAAGAGAAAGGCCCCATTGCTCAGGAACATTTAAAAAGGGAATTAGAGGACTGTAATTATGAACGGGCTGAACTATGCCGCCCCCCCCCACAACTCCTATGTTGATCCCTAACCCCTGGTACCATAGAATGTGACTTTAGGCAACAGGAATTTTACAGGTGTGATTAGCCAAGATGAGTTCGTACTGCAGTGAGGTAGGCCCTTATTCCGAGATGCCTGGGAGGGGTCAATTTGAGAACAAACACACAGTCAAGAAGAATGCCATGTGAAGATAGAAGTAGGGGTCTGCATGTTAAGGAACCCCAAAGACTGCTAACAAACCACCAGAAGCTGGGATAGAGGCAGGGAACAAGCTCCCTCACAGCCTCCGGAAGGAACCCAGATGGCCACACCGCTATTCCGGACTTCCAGCCCCCAGAACTGTGGGACAGTAAATTGCTGGTGTTCTAAGCCACCCAGTTGATGGTACTTTGTTAGCTGTCTTAGCAAATTAATAATCAATCATAATTTTCTTTCCTCAGAAAGAAATAACATTGGACTTTTCCCAGGCACTGATTTTTTTCAGGATCGAGCACAAGGTGGTAGTGAGTGCTGAAGCGAACCACCTATCGCATTTCTACCACTTGCCTTACAGGTAATACTTTGTAATAAAAATTCCTTGGAAACTGATTACATTTCGGTTATCAGTTATGTGTACATAATCTGAGTGTCACATTCGGCAGAAATAGCATTGTGTGACATGGGGGAGCGTGTACACAAGTGAGGGGAAAATGATCACATCCAGTCATAGGATACATTTCAGCATCACAACTGGAGAGCTAAACTTGTTCATATGCAAAAATAACATGAAGGACTATATCTAAGATTAAAAAAAAGCCATGATTCAACTTCAGTAATCAAAGAAAAAAAAAGAAGTGTTTAGATAGTAATTATCTTGCGAATTTTTCTTCCATCTTCATGAGGTCGATGAAGGCAAATTTCACACTTCCGCTTCTGTCCTCCAGGTTAAAGATTTGGATATAATATAGCACAATGTGTGATCATTTGGCAGGTGGCTAGAGGACCCAAAGTAGAGATATTCTAAAATCTAGACCCAACGTCTTAATATATCTGTGGCTGTCTTAGGGTATGGTAAGGCTCTCTAGCAAGATTAAACCTCCTATGAAAGAGGTAGTCCCTTCTGAGGAGGGAGGGGCCAAGGAAAGAGGGGAGATGGAGACAGAGAGAGTCATCAGCACCACCCAAGGAAAACAGAACTACCTGACAGGTAGCCTAGAAAGCTCACCATAGTAAATATATCGTTTGGCTTTGCCACACTTACTTGAAAAATCCTTTAAAGCCATCTAACTTACTTTCTTTCATTTAATTTTCACCAAGTAATCTGGTATTAATTGATTTAATTTTGCAAATCACATGGTGCTGGACAGAGAAAGTATTAAGAAGTATTCTTTTTCCTGGAAAGGAACATGCCTCTCTGCAAATTAAAAGAGCAGAATAAACCAGATCCCTGAGTTTGGCAAATACGATCGAGTTATAACAATAAAAAAAACAGCTAACGTCTGCAGAGCACTTGCTGTGTGCCTGATGTTCCTTTAAGTACTACCAAATCATTTAGTTTTCACAGTAAACCCCGGGAAGTAAGGAAGTGTAATTATTATGCCATTTTATAGACAAAGAAATTAAAGATTAGACCTCTGGGGAAGCATTTTACTAAGTTTCTGGACCTGAGCGTTAAGAATCTAAAACCTTAACCAGTAGTAATTCCCTAATGGACTTTACCTTCTCACATTTGGCTTGAAATAGACAGCGTCGTCCGTTGTGCTACAAGGTAGTACCCACTCTCTCAGCAACTCTGCACTCAATGCCCTCCTGAGAGCGCAGACAGCAGTAGAGAACTGCAAACAAGATCCCTCATCTTCCCAGACCAGCCACGGCTGAGTGCTTCTCCGCAGCTGTCATCCACCCGGCGTCCACGGGGTAGGGACAGTACGAAATGGCTTGAGCACTCAGGGTGTACAGATTTCGGGACAGGTTGTGTTGACCCTGCTCCTCGCTGGTTTGGAAGCCGCACCGCAGAACCGCATGCAGTTTAGTAGGGCGGCATCTTTCTGCAGGCACGAGATACTCCGACGGCAAGGAATGCAAGCTTACCCCACCGAGTAGCGGGAGCCTTCACGCATTCCTCGGAACCACTGTGACTCCTAAAAAATGTATGAGTAAAACTTCAGTTTGAAGTTCCTGCTTTTTCCTGAATAGTCCCCCAGATCTTTAGATGGACTGAAATAAGCACGTGAAGTCCAGGCGTAGAAAAATTCCCTGTGGTTTACCTTTCACCTTTACCAATAAAACTTATTTAAAATTTGTTACTTTGTTCAGAATAAGATGTTTTAGGAGTCGAGACTAGGGAATTGGGTCTCCAGTGTTCCGTTATATTATCAGCGTTAACGAAATAAAAATAAATTAATCAAATGAAAGAGCAATGAAAGGAGAGGGAAAGTGAGGAAAAACAGGAAGTATGGTTTTACCAGTCTCTGTGTGAAGTATAATTCCCCCTTCCCTCATCAATCTTGGGATGGCAGAGAAGCTGGGAGAAGAGGAGGAGAGGAAAGGGGGACGGAGAGGAGCACCGCCTTCCACGCTTCTCAGAAGAGCTGGGAGAGGGCGGCTGGTGGCTGGCAGCTCCGGGAGGTGGCAGGCACTCGCCAAGAAGTGGAAATACATAAGGGAACAGGACAGAAAAGATCCCCACCCAGTGAGGCTTACATACGCTGTGACCCACTCAGGGTTGGAGATATTAATCCTTCAAACCGCAGGAGAAGAGAAGCTGTGGAGGGAGGGGAGGACGGAGAACTGACACCTCCTGGCGCACGCTCTGTAGGAGGCTCCACGCTGTCCCTCAGACCCTCCTGCACCCCACTGATGTGTGGACCTAAGGCACAAGACTTGGACAGCTGCTGCTTCGGATCCTAAATAGACAAGATTACATTATGGACTACAACCAATAGTCTATAAAAAATAGAAGTCACTGAAATACTTGGAATCTCCAAATTGGGACAGTCTGGGCACATAAAAGGCATGCAATAAATATTTTTAGGATGAATGCATGATTAATAATAATATTTAAAACTATCAAGAATCAGCTTCATTATTTAATAATATATTGTGTGGCATAAAGCTATTTGACACTATGAAAGTGTCTTACCCTTTTAAAGAGAACAAAGTCTGAATATTACCTACCTAAAGAAAAGGTTTAGAGAATTGATGAGTTGTTGCAGGCCAGGCCTCCGGGCTCCTACACCCACAAGGATGCTTTATAAACACACACACAACCTGAAGTCGCAAGAGGTCAGTCATCTGAGCAGCACCATATTATCACAGCTTAGATTCCAGGAGCGGCTGGCTGGCCCTTATCTTCAAAATGAATGATGTTGAGAACCCAAAAAATAAACAATGGAGATTTTTCTCCTTTCTGAACTCATGAGATATGCACTTTGAGGAGGAGAAGTTGGTTTAGTGAAAACAGGAGAAGCGGCCAGTGGATTTGCATTCTAAATGGATTAAGTGCGCCATTAGTTGATTGGCTAATTGCACTGGAAGAAATTCAATATGGAGGGAAAGAAAATGTAGCTGCAAAATTCTCTGTTGAACATGAAGAATTCTCAAATACAACATAAATCTTTGATTAGTTAAGGAACATGAATAAACGTTAACTGTTCCTATTATTGGTAGCAGTACGATATCTTTATGATACAATCTTACTGCTTAACTTCTTCCTCAATAGTCCACTTACAGCCTAACAAAAACTAAAGGGAAAAGATTTTATTACCTCTATGCAGAGTAAAAATTTTAATGAACCCTCCTAACAACCAGGGAAGAGAAAAACCAACAGCAAGTCATCTGGGTGGGAATGGAGGGAACCATCTCTGCTTAAGCTGTCCAGTCTTTAAACCAAGTGAAGATGCTGGTCAGTCCCCAGCATGAGGCAGAAAGCGAGGAGATAAGAAGACCTAGAACACGGGAAATAGAAAGCTTCTGTATTCTAGAGTCTGAGCTTCATTCTTTTGTCAGAACTACTGCAAATTTCTAGCCCAAAACACCCACATTGAAACATATGTCCAAAACTCATTCTGGAGACACGTGTAACCACATAATCACTATCTTTGCTAAAAGGGAACAGTGGTTAAAAAAAAAAAAATTACCTCCAAATATCTGTGAGATCTTTTGGACATGACATGACTTCACTCCAAATTTAATTTTTTCTTGAGATATAATTTATATATATTATATTACTTTCAGGTGTACAACATAATGATTTGATAGTTGCATATATTGTGAAATGATTGCCACAATAAGTCGAATTAACATCTGTCACCATACATAGTTGCAAAATTTATCGTTTTTGTGATGAGAACTTTAAAAAATGTTTCATTTATTTACTTGAAAGAGAGAGAGAGAATGTGTGTTCACGGGAGCGGTGGATGGAGAGGGAGAGGGAGAAACAAACTCCCATGTGGGGCTCAAGTCCAGGATCCTGGGATCAGGACCTGAGCCAAAGGCAGACACCTAACTGACTGAGCCACCCAGGTGCCCCTCTGATGATGAGAACTTTTAACATCTATTTTCTTAGCAGCTTTCAAATATGCAATATGGTATTATTAACTACAGTCACGGTGCTGTGTATTACATACCATGTACTTATTTTGTAACTGGAAGTTTGTCTCTTTTGATTTCCTTTCCCCACTTTGCCCACCGCTCACCCCCCACCTCTGGCAACCACCACTGTGTTCCAATTATCTTTTTAAAAACCATTTAATTGGGCTATGAATATACTATAGTATCAACATATAATATGAAAAGTTTATGAACAATAAGAATCAATACCTTGGGATTGTCATTGGTAGCCGTTTCACTCTGGGCATAAAGAAGTTTATGCCCAGTGTTGATGGGAACTGAAGAGTCCTCACGCGTCTCCAGGAATAAATTAGGATCTGAGGGAATATGAAAGTTGAAAAGTATCCATTTATAAATTCCTCTTATCTAACATTTAGGAGTCTCTGTCTGTAAGACAAGGAAGTTAACAGATGATCACTGGATTATCTATCCCGCAGAAAAGGGGAAAAGAATTTTCTAAGAACCCTCGGTCTTCAAAGTCAGAAGCAAACACGAAATAAATTTGTGAGAGGAAGACAGCTCAGAGAGCCCCCCAGGGGCAGGAACCACCCGGCTGAGAAGCAATTGGCTCAAGAGCAGAGCAGCATTCACTGTTTCAATGAGAAGAAGAAAATAACTGGAAAAGAACAGTGATAATACATTTGATTGGTTAATAATTTACTATTTGAAAACTTCCCAAAAGGATATTTCTATACATTTACATCAGGAAAGTCACGGCCCCGCCTCGCATATCCATGCCCCTTTGTATTTTTAGTGTATGATACACGAAGAGCCTAGGCAACTGTCGACTTATACAATGTATTTCTCGTATTTATTTTACGACGGATTCCCAGGCTGAGGCAGGGGAAGCCCAGGAGGCCCTCCCAGAAAAGCCACGGGGGCAGCTGCGGCCTGATTAGTGAACACAGAATGGCCGGGAGCTTCTTGTAGCAGCGCCAGGTGTCCTTCTCCTTCAGACCTGCACACATTACAGTGCTTGGTAGCCAGTCACGACTGGACAAATGTTAATTACTAAGTGTGCACCGCACAGGCTTATAACCATAGGTAGCTAATCTGGGAACAAGTCACAGATTAAAATTCAAATTACGCTGGTAACTTGTCCTGTGAACTTTTGTGAGTCAGTTCCTGTCTGTTTGGTCATCTAGGAAAGAGTCTGCCTGTTGGGTTATTTAATGTATTTGATGTGCATTGAACTCCTCATATAAAAGTGCCAAATAATAATTATTATTATGGATTAGAGACCTCACCCCAAAGTGCCTTTCATCCAAATACTTGAAAGCACTTCCAATTACGGCAAATTACTCCTAATGCTTTTCTAAAACCTTAACACATGTTAAGGACTAAAAACATATCTATAGCTTTCATTCATAATGGTTATTTTCATCTAGTCCCAGATGGCTTCTGTATTATTATAATTCTGTATTATTACTGTAACAGTTTTTAAAGCCTTTCTTTGGTCTTTTAATGTTTTCAGAATTAATAAAATATTTACACTAACAGGGCTACTAGGTAAAAAGGAATAATGTGGTAGGCCCTTAGACTCACTATTAAATTCAAAGTCAACATGCCTTTAATTCTGTTCACTGGAACCAGACTCAGATAAATCTAAGGAAATCTTTTGCCATTATCCAGACACTCACAATCTCTGTGCGTTGTGTCACCAGCGCTGGAGACACAAGTCTACTCTGGGATTTAAGTAGCCCAGAATCACCAGGAAATGTCCACATTCCGTGAAGGAACCTGAGTCCTCAGGGATCACTGACACTCAGTAAGTTTAGTCTAGAAACTGAGAAGGCAGAATGGCTACCAATAAGCCACCTCAAGGACCCCGTCCATTTCTGCCGCTTAAATCCAGGCCAGGCTTGGCTACTGGTACCTCAGGCATTTCTAGGTCTCCTTCTGAGTCCATTTGTTACTATAGTACATTGAGGTCCAGTCTCACAAATGGTGCAAACCTACCTATCTGCCCTGCCAAAAAGAGAAAAAAATGCCAAGAAAAACACCAAGAAGGCAGAAGCCAATATTGGTTTTAAGAAATGGTTGTGGCTAACAAGGCCCTTAACATATAAGTATATTAGAAGAGGAGGCGAACCATAAGAGACTATGGACTCTGAAAAACAACCTGAGGGTTTTGAAGGGGGGTGGGAGGTTGGGGGAACCAGGTGGTGGGTAATAGGGAGGGCACGTATTGCATGGAGCACTGGGTGTTGTGCAAAAACAATGAATACTGTTACGCTGAAAAAAATAAATTAATTAATTTAGAAAAAAAAGAAAGAACTAAAAAAAAAAAAAAAAAAAGAATTGTTCCCAGGGTCTGTATTTAATATAAAACAATGATTTTTTTTTTTAAGATTTTATTTATTTATTTGACAGAGAGAGATCACAAGTAGACAGAGAGGCAGGCAGAGAGAGAGAGAGGGAAGCAGGCTCGCTGCTGAGCAGAGAGCCCGATGCGGGACTTGATCCCAGGACCCTTAGATCATGACCCGAGCCGAAGGCAGCGGCTCAACCCACTGAGCCACCCAGGCGCCCCTAAAACAATGATTATTTTGAAACCCAAGACTTACATTTAAAGCATACAACATGAAGAATTTGGTTGGAAAAGGAAAAGTTGGGAGGGACTTTTGCTGGAAATTTGAAAAAACTCAATGTAGATCTTCATTTCATAATAGTTGTGAAAAATAGAAAATTGATTGAGTGTGAAAAATAAAAATCCATGTCTTTCTCTCTTTCCCCCCTCATATATCAGAATTAATACATTCCCCCCAAAGTATGCATTATTCCAAAATACAGGCCATTTGCAATTTTTATTTACAAATGAAATACAGGTCTTCTTACATTGCTCATTATTGATTAAATGCACTTTGTTAAATTAAAATATTTTAATTTTGTTACACATACATTCATCCAGGGAAGAAAAAAAAAAAAAAGAAATGGATGCTTCATCCCCTCTTATGATTGCTTCTTTTTTCCTAGTTTGCCAAAGGAGGGAAACATGAAGGATGAAACTTAGCAAGATCAGACAGAGCAGCCGTCTTGAAATCAGATGGGAAAGAGCAGGAGCACACAACGACGCTGGTCCCCATATCGCTAAGCTGCTGGTATATATCCACCACCGCCTTCCAGGTTCCGTGTCACGTGAACAACATAAAACCTTATCTTTTTAAGCCACTGTCAGAGTCTCTGTTGCTTAAAATTGAAAAACCTTTGTAGCCGACGAAGAATCAATAAAAGTATTTTTCGGGTACACTAGCAAAGGGGGTCCAAAGATGGGAATTACATGAAGTCGAAAGGATGAGGAAAGGCCTTGAGGAAGCCTTGACTTTGTGACGGTCATGAAAGGTTGGGATACGGCAGGGGAGTACATTTCAGGTAGAAATTATGCTACACAAAAACTGTGCAAAAACGTAAAAAACATTGTTTTTATTAAGTCATCTGTCCTCAAAGTCATTTTGCTTATAGTTTTATTTAAGGCTAATATTTAATTTATATATTTAATGCTATCAAGTATGAATACAATTTCAGTAATTCCTATGATACCATAATAATTGATTTTGCTATTTGGGGAAAAATCTCCCCCAAAGTATAAGTAATGAAACATTTTGCAATTTCAAACTTCACACAAATTGTCTTTCAAAAGCTGTTTTAAGTAACCTATATTTATTACAGTTTTTTTTTTGTTTTTCTTTCTTCCCTGTTTTTTTTGAACTATAGAAACAAAAACAGTTTAATCCCATTTAATCATGATAAATTATTATTTACTAGTAAATTAAACTATTGGTAGCCAATGATTCATTGCAACCTTTATAAACTGATTATTACATATATTCTAAAAAGAAATATAAATGAGCTCCTTGCGTCTGCATATATATATGGGCATCATAATTACAGAATTGTGGAGTCTTAAGGACAAAGCAGTATGTGAGAGCTCTGATCCTAACCAGCCCAGGATGAAGCTGCTAATTAAAAAACGAAACTTACTACAAAAAAAAAAAAAAAAAAAAAAAAAAAAAGAATCCTATCCCAGCGCAAGGGAATGCATTTTAACCAGTTGTTTATTAGATCCGAATATTTTTGCCCAGCATGGGCAAGTTCATTCAAAGATGCTAACGAAAGCCAGCTGTTCTTGTAAAAAATGAGAACTCTACAAATCTGATTTAAGGGTGAGGATGATTAATTTGGTTATTTATTTAAAGTGTAAGAACACTATAGATAATTGCTGTTAGAGGGAAAGATTTATTTTTATTTTCTGAAACAATGTCCAAATAGATAATTTTGGAATTTCCCCAATTGTACATTGTCAGACTTCTGCAAGTTTCCTAATTCTGCAATAAAAATAACCACGAATACTTGATGCCAAGGTATTAAGACCAGAAAATCTGTTATGTGTCTCAGCTTTCCCAAACCAATTAAATAGTCCTGAGTTATTTTAGTAGGACTTAAATGCTAAGATGAATTATACAGGAAAACTAAACTGATGCATAAGGACCTCCGTTACAACTATGTATTTTTAATGTTCTGAATCGTTCAAAACAAACGTAAATTCCTTGTGCAGAGTAGTTACAAAATGATATGTGAAGTTCTTTTTAATACAACTCTCTCTCTAAAAGGTCACTTGCTGGAAAGATATTTAATTTTACTGTTAGCTAATGGGAATCTAAAACAAATGTGAAAACAGCTATGCATTTGATTTTGCCATTTTAAATTAGTATGTATTTTAAATGCTCAATTCATAGAACATACACAGATATTTATATAGGTATATAGGTACACATACAAGTATATACAGGATGTATATAAATACACACATACATATATATGCGCATATATATTGGTTTTATTGTCCCTTCATAGCTTTTTAGGAAGCTGATCTACTTATGGCTAAAACACACTAGTGTCTTGGGATCTGCAAGTATTCATGACTCTCAATAGTATCCCGGGGTCAAAAACTAATTTATTTTACTTTTAAAAATAACTTTAAGCTTCTGAAGATTATCCGTATTATCCTGTATCTGTTACGTATTGAATCCCATTCAGCAAACACGCAGACAGCACGGGTCTGTCCCTACAGACACATCCTTCTCCAACCTCCCTGACTCCCCAGCTTACCTACCACATATGCACTACCTTTTTAAACAAGACCAAGGAATTACAGCTTGGTTTTTTCCCCAAAATTTCTTTGCAAACAGACACAAACCGCCCATGTTCTGGAGTGAAGCGGGCAAACCTCTCGACATTTTAGCCAATGACAGAAGCAGTCTCTTCTGCCCAGGAGAGAAGCGGCGGCTTTTCTGGGCACCCCTGGCCGACAGGTGTGGACGCGGCCAGGCAGAGCGAGTCCGGCGGGAGCTGAACCACCCCCGCACACACACCCACCGACAGACACACCGCTCCCTCTCTTTCTGTCCTTTAGGCGGCCGTGTGGTTTTCGTGATCCGGTCCATGGGTCGAAACTGAGCTCAGTATAAAGGAAGGAGAACTTCATTCTTGAATGAAACTTTGGCACCTATAGAGTTTAGGCAAACATTTCTAAGCTTTTCCTGGTCAATCAGAATAACTACTTTTCTGTTTTCCGTCATACACTATAACAACTTCTTCTTTTTTTTTTTTTTTTTTGGTCATTTTCATCATTACTCCCTCTTTAGTGAAAAGTCCATATTCCATATTATCATCCATTTTCTTTCTTTCGTTCTTTCTTCCTTTCTTCCTTTCTTTCACTTTATTTTTTAAGAGTGGTTTTAGGTTCACAGCAAAACTGAGCAGAAGATGCAGATTTTCCCTATGCCGCCTGTCCCCACACGTGCACATCCTCCCCCACTATGAGTGTCCCTCACCAGAGTTTTACAACTAATGAACCTACATTAATACATCATTATCATCCAAAGTCTACAGTTTACATTAAGGTTCATTCTTGGTATTGTATAAAATATATAATGGTATTTTAACCCTCATACCTATACAAGTTATTCCCCATTACAGAAGGAATTTTTTATAAATACAGATTTTAGAAACTAATTCTTAAAGTCAAGTTAGCCATAATAAAGTCTTTTCAACTCGCAGTAGATTCACAAAAATTCACATAGGTATTGCCAATAATCTGCTTTCAATGCCTCAACTTTTTTGACAATTAACTGGCAAGCTTAGTATTTGAGGTTTTGTTTTGGTTTTGATTAATTTTGCTTGTATTTGCTTTTAAGCAATGGAATAAAAATGCCCAAGTTGAAATAATATTTTACTAAATTATTTGTTTAATTGAACTGACAAATTCAATCATGACCATGATATCAAGTACAATACAAAGTGCCCAGACTGAAAATTAAATTTTCTCAGACATATGGAAATTCAGAGAATGTAACTATTCTCATGCATTGTCTACATCCAGCAGAACAGGCATATCATCAGTAACGTGCCCTCATCAGACAAGAATGTAGTCTACGGCCATACCACCCTGAACGCGCCCGATCTCGTCTGATCTCAGAAGCTAAGCAGGGTCGGGCCTCGTTAGTACTTGGATGGGAGACGAGAATGTACTACCATAGGACATATTTGAGTCACCCAAAACCATAGTGTGCTTTTGAAGCTTTGAAAACATGGAACTTTATAGAATAATATTTATGTTCCTAAATGATGTGTAAGAAGGTGAGGCTCTTGAGTGGCACGCCGTAATTGTTATTTAGGTTTCTGAGCTTGTTCAGATGTCTATCATCTTCTACAAGGATCGGCAGAGAAGGTAGACTGAATAGACAGTACCCTGCCGCCTGGTCAGGCAGACCGTCAAGTGGTCTAATTTGGTCTTCAGAACTCCTCTTCCTTCTGCTTGACCCTCTGTAAGTGTATCCCCCCAACATATGCCTTCCAAGTACACCCCATAAACTTCCCCACTACTAACCAGACTCTCATCCTTCAGCTAACCCTGTTTCAGACAATGACGGGACAGACTCACTTTCATGTATAAAAAGCTGACAAAACTTCATTTGTCATCATTCCTGAGTTATGATTTTAGTCAAACAACAAATAAGCAAAGAATGAGTAGTTAATTTTCTAATGTCAAGAGCTTGGTAAGTGAAGACAGTGTTTTTGCAGGATGACAGGGAGTGAGGCAGCGGGGGTGAGGGAGATATTCAAAGCAAAAGGGATAGGAGAAACTTAGTAATCTCAAATTATTTTCAGAATTGCTGTAAATACTCATATAACTTGGCCAGGTGAAACATTTCCACATAAACTCCGACTGCTAGTATTTGCTCATATCAAGTAGCAGAACAGCAGTCCAGCTTACAGCTTGATAACTTAGGCCAACATGACATACAAGATTCAATTCATCCGAAGTCACCCCCAAGTTCCTGGGACCTAGAGAAAATACTTGGTTGTCCCTGCCCCCGGGTGTTGGGCTGTCATCTCTCCCTCTATCCCTGCTTCACTCCCCCAGCCTCGACACACATCATTCTTTGGCTCCTACACAAAAGAAAAGAATTCCATTTTCTCATCCCACTATTAAAAGAACGAAAATAGTAATTTATAGCAATTTGTAGGAACACGATGTGAAAATAGGGCAGCAAAATAGGAGGATGATTGCCATAAGAGTATTAAAGTGTCCCAATACGACGAGATTGTTTGCTAAATCCTTCCAGCACTCCATGAACTGCGCGAAGGAAAACTTCCAAAGTAACGTTGGCCAAAATTCCAGTTCCCGTCTGACAATGGACACAGAAGCAGCGTAAGTTGTAAGCACCAGGCTTGACAACACCTCTGCACTTAATGATAGACGGTCTCCTAGGGCTGCTCAAGGTCCACGTTTTCAACCATGAACATGACAGGTTACTGCAATTTTAGGTTGTATTGTTACGTGGTTTTCTTTCTCTTTCTCTTTCTTCCTTTCTTCCTTCATTCCTTCCTCCCTCCCTCATTCCCTTCCTCCTTTCCTTTCTTTCTTTCTTTCTTTCTTTCTTTCTCTTTCTTTCCTTTCTCTCTTTTTCTTTCTTCCTTTTTTTCTCTTCCTTTCTTTCCTGAAAATATTTTCTATCACCTCAACCCAGTGGCTCTCCAGTGACCCGTACTGCAATGTGTTTCTCAGGAGAGGCCACGTAAACAGGGACAAGAGTTTCCTGAGATCCAAAGGACTTACAGGGGAAAGGACAGTTGCTATGACTGGGCAGGAAGTTTTAGTTGTTTTGGTTTTTTAAGGATTTATTTATTTATTTTGAGAAAGAACACAAGTGGGAAGGGCAGAGTTCCCTCCTGAGCATGGACCCAATGTGGGGTTCGGTCCCGCAACCCTGAGATCATGACCAAGAGCTGGACACTCCCTGTGCCACCCAGGAAGCTTTAAAATCAGCTATATTCGGGGGACTCTAAAGAGTTCTCTCTAAACCCGAGCCAGTCCATTTTCATGAAGGAGGTTATCACAGGTTAAAGGTTAAGAATTCATCTGAATCACAGATGGGACAGATCTCCCTGATACAGTAAATAAAGACATCTTTTTTCTAACACAAGAGAGAGCTTTTAACTCACAACTTCATGGATCAAATTAAGAAAAATTCTAAATCTTAATAAGCTAGAATAAAGTGCCTTATATAGACTAACAGAAAAAACAAGCAAACAACAAAATAAAAACAAAAAATTGGACTGTATAATACTTAGAAGGAAGCATAGGGCAGCAGAAAGAGCTACAGATAGGGAAGAGGAAAGGGGGTTCTAATTGCTAGTGACCCATGTGGCCTCAGACAAGTCACTTGACTCTCCATGACGTTGTTTCCTCAATCTGTACAATAAGTGGGCCATGTTTGAGGATCATGGCTCTCTTACTGTTTTAGCACTTTGTGGCACTAAGACTAGAATAATTGAATTAAACATCCTATATGTGTTACATTTCTACTGCTATATAACAAATTATCACAAATTTAGTAGCTTAAAACAACTCATATTTATTATCTCACAGTTTTCCCGGATCAGGAGTTCTCCAAGGCTTTGCAAGGCTACAATCAAGGTGTTGACCAGCATTTTGTTCTTATCTTGAAACTTGGCTGGTGATCCACTCCCAATCTCACAAGGTTGTTAGCAGCATTGAGTGTGTGTGGTTGTAGGGCTGAGGGCCCTGGCCTCCTGCTAGCTCCCACTATCAGCTCCTAGAGTCGCTCACAATTCTGTGCCACATGACCTCTCCATGGGCCATCTGATAACACAGCAGCTTGCTTCTTCAAAGCTAAAAGGGAGAAAGAAAGATCCTGGTAGTAAGATGGAGTCTTGTATAATATAATCACAGATGTAACATTTCATCACCTTTTCCATATTCTGTTGGCTAGAAGTTGGTCATAGGTCCCACCCATGCTCAAAGGGAGGGGATCACACAACGGCATGACGTGGGTTATGGGGACCACTTTAAAGTTTGTCTGTCACATTTTCATATTTTTTCCTACACTCAATTCTTCAGCAGAACTGTGAACTAACAATTAAAATATACTCCAAGTTTGCCCTTTTCATAACCTCCATTTCCACCCCCAACTTCCCTAGTCTGCTCTCATTTTCTCTCATTTATACTATCGCAACAATCTCTTAACTTGTCTCTCTTTGTCTCCTCTTGCCCTATTCGCTTACCACCTTGCCCACATGACCTGGCTCCTGACCTCTTCTGTGATCTCATTTTCTACTCCTCTTCCCCTTTCATCACTCCACTTCTGCTACCACCAAGCCCATTCCTACCTCAGGACCTTTGTAAATATTCTTTCTTCTGATAGAAATCTTCTTCCCTCAGATCTTTACCTGTCGGTTCTGTCTCCTCATCCATTCCCTGCTCAAATGCCACTTCTTCAGAGACCTTCTCTAATGACCTTATTTAGCTAACCCCTGCCTATTACAGGCATTCCCTGTCTTATTACCCTGCTTTATTTTTTACACAACTTAGGATGAACGAAATGTGTGTTTTAGTCTAGTGTCCTCCACTAGAATGTAATGTCACGAGGGCAAATCACTGTATATCAAACATGATGTCATAAATAAAATATATATATAAAATATAAAACATGATGTCATAAATATAAAATAAAGAAAAAATGCAACAACCAATGAAACAAGATGAAACCAGAGAGGGAGACAAACCATGAAAGACTCTTAATCTCAGGAAACAAACTGAGGGCTGCTGGAGGGGAGAGGGATGGGAGGGACAGGGTGGCTGAGTGATGGACAGTGGGGAGGGCATGTGCTACGGTGAGCGCTGTGAATGTGTAAGACTGATGCATCCCAGACCTGTACCTCTGGAAAAAACAATACATTATGTGTTAACAAAATAAATAAACAAAATAAGTAAATTTTTAAAAAAGAAATTGGGAGGAAAATGGAAAAAACCAAACTTAAAATTTTTAAATTGAATAAAGTTGGCTATCTGATAATTTTAATATATTGTCCTTAATTCTTACAATTGCCATGGATGAATGATAGCTTTATCAATAATTGCCACCTATTCATGTGCAGGTTTTTGGAGAGCACTCTCTTATTTGATCAACTCAATACCAATTGTTTCCACTGAAGGAGCCTCTACTCTGAGTCTAAATATGTGGTGAGTGCTTGGGGCACAGATATTTTGAGCAACAGATTTAAAAAGAACTCCTATGTCTTCCTTCAAGATATACAGAAGACAATGATTCAGGGATTAGGAGGAAACACCTCTTTTTTATTAGAAACTCCCCAAATCAGCCATTTCCATCTTTGATATGCACTGGAGGTGGCATATGATGAAAAGAACATTGGTCCAGAAGCTAAGAGACTTAAATTCTAGACCAAATTCTGCTGTAAGTACAGCAATTTAAATCATCATTTATTGCTTTAGGCCTCATTTTCTCATCTATAAAATGACAGAGTTTAGCTAGATGACTTCTAAAATTCTCTCTATTAAAATTTTTGAAATCTATGGGTTCCACCAATCTATAAAATTCTATAAAAGGGTAAATATTGAGTTGTGCTATTCAGAAGAAGCCTGTTCAACTGATTACAGCACCCATAGAAAAAAAGGGAGGGGCACCTGGGTGGCTCAGTGGGTTGGACCGCTGCCTTCGGCTCGGGTCATGATCTCGGGGTCTTGGGATCGAGTCCCGCGTCGGGCTCTCTGCTCAGCAGGGAGCCTGCTTCCCTCTCTCTCTCTCTCTCTGCCTGCCTCTCTATCTACTTGTGATCTCTCTCTGTCAAATAAATAAATAAAATCTTTTAAAAAAAAGAAAAAAAGGGAAATTACCAAGAACAGTAACAGCAAGAATGGTTCATCCTATTCCTTTGAAATTATGTTCACTGTCTTCCCATTAACAGTCTTGACTATTATGGTGTTGACATTTGTCTTTCAGACTAATCATATATGTTCTCACCCACATAATAAACACCTGAGCCAAAGGAAGAGTAGTTGTTTCAGTTATCATATCATATTCTAAAAGCTCCTTACTACAGCTACCTGGTTTAGAATTCTGACAGTAGAGAGGAAAACTTTCTTTTACACATTCCACAAAATATTTGTTAAGACAGAAAACATATTTACCAATACAAGTTAATGAACTTGGATAATGTGACAGGGCTGCTTAGAAGTCTTGAAGAATCTGCTAATTTTCTAGTAGTGACATGTCATTTGTATACCTAGCACTTCAGAGTAATTCCATATGCCGTGTTATTTTTGCTCTTATTTATAAAATGTTACTGTTCGAGGTCATTTGTAGTCTATAGTAAAACGATGCATGATATTTTAATTAAAGTTATAATAGAAAGTTAATTAAAATTATTTAATAGAAAGTAATCATTGTCTTATTTTTATGGGTTCCCTGGTATCCATGTGAATTAAAGAAATGTTGTCCTAAAAAAAATTATCCTTCAATTTGCTATGCTTAAGACACTTAAAGTTGGAACAATCATAAAAACAACCATGGGTAGTTAATCAAACATAAAACTATTAAATCTGGCCTTCTACTTGATGATAGGGCTGTCGTTTGACATAAATAATAAATATTATAAAAACGCACAGGAGGGAGAGAGGCTGGGAAGATGGCAGAGCAGGAGGACCCTAACCTTACCTTGTCCCCAGATGCAATCAGGTAACACTCACACTGGTATAAATAACCCAGAAAAGTTATAAATAACCCAGTAAGTATAAATAACCCAGTATATAATTATTATGGGTATAAATAACCCAGAAAGACTGACAAAACAAACTCCACAACTAAAAGTAAAGAAGAGGCCACATCGAAGAGGGTAGGTAGGGCAGAGACATAGTGGGGAGCCCTGGGCCATCTGTAGTTGGGTGGGGGCTGGGGGTACCAAGAAGGGTGAGAAACAGATTATCACACCAGGGAGCTTACAGGGGGAAGACAAATCCTCACAACCTTTGGATTTCAAATCAAGAATATCCAAATTTCATGAGTTCTCACAACCAACAGGACTTAAAGCCTGGAAATTTATTTATTTATTGAGAGAGCATGATGTACAAGCAGGGATGGGTGGTTGAGGGAGACGGAGAGAGAGAACCTGATATGGAGCTTGATCTCATGGCCCGAGTCATGACCGATCTCAGGACTTCAGTTCATGACCTGAGCTGAAACCAAGAGTCAGATGCTGAACCAACTGAGCCATTCAAAGCCTGAGTAATGTAATCAAGGAGAAAAAAATATGCAAAATGAGAATAGACTTAGGGAACTCAGTGACTCCATCAAGTGTAATACCATTTGCATTATAGAAATCCTAGAAGAAGAACAGAATAAAAAGGGGCAGCCATTATTTCCTCAAACTTAATTAATCTGGGGAAGCAAACAGATATCCAGATCTGGGAGGCACAGAAATCCCCCATCAAAATCAACCCAAGGAGGTCCACACCAAGACGCATAGTAATTAAAATGGCAAAAGGGAGTGATAAAGAAAAAATTTTGAAGGCAGCAAAACAAAAGAAGACAGTTACATACAAAGAAAACCCCAAAGGGCTGTCAGCGGATTTTTCAGCACAAACTTCGAAGGCCGGAAAGGAGTGGCACGATATATTCAAAGTGCTAAAAAGGGAAAAAATCTGCAGCCAAGAATATTCTATTCAACAAGGCTAACATTCAGAACAGAAAGAGAGATGAAGAATTTCTCACATAAACAAAAACTAGAGTTCATGACCACTAAATCAGCCCTACAGGAAATGTTAAAGGGAACTCTCTGAGTAGAAAGTGAAGACCATAGTAAAAGTATGAAAAGTAAGAAATACAAAACAGTAAAAATAAGTATATCAGTAAAACCACTCCAGGGATTCACAAAATAAAAGGGTGTAAAATATGGCACCAAACACTTAAAACATGGTTGCGGGGTTAGTAAAGAATGAGTTCAAGCTTAAGCAACCATCAACTTAATATAGACTGCTCTATATAGAAGATGTTATATACAAACCAAATGATAACCACATATTAAAGACCAGCAAGAGATATGGAAAGAATAAAGAGAAAGAAACCCAAGTATATTACTAAAGAAAGAAAGCAAGAGAAGAAAGGATCAAAGAAAAACTACAAAAACAACCACAAAACAAATAACAAAATTACTATAAAAATATATCAATAATTATTTTGAATATAAATAAATTAAATGCTCCAACCTAAAGTCATTGGGTGATAAAATAGATAAAAAACAAAAGATCCACTATATGCTGCCTATAAACGACTCATTTCAGACTTAGACACCTGCAGATTGAAAGTGAGGGGATGGAGAAACATTTATCATGGAAATGGATGTCAGATGACAGCCAGGGTAGCAATATTTATATTAGACAAAATAGACTTTAAAACAAAGACTGTAAAAAGAGACAAAGGGGGACACTATATAACCATAAAGGGGGTAATCCAACAAGAAGATATAAAATTACAAATATTTATGCACCCAACACAGGAGCTGCCAAATACAAAAATTGTTAATAACAAACATAAAGGAACTAATCAATAGTTACACAATAATAGTAGGGGACTTTAATACCCCATTTACATCAATAGACTGATTATCTAAACAGAAAACTAACAAGCAAACGGTGGCTTTGAATGACACACTGGACCAGATGGATTTAACAGATATATAGATATCAATGTAATTAACAGAACATTCCATCCTAAACCAGCAGAATACACATTTTTCAAGTGCACATGGAATATTCTCCAGAGTCGATCACATATTAGGTCACAAAACAAGTCTCAACAAATTCAAAAAGATTAAAGTCATTCCAGGCATCTTTTCTAATCATGATGTTAAGAAACTACAAAATAGCCATAAGAAAAAATCTGGAAAGGGAAAACATACATGGAGAATAAATACCATGCTATCACACTACAAATGATCAACCAAGAAATCAAAGATGAAATTTAAAAATGCATGGAGACAAGTGAAAGTGAATATGCAACAGTCCAAAAATCCTTGGAATGTAGCAAAAGCTGTTCTAAGAGGGAAGTTTATAGCAATACAGGCCTACCTCAAGAAGAAAAAAAAGAAAAAAAAAAAAAACCCTCAGATCAACAACCTAACCTAACACCTAAAGGAGCTGGAAAACAAGAACAAACAAAAACCAAACCAGCAGAAGGAAAGAAATAATAAAGATTAGACCAAAAATCAATAATATAAAAACTAATAAAGCAATAGAACAGAGTGATGAAGGGGTGCCTGGGTGGCTCAGTTGTTAAGCACCTGCCTTTGGTTCAGGTAATGATCCCAGGGCCCTGGGATCAAGCCTGGCATAGGGCTCCCTGCTCAGCGGGAAGCCTGCTTCTCCCTCTCCCACTCCCTGCTTCCATTCCCTCTCTCCCTTTCTCTCTCTCTCTCTGTGCCAAATAAGTAAATAAAATCTTTTTAAAAAGAACAGATTGATGAAACCAGAAGCCGGTTCTTTGTGAAAAATCAGCAAAAATTGATAAACTTCTAGCCAGACTCATGAAAAAAAAAAAAAAGAGAGAGGATTCAAATAAACAGAATCAGAAACAAAAAAGCAGATATAACAATTGATACTACAGAAATACAAAGGCCTGTCAGAGAATAATTATATGCCAGCAAATTAGACAATCTAGAAAAAATGGATAAATTCCTACAAACATATAACTACAACCAACCAAAACTAAAGCAGGAAGAAATAGAAAACTTCAGCAGATCAATTACTAGCAATCAAATTGAACCAATAATCAATAACTACAAACAAACAAAAGGTCCAGGACCAGATAGTATCACAGGTGAATTCCACCAAATATTTAAAGAAGATAAATACTTTATCTTTAAAGAAGAAGAAATACCTATTTGTTCTCAAACTTTCCCCAAAAACAGAAGAGGAAGGAAAACCTCCAAATTCATTCTATGAGGCCAAATTCTATGATACCAAACCCAGACAAAGATACCACAAAAGAAAGGGAACTATAGGCCAATATTTCTAATGAACATAGATACAAAAATCCTCAACAAAATACCAACAAATTGAATCCAACAATATCTTAAAAAATTATTCACCACAAAAAAGTGGGATTTATTCCTGGAATGCAAGGGATGTCTAATACTCACAAATCAATCAATTGAATACATTACATTAAAAAGAGAAAGGATAAAAACCATATGATCACTTCAATAGATGTAGAAAAAATATTTGAAAGGACATGATCCATTCATGATAAAAACCTCAACAAAATAGGTTTCCAGGAACCATACATCAACACAATGAAGGCCATATATGAAAACCCACCCCTAATATCGTATTCAATGGTTAAAAAGTGAGAGCTTTCCCCTAAAGTCAGGAACAAGACAAAGATGTCCACTCTCGCCACTTTTGTTTATTAAATTTTTAAAAGATCTTATTTATTCATTTGTCAGAGAGAGAGAGAGAGAGTGCACAAGCGGGGGGAGTGGAAGGCTGAGGAAGCAGGATCCCTACCAAGCAAGTAGCCTGGTGTGGGACTCCAGCCCAGACACTGGGATCATGACCTGAGCTGAAGGTAGACACTCGGCTGATGGAGCCACCCAGGCATCCCTTACTCTCACCACTTTTATTCAACATAGTACTAGAAGTCATAATCACAGCAGTCAGACAATAAAAAGGTATAAAAGGCATCCAAATTGGTAAGGAAGAAGGAAAACTTTCACTATTTGTAGATGACATGATACTCTATATAGAAAACCCTAAAGACTACACCGAAAAAATTACTAGAACTGATACATGAATTCCTTAAAGTCGCAGGATATAAAATCAATGTACAGAAATCCATTGTATTTCTATACACTAATAATGAAGCAAAAAATTACAAAAACAATTACACCAAAAATAGTAAAATACCTAGGAATAAACTTAACCAAGGAGATGAAAGAACTATAGTCTGAAAACTATATAAACATTGAAAACAATAAAACATTGATGAAAGAAATTGAAGCTGACACAAAGAAATGGAATAACATTCCATGTTCATGAATTAGAAGAACAAATATTTTTAAATTGTCTATCCTACCCAAGTGATCTATAATTTTAATGCAATCCCTATCAAAACACTAGCATTTTTCAAGCACTAAAACAAACAATCCTAAAATTTGTATGGAACCACAAAAGACCCCGAAAAGCCAAAGCAATATTGAAAAAGAAAAGCAAACCTGGAGGCATCACAATTCTGGACTTCAAGTTGTATTACAAAGCTGTGGTAATGAAGATAGCATGGTACTGGCACAAAAACAGACACATTGATCAATGGAATAGAACAGAAAATCCAGAAAGGGACCCACAACTTTATGGTCAATTAATCTTCTAAAAAGGAGTCAAGAATATACAAAGGGAAAAAGACAGTCTGTTCGACAGATGGTGTTGGGAAAACTGGACATCTAGAAGCAGAAGAATGAAACCAGATCACTAAGTTTCACCACACACAAAAATAAACTTAAAATGTATTAAGGACCACATCTGAAACTTGAAACCATAAAAATCCTTGAAGAGAGCACAGGCAGTAATTTCTCTGACATTGGCCATGGCAACATTTTTACAGATATGTCTCCTGAGGCAAGGGAAGCAAAAAAAATAAACTATTAGGACTGCATCAAAATGAAAAGCTTTGGGATACAATCAGCCAAACTAAAAGACAACCTAGTGAATAGGAGAAGATATTTACAAATGACATATCTGATAAAGGGTTAGTATCCAAAATACATAAAGAGCGTATACAACTTAACACCTGGAAAAACAAATAATTCAATTACAAAACGGGTGAAAGACATGAGTAGACATTCTCCAAAAAAGATATCCAGATGGCCAACAGACACATGAAAAGATGCTCAACACTGCTCATCATCAGGAAAATACAAATCAAAACTATGAGATATCACCTCGCACCTGTCAGAATGGCTAGAATCAAAAACACAAGAAACAAGAGGTGTTCACAAGGATGTGGAGAAAGGGGGGCTCTTTTGCCCTTTTGATGAGAATGCGAACTGGTGTAGACACTCTGAAAATAGTAGGGAGGTTCCTCAAAACTTAAAAATAGGACTACCCTATGATCCAGCAATTGCACCATGAGGCATTTACCCAAAGAATACAAAAATACTAATTCAAACGATACATGCATCCAACGTTTATAGCAGCATTGTCTATAATAGCCAAATAATAGAAACAGCTTAAGTGTCTACCAAACTGATGAATGGATAAGAAGATACGGCATATATATGCCATGGGATATTACTCAGCCATAAAAAAGAATGAAATCATGGCACCTGGGTATTTCAGTCGGTTAAGTGTCTGATTTCTGATCTCAGATCAGATCTTGATCTCCGGGTCATGAGTTCAAGTCCCATTTTGGGCTCCAAGCTGGGTGTTTAGCCAACTTAACAAAATTTAAAAAAAAAAAAAAAAAGGAAAGAAAGAAAGAAAGAAGAAAAAGAAATTTTGCCATTTACAACAACATGGATGGAGCTAGAGAGTATTATGCTGAGCAAAATAAGTCAGTCAGAGAAAGACAAATACCATATGATTTCACTTATATCTGGAATTTAGGAAACAAAACAAACACAATGGTGGAATCAGGAAAGAAAGAAGAGTGGAACAAAGAAACACACTCTTATTTATAGGGAACGAACTGATGGTTACCAGAGGGAAGGTGGGTGGCGTAAGGGGGGAAACAAGTTACGGGGATTAAAGAGTACACTTGCCATGTGAGCAGTGAGTAATGTACAGAATTGGTGAATCACTGTATTATACACCTCAATCTAATATAAAACTGTATGACAATATGCTGGGATTGAAATTAAAAACAGTAAAACACACATACAGAGGAAATAACAAAGACTGACAAAATCCGGCAGACAATGCAGAAACAATGCTTATTGAAAAAATAGAATAAACTTGCTTTGTTTGTTTTGGTTTTTGTTTTCGTTTCATTTTTTTATTTAAATTCTACTTAATTAACATATAGTGTAACTTGGCATCACGAGGAGAACTTAGTGATTCATCACTTACATACAACACCCAGGGCTCAACACAACAAGTGCCTCCTTATTAATACCCATCACGCGTTTAGTCCATCCCCCGCCCACTTCCCCTCCAGCAACCCTGTTTATTCTCTCTTAATAGTTCTCTGTTAATAGTCTGTTACAGCTTGCCAGCTTTGCGCTTGGAAAACAATTCTAAGAAAATAAACAGAAAGGCAATAATTTTATTTCTCCATCTCCAAATATTTCATTACTGTTTCATTGGGGTTACTAATTCATTCAAAATGACTGGAGGTTTTGTAAGGTTGAAAAATGTATATAGACCATCCCGTGAGGATTGATGTTAAAGACTAGAAGACCACATTCCCCTGGAAACTGCTTGAATCTGGCAATCACATGCTAATGAGTAACTAGAACAAAGTAGGGACATAGGAGGTCTCAAAGGAAAAAGCAAGAAAAATTACACACAGAATAGTTTCCCAGGTAATTTAGACAAAAGAGAAAGAAAGAGAAGGGGATGGATGTTGGGGAAGAGAGTAAACATGAACCAACCAGGCTGGAAAGACTTGTGCTGGTGGTGAGAAGTGATGCGGGACAGAGGCATGTTTAATCTGTATCAGGTGAGTAGGTGCCAGCTTCCATCTTCCTTCATTTTGCATATGTATTCACAGATTTGTAAATGAAAATGTAAGAGAGAGGTTCTTTCCGGAGCATCATTTAGAACTGGTTCATTCATTGCATGGAATGATTGTAGAACACTCTAAAAGGCTAAGATTGCATATCCTCATCAAATTAACATGTTCCCAACTCCCTCCAAAGGCATTGAGCCCTGTTTTTACGGGAACAATGCTAAAGCTGGGCATGGGTTGGGACCCTTCTGTGAGGATATGGTTAATCTCAGGAATTCACTGTGATCACGTGCCCCAGGGTATCTGGATGTTAATATTACTTTGAAAGCTCTCAAACTTGCTACTTTAAACCCCTGATCACTTTCTACCTTCTAAGTAGACCTAGAACTTGTTTCTAGACAAAAGGTACCGCTCCCAAGAGTTATTACTTACATAGCTACATGGTAATATGAGGAAATGTGCTTCATCTTTCTCTAGGGTCTAGAGTCCAAGGCCTGGAGATGCCCAGGGTGAGGGTGAACAGGCCCCTGCTCTAAGAAACCTGAGACCAAACCACTCAACCGATCTTTGGGTTCATGTTCATGCCAGTGAACTCACGGTTTCCCTGTGTTTCTGAGAAGAGCTGAGGGGAGCAACAGCAGTGTTCCTTTCCAGAACCACAGTGTGGTGTGAGCAGAGGTTCTGAGGTCGACTGAGGCTGGGGGAGCAGAGACCTTCATACGGGCCACTGCTGGTGCAGCAGGGGCGCGAGGTTCTTGTCTCACGGAATAGAAGAATGAATCTCACGGACAAAGGAGAGCGAGCAAAGCCAGAGAGTTTTACTGAGATACAGAAAAAGCTCTCCGGAGTGAGATGGGTCCCAACCACGCTGCCAACCAGGGCTTTTCATCTCTGCCTTTTTCTTAGGACTTTACCAGGAAACTTGCTGGTGGTCAGCGGTCTGGAACTAGACATGACTCGTGCACACTATGTGAGAATCCGTTTCTTGTCACATCTGTGATCTCTAGATGTGTTCCGCTAGGTCTGGTTACCCTCTATCGTTAACTTCTCCTTTGAGGCCAGGTCATTTTTTGTGGCTATTTTCTATTTTCTGAGGTTACAGTGTAATTATTAGAAAAACACTTTAGCCCAGCAGTTGGGATAAGGGGATCTGGTTTTTCTTCCTTATCTGTATTTTTGTTTTGTCCCAGTGTCTGTGTCCCTGAAATACCCTCAGAGCCCAGTTGGGGCCACCATTCCTCCCATACCCAAAGTTCCATGCTTTCCCTATTCTCTGGAGAAGCAGCAGTAGAACTGTGGTATCAAAAGGCTTAAGTAGGAGAACCTGACTTCTGCTCTGGGGCACGCCTGCATGGGCGCATTCGACATTCTCCCGGCGGCACCTGCAGGGAAGGGCCTGGCAAAGATCAGACTTGGGGCAGTCAAGGACGCTGGAAGCTTGTGCCTCGACAATTTCCATAGGAAGGAAGAATTGTGACTTTGGTTTATTCACAGGCTGGTAAGACTGGGACATATAGTCTAATATTGATACCATCAGGTCTCTGTGCCTTAGTTTATCTACAAATATGGGTAAAAGTCAGGATTGAAGATTGAATTTATGTATAATTTATACAAATATAAATTTTTATATTTACATCATATTTCATATACATCATACATAAATGTATATTATATTTCTATATTATTGCTTTTATTATATATTTATTATGCATTATGTATTATACATTTACAAATTATTGAGGATCTGGCCAGAGTAAGACACCAAGAGATAAGAAGTAGGGTACAACTTTGTACCTCCCAGGGATAGCAGGAAAAAAAGGACAGAGAAATAAGAAGGAGAGGAAGAAAGGGAAAGGACAGGGGGACTGAAGAAGAAAGAACTAAGGAATGAGCAGAGAAAATATTCCCCTGACGTGTCTAGAGAATAATGGACAATTGCTAATGTTCTTGGAAACCCAGTACAGAAAGCACACTTTTAACTAGAACAATCCCATATTACACAGATAAATCCACCCCTGTGTGGGCTGGCGACACTTCATTTAATATTTTAGCTGGATTCTTATATGCACAAAAATGACGCGACTGACGGAAGCTTTGCAACGGGAGCAGCCCCAGACCATTCCAGATCAGAGTGACCACCCTGGGCCTCCACGCGAGCAGCTTGCGTTTCTAGCATCTGGACTGGCGCTGGGAGGCAGCTCGTGGGAGGGAGATGATGACTCTGCAGCCGGGGCTGCCAGAGCAAAGGCTCAGACGAACAGCAAGGCAAGCAACAGACGACGTCTCTTCCTGTCCACTGACGTCGCAGATCGCTCTTTGGGAAGGTGATGTGCTGATTCTGCCTGACCAGCCACACTGACAAAGGCTCTTGTGGCCTAGGGTCTGCCCTGCCCTATGTCCCTCCTCAGTCTCTTGGCATGAATTCAACGAGAATGCTGCTTCCGGTCTCTCTCCTCACTATACCACCCTGGCCCTCCCCCTCGCCTCCAAACCCTAGACTGTACAAATCCCATTAAACTAGAATCACATGTATTTCCCTTTTGTCATAAAATATACAAAACCATGCCACATATGAGGAAGCACCGAACTAAACCAGTTCTCTACAGTTTTAGTCAAAATTGGATATGGAGTCAAGGCTCCCAGTGAAAAGTCCTCTCCGTGTTCATGCCGAGTGGCAGAATTATTTCTATGCCATTTTCATTCTGGAAGACCTTAGTGCTCATCCAAGTAGAGCCAAAATAGGAAAAGAAAGAAAGACATCTGAGAAAGACTGGCATTTTAAGGTTGCTCCTGCGCAGGACTGTGGTCCTCACAGACACACGCTCATCCGCTGTGGGCTGAGCTGTGCCGCTGACCCTGGCCGTAGTCCTGACTCCGCGCTCCACTGACTGACTCAACCCAGACAAGAATCACAACTTTCATTGCACATGTGTTCTCTCTCTCTCACAAAACTTACATGTGAGCCCCAAGAGGATAAAGAGGTACAAGAGTCACTGTACGTGTAGCGATGCTGCAGGGAAAGGGCGTAGAGCTTCGTCTGCTGGTGTCCTCCTCCATCTCCTTGATGGTCACCGAACCGTCACAGAGTTCAAGGATAACGGTGATCTCCGAGCCATTCCTCCAAGTCTAATACTGACACGCATGCACCTACTTCGGTGGTGCAGTTAGGACGCCGCAACGCAGCCAACCGCAGAGCAATCCAGACTACGTTCCTCCTGGCCTGGGCTTCTAGGGGGAGCCTCAGGATGACACTCTGGGGTAAGAAAACTCAAAGGGGATGGAGATGAGAACAACCAATACTCAGAGGAAGACGAGGGGACCATGTGTGGGATTTAAAGAGATGATTTGATGTGTCTTTGTTTTTAAAGCTTGATGTGTTTAAAGTGTGTCTGTGGGAATACATGCATATATAAAATATCACTTGATGTTTGAGTCATTTCGTACAAACAGTAATAATTGAGATTTTTTTCAAAATTGCTCATATAACCACAATCCCCATGATCAATAATCAAATGTATAAGTGAGCAAAATCAACCGTTACTAAATTTGAGACAAGGAAGCCTTTCTTTTTCCTCTGTAGGGTAGGTGGTGTTCCTCAACGCTCCAAACCCGGGGAGAGTGCCTGTTGACTATGGGAAGTGACACATCTGGGAAACAGGAGAATGTCTGTACTTGGGGTATATCCCTGACCTAGCGGGAGTGCCAAGTGAGACTAGTGGGCTCCCTAAATTCTCGTCATAACTTCAATACGAAAAGGTACATCAGATGTGTCTATAAGGTAGCTTGGGTTAGGACTGAGGTATTTTATTTCAAATTCCTTTTCATAATTTCAAACCTTTATATGGTATCAATTCTTGGGAAAACATCCACATAACCCCCCACACATAAAAAATGGAATGGGAACCGACCTTTTTAATTTTTTTTTAGTGTAGTTGACACACGACACTACATTCGTTTCAGGTGATTCAAATCCTCTATCCTGCGCGCTGTGCTCACCATATCCGTCACCATTCGTCACTATTACAACGTCACTGACTGTCCTCCCTGTGCTGGGGCTTTCATTCATGCGGCTTATTCTCTCCGTAGCTGGAAGCCTGCCTCTCCCACTCCCTTTCACCCAGTTTGCCCATCTTCCCTCCCCGCATCCCCTCTGCCAAGCATCAGTCTGTTCTCCATATTTATAACGACCTCACCTTTGTTGTGAAGGAGGGTTATCATAATCTCACGGAAATCTAATTCAAAATCAACTCATCATGAATGTATTAGAAATCAAATCACTTATTTTTAGATCAAACATGATTCTCTGCTACTGAAATATATACGCTTATTTTGATAACATACAGACACCCTTCCTTGAGCCCTCCAAAACAACTTTTTTCAGAGGACTAAGATATTCAAAGAAATAAAAATATCTCCTAAAGTGGGAAATCAGTATGATTAATTTTGTGGCTATGTGCCAAACTTTCCATATAAAATTAGAGAAGTTACACTAGCTATACTTAAATGTTATTAATTTCATTATTAAATTTACATAAGCATATGAAGATAATGGTGCTTTTAGAATAAAATAGAAACTGATTTAAAGGAACCATGGAGATATTTTACATTTTTTTTAAAAAATCACTTTCCTGGGGTGGGCGCCGGGACAGCACGGTCAAGTGTCCAACTCTTGGTTTTGGCCGCAGCTGTGAACTTCGGGCCATGAGGTGGTGCCCTGCGCTGGGCTCTGCACTCAGTGTGGTCAGCTTGAGATTCTCTCTCCTTCTCCCTCTGCCCCTCAGGCTTGCGCTCTCTCTCACTATCTCAAATAAACAAACCTTTTTAAAAAAATTATATTTATTTATTTGAGAGAGGGAGTACACAGAGGGAGAGGGAGAAGTTGGCTCTCTGCTGAGCAGGGAGCCCAGTGTTGGGCTCGATCCCCGGACCCTGAGATCATGACCTGAGCTGAAGGCAGAGGCTTAACCAGCTGAGCCACCAGGCGCCCCATAAAAAAATCACTTCACTGAGATGATCAAAGCACGAAGCGCTGTACGTTTTGGTGTGGATAACGTCATTGGTTTGGTGGTGAGTGCACACCTGGAAACCACTGTAATCAAACCCGAGGTCTTCTGCTGGTGCACAAAGACAGTCACTAAGACATCTAGTCATGCGGCAAATAAAGGGTTTCCGTAAGAGGTGACCAAACAGGGAGACAGGAGGGCAAGCCTCAAATCCACCTCCCTGAGGGAGAAGAGTAATATTTAATATTTAAGACATTTCAGGGCCAATGAAGAAGTTCCCGGTAAGAAGCTGCAGTCGTGCTTCCCAGTCTGCAGCTGCACTTCGGGGTCCACGACCCCCTCGGACACCAGTTACACCATCACAACCAGCTCTGGCCTGAATACGTCACCTTCAAAAGTTTCTTACTGCCTTGTTGATTTCTTTATTAGGATAAAACACTCGACATACAATCTTCCGTCTCAGCAAAACTGTAAGTACACAGTAGAGCATTTTTAACTCTAAGTACTACGCTGCACAGCAGATCTCTAGTTCTCACGGACGTTGTATAACTGGGACTTTGTGCCTTTTGACCAATGCTTCCCCCTTTTCCCCACCTCCAAGCCCTGGACGTCGGCCGTCCTACACTCTGCTTCTAGGGGTTTGGCCGCGTTAGGGTCTCACGTAATGGAGTCCCTTTATCTTCCCGCACACATACCCACAGCTGTCACAACCCCCATCTCTTGAGCGCGCGGAGTTCAAATTCACCCAAATTACAGTACAGAAATAATGAGTGAATACAATCCGGCACCTAATTGACATTAACAGTGAGCTAGATTTTTTATAACTGATATTTAGTTCGGGGATGTTTCAGCCTCAAAGGTGTGAGGAAAAACACTGCAACAGTCTTTACACAGATCTGACCGTCTTGTTTGAGCATCATGAGTACATTAATAGGGACTGAGATCCAGGGACTTGGGGGAAAGAAAGCACAGAAAAGTGGATGGAATCTGAAGACCAGCTAAGTCCACTAGCTGGGACCCAAGGAGAAAGAGCCAACTGGCAAAGCCTCCTCATGGATTGTGGAGAGGGAACCCGGGGGCAGAGATTTTTGACAGGCACATTTCAAGTCCCTTAATTCTTATTAACCACCATAATCTAGTATCTGTCTCTCTTAACATGGCCTTAGAATATGAAGGAAGGATTCATTTGGGGGCTATAAAGAAGAGGAACAAGGACTGACGTAGAGTATGGTGACCAGATGGTCGGTGAGAATCAAGAACAGAGAGGACAGTTAAATAAAAAGTGACAAATGATAATGGGACAGGCAAGACTCTAGGGAAATCTCAGAATTACCCAGAAGGGAAAGGAGTTTCTTGTGGGCAAGCAAATGGGAGTTTGTGCGATTGTTATTTGGATATTGATGCAAAGGATCATCACAGGAGGCTGGAAAACATAAGGCACTCATGTTACACTGGGATTATGTGGAACATTCTACTCACAATTATGAGACTCTTCAATGAATGTGAAGTTACATTATGACTAGTGCAACTTTCTAATATATGGCAACACCTTGTTCAAACCATTCTACCTTCTTAAAGAACTGAAACCAAACATCTGGAATTGGAATCCTTACTCTATCTGTTTTGTACCTGTGTGTATCCCCACGAAATGGGACAGGAGCTCAGAAAGAGAAGGGAACTAACATTTTATTTAGGACCCACGGAGTCCCAAGGACTTATAAATATTGTCTTCATTTAATCCAGAGAAACCTTCTGAAGGAGACAATAAATCATCGTTTAAAAATCAAGAAATTAGGGCTCGGGGTTGAATGACCTGCCCAAGCTTCCGTGTTTCTCACGCTTGAGTAAAAAGAATACATCCCTTTATAAGAATCACCAGGCTCTGGGTTTCAAACACAATGATCTGAGATACAAGTTATGAAAGCACCTTATAGTTATAAATCACCACTGTAAAAAGAAAACTCGTATTTATGTAAGGGTAAACAATAGTTTTAAATATCATCATTGAACTGAAAACACACACACGCACACACACACACACACACAGCCCTCAAACACAGGGAACTGAGAAGAACGTCTTCACACCCCTAGGTGTGCACGGACTCTTGAGAAGCATTACGACTGTACCATACTCATCGTTGCAGGCATCAACAAATGGACTGAACAGTGTTCTGCACCATCGTAAGTAGAATGTCAGATGACTGAAACCCAGTTGTAAGCGTACCGTAACCACGTATGAAAATCCACATCCCTGATTTCTAGTTGTAGAGGAACTTCCACAATATAGAGCTGTGCTTTTGCAAATCTTTGTCAAAATAGGTCAGCCTCAGAAGACGAAAGTGAAGACACCTTTACACCGTGACACTTACAGGCCATTGTTTTTGGATCTGGTTTCCCCCAGGGTGCATCCCGCTCCCATGAGCATGTCCAACTGGTTTGAACAGTCTGAGCTGGCAGGCTGATCTGTCGCTCCCTCACAGTCCTACCTTGCTCTAGGCTTAGTTTAAACAAACCAGTCACAACTGGCTCTCTACGTATCTTACACTTCAAGAGCAATTTCATACACAAATTCCAGCTTTCGACTCACATGATACAAACTTAAATCTAAAAATAAACAGAATTTCAGGCTGGAATTTCCTTCATCTCAGAAACTGCACCAACCACTTCAAAAAGAAGTGATCTGGCGGTCTTCCAGGACTCCAACGTGACCCCTCTCCGCACTGCTAGGGAGAGATGTCACAGGTAAAAGCAGAAGATCGACAAGTACAGATAGAAAATACATTGTGTACGTCTTACACCAGGTCACAGTCCACGCATTCCTCCGAGACTGTATCTCGAACTTCTTCCGCAGACACTCGTTAATAATTGTTTTAAGATCTATGATACCTAGAGGTTAAATCCCACTAAACATCACCAACGAGAATCATATCTGACTGGGAAACCAGCCCCTTTCCCAGCTGGGGATTTTGTTTGCTCCCCTTTTAGACAATATAATTAACTCAAGTGGCTTGTGGACAAACCAGGTGGATTAGCCTAGAAAGTGACATTTTTAATGAGCACGTGCTGCCTGTCAGGGACCATACTGGGTGCTTTACCGGCTTATCTCATTGACTCCTCTGTAATCCCATGAAGTGGTCATTACCATGTAGTCCTAAAAGCTCCATCGCACCGAGCCAAGCACATACGCCAGGCAGCGGGACCCATAGAAGCCCTATTAGAAGGCCTCAGGAGCTACGGTACAGGAGACTATGGGCCTGTGTTAAACCATTCGCAGGAAGCACACGTTCTTAGACTGGATATTTAGTTGGTGCAGCTTGGCCAAAAGTGAAGTAGAAGGACTCGACGACCCCCTCGCTGAGTCCTCCAGACCGACCTCCTTACGGTATCGCTGCTCGGGGACGGCCCCGGAGACCCGCACTTCAGGAGGAAGGATGCACCAAGGATCTTAGGTAACTTCAAGAATGAGTACGTGATAAGAATGCATGTGATGACTTCAAAAAAATGATATAGGGGAAAGTCTAAATTGTATTTTTCCAACAGGAAAGAGCCGGTCATGACAGAAGAGACGTGAGATTTTTCTAACACAATGAGAACTGTGGTCCATAGCCCCCAAGAGTGTGTTTTCAACTGCTTTCTCTGCTGAAGGACTGACCTTCTGATTTAGGTCTTTTCCACCCCAAATGTCCAAGCGTACCCATTCAAACACATGGTATCAGCAGAAAATGAAATCCAGAGTGTACACATTTTTTTCTCTCAGTAGTAAGAGCTGAGCCAGCTGTCGTCCTGCGCCTGCTTTGGCAGGAAAACTGGAAGCGAGCAAATATGTGGGAGGGAAGGAGTGGTGTCAAGGTTCACACACTCCGCATCAGCCATCAGTGACTCCCAAGTCACACTGATTCGCATGTCAATATGGAGACTTCCCTAAAGGATTAATACTGGAAAAAGGGTTGGGTTATGCATGCTTCTCTGACCTCTTGCTAGAGAAAAGAATGAATATCAAATCAGTCCTATATGCCCTTTCATCTCTAGCAAACCTTGGGAGAGCAATTTACTACAAAAAAAAATTAATATGTATATATATATAGCTAGTATTTCTTTCTTCCCTCATTTTTTCCCTTCCCTCCTTCCTTTCTTTCTCCCTAACAGAGGCCTAAACAATAGAAGTGTCTTCCAAATAAATATGTTTGTACTTTCACGTTAAGATGAAACTAACAATTTTTTCCCTTAATGCTAACCTCCAGGCAGGGACGAGTTGTTTCTGGTTTGGGGTGTGTTTGTTTTTGACTGGTGTGAGCCTGCAGTCCTTTAGGACCTGATATCTGAGACACGTCACGGGTTACTAGATAGCGAGTCCCGGGCTGGGGGAAGGCTGAAGTTTGCGAGGCCATATCTCCTTTTTGCTTTCTGCCAGCCAGAACTTCACTTCCTGTGATTCTTTTCTAACGTGCTTTTCTGCCCTTTTGCAAGTGTTGACCAAAAATGTCAAGATTGCTGGCTATCTCAATCCCAAAATATCCATGACCTTGAACAGAACATACATGACTTCTTTCTAAAAGGGAAATGGCAGAATTGAAGGCAAACTTCTTTATACAATTTTTTCTTCCAAGGGAATAATAGTTATCTTGAAAGAACCCAGCAAAAATGTGATGCTGTACTGGGGAACCAAAATTCTAATTTTAATAAGACTCAGTTAAACCAACTGACAAATATCTACGTCACTGCTTCTGGGTTGAGTTAGACATTAGATTCCTATCATCCCTTGCCCTCTCCCCGTCTCCTCACATGTGAGCCAACTGTAACATAAGAAACTGAAATGCTTATCTCCTCGAGCAAAATCTCAGGGATAGTTGACCTTTCACCAGAAAAGACAGGCAGATCTGATGAGAGAAAGATGAGGTTGCTGCCCCCTTGGAAAAACAGAAGGCATCACACCAGAGCTGGTCCTGAAAGGATTTCGAGGTGTGTATTTGCTCCTATTTCCTTGTTGTTTCTAGTCACTCCTCGCCGCCCAGCCTAGGCCGCGGTCCCCTCCCCGCTGCCACTCAGCCTTTTCCAAAGCTGCTCTCCGGGAACACCCGCAGAATTTCGCAGTCTATGCCTCTGTGCTCAGTCCAAGCAAACCTGCTAATCTCACACGTGTACACTGAAGAGGGGTCTTATCTTTACTTGGAAACAAAGTAAAAGGAAAAGACCTTTCCTTTGTTAAGTGAACTTGTGGCCTCCTTGTGTGGGGTAGGGGCTGTAGAGGTGGTACGGCAGAGAATTCCCTGTGTCCTCTCAAGACTGACCTCCATGATTCATTTTAGATCCGGGCCCGGCAACAGCAATGAGTCTGTATAAACACGTGCCACACAATCTGCGTTTGAGAGAATTTTGTGATTTGTGACACTTGTACTTTGCAAGTTCCATTTCCCTGGCAGAGTACAAACGCCTACTAAATTGTCTTTCCTTGAAAATAATAACAGTAAATCATTTGCCTAAATGTTTTCTCAGCTGTCAGCCTCCCAACAACTTGTGAGGTGAACGGAGATGACCTTGTTTCCCAATTCTACAGATTGTGAAATCAACGCCCAGACAAGTTGAGGACCATGTTAAGGGTCAAAGATCCCAAGTATTCTCCGAAGTCTTTCCTTCATACCAGTGGTTTCCAAATGTGACATCAAAATCAGATTCTTGGATCCCGCCTCCAAGAGTCTGGCATCGGCCTGGAAATCTGCATGTTTGTAAAGGTTCTCTAGTGATGCTGGTGCTCCGGCAGATTGACCCTGGTCAGGTAATAATATCGGGCAGGTAAGTAGAGGAAACGTTGACAGTTTCCTTCAATCAATAATACGTTCAGTTGGATGGGATCCTGATTGGAACCAGACCTACAGGGAAAGACTAGTGATATAAAGTAGCGAATCCAGATTTGGAGAGGGAGCAGAAAACTGAAGATTAATTCCAAGTTTGTAGTCTAGAGTTCTGTCTTTGAAAACATTAATTCAGATTCCCCGTCCAGAGTTTCTGCTGACCCTGTTAATCCCTTACACAGAGCTAGTGCAGAAAAGCTGAGGAAGCCATTCCTTCCAGAAACCCAGACAGGCACCCTGGAGGACTGAAAGCTCTCCTTTGGTCTGCAATGTGGAGCCACTTAAAATCTGGAAGGCAGAGCACATTTTTCTTCATGCCAGTGTCTCAGCAAACACCACATTTCAAACAGCTCTTGGATCGTGTTAGATGTGAAATGCAAAGTTTTCGCTGGGCATAAGAGGCCCCCAGCACAGGGAATCACCTGCAAAGTGGCTTTTCCCATAATTTACAGGGTATCTTCAGTTCTGAGGAGAGATTTGATTGACAATAAGGGATGTGAAGTGGTTCAGTCAGTTGGGCATCTGCCTTCGGCTCAAGGCACGATCCCAGGTTCATGGGATTGAGTCCAGGTGGGCGGGCTCTCTGCTCAACGGGGAGCCTGCTTCTCCTTCTCCCTCTGCTGGCCAGTCCCCCGGAAAACTGCTCTCTCTCCCTCTCTGTCAAATAAATACATAAATGAAAATCTTAGAAAAAGAAAAAAAAGAAGAACAAGGGATGTGGCACCAGACAGCCAAGGTTCAAATCCTGGTACCATGACTTTCCGGTGTGTAAACAGATCAAGTTATTTGACCTCTCTGACCCGCAGTTTCTCCATGTCCTGGCGCTGCTGTGAGGACCATAGGCTAATCCTGGGCAGCGGCAGGCTCTTGGTAAATGCTACTTATTAGCTGTTACAATTACTATTTTTAGTTCTAAAAGGCAATAAAATAACAATATAATATTTGATGTCTCCATTTTAATGAGATGCATATAATCCCCAAATCTGTCAGTTAGTACTCTTTGGTTACAAACACTAGAAATCTAGTCTCTCTAACAGAAGCAAAAAAAGGAATTGATTGGAAGTCACGCGATAGCTCGCGGAATAGAAAGAAAAGCTGGAGAACCAGGTTGTAGTAAGGGCAGGATCCAGGCAGCTTTGGAGATCGAGATATCAGGAACGAGCTGACAGTCTCTTCAGGGCCCTGTCCTTGGGATAAATGAGCCACAGTCATTATTTCAGATGATTGTTACTCACTTAAGGCTCAAATTCCAGAGCATCAGTTGGCTTGGTTGGGAGTGAAGTGCTCATCCCCGAACCAGGAGATAATGAGACATCCTAATTGAAACTCCCGCTAGGGGTGCCTGGGTGGCTCAGTGGGTTAAAGCCTCTGCCTTTGGCTCAGGTCCTGATCTCAGGGTCCTGGGATAGAGCCCCACATCTGGCTCTCTGCTCAGCGGGGAGCCTGCTTCCTCCTCTCTCTCTGCCTGCCTCTCTGCCTGCTTGTGATCTCTGTCAAATAAATAAATAAAATCTTTAAAAAAAAAAAAAAAGAAAAGAAAAGAAACTCCCACTAATACTCCAAGGGTAATTGAGTAAAATCAAGGTATTGTTACAAGACAGAGATGCCAGGCAGGCAAAGAGGACAGATGTCCACGATCATACCATCTGGTTACATTCAAAATGGTCTTTTATATAATAGTTGGTTGGAATCGGCTTGCACTTTGCCACGGATATCAAGATATGTGATAAAGTCCTCTGGGTAACTCCAAAAGGACACCAGTTTAACGCCCAAGGTGTTAGAAACATTAATATTCTCTAGCCCAAGCTCCTCAAAGATTCTTAAACTTGACCTTAAATGTAAGACCTTCCCTTTGAACCCAGTGAGTATTGAAAGCAGGAGCTGGGAGACCACATCAACTTCGCAGAGGCTCTGGACACATTAATTCCATTTTCATACAGTAAGCAAATAGAGCCTCTCCCCTAACATAGGAGGGGGTGAGCAGGGCTGAATTCTATGCCTCACTGGAAAAATCAATAGAAGCTTCCAAAAAATATATGTAGTTTTCAGAAAGTTAAAACTTGACTCATACAGGGGCGCCTGTGTGGCTCAGTTGGTTAAGCGACTGCCTTCGGCTCAGGTCATGATCCTGAGTCCCGCGTTGGATTCCCAGCTTCATGGGGATTCTGCTTCTCCCTCGGACCTTCTCTGCTCTTATGCTCTCTCTCACTCTCTCTCTCTCAAATGAATAAATAAAATCTTTTAAAAAAACACTTGAGTTGTACATTTAAGAACTGAATATATATCAAAGGTTTTACTCAATCTGTCAATGAATGGAAAAAGCTAGGAAAATGGTGAAACTGGTATACAGAGCATTTTGAGGAACTGAGTATTTATAAACATTTTGAGGAAGAATGTTAGAATATGATTCCTAGGTTAGATATTAAACTGGTGAATGTCTTACAGGAACATGAAACCATAACCACCATAGCCTCTGGGCTGCCTTTTTGACCACAGAAACACTTGCACCTTGACTGGAAACGAACCCCTAAATCACCGTGGAACTTCCCAGGCCTGAGCCATTAACCAGCAGTGAGTGCTTAGAGCCTCAAATGCACGTGCGTTTCCCAAAGACGACTGAGGAGTCCCTGGTGGTGGGCGAGCGTGTGTGAAGTCCTGCCCTGTGTGAGGAGGAGGAGACACGATACACTCTCTAGGCTTTATTTCCAAGCTCTGGATAATTTTTCCTTTTTTAAAGATTTTTATTTATTTATTTATTTGACAGACAGAGATCTCAAGCAGGCAGAGAGGCAGGCAGAGAGAGAGAGGAGGAAGCAGGCTCCCCGCTGAGCAGAGAGCCCGATGTGGGGCTCGATCCCAGGACCCTGAGATCATGACCTGAGCCGAAGGCAGAGGCTTAACCCACTGAGCCACCCAGGCACCCTCTGGATAATTTTTCTTAACAAGGGGTGTCAGTAGGGAGCCAGGACTAAGCAGAAGCAGCAAATGGCAAGGGGAGGCCTCTGTGAGGAGATCACAGGTAGAAGAGGTCTGTGTCCAGTGGCAGGGGACAAAAGGGGAAGCCTTCCTTTATGCAAGGAGTTCCTGTATCAGGTTTCTCTAAAGAAGAACCATAATGAACATTTGTAGTGGTGACAAGTCACAGGGCATACTTCGCAAATAAAGAAGACACCAACAGCCCTGTGTGGATTACAGATTAGAAGAACTGCGTTGATTAAGATGTTTTGGTTGAATATCCTTGTTTTGTGCCCCATGCCACACAAAGTTTACTGCCTCTTAATTTAATATTTAGGTTTCTGTTTCTTTCTGGAAAGAGCAAACATTTTTCTTTCTCAGCTCTTTAGTTTTTGAAATTCCCCAAAATCAATTTCTTGTCTCTTAAGTCTTATAATTCAAGGACAAAGCAGCAGGATTCCAACAATATCTGTTTTAAAACTACCATTACAACCTCCTTGTCCTAAAACAAAAGTGTCTTCATTTTTAGGAAGTCACATTAAGAAGGACATAAAAATAGACTGGATTTTTATTTTCTAGGATTATTTTCCTCTGCTATTATTTGACACAGGGAATGGATTAGATGACCTCTATGATCCCTTTATATTATTATAGTCCCAAGGTTCTACAATAACTAGATTTCTCAAATGGTCATATAACATACTTCAGTGACAGGTCATCAAAAGTTATACATTGTGGCAGATTTCAGCAATTCACCTTTTAAATTTCCTGTTAGTGCATTTTAAAATGAAAAATATGTGTTAGAACACTTAGTACACCCTGCCAGTTAAATTATGAGCACCTTTAAGAGCTGGGATCCTGCCATCTTGTCCAAAAGTAAGTATAACAAGGTGCTTAGCACATAGTAGCTACTCAATAAATATTCCTTTGAAGGAGATGAATATTGTTAAATATCAAGAGATAGAGATTTTGATTGGAAAAATTGGCAAAATTACTGTCATCTCCCCAAAATTGAAAAACACTCTGTGAGAATATTTTTCAAAAATATCTTTTCCTATTTGTGAATAGTTTATGTTTTAGAATACGAAAAAGGAAACAGAATCCTTTGGTGTGAATTTCTACATCACAGGTAAAGCAATGGCTCAAATATCGCTGGCAGGATTAGAAGTCTATAGTGTTTGTTAAGATGTTTCTTCAGCAACTTTCAGGGTATCCAAAATTTTTTTACTCTGTTTATGTCTCATTTCTTTCTGGTCATTATCTGCAACTATCATAGAATGATGAAGCTTTCTGTCATTCTGTTTTTGCTGTTTTTGTTGCCAAAAAGTATTTATTAATTAATTTCTAACCCTTTGGGTCACTGTTTTTGGAAGAAACTTTATGCTCCTCTTTTAAAGCTCTCTTAAGTTCTGCTTCAGTGTGTTTTCAAAAGTGCCTTTGGAGGGCCCTTGCAAAATTAAAAGCAGATGGTGAGAAATTTGTTTGTCAGACACCAAACTATGCAAGTGCTGCTGGTCCAACTGCGGTTAGAGGAAGCAACATTTCACGTTAAAAGCTGACTTCCAGGAAAATTATTCCATTCTGTTTGGAAAAGGACTGTCAGAATTCGTGCTGATGTGCACACACGGCGATACTGTAATCTATGTCTTTTCTTGCTTTTGCAAGCGGGTGCAGAGCAGGAAACTGGAGAAAATGTATTTTCGGGTCCCTAGAAAAGCTCCTACTCCATTCAACCAACGAATGCGACTTCCACATGCTAAGACACCGTTCTAAAACCTGGGGATAATGAGTGAACTAGATGCAGAAGTTCCCAGCCCTGAAGACTTGTAGTCTTTTAGCTGAGACAGACAAAAAATAAGCAAATACATCAAGAATATAATTACAGATTATAATAAGTAACATGAAGGAGATTTTAAAAAGTTTGTAATAAGTAGTAGTGGCAGAGAGGGAACGAACAAAAAACTGGTTTAAAAAAGAGAATTTCGGGGCGCCTGCGTGGCTTAGTGGGTTAAGGCCTCTGCCTTTGGCTCAGGTCATGATCCCAGGGTCCTGGGATCGAGCCCCGCATGGGGCTCTCTACTCCGCGGGGAGCCTGCTTCCTCCTCTCTCTCTGCCTGCCTCTCTGCCTAGTTGTGATTTCTCTCTGTCAAATAAATAAAATATTAAAAAAAAAAAAAGAGAGAGAGAATTTATTGACCTGTTTGGGACTCAGTCTAAATTCCTGCAGGGTGTAGTCTAACACCTCAGAGTCATTCCAGAAAATTTTCTTCAGTGCATCTCCCATCTCTGCTTTCCTCTCTGAGAAAGTCCACACCCCTCATCACCCCTCATCACCCCCCACAACACACAAACAAACATAAACAAATGCAGTCTCGTTAACAAACATAACTACCATCCAACAATCCAGGAAAGAGACAGGTCTCTTCCAAGAACTTTCAGTGAATAGAAAGGAGCTTTTCTTTCTTGGGAAACCTAATGAATGTCTTCTTACATCCCCTTAGCTCTAACTGGGTTCTAGGCCCATCCTTGAACCAATCACTGTGGCCAAGGCCACGGAGTAAGCTTGTTGACCCACGCCATCCCACCTAATCCACAAGCTTACACGTGGGGTGAGAATGGAAATTCAGAAGAAAACGAGATCCCTCTTTTGCCAAAAGAAGGATGGACGGAGGCTGCGTGCGGAACAACCCAAGCCTCCGTGAGGAGACAGCACTTGACCCGAGAGCTGGGGAAGCAACCATGCGATAAGCCAGTGAGGCAGGGTTCCACGCACTGCGAACTGCAAGTGAAAAGGTCCAAGGCAGAAAAGAGCTTGGCATGTTCAGTAACGGAGAACTGGAGGCATTTCTAAAATAGACCTTCACTAAGCTCTGATAACGTATCAGTAACTTTTCTAACCACCTAAGATAACGGAGTGGAAACGTGTCAGTTCCACGGGAACCCGTCTACCCTCGGCTCTGCTTTTCCACATTCATTTTCCCTAGCATAAGAAGAAGCTTTACATGAGTTATTTCACTAAAGACCCTCATATGGTGTAAAATGTCACACGTGGTATAATTAAATAATTCTATATAAATTTCATATTTGTTATTCAATTAGGGGGTATGTTTGAGGGAGAAAATTTTCCTTGCGTTACTTGGTGAAGACTTGCTGGAATTATGGTGTTAGCAGCAGCAAACACAACTGCTCTTCTAAAATCTGCGGTATGTCAGGTTTTACTTTCAATGCTGAATCCTGAGTTAAGCTGAAACTGAGTATTTTCAATTACTGTTTAGTTGACTTGTAAATTGCCTTACGTGAGAGTCTGGTGTAGCTCCGGGGGAAGAGTCGGACTGGCTTCGAGGTCTGCGGGGGCCGCAGGTTCAGCCCAGCCTCTCACCAGCTGTTGGACTCCAAGCCGGAGCCATGGTTTGACCGTCGCTCTACTGTTAGTCAAACAGCGTGCCGACACCCACCCTCGATGACAGAATGTACGTGACAGTGTCCCATGAAATATGCTCGACAGAACATTCCTCCTTTCCTAGGGAATCTTACCTTGAAATAAGAGGCACTAAGTAAGGAAAACTAAATTAAGTAAAATGCATTTCTCCTCTGGCAAGAAGATATGAATTACTGGATAGTTTTAAGAACAACCTGGCTTTCAGGGTACACACTGATGAGTTTCCCTCATAAAAACACACAAGTGTCTGACTCTAGCTATTGTTAGAGTCGGTTGTACTAATGTAACTGGTGCTGGGATTCCTCATGACCTTATGACCCACACCTAACACAGATTTTAAATTCCTAGAATCTGAACGGTCATCTCCAAAGATGATTAAAAAAAATAACAAACCTGCAAATAAAAGAAAAGACAGTGGATAAAGGAAAAAAAATATTAATTCTTGTACTTTTTGGAAGAATCCAAGTTTCTCAGAATTATTTCCCCCCCTCAAAGCTCTGATACAGATCATTAGCTGTGAAATGCTGGAAGAAGCAAGGTTAAGGCTTTCAGTTAACTGCTGGAAATACACCACCTCTGTCTCTCCATTAAATAGCCCCCCTGCCCACCCCCCACCAACCCTTTGGGAACCAGCTTCACTGGAAGCCTGTCAAAAGGCAGGATGAGAGAAAGGAAAATGGAGAAAGGAAGAGGGGAGGAAGGAGACATCTCTCTCTTCCCATCAGCCTAGAAAATTGTCTTCCCACTGTTTTTAGCAAGTCCATTACCCATTTCCACTCAGGCTTCGTGAAGAGAGGGCATGGCTCTATTTTTTTTCCTTCTAATTTTTAAAGAATTTTATTAAAAATGCATTTCCCCTAACCTCCCACCAAAAGTATAAGCACAGAAAGTAGAAAGTTAAAGGCCTATTAATCTCACCTCCCAGAAAAATCTATTTGAGACAATATTTTTGGTCTTTTTATTTTGAATATCATAAAAAGATAGATGGTAGCTAGATAAAATATATATACGATACAGAGTTAAATACATACATATTTGAACATACATAGTTCAAATACGGTTTGAACAGGAGACCCAACTGTTCTTTAGCCCACACTTTCCCACTGACCAAAGCTATCCCTGTATATCAATATTCATTCATTAATTATGTGACAGAACTTTATTGAGCTACTACTACTCACTAGGTGCTATACTAGGTATGTGGAATAAACACACATTTAGATCACTAAATCTTCATCTCTAATAAGACAAATTATTTAAATTCAAACTGATGACTTGATCTTGCCTTATGTAAGTTTTGTTTTGTTGACTTTAGGGACCTTAAGTTTATTCTTACTTGATATGGTCCAATATCGTTTAGAAAAGGAAGAACTCCTCTCAGACCCAAGCATCAGTCAGGAATCCAGCAGAAGTACTGGCGTTACACGCTAGAAACAGTTTTATCATCTTGCGTATCCCCATCCAAGAGCAACTTACCCTGTTTCATTACCACTTTTCCCTAACCGGAGGGTTGAGCGGTGAATAGGACAAACCCACTGCAACACTACCAGCTCACAGACCTCACTGGTCACAGGATCTCCTGCACCTTTGAATTGTGGAGACAAATAAGAAAGGAAGCACAAGTAAAAAGTTAAAACACTTGATTGCAAAACCTCAGAGCTAGAAGTATTAAAAACTCAGGTAGTTCCAGTCTTTCTCTAAGAAGATCTACAAATGGCAATAGAGATCCTGATAACTTGCCTATTCATTTAAACAGATAATTCAGCTCATACTAAATGTATGGAATCATATTTCCTAATGAACATTTATGCTCGAGCCTGCAGGGCAACACAACCGAGCCCGTAGCAGTCCTAACCAGGTCCCCTCTTACAGAAGCTGTTTGGTGATGGAGTCAACTTAACGCAGACAGTCCAAGGCTAGAGACAAAGCTCTTGAGTGTTATTACCTTCTCTTGCCACTAGTAAATGGTCACCTCTGCCCATTTACCTCCTTAAATCCCAGTTTCTGAATCCGAGAAATAATTCTTCCCTCAGAAGGTCATTATAATAATGACCGATCTGTATGTACAGCACTAGACCTCTGAAGACTCTCACATGTTTACCTACTCCGAGGTGCTCAACTTCGTCGTGGATACCAGCAAAAGACCTGAGACTCCTGAGCGAGAGCAAAGGACAGTTTATGACTCAGAGCAAAACCAGTATCAGAATACAAGCATTCGCACGAGTCTCCTGAGCCCCGGTACACAGGATGACGCCAAGAAAGCTAGATGTCACCTACACGCAGTAGGTTGTCCACAGGAGAGGAACCCACGTTCAGCGAGCGCAACTGTGTTGTAGCGCGCACCAAGTCTGGCTTCTGAGCAGGTTTTTTGTATGAACATCTGTTTCCATGCCTCCTGGGTAAAACCTGGGATAGGACTGCCGGGGCGTGTGGCTAGCGTGTGTACAAATACCCTTGAAGGTAGTGAGGAGCGAAGGCAAGCAGCACCTCTTCTCATAAGCCCCGGAGAAACGTGAGCAGTCAGACGGCCACAGCAGGTGTTTGGTGGCGCACAGCAGGCGTTTGACAGAGAGCAGTCATTATTTTCAAAAATATCACCATCCCTGACTAGCCCTGGACAACCAGTTGGGTCACTTATTCATTCCAAAGAAAGAATTAAGGATCTCGAAGGAATGTTCCTTCCCACCTGCTTTCACTCCTCTGAGTCGAATTCGTCATTCTAGTGGCGAGAGCCGCAAAATGAAACCGAGACCCCAGGTACAGAGTCAACGGGTCGTGCCTACCGTGGCAACAGTGCCTGCCGCCAGAGGCCGGCCTGCCGCAGCGCTTCCCAGTTCAGAACGGCTTGGTCGAAGGGCGCAGTGGAGCACGTCTCTGACTACAAGTTACTGGCATTAGCTCAAGCCATACTCATGTTCTCCTGCTCCCAACTTCCTGCAGAGAGCAAGCTTCCTTCTGCTCCAGTCTGCTCAGGATCTTCCACTTCTGACCCCCAAATTTTGGACACGCTTCGCCTGCTCCTGCAGCTGCGCACGTCCGTTCGCTGTAGAAGTCTGTGTGTATGTGCATCGAAAGATACACAGAAATAGACATATTATGCTTCTCTGGCCAAATGCTGAATGATACAGAATTTCGTACCAGAGACGGTCCTAGAGGGATAGAATTTAAGTTGAGTTCTCTGCATCTGTCCTGGATTTTCTGGAACTGGTTCTCTGATCCGATTAAATTTAAGGGCACTGAGGATCCTACTTCCACTGGCAACACGTGCCCCAGCAAAGAGGCCTGATGACGGGAGGGTAGAGATGAAGAAGGCAATGCGGCGGCTCCTGGTACAGTCTGCAAACTGCGGGCTCTGATCACACAGACTTTCTTTGAATCCCTCCATGCCAGTTCCCGCTTGACCCCACATTTTTCCTTCTCTGGGGCCTGCAAATCCTGAGTCCGCTAAGATTTGCAGAATGACGTGATTTGTGTCTTGAATCCCTCTGGGCAGGCACGGAAGCAGGTAACTCTCTCACTCTGCTAAATTAGTTACCAAACCCCAATCTAACTTCTTTTTCCCCAAATTTGTGAAATCTCTTTTACCTTCTTCCACTCTTATCAGCTGCTTAGTATTCGTTTATTTTTAGTGGTATGTTAGAAGAGAAAAAAGATAAAATAAAATATGTGTTCCATCAATGCTATTCAACTGGAATCCCAAATTCTTGTTTTAGATGTGTTTCAGGACTGATCCATTTTCTTATCAACATTAGAATGTATTTATATAGGATCTGAAGGTTTTTTTTTTATATTTTATTTATTTATTTGACAGAGAGAAATCACAACTAGGCAGAGAGGCAGGCAGAGAGAGAGGAGGAAGCAGGCTCCCCACGGATGCAGAGAGCCTGATGCGGGGCTTGATCCCAGGACCCTGGGATCATGACCTGAGCCGAAGGCAGAGGCTTTAACCCACTGAGCCACCCAGGCGCCCCAATATAGGATCTGAAGTTTTAATTCCATTTCCAGTTGCTTGTGCGCTCGTTCTTTTTTTTTTTTTTTTTTTTTTTTGTATGCTCGCAGTTAGCAGGTAACTGAGGGATTATACTGTCATGCAACTACTTCCGTCAGATGACTTCCTCGCATGGTACGTGGAGGAAATGCTAAAGAGAGACCTGGGAGCTGACTAGCAAACAAGGCAAACCCATGCCCAGAGCCTTGGAAGATGGGTCCCAGGCAAGCATTATGGAAATCTGCTGTGGAAACTGTATTCCTCAAGTGATGAAGGACGGGGAGAGCCCTAGAGGGTCAGAGAGCTTGGTCCAGGTGAGGCTTAGCCCTGCCTCCAAGAGATGGAGGACATGAAGTCAACTGGACTGCGTCTCTACGTTCTTTTAAAGGTTTAAAGGTTTAAAGGTTTGGTCACAGATGACAATAATTTTAAGGTAGAAGGTGGGTCATAAGAATTCATTACGTTTTTTCTCTGATGTGCATTTTTAAATTTTTCACAATAAAATATTAAAATAATTAAAAGATGATGTGTGCCTCTTGATGAGAGGAAGTCAGAGTCAACTTGTTGGTTTAATTTGGAATTAATATAAAACGCAAAGAAGAGTTGCAGGAGTACACCTATGAGCAGATCTGCCCTCCTTTAACCATTTATCCCTTGACTCCCGTGCTCACTCACACTCTTTCTGTGTACAGATAGGTAGAGAGAGAAGGATTTTTTTCAAACATTAAAGGGCAAGCCACATATATCAAAGCCCTTTACCTATAAATACTACAGTTTCTATTTGTTTAAAAAAAGATACCATCGTACATACACATGGTATACATAAACTACAATAAATTTAGCATTGCCTCAGCATTTTATCTATTATCTCTATTACAATGTCAGCTTGTAAAACAATGTCCACGAAGCTATTTTCTTTCAGCCAGAACATGACCCAGTAGAATACCTGGATTTGAGTTTTGTATCTCTAGGCACCACCACAAAATTGTCAGAATCCTTGATCAGCCACTCTGCTGGGATCATCTCTATCGCATAGCCCCCGTGTCCCCAGTCATTACCTGCCAGCATGGGGGAAGGAGGCCATGTTCCTCAGGCCACCCTCTCCACTGTCCCAGGCTTGCCTTTAAGGATGCATTCCATCAAGCCAGCAAGACAGTCTTCCATCTCTTCCGAGAAGGAAAATTTTTTATTAAAGAACAGCTTTTTAAAAAAAGTAAGGAACTGTTTCTGTACAGTTAGAGAAAATTAATCAGTCCACATGAAAAGGATGTCCTCTGAAAAAGACGGTCTCTGTTCTGTTTCTCACAACCAAAGGTGTGATTCTTTCCAAACATATTTGTTCTTCTAATACCGAAGAGCTCCCTTCCGTTGGGCTATGTTTGGAGTATTGTTTAGGGAATCTCCAAAGTCTGGGCTTGGAGGCAGGAAGGAGGGCCTGCTGTGGCTTCTCAGAGGCGACCAGAGGCTGGGAAGGAAGTGTACTTTGGCTTCGCTCACCTGCCAGCCTGGAGGGATGCAGAGAGGAGCGGGCAGCAGCCAGGCTGCTGTGTCTCGCTCACCCTCCTGGGTCAAAGGGAAGGGGACTATTTCTCAACGGCCTTTTTCTCATAGGTCAAAGAACTTCCCTTCCTGTCTCACCGCACGAAGGTGAGGCGAGCTGGGAGAGACGTACAGGTGCATGGTGTGTACGCATAGCCGTGCGGGTCCCTGACTGCAGGACTCTGTGTACTCCAAGCAGAATGAGAATAGTAAAGCCGAACGGTTGTCTCCCTTCCTCTTTCTTGTCAGGAAGACGACAAAGAGAGGGAGAACAGTCTGGGAGGCAAAGAAGACCCGGAAAAGCAATGTGTACGTATCGCCACGCGACACCAGGTCACTTTCCACCACCGAAGTGTGGTGGAAACACAAACAGCCGAGTCCTGGCCTGGGTCAGCGCTCCCTACCTCAGCGCTGCTTCCCCATCCACATACCAAGAGAGCCCAGCTCTGAAGTAGGTGAGGGACAGGACATTCTTCCTGAAAACCGCGGCTTTTCGCATTTTAGACATCGTCTCCAGCATCACTGCACCCAGAGCTATGCACACAGTAGGCGGGCCTTGGTGCGGTAGGGAACATTGCTGGGTGGGATCCTGGGCTGGCTCAGAGTCCAACCTAAGATTCGGGTGAATTCACTTCAGAATCTGCCATGTCTGTGGTGGAAATACGTCTGGGAAGCAAACTTTAAACATGACACATGGGTCTCCCTCTGGAGTGCGCACCCCAGGGAAGGAAAGCCCCTTCCCAAGTCTTCAAGGTGCCTGAGAGGATGACGCATTGCTAGGTTACACGTCGTCTTGATCAAATGCACGGACTGGTGCAAGGAAGTGTCTGTAGGCAGAAAAAGACATCAAAGGATGGCACCACCGAGAAAGGGGCTAAGGTAAGCTGTGGAGCCCAGTGAAAGGCGAAGCGGAAGGAGCCCTCCAAGTCCCCTGCTGTATCACCACCGAATCGCAGGCCCCGACTGAGAAGAATGGCTTGTCACGTCCCCGTCCCAGTCTCGTCCCCTTACCCAAGCACCCGATTCACAGGCCTAGAACAGCAAACTTCATCTTTTACAAAGAATGCCTGCCTTGTAGAGGAAGCACAGCCCACAAATGGCCAGGATTAATCCCAACTCTTAATACAGCAAATAAGAGTGCACATCCCTCATTTTACCTGATTCTCGTAACATTCGGAGAAACTGAGTTAAAGCAATGAGTGAAAAGTCCGGTACTAGAGAAGCTCAGACGTGACCGTCCATCTGGGGATCTTCACCACGAATCCACAGACCACGAACACCCAGCCGAGGGCTGAACGACATTCCGAGGACAAATCCGAAGTTATCCCTGTTCCCCAGACTTCTTCTTATCTCTAAAGATACACAGTGGATGGAGGGCTCGGACAGGACTGAGAGACACGGGAGGCTAGTAAGAGTGGACCCCCCCATCTTACTCTGCCGCTAAAGCACCAGGTTTCTCCCTTCCAGGACCCATCCCATATGAAAGAGCAGGAGGGCAAAATTCATCAGCTGAATAGTGAAGGACCTGTTGCTCTTTCAAATAATGCTCTCAAATACTCTGGGCTCACTCCTCAGGCTCCCAGTGTTGCCCAGGGTTCCCAAGGGTCACTGTTCACTGTGTTTATAGAGTTGTGCTCTGGGAGGTGATATTGTACAGAACACAAGGAGAATGGGGCCTGCAGAATGAGGGAATCCCAAGCCCTGTACCCTACCGAATAATACCGCTAATTCAAGGCCAATCAAAATGCATCAGTGGATTGGTAGCCTGGAGTGGAGGGACTCTGGTCTACACATTTTTGAAGACTGATGTTTTAATGTCAAAACCTGTGGGGAAAAAAAAAGGTATGTTGGTGTTTTAAATTATAGATCCCACAAGTTTATTAGCCATTTGTACTTTTAAATTAATTTCTTGCTCATTATTTTTAGCTTATTTTTCTTCTTTAAAAATTTTTTATGTAAATTCAGTTTAATTAACATACGGTGTATTTGTTGTCTCAGAGGTAGAATTGAGTGATGGACCGTGGCAGGCACGCCCCGCGCTCATTACTTCAAGTGCCTCCTTAACGCCCATCCTCAACACCCAAACCACACCCTATCACACACCTCCCCTCCAGCAACCCTCAAATTTGTTTCTTACAGATAAGAGTCTCTTACGGTTTGCCTCCCTGTTTTCGTCTTCTTTCATTTTCCTTTCCCTTCCCCTGTGTTCACCTGTTGTGTTTCTTAAATTCATGGGAGTGAAATCGTACGGCATTTGTCTTTCTCCGACTGACCTATCTCACTTAGTGTAATATCCTCTAGTTCCATCCACATTGTTGCAAATGGCAAGATTTCATTGTTTTGGATGGCGAGTAATATCCCACTTTCTGTCTCTCCTATGTTTCCAGTATTTTTCCCTGTGTCATTTGTAGTCAACTTTTGTTTCTGCGGTATTTTTGCCTTGTAAGTACTTTCCGTTTTTTTGTATCAATGCTGCCATACATTATCTTTTCGACAATGTTAAAAATTCAGATGGTTTTAAACACCAGGCAGATAACACAAGTAAATGAACTAAACGGCAAATTTTTTGTAGGAGCAGAAAGTATTTACTTAATCAGAGGGAGAAAACTCTTGGACTATGAACATGCCTGAGGAGGTTTTCCTGTGCCCCAAGAGTTCCAGCGAAGGTGCCACAGGCCTTGACAGGCTTTCACGAAGCTATCAAGGCTATTCAAGCCCTCAGAGAGGCTTGGGGATTCTTTTTTTTTTTTTTAATTTGTTTATTTGACAGAGAGATCACAGATAGGCAGAGAGGCAGCCAGAGAGAGAGGAAGGGAAGCAGGCTCCCTGCTGAGCAGAGAGCCCGATGCGGGACTCGATCCCAGGACACCTTGGGATCATGACCTGAGCCGAAGGCAGAGGCTTCAACCCACTGAGCCACCCAGGCGCCCCGAGGCTTGGGGATTCTTCAAAAGCAAACGGAAGCTCTGCAAGGAACTTCTAAGGACGAAAAGGCAGAAGATGTTACTTGCCCGAAGTGGGACTGGCCAGTTCTCACATGTCCACTTCGGGGAAGAAGTCTCTGTTGCTCATCCAGCGTTGCTGCCGCAGAGAGCAAGGAGAGCAGCATGGAGGCAGATCCCCGGCCACAGCCGGGAAACGCAGACACTGCACTGTCTGTCTGTGGTGATTATGAGCAAATACTTCTCTTCGCCCTTCCTGTGAAAGCCATTCTTTCATCCTTTGCCCAGCTGACTTGTCCTCCTTCTAGTCTGCTCTTAAGACCTCCTTCAGGTTTCCCTGACTTCTCTGCGTCTCTCCCCCGGGCCATCTGTTTTGTTGCTCCTCAAATGTTCCCACAGCAAACTGCATGGCCCACGTCACAGCGCTTCTCAGTTCAGAAGAGACTTCTCCGCTCACCCGTCTGCCTCCCGAACTACATCCCGTGCTACGTGAAGCAAAGACAGAGGCCTATCTTGCTCGCAGTTATGTTCCCAGCACCCAGCCCAACACAAGGTAGGAGCCACCATTGATCTGGGGCACAAAGGACGTGTGTACGGCTCTGCACGAAGGGCTGCATCGGTCTCGTGTTTTCCTTCTGCACAGGAACTCAGCAGGCGCGCTGGGTTAAAAGTTGTCCTCCACATGGGCCAAGAAATGCTCTGGTTGGGCAATAGCTCAGCATATGTGTCCAAAAGAAATAGGGAGAACCATGAAAACCAACTTGCGGTCATGTGAATCTATCTCCTTGTTAGCTGGGAAAGCTCGATTTTCATTCCAGAGAATCATTCCTCTTGTTTATTTATTTTGTTTTAACTTGAAAAGGAATCAAAATGCTAACATGGAATGCAAATTGTCAAACAACATCAAGGGCTAGGGGCAGGGAGGAAGAGATGGAAATAGAAAAAAAAAACAGTAAAAATAAACTGAAGTAAAACAGCATTTCAAAACACAGTCTTATTCGGAGACAACAGCGAGCTACCTGACGGTTCTTATGTTGTAAAATTTCAACAAGTTTTTGAACTTCAAGAGAAAAAAATAAAGGCAAATACTTGGTTTGAATTGGGAATTTTTCTTAGACATAAAACAAAACAAAATACTCCTTTCTTTTTCCTCAGTAGGGATCTCAGCAAGAAGGCAGGAAGGCAGGATGGAAGGAGGAGAGGAAGGGAGAGATGGAGGGAGAGAGGAGAGGAGGGAGGGAGACAGGGAGGGAGAGAGGGAGGGAGAGAGGAAGGAAGGGAGGGAGGAAGAGGGGGAGAGGAAGGGAAGGCAGGAGTGGGGAGAGGAGGGGGAAGAGAAAGAGAAAAAATCTTGAAATGTAGTCTCTTAAATAAGATTATGCCATATAGGCTGAATATAAATACTAGGAATAGTGAAAAGACTGGACGAACAGACCACCAACTCCGGAACAAAAAGAAAAACTGTGCCTGTTAATCTTAATGACTTTTTTAATGTTCTCAATCCTTTTGGGAAAAAATGGTCCTTCTCTACTCAGGCTGAGCAGTTACTATTGTAGGAACCCCAGGGGTGTCTGTATAGCTGACCCCGCCCATTCTCTCCCTCCCCTCCCCTCCCAAACTCACTCACACCTGCTACCACCATGGCCCCATCGAAAAGATGGATCTTAGGCAGCCCATGATGTCCCTTTCCTGACCACAGTTGACTGAACCAAGGTCAACTTCTTGGCCCACTACACCAATCAAATAGAATCTCTCAATTTGAATCAACAAACACTGAAGTCAATTTGCCTTTAATTCATCCTCCTTTATGGACAGAATACATTTCTGCTGTTTGAATCACTAATGTCAGTGCTATTCCGTTCCAGTGCAGCAAAGAAAGACAGACGTGGGGCTGAAGGAGGAGTAAAGGAAGAAAAAGAAATACACTCGGGAGTTCCACAGAGTCGAAATAAGTGTACATTAATCCTACACATGTTTTCAAAGTGATTCAAGACATTTTGACTTATTGAAAGCCAAATCTTATTATTGGGATTGAATATTTATAGATACTGAAAATACATACTTCAAAGCAATTTCCTTGTCTTAAAATTTCTCAAAAGGGTTTCAACAGCCTCAATTAAAAAATTGCACTACATCGAGGCACCTGGGCGGCTCAGTGGGTTAAAGCCTCTGCCTTCAGCTTGGGTCATGATCCCAGGGTCCTGCCTGCTTCCTTCTCTCTCTCTCTGCCTGCCTCTCTGCCTACTTGTGATCTCTCTCTCTGTCAAATAAATAAATAAATAAAATCTTTTTTAAAAAATCGCAAAAAACAATTGCACTACATCATTCAGCCATTATGAAAGTAGCTATGAATTTTGAATTTAGTATAAATCAAGACAGAAAAAAAAAGAAATAATTCACTTTCTTTGGAAAATATGGAATAAAACGGAAGGAAATAAAGCCATTTTCAAGAGTATTAAACAATTTTTTAAATATAGAAATCCATTCTATACAATTATAATTATATCTATGTACAATTATAGTACATTAGTAGGTAACAATAAGAATTAACTGAATTCTAGGTAGTCTAACATAAGTAATTACAAAAATCGTGCTCATTTATTCAACACTTACTGAAATCTCCTATACCAGGCCTCTGCTAGGCACTGAAGATACAGCAGGGAACATGATAGATGTAAATTTCTGCCACATGGAGCTCACATTATTCAGGGAGAAAATAAACAACAAAAATAATAAAATATGCAATATAGTCTGTTAGATGGTGTTAAAGAAATATTAAAAATGAAATTAAAAAGGGGATTGCCAGGGAAACCCTTAGAGAAAAACCCACATTTGAGGAAAGGTCTGAATGGGCCTTTCAATGTATCCATTTGAATTTTTAAATTAAAGCAATAGTAGTTTTATGAGAACCAAAACACAAAGGGTACATTTTCTGTTCCCAGAGTCAGCACACTTTCAAGGTGAGGTCACCGAGTCTTGGCCCACAGGGCAGATAGCATCAAAGTCTTCAAAGTCCTGTGATGCCTTCCCACATTCCTGGACTCTCCCCAACAGAATTAATAACCCCTCCTTGCTGTGTACAAATGTCTGTGAATACCAGGCTGTCTTCCCTGGTAAAGTGCATTCTTCCTGGGTTTTTGCTTTTTGTGTTTTTTGGCTCCATTTCCCCCATGTGTAACACAAGAACTTCTTCATTATAGGCACTCAACTTTTTTTTCAGGTTTTATTTATTTATTGGAAAGAGAGAGGGAGCACGAGAGAGGGGAAGGGCAGAGGGAGAAACAGACTCTCCACCGAGCAGGGAGCCCGATGGGGCTCTATCCCAGGACCCCAAGATCATGACCTGAGCTGAAGGCAGACGTTTAACCCACTGAGCCACCCTCAATTTTTTTTTTTAAACTCAACACCATGTCTTAAAAAAATAGCTAAAAGTAAGCACGATTGGAAAACACATATCTCAGCATTGGCTAGACTATTCCTGAGCCAGAAAGTAGAACTCTTTCTGCCTATAAATCCTTCAAAGGCTTCTCAAGGCCAACAGGAAACAGGTGTCCGGAGACCTCAAGCAGCCATTGGAGGCCTGTAGGCTCTCGACCTTGCTCCCCAGCCCGTCCCCCACCAGCACGCCCCCTCCCCGCCACACCAGACCCGTCAACTCGCTTGTTTCCTGAAAGCCCAGGCTCTGAGCCCCTGCAGAGACTGTTCCCTTTGCCAGAAGTTCTTGTTCTCCTCCCGCGCCTGGCAAATTCCTACTCATCTTAAGAATCTGTTCTAGTTTTACTTACACTGAAAAGCCTTGCTTTATTTTCTCAAGAAGAATTACCCTTCTGTTTTCTAATCCTCGGCTACCATATTTATCACGTTATGGTGTAACTGTTTTCTTATCTGGCTTCTCTGCTTGCCTGCGAGCTCTGGAGGTTGGAGACCATCTCACTCATCTCCGCGCGGCCAGTGGACAGTGGCAGCACGAGGCGTGCAGGAGTTACTTAACGAGTCTCAGATGAGCGAATGTTGAATAGATTTTAAATATTTGCTTAAGAACCTTCAGCAAGACACGGTCAGAGGGAACACAAGAGAACAAGTCTCTGTTGTCCTTCTTCCTATGTGTCGTTCTGCATACTGAAGTCATAAGGCTTCCGCTGTCAAAGCACACAAATCCAAACCTGGCACGTTGTTGTTGAGCAGCAAGGATCTCTGGAACCCTTGGTGATAAAACACGTATGTAGCTGGTGTTATTTCGCATGGTATTAAAGATTTAAAACACATTCAAAATTAGCATTGCGAATTACTAAATGGAAGAGTTTAAGTACCTGCTTTTCAGTGGGGACATGTGGCACCATCTGGAGTTTTTATCGTCACATTTTGGGGGACGGAGCTGCGACCGCCGCTAGTGGGCAGAGGTCAGGGATGCTGTTCGACACCCCACGAAGCACACGGCAGCCCCCGCAGCAAAGACTTATCTAGCCCTAAACATCAACAATGCTGAAGTTGAGAAACCCTGAGCGACCCCATTTACCTCGAGAAAATACAACTTCTTTTTTCACAGGTGACTGTAGCGACACTGAAAGTTATTCTGGGCTCTTACACAGACATGGCTGCTTCCCAGCCAACTGCAGGGCATACGGCTTCTAAGGCTGATGATAAAACACTGGACTCTGACCTGAGCGAAACGTCAGTGTCGGGGAAAAGGGAAGGGCCTGGTGTTCGTGCTCCGCGTTCCATCGGCAGCCGTCTGAACCCTGTGAGACAATTATGTGGTGGTAATCATCCCACTCAATCTCAGAAGCATTTCGATGAACTATTAGCACACAGTAATTAAGGCATTAATGCTGATCAAATGGGTGGCGACTCCGGAGACGATCACCGGGCCACTGCGCCACGAGATCACCAACCTTTGTGATATTTTAGTAAAGCTGAGAAGCTGGAGCAGTTTTAAAATAAGGAAATACGTGGGGGCAGAACCAGAAAACATAAAAATACTCTAAACGAAGACACCTGAGAGTGGCGCGTCACCCAGACCCCAGAAATAGGTCAGTAATAAGATGCGGGGACAATATTCCAACCCTACCTACTTCGTTCAGTGGCACGACGGCAATGCGGCGCAAAAACAGATTTCTGCTTCTGTCCTCAGCTTCTTACTGACTCCGTTTGGATTGTCTAGAGGTGGTCTCCACTGAGATTTGCCTCTGACATACACAATCTGACATTTCAAAACGGAGCTGATCATTTTCCCGTCATAAAAGGAAACGTGTGTGTTACGTTCAATGGCGTCACCCACGTTCTGACACGGGGGTCGCAGTCCTGTTCTCTCACGTGTCAGTCTGTAGCCACACTTCACACCACACCCCCTTCTGGATTGGCATCACGCGGCATCTTTCAGACGTAGTCTGTTCCCTTCTACGCCTGCCTCTAAAGCCGCTACCTCCATGCAGATCCGTATCATTTATGCCTGGATTTCCGTAACGGCCTCACTGTCTCTCACGTTTAGAGGTTTCCTAATCCGTCTGTCACACAAGACATCGTGAGAACGACAGTCACAGCAACACCAATGACAGCCCTAGCTGTAGTGTGGGTGTTTGCAGCTCAAGGTCGGAGTCAGACCGCCCAGATTTCAAGCACTTAGGTCTAAAAGTCATTTCATCTTTCTAACAACCCAATGAAGGAGCTATGATGATTCTCCCCATTTTAAAAATGAGAAAACAGAAAGTAGAGTGTGGAAATCGCTTGCCCGAAATCGCACATCTACTAAGCACTAAGCCAGGGTTTGGTCCGAGTCTATCTGACACCACAGGCTGAGCCCTAACCACTGCCCATCCTCCAGCCTGAGGTCACCCAAGAGTTCACAAGTTCTCCGTCCCACCGCGGGCCGCACTTCCTGTAACTGGGTCTTATGAAAACTTACTTTGTCCTTCTGTATCCCTTCCTCGTGTCAGAGGCCAACCCCTTTATTTCGTGCCCGGCAGTGATTGTGCAACTGCCGGCAAGCGCCTGCACGTGCTTATACCCCGTCTCCTGCGAGGCGTAGGTCTTCTCAGGGCTTGCTACTCTGCTGTGCTCTTCCACGGTAGCTGGTGTGACACTCCTGAGTACCGCGTGCTCTAAGATTAATCTTCCACTCACTCACACGAAAACCTTTTACACATAATACATATAGTGAATATAGGTGAATGCCTTATTCTAGATATTATGAATGTAAAGAATCAAATTGAAGATTTCCTAACAGAAAATCAAAGCGAGCCAGATTTAGAGAGCTTAAAAATAGCAAAATCTTAAAGCTTCCTTTATTAATTCCACATATAGGGACTGACCAACCAAAGACTTTATTTTCCCAGTCGTCTAAGACTGGCCTAGTCATTTCGGAGGACGGCCCAGCACAGAACAGGAAGTCTCCAATTCTTTCAGTTCCATACGCCACGGAGACTGCAACCTGGAGTGGAAGTCAGTGGGGGTAGGCATTTCCTATTCTTTGCAAAACAGCAAAATTTGGGCAAGAGTGCAGGAGAGGATAGAAACTGACAACTTGCTCCCTTCAATACTATTATCAGCACTGCGGCTTCCATTTAGAAACCTCTAATTGTTATAAACTGCAACGAGTCATTATCATTAGTCTTTGGTTTGGTTTGTCCGTCTTCAAAAACGGAAAGATACAAAGGCTTGGCTCACTAGTTAATGGAAGCTCAGCCTTGCCCATCGCTCTAATAATTTAATATCTGCCTGTCTGTGAACTTAGAACAGACCTGGCGCAGAGGCACTCAATTTGTTGCATTCATTGATGGGCTCAGAAATTTATATTTGCCTTTACACAACAGTAATAAGAGCAGCAATATCTATCATCTATCGGGTTGACGATACAGGTGGTTCAAACCCGATCTCCAGACCCAGGCCTCCTGAGCCCACACACGGGCTATTTGCCTTCAGGACACTCACCCAACTTTTCCGACTCCTGGTCTCTTCACTGGAAAGTGGGCTCAAGGAATGTAGCTGCCTCCCACAGGACGTTTGGAAGGAATGACGTAGAAAGCAAATGTTACACACTTAGCGTTATCGTCTACATCAAGCCCTTTAAGAACTGTAGCTATTTTTGAGTGCCTACTCTAAGCCAGGCGCTACACCAGGGAATCTCGATCTTAGCATGAATGACGTTTCGGACCAGGGAATGCTTCATCGTGAGGAGTGGTTCTGTGCATTGCAGGATGTTTAGCGCATGCCTGTCCTCTACCCATCGGAAACCAGCAGCACCTCCCCAGTCACGATGGGCGAGCAAAACCAGTACTGGTTCAAGCTAGTACACAAAACTGAGCTCTTTCTAAATATTTTATTAATTTCTCCAAATACTCTGACAAGGTAGTACGCCGATGTGATTGCCTCTACGTTATACGTAAAGAAATGCTGGGGGGAGCTGGGCGGGGCATGGGCTAGATGGGTGACGAGGATGAAGGAGGCACTTGGTGTGATGAGCACTGGCTGTTGTATGTAAGTGATGAATCACTGAATTCTACACCTGAAACGGTTACTGCACTGTATGTTCGATAATGGAATTTAAATGCAAATTTGGGAAAAAAGAGATGTCAGCTCAGAGACGTTACCAACTTGCCCGAGATGACCCGACATGCTGAGGGTCAGCTGGCCCCATAGTGCTGCTGCATTACATCCCCATATGTGACCTTGTCTTCACGCCTCTCCCCTGGCTTCTCACCCACAAAGTCACTAACTGTACATAGAGATCACAGGAGGACCTTTGGAGAATAGCAGTGAAGCAAAACCTCACTTCTACAGAGTCATGAGATAATCTTAGGAATCCACATATCACATCCATAACCCTTGAGCCACAGGATTTCTATGCGGAGCAGGAAGTTTTGGTAAATCCCAAAAGTGGGTAAACAAGCAAAAATGACATTATTCTAAAAACACACTCAAGAATGTGAACAAGGGGCGCCTGGGTGGCTCAGTGGGTTAAAGCCTCCGCCTTCGGCTCAGGTCATGATCCCAGGGTCCTGGGATCGAGCCCCACGTCCTCCTCTCTCTCTGCCTGCCTCTCTGCCTAGTTGTGATTTCTGTCTGTCAAATTAATAAAACTATAAAAAAAAAAAAAAAAGAATGTGAACAAAATATATATATTCGGACCCATCTTTAATTCCCCCTCTCGCTCCGTTTCCCTGTCAAGGTCCTCTCCAATGATACAGATGCCCTTCCACTCAGCTCTCCTCTCCATTTCCTGAGCCCCACCGTATCCCTGTCCTCACTATAACCCTCTCTCAAGACGCTTCAGGGGTCCTCCCTGTCCTGACCCAGTTCAATCAGCATCCTGCTTCCAGACCAATCTTCTGAAGTTACTAACTGCACCAAGTTACTGCCCCCACTAGAAAAGCACTAATAAGTCCTTGTTTTCTGAAGCTTCATGTTTAAATTTCATTCAGGACTTGTGAAATGCTGTCTCCCTACCCCTTGTCAAATTGTCTCTCACGAGCCTCTCTTACCCCCGAAACTCCTCATGACCTTACCGGTTGGCTGAGGGGAACCTGGCTTCTCTGTGCCCCTCAGCCTGGGCCTCTCACATTCAGCGATGCTCTCCCCTCCCTATGCCTCTCTATCAAAATCCCAGCCTTTCTTTGAGGCCAGCTCAGACTGAAGCCCCTCCATGAAGCATTCTCTGCCTACTGTGGGTCTCATCAAGACCTTTCCATTTAAAGATACTCACAGCCCCAGCAGTCTGTCCTAAAAACCCAGCACTTAGTTTAACTCTCTGGTATCTGCTGGAGTTTCGTGTTTGCCCCAGTGGATTGTAACCCCATTAGATGCTGTTACTACGTCTTAACTATATGGGCTGTGCTCAAGTAAGGCCCACCGTGAGTCCCTGCAAACTGACTCCCCCGAAGGCTCCTGCTGGTGTAGGAACACCGGCCGTCCTTCACAGAAACACACACTCGGATCTTGTCCGGACACGGCCTCCACCCTACCTGAGGTCACTGCACAGGGTTCAGGGCTACTCGGAGGCACAATCACTAGCACACCTGCCTTTTGCCAACCCATTTCCAGTCTAAGCCTCTGTTGGCCCTTTGCTTCCAAGACTCCTGATCTCCGTTTCTTATCAGCACACCTTAGCTTACTCCTGCATCGTGGTCTTTGACACCGAACTCCCTTGGGAGTAAACCCAAACCACCATGCTGAAGTTAGCTCTTATGGCCTCATTACTGCATCTCTGGAAATGGAAATTATGACTTCATTTAAGCCAATGATTCCCAGCCATAACTGAGGATAAGATCACTTATGGGATTATAAACCGTTCCGATTCCTGGGCCCTGCTCCAGACCTACTGCTTCAGAATGTCCAGGATATAGGTCTGGAAAGTGGAATGTTTAACATGCATCCCAGGCAGTTCTTACATCAGAAGAATTGAGGAAACACTGATCCAAGCTATTAGGGTTGTTTTACCAAGTGACCTAATGAGATGTTCAGGCTCGACTGCCAATCAGAAATTAGACATCTTGAAGAAAGAAATCATTGATTTCAGGAGCTTAGCAACAGTCTTCTGTATCAATTTGCCATTTTTACTTTTTAAAGATTCTTTTAATTTATTCATTAGAGAGAGAGAGACACAGAGCATGATCAGATCTGAGCCACCCAGGCGCCCCTCAGTTTCCATTTTTCTAGCTTTTAATATAAAGAAATACGTCCTACTAAATGGACCACTAATATGACACTAACTGTGTGGCCTTGAGCAAGTCACTTAACTCTGAGCTTTAATTTCCTTTTTATAAAAAAAAGGAGGGTTGGGCCACATCAGAGGTTCTCTTTCACGGGTACACAGTAGAATCATTACAGGAGTTTTTAGAACATATTGTACCCAGGGATTCTAATCTAATTGATCCAAGTGATTATGTCGCTTAATTAAGGTTAAACTAAAGAGAATGGGTGATTCTTAAAATGCCCTTTGGCTCTGAACGAACTCTGATTTAATAACTCTATCACTTTTTAATTCTTGTGTCAATTCTCAAAATTTACTTTATGCTGTATGTAAAAAACACATATATTCTTTCTTTATTCCATTTTTTCAATAACGTCTTAGGTGGGGCACCTGGGTGGCTCAGTGGGTTAAAGCCTCTGCTTTCAGCTCAGGTCATGATTCCAGGATCCTGGAATCGAGCCCCACATCGGGCTCTCTGCTCAGCGGAGAGCCTGCTTCCCCTCCTTCTCTCTCTGCCTGCCTCTCTGCCTGCTTGTGATCCCTGTCTGTCAAATAAATAAATAAAAATCTTTAAAAAAAATAACGTCTTAGGTATTGGTATTCATGTAGGAAAGAGACTGAATAATTCTAACATATTCTTATGGGTTATTATTACCACATAAAAACATTCAGGAATATAATAAAATCTTCCAAAATCTGTAGGCCCAGGCATGCGAAGAGCAACAACCCAGCTGCTAATTAAATCAGATATCAGAGTACACCTATCCATTCCTTCAGCATTTCAAGTAATATTTATCACTGAGTGCCTGCTGTCCACCAACCCCCATGCAGGTTACTGGGGATAGAGAAGGGCATAAGAAACACAGCCCAAACCCAAGTGAAAAGATAACCCTTGTACAGATATCACAACTGTGATTAGACCCACATGGCGTACCGAGAGCTACAAGAATGCATAAAGGGGACTTAACCTATTCTGCACAGAAAATGCTTGAAAGAGGAAGTGGGAGTTGAGGTGAAGACTGAGAAATGAACTAGAATTCCGTGCACTTGTTGGCGCAGGATGAAGAATGCTGGAAGGAATGGAGGGGGAAGGAGCTTGGATTGTATGAGGAACAGAAAAAAGACCAAAGAGGCTGGAACTCATTAGCCAGGGGGAAAGTAACCCAAATGAAGGGCCATGTGAGAGAAATTAAAATTTATTCTAAAATACCATATTCTAAAATACTACAGTGCGAGAGTTTAGAATCTATTCTGAGAGCACTGGGTGTTTCAAGCACGGGGCTGAAGTGATCTGATTTAGTGCTTGGAATGCAGAGAGGGCAGAGATGCCTGAGTGGATACGGAGAACACAGGCTCGGGGCGTAGTCAGGGGAAACCTTACGGACTAGAGTGGTGTGTGCAGAGAGGGAGAAAGGTGAAGAGACTGGAGGTGTCCATCTGAGGCTGAGGGACTCTGAGGGAATTGGTGACTGATAAGCCGTGGGAGGTCAGGGAACTTCATGAGTCAAGGTTTCAGGCTTGAGTAACTGGGTGAGCGGCCACACCGCTTACTGAGATAAGGAGCCCTAGAGGAGCCGGTGCAGTGGGAACACGGGTTCAGTCTGAGACACAGTGAGTGTGAGGCACCTGGGAGTCCACCAAGCGGAGGTCTTGAATTAAATGGGTCTGCAGCTCAAAAGAGAGGCCTGGACTCAAGTCACAAATTGAGAGCTGTGAGCGTACGGATGGTAACAGAAGTCACCAGAGGTGGATGAAATCATCAGCTGTGTCAGCGACCACGGTAGGTGTGAGGGCAACAGATCCACCGCATTCAAGGGACTCACAGTCCAGTCAACGCTATCATGAATGACCGAAGCCTGAATTTTAGTTGAACTGCCATGAAAACGACCCTGAATATCCTAGTAGGTGTACTTTTCTCTGTTCTACTCCCTGGAAGTTTATCTCCCAATTCAACCTCCTAGAAATTCACCTAAAAGTAGACTAGCCTATACTTTATCCTAATTAAGTGGGGCTTCAACCAAGAGTACTTCTTAAGCCACTAAGAGATTTCACTAAATTCTTAAAATTAAAATTTACAAGTTGATATACACTTACATCAACATCACACCCTTTTAAATACCATTGAATACGGGGTGCCCGGGCGGCTCAGTGGGCTAAAGCCTCTGCTTCGGCTTCGGCTCAGGTCATGATCCCAGGGTCCTGGGATCGAGTCCCGCATTAGGCTCTCTGCTCAGCAGGGGGTCTGCTTCCTCCTCTCTCTGCCTGCCTCTCTGCCTACTTGTGATCTCTGTCTGTTAAATAAATAAAATCTTAAAAAAAAAAAAAAAGAAGACATCATTGAACACAAAAATCCAGGAAGCACACTGCAGATTTTGTGCTTGGTCATTCTCACGGTGCTGTGAACTTTACAGTTTACCGGGCTGTGGCCACAAAGCCAGGTCTGCCAGGCCTGTGCCACACGTCAATAAGTCCACAGTCTAAGGGGTTCTTGGAAAAGAGCACTGCACCATCAGCTAAGCTTTCTGTTTGAAAGTTCACTTGATACCAGGAATAATTACCAATAAACGTAATGGAGATTGACATTTCTCAGATTTGACCTTTCTCCAATTTTTTTCTTTCCTCCTTTCTTTTCTCTTTCTTCCCCCACTTCTTCCCTCCTCCCTTCCCTGTTTCTCCCTTGATTGCTTGAATCCTCCCTCCCTTCTTTCCTTTTCTCTATCTCTCTCCTTTTCTCAGTTGTCTTTCTTTCCACAAATAGTTTCTCCCTCAGAGCTTTTATGGAATGAGACAGGCGTACATATACAACCTGCACAGCACACACAACAACGCACACCGTTCCTCTCCGCGGGCGCTTTGACACAACCACAGCGCTGGTCTCAGACAAGAAAGAGACCTTCCCCGAGTCACTCATTTTACAAATCAACAAGGTGAAACTTCTGTTCCTCTGATGTGTTTGAAAATCATCTTAAGCTTTATTTGGCCATCACGTTAGACTTCACAAAATAATAACAGACGCTCTTTTGTATTATTTTATTAAGTCAGCAGACCTAGACCTATACTGACTAACACAGTGTTAGGCACATATGGCAGTCAAACCCTTGAAATGTGCCAAGTCTTAATTGAGATGTGTTGTAAAATACAAGTGGATTTTAAAGATATCATAATTTTAAAAGGTGTAAAATACCTCATTAATATTTATATTGATTATGGGTTTTGAATATCCTAGGTTAAATGAAATATATTACTAAAATTAATTAATTAATTAATCTTGCCGTGTCTCTATTTTTTTAATGTGATTACTAGAAAATTTTCTATTAAATACATAGTTCACATTTCACATTCACATTAAAGTTCTACTGAACAGAGCGATTCCAGAATAATAGTGCTATCTCATAGAAGGTTATTGATTGGTAAATAAATAATATTTATTATGCTAATATTTCAGGCCTAATACTGTAAGTTCCTAAGCTCATCCCACATTGATAGATAAAAATTCATTCATGAACAAATATAAACAAGTGGATTACATGTCCTAGAAGGGCCCATGTTGAGAATCCAGTGGTCATAGCTCAATAAAGCCAAAGAATTTAATGATTTGTCCAAGGTCACATAGCTTATTCGTACAGAGAGAATACCAGGACTCAGGACTATTCACTCATTGACCTTTTATCATAGAACAGTTCAATGAACAAAATTGTGAAATGGTTTTCAATGGCTTCAAAACTGACTTCCATGGACTTGGACAAATATTTGAATGTCTCATACGTGCCAGGCTACACAGATCGGAGGCCTAAGTTGGTTTTTTAATTAAGTTTTTAATCTTCATTCCAGTGTGGTTAACATACAGTGTTATATGAGTTTCAGGTGATCAACAGTTCTATACATCACTCAGTGCTCATCATGACACACGGACTCTCTAAGCCCCGTCACCTATTTCACTCATCCCCACACCCGCTCCCCTCTGATAACCACCATTTTGTTCTCTATCGTTAAGAGTCGATTTTTTAGTGTGGAGGTTCCTCAAAAAGTTAAAAATAGAGCTACCCTACAACCCAGAAATTGCAATTTACCCAAAGGATACAAACACAGTGATTTGAAGGGTAACCCGCACCACAATGTTTATAGCAGCAATGTCCACAATAGCCAAACTATGAAAGAAGTCCAGATGTCTGTCCACAGATGAATGGATAAAGAAGATGTGACACACATATATACAATGTAACGCTGTACGTATCAGCCATCAAAAGGAATGAAATTTTGCTGGAGTGCTTGGGCGGCTCAGTTGACTGGTATTAGGTGTCTGCCTTCAGCTCAGGTCATGATCTCAGGGTCCTGCAATTAAGCCCCACGTCAGGCTCCTTGCTCAGCAGGGAGCCTATTTCTGCCTCTCCCTCTGCCAGCTGCTCCCTCTCTCTCTGTGTCAAATAAATAAATAAACTCTTTTTAAGAAGAAATAATTTTTAAAAAGAATGAAATCTTGACATTTGCAACAAGGTGGATGGAACTAGATGGTATTATGATAAGCTAAATAAGCCACAGAAAAACAAATACCATATGTGGAATTTAAGAAACAACACAGACGAACATAGGGAAGGGAAGGAAAAATAAAATAAGATGAAAATTGAGAGGGAGAGGGAGGCAAACCATAAAAGAGGCTGAACTCTAGGAAACAAACTAAGTTGCTGGAGGGGAGGGGGGGAAGGGATAATTGAGAGATGGGCATTAAGGAGGACACTTGATGTAATAATGAGCACTGGGTGTTATATGCAACTGATGAATCACAAAATTTTACCTCTGAAACTAATAAAATATTATAAGCAAAAATTTTTAAGAGTCACAAAATCATCTAAATCATATTTTAGCACTAACTATACCATTTTTCAAAATGTTTAGCAAGCCCCTTCAGTATAAACCTTTATACTAAAACAGTGAAATTTTAAAATAACATGAGTTTTCTAAGCCAGCATTGTCAAATAGAAATAAATGAGTCACGTGAGGTACTTTTAAGTTTTCAAGTTAACAATAAAAATGTAAAAAGAGGTAAAATTACCTCGAGTTTAATAATATATTTTACTTAACCAACAACAAAAGAGAATCTGTTTCTTGGTTTGTCTCTCTTTCCCTTTTTTTTTCCCTTTGATCTCCTGCTTTCTTATATTCCACATATGAGTGAAACCATATGGTATTTCCCTTTCTCTGACAGATTTATTTCACTCAGCAGTACACTCTCTAGCTCCATCCATGTTGTTGCAAAGGGAAAGATTTCATTTTTATGGCCAAATAATATTCCATTGTGTATATGTACCACTTATTCTTTCTCCACTCATCTATCAACAGATGCTTGGGCTGCTTCCATATCTTGGCTATTGTAAATAATGCTACTATAATGCTACCATAAATACTCTTTGAATATACCCCTTTGAATTAGTGTTCTTGTGTTTTGGGGGTAAAGAACCGGGAATGAGATTACTGGATCACAGGGTAGTTCTATTTTTAACTTTTTGAAAAACCACTATACTGTTTTCCATAGTGGCTATACCAGTTTGCATTCCCACCAACAGTACGAGAGGGTTCCTTTTTCTCTATTTCCTCACTAACACTTGTTTCTTGTGTTTTTTATTTTGGCCATTCTCACAGGTGTGAGGCGGTATCTCACTGTAGTTTTGGTTTCCATTTCCCTGATGATGAGTGATGTGGAGCATCTTTTCATGTGTCTGTTGGCCATCTGGATGTCTTCTTTGGAGAAGTCTGTTCATGTCTTCTATTTTTTTAATTGGATTACTTGGTTTTGGGATGTTGAGTTCTTTATATATTTTGGATACTAACCGTAATCAGACATATTATTTACCAATGTCTTCTCTCATCTAGAAGGTTGCTTTTTTAGTTTTGTTGTTTCATTCACTGTGCAGAACTTTTTATTTTGATGTAGTCTCAATAGTTTATTTTGCTTTTATTTCCTTGTCCCAGGAGACATATCTAGAAAAAAATGTTGCTATGGCTAATGTCAGAGAAATGACTGCTCGGGTTCTCTTCTAGGATTTTTATGGTTTCAGGTCTCACATTTAGGTCTTTAATCCATTTTGAGGTTTTTTTTTTTTTTTAATTTAAATTCAATTAGCCAACATACAGGACATCATTAGTTTCAGGTTTAGCGTTCAATAATTCATCAGTTACATATAACACCCAGTGCTGATCACCTCTCGTGCCCTCCTTAATATCCATCAGCTAGTCACCCCATTCCTCCCCACAGCCCCTCCAGCAACCCTCAGTTTGTTCCCTATAGTTCAGCATCCCTTACAGTTTTTCTCCCTGATTTCTTTCCATTCAATTTTCCCTTCCTTCCCCTAGGATCTTCTCCGCTATTTCCTATATTCCTCATATGAGTGAAACCACATGATAATTGTTTCTCTGGATGACCTATTCGGCTCAGCATAACACCCTCCAGTCCATCCACACTGATGTAAGTAAGATTTCGTCCTTTTTGATGGCTGAGTAATGTTCCATATGTATATATATCACATCTTTTCCCATTCATCTGTCAATGGACATCTGGGCTCCCTCCAAGTTTGGCTATTGCAGACATTACTGCCAAAAACACTTGAGGTGAAGGTCCCCCTTCAGAGCATGCATTTATATCTTTGGGGAAAATACGCAGTAATGCAATTGCTGGGTGGGTCTATTTTTGTGTATGGTGTAAGAAAGTGTTCCAGTTTCATTCTTTTGCATGTACCTGTGCAGTTTTCCCAATGTCATTTGTTGAAGAGAATGTCTTTTTTCAATTGAATGTTCTTCCCTCCTTTGTCAAAGATTAACTGACCATAAAATTGTGGGTTTATTTCTGGGATCTCCATTCTATTTTTGGACGAGTACAATACTATCTTGATTACTACAGCTTTGTAATATAACTTGAAGTCTGGAACTGTGATTCTAGAAGGCTTATGTTCTATCACTTTATTTTTATTTTTTAAAAAGATTTTATTTATCTATTTGAGAGAGACACGGAGAAAGAGAATGAGCAGGGCAAGAGGCAGAGGGAGAAGAAGAAGCAGGCTCTCCACTGAGCCAGGAGCCTCACATGGGCTCAATCTCAGGACCAGGAGATCATGAACTGAGCCAAAAGCAGATGTTTAACCATCTGAGTCACCCATGCACCCCAAGTTTGATTAAAGTCTTCCTTAAGGAACTTCTTTTGAGTTCTAAATGAAAAAGAAAACTACTTTCATTTGCTTTTCTCATGTTCACAACTTAAATATGACTACATTTGTGTGGGCATGTTTTCTTAATTTCAAAATTCTAAACTGTATAATTGATCAATGTAAAAAAAAGTCATTAAAAATTCCCTAAAATGCAATTATATTTAATAAAAATTAATTTTGACTTTAAGAAATATACATTAAAGCCATTACCAAATGTTTTCCAAAAAAAGTCTTCTTTCTTTTCATTATAATTTAAAGTTTAAAATTGCATTGTACTGGGGCATCTGGGTGGCTCAGTGGGTTAAGCCTCTGCCTTCTGCTTGGGTCATGATCTCAAGGTCCTGGGATTGAGTCCCGCATCAGGCTCCTTATTCAGCAGGGAGCCTGCTTCCTCCTCCCCTCTCCCTGCCTCTCTGCCTGCTTGTGACCTCTGTCAGTCAAATAGATAAAATCTTTAAAAAATAAAAATAAAATAAAATTGCACTATACTACTATATTCTTTCCTTAAAGGGACAGATTTTTTTTTAAAGATTTTATTTATTTATTATTTTAGAAAAAGAGAGAGAGCATGTGAGTGGGGTAAGGGACAGAGGGAGGAGGAGAAAAATCTCAAGCTGACTCTGGCTCAGGATGGAGCCCAATGCAGGGCTTGATTCCAACCCCAAGGTCATGACCTGAGCCAAAATCAAGAGTCAGACGCTCAACCAATGAGACACCCAGGCACGCTTTAAAGGACCAGATAGATGTTGATACCATTACATGGTCATGTGGCTTATAAATGTTCATCTGCTACTAAACAGTAAATTTTAGACTTTTACAGGCAATTTTTCCAAATATCCTTGAGGACTTTATATTAATTGCATTTTACCGAGGTCAGTTCTTGGTTGTAAGTGTATTAAACGAATTACTGTAATGACTCGCTTTAAACCCTGGAGACTGTTGCTTAATTCTCTACCATCTGGGCTTTCTCCACTTGACATTTAGGTTATCAACAAGGAAACCCATTCTGGTAAGCTTGGAACAAGTTCTATTTTGCTATGGTCTTCTTCCATTTTAGTGATGAATTGAATCTGCTTATATTTACATATTTATCTCTATATTTTTAAACATCAGGTTTTACTATTTAAGCCATATTAAATAAATGTGCAAATTTATTGCTATTGAATTACAAATAATACCCTCTTAAAAATACTAATTGCTGGGGTGCTTGGGTGGCACAGTCAGTTAAGTGCCTGACTCTGTTTTGGCTCAGGCCATGATCTCGGGGGTCCTGAGATCCACCGCCAGGCTGTCCGGCTCCATGTTCAGCAAGGAATTAAGACTCTCTCTGCCCCCTCCTCCCTTCCCCACTCCCCTGCTCTCTCTCTCTCTCAAATAAATACATCTTTTAAAAAATACTACTTGCCTTGCCTGTGATAGCATTGTTGTAAGTTAGTTAAAATACATAAAGTTCTGGGGCACCTGGGTGGCTCAGTGGATTAAGCCGCTGCCTTCGGCTCAGGTCATGATCTCAGGGTCCTGGGATCGAGCCCCACGTCGGGCTCTCTGCTCTGTAGGGAGCCTGCTTCCCTCTCTCTGCCTGCTTCTCTGCTTACTTGTGCTCTCTCTCTGTCAAATAAATAAAATAAAATCTTTAAAAAAAATACATAAAGTTCTTATATTAGTGCCTGATCTGTAATTTTAAGTCCTAATATATTTGGCTATTATTATTTCTATGTGCACATTCAAATATCAAGTATAAAAGCACATTAATTGTATAGTTGGATTGATCATTCCTGACTGTTTTTGAGGGATTTCATTGGCGTAGACAAATGAGAGTACATTATAATTACTGCTTACGTGTGTCATCATATTTTGGTTACTAAGAAAAAAAGTTAATACTACACATTGCATTTCCAATTATTTCATTTGGTAAAAACAATAGATTATAGCAGACAATTAATCTTGAAAATAAATATTGTAAATAAATATCTTTCTATTCTAACACTTTCCTTATGACTTTCAATTTGTTCTACAATTTAATTTTATATTAGAAAAACCAATAATTCCAAAAATAGAAATGTCTGGCAAAATTATGTTATCTTACTCTCTCTGATCTAAGAAAAGACCCTGAAATCTAATTATATGCACATGATCCTTTGCCATTAAGTACAGAAACACCAGCATTCAACTTCTTTCCAGTTGCACAATAAGAATAGCAAATACGTTTGCAACTGTGTGGACTATTCCATTCCTTCTGTCTTCTCTTGTCCTTTCTACATATTGTTTTTTTCAGATACGTTATTTATAGCATCACAGAATTGTTAAGAAAGCTGTTAAGTTGCTTGTAAAATCTAGGTTATATTTTCCTAGCAGTCATATTGGTATATCAAATCTACTCAGCTATACCTGAAACACTTTGGTTGATTATTTAAAAATATATCCTAATAATTTGTTTTAGAGGCTCTAGGTTCTCTCTGGAGAACTTTTTTTCTTTCTTTCTAAAACATGCTTTTCCCCACCAACCTGTCTTCTTTCCAAATCCCTACTGCTACAAGTATAAAATTCTGGTTGGTTAGGAAATAAAACTATTTACTCAAACTTCTGGCAAAGAGTTAATAATGACCTATGTGCCAGACAGAACAGGTACCATCTCTGCCCTCACGGAAGTACGCTAAGCAAGCGAGCATACATATAAACGTGTCATTACCAACTTCTGTAAGTGGCAGGAAAGAAAGGGAGTCTAATTTAAATCAGAAGGTCAGGAAAAACCTCTCTGGGTCTCACATTTAAACCCAAACCTAAAAAACAGGAATTAACACTGAAAAGAATGACAGAACACCCTGGTCCAGAATGAGTAAAGGCCTTGGGATGCTGAGAAGCTCAATTTGTTGTAAGAAAGAAAAGAAAAAAAAAAAAAAAAACAACAGTTCAACCAGAGTACAGAAAAGGAAACGTGTGGCGGAAGTAAGTCTACAGCCATAGGTGGGACCTTGTAGATCACGGAGGATTTCTTATTGTATCAAAAGCTAGTACACGGTTTTGAGCAAAACAAGAATGATGCTGGTAGTGAGCAACGGCAACCGTTTTCCCATTGCCCTGCTAAGCGCTTTAAATGAATTCTCTCCTTCGGTTCTCATCCGCCTCTCTGAGGTAGGGCTCCTTTCACCTCCATTTTACCGTTGAAAAAAACTGAAGTTTCAAAAGGTTTGGTGATTTGCCCAGTAAATACCTGGCTGGAATTCAAGCCAAACTTGAAAATAACTCATGGGGTATATTGCTACATTATGTACCATTTGTGGGCGTATAGTAGTCTCTAATCCCATAAATAATAAAGTAGTATTGTTCATAGAAACAAAACGTGCCGGCACACCGGGGTGGCTCAGTTAGTTAAGTGTCAGACTCTTAGATTTGGCTCGGGTCATGATCTCAGGATTGTGAGATCAAGCCACAGGTCAAGTTCTGCGCTGGGCATGGAGCCTACTATAAGATTCTCTCTGTCCCTCTCCCTTTGCCCCTCCCCCTGCTCTAAAAACAAAAATAAAAAAAGAAAGCAAAACATGCTCAAAATGATCAAGGAAACTATAATATGTCAATCTAGTAGCAGTTATATAAGCAAGAAAAAACATAATTATATGAACTACACGTGTATGTGGACATTGTTCGTACATGAAAACTGTATTTAATTTTGTTTTTAAAAAACTGAATATAAAAATAACGCATGCAAACTAGCTACAAGCATTTAATATATTACATAATCATGCGTGTATACACAGGCATATACAGATAGGATATGTTAATTAAAATGTTAAATGTTCTAAATGTTAAACATATAAATTAAAAAATCAAAATGAATTCTTTCTTAAAATTTTACACAGCAAATTAATAAGACAGAATTCTAACAACATGCAGACAATAATCAAGGGACTATTCAGTGCTGGTTCCTCAGGATATTGTCAATGCTTAAAAAGACACTATTAAATAGGAACTATTATGCCCAGAGAAGACGACCCAGATTTCAAGAGCTTGAGTAACTTGCCGGAGTTCACACAGCAAGAACGTCAGTAGGGGTGCTGGGTACAAAGCTGGTCTTCACAGCTCCGCTCAGCTCCTGTACCGCACGCCGCCGTACACGCCGCCACTCGTTACTCCTTCCCATCTGCTAATTTAAGGCTGTATGAAAATGCTTTTCTACCGATGTGTACATTCCCTTTGCCTTCATAAATCATGCTTACATTATGACTCTAGTATTGCTAACAAGAATACATCATTAGAATATATAATCGCATGCCCTGATATGGACATTTACAAATAAAAATAAATAATTTCTCCCAAGGAAAATAAAAGACTTGACCTACTCATTCCCTTTGCAGTATGCTTTTGAATGAGTCACTGAATCTATCTGAGGTACAGATTCCTTATCTATAAAACAAGGAAAATAATACCTCGTTCAATGAGATGAAATGACATGTGTTAAAATGCTTGTAAACTGTGAAGTGTCTTAAAAATTTACTGTTATTATGGTTAGTATTTTAGTTTTCAGGATCATTATATACTCTTTCCACCAAGATCACTTAAGTTTTCTTAGTCTCATAATTCATCTCTTCAAAATAGCATTATAACAAGAAATAAATACAAAAAGTCTTTCCTTAGAATTAAAGAAGATATGTTGGATTCAACATATAAAATAAATAAGAAGGGGCACCTAGGTGGCTCAGTCGTGAAGCGTCTGCCTTTGGCTCAGGTCATGATCCCAGGGTCCTGGGATGGAGCCCCACATCGGGCTCCCTGCTTCTCCCTCTCCATTCCGGCTGTTTGTGCTCCTGCTACTGCTGTCTCTCTCTCTTTGTCAAACAAATAAATAAAATATTTTAAAAAATAAAATAAAATAAAGTTAATGAGAAATCATTGAAACTAAAATAATTTTTGGATGTAATGTGCCTTCACCTAAACAACATTTAAAATTTAAAATTTTTCTGGGACATTTTCCAGTCTTTATCCCTCTCTATACAAAATTTTCACATAATTATAAAAATTTCAGTCAACATTGTTTTATATCTCTACAGTAGTCCATGTGTCTAGACATCCTATGTGTATTACAAGGACTGATAGTGTTTCAGAGAGATAAAACCATAAATCATTCACCAGTCCCGACCTGTAATTTAAAGTATTTTCAGTTTTTTTTTTTTTTTGCAATGAATAATTCTGCCACATTTCTTCAGGCATAACTTTTTAATTTTATCTTTAAATTATATCCTAAAAAGAACAATGGTGTGTTAATAATGTTTAAAAACTGCCCTCTGTGAGGTGGGGAAAGGAGGCGTCGTTTCATTTGTCAATTTGTGTAGTGTACTTACTTGAACCATGGCCAATTTCAAGTTCCAACGGGCAACCAAATACTGAACAGAAATCAAGGCAAGAGCAATAGTCATACAGTAAAACTTAACAGGTAACAAGAACCTGACAAAACAAATATGAACCAAAAAATTCCCATGCCCTTTGATCCTTTAATTTTATAACTAAAACTTTAGCCTCGGGAGGAGAAGTGGCTGGAGCCAACCCAACCTGGCTGATTGTTAGGTTTTCAGAACTTTTATAAGCTGGTAGTCAAACATGACCACTATTTAAAATTAATTACGTAAATTTACAATTAAATAAATTATATTTAAAACAAAGGAGTAAGTACTAAAAACTCATCACATCCTTTTTTTCCCCTACATTTTACTGCTATCCATGCATTTTAGCTTTTTATATCTACAGTATGCAGCTGCTCCTCTCTCTCCAATTCTGCATTCACTGCTGCCATGCTGGTCATAGGGAACGAGGTATGAATAAGATTTTTTAAAATTTATAATTTCAAATATTGAATTTAGGAATTTCAAGAATTGCCAGTAGAGATAAAAACAGTACTTATCCCACTGGGGTGAGAAAGTGACGACACATAAAAGGAATTAACGGGAGGGTAGGTGATTTTCCAGCCTAATAGAAGGGACTCAGAGTTGAGACTCTGGGGTACAAAATGGCAGAAGGATGGCAATAGAAAATGAGAAATGATGTGTGACCATACTGATGTGTTCAGAAAGTAGAATGTTGTTGCTAAATTTGAAGAAGGTTATCCTGGAAACGGAAGTGATGAGAGGGCATAGGTTTTTAAATTGTCTGTGATGATTACGGCAGCAACATGGCAAGGCCTACATTCCCAAACAGTGCACTAAGGTGCTCCAGGGTGTCAGACGGAACTCACAGGGGCACTGTGCAATGTTTTACATTTTGGAGAGAAACAGGAATATAGGACATCTGTTGGACATGGCTTGTGTTAGTCACTCAAGGTATTGACAGTTTCTTTTTTTTAAGATTTCATTTATTTAGCTGAGAGAGAGAGTGTGTGTGAGCACAAGCAAGGGGAGGGGCAGAGGGAGAAGCAGACTCCCCACTGAACAGGGAGCCTGATGCAGGGCTCAATTCTAGGACCCTGGGATCATGGCCTGAACTGAAGTCAGATGCCCAACTGATTGAGCCATCCAGGTGCCCTGTCTTTTTTTAGGGTTAGGGTTAGGGTTTATTTATTTATTTGAGAGAGCAGGTGTTTGTTTTTTTTTAAGATTTTATTTATTTATTAAGTATTGACAGTTTCAACATTAGCTTCTACTATATTGCTTTTGATGATGCCAATTCTTTGCACAGTTGTTTTGGTGGCCGCTGGGAAGAAGAACAAGTGTCTCATGAAAATCAGTGAAGAATAGGAAGAGACCCCATGAGACACCATAGAGTTCAAGACAGAGAATTCAGCTAACATGTCCATGAATTGCTAAAAGGCAAATGTGAGCGAGAATGAGAGTATAAAGCCTCTAGAAGCCATAAACAGAAGGGGAACGCACAACCACCAGTGCTCACAAGTAAGATCTGAAGCAAGGCTGAAGGAGGAACTCGTTGAAAATAAAGACAAAGCTCAAGAAGAAATATATAATTTGAATAGTCCTGTATCTATTAAGGAAATTGAAATAATAGTTTTTTTAAACTATCCGGAAGAGAAAACTCTGGGCACAGATAACTTCACTGGCAAATTCTGCATAACATTAACAGAAAAAAAATAATATTAATCTTATACAAATGCTTCCAAAATACAGACAGGAAGGAACACTCCCCAACTAATTTCATGAGGCCAGCACTACCTTGATACTAAAATCAGGCAAAATAGGTTGCAAAGAAAATATAGCTTTTCACAAAGTGACCAGCAGCACTCATGAACTAGATTTTTTAAATGCTCAACAAAATACTAGTAAATTACATTAAAATACATTAAAAGGTAATACATCTCTGCCAGGCAGAAATTATCCCAGGAATATAAGATTGGCTTAACATTCAGAAATTTAATTCCTTATAATGACAGATTAAAGAAACACCATATGATCACCTTAAAGAATGATAAAATTCAATATCCATTCAACAAACTTTCAGCTTTCTCATTCTGGTTTTAAAAACCTATGAAAGTTCCTTTTGTTAATATCACACTTAATGGTAAATGACTGATTGCTTTCCCCCTAAGATTAAGAACAATGAAAAGATGTGTGTTCTCACTACTCCTATTCAGCACCATACAAGAGGTTCTAGCCAGTGCAATCAGACAAGAAAAAGAATGAAACTGTTTATTCACAGGGAACATAATTTTCTACATAGAAAATACTGAAGGAGCTACAAAAAGGTTCCTAGAATAAATGAGTTTAATGAGGTCACAAGACATAAGATCAATCTATATGCAAAAAAACATTTGCATATATTAGCAAGTGATCAATTAGAAAATAAAATAATAACCCAAACTACCATTTACAATACCACCAAAACCCATAAGATGTGCTCGCTTCGGCAGCACATATACCAAAACCCATAAGATATCTATGCATGAATAAGTGTAAAGGTATGTATTGTCAAAAGGTGCAAAATATGTATGTGGAGAAAAAGAAAATACTGATGACATAAGTAAGAAAGACCTAACTTTACAGCATAGTAACTTAACTATACTTATTTAGTAAGATATTCTCGAAAGGCAAAAATAACTCATATTTTTGGTAGCAGCACTGGTATTTTTATTCTGAGACCATAAGATTAATGAGACTAAGTTAAAAATCTATAGTCATGAATTAATTGGGAGCTCCAGGTGTTAACTTTGGGGTTTTTTGATTCCACGATGCTTGATGCTTCAGATATCTATATTATAAAACTTGTCTTTCGAGATGGCATATGAAATTGTGTCCTTAGAGATGAACTGAGTCCTCAATTACAGAAGAGGTTTTAAGACTTAATTCCTAGAAAACTTATAAATGACTTTCCTTTCAGTATTCTGTATCCAAGAAAGTTTCAATGTAGTTTCTGTTTCTTCTTTTTATTCAAGTTATGTTTAAATTATCCTTTAGGGAGCTTCATAATGCACTTATAATGCAGGTGCTTATTATTATCCTATTTTGTAAGTAAGGAAACTGAGGCACAGAGTTCTTAAAACTTATTCAGTGAATTAGAACCATTTAGTGAACTAGCAAATCAGAACTATCTCAGTCTTAGAAGCTAGGATTTCACATTTTAGACTAGAACTTACTTATCTGGGGTGTTGAGTATTTCCTAAGTACATGGAAGAGGAAGCAATGAAATAGCATAGGATTTTGTTAACGCTGTTGTATTTTGTTTAGTTTATCAATAGGGATCAGAGAGATTTTTTGATGCGGCCCTTTAATCAGAATTTATAATTTTAGAATCAGAAGCAGCTAAGCATAAAAAGTAAAGAAAAAAACTGAGATACTATACAGCTCAAAAACAGAGCTTATCACTCTAATAAAGGGTTATAAAATATTAAACCAGCTTCAGATATTTGGTTGCAGGAGCATTTAGTTCTCAGTAAGGATATTCCTTTCCTACCAGTTTCTTTCTGGTTCTTTCCTTAATATGTAACCTTCTTCATATATCACAAGGATATAATATTTAAATTACTAAGGAAATTTATGAAATATTTTGTTTTTATTTTTTAAAAAATTAAATTTATTAATAAAAGAATTCCTAAATTGAAAAAATGGTTCAGGGTCCTGTGAGTCTCATGATAGAAATTTTCATGCCAAGCTAAGATGGCAGAGTAATAGGAAGACCCCAGGCTTGCCTTGTCTCTTGAACATGGCTAGATAAATATCAAATCATTCTGAATACCAAAGAAATCGATCTGAGGACTGACAGAATGAACTGCACAACTAGAGAAAGAGAAGAAGTCACATCACGAAAGGTAAGAGATAAAGATACATGGTTTGGGGGAGAAATGGATGGTGGGTGCTGTGGAGGGGAGGTGGCTGTGGTCGGGGTGGAGGGAGAGAGAGGAGTAGAGAGAGGAACACACGGGATGGCACAAGGAAAATGCTTCCCCAAAGCCATTGACTAGGAAAGTGAGAGGGGCTGATTTTCACAAGTTTTACAACCAGCACAGCCCAAAGACTGGGGTTTGAGAAGTTCACACTGTGGCAGGTATGGAGACTGGCAGGCATAGCTGTGTTCCTTGGGGGAAGGAAGGCAGATGGTGGGGAGGGGGCGGGACAGATTGTACAATCTGAGGATCCCCTAGGTAGCACTGGAAGAGACAATTCCCCCTCCTTGGAGTGCACCTGGGAAAAGTGGCATTGCCTCTCCAGGGACAAAAGAGCTGACAGCTTCCATTTCCATTGCTGTCCCTCAGCATAAGGACAGAGACAACTACTGAGGGTGATTAACCTGTATACTGGCTCTTTGTTGTGCTTTCCTACAAAATCCACCCACTTACACCTTGGTGTGACTGCCCTTCTGGAACAAACCTGCACCAGCCCCAGTATGGCTGAGCCCCTGGGGGGACTAGTATGGTTCCCACCATACCAGGTCTTGAAAGTTTATAGTTTTAAAACTCAGCCAGTCTGGGATAGAGCCCAAGGTTCACAGCACTGTCAGGCAGGCAGACAGCTTGGACACAGACAGGGTGAAGGCAGGGATCTGAGGAAAACCTGGGAACATGAGGGGAGATTGTCGGCTCTTCTGGGAGATTCTTAGACACCAACTCCCCTCTCTGGGACGAGGGAGGAGGCTCGTGCCATTTCTTCCCCCTGTCCCTCACTATAAACGAACTTAAATAGGCAGCACAGTGCCAACAGTGGAAGCTCCCGCACTCTGCTGGCATTTCTTTATCGGGACAAGCGTGCCTGAGAGCCAGAGCAACAGACCCCTCCTGCAGACGAGCAGCACCAACAAATCCACCCACCCAACACACACACACTCCACACCGCATCGGCCCAACCCCTCCCTGCCCTGCATGCACCACATCTACTGACCATAGAGTTCTGCAAAGCTTCAGCTCTGGTGGAAATAGTATCAGGTCTCTTTAAACAAGAAGACCAGAACACCTCTAGTTAAAACCTGTCACACTCTGGCCAAGGTCCAAACACTCCCCGCTGCAGGCAAGGGGACACTCCACAGAGGACTGACTTGAGGGGAAAAGCAGACCAAAAAAAGCAGCAGAGTGCACAGAGCATATAAGGGACATTTCCTGAAGCACCAGGCCCTGTACAGAAGACAGAGACCCAGACAAAAATGCCAAGATGGAGGAATTTATCCCGTGAGAAAGAACAAAAGGTCATGGCCAGAGATCTAATTGAAACAGATACAAGTAATACCTAGGCTTGAGAAAAGCACAGATGATACCAGAGAATCCTTGGTATCAGAGATAAAAGACCTAAGAACTAGATAGACCAAAATGAAAAATGCAATAATTGAGATTTGAAACCAACTGGATATAATGGCCACAAAGATGGAAGAAGCAGAAGAATGAATAAGTGATATGAAAGACAAAATTATGGAAAATAATGAAGCTGAAATGAAGAGGGAAAGAAAAATATTAGATCACAAATGTAGGCTTAGGGAAATCAAGGACTCCATAGCATAACATTAGTATCATAGGAGTCCCAGAAGAAGAAGAGAGGGAAAAGGGGGCAGAAGGTTTATTTGAGGAAATTATAGCTGAAAACGTCCCTAAACGGGGAAGGAAACAGACATCCAAATTCAGGAGGAACAGAGAAATCTCATCAAAATCAGCAAAATTAGGCCAACACCAAGTTATATCACAGTTAAATTTGCAAAATACAGAGATAAACAAAAAATCCTAAAAGCAGCAAGACAAAAGAAGGCCCTAACTTACAAGGGAAGACAAATAAACTTTGCAGCAGATCTCCCCACAGAGAGTTGGCAAGCCAAAGATGGTGGCATGATAAATTCAATGCACTGAATGGGAAAAATATGCAGCCAGGAATACTCTCTCCACCAAGGCTATCATTCAGAATAGGAGAGATAAAGAGTTTCCCAGACAAACAAAAACTAAAGGGTTTGTAAACATTAAACCAGCCCTGCAGGAAATATTAAAGAGGATTCTTTGAGTGGGAAAGAAAGAATAAAAATAACAAAGACTAGGAAGGAACAGAGACAACAACAACAAAACAAGTAATAAAACGACACTAAATTCATATTTATCAATAATTACTCTGAATGTAAACAGACTATATGCTCCAAAAGACATGGGCCATCAGAATGGATAAAAAAACAATTTTTAATATTATTTTTTAATTATAATTATATCAATTATATATATATTTATAATTATTTTTTTAATTATAATTTTTTTCCATATTATTATTTCTTCAAAAAGTATTGTAGGTGCTTTTGTGTGATTCTCCTATAAAGTTATTAAAGCCACTGCTTTCCTATATTGTGTTGCCACTTAAAAAAAAATTACTTGATATTGGTTTTGGTTAATTTAACTGTACTCTGTGTAACTGATTATTTTAAATTATTTTAAATGTTTGAATAAACTTTGTATTCCCTCTAAAAAAAAATATATATAGACCCATCTATATGCTACCTACAAGAGACTCATTTTAGACCTAAAGACCTAAAGACACCTGAGATTGGAACTGAGGGGATGGAGAACGATTTGCCATGCAAATGGATGTAAAAAGAAAGCCAAAGGAGCAATACTCATATCAGACAAACTAAATTTTAAACTAAAGATTGTAACAAGAGATGAAGAGATGATTATATTATATCATAATAAAGGGGTCTATCCAACAAGAATATCTGGCAATTATAAATATTTGTGCCCCCCAACCTGGGAGCACTCAAATATGTAAAATAATAACAAACATAAAGGAACTCATTGATAATAATAGAGTAATAGTAGGAAACTTTAACACCCCACTTACCTCAATGAACAGATCATCTAAGCAGAAAATCAACAAAGAAACAGTGGCTTTGAATGACATGCTGGAAAAAATGGACTGTACAGATATATTTAGAACATCTCCTCTTAAAGCAGCAGAATAAATAGGCTTTTCAAATATACAAAGGACATTCTCCTGAATAGATCATATATTAGGTCACAAACAAGGCTTCAACAAGTACAAAAAGATAAGTATCATAGCGTGCATATTTTCTGACCACAATGCTATGAAATTTGAAGTCAACCAAAAGAAAAAATTTGGAAAGACCCAAATACATGGAGGTTAAAAAACATCCTACTAAAGAATGAAAAGGGCAACCAGGAAATTAAAGCAGAAATTTAAAATACACAGAAATGAAAACATGGTGGTCCAAAACCTTTGGGATGCAATAACAGCAGTCGTAAGAGGGAAGTATATAGCAATACAGGACTACCTCAAGAAGCAAGAAAAGTCTGAAATACATTACCTACCCTTACACCTAAAGGAGCTAGGAAAAGAACAACAAATGAACTTAAAGGCAGAAAAAGAAGGGAAATAATAAAAATTAGAGAAGAAATACATGATACAGAAACTAACAAACAAAAAACAGTAGAACATATCAATGAAGCCAGGAGCTGGTTTTTGGAAAAATTAATAAAATTGATAAACCCCTAGCCAGACTTAGCAAAAAGAAAACAGAAAGGACCTAAGTAAATAAAATCATAAATGAGAGAGGAAAGATCATAACCAACACCACAGAAATACAAATAGTTACAAAAGAATATCATGAAAAATTATATGCCAAAAATTGGGCAACCTGGAAGAAATTGACAAATTCCTAGAAACATACAAACTACCAAAACTGAAACAAGAAGACAAAAAAAAAAATGTGAACAGACTGATAACCAGCAAAGAAATTGAATATGTAACCAAAAATCTCCCAACAAAAGTCCAGAGCCAGATGACTTCACAGGGGAATTCTACCAGACATTTAAACAAGAGTTAATGCTATTCTTTTCAAGCTATTCAAAAAAATAGAAATCAAAGAAAAAATTCCAAACTCATTCTATGAGGCTGACATTACCATGATTCCAAAATCAGACAAAGACCCCATTAAAAAAAGATAACTACAGGTCAATATCCTTGATGAACATGGATGTAAAAATTCTCAACAAAATACTAGCAATTTGAATCCAACAATACATTAAAAGAATCATTCACCATGATCAAGTGGGAATTATTCCTGGCTTTCAAGGGTGGTTCGATACCCACAAATCAATCAATGATACACCACATTAATAAAGGAAAAGATAAGAACTCTCAATAGATGCAGAAAAAGCATCTGACAAAGAATAGTGTCCATTCTTGATAAAAACCATTAACAAAGTAGGGATAAAGGGAACATATCTTAACATCATAAAGGCCATATACAAAAGACCCACAGTTAATATCATCCTCAATAGGGAAAAACAGAGAACTTTTCCTCTACAATCAAGAACAAGACAGAAATGTCCACTCTCGCCACTGTTATTTAACATTATACTGAAAGTCCTAGGCTCAGTAGTCAAACAAAAAGAAATAAAATGCATCCAAATCACCAAGAAAGAAGTCAAACTTTCACTATTTGCAGATGACATGCTTCCACATATAGAAAACCAAAAAGACTCCACCAAAAAATTGTTAGAACTGACATAAGAATTTAGTTAAGTCGCAGGATACAAAATCAAGATACAGAAATCTGTTGCATTTCTATACACTAATAACAAAGTTTCGGAAAGAGAAATCAAGGAATCAATCCCATTTACGATTGTACTAAAAACCATAAGATACCTAGGAATAAACCTAACCAAAGAGGTAAAAGATCTGTACTCTGAAAACCATACAACACTTATGAAAGAAATTGAAGATGAAACAAAGAAATGCAAAAACATTCCATGTTCATGGATTAGAAGAACAAATAGTGTTAAAATGTTTATACTACCAAAATAATCCACACATTTAATGCAATCCCTATCAAAATACCAGCAGCATTTTTCACAGAGCTTGAACAAACAAATCTTAAAATTTGTATGGAACCACAAAAGACCTTGAGTACCAAAACAATCTTGAAAAGGAAAAGCAAAACTGGAGGCATCACAATTCCGGACATCAAGCTCTATTACCAAGGTGTAATGATCAAGACAGTATGGTACCGGCACAAAAACAGACACCTAGATCAATGGAACAGAATAGAGAGCCCAGAAATAGACCCATAACTGTATGGCCTTTAATCTTTAGCAAAGCAGAAAAGAATATCCAGTGGAAAAAAAGATAATCTCTTCAACAAATGGCATTGGAAAAACTGGACAGCAACATGCAAAAGAATGAAACTGAACCACTTTCTTTTACCATACACAAAAACAAATCCAAAATTGCTTAAAGATCTAAATGTGAGACAGGAAACCACCAAGATCCTAGAGAAGAAAACAGGCCTTAGCTATAGCGACTTCTTACTAGATATAGCTGCAGAGGCAAGGGAACAAAAACAAAATTGAACTACTGGGATTTCATCAAGATAAAAAGTTTCTGCCCAATGAAGGAGACAATCAACAACACTAAAAGGCAACCAATGGAATGGGAGAGATATCTGCAAATGACCAATGTGATAAAGAGTTGGTATTCAAAATCTATAAAGAACTTCCCAAACTCAACACTCAAAAGATAAATAATTCAGTTAAGAAATGGGCAGAAGATATGAATAGCCATTTTTCCAAGGAAGACATCCAGATGCCTAAGAGGCACACGAAAAGATGCTCAACGTCATTCATCATCAGGGAAATGCGAATCAAAACTATAATGAACTATAAAAACTATAATCTCACACCCATCAGAATCGTCAGAATTAAACAGGAAAAAACAGAGGTTGGCAAGGATATGGAGAAAGGGGAACCCTCTTGTACTGTTGCCAGGAATGCAAACTGGTACAGCCATTGTGGAAAACAGTATGGAGGTTCTTCAAGATGTTAAAAATAGAACTAACCTATGATCCAACAATTACACTATTGGGTATTTACCCAGATACAAAAATACTGACTTGAAGAAATACACGCACCCTAATATCTATAGCAGCATTATCAACAATAGCCAAATATCTAACTACTAATGAATGGGTAAAGAAGAGGTGGTGGTGTGTATGTGTGTGTGTGTGTGCCTATGTGTTTTGGAATATTACTGAGCCATAAAAAAGAATGAAATCTTGCTGTTTGCAACAACATGGATGGAGCTAGAGTATATTATTCGAAGCAAAGTCAGTCAGTCAGAGAAAGACAAATACCATATGATTTCACCCATATGTGGAATTAAATAAATAAAACAGATGCATATTTGGGGGAAGGGCGGTGAGGCAAACCATAACATAAACTCTTAATTATAGAGGACAAACTGAGGATTGCTGGAGGGGAGGTGGGTGGCGGATGGGTTAAAGGGATGATGGGTATTAAGAGGGCACTTGAGATGAGCAGTGATAAATCACTAAATTATACTCCTGAAACTAATATTACATTGTATGTTAACTAAATAGAAGTTATCTTTTTTAAATATTTATTTATTTATGTATTTATTTATCTGAGAGAGAGAGAGAGAGTGGGCATGAGTGGGGACAGATGCAGAAGGAGAGGGAGAGGGACAAACATACACCCCGCTGAGCAGGAAGCCCCAAGAGGGCTCCATCCCAGGACCCCCGAGCTCACGACCTGAGCCGAAGTCAGATGTTTAACCTACTGAGCCACCCAGGCATCCCACTAACTGGAATTAAAATAAAAACTTGAAACTACAAAAAAAAATTTTTTAAAAGGAAATAAGCAACAACAACAAAAGAAATTTTCATGCCTTGATACAAATTTTCTTTAGTTGAACTAAACACTTTAATTAAACCATGTAACATAGAAAAAAAGCCAAGGCCCGGTTCTAGGTTTATATTAATAGATAACCCTACGTAGTTACATTTTGTCTTCATTTACTTAACTCTCAAGTAAAATTACAATCAGTTCAAATATTAGTACTACTGGTATGATCATAATTTCTGTTCTCTGAACACCAGTCTCTCAAGTTCTAACTGCCCAGCTTCCTCCATACTCTCACCAACTCCCTCTTCCCCTGTCCCTTATATAAATTCTTTCTTCTGCAAAAATTATCTTCTGCTCCTTCTTTCAAGAAGGCTCAACCACACCTACGACACAGTAAACCAGCACTGAGTACAGCTTTAGTCATCCAGGAGTTAATCTCGGGCTTGCACTCGACTTCCACTACAAAACCCCTGGGAGCTGTGGACACATACTCATGAGTTGTTTAGTTTTGTTTTACTAGGGCAAGCCAATAACCACAGTGTAGCAATGCTTTTAATGCTAAAACAACAGAACCTACAAGCAAAATAACTTATAAATTGAACTCACTTGAACTAACTTGTTTGCTTGTTTATACTGTGGTAACACAAATAGGATTTTCCTGGTAGTTGCTTCACAAAGAAAGGAAAAACAAAAACAAAAACTTAAGACACCAAGGAAGAGTTACACTGTTACCATAAACAGATTTGAAGTAAAGCTTTATAAAACTTTATTATAGCTAATAATCAGAACTGGGGTAAAAAATACGTAGCTCTGCATTATAAGGAGGGCATATAAAGTAACACTATGCAAATATATAAATATATATTATTAATACATCATTTAGACTTTATTTGTTCCTACGGATTCACTCAGGTGGATGCAGTTCTGCATGTTTTAAAAGCACCTGAATGCAAATTTGGTAACAATAAATGCCTAATCACTTTAGTACTCTCCAGATATTAAACATTTCATAACTTTGTTCAATTGACTTAGCTATTCACTGTAATCTAGCTCACAGAGATGGTTACATTTAACCTTGCTTCTTTAATAATGTAAAACAAAATTTTTTAAACATATCCCTAGTTTTGAGAAATGAGGTGAACATATCACAGAAATTATGGCAAAACTAAGATAACTTTAATCAGCCTTTTTCTTACCTGTCAGAGATGGAAAGCTGTATGGGTACCATAAAAAGCAACTTCCACTGCTGTCATTGACAAGCCACACTGAGCCCTGCACTGTAAGACTGTATCACCAATAATGAGATGTTCAAACCCGTAGATACAAGAACTAGGCCCCCCTAGAATCAGGTGTATGAGATACCTAGGGATGAAAATCTACAGAGGTGCTCATTGCGATACCCTGAATGTGTGTGCATCCTTAAATTTTGCACCTAGGTGTCTCATTTATCTTCCTCCAATCCCTGCCCTGCACAAGAGCCCCAAAGTGATGCAGGCTGTAAGAGCCGAGTGTGTCCAATCTCCACATTCCATACCTGAACCTAAGTTACAGAACCCATCTTCTCTCTAGTTGAAAGGGTTTACTCATCTCCTGCCCAGTGCCTGGGGACTCAGGCTGATATGGTTCTCTACTAAGCTAAGACACTGTCTCCTCCCCACAGTGCCTGTATGATAAGGCCCAGTAGTCTGCCTTCTGATACCAGAACCCCACTTATAAACACCAGACCATATTTCAGGCCTTGTCACAGTCTGACAGAACTCCTGATGCAAATCACCTACTTGGATTACAATATTACCTCATCCTTGACTTTATCTCTTTGTTACTTAGAGCCAGGCCAAAATCCCACCCCATGCAATTTCCAGTGCTGTCTCCTTGCTAAGACCACCATTTAGCCTGCTAGTCTAGGCTTCTTAAAGGTCTGTGGGTCAGTCTCCTTTCAATTGACTTCCAACTAGTCCTACCTCATCAGAGTTAATAGAACCATCCATTTATTGTGACAACCAAGATAACCAAAAACACCTTCAGCCTTAGCCCTGCTGGGATCCCTGGAAGTAGAAGAGAAGACGTACCTTCGATGAAAAACAGGCCAAGCATCTGGAACCTGGTTCTTTCCGTTCCATTGGTTTATAAACCCTGCTTGTGTCAAATTCGTCTGGGGTAACTACTAACTTAGCTTTTTAACACACACTTAGATAGTGCTTACTATATGCCTGGAACTATTATAAGCATCTTTTTTTTAAAAAAGATTTTATTTATTTGATATATAGAGATAGATCACAAGTAGATAGAGAGGCAGGCAGAGAGAGGAGGAAGCAGGCTCCCTGCAGAGCAGAGAGCCCGATGTGGGGCTTGATCCCAGGACCCTGAGATCATGACCCGAGCCGAAGGCAGAGGTCCAACCCACTGAGCCACCCGGGCGCCCCTGTTATAAACATCTTACAAAACACTAACTCACCCAATCTTCCTGACGACCTTTGACTTAAGCACACTTACTACTCCCATTCTACAGATTAGGAAACTGGGGTTTGAGAGGGTAATGACTTATCCAAAGTCACACATAAATAAATATAAGCCTAAATTTGAGCCCAGCCATTTTTTTTAATTTTTTTTAAAGATTTTATTTATTTATTTGACAGAGAGAGAGATCACAAGTAGGCAGAGAGGCAGGCAGAGAGAGAGGAGGAAGCAGTCTCCCTGCAGAGCAGAGAGCCCGATGCGGGGCTCGATCCCAGGACCCTGAGATCATGACCTGAGCCGAAGGCAGCGGCTTAATCCACTGAGCCACCCAGGCGCCCCCAGCCATTTTGATTATAAGGCAAATCGTAAATACTAAGCGATGTAGCAGACAACCATATCCCAGTTCCAAAGATTTGATCCAGTAAATCTGAGGAAAGGACTGAGAAATCAATATGTATATGAACAAAATTTTCAGATGACTTTATATAGTTAGAAGGCACTCACCTACTGACTGGTATGTGGGAACCACAGCACTATTCGACACTTCATTTGGGAAAGACAGAGAGGAGACTTACGTGGTTAGAAACAATTGTGTGTTGCAATATACCAAGAAAGCAAGGAAAGACAGTGGCTGGGGAACCATCATTCAAAATCTTGGAAGGGAGGGTAATAATGCTTTACGCTTTTATAAAAACGTCAACAGTGAATTATGTATTGTTAAACAGAATGAAATATACGAAGACCGCAGCCCCAGAGCAACAGCGCAGCAGCATTAATCAACGTGAAATCATCTCACCAGGTAGGGTGCATGCCAACAACGGACTTAAACGAAAGAAGGAAGCAGAGCCTATTTCGTTCTGTGGTGGCTGCATGTGGTCAGTCCTGAACCAGTCACACAAGACAAATGATGCCAGGTAACCCCAAAATGTTATTTTAAGCACTGTAGGAATTATAGCAGTTGAGGGAGGAAATAGAAACAATTGGGTATACATGAAAAAAAAAAGATAAAATGTGAAAGAACTTTGAAAACAGTGTCTCACCACACAAATATGACAATCACTACTTCGTTTAGTAGTATGCCACCTTGAGAGGCCCCAGAAATTAAAAAAAAAGAAAAAACAAACACACAAAAAATATCCAAGCCAAGCACAGCCATGAGCAACAACCCACCCCGAAAAGGGGATAAGCAGCCATAGACTGGCCTGCAGTATTTCCGCCCACTCAGTACGGACAACATCACGGATCAAGGAGTGAACTCGAAGCGGAGCTAGAACTCCTACCCTGCCAGCCGCTGCTGCAGACCGCGGAGTACGAGGAAGACCACCGTACTGGGAAGCTCGGTCTCCAGCTACATAGAAAAGCCACAACTCTGCCTCAGAGCACGAACTACAATAACACCCCAAGTGCCGGGAGAGGTGTGCTCCCAGGTTCCCACCAGCTTAACGGTATTTAACCCTAAAGGTTTTGGGGAATGCAACCAGGAGTTGAGTTAAAAGAATGCCAAATTTTAGTTTTTTAATGAATACAATAGTTGGTAATAAAACTGTTAAACACTGGGCACCTGGGCGGCTCTGTCAGCTGGTCTGCCTGTGGCTCAGGTCATGACCCTAGGGTCCTGGGATCAACCCCCCATCAGGGATTGATTGCTTGCTTGGCAAGGAGTCAGCTTCCCCCTCTACTCCTTCCCCCTGCTTGTGCTCTCTCGCTCTCTCTCATGCTCTCTCTCAAATAAAGAAATAAAATCTTTTAAAAAGTGTTAAATATTATTATCTTGTGCTAATGTACTTGGCCAAAATTTTAATGTATTTCATAGCTTCTTTTCAGGCCCAGGTATTATAAAGCAGGTAAATAAAATCCACCTTCATCAAATCATGTCCAGTTTGCTCCACTTCCTCAAGTCTTCACTGTGCTCCTTCACATTCTGGAATAAAGCGACACTGTACTTGGAACCCTCTTTTTTTCTTGCAAAACAAGATTCATCCCATTACCTTGCATCCTCCACTACTCTTGCCTCTAATGAGATCTTTGCCACCCATACTAATTATAACTTTTAAGCAATTTAATAACTTCTATTTCATAGAACTGGAGGTAGGTAATTGAGAACTGTCATATGCAAATATTTTAGCAGATAATGCTCATAAGTAACATAACAAAATACAACTATCTACAGCCAATCGCTTTCCTTTTACACATTCTGAAAATGGCAAACAGGAGGTGAGTTAAAAGAATGCCAAATTTTAGTTTTTTTAGTTAATATAATATTTGGTAATAAGATTGTTAAAAATTGGGCATCTGGGTGGCTCAGTCAGTTAGTCTGCCTTTGGCTTATGATCCTAGGGCCCTGGGATCAATCCCATATTTTGCTCCCTGCTCAGCAGGGAGACTGCTTCTCCCTCTGCCACTCCCCCTGCTTGTGTCCACACTCTCTCTCTCTGTCAAATAAAAAATCAAATCTTAAAAAATAAATAAATAAAACCTTTTTTAAAAAGACCCAATAGGACAGCCATTCTAAAGTGTATAAAAACAAGAAGCATAAGTATATAAAATTAAAATTTTGTTTCTACTAATCAGTGTTTCTGTATTCAATTTTTAAAAATAAGTTATCTACTTACCTAATGATTAATCATTAAATAACCCAACTTCTTATCTCAAGGTTTCAAGTTACCTAAGGATTTTGGAGTTATGCATAAACTTACATTATACAAAACATAACTACCGTTGATATAAAAAGTCTGTCTGAATAATTACTCATTTTAGTGGATATAAATTTACATTTTTCATAAATTTCCATATTTTATAGCCATAATGTCAGCTTATTTATTGGTAAATCAATAAAAGCAGCTTAGGAAATTCAGATTAGCTAACCTCTTCATAAAAAGACAAATTTAAATGTCATTTAAAAATGTATCTGGGGGCACCTGGATGGCTCAGTGGGTTAAGCCTCTGCCTTCGGCTCAGGTCATGATCTCGGGGTCCTGGGATCAAGCCCCGAATCGGGTTCTCTGCTCAGCGTGGAGCCTGCTTCCCTCCTCTCCCTCTCTGCCTGCCTCTCTGCCTACTTGTGATCTCTGTCTGTCAAATTAAAAAAAAAAATAAAATAGGGGCGCCTGAGTGGCTCAGTGGATTAAAGCCTCTGCCTTCGGCTCAGGTCATGATACCAGGATCCTGGGATTGAGCCCTGCGGAGCAGGGAGCCTGCTTCCTCTTCTCTCTCTGCCTGCCTCTCTGCCTACTTGTGATCTCTGTCTATCAAGTAAATAAATAAAATCTTTAAATAAAATAAAATAAAATAAAATAAATGTATCTGTATTTTATTTATCATTGACAAATCAGCACAAAGACATATAAGTGATTTTTTCTTTCTTAAACCAAAATTTTTAATCTAACTTGATTTCTCCAAAGACTCACCTTAATTATATAAATTTGTATTCTTCAAATTTATCTAAGCTAGCAGTTTTTCTAAGAAGAAATTTTTTTTTCTAATAATAGTCCAGCACAAGAGGAATCTGAGAGGCAGGGTAGGGGGTCATGGGGGAAGGGAAGGAAAAAATGAAACAGGATGGGACCAGGGAGGGAGACAAACCATAAGAGACTCTTAATCTCAAGAAACAAACTGAGGGCTGCTGCGGGGGTCAGGGAGAGGGTTAGTGTGGCTGGGTTATGGACATTGAGGAGGATATTTACTATGATGCGTTCTGTGAATTGTGTTAAGACTGGTGATTCACAGATCTGTACCCCTGAAGCAAATAATACATTACACGTTAATAAAAATAAATAAAAAATTAAAACACTGTGGGGTGCCTGGGTGGCTCAGTGGGTTAAGCCGCTGCCTTCAGCTCAGGTCATGATCTCAGGGTCCTGGGATCGAGCCCCGCGTAGGGCTCTCTGCTCAGCAGGGAGCCTGCTTCCTCCTCCTCTCTCTCTCTCTCTGCCTGCCTCTCTGCCTGCTTGTGATCTCTCTCTGTGTGTCAAATAAATGGGTAAAAATCTTTAAAAAAAAAAATTAAAACACTGTACTGTCAAGCAAAAAAAAAAAAAGTCCAACACATATTAAGTACTAGAAATTTGGGGCTTTTTAAAATTTGGGGATTTATCCAAGGGCACATTTATGTCTATAGACCAATCAGAACAGAAGTCCTTTAATTTAAGAGACATTATAATAGAATTTATCAATACCGTCCAGAAGTATGAAAACATTTCACACTCAGATAGCAGCACATAAAGGCTATTTTAAATTATAGTCATACAGACACATAGAGAGCTTATAGCTTCAGTTTTACATCTGTCTTGGGTTGAAAGTACAACAGAAATACAAACATTAACCAGCCCAGAAGTCAAAAATCCAGTTTTCCTTCCCAGTGGACACGAAGTTCTTAACTAATCTGAGCACACAAAGGACAAACAAAAAGATCAAAAAACTGGATTCTCTTCATCTCTCTTCTGATAGAGACTAAATACCCAACATGCAATAGGTATCATCAAATGGACATACACGAAACCAAATTCTTCATCACGGCTATTAGTAATGTTTAATAACTTATCAGGCATCCATACATGAGAAGCAAAAACAAAACTTTAAAACATGAGCAAAAAGGGAAAGTAAACAGTGAACTTAGTTCTATAACCACTTCTGGATTCACTCCAAGAACCAGTAAGACACGCCTGGGCTCAGACGGCCCCGAGGAGCGCCCCTCCATCAGGCGAGCACACACCCGCCCGCATCTGCACCGCACCCCGAGACGCCCACGCTCAAGTGGGGCCGGGTAGTGCCCCCGAAATCACGGCTCTCACAGTACGTGACCCCATGCCGAAGTTTTATTCGGTCCATAGTTCACGAACAGGTAGGTCCAGACCAAACAGCTGCTGAGACACGAAGCAGATATTCATGAAGATATCGTTAGACTCGCAGAGTTAGATACAAACTGAACAAGAAGTCACGATCCCACTCGCATCTCTGCCGCATCAAACCCACAAGTTATCGCACGCGCCCGCGAACTGGAAACCAGCCCGAGAGCAGGAGCCACGCCCGGAACAGACAGAAGGGATCACCAGCGCCTCTTCTTCACCAAGGTCGGGTGACTTTTCTCATAGGGGTGAGACACTGCAAATAGTGCGTGGAAAACACTTCCATGAAAAATGTATTCACTTATCTGAAAGTCACCTTTAACTGTCCAGCCTGTATTTATCGTTTAAGCCTAGTAAGAAGTTAACAAAAACTTTACAAGCCTGCGGTTCCGTTGCCAACAATGTATCTCTTCCATCACGGCCCCGCGGCGCATCCTTCCCCGCCCAGATCACCGCGGTACTTCCCGCCCCGCTTCCATGCCTCACGCTTACCACTGGAGGGCGCCCGTGACGCACAGTCCACTGGGTTCCCCGACGGACGGAGGCCGCGGGAGCGTTTCTACGTTGGCTCCACTAGGGGACCCTTCGGAAACCTCTCGAATCGCACGCCCAGAATCACGCGCTCCCCGGGCATCTGTGCGCACGCGCACAATTCCTGCACCCTCCCTCCGGATGGAGCAGCCGCTCTCGCTGAGGCTGATGGGAGAGAGAGAGAGGGAGGGCGGGGCCCCGGGAGCGCGCACGCGCGGAGGCCGGGACCTGGGAGGAGCGGGCGCCGGTGCGGGCCGTGCGGCTCGCGTTCCCGCGCGGCGGAGATGCCCAGCGGGGGGTGGCGGCCCGAGGACGGCGCGGGGCCGCGCTCTGCCGACCCCTCGGCGCTGCGCAAGGACGACCTCGGCAGCAGGGTGAGTGCGGCCCGGACCGTCCCGCGGCCCCGCCGCTCGCCCCTCAGCCCTCGCGTTCGGCGGCGCGTTAAGCGGAGACCGCGAGGTTCGGTTAGACGGGGCGGCGCGGGGCCGAGGCGGGCCCGGGTCTTTGCTCTGCGCTTTCCGAGCCGCTGGCGGCGCCTCGCACCCGACCCGTGACCTCGCACCCCGGCCTGCGCCGCGGCCCGGCGGCCCGCCAGCCGCGCTGTGTCCGTCGCGGGACCCGCCGGTCGGTGTGTGAAGCGCCGTCGACGAGCCGGTCAGTCCGCGCGCCGTCGGCCCCGCGCGCACCCCGCCTGCCGCCCCTGCGCCCCGCCTCGCCGGCGCGGGGTCCTACCACGCGCTGGGTCGCCGGCTGCCGGCGGAGGGGCGGGGAGGCCCGGGTGCGGGTGCGGGTGCGCGGCCGCCCGCAGACACGCTCCGGCGCGCGCTGGACGCACGTGGTCGCGCCGCGGACCCTGTCCTGCTGGGGAAGACGCGGCCGCCGTCGGGCCGCCCCGCCCTGCCTGGGAAACGGGAACCGGAGCAAAGCCGAGACGGAGAGCGATCGGCCCCGTGGCCCGGTGTCGGGCGTTTGCACGACCTGCTGGTGCTGAGCACGTGGCTCCGCTCTGTGTACGTAAATCTCGAAAAGCGTCGCTAGTCCATGACACGCGAAAAAAGCAAAAGCGTGACTTGAAAGAAGTCATTGAAAACGGATACTGTTGATGCATATGGTCTGTTCTAAATAAAAAGCACAGACTTTGTTGCGTTACTGGGCCCTTGCATGAGTGCGAGTGACCCTCCCCAAACCCCGGGTCTGGGCTCAGTGGGCTCCGGAACAGCTGTCGCGTGCAGTCGCGGTTTCCCCTGCCAGCTTTCCCCGCTGCAGCCCGCGCGCTGCCGTTCAGAAAGAATCCGAGTGTTTGCGGACTGCCCGCTTGCACAGCCGGGGAATTCCAGCCCCTTCTCCCATCTCTCTCAGGTTAAAAGGCCCTCCGTGGAGCACACTTTGCTAGTCTCCGATTTAAGAAGTTTTTCTTTATTTCAATAGATTAAAGAGCAAAAAATTGTCGTGGATGAACTTTCTAACCTGAAGAAGAACAGGGTGAGTTATGACGATAATTTTGAATTGTAAGTGGGAAGGTTTGGTTATATCTTATTAACTAAATATGAAAGTAAAAAGAATTATATGTAAGATATTTACATTAAAATCTGCAAGATCTCAGCATCTTTTTTACTTACATTGCTCAAGTGTAAAGTGCCCAAGATTTTATACACGTATGTGGATGTCTGTGTTGATTATAGTTGATAATGTTTTCTTCCCATCGTATGAAACTTGCAGTACCTTTGAACCAAACAATATTAATTATACAGTGGTATCTTGAATCTGTAATCACTAATGACATTGACTTATACTTGAATTTGGTGTTTTCTTTTGAAGTAAGTAACTTTTAAATATATTAAGAAAGGAAACTATACCTTTAAGTGACTGGATAATTGTTGAAAAAACAAAAAGGATAAATTGCTTCCCCCTACCTGAAATTATTTTACACAAGTCTTCCATATATTTAACATGGTTGTTTAATGTCATGTGCATTAATGTATTCACAAACAACCAAGCTACTGTCAGAAATTACATTTTAAAGTTCCGGAAGAAATTATTTTGAGCCATTTAAGCATTTGATAACTAACAGGTTGTTTAACATTTTTGCTATTGTTCCTTTTGGAATTTTAGAACTTAAGTCACAGCTGATACAAACTTTCTAGAGGGCAAGTTGGCAGAATGTATCAAAATCTTAAAACTATGTAGCACTTTGACCCAGTTCCATTTATAGAAATTGAGTGAACAAAGATTTAGTAAAAACTTCATTGGAACATTGATTTATAAAGTTGGTAATGTCTTAAAGGTCTAAAACTTGAGGACTTAAGGAATAAACTGTAATGTTATACCCATACAGTAATACTGTAAAATAATACTTATTGATAAGGAAAAGTATTCCCAATATATTGTTCATTGATGAAAGCAAATAATAAATCTGTTTTTATAATAAGATCCTTTTTGTTCAGGGAAACAGATAGTTTGATATATGCAGAGAAAAAACATTTCAGCTCAGTGTTAATGGTAGCAGTTTCCAGGTGGTAAGATAATGGGTGACTTTTATTTACCTGTATTTACTAAGGTATTGTTCTGAATATATGTTACTGAAGTTCAAGAATATGCAATAAAAGGGTTCAGAGTTTTGGTATATACTTTTTAGATCCAATCCTGATATTAGCCTAATTATGTTTTGCAGAAAGTATATAGGCAGCAACAGAACAGCAACATATTCTTTCTTGCAGACCGAACAGAAATGCTTTCTGAAAGCAAAAGTAAGTTTTTTGGTATATTATATAGAAATGCATGAAAAGCCTTTTCAGAGTTTTCTGTGGAACCTCATGGTAGTGCCTAAATTATGCTGTCTACATCTGAATGCTCAAATATATATCCGAAGATCGGATGGCGGTAAGTCAGATGAAATTAATGCGGTGGTCTGGTTTTTCTTTAAGTTAGCCTTCCAAAGATGGAAGTCTACAGTAAAAAAATAAAAATATATAAGTTGTGTTAGAAAGCCATAATTAATAACGTCTGCTGTAGAATTTTTTTGGCAGATCTAGGTATAAAAACTGCTCTGCCACTTTCTCCCTTTATAACTTTGAGTGAATTACTTTGAGCCTCCAAAGTTTTTGGGATTTAAACACAAGGAATAGATAAAGTTCATAGCCCAGTGCCTGGGCCAAAATAAGCATTTAATAAACAGAAATTATTTTCCTAAAAGACATCTGTCATTAGAAGCCTTTTGAATGCAGTGCGTGTACTCTAGTGGTTTGATCTTGGTAAGTGCTCTACGAATTACTAGGGAAAGGTCCAAGAATTTTCATTTTACTTAATATTTCTTATCCCCTCCCCCACAGATATACTGGATGAACTGAAAAAAGAATACCAAGAATTAGAAAACTCAGAGAAGACCAAAATCAAGAAATAGTCAACTTGATTTCACATAACAATGTGTGGCATTTGTTGTTCTGTGAGCTTTTCTGTTGAGCATTTCAGTAAAGATTTGAAAGAGGATTTACTGTGTAATCTTAGCCGACGGGGACCCAGTAGTAGTAAACAGTTGTTAAAGTCCAGTGTTAGCTACCAGTGTGTGTTTTCTGGGCATGTCCTTCACTTAAGAGGTGTTTTGACCGCCCAGCCTGTGGAAGGTGAAAGGGGCGATGTTTTCCTGTGGAATGGAGAAGTCTTCAGTGGCATAAAGGTTGAAGCTGAAGAGAATGATACTCAAATAATGTTTAATTACCTTTCCTCCTGTAAGAATGAATCTGATATTTTGTCACTGTTCTCAGAAGTCCAAGGTCCTTGGTCTTTTATATATTACCAAGCGTCTAGTCATCATCTGTGGTTTGGTAGAGACTTTTTTGGTCGCCGTAGCCTGCTTTGGCATTTTAGTAATTTGGACAAGAGTTTCTGCCTCTCTTCAGTTGGCCCGCAGACATCCGGAGTGGCCAGTCAGTGGCAAGAAGTTCCAGCATCTGGAATTTTCAGAACTGATCTCAAGTCTGCTTCCATTTCCAAATCTGTGGTTTTAAACTTGTACCCTTGGCAATCTGTTTCTGGGGAGAATGTTATCAAGGAGTGTGTTAATAGCCTAATTCAGGTTTCAGCAGACTTGCCAACATTTGTGTCAGTGGTAGCAAATGAAGCTGGACTACATCTGAGAGAACCTGTTGTTCCTTTAAATAGGACGTTGCCGCAAGCTCCCCTCGAGATGCCTCACGGAACCACCGTCAGTGTCCCTCCTACAAGGGAAATGCTTCAGATGTTTCTTACTGATGGACACATGAAGGAAGTCGTTCAGCAGTTCCTCGAGGTCCTGAGTCTCGCGGTGCAGAGACGTGTCTCGTGCTTACCCAGGGATGCACACCTGACCCCCAGTGCGGCTTCGGAAGCACGTGCCAGGAGAGCAAACGTTGCGGTCCTGTTTTCGGGGGGTGTCGATTCCATGGTTCTTGCAGCCCTCGCGGACCTCCACGTACCCCTGGATGAACCCATTGATCTTCTTAACGTGGCTTTCAAGACTAAAGAGAAGACCGTATTAGCTGGTTTTAACCAAAAGAAGAAAAACCAGAAAAGTCGTTGTGAAACACCTTCCGAAGAATCCTCTGGAGATAATGCCGCTGGCGGTGGGGACGGGGGCATTGACAGACGATTCAGTGTGCCAGATCGCGTCACAGGAAGAGCGGGACTCAAGGAGCTACAAGCCGCTAACCCTTCCCGAATTTGGAATTTCGTTGAAATTAATGTTTCTCTGGAGGAACTGCAAGAATTAAGAAGAGCTCGAATACGCCACTTGGTTCAGCCCTTGGATACGGTGTTGGATGACAGCATTGGCTGCGCAGTCTGGTTTGCTGCGAGAGGAGCTGGTCGGCTAGTGGCCCGCGGCGGCGTGGGACCCTATCGGAGCAGTGCGAAGGTATGGGAAGGCAGGCACACTGGACTCGGAACTTCCGAGACCTGATGTGGACCCTTTGAAGCTACTAACATTTAGGTTGCAAGAATATAGCATATCTTAATTGCATTTAACCTACAGTGCAATGTGTAAGACTTTTTAAAAATTGGGCATATTTTACGATTTTAGGACTTCCCTTGTTTTTGTCAGAAAATGGTATGTTTGAGATGATAACTTTTAAAGCTTTGCTTTTAGTTATTTCCTTTATCTCATATTGGGAGTATGGCTTTCCTTAAACCATCACAGGTGGTTCTTTCTGGAATTGGTGCTGATGAGCAGCTTGCGGGTTATTCTCGCCATCGCGTCCACTTTCAGACCCACGGAATGGAAGGATTAATTAAGGAAATTGAGATGGAACTGGGACGAATCTCTTCTAGAAACCTTGGTCGCGATGACAGAGTTATTGGTGATCACGGAAAAGAAGCAAGGTGATTCCAGCTATCTGAGTGCTGTGGGTAGTTCTGTAGAAACACTAGACTGTAAGAGGAGATTTTAACATTCCTTTTCTTTGGAGACCGTTCACACGAATAGCAGTAGAAACAATAATGTCTCGGCCTCTGTCACAAACACTGTCCATCAGAGGGAAAGCTGGGGAGCTGTCAGGGAGCAGTTGTTTTCCAGAACTCATTGTCAAAGAAACGTCTTTTTGGTCATTTTCAAAGATAATACAATGATGTGGTTGTTTTCCATGTTACAGTGGAAAAGACTGTAAAACTGAGGTAATGAAATACTGAGTGAGGGTATTTTTAAAGGGTTGGGTTTTGTTTCAAATGTTTGCTTTCGTCTCAGTAAGAGCATAGACCCTATTCCCACGCTTTCCCCTCCAGCGTGAGGGCACCTGGCTTCGTTGCCATGGACATCCTGTGTGTAGAGCTCCGTACCCACCTCTCGTTGGACTCAGTCTGGTCAGACATTGCGGGTCACCTGAAGGTGTCAAAGAGATCAGGGCACTTTCATATGTATATTCTTTTTTAATTCAGGGATTTATTTTTACCTCCAATGAATGTCTGATGGCAGTAAACAAATGCTTGAAGACAACTTTAAATTATTAAGGATAAAGAAAGAGGTATTGTTTACAAAAAGCAGAAGTTTGTTCAAGTAGGTAAATTTATTAGGTATTAGTTTATTACAAGTGTGTAAGCATGTGAGAACAGAGTCCAGTAAGCTTTGTGAGAACTGGAACGTCATAGTACAGCACTCTAACACTTCACACTTAACACTGCTTCAGCTTTTCAGTGTATGTAGAAAATGTGTAAATTCTATATATATCGAATCTACGTGTATAACATACATACATAATTTATACATATTACCATAGTATAAAAACTATAAAATGTTTTCCTTTTGAAGGGTGCATGTATTTGAGAGACAAATTCAGTCTTTATTTCAGATAGGTCATAGAAAAAATTTATTTTATTTAGTGAAAGTTAATTCTGAAGGCCCTGTATGATACTCTCATACAAAAGTGCCTCGGAAGAAAGTTTGAAACAGTGACTACAGACTTGTGCTTTAACAAATATGATAATTGCTCGATCTAAATAATTCATTAATTATGTATCTTGGCATGTATATTAACAGTGATCAATTAATTAGATTATCTTATAGAGATGTTTTTGCAGTTGATTCACTTTTATAAAATACTCCATATAACAAGTGCCTTTACCCTTTCCAGTATCTCTGTGTAAGCTAGAATAAGATATGATAAAACAAACACTAATGTAACAGAATTGCATTTAAAGAATTGGAGGGAGAGTTTCAAAGCATTTTAAACAAAAATGAGAATTTTATAGGAAGCTAGGGAAACCAGGGGGCAGAAAGGTTTTGTTTTTCAATCTAAGACTTCATTCTATTATACCATTTGTCTCCATTTAAAGGGTATACATGTAATCAAACAATTTTTTAGAAGATTTATTTATTTCAGAGAGAGAACATGAGCGGGGAGAGGCAGAGGGAGAGAATCCTCAAGCAGACTCCCTGCTAACCTCGGAGCCTCACATGGGGCTCAGTCCCCCAGCCGACCTTGCGATCATCCCCTGAGCCGAAACCAAGAATCAGACACTTAACCAACTGTGCCACCCAGGCACCCCAATATTTTTTTAAGATTTATTTATTTCAGTGTGCAGGAGTGCGAGCAGGGAAAGGAGGAGGGAGAGGGAGAGCAGACTCCCTGCTGAGACAGAGCCGGACTCGGGGCTCGATCCCTGACTGGGAGATCATGACCTGAGCTGAAACTAAGAGTCAGATGCTCAACTGACTGAGCCACCCAGACGCCCCCAAATCATTTTGATGCCATAAAATTTTACCCTAAGTAAATGTTTCACCAGTTCAGGATTATAGAGCCCTTCTATATTGATTTCAAACCTCTAAAGTTAATTTTCTTTTGACATGATAGAGAGCACACAGATTGAGTAGTCGAGTCAAGACTGTACTTGTGGGACACCTGGGTGGCTCAGTCTGTCAGGCCCCTGCCTTCAGCTCAGGTCATGATCCCAGAGTCCGGGGATCCAGTCCTGCATCAGGCTCTCTGCTCAGCGGAGAGCCTGCTTGTTCTTGTCCCAGTCCCCCGATACCCCCCCCATCCCCACTCGGGCTTGCTCTCAAATAAATAAATAAAATCTTTTAAAAAAGAAAAGACTGTACTTATTTTCAAGGCATCCCCAAAGAAACCTTATGAAACAATTTGAGAATATTTCTTACCATAGGCCTAATTTATTTACTTTTTGAACCAGAATTTAATTTATTTTGTAGCCTATGTATTAAATTAGTCACATGAAATATTTGTTAATGTGATTAAGTTTTAGCCATAAAATTGTGTAAATAACCAGAATATTTTTAATTGAGAAAAACAGTGCCATCAAAAATTAATTTGATGCTATAAATTTTAACATTGAATAAAACGTAAAAGAAAAATCATAACTTTTTTAATACTTATGTGATTATATTTATGGTTCTATTTATCTGCTTATTTTAGATTTCCTTTTCTGGATGAAAATGTCGTGTCCTTTCTAAATTCCCTACCGGTTTGGGAAAAGGCAGACTTGACTTTACCCCGTGGAATTGGTGAAAAACTAATTTTGCGTCTTGCAGCAGTGGAACTTGGCTTAACAACCTCTGCTCTTCTGCCAAAGCGGGCCATGCAGTTCGGATCGAGAATTGCAAAAATGGAAAAGAATCATGAAAAGGCATCTGATAAATGTGAAAGACTCCAAGTCATTTCCTTAGAAAACCTTTCTAGTGAAAAGGAGATTAAAGCATAATCCTTCACCATGTAACATTTACTGAATGATGATTATGTAAAAAAACACTCTGCTGCCCTTTTATTAAGTAATGCAGTGGTGTGAAGGTTCATTGCGTGGATTTTTACTGCAACAATATAACCAACCGGGTCAGACAGACACTGGAGAACAGACTGCTCGAACAACTTGGATGTCTGAAGCTATGACAGTAACATCACGCTGAGCTCTTACATGGTAACGTCCCACGAGCAATGTTAAAGCAGCTTTAACCAACTCTTTTCTTGGTAGTTACACCCAGAAATAACTCGATTTGTTGTTGTCAGGGGCCTGGTTAAAAAGGGCTCTTTGACAGATGAGAAAACTAAGGTTTAGAGAAGCTGAACGATCTGCTGGAGGGTCTCACTCCTGGGCAACGCTGGTTAGTTGTGTTACATCTCTTTAGGCAGCTGATTTTCCCACTCAGAACTTCTGACGATTTTTTGCATTCTTCTGTCCCCCAAATCTCTAGCCTCCCTCTCTTGGCCTCATTCGCAGCTCATGACCTGAGCTTTTCACAGAGAATCCGAGTCTTCGGGACAGGAAAGGCCTTCACTCGCCAACACCAGAACTACCTTACCTGTAGGCACACCCATCCTTTTCTCCCTTCTTGTCATTAGGGAGATGCATCATCCACCCACCCATCGGATGGCTGTGTGGCCACTTGTTGTCCATATCCCAACCCTTCTTGCCTTACAGGACCCTTACGCTCCTCTCTCCGGTATCTTCAGCCTCTTCTCTGTAGGATCCTTCCTATCATCATTCAAGGTGTTCTAGTCTACCCAACTTCAAATGCACATACGTGGTTCTCTTATCTTCTGCTTGTCACCTCGTGCCTCCCATCCACACTCACCATCTCAACCGTGTCATCCCCACTCCAGCCTGACATCCACCCACATGAGCTACAACCACCATACCAAGGTCATGGGTCCATCCCTGATTAGAGCTGACATCATTCCTGGATCTGGACACGCTTTGATTCTTTTCATCTCGGTGGGAAAGCAGTTTTAGGATACTGACAAACAGAGGCCTGTCAGAGACTTCCACATGCCTGGGAAAAACCATATTTAGATACTAAGCTTAATAGCTTTCATCCCTCTATCTGAGGGCAGACAAGTTCAAGTATCTATGTGATCCTGAGCACCAAACTGACATCATTCCTATCAGAAAAAACTGATCGGTTTGCGCAGCAGCCTAGGTTGAATATAATGAAGTAACGGTAGAGTTCAACACCAAAACATACACCGTTCAGACACCAGTGACCATGTGGCCCGCACTGCTTCGGCAGCTCTGCATGGATCAACCCAGCTGAACCACTAGTGAATTGCCAGGTCGTCTGCTCTAGCAGAATACTGTGTGTGCGGCTTTGCTGTTCCGTTGTGTTCCGGGAGAGCCTAATTCTTCAGGACCTCTTAGGACTTAATTCCATAAACCCTGGGATGAAGTTCTGTGTTAGTCCTTAATTTTTCCCAGATTTGAAACACTTAGAACAAACCATCTGGCACCTGAGCACCTGGTGGGTGCTGTGGAGGGGAGGTGGCTGTGGTCAGGGGTGGAGGAGAGAGAGGAACACACGGGATGGCACAAGGAAAATGCTTCCCCAAAGCCATTGACTGGGAAAGTGAGAGGGGCTGATTTTCACAAGTTTTTACAACCAGCAGGGCCCAAAGACTGGGCTTGGTTCTCTTCCTGCCTTCCCGACTGCCCGCCCTTTGTGTTCCTCGTTGACTCCATCCTCCCCACCTGAACTTTAGACAGTAAAATTCTCAGGTCCGTACTGGGTTCTGAACTTCCAATTCTCTCCCTCGGTTCCACCCACGCGAAGCCTGCCCAGAGGTACGCGCCTACCCCAGCCTGCCGTTCCCAGCCCGAACCCGACCTGTACAGTCCAAGATGTCTGGCATCTCTACTTGGTTCTCTCCCACGTACGACAAGGTCATCATGTCCACAGCTGAACTCTTCATCTTGCCCTGATTCCCCATTTCTCCGGACAGAGATTTGGGTGTCCTCCGACAGCCACTTTCTTTTGGGGTCACCAGCACCACCCAGTCCGTTGCCCCCTCCAGGCGGTCCACCAGCGCATCTCCACCGCCGCACGCTCGAGCCGTGCCCGCACCTGCTGACAGCAACAGAGCCTAAATCTTCAGAATAAAGTTCGCAGTCGTTAGCTCGGCGGCCTGGGTGATGAGGGCCCAAGCTCGTGCGCACTGTCTCTCTAGTTCTTGCCGCAAGGCTTTGCTTCGTTTCTCAGAAAGGTCAACGTCCTTCTCAGCCGGTTCTTCGGCACCTGCTGTCCCACCCCCGACGTCTGCCTCTCCGAGCCGCTGGCACGGCTCCCGGCCGTCTTCCGGGCCCAGTTCCGAGACACCTCCTCCCCGCAGCCTTTCCCGGCCCGGGATCACGTAGGCTTCCTTCGCGGGCTGTCGTGACATCTCGCCTTCGTCACCTGTTTAAGTGTGACCGTGTGGCTGTCTGTGTGACTGGAAGCTCCGCGCGCTCGTGTGTGTCCCCCGCTGCCTGGCTCATAATACGCGTCCCAGAACCCCTTGCCGCGTGGCAGGACGGGGAAGCGGGGGGATTCCAACCCGGGATTCCTTCCGAGCCTTCCCCTCGGCCCCCTGGGTCTGGGTTTCGGTGGAAGTGAGCGGTGATGGGGCAGCGCGGGGGTGGGAGCGGGAAGCTGGGCTGAGTTCCGCAGGCGGCAGGGGCGGGGACACGTGGCCGGGACAATTCCGCAGCGCCCAGTGCCCGAAGCGCTGCCCGCAGGCGCAGAGGGGCGGCCCCTGCGCGGGCCGGGCGGTGCTCCCGAGGCCCCAGGGCTTCCACGCGCGGGCTCCGGCCAGAGGCGGAGGGTTCCCGGAGGAGCCTCCCCGGGCGATCGCTGCAGGAGAGACCCTCTCCGATCCCACCTGCCACGCCCCGCCCAAGAGGGGGTCCTGAAAGTGAGAGGCCGGTCCAGGAGACTAGACCACTGCCCCCGGTCCCCGTGAATATTCTGGGGACCAGAGTGGATGCAGCTTCCTTCTGGACAAGAAAACAATCATTCCAAAGTAGGTTTCTTCCCTTCCCTTGTCCTCTCCCCTCTCTTCGTGTCCCTATAGGCGTAGGTCTTGGGCCACACCTAGGTTGGTTCTGATTCTTAAGGTGTGAAACCCTAGGCACTTTCCGTAACCTTCCTAGTCTTCATGTCTGCGTCTACGCAGCGGGGATACCAACGCCTCTCTCGGAGGCTTGGGCTCTCCAAGTGTCCCCTCGGAACCAGCAGCATCAGCATCATCGCTGGCTTTTCAGAAATGCAAATTACCCAGCTCAACCCGACGCACTGGATCAGAAACTCTAAGCAGGGTCCAGCCCTGTTTCAACAAGCTCTAGGTGGTTTCACTGCAGGGCGAGTGTTGAGAAGCACAATATGAGAGGGGCCAATTAAATGAGATAACTAGAATATTATGTGTAAAGAACTGGGCAAGTAGTAGACGCTCAAAAAATAGTGGTTATGGTCATTCTTATTCCAAGAACACAAAGGCAGTTAGTGACATAGAAATAGAAAGTTAAATAGGCTCCTCTTGTCTTTCCTTTTAAGCAGGTCTTTATTTTCTTGCTTTAAAAAAACTGAAAACAAAATAAACATACACAAAAAGGCTTATATGTAGAATTTTTAAAAACACACAAGCTCATAAATACAGGGAGCAGATTGGTGGTTGCCAGAGGAGGGGGTTGGGGGTTTGGTGAACCTGGAAGGAGTCAAAAGTGTAGACCTCCAGTTATAAAGAAGTCATGGGGATGTAATGTACAGCGTGGCAACTACAGTGAATAATACTGCACTGCATTTTGAAAAGTTGCTGAGAGAGCAAATTCTTAAAAGTAGGTATCATAAAAAACAATTTTGTAACTATGCATGTTGATAATGTTAGCTAGACTTATTGTGGTGATCATTTAAAAATATATACAAATATCAAATTATTGTGCTGTAGACCTCAAACTAATGTTTATGACAATTACAGCTCAATTGTTTAAAGTGTTACATGTTTAAAAAGATTGAAAACTATCATGGTTGACCATGAAACAACTACTAAAGACAAAGGTACAGACGGATCTGAGAAATCCTACTTCATTAGCATGACAAATTTCACGGCCTGTCTTTTCCTCTCTTTCATTACAGAAACTTCAGAAAGGCCACCTACAATTAATAAGAAATGTTAAGACTGCCCAAAAAAGGCTTACCCAGATTTGATCAAAATCAAGATGAAGAAACCTACCTGGAAAACTTGGCGGTACAGAGAAACGCTTCTGCTTTTTTTGAGAAGTACGACCGGAGTGAGGTGCAGGATTTGCTAACCACGGCCCTGGTCAGCTGGCTGTCTGCCAAAGACGACGTCCGCTCGCAGCTGGACCTCCCGTGTGGAATTATGGCCCAAATGAATAATGTGGGTTTCTCCACCGCCATCCTGCTGACTCCCGTGGACCCGACTGCCCTCTTAGACTATAGGGAAGTCCATCAAATCATAAGGGAGTTGGCTGTTGGAATTTATTGCTTAAATCAAATTCCCTCAATCAGTTTAGAAGCTAATTATGATCAGAGTTCCTCTTGTCAATTACCACCCGCTTATTATGATACCAGAATTGGGCAAATTCTGATCAATATTGACTACATGCTGAAAGCATTGTGGCACGGGATATACATGCCCAAAGAAAAACGGGCCAGATTCTCTGAACTGTGGCGTACTATCATGGACATTGATCCAGATGGGAAGCCTCAAACCCAAAAAGATATTTTTGCAGAGTTTAGTTCTGCAGGTAAGAGAATCTAACATGCTTTATTTTTATTAGAAGTCATCTTTTTAATTTAAACCTTTTTTAAAAAGATTTTTATTTATTTATTTGACAGACAGAGATCACAAGTAGGCAGGGAGACAGGCAGAGAGAGAGAGGAGGGAAGCAGGCTCCCTGCTGAGCAGAGAGCCCAATGTGGGGCTCAATCCCAGGACCCTGGGATCATGACCTGAGCCAAAGGCAGAGGGTTCAACCCACTGAGCCACCCAGGCACCCCCATCTTTTTAATTTAAAAGTTATTTATCTTTGTCTCAGTTGGAGTTTTCAGTTTATACCTTTTGTCTTGTAGAACCCAAGTAGGAAAATCAGTAATGAGCCAAGAATAGAATTAGAGTGCATGAGAAAAATCTCCAAACTTGGAAACAAAATGACTATCAGATTGGATAGTCATCTATATCGCCATTTTTATAAACCTTAAAAATGAATGATAGGAGAATTGAAGTTAAGGAGAGATGTGCATCAGCGATCTAAGCTTTGGTATTTAGTAGCATTTGATTTAATGAGTATTTGTTCTTCGTTCACCTAATTCTTAAGCTCCTTCCTTCTTAGGGCCATATTTCTCTAAAGCCTGTATATTCACAACAGATACCACTAAATCCTGGAGCATCTCCCCAGCAACTGACCACATCATTGCCTTAAACACTGTGCTAACCTGGATTTTCAAGGAGCTCTGCAGGAGGCCAGCTCTCTTTCTAGGAGGGCAGATGGCTAAGAATCAGTCTGGCCATGTTAAACTTCATTTACCTCTCTGTTTTGCAGTTTATGAAACCATCAGTGAACACCACTCTTAAAAAACAGTCATAGCAGCTGTAGAGAACAGAGCATATCAAAATTTGGTCATATTATCTAGTTTTCTGTAGGGGATTTTATTACGGAGGGTTTCTTATCTGAGTAATTCTTGGATTCTTTGATTTATTACGTTAGGTTTGTGGGATGAGATGATAGAAGGAAAACATATTCTTGAGATAGAAAAATGTGGAAGGGATGACTTTTAGTTAAAATACAAATAAATATATGTATTTATGAATATATATATATATATATATACTCATTTCATAGCACAACAGGTAAAATGGAATGGTTTTTGTCGCTTTTCCTTACGCCTCTCCTCATCCCCTGTCCTTTGTCGGCCACGGCCTTCCCGCCGCCTCGCCTCACTCTTCCTCCCCCGCTTACAGGCCTTCACTTCTCAGGGCCTGGGTCACACACAGCCTCTTCTCTCCCACGCAGCGTCTGTCATTTTGTATGGAAGTTACTGCTCTCGTCTGTCTCCCTTATCAAGAGCACAGGAAAGAATGTCCTTTTCTTCTTCAGATCCCCCAGCACCTCGCACTGCGGATGCACAGCGAGACGCTCAGGGCCGCGGGAATCCGTTAACACCGGAGTGCGCGGGAAGGGAACTGAAGAGGCTCTTGGGTCTCTAGTTTGAGGCACTGAGAAATAGTGTCATTAACCGCGAACGAAGGAAAGCACATTTCAGGCACAGGGAGGGGTTGGCTTTGGGAGTTTCTGGACCTTCAGATAAAGACACGCGGGGTTCGGGGGCAAACGCGGGGCCGGGGGCGAGACTAAAATTAACGAAGAGGTCGATACAATGGATCTTGTGTTTCCCCTTCTTCATCCCCCAAATTTAGTTATAACCAGTTTTTTACTTGATTGCGACTTTGTACCTATGATTTGCATCACTTGCGACCCCTCGTCCTTCCTTCAACGCCTTCGCATTCTCTGTGCCGTGAGCTGCGCCACGTAGGACTCCGGCCCCGGCGCGGCCCGCAGCTCCCCGCGGTACCGCGGTCCGGGAGCGGCAGGTGCATCTCCGCCCGACACGTCCCTCCCCGCGCCGCCCCGTTTCCATGGGAACTGATGCTCTTCTCGACCCTCCGCGTCGGGCGTCCAGAATCTTCCCCGCGCCCCGCCCTCCGCCGCTCTGCCCCGCCCCCACCCCCGGTTCTGGTCGCCGCACGGGCTCCGGGTCGCTCCGGGCTGTCCAGGCGCGGACGCCGCGCTCTCCTGGCCGGGGCGGGGCGGGGGCGTCGCCTGCGGGGTCGGGCCGGAGCCTGGTCCGCTCGGGGTCATCTCCCCAGAGGCCGGGGCTGCGGTCTTTCCGCTTTGGTCCATCCGTCCCGCGGCGTCCGGGTCCCGGGCCTTCGCGCTCGTCCGTCCGGCGACAGCTGCGCCGCTGCCCCGCGGCCGCCCCGGGCTCCGGAGCGTGCGGCGTCAGCAGGTGCGGCGTCAGCAGGTGCGGCGTCAGCAGGTGCGCGCTCGCGTTCGGATCTTTCCAGAAATACTTCAGCTTCTTTGTAATTTCTTAATTTAACCTTTGCGAGAGGGAAGTGAATCCCAGTAGCCATTTAAAAATCCAAGTATATTCTGGCTTTTATCGTCTGTTTTTTTTTAAGACCTTTGAGGAAGGACAAAAAGGAAAGAGAAAGGGAGGCACGTGGACGTATCATTTGCACTTTTAAGGCACAAATGTTAGATTCCACATTTTCTACCAAGACGTATTTTATGATTCCATGCAGTTTTCTCAAGCTTGGATTAAGGTAACATTGTAAGTGTACCTGTCCTTAAAAAGACAATTTGACATCAAGGAAGTGCTTAATTTCATCATAAATAGGAAGAAAATGTAACAGGAAATTTGTCACTTATAATAGAGTAAAATCAAGTTTTAATTCTTATTTATTTCATCCCAGTTAGCAAGAAAGTTCTCTATTGTGTATGTTTAGCTTCTGATATCAGCAAAAACAAATATGTAATAGAAGGCTTGAAACAGCAGATTATACTTTTAGCCAAGTGAAAAGTTGAATCCGTGCTTGAAGAGAGATCACATTTTTTTGTTCTTAGTTACCGTGATTAAATGTGAGACATTGTATCCATGGTAATGGATTTCATGCTTCCAAAGGGAATGGAAATCTATCCTCAATCTACAAGCTTCCGTCTTTCTTTACTCGGCTTAGTTCCCACTCATCCACTTGCTTTTCATCTTTAACAAATTTTTTGGCATCTCATTATCCCTTTATTGTCACTTTAGTAGGAGGTGAAACCCAGTGTTCAATCTCCTCTATTTATCCAGAAGCCGAGGATGATGTTTCACTATCTACTTTTTTTTCCTGCTGTCAAGGCCTGACTGATGTCACGAAGGATCCAGACTTTGACGGGATCTACGACGAAGACATGAATGAGGATCCGACGTACGATCCCAACAGCCCTGAAGAAAAAGCTGTTTTTATGAAATATGCTGAAAACATTATGCTGAAATTAACATTCAGTACCACACAAGTTCAACAGTATGAAAATGTTTTTATATTTGAAGCAGCGTATTGGCTTACAAATGCTATAAAATGTACTCAGGACTATCTTGATATTTGTACCTACCAGAGACTACAGCAAAGATTATATCTCCAGAAAAAGGTTATTCAAAAACACTTTGAGAAGAAAAAAGAAATCAGAAGAGGGATAGGATACCTAAAGTTAATATGCTTTCTGACTCCATTTTTATTGAGTTTAAAAAAGAAGATGAAAGTTCCGTATTTCAGTAGTCTGCTCCCGCCCTTTTCAGGTAAGCGCGTCGATAAAAATCAAATATAAAGAAATTACATATATATATATGCACATATATATATATTATATTTAAATTCAACTTTGCTTGTAGTACGTGTGTCCAGGCATATAACCTTGCTGTAACCTGTTAGGAAACAAAATAAAACAAAATTCAATGTCTCCAGGTAGTTAAAAATATTTGCCGTATGTACGTAGTACTTGGTATATATTTATACCAATTATAAGGCCCATTAGGAGACTTAAATTCTGAGAAGAATAGGGAAATATCCTTTGTTCATGATGGGACATAGGATACACGGTGACTGTATCATATCTGATCCATAAACCTATAAATTCAAGGCACTTCTATTAAAGTCCCTATCATGTTTTTCATAGACGTTTATAAATTGATTCTGAAATTCTTATGGAGCAGTAAAGGATCATGAATGGCGTTACATTTCTGAAAAAGAAACAAACACATATTTTAAAACTTCACTGGTGCGTTAGCACTGTTATACACAAACCGACGTGAGAGACTGGAGAACTGAAATAGGACCATACTTGCATTGACTCTGACACGTAGTGCAAATGGCTCCCTGCAACCGGATTAGTACACAATTTACATATTTTCATTGGTGCCCAAACATGTAGGCTTATTATGGTGGGCTTTCTATAGGTGGCAAGTTTTCAGTAGAAATTTTGCAGGTCATTTAATGAAAATTTGTATCATGAGCATTCAAATGGTGAAAATTATTACACTTATCCATGAACTGCTTAAAAATGGGCTCGTGACCATTCTTCTCCTGGGGTGGAGGTAAGAGGGCAGTGCGTGTGGAACCAAGAAGCCCTTGATTAAAGAGATTATTAGCTATAACTGTAATGTTTTATTACTTAGATTTTTGGAAGCATATATGACTCAATGTTAATAGTTCCAAATGGTGATATTAGGATATTATATTTATTCCTTGAACTTTTCTGTGCCGTTTACATTTCTCAAAATACATTGTATGCTTTACATTGATGAAACCATATTCTACCTCTAAATCAAAATCCTGGACAAACCTAATCATTACTGGAGTTTTGGAAAATTATTTTTCTAAAATGTTGTATGTGTGGTTTTACGACTTCCAAAAATGTGAGCTGGTTATTTTTGTCCATGAGAGATACCTACCTATTTCTTTTTAGTGTCTCTTTTTACCTGAGCCAGCTCAGGTTAAGTTTTTTTTCTTTTGTTTTGGTTTTTTGTTTTTGGTTTTTTTACTTAGCCCAAGATTCTCTGAGGCATAGTTTCAAATCTGTTCTGACAGTTGGAGGTAATATATAAGTCTTGAACTCACATGTAGAAATCAATAAGTAGAATAATGTTTTGGCTGTTCTCTTGAAATATCTTTACAATGAAACTATAGAAAATGTGTTTTAAATATATACTAAGGCAATAATTTTAGAGACTATAATTGCCAAGATATTCATTTAGTATGGATTTTCTTCCACTTCATTTATGTAAATTAGAATCTAGATCTTTGGGATGCCTGGGTGGCTCAGTGCATTAAGCCTCTGCCTTCAGCTCAGGTCATGATGCCAGGGTCCTGGGATCAACTCCAGCATCAGGCTCCTTGCTTGGCAGGGAACCTGCTTCTCTCTCTGCCTCTGCCTGCTTGTGCCCTCTCTCTCTCTCTCTCTGACAAATAAATAAATAAATAAATAAAATCTTTTTTAAAAATGATCTAGATTTTCAAAATATGATTGTATATATGCTGTTTTCACTTTTTAAATTGAAGTTTGTTTTCATTTTTGGAGATGACAAGGTCAAGACAGAGCGAGAATTGCCTCCGTTTATTTATGGACCAGATTTTAAATGTCAGCATTTTCACTACAAAGAGGATCAATATTTTCATGTTCATGGAGGAATTGAATTTGATATCAGCACACCTTCCATCGAGAATGCTTTGGAAGATTTTAAGGTTTAAATTATTATTTTTTCTGAAATGGTTTGTCATTTCACAACTCCTTTATCTTGTTCTCCATCAACAAAGAGTCTCTGTTGGTACCGGCACTAGGCCAGTCTCCAATGATTATCTGCCTAACTCACAAATCTTTTCATATATCATGTAACATTCCTGAATTTAAGTGCAAACTATGTCCGAGGTATGTTAGGTGTCAGAGATGACATGATAAATAAGCGAGGTACACCAATCCTTACAGAATTTATAGGCCTCTAGTGGACCATATGTGCCCTAAAATAATCAGAGTATAGTAGAAATCCTCAACATTCACTACATATTCTTCCATTTTCCTCAAAGGTTAGTATTAGAAAAGAGATCCTCTAGAGTTTGGGAACAATAATTTAATCTAGAGTTTCATATAAACATAACATTTGAATTATCATTGCTTTTCTGCTTTCTTTCCATTATCTTTTGTATTTTTTTCCTCACTCCTGAGGTAGGAATTGGATACATGCAGTTATCATTAAGGTCTGGCGGGATATTATATTTAAAAAATTAACATTTACAAGTATAAAATTTTATCTAAAAGAAACCATAATTGTTTAGACTTGTTTAAAGATATATTTTCAGTAACAGAACTCATATTTTAGAACAACTTAGAAAAAATACGGGATTGTGCTGCCAATGCATTTGTGGAAGATTCGGGATACAAGGAACATTACTCAATACCAGTCATGGAACTTAATGGAAAAAGGTAAGGAACTTTCGGTAATCATTCCCAGTAACCACAACTTGTTGAAAGCTAAAAGAAAACAAAGAAAGTGTCAAAATGCCAAGGCTAACTTAATGCCTCAGTACAGAGATGCTAGAACATAACTTCCATGGATGAAATCCAGACTCAACAAAATATTAAATAGTGTATTTATTACATCATGCTCTTTGGTACGTTCTGTATAACAGCCCTTAGCGATGGTGACTGGTTCTGAAAACTATCACTGCATCCACAGGGGGACGGAAGTGGGGACCAAATCCTGTGGGCCCGTGGAAGGGCCGTGGACTCAGCACAGAGAATAGGATTGATTTTTTTTTTAAGATTTTATTTATTTATTTGACAGACAGAGATCACAAGTAGGCAGAGAGAGAGGGGGAAGCAGGCTCCCTGACGAGCAGAGAGCCCGATGCGGGGCTCGATCCCAGTACCCTGGGATCATGACCTGAGCCGAAGGCAGAGGCTTAACCCATTGAGCCACCCAGGCGCCCCGAGAATAGGATTTAAACTTCTCTTCCTGTGCTGGCTCTTGTTATGCCTGTCATCTTGTTTTTTTTTAAGATTTTATTTATTTATTTGACAGAGAGAGACACAGCGAGAGAGGGAACACAAGCAGGGAGAGTAGGAGAGGGAGAAGCAGACTCCTCACTGAGCAGAGAGCCCGATGTGGGGCTCAGTCCCAGGACCCCAGGGCCATGACCCGAGCCAAAGACAGATGCCTAATGACTGAGCCACCCAGGCGCGCCTATGCCTGTCATCTTTTTGAAGCTGGATGTTTCTCTCAGTTTCGCTAGGGTCTTTTATGTATTACGTTCTTGGATTTTCATATCTTGGATTCTGAAGTTTGGAAATATGGAAGGTAGAGCTGGGGCATTGTCATTAGGAGGTGGACTTGAGATTTAAAAGCATATAGGAGAGGTTTTTTCATCTTGTTTTTTAAGGCATGGAAGTGATTTAGAGAACAGGACCAAGTCTAGAACTCTGGGAACAGCGGCTTGAAATGGGGTGGAGAGGAGCAGGGGAGAGAGCAAAGGAGACTAACAAGGAAAGATGCGGGAGGAGGACCAGGAAAGCATGGGGGCATGGAAGCCAGATGGGGAGAACTTTCAAAATACGGGAATAGTTGAAAGCCTCAAATTCAAGAAAAGACCAAGTCAACTTGAGACTAAAGAGAGCACTGAACTTGGCTCTGACGTGGTAAGGAAACGAGTTCTGGTTATAGGCGAGGTGTAGTGTGCCAAGGGGTGAAGCTGGGGCGAGTTCATGGGAGGCGAAGAAGTAAAGACAAAGATGACAGACTTCTGTCAGGATGCGTGGCGGTGAGGCAAATACCAGAAACAAGGCAGAGGGAGAAGCAGGATCAACAATGAGAGGTGGATCGTCCCGTTAATTCTGCCTGAATGTGCACATGGTACTAGAGATGAAGCCAAAGACCCTGGGACTGGCGGCCTCCATGATTTTGGAGGGAATCAAGTACTAGAGCTCACGCCTCTGGAATCGGCCGCTAGTGTGCGTCTCCCTGGAGGAAGAGCCCTGTCGCTCAGGCCCCCAGTCCCTGCTGATGTGCCCCACGTACAACCTTGCGAAGCTGGACAGCATCCCGGAAGCCCCTCCGAATAACACTTGACTCTCCGGGTTGTAGTGTCTGGCTGGATGCTGAGATCCTGGGAGCGCAGGGAGTCGGGGAGATGAAAGCTGTGCGTGGCAGAGGTTGTTGTGGACGTCGGAGCACGGTCGGCGTAAGCACACTGACTGCCACTGAACCGGAGGGGACCAGTCCCACTGTTGCAATGGGTGCCGTGGCGGAATGAGCTCTAGCTTCTGACTGCTGCAAGCATCTGGTCACCAGGGTTGGTAATGCGCAGTTAGCTGGATTTGAATTTGCAGACTTTCAAAACCAGCAGGAGCCTCTTTCTCAGACCCAGGCAAGTGGAGTAATAGTATTTTCCCGGTACCCGTACCGGTTACTAGAGAACCTTCAGTTTCAGAATCGCCTCCCCCACATGGTTTTTCCTAGGGATCCCGGATGCTCATTCAGCCCTCAGGTACTATGAGATCCTGTCATTCCCGTCTGAGCTCTCCGTAATGACCCGCTGCTGGGATCCTGACGCTCAGCAGGCTCCATGAAGGCAACTCAGCGCTGATGCCATTGCATGAGCAACGCCGTTGCTCCTGGTTGTGGGTCCGTGTCACCTCTGGGGCTGGCTGCTCCTCATGCATGCTAAAAAGCGGGCATCAACTGTGAGACGTGTTGAGGTCCATCTAATGAAGTAAGGAGAATTTCTTTCCTAATTTTCGTGGTTTCAAGGAAGTGCTGCCTTGAACCCCTAATAATGTGGTGCAAAAACTTCTTTTTTGGTCATTTTGCTTACAGTCATTCTTTTCTGTGATGTAGGGATCATTCTGTGTTGGTGCTGGACCGGAGAATAATCTGAATGAATGATCGAAAACATGTCATCTCGTCTCCCCTCTTTGCTTTTAAGGACATTGTTATTAGGCTGAACTCACGTAGTTTGATGTTCTCTTTCCTCAGAGCGGTTTATCACCCAGGACACCGCAGGTCCCTTAAGAAAATAGGATCAGTTCCACTGGCCTTCCAGGCACGCCTGGAAACATTTAAGTCCTAGACTGTTTTGGTTCAGGTTGGGTTCTCCTGCCATACCAGAATCAAAACGTAGGGACCGCAGTCAGATACTCAGGACTTGGCCACCCATAGAAGTACAAGAACTCATGAATTATTAAGGTGACGATGACCAGAGCGAGAAGATTAATTTATACCAGCACGAAAACATCCTATTTCATCGGTGGGAGAGCATACCAGCGTTGGGACCCTGTTGGGCATGGTAGGAAGCAGGTCAGGAACCAACTTCATATGGCAGTGGTGTGTCAGGGAAATGGGGTGCTGGAAGCTCCTCAGACTCTGGGTGCCAGTTTCCAGGGAAGAATATGAAGGGAGTCGTCGTAAAGCTGAGGCTCCCTCACAGCCATGACTGCGCAGAAGGCTTTGAGTAAGAACAGTGGTATGTCACTCTGCAGTGCCTGGACGAGGGCTCCTCCTGGCGCTGGCCTTGTGGGCTTTCTGTGCTTCCAAGATCATCTCTTTTGGGGCCAGTGCAGGCTGTGGATCCACCCTTGGGTGAGGAGGGTGGGTCAGGAAATTCTGTGGTAGAGACCATCTCAGGGTATAGCCCCTCCAACACCCCTTTCATCTCCAGCTTCTCCCTGCTGATTCTCGATGCTTGATTTGCATTGGATAAGTCAATTGAATTTCTAGAAGAAATCAACCCACATTCCTCTGGTGTTTGTTAAATTTATAAATCTGTTGCGTTGTCTCAGCAGTGATCAAAGGGTACAGCACTGAGTACCGGGGCCCCAGGGGTAATCAGCAACTCCTGACCCCAAACAATTTACCACAGCTAGAGCCAGCTCTGGAGGATCATAGAAAGAAGAGGTTGTAGGCACTGGGACTCTCTGGTGTGGAACCGGGCCACTCAGAGACCAAAGGATATCTTCTGTGCGATCCCCTGTGACTACATCTATGGGAGCAGTCTTGTGGGACTTGGCGTATCTCTTTGTGGCATCTACTCTCAGCAGCATATATGGCACTGAAGGAAGGTGAGCTATTTTCTTCTAGAAATTTAGTTTAGTCATCCACTGTAAATCAAGCATCCAGGTGTGATTCATACAGTTCCTTAAGGCTCTAGAAGCTATCGCTACTGTGATGGGAAAGCCTTCAGGTCCGGGTGAGATTCAGAGCACCTGTCCCCGATTCTGGAGGCTGGAGTCTGGGGAGTCAGGCAAGCTCTCCGTCATGAAGGCGGTACCTCTGCAAGTCAGGGCAAATGGGGAAGGTGACGAGTCCCACCACCCGGACTGGCACTGTATCTGCAAGCGTGGTGAAGTCAGCCTTTAGTCTGTATTCTTGTGGTCTAGTGTCCTTGTCGGAGGAGAGGATGGTGGGTGGGAAGAATGACAACCTCAAATAAATGGGACTAGGTCCTCAACTATGCCTCCAAGCATGCAGAAGTTTGCTGTGTTCAGAGAGCTGGGATGGAAGGAAAGGTCAAGGAAGAGACGATATTAGCCTCCGGCTAGTTCATAACACAGTATTTCTCCAGGACCTTCGTTTCAATCAAGTACAAATTAAACTACAGTTTTAGGGGCGCCTGAGTGGTGCAGTGGGTTTAGCCTCTGCCTTCGGCTCAGGTCATGATCTCAGAGTCCTGAGATGAAGCCCCGCATCAGGCTCTCTGCTCCGCGGGGAGCCTGCTTTCCGCCCTCTCTCTGCCTGCCTCTCTGCCTACTTGTGATCTCTGTCAAATAAATAAATAAAATCTTTTAAAAAAATGAAAATAAACTACAGTTTTATATTTAATTAATATAGAAAAAATAGTTTAGTCAGCATAGAAAAAAAGTAGCAAATTATTTCAAAGTCAGAAAGATTTATCTTTTTTCTTTATGTTTTTATAGCTACTATGTGATCTGTTTTGAACTTGAAGCTTTCTATCATCAACTATATAAGGCAAAATGGTGGGGAGCCATAAATGAAGTCGTGAACAGTCTGAAACCAAAAAGGCTTCCACTAACAGACGCCCAATTACATGAACAATTTAAGAAAAAATTTGGTTTCAAAAAAGCTATGAAATGCAAGGTATTTCAGTAATTATGACATAATTTAGTGTAGGAAACTATTATACATAATATGTTATAGATAAGTGTCTGTCTCAAATTTTTATCTTAGGGATAAATATTAGGTTAAATAAAGTTTTCAATGTGAAATTAAGAATTCCACATTTTAGCAGCTTAGAAGCTATATAATTCTGGATTATAAATCTCTGCTAGGGTCACAAAGTAATCCGTTAACGAACCGCATCGTGGCCAATCTTCAGAATGGCTCGTGCGCACTGAGCGCTGCTTCCGCGTGGCAGGCACTTCGTAAAGCCTCTTAACAAACTTTCTCGAGGTACTAGGCCTATTGTCATCATTTCTGTTTCACATGTGAGAAATTTGACATACAGCGAGTTAAGGATCTTTCCCAAATCACACAGCCACTAAATGGCAGAGTCGGGCTTCAGGCCTGGGACCCAAACTCGAGGAACAAACGTGTCATCCTGAATCAGATTTCTGTACCTGTTTCAACGGGCCTTGAAGTACGGCTTCTGGAAGTAGAAGTGGTGAGCTCACCCCCTTTAATGGATACAGTGGCCTTTATTTACCATGTACTTGTCTCAATGTCCATAAATTTAAAACTTTAATGAGCTCTTTTTTAAAAATTTTTATTTCTTAATTTCTGTTCAGTGTTCCAGCATTCATTGTTTATGCACCACACCCAGTGCTCCATGCAATACGTGCCCTCCCTATTACCCACCACCGGCCTCACCCATCCCCCCATCTCCCTCCCCTCCAAAACCTCAGTTTGTGTCTCAGAGGCCACAGTCTGTCGTGGTTCATCTCCCCCTCCAGTTTCCCCCAACTCCCTTCTCCTCTTCATCTCCCAATATCCTCCGTGTTATTCCTTATGCTCCACAAGTAAGCAAAACCATATGATACTTGACTCTCTCTGCTTGACTTATTTCGCTCAGCATAATCTCTTCCAGTCCCATCCATGCTGCTACAAAAGTTGGGTATTCGTCCTTTCTGATGGAGGCATAATACTCCATCGTGTATATGGACCACATCTTCCTTATCCATTCGTCCGTTGAAGGGCATCTTGGTTCTTTCCACAGTTTGTCGACCGTGGCCATTGCTGCTATGATCATTGGGGTACAGATGGCCTTTCTTTTCACTACATCTGTATCTTCGGGGAAAATACCCAGCAGTGCAATTGCAGGGTCATAGGGAAGCTCTATTTTTAATTTCTTAAGGGATCTCTACACTGTTCTCCAAAGTGGCTGCACCAACTTGCATTCCCACCAACAGTGTAAGAGGGTTCCCCTTTCTCCACATGCTCTCCAACACACGTTGTTTCCTGTCTTGCTAATTTTGGCCTTTCTAACTGGAGTAACGTGATTTGATTTTATTTGAATCTTAATTTTAAAATATTAAGTAGTCAGTATGTATCAAAGGAGAGTGTCCTGTTTTTACATCTCTATTTTGAGACCTAGAGCAAAGAAGACAAATTGTATTTCTGTAGCTTTATGTTTCTAGTTTCTGGGTTTCTAAATTAGATTGTTATTAAATCAAAAAAGGAACCCAGTGATCTCCATTTGTTTAAGTATTTCAGAAAGAAAAGTGTCTATCCCATTTTAATTGTCTTCAAAGAAAGTTCTACAACTTCTCCCTAAAAAGTAGTGGAGGAAAAAAAAAACTTCCCAAAAATATTATTTTAATTTCTCAGTGTTTCTTTCTAGTTCTAATAACTTTAATCATTGTCCAGTGAGACACTTTCCACATGGATCTTGTGAAAATTCTACTGTAACTTGGCACCAATCCTGTGATAATATGAATATATATTTGTTATGTTATATATTAACATTGTATTTATTGTAAGTATGTTAATATGGTTATTCTTTTTTTCCTTAAGCTAAACTTGAGGTATATTTTGAAAAAATTTACCCTGACCCTATTAATAATTTTAGAGCATCCCATTTGGCATGAAGTCTGCTGTCGAAAGAGGATTGTCTGCTGTTTTCCATACATTCAGCCGTAAAACCTCAAGCTTGACCATCAACGTTTCAGACGAAGCGGGTTATGCCATTTTCCATCACGCTGCCCTGCACAACAGAGTGGCCATCGTGTGTCAGCTGCACAATGCAAACTTCAGCGTCAACCAGAGACGCTTTATTATGTTTAGCCAAGGTACCATGAAGTTTCTACATTTGAAACTAGTTTTCTTTTACTTACTACCCCGATTCAGAATTAAGAATGCATGTTGATGTTGGTGCAAGGATAACATTTGGCACTGAGACCCAGAGCAAAGCTGAGGTTTTGTTTCCGTTATTTCCGAAGGGGTCCTTTCAGTTTTCTAAGTGTATCCCTTACTGCTGTCCTGATAGTATCATTTATTGGTTTATTGTGTCTCCCTCACTTGAACATAAGCTCCTCACAGGCAGTGACTTGGTTTACTTGGTTTGCCATGTTATTCGAGCGCCCAGAAGAAAGCCTCAGGAAGTGGATGTTGGGTGCGCGCATGGTTGGACGGATGCAGGGTAGCACCTGGTAATCACTGGGATGATGAACATACAGTGATGTGCCGTAGCAATGCAGAGAAAAAGTAGATAAATGGAGAACCCAGCAGGACATCCATTTCTTATCCTCAAGTTCTCAACCAGGGAATAGTTTCTTCATGATACATAAAAAATTATAATTAATAACAAAAAATTCATCCATAATAATAATTGTTTAGATTAATGGGCCCTTTAAGGCTAACTTAGTTTTGACTTTAAAAAGCCATTTTTCCTGAGTATTAGATACGCATACCTATATATGTATGCATTGGAATAAATTACCAGTATAAAAATGAAAATGCAAGCAGAAGTCCTCCATAACTGAAGAGGGCATTAGAGATAAAACATCAGGAACAGCTGAAACCACAATATTGGCAGTAAGAAGCGATGATTTTATATTTTAACCAGCTAACTTAAAAAGTTTTGTTGAATTTTCACCACCGAAACAAAATGTTCTGCTTTAATCCTGCTGACTACTGATTAATTCTGTAATTAAAATGTTTTGAAATTAGGATACTTCTATAGATGAAAATAGAGCAGAAATTCAGTTAAATTTAAATGCAGTGAGCACTCTGTTCTTTAAAGATGTGTTATGTTTTAAGCCTTTTTTGGTGTGAAAAAAATCTTCTGTAAATTGAAGTCTCTCTGTCGTATTGTGACTGCTTGGACTTCCAGTTGTGAAGATTTTGAAGTACGGAAACTGCGCGACTCTCCCTGCGGTGTCTGCGCATCATGACTTTGCCGCACAGAACTGCCCCAAGTGTCTGGTCGACCAGACCCTTGGGAGGCGGCGCCCCAGGTCTGCTCTGCCTGACGTGGGACGCGGCCACCAGGCCCAGATGGCTTGACCAAAGCTTGAACGCGGTCCCGTTTGACGTCATCCTGCCTTTGGTGTCCAAACACAGCCATTTGTTCTTATTCATATGAGTTTATTTTGACGAATTTAGGCAACTGCTGCGTATTAATAATCATACTTCTGTGTGTATTCCCCTTTAAAACAGAGTCATCAAAGATGGACACGAAAAAGGAAAGAAATGGTAAGACGTAAATGAAATATTCGGTGTGTTTGGAAGTTATTGCGTATATTAAAACTCTCCTTATAGAATGTAGAATATATAGAGAAGTTATTGCGTATATTAAAACTCTCCTTATAGAATATAATCTCCAAAATGTTGTGTCGTGAGCATGCCACGTGATGATGTTTTGTCTCTGTTTTGAGGTGTGCGCTGTATTTTCTAGCCGTGGCCATTTCTTCACATTCCTCTCAAGTCTTGGGGATTTTTTTCTTTTTTCTCTTTTTCTTCCCACGGTGGAATTTGCAGTTACCTCCCCTTGCTTGCATAGAGTCAGACCCCGAAGTCGTTTTTAGCCTTTAGACGCACAACTCACTACGTAGATGGGTGAACGCAGCTGCCCTGACTTGGCTGTGCGCCACCCAGTGACGCTCCCGGTCTGCGAGGGCTGAGGAACGGGCCTCTCCTGACGGTGACAGATGGGAGCTCGGGCTTGAACACGGAGACTCGGAACGTGTTAAAGGCCGTGCCTTCTGTCTGTACCTACAAGACTGTGCCTTCGCACTCTGCGTAGAGTAATTCCGGGAGGGTCCGCTGTTTCGGGCTCCCGTCGTCTTGCATGGACCTGGGACAGCCACCTGCAGCTTGGCTTGCCGCCAGAGCACGGGGGACCGGACAGAAGGGGCTGCGTCGTAGCACGATTTAGCCGCTCTTCCAGCTCAGGGGTCTCACGTCTGTGTTTAATCCCGGCATAATCGGGCCAGTTGACGCTGGCTTCGGTGTGTGCCGCGCGACTCAGCCGGCGGTCGGGCACTCGGGGCGCAGGCCCTGGGCCAGCCTCGCCCTCGCCCGCCCACCTCCGCCTGGTAACCAGCCGTTTGTCCTGAATGTTTGAGTCTGCTCTTTGTCTCTTTTTTATTTGTTTGTTTTGCTTCTTAAATTCCACATGTGAGTGCAGTATCTGCCTCTCTGGTCTGCTGACGTCACTCGGCATTACATCTGGGTCCTCCCGAGATGTAGCAGGTGTTGAGACGTCATTCCTCCTCGTGGCTGAGCAATATTCCACTACACGCACGCACACCGCGCGTTTCGTACCCGTTCACCTGCGGACCGACACTTGGCGGCTTGCAGATTGGGCTGTTGTAAGTAATGCTGCAGTGAACGTAGAGGTTCACGCATCCTTTTGAATTAGTGTTTTTTAGTTCTTTGGGCAAATACCCAGTAGGGTGATAACTGTATCATATGGTAATTCTATTTTTAATTTTTTAAGGATTCTTTCCATCCTGTTTTCCACAGTGGCTGTACCAGTCTGCATGCCCACCAACAGTGCATGAGGGCTCCTTTTTCGCCCCCTCCTCACCAACACTCATTGTTTCTAGTGTTTTTTACTTCAGCCATCCTGACAGGTGTGAGGTGGTCTCTCGTTGTTGTTTTGATTTGCATTTCCCTGATGATGAGCAACACTGAGCATCTTTTCATGTGTCTGTTGGCCATCTGCATGTCTTCTTTAGAGAAATGTCTATCCACGTCTCTGCCCATTTTTAAATTGGATTCTTTGTTGCCTGAGTGTAGAGTTTTATAAGTTCTTTATACATTTTGGATACCAACCCCTTATCAGACGAATCACTTGCAAATATCTCCGGTAGTTTTCGCCTTTTAGTTTTATTCGTTGTTTCCTTCACTGTGCAGAAGCTCGCATTTTGATGTAGTCCCAATCGTTTATTGTTGCTTTTGTTTCTTTTGCCTCAGGAGGCACATCTAGCAACCTGCCGTTACGGCTGATGTCAGGGAAATCACTGCCCGTTGTCTCTTCTATGATTTTTATGGTTTCAGGCCTCACATTTATGTCCTTAATCCACTTTGAGTTTATTTTGTGTGTGGTGTGAGAGAACGGTCCAGTTTCATTCTTCTGCATGTGGCTGTCCAATCTTCCCAGCACCATTTGTTCAAGAGACTGTCACATTGCATCTTCTTGCCAAGGAGGGTTTACTTTTTTTTTTTTAAGATTTTATTTATTTATTTGACAGAGAGAGACACAGCAAGAGAGGGAACACAAGCAGCGAGGAGTGGGAGAGGGAGAAGCAGGCTTTCCAGTGAGCAGGGAGCTGGTTGTGGGGGTCGATCCCAGGACCCCGGGGTCATGACCTGAGCTGAAGGCAGATGATTAAGAGCTGAGCCAACCAGGTGCCCCAGAGAGTTTATGTTTAAAGAAACCATTTACAAAGACCTGAATCTAGTAGGGGGAAGGCAGCAGCTAATCAAACCAGCCATCTCCCGTCGGGGGAGGAGGGCAGCTAACCTGAGATGACCTTGGACACAGTGAGTGCGCTGACCTCATCCTCCTCCCTTGTCCGGTCTCCTGCCAGCAGCCCCCACTGGCAGACACTGACAGAAAGCCAAAGCACAGGGACTGCAAATTGTGCAGCGTGGGTAGTCTGGGGAGGGGGGCGGGGAGGGGGCCGCAAGGAGCTCCTCTGAGCCACCCGTCCGGTAGGCATTTGCTGCTGAGTAACGATACGTGCTTCCTGCATTTCTGCTCTCTTGGCTCATTTCCTCAGTATCACTTATCCCTGCCTTCTATGCCTTCCTCTAATGTGTCTCCCTCACTTCAGTAAGCTCCATAAGGGCTTGGTTCACTTTGCCCAGATACTCTGGTGCCAGAAGAAAGCCTGGCCCTCGTAAGTGATTACAAAATAGTTGTTCAGTGGGGGCGCCTGGGTGGCTCAGTGGGTTAAGCCGCTGCTTTCGGCTCAGGTCATGATCCCAGGGTCCTGGGATCGAGCCCCACATCAGGTTCTCTGCTCGGCAGGGAGCCTGCTTCCCCCTCTCTCTCTGCCTGCCTCTCTGCCTACTTGTGATCTCTGTCTGTCAAATAAATAAAAATCTTTAAAAAAAAAATAGTTGTTCAGTGAACGCTCGAGCGGATGGGTGCGGGGCGGCATTTGACGGTCACCGGCAGGTTCGTAGAGTCCCGTGATGTAGATATTCAGAAAAAAGGCATAGATCTGCCCTTCAGGTCCCAGGAGAGCATCTGTTCCCCAGACCAGGATTCCCGACCAGGGAGCGGTTTCTCCAGATACATCAGCCCTTCCAGAACTTGCCTCATTCTGGCGCGTCACAGGTCCGTGTTTTCTGTTGACCTTGTGGGCTGGATAGTTCCTTGCTCTGTGGGGCTTTCCCGGGTACTGTAGGATGTTTAGTATGAATCACTGAACTCTTCCTCTGAAACCAATAATGTGCTGTTAATTAATTGAGTTTAAATTTTAAAATGTTAGGGGAAAAAAAGAATGTTTAGTATTACTCCTGGCTTCTGACCACTAAATGCCAGTAGCAATCCCCACCCTAGCGGAGACAAACGAAAATGTCGTCAGACATTCAGATGTTGGGGGAGAGCACTTTACCCCAGGATGCTGGGATAAACCTTCAAGTACAGGGGAATCATCCAGGGACCTTGTTGAAACGCAGATTCTGATCCAGACAGCCTGGGTGGGCGCCAGGAGTCAGCATTTCTAGGAAGCACATTTTAAAGTCGTGAGAGGGGGTGGAGAATGGTACTTCTGCCCTCAGGTTGGGCTGGAAAAAATCTTTTTTTTTTCCTTTGGAGGAAGGTGGAAAAGAGGGAGAGGGCGGGTAGGGAGGCTTGTGTGGTTTTTTAAAAAAACCCCTTCAGCTCATTGTGATATGTTTCCGCTGCCGAGAGCCGCTGACAGCCTTTTGCTGACTGAAATGAGCAACCGTGTTCTCTAGTCCCATGATTAGGTCTCAGGCTTGGGGAGCCTGTGCTCCTGGACTATGAACTTTACCTGTCAGTCCCCGGCCCCACGTTAGACGTGTCAGGGTGGCTGGAGAGGGGCGACGGCCAGGTATTTTCCTTCCCCAGGGCAGGTCAGGCTCTGATAAAACCCAGCAGGTTTGGCCCTGAAAACACAGTTTCTCCCGAGGGCAAGTCTCGTGAAGAGAAATGGGATGGTCTGGCGTATCTCCCAAGGGTCCCTTTTCCCCTGATCCTCTCCTCCCCACGCCCTCACCCCCAAGCACAAGGGGATCTTTCTCTGATACCCACTGTAAGGACTTGGTCAGACTCCTGGAGTTAAGAAACTCACTGAAGCATGGGGACGCCCTGAGACGGGGTCGCCCTGGAGTTTTTAACTCCCCAACTGGCCACGATGAGTCTCCAGCAGGTTGTCAGTTACAGTTCAGATTTACCTTCCGTTACAAAACCCGGTTCAGCCTCCCGCTGCTCAAAACGCCAATGCCCCAGAGATGAGCTTTGACTGGAAAGGAATATGTGAGCTTTATTCAGGAGGCTGGCCGCCTGGAGAGAAGGCAGACTCTTGTCCAAAGGCCAACTCCGAGGTTTTTGCTTGGCCCAAGAAGGACTTTGAGGGAGTTTCAGGCTGTTAACCGTCAATCGGCTGCAGCGGTCCGTCGCATCTCTTTATTACAGGCAGACTCGGTGGCGTCCGTTTTAGACGTTATCATAGTGTAAGGCAGTTGCTCAAAGGGGTCTGGTTCCTTACTGCCAAGGGGTTGTGCAAGAGGGTCCGGTCTCTGTTTTGTGTTGTGTAGAAGGCTTCTGTTCCTTCTGGGAAGGAACATGTGAGCCCCAGGTAGACAAAGAAAGGCTCATCAATCCCACGACAGGGGAGATCGCTAAAACTTACAGACCGCCAGGAAGGCTGGAGGGGCCGAGGCGGCGGTACCGCTCTAGCCCGGGTGCGGTGGAGGTTTGCTTCCAGCCCGTTGTGCTTGTCCGCATCAGCCTGTCTATACCCCATCTGGGGGCAGCGTTTGTGCCGAGATCTCACTTTTCCGTCATATCCGAGAAGAGGTGTTGATCTCTGAGTTTGTTTAGTTTTCTGCTTGCTTGGGACCGAGCGGTGACGGAAGTGCCTCCCCTGCCTGGCCGGCCTGGAAGACCCAGCCGTGGTTTTAGATAAGTCAGGTCGGATAGGACAGAGGATCGAAGGCTACGGCATACACTTCGACGAGTAAGGCAGACCGGAGGCCGCTGGAAGTGTCTGAGTTGGCAGAAAAGCAGTGCTTCCCTGAGGAATTACCACTCGGACTGAGAAGTAGGAGTTGGCTGGACCTGGTCAGGAAAGCGTTGCTTGGGAGAAGGAAGCTGTCAGACAGCAGGACTAGCCCAGATCATGGAAACCAGGGAGCCTTGGGACGGAGCAGGCACTGCAGGTCAGCGCGCTGCGGCCACAGGCGCCAGGAGCACCTTGGGGGGCCAGCCGGGTCCCGGGGCTCGTTACCCGCGTGTGAGGGGCTGCGAGAGGGCCCGGGTGAAGGGAGCAAGGGGTGCGTGTCCTGGCTGTGTTGGCGGCAGGGGGCAGCTCGCAGTTCAGGCTGAACTGGAGCCAGGGGGTCCTTTTCCTCTACCGTGATCAGGCGGCCTGGAGAAGCCCCTGAAAAGAAGATCAGATTTCTACTTTGAAATAAAGGATTGGCGAAGGGCAAGAACCACGTGGGTAGGGTGTAGGCGTGTAGGGTCGGAGGCGGTGGCTCCGGGAGACTTGGCCTTGACGGACTGGTGGTGGAGATGAGACGAGAAGGAGATACCAAGGAGTCTTCCGGAACAGGCTGGATGGCGATATCCTTCCCGGATTTAGGCAGCAGTGGAAGGATCAGGTGTGGAGGGAAAAATAATTCGACTCAGAACATGTTAAGTTTGAGGTGAGACACCCAGTGAGATGCTGGAGATAAAGACGTAGAGCCTGGTGGAAAAAAAAAAAAAAGCAAATCTAGGGACATAATCCTAGGAATCGTCAACTTTTAGGTGGTAAGTGAAGTCACTGCAAAGCTAAAAAGGCCCAAGGTGGAGCTGAAGGCTCATGGAGGCGTCGGAACAATGAGAACGTCCTGAAGGAGATGGTAGGGGAGTAGTCAAACGGTAGGAGAGAAACAGGGGGTTATGATGTCACAAAAGCCAAGGAGAGAAAAGCTGTTTTAGAGAGGAAGAACCTTACTGTTGAGAGGTAAGATAAGAACTGAAAACCACCCACTGGATTTTGTGACAGAGAGGGCTTTTGTCAGCCTGTTTTTCCTTCAATTTCCAAGGATCTTACTTCCTACTACAAAGTAGTTAAATGAAATGAAAAATAATTTAAACAAGAAACAACTTATTTGGTCACAAGACTATTGTATACATTGACTTAATTTTTCAAATATTTAATATCTTCAATATTACTTATTCCTAATTTATAAAGAAGGATTGATTTTTAATGGTCAGACATTCCGAGTGAAAGAAATGTAGAATTGCCTGAATTAATCCTTTTAGTGCTTGTCTTGGGGCTTTTATGTCACAGTACTAAGTTCTGTGGATGGCTATCAAAAAGACATCTTTTAGTTAATTAATTATTTTTAAGGATTCCATTTATTTAGTTGTGAGGGAGAAAGAGAGAACAGGGCAGGGAGAGGGAGAAGCAAACTCCCCGCTGAGCAAGGAGCCTGATGCTGAGATCATGACGTGAGTTGAAGGCAGAAGCTTAACCCACTGAGCCACCCAAGGGCCCCAAAAGACGTATTTTTTTGGATAGACATGTTAGAAATTGATCGCTTAAGTAACTGTCCATCCATTTTAGGTCCAACACCTCTTCACCTGGCAGCGCAGGCTTGCTCATTGGAGACAACCATCTGTCTACTCTGTTTCAAAGCTGACTACACGCTTTCTGAGAAAAGAGGCTGGATGCCCATTCACTTTGCTGCTTTCTATGACAATATTGCCATCCTCATTGCCCTTTATAGGAAGGATCCTAGCTTGCTGGAAGCAGAGGCAACAGCTGAGTAAGTTATTAAGCATTTGTAAAAATATGAATTTCTGCTTTTTTCACTTGCCCCAAACACTAACGGTGAAGGGATGGTTGGTATCATTGATGTGAAGGCGTAAGGCCTACTCGGTTCTGGTCACTATCTTCTCCGTCTGCCACTTACCTTTAGAAGGTATAAAGGCAGAACTTCTACTAGCCTACCCCATGCTGTCTCAGCGGTGTGGCTCTACAGGCTAGTTTATCAGGTTCACTACCTACCATTCTGGAAGAAGCTGGGGAGGAGAAATGTGCTCCGCATTGGAGCCTGACCAACCAGGGGGCAGCTCAGTGCTCTAGACCAGTGTGGAGAGGCCTCGGTCACAGGGGGAGCGTCTGGTGGTATTCGGAAAAGAAACACAGAAAGAAAATAACGTTGGGGGCACCTGGCTGGCTCAGTTGGCAGAACGTGCAGCTCTGGATCTCGGGTGTAAGTTTGAGCTCCAGGTCGGGTGTAGAGATTCCTCAAAAATAAAATCTTCTAAAAACAAGGGTTTTTTTTTTTTTTTTAAAGAAGAAAGTAACTTTGAAATAGGGAAACATTCCAAACACAGTTTCACAGTTTAGTTTCTATTTCACAATTCTGTTTCATAATTTCGCAGAGGACCAACCTTTAGGATGGAGGTATGCCTTCTCCTGAAGGTACATTCTTGGTAGTAATCGAAAGACAGGCTCTCATTTTGAATCTGAACATGATTTAGGCATAGTTTCACTTAGATATTTTTGGGTCTTCATAAAACCTGACCATTATTATTTAGTGAAGAAATTAATTCTCCCTCTAGGTTGGGGCAGAGATGTGTATAGAGAAAGCTTTCACGACACCAGGGTCTCTTGCTAATAGATTCTCTAACTCATAGATTCTAGAAAGAGCCATGGAAGTTAGACACCCCAGTTGGCTCGGATTCTGTCATATTGTGACAATGTGTCTTTGAGCAGAAGGGGGTTTGGGGATAAAGACTGGTGGATTGCAAAAGGTCAAACAGTTGGGTATCAGAGGTAGAAGGAAGAAGCTATCTATGAACATAAGGAAAAGGAAAGGATTCGTAGAGAGGACGGCTCCCGAGGTTGGGAGCTCTGCGGAGCTGATGGAGAGCGCGCCGGCACCGGGGTGTGACTGCGGAACACGCAGGAAGGCAGGAGAAGAACGAGGGATCAGCGCACAGACGGTCATTAGCATGACCTTCAAGTCAAGTTGGCGAGGCAGTTCATGAGCTAATATCCTGGAAAAGGACCCTGCAGGGCAGGGGGAAGAGCAATATGGAACTGAAAAAAGAAATACAATGTAATTGATAGTATATTTTTTCATATGAGGAAAATCAATAGAAGTAGTCTTTATTCCTACTACCGAGTAGGATAAAGAAAGCAAGAGAACAGTCTTGTTAAGTACAAAAAGAAGAAAGTGAAGAGATACATGTGTACTCATAAAGACAAGAGTTTCCTCCAGGCCCAGGGAAAAGGGAGGAGAGAGAGAGAGAGAGAGAGAGGTCTGGGGCTAGTTGGACAGAGGTGAAAGCAAGATAAGGGGGCTTCGTGAAGAGAGGAAAGCCAGGGTATAAGGGTAAAATAATAACATTTGAGGCATGTGACACGGTGACAAGAGAACGAGAGGGGAGCCCGTGTCAGGACCAAGCGCCTTATTCACCCGTGACACTAACACCGTGAGCTGAATGTTGTCCCCTCATTCTCGACGTGAAAATGTCACCCAGCTCGCTCCAAACCACAGTGTAGGCAGCAGATCTGATAGTTCAGATACAGTTCAAGCCGCGGTGACAAGTGTCCGCCAAAACGTTATCGTTCAGACAAGGTGACCGCGTACGTCGCTTCTTCCCATGTGGTTTCCGTGTCCTCGTACAAGACGCACGCCTGCTTTCATTGTTATGCCCATGTTTCAGCCATAAGGGAAAAAGAAATGAAGAGTGTGAGCATGTTCTTTTTTTTTTAAAGAGGTTTTGTTTGTTTGTTTGTTTGTTTTTTAAAGATTTCATTTATTTGACAGATCACAAGTAGGCAGAGAGGCAGGCAGAGAGAGAGGAAGGGAAGCAGGCTCCCCGCTGAGCAGAGAGCCCGATGCGGGGCTCGATCCCAGCACCCTGGGATCCTGACCTGAGCTGAAGGCAGAGGGTTTGACCCACTGAGCCACCCGGGAGCCCCGCATGTTCTTTTCTGCGTGGGGGTTGCCCCTGTAACTTCCACACGTCACCCTGGCCAAGCGCGGGCATGTGTCACAGCTCTCCCCGCGGGAAGCTGGGAAATGTAGCATCGGGCTGCAGCCTTGTGCCCAGCCGAAAGATCGTCACTACCTGAAAAGTAGAGAGTGGGGTTTTGAGAAACTCTGTTGGTTTCTGCCACAAGAAGGAAGCTGGGGTTTGAGAACCGGACAAACGGGTTGGAGCATTACCTGAGCCTCAGTTTCCTCGTTTGTAAAATGTGCTGATAAGACGTGCGCTTACTTACTGTGATCTGTCCTGATTTTCAGGACTCAGTGTACTCCCCTGCTGCTGGCTGCCACCTCGGGAGCACTGGACACTATTCAGTACCTGTTTTCCCTGGGTGCTAACTGGAGAAAAACAGACATCAAAGGAAATAACATAATTCATTTATCGGTGCTAACTTTTCACACAGAGGTTCTCAAACATATAATAGAGTTAAATATTCCTGAACTCCCAGTTTGGAAAACCCTGGTAGGTGAGTATACAACACATAATTGCTTTATAAATAAATGTTTTGATTCTTATTCAGCTTAGTCATTTTGCTTACTCTGAAATAGAGCAAATAAAATAATACGTGCATCATATTTTAAAGTTAAAAATCATAAAATAAACATTTTTTAGTTACAACCAGAAATAAAAATAATACTGAGCTTTATTTTGTGTGTACAAAAGTGGTTTTATTTCCAAATTAAAATCAAAGAATAATAACGCAGACCATATCTTATACTATTATATTGATTTTTATTTTCCAACATTCTCCAAAAGTCCATCTATCCTATTCTCCATCAAAAAAGTAAATTAAAAACAACAACAACCAAACAAGGAAACAAGAAGGATGTTAAAGTTCAAGTGAGAAAGATTCCCTGCATTTTATTCCTTCTTAATTTAAAAGACAGATTCAGCAACATTTTTCCTCAACATTGATAAATGTGTGAAAAATTTTGCTGGAGATTTTTTTTCCAAATCTGGGTTCAGTGTAAACAGAAATATTATAAAGGTAAGGGCTACTAGGGCAATTGAATGCACGTGTCTAATCCGAGACTCTCCGGAGACCCTGCTAAGTCACACGAGCTCACGGAAGAACCACGGCATCAGCAGGAAACACACACTCAGGAGGCTTCGGGGAAGGATGCTGCAGCCGCAGAATATTGGGAGCAGTGAGCCGAGGACTTGGCAGGTTGGAGGAGTCATCCCGAGCTAACGTGGGGAAGCTGAGGACTCCTCAGTCTTCCACCGCGAATCTCCAGGGGCTCTAGGACCCACAGTGCCCATAGGGAATGTTCTCTGCCGAGGCTAGCCAGAAAAGTCCTAGAGATACTACGGTGGGGACTCTCAACAGGTAGGAAATTGGGAGTCTGACCCAAGAGAAAAGCAAATGGGATTTCAAAGATGACAGCAAAGGGAGGTCCCAGAATGGACACTGTACCCAGGCCAAAGGGGAAATGTGGAAGGCATTCCCAAAAGGTACAAAGAACCCTGAGGAGATGAAATAAAATAAGAAAATTATTACCTCGAGGAAAGACAAAAGTAAGAAAGGAGCCAAAACTAGTACATTGCAATGCTTACCTGTGAATATATCGTACAGGCATGATAATGGAAGACTGGAATATTAGTTTAACTGAATACTATAAACATGGGGAAGGGGGGAGAGGAAATGGCCCTGCAGTGTTGAAAGAGCTTCTCATTCACCACAACATGCAGTCAACCGAGGATGTCTCAGATGGATATGGCGCCGGGACACCTGGGTGGCTCGTCGGTTAAGTGTCTGCCTTCAGCTCAGGTCATGATCCCAGGGTCCTGAGATTGAGTCCCGCATCGGGCTCTCTGCTCAGCGGGGAGCCTGCTTCCCCCGCTGCCTGCCGTTCCCCCTGCTTATTCTCTCTCTCTCACACACACAAAGAAAGAAAGAAAATCTTTTTAAAAAACTAAAATAAAATAAAATTGATACGGGGAAAATAAATGTAAGTATTTAGAAATATGGAGATATGTACATCACAGAAGGTAGAGAGGAGTCCAAAGAGGTTAAATCTAGAGAGACGAACTCAGACAAATGGAGAGGGTGAGTCAAGGAACCACTGTATTTTGTTATATAGTAACATTTTGTTACCTTTCAGTAATATTGAACTCTGAATCAGGAGCATGTATTACTTTGCTGAAATAAAACTAAAGCAAGAATGAAGCCAACTGGGGAATGTAAACTGATGGCTTTCCCAACAACTGATTCTAGGACGGGATAAGATATATTTAAGGTTTTCAACTCCATTCCACTGACTCAAGAAGTCTGAATAATTAGTTTCAAAAGGACTCAATACCTGGTTTTGGAATTGACTGGGTACTGGGAACACATTCCAATTGCATCAGCTGCGAAAGACACAGGAGAGTTTCGAGTGTTCATTTGCATGCGTACGTGTCATTATATCCCAGGCTGCTTAGGAGGAACTCAGAAGACCATCTTGTTACTTTTAAGAGAATAACTCATTTGAAATACCTTAATAGTTGGAAGAACCAGCCCCTGACAGGAAGAGCCTAATGGCACAAAAAATGCCCAACAGCCACTCCTCCTGCAGCTGTTGCTGGGAAGTGCTGATAAGGACCACAACGACGACCAGCGAGCATGTACCATTGACTCTTTGAGCCCTGGAGGAGCTCTCCTTGCTCACACAGTGCACTTCCACAAGGAGGAAAGGAAGCATTAGTCACAGTTTATTAGACCTCTCCAGCGTTAGCGCCTGCAGAGCAGCTGAATGTTAAGAGATCCGAATTTGAGTGATCTAGTGAAGGTAGGATTAGGGCCAGATTTGCTATTACACGGGGTTGGGTAAAGAGAGACCAGGAAAGGATACTTCCATCGGGTTTTTTTGTCTTGTACCATACTCACTGTTTAGAAGCATATATATTTATTTGCATTATCTTCTGTCTGGAGTATAAGTTATTTAAGATTTTTTGAAATGTCATCTTCATCCTCAGGAGATGTATAAAACTTCATATATGATCAAATGGGTATTAAACTTTTATTGACAATAACGTGGTTTACTTTGCCATCCTTGAAACTTACACAAAATTTTTTCTAAAGATTCATTTGTTTTAGAGAAAGAGGGTGCATGCAAGTGGGGGGAGGGGCAGAGGGAGAGAATCCCAAGCAGACCCCCCGACGGAGCACGGAGCAATGCGGGGCTCAGTGTCACAACCCCTGAGATCATGACCTGAGCCGAAACCAAAAGGCAGGCACTTCAGGGACTGAGCCAGCCAGGTGCCCCCACACTCAAATTTTGTTCAGCCACTGATGTCAGGCAAGAGAAATGTGCACTGATTTCCCAGCGTATCTGAACCTCATGACCCGTCAATCTAAGTCATTCAGACCAAAGATAAAAAAATTCAGAATTCTTGGTACTAACTCTAATAAAACCTTAAAGACGGTCATTTGCAGTCTGTTCAGCCCCTCATCGAAGGCCCCGCACAGAGGGAATTTAACGAACAGCCTTTGGTGGTGACAGTGGTCATCTCAACGCACAGCTTTACTTGGCCTGTGCAAAGCAGATCGGTCCTTCCTACTTGTAAAACGATAACACGTGTTTTCCTGTTGAACACTTGCCAGAAATGTTGCAGTGTGAAAGCTATAAACGACAGATGATGGCTGTGATGTCTTTGGAAGTAATTTGCTTGGCAAATGATGACTACTGGAAATACATTTTGGATGCAGGTGATGTAAAGCCTCTTAACTGTCTTTTGCTTATGCTATTTTATGTGGGGCTATAATTATGTTCAGTCACTTTAAAATCTATTTTTTTAGGTTTTTATTTCTTTATTTGAGAGGCAGAGAGCAAGAGAGTGAGTGAGAGAACAGAAGCAGGGAGAGCTGCAGAGGGAAGGAGAAAAGCAGCCCTCCCCCACCGCCCCTCCCCCCACCCGGGAAGCCCAGTGCAGGGCTCAAGTCCAGGGATCCTGACCTGAGCTGAAGGCAGATGCTTAACTGACTGAACCACCCAGGTGCCCCCTAAAATCTATTTTTAATTGTAGAGGAAACTTTTTACTTGATTTTAAGTTTCCATTTTTCTTTTTTCTAAGATCACTTCCTTTACCTGACAAATATATATAGATATAAATATTTTTATATATTAATTTATAAATATTATATATCTATATATTTTTAAAATTTGAATGTAGTTGACACACAATGTTATGTTAGTTTCAGGTGCACAACATGGTGATTCAGCAACTCTACACATATATTGTGCTATGCTCCCCGTAAGTGTAGCTACCATCTGTCCCGATGCCATTTTTTTTCAAATTTTTATTTAAATTCTGGTTAGTTACCATACGGTGCAGTATTGGTTTCAGGAGCAGAGTTCAGTGATCCCTCACTCACATACAACACCCGCCGCTCATCATAGCAAGCGCCCTCCTTAGCGCCCAGCCCCCGTCTAGCCCATCCCTGACCGCCTCCCGCCATCAACCCTCCGTTTGTTCTTTATCATGAAGAGTCTCTTATGACTTATTTCCCTCCCTCCTTTTTTTCTTTTCCCCTTCCCGTATGTTCATCTGTTTTCTTTCTTAAATTCCACATAGGAGTGCAATCATACGGTATTTGTCTTTCTCGGACTGACTTCTCTCACTCAGCACCGTGCACTCCAGCGCCATCCGTGTCATTGCAAGTGTCGAGAGTGCGCTCTTTTGACGGCCGAGCAACATGCACGCACACACCCTCCCCACATCTTTATCCATTCATCGGTCGTGGGACATTTGGGCTCTTTCCATTATATGGCTATTGTCGACAATGCTGCTATAAACATCTTCTTTGTATATTCACTGATTGGTATTGAACAGGCACGTACCCCTTCGAATCTGTGTTTTTGTATCCTCTGGATAAATACCTCGGAGTGCAATTGCGGGTAGTTCCATTTGTAACTTTTTGAGAGAACTCCACACGGTTTTCCAGAGTTACTGCCCCAGTCTGCATTCCTACCAACAGTACCAGAGGGTTCCCCTTGCTCCGCATCCTCGCCAACACCCGTTGTCGCTTGCGTTGTTAATTTTAGTCATTCTGACAGGTGTGAGGTGGTCTCTCATTGTGGTTTTGATTTGCATTTCCCTGATGATGAGGGATGTTGAGCATCTTTTCTTGTGTCTGTTGGCCATCTGCATGTCTTCTTTGGAAAAATGTCTCTTCTTGTCTTCTCTGTGCAACACTATTACAGTACCATTGACTATATTCCCTATACCGTACGTTTTATTCCTATGGTTCATTCCATATGGAAGCTTGTATCTCCCATTCCCTTTTACCTATTTTTTTACCCACTCTCCTCACCTTCCTCCGCTCTGGCAACCATCAGTTTGTTCTTTTTATTTCGAGGTCTGATTCTGCTTTTTGTTTGTTTATTCATTTATTTTGTTGTTGTTGTTTTTAGATTTCACGTTTAAGTGACATCATATAGAATTTGCCTTTCTCTGACAACTTTATATTTTATTTTCACATGAAAATTGCACATGATCAAAAACTTTCTAAATTCCACTTTTCTAAAAATGTATAAACTCAAAAATATTATTAAGTTACTTGCTGTTCTACCTTTTATATGTACTTTCACTTAGAAATTATCCCATCTGTATTTACACAATTTATTTTTAAAATTAAAAGTAGCGGGTTTTTTGCGATGAGCGCTGTGTATTGTATGGAAGGTTGAGTCACTCACTGCCTTGTATGCCTGAAACTAATACTACACTGTATGTTAACTCACTGGAATTCAAATAAAAACTTTAAAAAATAGCCGTTCTTGGGTCTGCCCTGGGTTTGTAACTAGACCTGCATTTAGAACTTAGGTGAATTTCTTGCCCTCTCTAACCCTAATTTCCTCATTAATCAAATGATGCCTACCTCACTGGGTTGTTTTGAGAATACAACTTTCTGAAATGATTGAATGTTCTATTTGCACTGTCCAGTATAGTATCCACAGCCCTGATGTGGATATTGGACACATATGAATTGCTCCATAAATATTTGTTGAATGAATAAACAAATGAATAAAAAATACAGGTAGTATCCAAAAACTAACCTTTAGTGTTCCTAAAACATGTACACAAAGCTCTGTGTCCAAAAAGGGAACCATAGATAAGTCGTGACAGAGGTTTCATTTCAGGTGGATAAACAAATAAAAGCCTAATTATACCCGTTGTATTTCCTGGCATTTCTAGTATGCTCTAGAGGGTGTTCTGTGATATCTTTCATATGAACTGATACATAAGCATCCGGTGAAGCCAGATTTTTTATTTTTCACCATATTGGGTGATCTCCATCCTTGAACGAAGTCGTTTTTTTACTAAATTCAACCCTTGTTTTCAGTGGCTTGCAAAAAAATGTGTAAAATGTAATAAAATGTTCAAATAATTGCACAAATACTGTCACAAAAATTGGGTGCAATACCAAACCGGACTCTGTCATATGGTAGCTCGAAGAGTTTATTTACCATCATGTTCAGCCAAAAGTCCACGGTTCCAAGGCTTTGAGTTGCCTCGATGCAATGCAGGCTTGTGTGCTGTGTGAATATCAGATGGGTGCGCGAGGAGAGTTGCCTGAATCGTAGAGAGGACAGAAGAGCACATTCATATAGTTTCAAAAAACTTATAAAGATTTCATAGAATGGTTTGCTCATTGTTTAAATGGCAATGACCATAACCGTCATTTAAATCTTATCATAAGTTAATCATAAATGTTTACAAATAATTCATTTTTTAAATTTCTTCATTATAGGTACCATTCCTGCCTTAATCAGTCTTCTCAAAGGCTCCAAAATAAAGCTACAGTGCAAGACAGTCGGGTTGCTGAGCAATATCTCGACCCACGCCAGCGTCGTGCGAGCCGTGGTGGAGGCGGGCGGCGTCCCGGCTCTGATCCACCTGCTGGCGTCGGCCGAGCCCGAGCTGCACTGTCGCTGCGCGCTCATTCTGTACGACGCTGCCCGGCTCGGGAGCAAGGACGTCGTTGCCCGGCACGTGAGTCTCCTCCTAGAGTCGCTCTTTGCCCCACGATTCCCTTCTAGAGCAGCTGGACAGGGGCACGCCCTGTCCCCGTGCCCGGCGGACTCCCGGGGACGAGCTCCGGCCGGAGGACGGCGGCGGAGACCAGACCTGCCCGCGCCCGTGCGCCGGAAGCAGCGGCAGCAGCGGGCCCGGACCGCGGCCGTGAGCTCCTGCCGGGCCGGCTGGTCCCGCAGCCGCTTTCCCCAGGCCGCACCCGCACGCGCACCCGCACCCGCACGCGCACCCGCACCCGCACGTGGGGTCTGCGTCGCGCCGGAAGACCCTGGAGCTTCAGAAACCCGCCGGGTCGGCGCGGCTAGGCCGGCCCCAGCGCTCCTGGGCGGGCGGGGGGGGGTTCCTGCTCCTCCCGGGACCACCGGCCGCGCGGGAACCCCGGGCAGTGGCTCAGTGGCTCGGGGGAAGGAGCCGCCACCGGCCCGACGCGCTCCGGCGCGGGTGGGCGCGCAAGGGGCCCCGGGGGGACCGCGTCTCATCGAAAGCACGTGTGGGGCTGTCCCCGGCGGTGACACGGGGGGCGGCCGCGACCTCCTCAGCGCCGGGGTGTGCGTGTGTCCCGAGATTCCCCAAGACACGCGGCCGCTCGGCGAGGCCTGCTCTGGCTGGAGAGTGTGGCCCGACCGTGCGCCGGGAAGTCGCCTCTCGCGACCGCCGACCGTCTCCGCCCCGCAGTGTGTGCTCCAGCAAAACCCACCTTCGTGTCTGCTCCTGTTCCACTGGGGGTCTTTGTGGTTTTCTTCGGGTGATGCTTCCTCACGTGGACGGACCTTTTTCCCATTATAAAATGGGCCCTTTTGGTCAAGTGCACGACTTCTGCCCTCAGTTCTGTGTGGTCCAGAATTATGTGTGTGATCTCGGTTTCCTTTGTGTCGCCTTGTGTAGTTTGGCTTTGCCCGTCCTTTTTACTTTTTTGAGTCATTTCCTGCTGGTCGGTTTGTTATCGTTTGGAAAATATATTACAAATACGGGCGCCTGAGTGGCTCACTGGGTTAAGCCTCTGCCTTCAGCTCAGGTCATGATCCCGGATTCCTGGGATCCTATGGAGCTCTGCTGGGCCGGGAGCCTGCTCCTCCCTCTGCCTACGTCTGCCAGTGCGTGCGCGCGTGCTCTCTCTCCGACAAACAAATAAAATCTTAAAAAAATATATGGACACCCTAGGCCCACCTCTAGAGTTAGTCTTGACTTATTTAGAACTCAGAAATCTCCAGTTAATCTAACAATTAGCCAGAGTTAGGATCAGTGTGTCCTCGTATACAGGAAAATTTTGCTTTGTCATTCACTTTTTTTTGAGTATGGCTCATTTACGTTTATTGGCATGACTTTTAATCTTAGTTCTGTCATAGATTGTTAATACTATTTTTTAGTCTTTACTGTATGGTCAGTGTGTTCTTTCTCTTTTTATTTTTAAAGTCCAGGACTGACACATCAGCATTAGTTACCTGTTTTTCCTGGGATCTGGTATAACTTTTCAACACAAACATTCATCTTTTATTTTTGGAATGTTTTCCTGAATTCATATGTTTAAGTGTTTTTCCCCCCTGTAGTAGTCTTTTCTTCCATTCACACGAGTACTTTTTGTGAGTTTCTTAGATGGCAGATTTTATTCTAGATGCTGGGTGACAGCAGTGAATGAAACGGACCGAACTCCAGGGTCATGGAGCTTGTAGCTGGGAATAGCAAGACAATAAACAATGCAGATAAACCAAATATACAGTACATTAGGTGAGCAGAAGTGGTGAGGAGGAAAGTAAAGCAGGGAAAGGGGAGGGGGCAGTTGGTATTTGAGTACAGACGTCAAGGAGGTGGGAGAGTGTGCCGTGCTTTTCCGTGGGGAAGAGTACTGTAGGCAGAGGAGACTGCACAGTTACCCGAAGGCGGGCTGTGCCTGGAATGTTTGAGGAGCAGCAGGAAAGCCAAAGTAGCAGACGGAAGGGAAAGAGGAGAAAAAGGAAATGCTCAACTGGGCGGTGGTGGACCACATCATGTAAGGCTGTGTGGGCAACTGTTAGACACCTTAGCTTCTGTGCTGAGTATATGAAGTCACTGAGCGATTTTGTTCTGGGAGTTTCCATGGAGAGATTTACATCACTTTACCTTCTGTTCTGAAGTAGGGAGGCAAGGGTGGATGTTGCAAGACCGATTTAAAAACTGTAGCAGAAATCCAGATGACATGTAATGATGTCTTAGGCCAGAACAATAACTGTGGAAATGATGAGAAGTGATCACATTCTGTGTTACATTTTGAAAATTGAGTCACTAGGATGTGTGGGAAAGTTGAAAGATCTGGAGGGACATCAAAGAGACTCAGAAAGAATGGCCAGCGAGGTAGGAGGAAGCCTGAGGAATCTGTTGTCTATCAGCCAAGTGAAGAAGGTGTTTCAAAGAGGGAAAAATGATCAATAGTGTCCAAGCTATCGTAAGGTGAAGGTCAAATACTGACTGCTGAATTCTTTGGTCTGAATTAAAGGACCACCTGTCTGTGCGAACACTAATTCTTTGTGTCCTGTGTCACCTGTTCCTGTCTCGTATAGCTGTCTGTATTCTATATTCTGTATTCTGTAGCTGTCACATTGCCTCTCGTCCTTGTCCACTCATCATTTCAGTTTATTTCATTTTTCTCTTGTTCTCAATCCTGTCATGTCACTTGCTATGTTTTTCAGCATCGATTTATTTTTGTGTTGATGGCAATTTGGTTTTTATATTTCTCCACATCTTTCCTGAGCTTTCTCAGCTCTCGTTTCTTCTCCCCGTCTCAAAAAAAAAAAACCCTTCCCTGAGCTCGGATGTCTCTCCTGTGCATTCCTGTTTTATAGAAGTGATTGCCTCATTAATTTTTTTCATTGATATTAATACGCCACTTTTGGTTACAATTTCATCTATTTTGTGACAATATTTTCTGACGAGCATTCTTCAGCTGTCATAAGTTTTTCTCTTTTTTTCTGAACTATATGTAGGTGCTGGTCTAGTTCCTTTATGATCATTGCTCATCTTTGAATTAGGTAAGTTCTTTCTGGTCTGGCTGTTTGCAGGAAGTATATGTAGGAAAGAACATATATGAATGTGAATTATGAATTATGCCACGGAGTTGCATGTGTGGATCCTTTCCGCTTTGCTTTTCCTTGAGCCAACAGAGACTGGTGCATAGGACCTCACAGAGTCGATCCCGTTTCCTCCACAGTGCGGAGTCCGTCTCTTCCATCGTACCCACCACCAGATTACTTCTTCCAAACATGTCTTGTCAGTATGATTCGATGCTAATCTTTGCTTTCCTTAAATTTTGAAATTTTTTGCTAAATAGACCCAGGAAAGAGCCTGCCGCCATCCCGCATACCCACTCCTGTTGTCTCAAACCGAGAATTGTGGGTTTCTTTTTCTGCCCCTCAACGTGGAGGCAACTCGTTAGGGAAACTGTGCTCTGCTGACCTTTGCTGTGGACAGTGGCCATGGGCTATGTCGCTCATCTCTTCTGGTAACTCACACCTACTGTTTGTGACTCAACATTGTAGATGTCTCCTGCTTTTATTGAAAATGAGATTACATTTCTGTTTCTCTTTCTTAATACTTTTGCATTATTTCTGTTAATAGAGGGAAATGCCATCTTTATTCCATTTAAAATTAGGAAATTATATTCACATTTTAAAATATTTTGTGTTGCACAAATATTATCACCAATTACAGGTACAATGTCTGCAATGGTGAATATTTCCAAATTGGCAGTGTACTCAATTAATCTTAATCAGTTGTTTCACTTTTTAGAGATTTATTAAGTGTTACAGTGAACTTGTAGCCTTTGTTTTGGTGTAGAGGAGGCTACTTTATGCTCAGACTTACATTAACTGCCATTTAATGTGACATACGAGTAGACATGTTTGCGGGCATTCTCTCCTGCATGAACAGATGTTTATAGTGAGAAAGATTTTGGACTTGTGTTCTTGAATAAAGATTGAATAAATCTTATAAAATTCAATCAGCCGACACAAAGCGCACTCTGAGTTTCAGACGCGGTGTTCAACGGTGCGTTAGTTGTGTATGGCACCAGGGCTGATCACATCACATGCCCACCAATTAATTTTCGTTCCTTTCTTTTTAGAATGGAATCCCAGCTCTGATAAGTCTCTTGAGGTTAGACATAGAAAATGTGCTAATAAATGTAATGAACTGTATACGAGTGTTATGTATGGGAAATGAACAAAACCAAAGAGCAGTGAGAGACCATAAAGGCATCCGGTATCTTATCACATTTCTGAGTTCTGATTCAGGTGAGCCTCAATTTCTGTTTTATTTCTAGGTGATCAGATTTATTAACTAAGCAAATACTGGTTGTACTTGTCCAGTAGGAACGCATGTCCTAGAATGGATCTACACATGTATAATGTAAACTAAATACCCGAAACACTCAAGTTCAAATGCTGGTTTATAAAGGAATTGACTCTCAAAGTTATAGTTTAACAATAAAGTTCAATTGAACTTTTTTTTATAAATGGAAATACTGGCATAAATCATGAAAAGAATGCAGTTAATGTGCCCAGGAACTTGAGTAGATAACTCCTTGTGTGAATGACACATATTTTGGTCATTGGGAACCATTTGATCAGTTGCCACGAAAACTTCAGATTCGCTGTTAGATATTGGATATCAGAATTCTAGGTCATCAGGTCATTAGGTCAATTACCACATTCTGAATTACATATCGGCGCAAGAGCATCACCAGCGGTGAGGTAGCTCTGGTCTGCGCTGTGGGCAGTCCCTTCGGTTCTGTTTGAATTAGCTCATTTCAGTGAGCAGACACCTAACAGTGTAAGCCTCAAGCCCATGGTTTTCCCCAAATTTGAGGGGATAAAAAATGGGGAAAAGCTTGCCCATTTTTCTTCCTCCTCAGTTTATCATCTTTCTGTTCTAGTTTTCCAGGAGTAAATAGAGAAAAACTATGCTGGTCAGTCGAGGTATGGATGAGGGGTGTTGCACAGAGCTTGCTCTTAAGTTAGAGCTTCAGAGTTAGTAATTCAGTAATTCCCGTCTGCTGGGCGCCTGGCTGGCTCCGTCAGTGAAGCCTCTGCCTTCGGCTCAGGTCATGATCTCAGGGTCCTGGGATCGAGTCCCACTTCGGGCTCTCTGCTCCGCGGGGAGCCTGCTTCTCCCTCTCCCTCTGCCTGCGGCTCCCCTTGCTCATGCTCTCTCTCTCACAGAAATAAATAAATAAAATTCTTTTTTTTTTAAAAGAAGTTTAAACAAAGCATGAGAGAGCCAGCTTTTATGCTTATTTTAGCCATAGAATTTTTTACTTGTTTATAATTGTTCTTTATTTTATTATTTCTGTCTTGTCTCCTTAATTAAAATGTAAAGACAGAGCAGGGCATACCTGGGTGGCTCATTTGGTGAAGCGTCCAACTCTTGATTTCAGTTCAAGCCCTAATCTTAGGGTTGTGAGATTGAGCCCAAGTCCGGCTCATGCTGGGTGTGAAGCTGCCTCAAGTTCTCTCCCTCTCCCTCTGCCCCTCCCCCCCTAAGAAAATGCAAATCCTTTTTCATCCTCCAAATCCTAGATGCTAGAACAAAGCACAAATTATAGAGGCTGTTTGAACAAATAAACAGTAAATAAATTCATGAAAGAAAGCTGTAGAAATAAATTGTTGAAATTATTTCTTTTGGGCTCTTGCCTTGTCTTAATGAATGTAACTTATCCTAATCTGTAATCTACATTATCTCCTCATTCCAAGAAAGATGATTTTGGGGAAAAAAGTTAATCATTTTTTTCTCTTCATTTATACTTTATAAATGCTTCATTTATCATTTTAGTGCTTTAACAAGTGATTCTCTTGGCTGTCAGCTGGGTTGGCAATGTGTAGAGGTTCAGACAGGAATTCTGTTAATTCCAGGGTCATCCATTCTCATCAACTCTAAGATTTCACGCATTAAGGTAAAATGGCCCCAAAGCAGAGTCATGGGCAGTTTCTTGAGACGACGGATTTATTGACATCTCCTCAGTCTCGCCCCTGGCTCCGGGACTTCCTCCCTTGCTGGCTTTGGTTGGGTGTAGCTGTTGCCTCACCCGTCTTCAGCTGCTTGTTTCTTACTCTGCCCCTTTCTGCTGGCGTGCCTACCTCATCCCTGTACTGCTTCAGAGTTCATCCTTCTGGCCCACGATCGTCCTGTTCTGTGTTACTGACAAGGATTCGTATGACCCCACCGTGGAAGTAGAAAACTGTAACAGAAAGGACACAAAATGCTTTTCAGTTGCAAACTGTCAGCAAAACTTACAGAGCTCGTCATCCTTCCTAGGCTGAGTATTGACACGGCTCACTGCGGATGTGCTCGCCACACTCCCTGCGGGGTTAGGGGAGAGAAGTACCTGCAGTCAGGACCTTCCAGAATCTGACAACTTCGGAATTCAGCTCACAGAAACTTGAGAACATCTCCATTCTTAACTCTTATACAGACCAACTCCATCTAAACTCTCAAAGTTGGGGTTCCTCAGCCTACGTTCTCCGTCTGTCTTTGTTGGTTGGTTTGTTGGTTGGTTGGTTTTTAATATACCACACTCTCCTAAGCAATTGTATTTACTGTCCAGAACTTCGTTGTGGTTCGGATCCACTCTTGCTGGCTCTCTAGCCGAGTCCCTGCTTTTCCTCTGAGCACTGGAGACAGCTTGGGTTATTGAGATGCTAAGATAGTCCCTCTCCCTTTAGAATTTGGATCCATTTGATAAGTAGACACAGGAGTCAAATAGATCAAAACTTCAGCCTCATTGTTGGAAAGCTTGCTTCGAGAAAAGAGAAAAAAAAAGTGCCAAAAGAACCCAAGTCATGCATTTGTGATGACTGATTCTCCAAATTAAGAGATTTTGTAACTCACTATTCCTTTTTTAAAAAAAAAAAGATTTTATTTATTTATTTGACAGGCAGAGATCACAAGCAGGCAGAGTGAGAGGGAAGCAGGCTTCCCGCCGAGCAGAGAGCCCGATGCGGGGCTCGATCCCAGGACTCTGAGATCATAACTTGAGCCGAAGGCAGAGGCTTAACCCACTGAGCCACCCAGGCACCCCCTCACTATTCCTTTTATGGAATAAATGAGCAACACACCTGAGTATAGGAATTTCCACTTTTTGGACGGACTCAGCAGTACAGGGTAAAAGAATGATCCCCCCCCCCCCACTCTCTTAATTTTAGTAACCTGTTGGGTTTAACATTTCAAGTTTTACTAGAGTTATATAGGTAAATGCAAAGTTGACCACATTTTTACCTTTTTAAAATCATTCACTGGTTCTTTGTCACCTAAGATAAAGCCCAAATTTCTGTCATAGCTTGTATGCCCTTCTAACCTAATTCCAAATAGAAATGACCTTCCCATCACTTCCTGTCACTGCCTCCCTTATTTTACTCTGAATGAGTACGGAACATTTTGCTATTTCATACTTCTGGCCTTTGGCTTGTCCCACAAGGTTCAGGGACTTTGTCTTGTCAGTTCATCACTGTTTCTCTGTGCCTAAGACGGTGCCTGGCATGTAGTAGCTCCTCAAAGTATTTGCTGAGAAAACAAATGAGTGAATGATGAAAATATTCATAACTGAAAGTTAACATATTTGATGTGTGATACACACACACGCACACACACATACACACACACATATGAACACTCGGCCTTAACAGAGAGAACTAACCTGCATAGTCTGTGGAAACACAAGCACTAGGTTTCGAGTCTGCCCACTTGACCACAAAGACACCTTCTGTACAGTTTTGACTTTGGGAAACGTGTCTTACATATTACAAAAAAGCACATTAGATCTACAAGTCTACTGGGGGAAAACTAAAATTTAAAACAAGCAGAAACAAATGAGCCCAACTAGATTTCAAATGAATTACGTAAAGATTTTATTTTTTATTTTTTAAAAATATTTTATTTATTTGAGAGAGAGAAAGAGGGAGGGAGAAGCAGACTCCCTGCTGAGCAGGGAGCCCAGCAGGGGGCTTGATCCCAGGATCCCGAAACCGTGACCCGAGCCGAAGGCAGATGCTCAACTGGCTGAGTCACCCAGGCACCCACATGAAGACTTTAAAAGAAGAAACAAATTAATAACCAGTGACTTTTGAAGACAGCCCTTCACAGGCCCCTGGGTGGCTCAGTTGGTTAAGCATCTGACTCTTTATCTCAAATCAGCTCTTGATCTCAGGGTCGTGAGTTCAAGCCTCACACTGGGCTCCAAGCTGGGTGTGGACCCTGCTTTAAAACACAAAACAAAACGGGTGAACATAGCACTTCATTATATAACCTCAGCCTACAGGAGAAAAAAAGATACCTGCAGACATATCTTGGGTTGGTATTTCGTAGTGATATGGGTGAAACGGCTCTAAACCTGTGTTCTAAGTATTGTAGAACTGAACAGATGAATAAATATGTTGATAATATTCTGTTCTCGCTGTGAAAAGAAGTATGCAGAATACGGGAAGGCAATAAAGAATCCTGTAAGGTTGGGCTGGAATTGAAAAATTGGAAACATTTATTTTCCTAGTTTTGTCTGCTAGGAGAGTCTGGAAGCAATGATATTTCAGTAAAAATGAACATATCTAGTACCCAAAAATCTTGATTTCTAAGTACCATTCCTCACTAAAAGAAAAGAGAACTTGAAGAAATGGTTCATTTCAGGGCTGGAGCAGAGCAGGTATGTGGTAAGTTTGAAACATCATGACAGAAAGTAAGAAAAAGCTAAAAAAAAATGGACGGTATATCAATTTTTGCAAATCTTGAGGGAGTTCTTGGACTTTTGTAAATTTTCTGTAAGTTTTAAAGAGAACAAATACAACTGGTTAATAAGAATGTATGAAACTATTTAGATTCAACAGTATCCATAAATATGAAATAAAAGGAGACACAGTTTTTTGCCTATCAAATTAGCTAAATGTATGTATGTATTCTTAATGCTGGTATCTATATCTATACTTAAAAACGTACAGTCGCACTGAAACTCTCATACTCTGATTATGGCAGGGTAAATGGAATTATCACTTTTGGAAACTAATTTACTGTGATATATTAAATTACTCCAGTAATTCCTGGGACTCTATACTAAGGGAAAAATCCAGGAAAGAAAAATAACGTTTGTGCCAAGATTTCTCCTAAATATTGTTTAACACAGTGAAAAGTTGGAAATGACCTCTGTTTTTTTAAAAGGTGAATGGATAAGGAAATGTAATACACTCATTAATGGAACATTTAGGAGTCACTGATGTTCATAAAGAATGAGAAAATGGGGCGCCTGGGTGGCTCAGTGGTTTAAGCCGCTGCCTTCGGCTCAGGTCATGATCTCAGGGTCCTGGGATCGAGTCCCGCATCGGGCTCTCTGCTCGGCAGGGAGCCTGCTTCCCTCTCACTCTCTCTGCCTGCCTCTCTGCCTACTTGTATCTCCCTCTGTCAAATAAATAAATAAAATCTTTAAAAAAAAAAAAAAAAAAAGAATGAGAAAATGTTTTACTGGTAAATTAAAATGTAAGATATTGTGCTTATAGTACAACTATGTTAAATATGTCTGTAACACTACTTAAATATATCTTTTTCTTTAAAAAGTGAGTAAGACTAAAGGAAATACTTGCATTTGGGTAGTGAGAATCTGGACAATTTTGTTCCTGTTTTTCTTATTTTCTAAATTTTCTATACACTCTCTAAGTTGGATTTTTAAATAAGGAATCTAATGATAAGTTGCATTTTCGTATTTTTAAAAGGTTTGTTTAACTGTTTCTTGAATTCATTTGAAGACGTGCTGAAGGCTCTATCTTCTGCCACAATCGCTGAGGTTGCCCGTGACAACAGGGATGTTCAGGACGCGATCGCTCTGGAGGGAGCCATTCCTCCTCTGGTGGCTCTTTTTAAAGGGAAACAACTTAGTGTCCAAGTGAAGGGAGCAATGGCTGTGGAATCACTGGCTAGTTACAACCCGTATATACAGAGAGCATTTCTGGAACAATCATTAAGTAAATATCTTTTAAAACTCCTCAAGGTAGGAATTTTATGATAACTTGTCATTTTTCTTAGAAAAGTATTCAATACTGAATTTAGTAAAGTGAGAAGAAACTAAAACCAACTCTTTTTTTTTAAGATTTTATTTATTTGACAGAGAGAGACGGCGAGAGAGGGAACCCAAGCAGGGGGAGTGGGAGAGGGAGAAGCAGGCTTCTCACGGAGCAGGGGGCCCGATGTGGGGATGGATCCCAGGACCTTGGGATCATGACCTGAGCTGAAGGCAGACACTTAACGACTGAGCCACCCAGGCGCCCCTAAACCAATTCTAGAATGAACTTTTTTTTTAAAGATTTTATTTATTTGTTGGTTGGTTGGTTTTAGAGAGAAAGTGCGAGCATGTTGTGGGGGGTAGGGAAGATTCTCAAGCGGGCACCGTGCCTGGTGTGGAGCCTGACACGGGCTGGATCTCATGACCCTGAGATCATGATCCGAGCCCAAAGCAAGAGGTGGACACTGACCCAACTGAGTCACCCAGGCGCCCTGAGAATGAAACTTTATAAAACATCCCTGCAGTGTTCAATAATGTGCACCGGAAGAACGGAGTTTGTTTTACAGGCGTTTCAAACAGACGTTAAGGAACAAGGAGCTGTAACCCTTTGGGCCTTGGCAGGACAAACCCTGAAACAGCAGAAGTACATGGCAGAACAGATCGGATACAACTTTATAATAAATATGCTTTTGTCGCCGTCAGCTAAGATGCAGTACGTGGGTAAGTTACCTCCTGGGCATAAATCGGCACCGTGTGGAGTGGCACCACGAAGAGGCCGACGTATTTCTTGCTCTCTTGACCAGGAGGTGAGGCGGTCATAGCCCTAAGTAAGGACAGCAGGATGCATCAGAATCAGATCTGCGAGGGCAATGGCATCGCTCCGCTGGTCCGCTTACTGAGGATTAGTAAAATCGCTGAAGGCACACTTCTGAGTGTCATCAGAGCCGTGGGGTCCATTTGCATTGGTTTGTAAAGTTTCTCTCAATTCTTGAATCATCAGTAAGATGCTTCCCTTCCTCTCTGTCTCCATTGATAAAGCCCTAAATCATACTCAATCTATAAAAGGCTTATCATCGTTTTTTTATTTCTCTAAGACCTTAATGAGTAAAAGTGGTGTGGGTGCTCAGTGGGTTAAGCCGCTGCCTTCGGCTCAGGTCATGGTCTCAGGGTCCTGGGATCGAGCCCCGCATCAGGCTCTCTGCTCAGCGGGGAGCCTGCTTCCCCCTCTCTCTCTTCTGCCTGCCTCTCTGCCTACTTGTGATCTCTCTGTCAGATAAATAAATAAAATATTTTTAAAAAGAAAAGAAAATTTTTTTATCAGCTTTACCCTTCAAATCTGGTTAAAAAGGATAATGAGGACAACGAGCTTCAGCTGTTTTGAGTTAAAGGAATCTCACTTTTAAGTTTAAGAGGAAAATATTTCTTCATTTGAATCTTAAGAACTGTAAGTTTTATATAGAGTTTCTAATGCTGGGGCACATTTTCCAGTTCTAGTCTTTTTTCCATAATACTTCTTTCTTTATGAAGAGGCCAGGGGGCACCTGGGTGGCTTAGTCGGTGCAGCATCTGCCTTCACTGAAGCTGTGATCCTGGAGTCTCAGGATAGAGCCCTGAGTTGGCACCTCGCTCAGCAGGGGGTCCGCTGCTCTCCCCCTGCCCCTGCCCTAGCTCCTGCTCTCTATCGCTCGCTCTCTCTCAAATAAATAAATAAAATCCTTTTTTAAAAAATGAAAGTGGCCAGTAAGTCTAGTTGTTCCTTTCATGGCAAAGGAACTGGTATTTGGGGGTGTCTGTGAGAGTGTGTAGAATTGTCAGTGACTGATCTACCAAAAACCAACCTTGGAGTTCTCTGCTGACCTTCGTGAATGCCTGAAGCTGATTGTAGACTGTTTCTTGGAGATAAGAAAAAAAATCTTTATTTGTAGTTGATTGTATTTCCTCGAAAGATAGTCTAGCTGAATGAAGAATGTAGGAATTGGTTCCAAAAAGATTTTTTTCTCCTTGCTTGAAAAAGCTACTTTGCTGGAGCTCATTAAAGCTCCAAGGGCAGTCAGTCGGACAAAGAAATGTTTCTTTTTTTAGCCAGAGCCTATGGTATAGATTATAGAGATTTCTAAAATTCTAAGAGATGACAAGATATATACAAAACTACCATGTGTGTGTGTACGTGTCCGTGCACAAAAGCAATTTCTTCTCATTACTTCACTTCAAGGCTGTCTACAAACCATCTACATTTGCCACAGACAAGGGGATCTCCGAGAGAATTGTGGAGGAAAATCTTGATTTCATATTTACTGGTTTAGAGTGGTTATACATACACACACACACCTCCCTTTTTCTTCCTCGTCATGTTCATTTTTCCTTCTACACTCTTGAACAAATGTAACATATTTAAAATAGCTGTTTTAACGTCCCTGTAATGAGTTCCGGCATCTGTATCATTTCTGGGTCTCTACTGGCCAATATTTTTTCCTGATTATGAATCATATTTTCCTACTTCTTTGCATGCCCAGAAAATTTTAAAGTGGGTTTTTAAAGACCCACTGAAATAGTTTACATACAATAAAATATTTATTTATTTTTAAAGATTTTATTTCAGAGAGAGAGGATGTGCGTGTAAACGCAAGTGCACAGGGGGCTGGGGCAGAGGGAGAAGCAGACTCTGCTGAGCAGGGAGACCCACGTGGAACTTGATCCCAGGACCCTGAGATCATGACCTGAACTGAAGACAGACACTTAACCAACTGAGCCACCCAGGCGCCCCACAATAAAATATTTAAATAAAATATACAATAGAATAAAATATAAAACTACATTAAACCATACAATTTGACGAGTTTCAACATGCGCATTCAGCTGTGACACCATCACAGGAGTCAAATGAATATAGCCATCACCCCAAACGGTTTCATTGTGTGCCTTTGGAATCCCCCCTCTTTGCACTTCTGTCCCCAGCGAACCACTGGTGTTTTCTATCACTATGGATTTGTTTGTATTTTCTAGAACTTTCTGTAACTGGATTATACAGATATGACTTTTTCTTGGTGCTTTCACTCAGCATAGCTATTTTGATATTTATGCATATGTGTTCACTTTTTTAATGCTGAGTCGTATTCCATTGTATGGTATGATGGATGATTTTATGACTTAGGATACCTGTAGTTATTATCTGCCTCCCTACATGCATACACACGCTGTTGCTGTTCCTCTGGCAAGCCTGACGAATGCACGTGGACATACTATGGCCCGTTCGTCCAAGCGCCCACTCATGGGCATTTAGATTGTTGCCAGTTTCCTGCTATTATACATGAAGATGCCGTGAGCATTTGTGTGTAAGTCTTTGTACAGACACAGATGTTTCCATTTCTCTTGGGTAAATACCAAAAAGTAGGATTCCTGGGTCATTGAGTAGGTGTGTGTTTAACTTATAGAGAAACTGCCAGACTGTCTTTCAAAGTTGTGCTATTACGTTGCATTCCTACTAGCAGTGTATGAGAGTTCCAACAGCTTCACATCCTTGCCAACACTTAGCACGATGATTTTGGCCATTAGAGTGCGTATGTAGTAAATCTCATTATGGTTTTAACTTGTTTTTCCCTCATGATTAATGATGCAGAGCATCTTTTCATGTGCTTAGTTGCCATTTGTATACCTTTTTGGTAAAGCGTCTGTTCAGATATTTTGCCCATTTTCTTTTACTTTTTTTTTTTTTTAAAGATTTTATTTATTTATTTGACGCACAGAGAGAGAGATCACAAGTAGGCAGAGAGGCAGGCGGGGGGGGGGGGGGCGGGGGGGGGAGGGAAGCAGGCTCCCTGCTGCGCAGAGAGCCCAATGCAGGGCTCGATCCCAGGACCCTGAGATCATGACCTGAGCCGAAGCGAGAGGCTTAACCCACTGAGCCACCCAGGTGCCCCTATTTCGCCCATTTTTAAAATTGTGTTGTCTTATTGAATTGTAGCATTCTTTATATATTCTAGATACAAATCATTTGTTAGATGTATGTTTTGCTTATTCCCAGTCTATGGTGTGTCCTTTCATTTTTGTAACACGGTCTTTTGAAGAGCAAAAGTTTTTAATTTCGATGAAGTCCAATTTATTGGTATTTTAAATTTAGTTCATAAGTTTTGTGTCATCTTTAAGAAACCTGCCAAACTCAAGATCACGAAGGTTTCTGTTTTTCTCTGTATTTAGACATATGATCCATTTTGAGTTAATTTTTGCATATGGCCAAGATTTTTTTTTTTGATGTGGCTGTCCAATCGTTTCAGCTCCATTTATTGAAAAGATTATCTTTTCCTCCATTGAATTTTTCTGAGTTATTTCTGGACTTTTTATTCTGTTCTATTTACCCATTTGTCTATCTTTATGTTATACGCACTGTCTTAATTATTGAAAGTTTACAGTAAATCGTGGAAGCAGGAAGTATAAGTCCTTCAACGTTGCTATTCTTATTCAAAGTTGTTTTGGCTACTCTAGGTCCTTTGCGATTCCATATAATTTAAAAAATCAATCTGTCAATTTATGAAAAAGATCTATTATTTTTATTGGAATTGCATGAAATCTATAAATAAATTTGTGAAGAACAGGCATCTCCGTATTATTAAGACCTCCAGTCTATGAACTGTATGTCTCTCTACTTGTTTAGGTCTTCTTTAATATCAATCAGCAATGATTCCTAGTTTACAATACACAATTCTTGTATATATTTTATCTTAGGTATTTTCTATTTTAATGTTATGCATAATAAGTTTTGATTGAATGCTGGACATTGTGAATTGCAAACTGATACATGCTGAATTTTTTTGTTTTCCTTTAAAGGGAATTAGGCTTTGTTCTGGCATGCGGTTATCTTACTTGGGATCAGTTTGCTCCATTTGCAGCTAGCTTTCAAGCTTTATTAGGACAATTTTAGAGCAGCTTTTACTCTGGAACTAATTTAACTCCACTATTAAGATGATATCTTTCCGAGGACTTAATTCCTTATATAGTCCCTTGAATTATGAGGAATCTGAACTCTGGCCACAGAGCATAAACCATTCTTAGCACTGTGTGAGCTCTGAGAATTGTTTGGCTTACTGCTCGTAGTGCTTCTTTTCCTAACCTAATGGCGTTTCATCCCATTATTAACATGTGAAGATTCAGTCAGAGACGGGATGGTATTCGTCTTATCACACTACCATCATCATTAACATAATCATGATTATTAAAAATATTCATTTTGGGGGGACCTGCGTTAGCACCTTCACCCTTCAAAATCTCTTACTCTGAGATGAGCAATCCCTTTTCTGTGCTTCAAGTATTTTTTGTATCTTTGTTAAAGCACCCATTGCATGTACTGGAATCATGTATTTAAATAGTTGCTTCCCTATAGAATATAAATACCTTGGAGGCAGAGATTCTAATTCCTCTTTTCCATTTTTTTTTTTTTTTTAAAGTAGGCTCCATGCCCAGTGTGGAACCCAATGCAGGGCTTGAACTCATGACCCTGAGATTAAGACCTGAGCTGAGATGAAGAGTCACACACTTAACTGACTGAACCACCCAGGCACCTTCTAATTTCTCTTTTTAACCCTACTTCTTACCTCAGTTCCTGATGAGTTAGGCATTCAAGACCTGCCTGCTGAATCGAGAATATACGTGTAATCAATGTCTGTACATCCCTAAGTGGCCAGTGTGGGGGGTTGGGAAGAAGGAAACAAACATGTCCTTTTGCTCCTATTTCTTCCAGTTCCTTCAAACTTCCCCAGATGATGAGTGACTTCTCTCCATTGTTCAGAGAGAGGTCTGATCTTGTATTTATATTTAAGTATATAAACCTGCTGTGTATGTTGTGGTATTTGTTAGCAAAAGAACAAAATTCAAATTATTTGTATATCCGCTAGATAGAGAGATGAGAAGTTTTTATACTGAGACTGGCCTATAATTTAAAGTATTATGCTACAAAAGGAGACAGTAAGATTATCTTTTTAGTATGTGTATTAAAGGAATCTAGAAATTTTAACCATGTGACTTACTCTAGTCATTTTTATAAAAATACTTTTTTATGGAATACAATAGCAACTACAAGCTTAAGGACCTTGCAAGTAAAAATCTTCAGTAAATGACAGCTTTTATATTATTATTCTCTAATAGTCTAAATTTGTCATTCCTTGGTTTTGTGACTAGTAGAAAACATCCACACTTCTAATAGCAATTTTTCCATGTTTATTCATTTTGCTTTTTAAAAAATAATTCAGGTAAAATGCTGTTGATATAGCATTTCCTTTTTTTAATTTAAATTCAATTAATTAATACATAATGTATTGGTTCAGGGGGTACAGGCCTGGGACTCATCAGTCTTATATAATACCCAGGACTCATTACAAAACATGTCTGTCACCCAGTTACCCTGTCCTCCCCCCAGCAATCCTCAGTTTGTTTCCTAAGATTAGAAGTCCCTGTGGTTTGTCCCCCTCTCTGGTTTCATCTTGTTTCATTTTTCCCTCCCTTCCCCTATGACCCTCTGCCTTGCTTCTTAATTCCACATATCAATGAGATCATAAGATAATTGTCTTTCTCTGTTTGACTTAATTTGCTTAGCATAATACCCTCTAGTTCTAGTTGCAAATGGCAAGATTTCATTTTCTGATGGCTGTGTAATATTCCATTGTATATATCTACCACATCTTCTTTGTCCATTCATCGGCCGATGGACATCTGGGCTCTTTCCATAGTTAGGCTATTGTGGACATTGCCGCTATAAACATTGGGGGGCAGGTGCCCCTTTGGATTACATTTGTATCTTTTTGGTAAATGCCCCTAAAATATGGTGTTTCCTTTTGTAATTTATTAACCATATTATGCTAGAAAACTTAGCCCAACATACCAAGCTGTGTTTGACTTTATCATTTCCAAGATGGAAAGAAATATTCTTACTGATATGTATATTCTTATAGGTGTCGCCCATACAAGTAATCCTATCAGTCAACAATTTGTTGCAGAGGAAAATGCCTTTCCAGTACTTATTCAACTACTGAGAAATCACCCTTCTCCTAACATCAAGGTATATAAAAGGTTTTAAGGTCTTTTCTGATTAAGGGTTTTTTCCTGATGTAGTAAAAATTAACAGAAATATGACTTTTTGAGAATAATTTGTATCTTTATATAAATTCACAAGTATAATTAAAAAGTTAACATTTTAAACAAAATTCTAGAAGTTTTAAATTAAAAAGTTGCTATAAAAATAGTAAATTTTATTAAAATATAACATTTTCAAATAAGTAAATCTTGCATCTTTACTCATCTAATAAGTCTTATTCCTCAGATATCTGATTATTCACAGAATTTCTTTCCTATTCTTCGGATATTGGTTGCTAAAACGGTGGGGATAATGAGGATGTGTGTGATTTATGTAGCGAAATTTCTCAGATATAAGTGATTCCTATAGTATTGCACCATTAAAATAGCTTTACCTTCTACCAAGCAGTCTGTGTTGGCCAGCAACAATAGTTTTCTTATATAAATAACTGATGAGTTAAGAGTCATTCACTCTTCTATTTACTTCTAGTAAATTGCTTTTAATAAAGTGATGCTCATGTCTATTCAAATCCTCTACCAAAGCTTTGAAAATTTAGGACATCTAGAGTTAGCCAGGCAGGAAATTATATATTTTCTATTCAAAATTTAGTATGAGTTCTGTCAGAAATGAGAAAACAGAAATATGTAAGTAAATACAGTATTATTTATTTTAAAGAATGTATTATGAGAAAAGATGTTCTAAGGTATGCAGCTTTTCTGGCTATGAAAGAAAATATTCTATTATAGGAGTTGATTAGGGGAAAAAAGGAAGGAGCCTATACTAGCAATTTTTTGGCTTGAATTATATGTAAAACTTATGCTGACTTTCAAAGTACAAATAAATTTCACACGACTATGGATAATGTCACATAAAAATACATTTTTATTTCAAAACATGCAATTTCATGGCAAAACGGTTTACTTCAATTGCATCCATCCATATTTCGGTATATGTTTTCTTTTTTTTTTTAAAGATTTTATTTATTTTTATTTGACAGATAGAGATCACAAGTAGGGAGAGAGGCAGGCAGAGAGAGAGAGAGAGAGAGCAGGAAGCAGGCTCCCCGCCAAGCAGAGAGCCCCATGCGGGGCTCGATCCCAGGACCCTGGGATCATGACCTGAGCGAAAGGCAGAGGCTTTAACCCACTGAGCCACCCAGGTGCCCCTCGGTATATGTTTTCAGTGAGTTCTTTAACGTGTTCAAAACAGAACACAAATATATTCCAATACTTTTCTTCAAATGTGATTCTATAGTAAGCAAAGTTTTGTAATAGTAATCATGCTTTTCAAATTCATGGCATTCTTCATAGAAACGCATGATGTAATACTTAAAGAACGTTACCTGTCGGGTCCCAACAGCAGATGAGGTTCGTTCGCGTCCTCTGAGAAGGGTTCAGAGTGTACATCAGATGTGACTCCCGAAACACAGTATTTCTCAGGACTGCTCCCCAGTGCTTTGCTTAATTCATTCCATGGAAGCCTGCCAGCTCCATGGTCAGTAGCCAACAAGCAGTTCAAAACAGATTTTATCCTCATGCCAGGAAATTAAAAAAATTTTTTAGATGTGGAAGGGATACAACTATGCACTTAAGATTATATCTCCTCCCATTTCTGGCTGGCTCCTCCCATGCTCCCCGGTGGAGTTGCGTGGTTGTGCCGACCGCACACAGAAGGAGGATGTTTTCTTAGCTGTTAAAAATTATAAGGGACATTCCTCCAAACGTTATAAATACCACCTTCTAAATATTAGAGAACTGAAAAAAATGAATATTAGAGAACTGGAATCAATGAATTATATATTATCTTTGAATAAGTATATCCCATATGGAAGTCTGTATAATGAAATATGTCATGAGTGAAAAATAATTTCTGAAAACCACATATTTAGGTTGAAGTGGCATTTTCCTTGGCATGCATCGTCCTAAGGAATGATCAGTTACAGAACGAATTACAAGAAAACGAAGGGTTTAGGTATGCCGATGTCCTTCAACTTCTTCACTCTCCCGATAAGGTAATGCCTTTATAAAATGTTAGAGCTCATGTGAAAAGGTTTTTAGACCCATTGTCAAATTATAAATGTTTCACAGCAATACTTAACTATATTACATGAGAAATGTAAAATCTCTTTGGTAGGTCATTAGTTTGTAATGATGAAATAATACTGTTCCATATTTTTCAGAGTTGTCATATTTCTTCTTTGAAATGTAGCAATTTTTATGCCCAAAGAATGAATAAATCTTTTCTGCCCTGGATGTGTTGAAACTTTTTCCTAATTTTATGACCTTTCAACTTTCAATCATCCATTTCTTACCCAGTATTCCAGAGTGGTAGCTTCTCAAACTATTTGTGATGAAGGAAAGCTTTTCCCCGGCAATCTGTTATGGGCAGGATAATTCAAAACAAACAAACAAAAAAACTACATCAAGAACTAATGATGTACTATATGTTGGCTAACCATAATAATAAAAAATAACAACAAAAAAATAAAAACAAAAACTTAAAATTTTGAGATAATTTTAGATTTTCCAAAATTTTGCAAAAATAGTATGGAGTATTCTAGCATATCCTTTATCCAGCTTTCCTGGATATCAATAAGGAAATCAACACTGATATCATATAATTAACTAAGCTGCAAATTTTATCTAATTTTGCCAATTTTCTCACTAATGTCCTTTTTCTCTTCCAAAATCCAATCCAGGATCTCCTATTACATCTAGCTGTTATGTCCCTTTAGTTTCCTTCAATCTGTGAAACACTGTCCTTTGTCTTTCATGATTTTTGCATGTCTTCCATGATTTTGACATTTTTTGTGAGTTCACACCAGTAACTTTATAGAATATCCCTCAATTTGAATTAGCTGATGTTTTCTCATGATTAAATTGAGGTGGTGCGTTTTGGCAAGAATACCACAGAAATGATGTGGTCTTCTTCTTCTTCTTCTTTTTTTTTTGGTTAAGATTTTATTTATTTATTTGACAGAGAGAGAGATCACAAGTAGGCGGGGGAGGGGGGGTGGGGGGAAGCAGGCTCCCCGCTGAGCAGAGAGCCCATCGCTGGGCTCCATACCAGGACCCTGAGATCATGACCTGAGCCTAAGGCAGAGGCTTAACCCCCTGAGCCACCCAGGCGCCCCTGATGTGGTCTTCTTTACTCACCTGCCCACTGCATTATTTTCAGGAGGTACATGCTGCTGTTACGTTTCATAACAGGCTGTGCTAACTCTGGGTACTTGGTTAAAGTACTAGTACCATGTGTCATATTTTGTTAGGTCCATTATTAAATGATTGATTGGTCAGGGGAATGAGACTGAGACAAGGTGAAAGTTATGTAAAGCTCTATTCTATGCCAAGCATTAGAAGTCAGACTGACCGGCCAGGGCCATCTCTGAAGAGGGCGACCCCTCCCCATCTTACAGAGCAAAAGTCTGGCCACACATAGGTGGCCAATGAGATTGTAGTCATGTTAGGTCACACGCAGGTGGCCAATTGAATTACAATTTGCCCTATAGTAGCTGTTTGACCTAATCTATTACTCTGGTCAGAATTGCTCAAGTTTGGCGCCCAAACGGCGGGGTTTACATTCTTTGGTGGTTAGGGAAAAAGTATGTGTGTTTCTTACTAATGGGATGTCTCCATCTGGCCCGACTCGTCCTTGTATTCTGGGCTCTGTTACTAGGAACTAGCTGACCATATTTTACTGGTTTCCCGGACTTGCTTCTAAGTAAGTTTCTCGGGGGGGGGGGGGGGGGGCAGGGTCAGTTTAAGTTTTACTGCACAAGCAACAAAATAGCTTTTAACCAAGATGGAGTCGCTCCGGCTAGATGGGTCCTTACAGTTTCTCCACTGTCAATTCACTGTACTTGCCTCTTTTAATTAACAAGTTTCTTGAGGTGAGACACTTTGAGCCGATGCAGATAATTCTGTTTTGCATGCACTTTTGCTCACCAATTTTAGCTTCCATGGATGCAACAATGATTACATGGTTTATTTGCCTAGTGGCAATTTTTTTAAAAATTCTTTTTTTAAATCAAGTTTTCATTTAAATTCCAGTTAGTTCATACAGTATAATATTCGTTTCAGGGGTACACTTTAATGATTCAACACTTATAAATGACACCTGGTGCTCATCACAAGTGCCTTCCTCAGTCCTGATCGCCCACTGACCTCATCCTCCCGTCCCCTGCCCTCTGGCAACCACCACTTCATTCTCTCTAGTTAAAAGTCTGCTTCGTGGTTTTCTTCTCTTCCCCCACTTCCCCTGTTTGTTTGTTTTGTTTCTTAAATTCCACATATGAGTGAAGTAATATGGTATTTATCTTTCTCTGACTGACTTCACTTAGCACAATACATTCTAGCTCCAACCACGATTGCAAATGGCAAGATTTCATTTTTTATGGCTGAATAATATTCCACTGTAAATATATACCATATCTTCTTTATCCATTCATCAGTCAGTGGACATCTGGGCTCTTTCCATAATTTAGCGATTGTTGATAATGCTGCTATAACCATCTTCTTTGTATATTTATTAATTAGTATTTAACTATAAGGAAGAGCTGTTCCTTTTATTATTTTTTAAAGATTTTATTTGTTTATTTGTCAGAGAGACAGCATGCACAAGCAGGGGAAGTGGAAGGCAGAGGGAGAAGCAGGCTCCCTGCTGAGCTAGGAGCCCAACGCGGGCTTGATCCCGGGACGGTGGGATCACGCATGACCTGAGCTGAAGGCAGAGGCTTAATGGACTGAGCCACCCAGGAGTCCCAAAGCTATTCCTTTTAAATGCTAATTCTCACTTTCTGCAATCCTGTTGTCAACCATTTTGTGGACTCTCACTGGTTCATGGGCCACACATTGAACAGCACCAATCCCAGAGAGTTTTGAGAACTTTTGTTGTCTGCAGTGCACGTAGCAATCAGGGAAGAAAATTGCCAACTATCTCTGTCAGTTTGGTTCTGGGGGATTTGGGAGGAAGAAAGGAGGGCTAGAAGAGGAGAAATGAACTCACTGCATTATTTTTTTAATACAGAATTGTATTCTACTGTAGTGTATGAAAAATGGAGATCGGCTGCTGGAATAATATGAGCAGTGTATAAGGAGACTGAATTTGGATCTAACTTTCTAAGCCACCTTTCTTCTCTCTCTGTTCATTTCACATTTTATTCTCACCACCCCATTCCTCAGAGACACCCTTCTCCTTTTCTTGACTAATTATTCTAATATCCGAGTCACTCCCCTTTCTTCCCAGCCTGTTCCCACCTGCTTCACTTACTGGACCCTATTCCTTTGTGAATCCCTAAAAATACCTTTTTCTTCCTTTATGGCCAGGTGACTCCTTGTGTGTATGTAATATTTTTATGGAACATTTCAAACATATGTAGAAAAGTAGCATAATGAACTTAAATATTTCTATGACCCAACTTCTGCAATTATCAATCCTGGCCAATCTTATTATACCTATATACCCACTTCATCTTCCCAAGTTGTTGTTGTTATTTTTTAAAGGTTTATTTATTCGAGAGACAGAGAAAGCGTGCAGATGCATGAGCTGAGGGAGGGGTAGAGGGAGAGAATCTCAAGCCGACTCTGCTGAGTGTGAAGCCACTGGGGGGCTAAATCTCACGATATCGAGATCATGACCTAAGCCAAAACCAAGAGTCAGATGCCCAACTGACTGAGAAACCCAGGAGCCCCTCATCCTACATTACTTTTGGAGCAAATCTCAGGCGTCGTATAGTTTTATTGGTAAATATTTTGGTACATACATATAGCACTTCTATGTAATGATTAACAGGGACAGAAGAAAACTCACTTCATTAATGGCTCTTTCTGTACTATACGGTTCCAACAAAATATGAAAAATAAGATTTAGTGATGAAATTCTTTTTGGGCTTTCTGGCAGATCTATTGTATGTGTTCATCTTTGCCACATAAATAAGAATTGGCTTTTGCTGTTTGCCAAATCCCAGAATGTTAAAATGTGATTTTTAAATCATCTTTCTTTTTATTTCCCCTCAGGATACAGTACAGAATTTTACAAATGAACTTATTTTAAGAGATGATAGAGATCATCCCACAATGCATAAAATGTAATAGATAGCATGCTAGAACAAGGGAAGTTTTGATTTATCAAGTCTACTTTGAAATGTTGAAAATAAAAATACGTTAAAACAAAAAAGTTGAGGGTTAATGAAATTATGGAATTTCCTTACTATGTAGATATTTATTTGCATAATCATTAAGCTAACTTTCCCTCTGAAAATTAAAATTACTTCTCTTCTCCCTGATACCACAACCTACTTCTCTATTTTATCTGTTCAGTAACATCCTGGGTTAACTCAACTACCTGTTTTCCCCAACAATGTCAAATTTTACTCCCAAAGATAAGAATGCAATATATTTAGACAGCCAAGAATTCAAAATTCATTACCTTGAGTAACGTAATAGATGAACTGAGCTAAAGATAATGCATGTTTCTCCTATTTCCAGGATATCTGTTTAAGGGCAGGCTATGCATTATCCCTTTTTGCCTTCAACAATCGCCTTCAACAATACTTAATTTTGGAAAGTGGAATAATGACCATATCAATCTTTGAACCCTTTCTTGAATCAACAGTTGAAACTGAGAAGGCAATGGCAGCATTTCAGGTATAAAACTGGAAATTAAAACTTCAAATCAATTAGTCTTTTTAGTCAAAACTTAAAAAAATGAGAAAAAATTTTGATCTGGAAAAGTGTTTACCAATTTGTAAAATACACAGTATTTTTTACACCGGCCTCTTCCACCTCATAGAAACTCCATTATTTATGAGGATTCCTCATTTATCTACAGTTTTTCAAGTTTCAAGGCACTTTTTGCCTCTGTACCTTATCTGATACTTGTAACAACCCTGTCAGGCTGGTGGGCAGATAGTATCATTTTCATCCTCCCCATGTTACAGGCAGAGAATCACGGTAGTAGACAAGACAAGTTTTCTAACTGCAGACCTTTAGCTGATCACACTGATTCTTCAACCTATGACAACTGGATGTATCTGGGTGCTTCTTTTTCTATCCAGTGACCTTTAGGAGAACTATTTTCTATGAACCCATACTTCAAGGATGCAAAAGCTGCAAATATTGTAGGAAGAACACACTGGCCTGCCATGATTCACAGTAATCAGATAATGAAAACTACTCGGATTCAAACCCTTGCCACTTGCTTTACCTGTACTGGACTATTCCAGGTTACTCCCCTTACCTGCCTGAGAAGTGCCAAAGAACAAAAAGCTTCATTAGAGGAGCAGAGTAGAAAACATTCAGTGATTCGATGCTTCTTTTTTGTTTTCAGATTATTATCTTAGCTAAAGTCATTATAGATGTGGACCATATTACTTTGTCTGCAAGAGGTGTTACTATTTTAGTTGATAGTCTGTATTCAGTTCATTCCACTACCATTATCTTGACAGGTAAGAAATAACTGGAAGGTGGTTACATAAAACTACATCTGCATGAAACTATTTTCAAAAAAAATTTTGTAATCCGAACAGTAATAAAATAATACGCTTGATACTATGTCACATGGTTTGAAGATCGAACCGGGGTATGTCTACATGCAACGCAAAGTCTACACGGGACAGTGCGAGTCTACTTTGCACGCCAACAGAAGCCAGGCAACTCTGACTGTGGCCTTTTTGATTTCCTAGTTACCTTTTCAATCCCCTAATTATTTTTTGCAAATAGAAAATGAGAATCCAACTCTGAGCGACTAATCAGAAAATGTACACACCGATTTATAATCGTAATGGCAGATTTATATGCTATTCCTCTGTCTGGTTTTCTTTTGATCAACCTCACATTTTGCTAACATTCAAGAGTTCCTTATGTTGCTATGCAATATAGCAAAGCAAAATAGTCCAATAGAGTTCTTGGCACACTTAATGCTAACCGTGTTAACTATATCTACTCTAGAGCTAATTTTCGAGATGAATAATAAGGTAATTGACTTATCACTCTCAACACAACATGAAACAGTATCAGAATGATGGCCATATGAAGTGACTACTACCGAAAAATAAATAAGGTCTTTGTTTTTTAACTGAAATGGATCACTGAAGGTAAAAGGAAGTTACACTTGCTGCTACATTTACATTTTTACTTGGCATGGAAGGAGAATTCATGCAAATGAATACTTTCTGATGGAAAAAAACATGTTAAAATTATTCCGTACATTCTTATTTCAACAGCATTCTTAATTCAAGTCATAGTAATTCTGTGACTCTGAAAAATAATCGTCGTGGTTTTAAATTTTACCGCACAAACTCTTGTGTGCAAGAAATACTATGTTATACTATCTTTCAAATATTAATTTTCTCAGGCTGGTTGGAACTGAACCTCAAACATTTCTGGGCTTTCTCTGTCCTCCGGCATCACAGTCACATGCATCTCCAGAGTCACGTGCCTGTCCGGGGTATCCCAAGCAAAGCAGGATATTCGGGCCTCGGATATAATGTAAAATAAATGTTGTGCCAGATGTCTAAGTTGGCAAGGTTCCCAGACACGGCTCCAAAGGCACGGAAGTTTCACAAAGACTAGATTTCTGTTGCCAAGGGTCCAGTTTTCCTGGGTCCGCCACAGAACCGTTCTCCACACACAGCTCCTGTCCCTCGTATGTTCTTCTTCATCTTGGATCCTCTGCCTGCCTCCACTGTTCCCCGTCCCTTCCCACCCATCTTTAAAGACCCCTCCCTCCCCTCACCTAGAACAGTGCCTTCTATGTTCACAGGCTTTTAAAAATATACGCCTGAAAAAAAAAAGGTGATTTTTAGACATTTTTTGCTTTAAGCCATACAAGCCATCCCTCCCCATCCTGAAATAATAAATACAAAGGTCTTGGTTTATAAAGAATGCAAAAAAAAAATACAAGAACAAAACCTAAATCAATACCTCAATAGAGCATCCATCCACATTTATATTTTAAAATCTGTGATCGCTTATTCTACCACAGCAACAATCCTGTGAAAGAATATCACATGAAAGCTCCAAAAATAAAACACATATTTGAATGAAACGGTTTTAAATTGGTAGTTGCATATTTAATTACTGAATTACTTTATTATTTTCAATCTCCAAACATTTCTTTTTATGGAAAAAACATCAGTAATTTTAAATTTAAGCAATACTTTGTTTGGGTTTAAAATACCATTAAGCTCTTAACTCAAAGTGATCTGAATTGCAAAAAGGACAAACTGAATTTGTTTTATGGTAGTTCAAACATTATGTTCACGGTCATTAAAAAAACACAAAAGCTCAAAACAAAATATATTCTGAAGCCACAGGAAAGAAAAACTCTGATTTTCAAAACTCCCTACTTTTAAATAAAGCTAATTAACTTTTACTGTTTGTGACAGAAAACCAAATCGTAATTTTGGGGAAAGAACTCCACATTTAATATATACATGCTTTTTCTCAGTCCTTCTTCATTAGAGATGTCTTGTGACTCAACCCTTTTAATAATATGTGCAAATGAACAAAAGTACAGTGTATCAGTTTATATCAATTAAATAACACATTTTTTCTTGTTTAATTTTCAGGGAATTTAATAGCTAGCCTGGCTCATTCTAGAGCTGGTATTCTAGAAGCATTTACCACATTAGGGACAATCCAACAGCTCTGCTATCATTTGTATTCTGGAAAAGAAGAGGTAAAAACAAAACCAATCGTATGACTGAATATTCTAAAAATGTAATTGCTCTCACTTTTGTGTGCTACTTTCTCTATAGACTGACTATGTTATATAATAGTTCATGTTACTGACTCAAATTAGATTTTTCTAGTACTACATCTGCCATCCATACTTCTGGTTCCTACGAAATGTGCATATTTGTTTTAACTTCCGTACTTACAGTTCAATATACAAATAAGCACACTGGTGATATAGAAGTTTGTAATTAAAATATTTATAAACTATCTCACCAAAACTGGTGACTAACTTACTAACTTAGTAACTAAGCAGTTTTTGTGATCTAAGTCATTCCTAGGATTATTTGGAATGCGTGAAAGTGGGATCCACTGGACAGTTTTCTTTATCTGCTAGGCAGGATCAGAGGCGACAGTATGAAGAAGGCCGGAGTCGTGGTCTGCCTCTGAGATTCCCCGCCCCCTCCCCCAGGTGTGAGGCAGTGTTTCTCCAACTTCAGGGTACGCAGGAATCACTGGAACCTGTTGTTACACCATAGATTGCTGGGCTCCATTCCCAGCATTTCTTACTGAATACATCTGGTTTAGGCCCTAAAACGGGCGTTTCTAACCAGCTCCTAGAAGCTGAAAGTGCTGGTATGGGGACCAGACACTGAGAGCCACGGTTGATGTACGGGCATATGCGGCAGTCACATGCCAGCATAGAAACTAGAATATCAACTCTGGCTTATGTTCATTCTATGACATTTCTTAGGCCACCACTAACAGATTTTCTAAGAACTTCCCAGGAATATACTTTGATCTATGAACAACCTGATTACTTCCGGGTCGCAGGCAGAGGATTTTTTTTTTTCTGCAGTCCTGTGGATATTTTGTTTTTGCCAGTGGAAAACTGAATTGCTTTCTTGAGTGTTTTTTTTTTTTTTACCTTATTTTTATCTTCTATCTCTTGCCTTATCTATCTATCTTATCTTATCTCTTATCTATCTCATGCCTGGTTTCCTATTACAATCAACTGAGCAGTTCTGAAAAATTCCAGTGTCCAGGCTGCAGCCAAAATAATTAAGAGTCTCTAGGGGGTGGAACCCAGGGACTGAGTCATTTAACTACCAAGGGGATTCCAGTGCACGATCAAGACTGAGACCCCGTCTCAGTTCCAACTCAATGGTTCTTACTCGGGCTGCGTCTTAGACTCGCCTCTGGCACGTCTAAAGACAATGTGAGTGCCCAGATTCTAATGCCAAGACAGTTGGTGGGCTTTTTTTTTTTTTTTCTTTTTTAACTGCTGGTGATTCCAAAACGCAGTCAGGACTGAGAACAAGTACTAGAAACCAAGGGCAGTTGACAGTTTTCTCTAAAAATACGGCTGTTCCGCTCCGTCTATGGATTGCCGTGGCCGACATCCATGTTCGCCGGGCATAGCTACACAGACTGTCTTCCGAACCGTTCAGTGAGAACAGTTTGTTAGATCTTTGAAGAATGACGCTCAACGAAGGGACTGAATTGCTTCTTCATTTAGGTTCGCACAGCTTGCTCCTGCGCTCTCGGCTACTTAACCTACAACGCGAACGCTTTCCGCATCCTACTAAAGGAGTGCAGAAATAAGCCTAACCAGTTCCTCCGCATGACAAATAACATCAACCGAGATGCAAGTATCAACCCAGCTTTTTTAAAGGAATTTCAAATGCAGCAACGAGTGGGACTTCCTTCCTTAAGGTACTGTGCCTGTATCTGTGAAGTAGTGAGGTTATGGATAGAGGAACTTGGAAGAAAGCTTACGGAAGATCAAACAAGGGGAGCTATTCCTGTGTGAATGAATGCCAAGAGAGAAAACTCACCCTAAATGGCCACTACCAAAGCCTGTTTTTTTTATTTTTAATATTTATTTGACAGAGAGAAATCACAACTAGGCAGAGAGGCAGGCAGAGAGAGAGAAGGAAGCAGGCTCCCCATGGAGCAGAGAGCCCGATGCGGGGCTTGATCCAGGACCCTGGGATCATGACCCGAGCCAAAGGCAGAGGCTTTAACCCACTGAGCCACCCAGGCGCCCCAAAGCCTGTTTTGATTCTGAGTTAGCAACAAAACTGCCTGTGGAGGCAATCTTGGGGGTCCCATTTGGCCAAGTTATCCATGTTTCAGAAAAACTTTCTGGGATTCTGGTCGCTTCCAGGTCTGATCTGGAAAGCCACTTCTGGGGTATTATTGAGTCCTGAGCCACCCAGGAATACCACCATGACCTTGGCATCATCCAAAAAGGTTCAAAAGACCTTTGAATTTCATTCAAAGCTAGGCCAGACTCCCGGGGTAGAAACGGCTAACGCAGACGAAGCGCGGCAGTTATGGCGAAGTCTGACCGGCATTGATTTCTCCACAGGATTTTGCTTCAGTGCTGGAGTTTCATCAGAGCTTAAGTTTCTGCAAACAGAGAGGAGAATCTGCTTAGAATGGGCCTATTTTCTTTAGTCGATGTAGCTGAATTACAAGTTTTCTCTGCAATTGCACTATTTGTGTAGGAAACAGAACTACTCAAGATATAATATTAACTCTACGATAATAGCAGAGAATAGGATCCAATATTGTATCGTGGTTCTGTAAATCAATTTTCAGTATGGAGAAAAATGAGTACCTCTTCATTTTAATTCTTGGAAAACCCAAAGACGCAAAACTGATTACCTAATTTTATATAAGACAGGGAAATCTAAATTCCTGTAACTGACAGTGTTAAAAAATATTTATTGGTTCAAAAAATTAATTTAGGATAAATAACGGGAAGTATTATTTTACACAATTACGCCCACAACTAGCCCATGTGGCAACTTTTCAGGAATTAGAGAAAGATACCCCTTCCTCAGGACGCTTTACTGTCCTCTGCTGGAGAACAGGTGTACTGACTATACAGAGCTACAGTGGCCGGGGTGAATGGCAGCCCCTGGAATTGTGACCACTCAACTTTTAGGACTGTAAGCAGTGACCAGTGCTCACTACATTTATAAGAACGGTTACCAGGTGAGGTGGAACTGTTAAGTAAATAATAACTACTCCCATAACTAGTAATATTATGAACTCATAGAGTATTTACATGGACTATTCCCCTTAATTTTCGTAACAATTCATTGATTAAATGAAACTATGGGAAATGTGCTAAAATATTATTGAGACGTGTTTGGAAACTTTGGCATGGATACCAATACCCTTCCGCGAAATGTTCCTGGATACCGCTACTGGCAAGTAGGCTGATCGTGGCTGGGGTCATGATAGCATGTTCTCGGCATGTGTACCATTTCTCTATTCCCACGCCCCTACCCAGCTCCCAGAACAGCAGATTAGAAGAGTCCCTGGATAATGCAAATTTTGAAGTATGGAGAGAGACATAATTTTCCTGCTGTTAACTGACCATGTATGAAAGCATCAGCCTAAAGGCCAGCTAGTTTCATGCTACCCTTTGGCCACGAAGGTGGCATATGGACAGGCCGAAGTCTATGCCTCACTACAGTGGCCAACAGCAAATGTTCCTCATCAAATTAACCAGCTCTACATTTGAGAGAACCACCTTGAATATGTTAACTTTAAGCGAGACTTAAATTTTATTACCAGGGAAATTCTGTAACTATATCATGTTACGTGTACAGGATGGTGATTTAAAATAATACTTTTAAAAGCCACCCACCCACTCCCAAAACACACACCATATTAACTAGGTACACCTTGTTATTCTTTGGCTTGAAACATTTTATTGGTAAACCATTGCTTTGAAAATTTTAGTGATCAACATGTTTTCCTTTTAGTCTAGAGAAAAATGGAGGGCCATCCATAATTCCTGTCTTTAAAAAAGGTAATTGATTTTCTTTGGTCTCTGAGGTAATGTCTAGCCCTGATACCTTACAGTTCTGTGTTCCATTTCTAAAAATTCAAAATGTAGAGGTTACCCCCCCAAAATTTACCTGTGAACTCTGCTTTTGCCATTCTGTATACTTAAAATATCTTCCTATTTAAAAGACTATATTAATCATTTCTTTTAAGGCCTTCCCTACCGTATCACTTGTCAGAAATCCCTCTTACTTTTTTTCTTGTAAGCCACGCATAGAAATAGGTCATTGCTGAAACATGAAAGTGTGGCTTAAATTACGATCTTGCTATTATGTTGTTCCACGTACAACTTGCCTGTTAAGTTCTTAAGGTAGAGACCACATTTTTTCCACAGATACACTACTGTTTCAAATGTATTTGGTAGATGTCGGCTGAGTGATTTTAGGCCTGTAAGGTCAGAGTCCAGCTCTTACAAGGTTACTCATCAATTCCTATCAGACATGTAATAGGGAAAATACATTATTTTTTGACTTGATTTATGTGCTTAGTGCTTATTCACGTGTATTTAGTGTAGGGCCAGTATCAGTCTTACTTGGAATATTATCCTTCCGTCAAAACCAAGGATAGAACCATTCCAAAGCCAGGATCTGTTTTAAGAGTCACCAATGGAAAGGGAGCGAATCAAGGGAGAGAAGTTCACCTATTCAGGGAGTGTCTGAGGAAAGCTAGGTTTGTGTGGGAGGCTCTATATCTATGTTATGAGTACAAGAATATTGTTTGTGTACCTTCTTTAGCGTCAGAGTTAATTTATCTATTTTTAAACAAGATTTTATTTATTTGACAGTGAGAGAGAGAGACCGACCACAAGTAGGCAGAGAGGCAGGCAGAGATAGAGGGGGAAGCAGGCTTCCTGCTGAGCCTGATGCGGGCCTCGATCCCAGCACCCTGGGATCATGACCTGAGCCGAAGGCAGAGGCCTTAACCCACTGAGCCACCCAGGTGCCCTGTCAGAGTTAATTTACACAAAGAAATAAAGTCATTCCCATTTTTTTCTTTAATACTGTTTTCTTGTTTAATATTGGTTTCTAAATAACAATCTGTGTATAATAATTTCATAGGTTTATGGTAACATAAGAAAAAATAAGAACATAAGAAAAAATAAGGACAATATAGCAAGTTTCTGAAAAAGTTAGTTTTATTCAATATAAAATGTTTCATTTTGAGATAGTACCTTTTACACTTTCTTTTGGGTGTTAAGATATCCCTACTTTTACAAATGACCTTAGCATTTGTTCTTTTATTAGTCTCAAGTTGGCATAATAAATAGTTGGCAACCATATATTGGCCCCACAAATTTTTGCTCTCTGACATCTCAAAGTCTGGAAGTTATGGATCCATTCTCTTAGTATGTTTTAGTGATTTGAAGAAAATACAACTATACAGAACCAAAGGCAATGAGGCTATATCTAGGGCTCTTGGGCTTAAGAAAGACTTTAATTGTGGCTCTCTAATTTTCAGGGAAAGAGCACCGAAGAAAATTAAAACCTAAAATTCAACCAAGAGATTCTTTGACTTTAATACCTCCCGTAACCAACTTCATGGGACTCTTCAGAGCAACAAAAAAGGCCCCTGTTTCTCACAATATTTTTTCCTTTTCATCTGCAATTTCGTCAGATATCACAGAAGTATCAAGACCAAGAATAGTGTTTTTGAGCCAACTTGGGAAACATGTACAGAAAGCTAACCCAGAGCCTACAGAAGGCTAATAAAACCATTAATATGAAAGTATGAAAGAATCCCTGAGAAATCTTTGCAAATTCTTCACTTTTCTTAAATATCTACAGTCAATGTGGGGCTCAAAGTCACAAACCTAAGATCAAGAGTCATATGCTCTATGGACTGAGCCAGCCAGGTGCCCCCCAATTTTTTACTTTTAATTTTAATCTAATTCTAGTAAAATATATAAAACTGAGTATTCACATTTTGAATGGAAGTTCTTTTTTTTAAGATTTTATTTATTTATTTGACAGACAGAGATCACAAGCAGGCAGAGAGGCAGGCAGAGAGAGAGAGAGGGGGAAGCAGGCTCCCTGCTGAGCAGAGATCCTGATGTGGGGCTTGATCCCAGGACCCTGAGATCATGACCTGAGCTGAAGGCAGAGGCTTAACCCACTGAGCCTCCCAGGTGCCCCTGAATGGAAGTTCTTGATATTGATACTTAACAGATTTTCTCTAGCCTGTTTACTGAAGTTTAACATCAGGTCAGACTCATATTTTCAAAAATAAATAAAATTTATTAAATAGAATTAAATAGAATTTTCCTGCACTTAACACTATTACAATACAGCAACGGACACAAGTGGCATAATCAGTATCTCTGTATCAAGTGTCAGAAACATTTTTAAACTGGTATGCTGGGCTGAAGAGGCCTGGTTCAAAACAGTCCACATGTTAACACGCACTGCAGCACCTGGAGATAGTTAATGAGAAATACTACAAAGGCACAAGGCTTTTAAAACCCCAAATGTAGAAATGTATACTTTTAAGACTTAAAACAAATCTGAAATCACTGCCCACCAAGTACAAAAGTCTGGCTACCAGTGTTGACCATTCCCCATACTCACAAGTATTTCTGGTTTACAACTAGGAAGTGTGACACTGTGTGGCTCAGAATCACATGATGTCTATGCCCAATGAGCGCTGTTTCCAGTGGGCCCAAGTTTTGCTGTAGGTCCGCTTCTATTTTACTGCAGCGGGTAGATTTGATATAAAATCAAGCTGGGCTCCACTGTAGCCTTTAAAGCCCTCATTGTCTCTGACCACTTTGCTCCAGGCCGCACTGAACGTGTGTACTACCCAGCCGCTGTCTTCTCCCACACGCCTTCCCACAGCAATGCCGGAGCTGACGGAGCTACAGGCATGCAGGGCTTTCCCCGCACCAGAGTACTGGTGCCATGGGACAGCAGGAGACCTCTCTAATCTTAAATCTAATTCTACTTCTGGTAGACGCTCTAATATAGGAATCATGGGGGGAAAGGCTTATTCCATACTACAAAGGGAAAAATAATTCAAGTGATAAGAAATGAGTCATTTATTCAGCACGGTTAAGGATAAGAGTTGATATAAGTGGAAATAGTAAGCTTCTGTAGATGTAAAACAAAACAAAACCCTCTAGACAACAAAGCTGGCTTCTGATGGGCTGAAGACGATATTCTAAGAACACCTTCAGGCTGAGTATCAGGGGTTCTTTGTATTCGGTAACAGAAGACACTCCTGAGTTTCGTGGCCTACCAAGGCCATCCTACTATGCCCAAAACTTACAGTACTTTTCCTGAAGTACAGGTTCTCCAGTAAAGATTACTTTTATTACCCTGCATTTTTTTTTCTTTTTTCGTTTTTTTAAAGATGTTATTTATTTGACAGAGAGAGACACAGCAAGGGAGGGAACACAAGCAGGAGGAGTGGGAGAGGGAGAAGCAGGCTCCTCGCCAAGCAGGGAGCCCAGTGTGGGGCTCGATCCCAGTACACATGATCATGACCTGAGCCTAAGGCAGACGCTTAACGACTGAGCCACCCAGGCATCCCCGTTTTTTTAAAAATTATATATGAGTGGGGTGCCTGGGTGGCTCAGTCGGTTAAGTGGCTGCCTTCGGCTCCGGTCATGATGCCAGGATCCTGGGATGGAGCCCCGCGTTGGGCTCCAGGCTCGGCAGGGAGCCTGCTTCCTCCTCTGCCTCTGCCTGCTTCTCTGCCTATTTGTGTTCTCTGTCAAATGAACAATAAAAACAAATCTTTAAAAAATTAATAAAATGTGAGATAGGCCTCAAGATACAGAGGATTTCAGCAGATTGTCTGCCTTTGACTTGTACTATTAGCTAACTGGTACACATGCTTGCCCATATAGAGCTCAGTGTTTCTCCCTTCCTTATCCTTTCCCTCTTTCTCTCTTTTCCCCTCCCTCCTTCCTTACTGCCAAGTACAAAAGGCCTATAGGTATGGAATGCGTCCCCAAATTGCTCATTTTCTTTATCTTCAGTTTCTCTTATTTATATCATGAACTCAATTTTGACATGTGTGCTTCTTAACACCTGTAGCAATTTCGATACTTAAAAATTTTAAGAACATAGATTACAGATACCCCATTTTAAAATATTTGTGATGGGGGAAGAATTTTTGGTCAATTTCTTTCCATAGTTTGAATGCACTCTGACTGTCAGAGGCACAGGAAATACTTATATTACTTCTCTATGAATTTAGGTTCACATGATACAGAACACAAATTCAAATGAAAAGTGTGAATTCATAAACTAAGTTTCTTCCAAATAATATTAAAAAACCAATTCTATCATAGCTATACCTCAACAGCAAAGAATACAGTTTTTTTAAAATAAATATTGGCTGTTTCTGTATGTTCCCCATAAATTATATTTTCTATTTCCACGTGGGTGATCATAAAGCAATACTCTATGATCCCAATTCTTAAAAAAAAAAAAAATTACTTATGGAATTTCCCCAAATCGAGGTCACCTTAAGTTAGGATTAAAATAAATCTTTTCACAGTTTAGATTTTTCTCCTTACCCCCTATTTTCTGCAGAAAGCAAGTCATTGACTAGAAAATTAACGACCTGGTCCAGTAGGATGATGTAACACAACTCTTTACTGGCAAAATCTCTCGACAGTAAAGTCAGTAGCACTGTCTTTGTATTCAAGGACATTCAGTTACTGTAGACAGAAAAAAAGGATAAGCAGGTATAAAGTTTCAGATTCAAAGAAAATTATCCAAAAACAAAAGCAAAAACCATTACATCTCATATATTTTCATGGATTAAATACAATTTCCAAAATGGTGGCTGTAAACATACGTGGCCAACTAAAAGCACAATACACACTTGAACGATTACTTGCCTACCATATTTCTTAAAATCTCAGATGGATTTTAAGAAACATATAGACATCCCAATTGCTCCAGGGAAGATACCTAATAACATATATTTTTATCATTAATAACATCCATTCTGCTAAAATCACCTTTTGTCTTTATTCAGAATTCTCTGATTTGACATGACTTTGACCACGCTACCTTTCTAAAATTGCTCTCGTTAGAAAAATTAGGCGAATGTTTCAAAAGGAGCTAAAAAATAGCTTCTACTGATAACCACCAGTTTCTCAGGGCAGAGGTCGGGGGGATATAGGGGAAATAAGTGAAGGGGATTAAGAAGTACAAACTTCCAGTTATAAAATAAATCATGGGATGAGAACTACAGCACAGGGAATATAGTCAATAACACTACAATAACTTTGTATGGTACAGATGGTAAAATGATACTTATCATGCTGTTGTAATACACATAAATGTTGGATCACTATGGTGTACACCTCAAATTAATATAATATACAATTAAAAATAAATTTAATAAAATAAATAGGACATAATCTAAAAAATAGCTTTTATAATCCTGATATGAGAAAAAGACCAAAAGGTCTAGGCCTTTTTAATATGGGACTAGGATTTAGCAGATTCACTGTGTATCTTCCAAGGTTTTCTTTCTACCTGTGAATATCAGTACATTCTTTTCCTCACAAGATGTTTTACTTTAATTTTGATAATAAAAAATCTATATTCCATTATAAAACTATAACATATTACTAGTCTCTCAAGAGAGCGGGTTAAATATCAAACATAAAGAAAAACAAAATAAAGTCTTGATGAACAATTAATATCATGCATCTTCCACAATTTGAAATATAAAAAAAAAATCACAACTTAATGCTGAAATACTACCTTCAGGGATTTTTTGAAAAGCAAAAATCAAATGTCCATTTTTAACCGTGGCACTTTTATGGCAGCTTCTCCGACTTCTTCTGATATATCTACTCCAAGAGGACATCTGCATCACAATCAGATAAATCACATTATTTCAAATACTTGCTTCCTGATCTGTCCCTAGTTCTGCAAACTGCTTAGAATTCTGACAAACTGCGCAGCTACTGTATAATCATATCCGATGACGGTTCTTGAATACAAACACAGCAGGAACAATGGGTGAAGAGAAGGCCAGTTCCATTAAGAAATCTAAATTTTGGGATTTTTTTAAACAACTCTGAGGTATAACTGACATTGAAAAGCTATGCATCTTTAATGTATACAACTCAATGAATTTGAGGACTGAGAAGTTTTTGAAAGAAATAGTTCTGCTCTCATACTATAAATAAAAAAATGAAATAGAAAAACGATAAAAATGCCTTATAATTCTAAGCTGAGAGGGTAAAAATAGTTTACCATACACGTAAGGTCAAATCTGCATCCATTTCTACTTTAGAAATTCCCGAGGTTTTTACTGATTCTTCTTTGAGGTTTCAAAAGCTGGCCTGTCCCTTTTCTACCTTCCTCTGTCACTACTGGCAGGAGAGGTCCGAGACCCTCCTCTTTTCCTCTGTTCTTCCTCCGTAAGTAACTGTGGACTCCGATGTGTGCTTTTTTACAACGTGGCCCAATATAAGGCTTCAACTGGATCCTCGTCGGGAAAACGCCGTCTTCAGCCTCAGCACTGTCCCAGAAAGCAACACCAGAGCAGACAATACGTTCTGCTTGAGGCCAGGCCATTAGTACAGGAGATGCCTTCTGCCCCCACTAACTACACCGTTTTAGGCTTTGGATTTTATACTGCTTGCACAGATTTTATAAAAGGTACCACGTACTTGGGTTCATAGCGGATGCCTTCTGTGTTGTGTAAAACGCCCACACCAGCACGCAATCTTTCAATACCGTTCCTAAGTAAGAGTGATGCAAAGAAACAGACCAAGATGTAAAGGAAGAAGATGTAGCATGATGAAATGGCAAAGTGTGAGCGAAGCACAAACGTCCTGTGGCTTACCACGCGACCATAATGCCGTTGTCAGTGCACAGTCTGGGAGGAGGACACAACAAAGTGCACTCTGTCGCATCTGTTACAATTTCCAGAGCTTTTCGGATGTATAAGTTACTTGCGACACCTCCAGATACAACCTGAAGGAAATGAAAAGACCCAAATTAACAATTACACGTGGGTATGAGCCAAACTGTTAGCTTAACGTGGGGGAAATACCAGCAATATACAGTACGAAAACATCACATTTTGAGAGGTGGGAAGTGGGCAAGTGATCGATCTGTATAGTAAAAATTTGGAGGAAAAGAAAATCATTTTCTTTTTTTAAATTTAATTTAATTTTATTTATTTGACAGAGAGAGATCACAAGTAGGCAGAGAGGCAGGCAGAGAGAGAGAGGGAAGCAGGCTCCCTGGTGAGCAGAGAGCCCGATGCGGGACTCAATCCCAGGACCCTGAGATCATGACCTGAGCCGAAGGCAGTGGCTTAAACCACTGAGCCACCCAGGTGCCCCAAAAATCATTTTCAATATCAGTATACAATTACTAGATTTTTATTAGATTTATTTATTTATTTTTGGAGGTGGGGGGAGACAGAGAGGGAGAACGAAACTTAAGCAGACTCCATGCTGAGCACAGAGCCTGTCCCAGGGCTGGATCTCAGAATCCTGAGATCATGACCTGAGCCGAAACCAAAAGTCAGACACCTAACCCCTCGTACCATCAGAAGCCCGGACCACTATCATTTTTGTACATTTTCTTCTAACTTTTTTCTAATTATAATCAAAGCTCAACAATGTTTTAGACCCTGCTGTTTTTACTTATAAGCATTTTTCTCATTTTATGTTATTCTTCAAAAGCTATTCTTACCTTTGATAGTCACATAATATTCTATTTTGCAAATCTACCATCATTTTCTCATTTTGTAATTTTCAAAAGGATGAAGTTTAAGATACAGTTCAACAGGAAGTTTACCAAGGCTTTTACGGAGATCTAAAGGGATTTCATCAAAGGAACGTAAATTTGCAGGGAACTAGCTTATTTCTCTAAAAATAATGATGGCAGTTCCTGCATCTCATTTCTTATTGTAAACCCACTTTTCAATGAGAAGATGCAGTCTTGGAGTTTTCTGGCACACAGGCCGTGCAGGTGTCCCATGCAGCTGCCACACCTGTGTAAGAAATGGCTGTTGGTCTTCATTCTGCACAATTTCATACTCCCGGGCTAGGACACAAACACATCTGATGCTATGCACAGGGTCAATAAAGCTCCCAGAAGAAAAGTAACATACTGTGAAGTGTTAATACTATTGGTAGAGGAGGTCAGAACTTACCAGTACTGCATTACTTGGAGACAACAAGCGTCTCTGCTTGCAGAACAGTATGGCACGGTGAGTTCTCTTTGCGACGTGGCACGCTGTCGTGTGCTGTACCGCAGCGGCAATGTGTGCAGCTGAAGCCAGGATTTCCCCCTTCTGGATCCCTGCAGAAATGAGCAGGTGTTTTCAGGTACAATGCAGGATTACTTATTTTTCCAACTCTCCAAGTAGAAATATACCTTCCTCTTTTTCCTTTTGTGTTATTATCCTATCAACAACATGCTGAAGTCCAGAAAAAGAAAAATCACAATTTTTAGCTCGTTGCATGGGAGGTTTGATATCAAAATGCAGTTTATTTCCTTGTTTGGCCAAATGTTCTATAGCCTTCCCACCGCTCATGGTGGAGCACTCTGGATGTTTTATCAAAGACAGTCTTCTTGCCACCTATTAAAAACGAAAATTTTTGTAATGAGTATAAAATTGCACATTTTGAAACCGAGGTGCAAAGGAAATGAAATTTACTTAAAACACACACACACACACACACAAAACCCAACCAAAACCCAAAACAGAACAGCAAGCCTGGTTGAGTAAGATACGCTCTGCTTTTATATACATGGACTGCAGCTGGCTGGCAGTAAGGACAGACTCCTGCTCCTTCTCACAGCCCGCCCAGCAGTGGGCAATCACCGCTTCCCTATCTACTTCAGCTCTTCTCCTGGAGATGAAAAGCAAATCTGAAATTCACAATGAGTGCCTAATGATTAGCTTCAAAAATTAGAACCTGTCCATTTCTTCTAATCACTACAGCCGTGGGCAGTAAGATTTCTGCAGATAGCAGCAGGCTCCGGATTCACACTCAAAGGAAAAAGAAACCTGCTTTGTGATGGTGTCAGCAATTTTGATGTTTAATCACAAAACTTTGTACATCTTTAACGTCTTTATATTATCTTATATATCCTCTTATTGCACATTTTTATAGTTTACATGGCAGTTTCAGATATATTTTTTCATTAAAAACATAACTGCATCTGCAAATTATTTGAGCCTTTATCTACTGATCTAAACCTCTTACCATTTTACTCATAATGGCTGGAAATCTTTTCTAAAACTATGTACTATTCTTTTTCTTTTCTTCTTACTGCTCCTATGAATTTTTTTCAGTCAAATATATTAATCAGAAATATTTAGATCAATGGTAGTAGTGTATTATTTGATTGAAATAGACACCTTAATAGAAAAGAATGGAGAAATTAACTCTTAAATAATTACCTTGTCAAGCATGTCACCTGGTGCTATGTCCAAAGACTTCCCCAGAAGCAGAAAATCTGAAACTCCTCTCACTAAAGCCAATAGACAATGACCTCCGGAAATCAAAAGAACTAAGAAGGGAAAGTCTACTTTATTTAACAACCTAATAGTCAGTGCATGAGCCTCCATATGATGAATGGGAATGAAAGGTTTCTTCAACTGGTCTACTAGGTGTAAGCTAAACGATAAGCCTACTCCCAAGCTTAGAGCAAGTCCTGGTTTCACAGTAGCTGCGACTGCTGAGAGTTCACTTGGACAGACTTTACTGGCAGAGAGAGCTTCTTGCACTATCCGCTGAATATTTTCTCTGTGAAGCTGCTGCGCTACCGAAGGAACAATCCCACCTGTTCTGGAAGAAACAAAAAAACAGCTCCTTATAATTTCAAGACTGTGAACACAGAGTAAGAAAAGTTTTATATTAGGGCTGAAGGCATGTTTTCAAATTAATTATTTTACAGCTAAATGTGTTAGTAAGTATATTCAAATATGCATGCCTTATAATGCAGCACACTATAAAAACTCAGTGTATAGTGACGAAGGCTGTAATGTCTGACTTTTCAAAATTGTACACAACGAATTCCTATGGATTTGATGATGAATGGAACCACCAGAACAATCTTAAGAAGCACTCTATGGAAGATGTCTTGAAGAAGGAAAGGACAGGATAAAATTGGATTTTAGAAAAATTAATCTCTGGAGATAGAATTTTTATTTTTAAAATTAAAAAATTTTAAAAACATTTTATTTATTTGTCAGACAGAGAGAGAGAGCACAAGCAGTGGGGTGGCAGGCAAAGGGAGAAGCAGGCTCCGCGCTGAGCAAGGAGCGTGATGTGGGACTCATCCCAGGACCCTGGGATCATGATCTGAGCTAAAGGCAGAAGCTTAACTGACTGAGCCACCCAAGTGTCCCTACATGGAGAATTTTTAAAGAGGTCATTATAAAAGTATTTGTTTACATCTTAAACTACATGATCATGGGAAGTGAAAGAAAGGGACAGACAGCCTTGAAAACTGTTACGATGGACTGGCTGTAAGGGGAAGAGGGTCCATGGCACCAAGATGATTCACATATTGAGCTGGAGTGACTAGGAGAAAAGAATAACAGAGAGAAACTTGAAGACAGTTTTGTGAAGAAGATGAGCTTATTTTTAAACACACTGCACTTGAGGTCATGGCAGGACAGCAGACAGCTTGCAATCCTGAAATAGTTGGGAATCTAGTGCTCAGAGGTGATAATTTTGATTTTGGGTTTACGCAGGACCCACTCCAAATGTCAAGAGTAAAGAGGTAGGAGGCAAAGCTGCTGGCAAAAAACCTGCCAGCATGTGACTAACGTACCTCCAGAGAAGCGGAGCAATAAAATAGAGGATCTGCAAGACATACCTCTCGTCTCAAAAAAATCCTTGAATATTTAACACTGCAACTTCTACACACAGATATGAAAACCCTCAATAGGTGCATTCAATTAGTATTTACTTAATAGTTACAATATGCAGGGAGTCTGGGTGACTCAGCCAGTTAGGTTATCTGCCTTCAGCTCAGGTCTTGATCCCAGGGTCCTGCGATGGAGCCCCAAAGCAGGCTCCTGCTCAGTGGGGAGTCTGCTTTTCACTCTCCCTTTGCCCTTCCCCCTGCTCATGCTCTCTCTAGCTCTGCTCTCTTTCTCTCTCTCAAATAAGTAAATAAAATATTAAAAAAGTAGTTATAATATGTATTGTATCAGGCAATGAGGGGAACAATAAAAGAAATCATCTTATTTCAACACATTTATATATAGTAATACCATTTTCCTTAATTCTTCAAAGCTACTTTTTCTCTTATATTCTTCAACTCTGTTAATGGCATTAAACCTTCTAATAACTTGGGTTTCCAGCTTCACCTTTATCTCCTTCCCACAATTCAGTATGTCACCATTCCCACTGCCACCAGTTCAGAAAGCTCCCATTATCTCAGTCTATTCAAAGCCTTCTAACTGCAATTCCCTGGAGGGATTTTCTGACCCCCGGAGTCCAACTATGTTGTGTTGCCGGAAAGTAAAGCAAAATGCTGACCCCTAACTCTCCTAATCAAGAATATTTACTTTTTTGAAATTGGGGTAACTTTAAGTTTAAATCCTCTTCTACTTATTTCTTCCTTCTGCCACATGCCTACCTCCCTTCCTTTTTGTACCTCTTTATGTATTTTATCTTCAAAGGATTATGCTAGCTAAGCACTCGAGACAAAAGAGATGAGTAAGACCGTGACTTTATTCTCAAAATAATTAATTTGTACACAGCATAAAGAGTAGGTGATCAAGGGGCTAAGGCTAACAGTAAGTCAGGGAAACGATCTGGTCTCAAGGTAGGAGCCAAGAGTTCAGTTAAGAGACAAGGGCTTGAATTACGTGGAAATGGAGGGAAATGTTTGAAGAAATATTTGGGAGGCAGATTTACGACAACGACTGATTAGACACAGTGGTGAGAAAAAAGTCAAGACTGTCCTTCAGATTTCTGGCTTGAAGAAAGGCACCCCCCTGCCAAGCACTCCTCTATCAATGCATTTTCCATGCTGTTTTACAATGACTTGCTTACCCGACTGTCTTCCTCACTCATTTGTAACAGTACTAGAAGTATGACTGATGGTAATAATAGGTAGCTTCCACTGAGCTCCTGCTATTTGTCAAAAACTGCACCACACATCTTGGAAGAATTTACATTTAATCCTCACAACAGCATCAGGGGCTAGTTATCATTACTATCCCTATTTCACACGTAAGGAAACCGAGGCACAGAAAACTGTGTAAATCGTTGATAGGTGCACCAGAATGTAAACCTACACTCTAAAGCACTTTATATGGCAAGCTGCTCAGAGGCAAGGATCATGTATCTTAGTCATATCTGTACCACGGTGCTTCAAATGTTGCCTGGTAGGAATTCAGTAAACGCTGAGACGAGCTGTGTAGACGGTTCCACAAAGTTTACTCCTGTGCATTCATCCTCAGTGACCTGTGCACTAGCTAAACTCAATGTCTGTCCTGCACTTCCCCACCTCTTTGCCTCTACCATCATGTTCATTCCTGCTACGATATTTTTTCCCAGCTCCATCCACTGAAGGCCTATTTCCGAGGCCACTAGCTACCTGCGGTGTGCCAGAGGCCGCGCTGGCTATTACTCAGTGCAGTGAGGAATACAGACAGTTAAGACGGAGCCTGTCACCATGGAGGTTCAGAGTCTGCTGGGGAGAAGATTATCAAAAGGATGAGGAAGAAAATGAGCAGGGCGTGGTGATCCAGAAGAAGCATGGTGGGGTACCGAATGTAGATGACATGGTCAGGGAAGGCCTTTCTACACAGTCAATACTGACACGTGCAAACGGCCAGGCATGGTAGTGATAGTTACCGTCTGCACCACTTGTTCGATACTTTATGCTGCCTTGGACTGAATGCTGTATGTTTCCTTGCAGGTCTATATATCATGCCTCACAGAACAGGTTAAGCTCCTTGAAGGGAAGGACTTTTTAGTATTTCACTACATCTGATTAACACTTACCTCAGTCCGTTTCACATAGTATGTAACTATCAGAGGTCTAGTCTGTCTTTTCATATGTATTATTTCTAGTTATAATACCCTATATTATTCCTATTATACTCCCTACAATCCTACAAGGCAGGTTATTATCTTTCCCATTTTACAGGTGTGAAAACACAATCAGAAAGGATAAAGAACTTGCCTAAAATCGGAGCAAACACCAATTGCTTAATTCATAATTCAAACACAGGTCTGTGATCTCAAAATACCAACCTTTTTCACTATTCAGGTGTTATAAATTGATGGCTTGAAGGCATATTTGATTTGTGCAGCATTTTAATATTTTGAATTAACGACTAATTTTAAAACCTGGAGATATTACAGTTATATTCTGAATTTCCATTTTCTCTTGAAAACTCCGAGGGTCAAATAACACAAGGCCTATGTTTCTACATGGCGACAACGGCTGCTGCTTCTTCCGGATACTCTCCACTTTATCCCCAGCCCACTCATCTGTGTCGCCTCCCTAGTGGTCCTCTGCGAAGACGTGAGTTTACAAACCTTGCACCACTCAATGCTTTTACACAACAGTGTATTATTATTTAAGTACCAACATGAGTTATAGGTATAAATGTGAATAGGATTTTTCTTCCCCAGAGATTAACATAGGCTAGAGATGGGGTCACGCTCTCCCAGGACTTCAGTCAAGACCATGAAACGTACAGGTGGACAAAAGAGGAAAAGGCATTACTAAGGGGAAATCATGGATAAATCTTAGAGTTGGGAATGAGCTTAGTTCTTTTCGCCAGATGCTCAGCTGAAGTTGAGACCTTACTGTGGACAGCCTTAAACGCCAGGGTGCAGGGTTTAAGGTTTTCTATTACAGCGACTAGGAGCTTTTGCCCAAAAGAAGAACTTAGGTCCTAAAACTAAACTTTTATATATGATAAATAGAAAATATTTCATTTTTTTTTCCCCAAAAGTGGGAACTACCGAAATAATGTCTACTTACTTTAAATGAACTTCAGTTTGGGAATGTATCGCTTCTCCCAAAACGTTTCCAGTTTCATCCACCACAGCAGCTGCTGTATCATCACAACTGGTTTCGATTCCCAATACTAGTTTATGAAGAAACGGTTTTCCCGGATGAAAATTAAAAATTCTTAAAAATTCGTAAGTTTTCCTTCTTGATGGTTTAGAGAAGACTCCTGCTGTCTTACTCAGTATTAGCATACTTACTCTATAAATAACTCCTGGAAAAGAAATGAAGAAACTAATTACTTGGAACTGACAATAACCACTAACCCATTCAGTTAAGCAAAACTCCGATTTTATTGGTTTATTTTTCAATATAATAGTTTTGTAAAATTATAGGAAAGTTTTAAAAGTTAGCAAAATTTTTCAAGGCTATAGCAACCTGTGGACATAAGTAACAGTATGAATGAATACAGTGCTCTCAAAGGTGAAAACAAGGAAATCAATTACGACATTTTTTAGTATTATTATCATTATGTTCTCAGTAAACTATTCATTATTCATAAGATAGCTAATAGTGGCATGGATAGTCCTTTAGAAAGTGCTATTTATTTTTTGATAGCTACAGTTAAGACAAAATTTGTTTAAGAAAATTAAATGATAAAGGCTAACGGAACAGATAAACAAAGGCATTCCATTTCCTGGAAATATCTTCCAAAATAAAATTTAGCCATTTGGTTAGAAAACAATCCACATAAAGGACACACACACAGCTCAGCTGCCTGCTTTGGCCACAGCTGTCATAAAGCTCATCGTCCGAGAACCGCATCTGGACTAAAACGACTGCCCCCTAATACCACTTTAGCCATTCATCACAAGTTTTCTAACTCAACCTCCATTTCCCACAAGTTTATCTTAGTAAGGATCTCCCCAAATTCTTTTTTTCTCCTCAAAATGACAGCAGCCCATCACTAAAGCACCCTGCATCTTCACACTTCAAGTATCTGGTTTCATGCCCCCAGACGACCTGTTCTAGAACTTTCACTAGCGGGAAAATTAGGGAATTAAGCGCTGGGATTTTCACCGTCCCCGTGGCGGAGGCCCCCGGGTTAGAGCGCTGGGCACGGCCCTGGCGCGAGGACCGCGGCGGGGAGCGCAGGCCCGGCACCGCCGCCCCGAAGGAATCAGATTCGCGCCACGGAAGCCCGGGCAGGGAAGCCCGAGCGAAGCTCCGGTCTTGAGGGCCACGAAGCTCCCAAGTGGGTCCGGGGTCCTTGGCCGGTGGCCCAGGCTGGTGCTGGACTCGCCCTCGCAGGCAGGCGAAGGAAGCCGTGGGAGAGCGCGCGCCGTCTTACCTCCTTCCCCGCCAACAACCGTGGCCACAGCGCCGCAGCCCTGCCTCGGCGAAGACGGTCCGCGGCGCTTCCCGCAGAGCGAGAGGCGGGCCGGTCGCGCCGGAAGTGACGTCACCAACACGGGGCGGCGCCGGGTCGCCGGCGTCGCCTAGCTCGGTCCGGAGAGCGCGAGGCCTGCGCTTGTCCGCAACGCTGCGCGCGCGCTCCTGCGGTGCCCTCAGGTTTGCGGGTAGCAGGACTTTTGCAAGGTCCCCCGGCTTGGGACCTGGTGAGGCCGAAGGTAGGTCCGTCTGACTCCGCAGCGTTACCTTCCAGACGCTAAGCTGTGGGGAAAGATCCGTCTGCCTTTGGCTGGAGTTCGGACGCCCTGTCCGAAGAGGAGGGTTGAGAGCGTCCGTCAGTCCCCCCACGGCTGGGGCCTGAAACAGCCAGTGACTCCGGAAACAAAGGTGGAACGTAGGGACGCCGCCAACGACGCGCTTGCACAGGGTCCGGGGGACGGAAGCGCTGCGGGGCGGACGGGCTGGACCGGGGAGTGGAGGTGTGGGGCTGCCTCATTTTCGTGATTAGAAAGGGGAAGGGGCTACGTATCTTCATTTACCATGAAAAAATTATGGGTTTTGCTTGCCATGTACACAACCTTCAGGAAAATACTCATTCTTGGACCTCCAGTGTGGTTTTTTTTGTTTTTTGAATTTTTCCCATTACTGGTATGTGAACTGGTCATTTGTCTGAATACATTTATCCCAAGAGTCTTTTCTGCCACAGGCCTGCTGGACTTCAAGGCTTCACTAAGCAAAGCGAGGACTTCATTTATGCAAGATTGAACACGGCTGTGCCGTATACCCGTGTTTGGAATGGCATGAAGTTCTTGATAGAAGTAAATGTAGGATAAGTGAATCACTGTCGGAAGTCACAGTTATAGTCTACTGGCAGATACGAATAAATACATTCTTAATTACCAGAATGTTGAGAATTTTCTAGGTGAAGCTTACGGTTTCAAAATTTTGTGTGACAATAGTATAATTAGCAATTAACTTACGTTGTCTCAAGCAATGTTGCAGATTATTTAATCCTCACTATAATCCTGTGAGGTTATTAGTTACTGTCCTCATTTTACAGATGAGGCAAATGGACCACAAAGTTTGAGGATTTGCAGGTCATACAGCCAGCTAGGATTAGAAGTTAGGGGAGCCTGGGTGGCTCAGTGGGTTAAGCATCTGCCTTCAGCTCAGGTCATGATATCAAGGTCCTGGGATCAAGCCCAGCATCCAGCTCTGTGCTCAGTGGGGAGCCTGCTTTCTCCTCTCTCTCTCTCTGCCTGCCTCTCTGCCTACTTGTGATCTCAGTGTCAAATAAATAAAATCTTTAAAAAAAACCCAAAAACTTAGACCATCTGGTCCTGCAATCTGTTTCCTTAACTTCTAGAAGATAAAATAACTCACATTTTCCTTAGGAAGTGTGCCGACCCAAAAAAGGGAAAAAAAGAAAAAAGGCCAAAAGGTTAAGAAAAATTTGTTCTTCTAACCACTTATGATTGGTTAGAGGTTATTTTCTGTTATATGCGGAAATCTAGTTTGACCATAAAACCTTTCTCATCTGGCGTTTTCTTGCAATTTGGATTATGTTCAGCAGGTGTGTCTCAGTGCCATCCTCTGCAAGAATGTGTCAAGAGTTATCCCTTTTGTATGTGCTGGTATCATTGGTAGATTCCTTATCCAGGCTCTTTGGCTGGTGTTGAGTCTTTTTTTTTTTTTTAAAGATTTTATTTATTTATTTGACAGAGAGAGATCACAAGTAGGCAGAGAGGCAGACAGAGAGAGGAGGAAGCAGGCTCCCTGCGGAGCAGAGAGCCCGATGCGGGGCTTGATCCCAGGACCCTGAGATCATGACCTGAGCCGAAGGCAGCGGCTTAATCCACTGAGCCACCCAGGCGCCCCTGGTGTTGAGTCTTAATGCAGCATTATGGGAAACAGCAAAACCCTAGGACACATTGGGAAGGAATTTGATTCTTCCTTAGATTGATGGCACATAAGTAGCAGAAAGAAAAAGGCATTGTACCTTTGGCAAGTAAAGGTATACATTTTCCATGTTCTTTATTGTACTAGAGAAATTATTGGTGGAAAGACATTTATGCTCTATGAGGACAGTAACTTTTATACAGATCACATTATATGCTTTGAATGCTACCGGGGGACATTCTCAAGGAAAATGGCTTAACTACCATAACTTCCACTTGACTTTAGAATCAAAATATGCTCATTTTTTCTGTACTATTGCCTGCCTTGGAAGTTTTAGAGGAAAGTAATATAAAAATCTTTATAATAGGGGCGCCTGGGTGGCTCAGTGGGTTAAAGCCTCTGCCTTCGGCTCAGGTCATGATCCCAGAGTCATGGGATCATGACCTGACATCGGGCTCTCTGCTCCGCAGGGAGCCTGCTTCCTCCTCTCTCTCTGCCTAGTTGTGATTTCTGTCAAATAAATAAAAATATTTAAAAAAATCTTTATAATAGTTTCCTAATTATCTCTTACTCAATTGGATTTTATTTTCATTTGTTACATATTTGTTGGGTTCTTTCCTTTGGGCAACAAACTTCATCAGTTTTAGGGATAAAAGATAAGATCCACTCCCTATCTTCAAGGAATGAAGTCTAATAATAGGTAATTACAATACAGCATTATGGAAAGTATGTATTTAGAGTGGGGAGTTGTTGGGAAAGGTGGTATGGCTTGAGGTATCCACAGCTTAGCAGGACCTTGGTATGATCAGTGGGTTTCAACATCTGATCTTCTAGGCTTGAAATTGGTTTATCAGATCTGGAAGTGACTGGACTCCAGGTGCTGAGTCACACTCAATCTGCTAAGGAATTGCTTTCTAAAAATCATATACTAATGTGTTAATTTATGAAAAAGGTAATGATGAAGGAGGTAGAATACTTAAGCTTGCTGATCATCACTTTCTCTGTATTGAGCAAATTACAGTGAAAGCCAGAGCAAAATTATGAGAAGAATGTTTGGTAAATATGGAATGGAATCAAGAGAAATGAGTTTGGTGCCTTAAAAGGCTAATGTTTCAGGCCTGATGCATCTCTTTTCACTTGAGTCATATTACATTCTTCATGGGTTGGATTGTGCTAAAAATACACTGTCATTAGTCTTTCTCCTCTTTAAAGAGTTTTTTTTGCTTACAAATGTCTTTGATGTAGAAATTGTTTCATTAATGGTAAGACTGTCAATTCAGTGTCATCCTTGGAAAGTATTTTGCTATTTTTTCATTTGCTGAGCCATCATGCTTATTTTACAGATTTACTTCCAGATGATTTATTTTACTGTGGTAAAATATATGCAACAAAATTTATCATTTTAACCATTTATAGGTGTATAGTTCAGTGGCATTAAGTATATTCACACTGTTGATGCAAACATCCATCCATCTTTACCATCCATCTACAAACCTTTTTCATTTTTCCCCACTGAAACTGTAACCATTAAACACTAATTCTCCATTTCCTCTTCCTGCCAGCTCCTGGAAACCTAACTACTCTAGGTACCTCATATAAGTGGGATCATACAGTATTTGTCCTTTTGTGACTGGCTTAGCTCACATAGACTTAATGTCAAAGTTCATCCAATGTGGTAGCATGTGTCAGACATTTTTAAAAGTGGAATAATATCCTATTGTTTGTATATACCACATTTTATTTATCCATTCATCTGTTAATGGACATGGTTGTTTCTATCTTCTAACTATTGTGAATAATGCTTCTATCAACATGGGTTGCACAAATACCTTTTGAAATTCCTGCTTTCAAAATTTCTTTTCAGTATATACCCAGAATTGGAATTGCTGGATCATATGGTAATTATTTAATTTTTGAGGAATTGCCATGCCCAGATGATCTTATTTTTCAAGTACGTGGGGGTCTATGTGTATTTTTGACAGGGGGGAGAGAGGGTGAATCCTTTTGTTGCTCCCATATAATCCCTATGACTGCTAAGTACCGTATCAGAAACATATGACTTGATTATTCATAGGAGGGACAAATTTCTGAAAGCAGATTCACTGTATCAGGTTTCCCGTAGTAGGCGGTATACTGCTATTTTCTCAGCAATGCTAGTTATGTCATCTGCCTTCTCTGTTCCTATTTAAAAACTTTTAACATGATGATGAAATTTTCTTTTTAAAGACTTTATTTGATAGGGATAGTGAGTGAGCACAAGCAGGGGATTGGGAGAAGGAGAAGAGGGAACCTGAAGCAGGGCTCGATCCCAAGACCCTGGGATCATGACCTGAGCTGAAGGCATACACTTAACTGATGGAGCCACCCAGGCGTCCCTTATCTTCTTGATAATGCACTCAACACACAGTTTCTGCAAAATCTGGATATTTTAAGAAATGTCAATAGAAATTTTATAACTACAAAATTGGAACGTCAGAATATAAAATTCCTGTCATATTTTATATTTTAAAGTTTATTCTACAGTGTTAATGATATAATTTCTTTACTATAGTTCTTATAATTGAGAATTTATTTTTATCAATGTAATTATACAGTTAGGCTTGGCCTATCTGCTAAACTTAGAATCATATAGAACTTTAGTACTATGGGTTGACTCACTTCCATAATCATTGATTGATTATCAAAGGCTTGTATGAGTCAAGAAATGGAATAAATTATAAAGCTGAACATAGAATGCAAATATATTTCTACTAAACCATGTTTTAATTATGAAATATCTGACATTATGAAAAAGTGTCAAGAATACTATAATCAACTTATTGTGAACTCAACACTCATTTAAGAGAAATATTATCTAATATAGCTAAAGCCTTCCAGGTACTATAAAACTAAGATACTCAGTATTCTGAATTGAGTTTCTAATTCTCATGTGTTCATCTGAAGCAAAATGAAAATTTTAAGCCCCATTTAACAAACTACCTGCTGAAAAATTTTTAGGGAGCAAAATAATTAGGGAGTAAAAAACCCAAGATATTTCATAACTCTTCTTTTTGACATTAGGCAAAATAAGGGAGAGTTTATCTTTGCTATTCTCTTACCTACCTTCCTTCCCTGCTACTCCAAACTTCCTTTTAGATTATTTTACTTGGGCCTGTCTTCCCAGGACTGAACCTATTTATATTTCCTATATCCACATGTAATATGCATGTAATAGTTTTGAAAATTACTCTGTCTTGTTAGAAGCACTATGAAACTGCATCAGTCTTCTTTAGGATTAACATGAGCGCATTTTGGAGTCATATTTACTGGAGACATATTAATAAAGGAGATATAATATAGGAGAAATATATTGCATGACAATTAAGTTTCGACTTGACTAGATAATATGAATCAATAGGCTAATGTCTACCAAGATGGGGTTCCACAGGAAAAAGAAATCTTAGACTTGATTTAATCTATTAAGTATATGAAAGGAGAGCCATCATTTAAAGGCACTACATGTTGAAGAGTTGAGGTTTTAGTGACTGTAACATGAATCAGTGATATGTGGCTGTCAAAATAGCTAAAATGAGGGGCGCCTGGGTGGCTCAGTGGGTTAAAGCCTCTGCCTTCGGCTCGGGTCATGATCTCGGGGTCCTGGGATCGAGCCCCACGTCGGGCTCTCTGCTCAGCAGGGAGCCTGCTTCCTCCTCTCTCTCTCTGCCTACTTGTGATCTCTGTCTGTCAAATAAATAAATAAAATCTTTAAAAAAAAATAGCTAAAATGAGACTATATTTAATAAAAAACAAAACCCAAACAAAAAAAACCAGGATCCAGAACAAGGTACCATTGTAATGACATCACATCTTTTCACCTCTTATAGTCAGCTCTAGTACTATATAATAATAAACTGCAACTCAGAGCAGAATTACCAAGACAGTAGGAGAAATCTGAAACTGTATCACATGGAAAACAGTGAAGACCCTGGTAATGTTTATTCAGTGCTACTGATAACAGTTTAAAAGTTAAAGAGTTACATAGAATAAGGATAAGATTTTGGCTCAATGTAAAATAAACTATAAATTCCCTTACAAAAGTGCAGCCTTCTAAGTTTAAGTCCTCCTTTATTAGCATTAACATAGAATTGAATGGAGGCATGATGGTTAATGAAAATTCAAGGTAAGGTAAGGGGTTGAAATTATATATCCTCTAAGGTCTTTTCCAACTCTTAGCATCATATAACTCCATAAGGCCAATCCATACAGATATTTAGTTAAGGAAATATTGTTATGCCTCTTAGGATCTTTATAGTTTAATAGATCATAGTGCCATAAACAGAAAATATAGTTCTATGCTTAAGAAAAAGAGGCAGGGGGTAGCTCAAAAAGGAAGCCAACTTGGAAATTATCACTGGGAACTTGGACTTCCAATGCCAAATCTGGAGAACAAATTGAACAAATTAGTAATGACAATGAACTGTAAACCAAAAAATATCTGTAAGTCCAAAATAATATAATGATTGAATAAATAAATGTAGAAGGAATAGGGAAGTAGAAAACCACCATCAACTCCACAGTAATAATTGTTGCTGGGGAAATTCACCAATGAATCCTAAAATTAGTGGTAGTTCTGAACTCATGTATATTTAGAAACTGCCACTGTTTCCTGATTTGAAATTAGGAACAATTACAGCACAATAATTAGTTTTGTTCCAAATAATAGTCATAGTCATTATAGATTTTGTTTTTAAAAAAAAGTTTTTTTTTTACATAAAACGATACAAACTTATGAAACTGGTAAGTTACCATATTTAACACAACCATTCATCCTGGTGTTAAGACCAAAAAGCATATCCCAAATTTGACCACTTCTCACCACTTCATCAGCCATTTTCCTAGTATGACCTAGCTCTTGTATGTAGTAGTTTTCCAACTATTCCTCCTGCTTCCTATTGCTTTACACTTTATTCTCAACATTAGCCAGTAACCCTTAAAAAAAAAAAAAAAAAGATCCCTTTAGTCTATGTAAAACTATCCAATGGCTTCATCAAGCTTAGAAGAAAATTTGCTTATTATCTTGGCCAACAGAGCCCTATATGATCTGACTCCTTTCTATTTCTCTGAGCTCATTTGTTACCACTCTTTGTCTTCTTGCTTATCACACCTTTCTCATCCAAAAATCACCTTAGGAACATTAGGAAAGGCTTTCTGAGGTAGGCTCTCCTGACTTTCACCTGCTTAATATTTTTCCATGGCATTTATCACTACACGAAATAGTATGTTTTGACTCATTTATTATCTGTTCTCCAATTTGAATGTAAGCTTGTAAGGGAAAAGATTTTGTCTGTCTTGCTCGCAAACCATAGCAACAATACCTACACGAGACTGGGCCCTTAAATATCTATTGAATAAGTATTTTTAAAACTTTGAAGGGTGGGTGATAAGTGGGGAAAAAAGCAGAAGGCCTGCATTAACAGAAGTAGATTTCTATCTCTGAAGTCTGCGCAAAAATGTAAGCCTTTAAAATGAAGAAAAGCAAAGGAACATTTTTAACTACCTTCATTTTACAAATTAGTTGCTTAAAAAACCTTGAAAAATAAATGTGACATTGCTGACTGAATTTGGAGATTATCTGCAATAATCTTACACGAAAAAAAAGTTTTATTCAAGTCTAGAGTACTGGTTTAAAAATACACGGGAAGAGACAAACATACAAAAGCATTATCACACAACTGATTTCTAAACTCAGTACTTCTGAAATACAAAACAATGATCATTACCCCCCAAAAGTCAGTTTATTGAAACAAATTGATTTTTCAGTTGGTCTATAACTCTTTTCACTCAGTTTTGTTTACAAATATTACCAGACTTTTCAGTTTCATCCCATATCAGAACTTTGTTCTTGACATATGTCCTTCTCATAGTAGTATAAGTTATTTCTTGTAATTAATGTCAGCTATTGGAAACTTCTCTAAGCCACAAGAATTCAATGTGGTTTCTGCTCTGGAAACAGTAACCACTCTGGGTTAATCTACACTAAGATTCATGTATCGAAAGGCAAAACATTAATGGGCAAAATATGGGGGCTGTGAGCAGGGGGTATAAGAAAAGAAATTTTTTTTTTTTTTTTTTTTCTGCAATCCCGCTAAAGAAGACTCCATTATTTACTTTGGTACTACTGCTAGAGAAGCAGTTTCTGCCAGACCACAGGTCGGCTAAATAGCTGTCCATTTTGTTTCCTCTTCTAAACAACAGCAGTCTTTAACAATCAGATTGATCAACCAAATAATCAGAGAGCTTTAACTTATCATATATTTTAACTGTGTGAAATAAATTATTTTCTTCACTGGATTAGCAGCCTTGTGTCTGGAAAGGCATCAAAATCCACTCCGCTCCAAAATGAGAAGGCTGACTCAGAGGCTGTTTGTAAGATGCCTGGCTGTCTTCTATCACCAGTCATGAAGGTGGACCTTCACAGTAACTTAATAAATGTAAAAATGACCTCATCCTTCAATACAGTGTTGAGCCAGCAAAACCAAAAAAGTACAATCATAAAATAGGGATTGGCTTGTATAAAACAAGAGGGAAATATCCTCTTATGTAGCACAAGAGGAATATATATGGTAATAAAAATGATCTGTAATAAACTTGTAAAGAGATGATTCTGGTTTACATGTATGTCTGCTTAAACTGACTGAATGATTGGAAATTTTCTTCTCCTAACATAATGCCCACTCATTATAAGCTAAGGTGGTCATAGTATCTTATAAATCTCTTCTTTCCTTGAATTTACCTACTATACCCTCACTTAACAGCCATTTAACTTATAAGCTGGGCCTGCCCAGCCTGCCTGTAAAGCCTCTCTTTAGAAAGATACCACATGCATTAAACAGAGGCATCTTCTAGTAAATATCTGCCCTTCAAAACAGCACATGAAGAACCAGCAACTGGCCCTCCAATGTAAATACTTCTCATCTCACATTATCATGGAAACAGTGCAGTTTCCTAACCACTCCTTCCTTACAGAAAACTCAGTAGCTGTAAATATTTTTGTTCCATTCCAAAACATTTCAATACTTATTAATTCCAAAGATCCGAACACCATGAAGCTGTGGCATTTTAGGAATTAGCACAGTCAGGAGAGAAGCTGTGTTTAGGATGAAGTGAGTTGGATCATACTTCGTATAGAAACTTGCCAGAAAATATCTGCAGAAATAAAAATTAAAAACATATGTAACATGTAAAATTGGTAAAAAATTTAAAGGTAAAAATGGTCACTGAAACAATAAATACCTTTGGGGCCTAAATTAATTTGGGATTTAAAAATTGATTTAACGGACCCATATGCGCACATTTTACATTTCTGCCATTATGTTAAATGCATTTGAAAGAATGTGTTTGCAGGGCGCCTAGTAGCACAGTTGGTTGAGCGTCCGACATTCACTTTTGGCTCAGGTCATGATCTCGGTATTGTGAGATCAAGCCCTGCAATAGGCTCCGTGCTCAGCATGGAGTCCGCTTGGGATTCTCTCCCCCTCTGCCTCTCCTGCTCACGCTATTCCTCTCTCTCCCTCTCCCCCTCTCTAAAATAAATAAATAAATCTTAAAGAAACAATGTGTTTGCTACTTAGTATCCTTTAAAGTATAAGTCAATTTCAGGTACAGCTTTGTATTTATGTGTATGTTTCTGAAGAGAAGATCCAGATCCAAAGCATCTATCATATTTTCAAAGGTTTTGTGACATACCAAAAGATTAAAAACTACTGCTATAAAGTTGTAAAAATGGGGTATTAGTACAGTTCACTATCTTGAATCGCCCTTTTGATGTTCTCATTTCCATATTGTAGCTGTATAGGTCAACAACCAATTTAACTGGAAAACTGATAGACACTGTTGTAAAATTCCAACTGCTTTGTCAAACTGGACATATGTACCTATTCAAAGACGTTCAGCATCTGAGAATTTGTTTTAACAAGACTAAGCTACCTTTAGGGCCATAAACCATCAAGTGAGAATTGTCTAGTTTTACCCAAGGGTACATCAGAGTGCAGACACATCACCTGGCCACTGAGAGTATCCTCCTATAGATAAGATGTAAAGACTAAAATATCATACTTTACTTGATCATAACTAAGAAGTTATTCTGATACGGCTGTTCATCTAATTAGTACTATTAGAGTATATAGGAAAGTATCCTAGTAGCCTTTCCTCTAAATACTGTCATTAAATTCTAATAAGGGGAAAAAAACATCTTGTATAATATGGTTAGAAAAGAACAGCTATTTTCAGGTAGAACTAAAAACATTACAGAGAGCTGTATATATCATTTTCAGAATCATTTAAATTGAGGAATTCTGTAATTTTCCACCTATTTCACAAACTATAATCAGAAAATACTTCTGGAGAATAAACCATACTCTTCAACCTTGAGTCTAAACCCTTTCTTCCACATTTCATATACCTGAAGACTGTTTTTATACTTCCTTCACTGAACAAAATAGCATACCACTTGCATTTAGTAAGCATATCTGATTTCCTACAATCATTATGGGTTTAATGTATAACCTGATATGTTGGAAACAGTATATCTTCTTGGAATGGTTTCTCATACTGTCCCCCCTTATGTCTTTTAATAAAGACTAACTTTGTGTGTAAATGATAGGAAAATTACTTGGTTCTTATAAAAACCTAGACAACCCTCCAAGGGGATGCAAAACCAAGGTGGGAATTACTTAAGTGCAAGATGCCCGACTTCCATTTGCCAATTTCCAGTTGCCAAAGGGTATACTGGAAAGAGACCTATATTGAAGTTTAGGATTTTATCTGGGCTCTGGACTCTAGTTGTAAGACTGAAATAAGGTAACGCATTTGAGCCTATTTCTTTATCTAGAAATCTGGGATAACACTGCATGCCCCACCTACCTGACAAATGATGATCAAAAAGAAAATATGAAAGCACTCTGAAAAGTATCAATTTATATAGATGGCTTTAATGTTGTTTCTTCAGTTATATAAGGAATTTAATCACAGAATATTTGAAATCATACCTGTGGGTCAAAAATACATTTTTAGAAATATGGATGTTGTACACAGGTACATCTTAGTTGACTATTTTGTGATAGCTCTTACTGAAAATTCAGTATAAATGTCAGGTTTTTTACATTAATTATAATGCAATCCTCAACATGTTATAGAAGAGGAAACTGAGGCTTTCAAAGAAAGAGCCAAAAGTCATGCAGCTAGTAAGCAGTAGAGCTAAAATCCAAATTTAGGACTGTTGGTGTAACTATTATTCCTGTTACTGCACTTATCTTTATTATATCATATAAATCATTTATCTTTTGATGTTAATTTTATAGGGGGCTGGAACAAAAATTTTAAAAATTTCCTCAAAGTGCTATCAATGTAAGAAAAAAGAAATCTATCATTTTATGATCCATTTATTCTTTTCATTCGAAAAAGCCTTCCTTTTTCTGCTCATCTATCTAAAATCCTAGTTTAAGGAATCCTAAAGCCTCCAAAAAATCTTTCCAGTTATGCCAGACTGCACTGATTTTATCATGGATGCATTACTATATATATAAACTATGAGGTACCCAGTGTTTGACTAAAATATATGTAAAATGTCCATTATACATATGCAACTACACTGAGTGTGGGATTCAAAGCAATCTATGCACTTGCAAATTCTTTGCACAAACCAATCATTTACAATCACAGATAATACAAAGTGGCATAAATAAGGGATATGTAATAACTACTAAAGGAGCTCAAAACAGACCATTATTACTTAAGGATGGGTGCTAAGGAAAAGACCTTACTGAGGAGGTAGGATCTAAATCTTGAAAGAATGACACATTAAGAAAGGAGAAGGTATCTGGGGTAGGAGAAATGATTTGAACAAAGGCACAGAAACAGGACTACATATGAAGTATTCAAGAAATGCTGTTTAGAAAAGCTTGACCAGATGGGAGGTGGGTGGGGGTAGAATATTCACACAGAGGAAAATGAGGTAGGAACCACTCTGTGAAGGACTCTGAATATCAGGTAAAAGGAGGTAACTTAAGGTTAAATGCTTTACAGGTAGATATTATCTCATTTATTTCTTATGGCATCAAACTGAGCTATGTACTAGTGGTTAGAATTTCATTTATGAACAAACCAAGCAGGGTGAGTGAGAAACACAGGATTCGACCGAGATCTGTTCTACGAAGAAGGCCTAACTTCTCTTGTCTATAAACTATACAGCAGTCTCTCCCAAGGAGTTTGAACATCTAAATTGGGGGTGGGGCCGGGGGGGAGGTGGTCAATGAAATTCATCTGAAATCATGCAAATCCTTGTTTAGGGAGATAACTAATAGTGGAATACGGAATAAGATGATATATTTAGCTTTCTTGTAAGCTACTTAAGGCTATGAGCTAGAATATATTTGACCTGTATAACCCACAATGTCTAAACATACTAATAGGCACATTATGTTGTCTCTATGTATTACTGACTGAAGTAAAAATGGTTCATTACCAGCTGTTAAAAATTTTGCCTGTTTTTTTTTTGCTCTGTTGTAGCTATTTATTGGTAGATGTTTCAACAAATATTGTTTCTAATTGAAATCCAACCTACTAAAAGGACAGCTCCCTCTTACCCAAACTTCTTCATACCTAAGAAATTTCCACCACTTACAGAATTATTGGAGAAATTGTGAAAAACTTCCGTGAAGATGTAAACTGTACTCCATAGTCCAGTTGTTCCCAATGAGTTAGTAGCCTTGCTTTACCCTGGTCAGGAGTTTCAAAAGGCGTTCCTTTTACTGCATGCAAAAATACATACATCCCCTGGAAAACAAGCAAGGGGATATATTATCAATATCAAATATAAAATTAGTACTTGTCAGTAAGCATTAAGATAGTTCCAGAGGGTTTATGATAGTATGGGTGATTCAACTTAACAGCTCAAATTTTAAGCTTTTATAATATTTGTGAAAGGCTGTGACCAGTTTCTTCAAAGCAAAATAAAACTTCCAGAGGCATATGAATATTATTTGGTGAAAACCAGTAAAAGAGCAATTGAAAGTAACCTGTTTTCATCTTCTATGAAACTGAAAATACACAAACACACAAAATTAGGATAACTTTACATGATTACATCTAAGTTTTCTAATACCTTTCCTATTGGGAAACAGGATTATCTTTCTTTTTTTTGTTGTTTTTAAGATTTTATTTATTTGAGAGACAGAGCCAGAGAGCACAAGCAGGGAGAGTGGCAGAGAAGGCAGCAGCTTAACTAACTGAGACACCCAGGCTCAGGAAACAGGAGTATCTTATCCTTGATGTATAGGAATGTTTAGGGTCATATTAATAAATCTGATGATACTTACAAAATTATGAAAACATACAAATTCATAAATAATAAAATTTCCGCATTGGGGAGAATGGTTTTGAAAATATTAAGACTGTCTTTGTTTCAATGGTTCTTTTCTAACACAACAAAGATGGCTATATAGTAGATATAATGTTCAACTCAATTTGGTTTTAAAATCACCACTGTACCCCAATAGTGTTTTTTTTGAAGTTAATTTTTAAAAAGATTTATTTATTGATTTAAGGGGTGGGGCAGAAGGAGAGGGAGAAAAGCCAGATGTGGGGCTCGATCTCAGGACCCCAAAATCATGACCTGAGCCAAAATCAAGAGTCAGATGCTTAATCAACTAAGCCATATAGATGGCCCTGAAGTTAGCTTTTTTGAAAGTAAAAAACATTACTGGGGCGCCTGGGTGGCTCAGTGGGTTAAAGCCTCTGCCTTCAGCTCAGGTCATGATCCCAGGGTCCTAGTATCAAGCCCCACATCGGGCTCTCTGCTCAGCAGGGACCTGCTTTCTCTCTCTGCCTGCCTCTCTGCCTACTTGTGACCTCTATCAAATAAATAAATCTTTAAAAAAAAAAAATTACTAAAATTTACCATTCTGTCTGGGGATATGTTTGAATATCTAATTTTGTCATTAAGAAAAAAAACAATATATGCTAGATTTTGTATCCTTGATATTATGATTCTATTTAGATCATTGGTAGTACTTCATTGCAGGATGGATCACTGAAGCACCAGTGACAGAATATTCTTGCCTAAATATTATCATCAATTTTCGTCTAAGAAGTCAAAATGAGGTGTCCTTTTTGCTTCTTCAACTTTTAATAAATATATGGAAAAAAAAAAGAAAAATTAGTGGTTTGAAATTTTATATTATTAACTAGGCTAAGAGAGCCATTCTTTTCAAAGCTGAGTCTACTTTCTAGTTATTCCATGAGGCATTTCAAAAGTTGTTTAGCTACAATAACACCTAAGCTATACAGAAACACACTGTTGTTCAATTGGATTTTACTCAAAAAGCATTTAATAAGTGGCTTATATGTACAGGACACATGACATGTATGCATATGTGAAACTGAGTAAGAAATGTCCACAGCCTTGAAAAAAATGCAATCTTCCAAGAGATGGTAAGAAAAAGACATGCATAAGCAACTAGAATGTAGGGTACAGTCAGAGGTACAAAGGTACAGTCAGAGTATATAGCCATGCAGAAGAGGGAAAGGTTCTTTGCTGCTGAGGCAAGAGCTTTGATGCTACCTGGTCAACTCTCTCATTCTTGAAGGTTCAGCTCAAGCGACAACTGCTTAGTGAAGCCTCCCTCATTAGTAGTAGCGTATGTGCTTGTATAGAATTTTATTAAAAATACTTTTATTTCTAGCACAATATATTTTGTTAGAATTGTTTACATGTTTGTTTTCCCATTAGCCTGAACACCTCAGGAACAAAGGTTGGTATACAGCGAATACTAGATATTAAGCCGAGATGACACTAAGCTAAGGAATGTTTATTCTGTAAGCACGAGGAAACCATTCTCACATGGGCTTTACAAGAGACAATTAAACAGAAATTGCATGCTTTTAAATTCTGAGGAGTATAGCACCCAAAAAGTTAAGAATCTCTACTCTAACCCATGCATGTATTAGAACCATCAAAGAGAAAAACAATCCTCTTATTATTTCCTTCAAAATTACATGTATCACTAGTGTTTAGAATATTCAAACAGAATATCTTATATATCCGTTTCAGTTAAAAAGAATAAAATCTTATCTGACCATACATCTTCTATTCCATTATTTTTAATAGTAAAATTGAGTGATGGAAGATTTATACCCAAATCAAAAAAACTGGGGAAGAAAGTATGTAGCTCATGATCAGCCGTTAGTATTTACTGGCTCAAAATGCAGAACATTCTCATTCATTTAAAAAGCTAGGCTGAGAATTCTGTGAAATATTAATACCTCTAAAAGTGAACTACAGCACTGTAAAAATGAATCAAAACAATCACTGTTGGCTTCTACTGTATGGTTCAGAAGGTTAAAGGCAGTATTTTTTCTAACCACGGATAACAAGTTGGTCTATTTTCCCATTTAAACGGGCTCAGGACTATTTAATATTTTATTGGCTTAATGTACTCTGTTTTCAAAGGAAACTTAAATCTGGAGTCATGTTAACTGCTACATCAATGGCTGGTAGGTTTTTAGTGTGGTGAACTAATAAGTCAAAAGTTTTCTTTCCAGCAAGTTGTCAATTACCTATGCTTTGTTCAGAGCCATATACTGTGTTTCAAAATCTCAGTCAACCAACTTGAAAACATCTGGGCAAGGGGAGAGGGTGACTTCTAAAGTATATTTAATACATGTGCCATTGGAGAATGGAAAATTATACGAGAACACAGACTAATTCAGCAAGCAGTTACATAGGTCTTTAGAGATATAGGAAATAAGGAGACATATTCCTAATTATAAAACTATGATAAATACACTTAAAAGAATGCAGCATGGGAGTTTTGTAGCTTCCTGGAGAAGGAGACATTTGAGTAGTTTTCCTGGACAAGCAGGAATCTGCTCAGCAGAGGGTGGAGGGAGGGTATTAAAATAGTGGGAAAAGAGCCTAAGCCAAAATAAAAAGGTGATAAGATAATTTTCATTATTGTTAGAGTAATAATCAGTTTGGAGATGCACAGAGATAAGGTTGAGTCCTTTTCTTGACTCTGTACTGTTATCAACTGGTCTTGTATGCCACATAAGGAACTTGTTATTTTACTATGAATATAATAAGGATTCAGAGAAGGACTCAGAGCATGACTTAAGCAGATATGTATTTTAAAGTAACTCTCTGCCAAGTTGGAATAGAGGACGGTAGAGGAATATCAAGGAAACCATTTAATCTACTGGAGTAATCCACCTGAGAAAAAAATAAGGGCACAAATTATAGCAATGCCAGTGGGGATCAAATTGAGACAGTAAAGCAGTAAAACAGGGCTCTGACTAAATGGATATGGAATGCAGAGGAAAAGGAGTTAATCTAAAATAGAGTGACCATGTATCTTAGATAGCATGAATGGTCCTGATTTACACCTATTTTCTTGCAATAGTTTTTACTAGAGCTCTCTTTTCTCTCAAAATAGTCTCAATTTGGATAATTCTTTACAGGAATCACTTTACCTTTGACATTCAGCTACCTGGCTTGACCTACTGGACAGACAGTGGTGCCTTTAGATTAGATCAGGAACAAAGCCAGAGGAACAGGTTGTGAGTGGTAAGGGAGAGATCAGGAATGAGTTCAATTTATAACTGTTTGGCTTAAGGTACAAGGTGATCTGGCAATATAGATGAAGTAATCTTGATGGAATACACAGAATAAAAAGAGATGAAGAACTGAACCTTGGGGACAGAAATATTTAGGACAGGAAAACAGAAGGAAGAATTTACAAGAAAGAGAAAAGGGAAAATTAGAAATATATCTAGGAAAAAGCGATCCCATGAAAGCCAAAGAAAAGGAATTCTAGTAAAACAGATATAACCCCTGTCAAATATTTCAGAGAAGTTACTACTTAAAAATAGTCCTACCAAAGTCCATCACATAAAATGAACTAAATGGACATTTATTTATTTTTATCACCACATTATCCTTGTTCTCCTCCAATCAAATTCAAATACTCTTCAGAAGATAGGAACTAAATAATATTAATTAAAAAAAAACTATTTCTCCTATATTTTCCTGCCTTAATATTCCATGTTCTTTATTTTCTGGATATCTTTAAAAATATAATTAATCTGGAGTCAATTATAAGTCTCAACTAATGGATTTCTCCTCTTTCATTCTGTCTTCTTAGACTGTTAAAGATAAGAGAGATCACTATCAGGTTTTTTTTTTTTTTTTCTTTTAAACAATTTCCAGGGCTGCATAATCTGGTCAGTAGAATCAACTGAACCTTCGTGGGATACTGTGCAGAGCTCTCCTATAATACAGAAGAACCACAGTCAACATGAAAAAGCTAAGGCACTATAAGATCCTCAATCACATAAGATATACCTAAGCTCAAAATTTCTATACTGAAGGAGGGTATATGTATACAGTTTAGAAAGGACTGAAGTTTAACAAGGATTGAAATCAAAGATGGCTATTAGTCTCCCATTTATGGGTTTAATCAAAACCCATAATTACTCCTGAAGCATTCTTATTAGTCAATATATTATAGCAGCCTGAATTAGTCTTGTAATTTTTGCTAAAATGACCTATTTTCTAGATTCCATAAAACCATAAGGAGGAAGAAAAGGTCTTACTTAAAAAAAGGGCCCAATATTTAAATATAAAGTATTATAGAAAAAAATATAATCCTATTCCAGGTTAGAATTCTTCAAAATTGTCACATATATTAAAAAAAAAAAATCACTGAACTGTACACTTCTAAGTCAGCAAATTTTATATTATATAATATATAATTATGAATTAAATCTCAATAAAACTATTAAACCAAGTCATGTGTTTTTCTTCTTTATAGCATAAAGCCTTAAACTTTGAAAAAAATTGTTTAAATACACATAACATAAAACGTACCATCGAAATCACTTCTAAGTGTACAGTTCAGTGGTATTAAGTGCATTCACACTGTTATGCAACCGTCATGACCATCCACCGCTAGAACTCTTTTCATCTTACAAAATTGAAACTGTACCCATTAAATAGCAACTCCCTTTTTCTACTTCCCTCAGTCCCTGACAATACTAAACCTTAGGTTTTTAAGTGCTTTGTATAAAGTGAAATTCTTACCAGATTATGTATAACATTTGTCAAGGTCCAAGCAACAGGAACACTGAAGAAGGGAATACTGAGTAGGACAATATGAAGCAAGCCGACTCCTAATGCGTATGTCAGCCACATACCCCGGCTGTTCATTACACGGGTATTTGGATTCACCTCACTGTGGGCAACTCCAACATTCATGTTTGCTCTGTAGGAAAGCAATGAAATGTTTCAACAATGATATAAATGGAAACATAAACAGTCTTCATTCTGGCATGATAAAGTCGGTGTCACTGGGATCATTTTTCTCTAGTTGTTCTGTAACAGAACACACACACCCACCAAAACATACTACTTGCAGATGCTAATGAAGGCAGCAAATAATTCTTAACATCTGACTTCAGGATGAGACAAACAAGACTTATTTTTATGGATCTTATTGAAAAAATAAATTAAAATCCCTTTCCTAAAGCTTATCTTCTAGCATGTTGGAAAACTCAAACTGAAAGAGAAAACCTATACTTTATTATATCATGAAACCAAAGTGAAAGCTCAGGAGAAAACTGTACGAACAGAAAAAACTAACATAAAAAAACAAAGCTGCTGCATTATTTGCAATACCCAAGATACGGAAGCAACCCAAGTGTTCATCCCCACGTGAATGAAGAAAGATGTGTGTATGCAAATATATGTATAATAGAGCATTATTTAGCCATAAAAAGGAATGAAAACTTGTCATTTGCAACAAAATGGATGGACCTAGAGGATATAAGGCCAAGTGAGGTAAGTTGTAGAAAGACAAATACCATATATTTCACTTATATATGGAATTTAAGAATCAAAACAAACAAAAAGACCAAAAAACCACTCTTAAATACAGAGAACAAACTGGGGGTGGTTGCCAGACGGGAGGCTGGTGAGAGGGGATGGGTGAAATAAATAACGGGGATTAAGACTACAGGTATCTTGATGAGCACTGAGAAATGTATGGAATTGTTAAATCATTGTATCGCACACCTGATACTATATATAGTATAGTATATAACAGTTTGCTAATTATAAGTGAATTAAAGACCAAAAAAGGCAAAGTGGATCCAGCCAGTCATATTCTGAGTGGCCAGACTCTCGTATCTAAGGTAACGATGTTTCCAAAGAGCGGTCAGGTTCAAATCACTGCTTTCTAAACACTGTCCCTGGGAGAACTCACGGTGCTGGGAAACCGACATGGTCAAGGGCTAAGGTTTGGTTCTCAGTCTCATGATACAGGGAAGTCAAAACAATGAGTCTTTCCTCCTTTAACTCTTCAACTCCCCTAAAATTTTAGTTCTTTGATTTTTCTAAGTTTCTCCTTTTACTGCATTCGACATGACACCACAGGAAGACGGGGTATTAGTTCCCAGGGACTGTAATGCCGACGCCTCCTCGGTTCTCAGCCTCCCTCGAAGGAAACACAGCGGCCCTGAAGAACGGCCACCGTCCCCGGGGACGCCCGCCAGGCTGCAGGGCGGGAGGCGACAGCGCGCCCGGAACAGGTCAGAGCAGCCCGAGTCTCCCGCAGAGCTGGCACCGAAAGGGGAATTTCTCACAAGCCACCCAACAAGTGTTTCCGGAACGAAAGGCCGCACTCGCTCTGCAGAAGCCCACGGACCCGCGTCACGGCGCCGCCACGCCGGGGGCTCGGGGTGCCGCGCGTCCGTGCTTCTGCGGATCTAAAGGCGCGTTTCACGGCGTCCACCGTCTTCCCACGCCGCAGGCTGTGCTCGGAGGAGCCACAGCACACTCCGCCCACCTCCCGCGGTTGGAAAGAAAGAACTAAAGCTCCAAAGAGGCTGAACGCTTTCGTCCGAGCTGGGAGGCGAAGCGGGGTGCGCCCCACCCCAGGGCAGAGCCTTCCCGGGCGCCCGCCGCGCTCCTTCAGGGCTTCCGACTGTGCGGAGCCGCTCGGTTCTGCCCACGCCGGAGTCTCGAGGGCGGCGACGGCCCTCCTGGGGACTCCCTCGCCAGCCGGAAAGCCGCGGCAGCGCCCACCGACGGCCGGAGCGCTCGGGCCGCGGGGGCTCCGCTAACGCCGCGGCGGCGCCCCACGCACGCTTCCCCGACTCGCCCCTTCCTTCTCCGAGCCGCACCCCCCCACCCCCACACGACCGGCGAGCGACGAGGACTTGCGGACAAGCCTCGGAGGCCGCTTGGTCCGCACCCGCCGACCCGGAGCCGCCGACGCAGCTGCGGTCCACCGTCCGCCCTCCAGCCTCCCCTGCCCAACAGCGTCTTACCGCCGTCGCCAGCACCGCCCCCACGGCCGCTCGTGCCCACTCACCCGCCGCCTCACTCCCGGCGGCCCGCTCGGAACCAGTCAGCTCCGCGGCGACGGCGTCTCCTCAGGCCCGCGCGCCCGCGATGGGCTCGGAGCGGCGCCGCGCAGCACGGCTTGCGGAAGCTTCCGGAGCGGAACGCGCCGCCAGAGGATTGGCTGCGGGCAGCGTCCATCCCACGCCGCCTGGGCGGGGCGGGGCGGGACTAAGTGCTGCGCGCCCAGGACCCGCCCCGCCGCGCACGCTCGGGGGCGAGTCCCGGGGCGGGGAGGTTGGTCCTGAGAGCTCCGCGAGACGCCGGCCGGTCCGCCAGTGGGTGGCCATCGCCCCCTCGCGCGAGCGAGAAGGTAGTGTTGTGCGCCTGACGGGTTCATCGTGCTCTTGTCCGTCCCCAGAGCCCCTTCCCCTCAGCTCGCCGGCTTGGGCGTGAGGGCACCTCCGGCAGCCCTGCGCCGCCCGCGCGCTCTGCCCCCAGCGGAAGGGGCGGGAAGCGGGCGCAGCCGGGCTGGGGCGCGCGCGTGGAGCGCGGCCTTTAAGCGGGGCTCGGCCGGTGTCTGTCCGCTTCGGCGCTTCCGACTGAACGCCGCGGGGCTTTGCTGCAGCCGGTGGCCCGGGGCCTTCTGGGGGCGGGATTTCGGGTTTGCGCCGGCGGGCACGGTGACTGCGGACGGCCGCAGCTCGGAGCGGGCTGCGCGCGGTGCTCTGTGGCGGCGCCCACGGGACGCCAGCGGACTCTCGCTTGACCGTGATTTCGCGGTGTCGTGGGTGTGTCGTGGGTGCGGCCGCGCGGCGGGGAGGGCGCCCGGTGACGCGCCGAGGCGGCGGGAGCTGCAGAGTCCACTTACCTGAGAATGGAGAGAAGGCCAGGCCGTTCGGATTTCCCTCGGAAACCGAGGCCTGTCGCCGTGGCGGTTCACGACGCCGATCGGTCTTGCGGAGCGACCGTGCGGTGACGCCTCAGAATTCGCGTCCGAAGCTCGACCCGGCCTGCGCGCCCCGAATTGCCGCTGGCTGCGGAGTCGGCCGGGTTCGGGCTGCGTTCGCTGTCTTTAAAGTAAGTGGTTTCCTGCTGCTTGCCTCCGCCGCACTCTCGGCTTCTTTTCTAGGCGCCCCGCGGTCCTTCACCGACTTTGCGGGACGGTCGCTTCCAGGCGTGTTCGGTCCCTCCAGCGGGTGTGGACGGAGACGGACTCCCGAAGCGCGCCGCTCCGTGCTTGTGACGTAAGCCGCTCCCTCTCACGGCCCAAGGGCCCCTCGGTGCGCCGCAGGTAGAGCCCTTGCTGGTTCCCCAGGTTCGCCGGGCTCTGAGTCTGCAGAGTCTCTGTCCCCAGAGAACTCGGAGCCGGCGGAAGAGCCATGACGAGTGTCGGCTTGGAACTAAGGAAATCCTGCTGCGGGGAGGACCCGGGAAGGAACGCCTCCTCTCTCGGGGCGGGCCGGCTCAAGTTGGAGCGGTTGGGGAGGGTTTCCGTGAGCAGATGATCCCGAGCCAAGTCCGAAGGGGACTCAGAAGCCCTCGGTGGAGAGCGAGCCTCGCGAGCTAAGAACAAGCGAGCGCCACTGCGTGTAGTGTGACGGGTTTCCTGTGCTTTGGGGGACCAGTGGCATGAGATCAGAAAGGGACAGGTCCAGGTGTTAAGGAATTTGCACTTCAGCTGATGAGCGGTGGAACTCCACAAAGCTTTACGTAGGCGAGCAGCGCCGTGAGATTCAAGTGTGCAAAGAGCCCGATCATTGGTTGAGATTTCCCGCAAACTATCAGTTCGGTGGTTATGCCCTACTTCGGGAGAAATGTTCAGGGGCTGAGCAGAGGTTATAGGTGTAGAGAGGAGAGGACTAGTTTGAGAAATATTTAAGTAGTAGATAGGATTGTGTGGCAGGATGGAGAAAGTGTGGAGGATTTCTAGGATGACTTCAGGATTCTGATTCTGGCCTGTGAGACTGGCCGAGCATGGCTTGAGAGTCAAACGTGTCAAGATAAGCACGTGTGCATCTGTCACAGACTAGTTTTGTGATCTTCGAGCTTACAAGACTTAAATTTCATTTGTGATAGAGGAATGATAGGGTAGTTGTGGAGATTAAAATGGGATTTTATATGTATATATATGTAAAGTTGCTTATGGTAGCTGTTACTTTTATTATCAAACAAATAGAAGAACAACAACAGTTAAATAGAGAAAGATCTGAGATTAGTTTGGAGCATGTTGAAGTGTGAGTTTCCTCCAAGTTATCCAAATGATGATATTTAGAAGGTTCTTGGAAAGGATGTCCAGAAAAAAGTCTGGTTAGGAAATACAGGTGAGACAGGAGATGACATGGAAGCCAGTTAAAATAGAGTTTATAAAGGGAAGGAATTAAGGCAGTGGTGACTTGCTAGGAAGGAGGACACTCTTCCTAATGTTTACATTGAAATGCTGATAAAATTTTTTTTGTGTGACCCTTGATTAGTATTCTTCAAGTGATTACTGTGAGTGAAGTACTCTGATTATTCTGTGTTGCATCTAGAAATACATAATATATAATTGCCTGTGTTCAGAAGTTGTACCAGTCAGGACAGTGGTGTGATAAACATTCGACAAGTAACGCGAACCAAGTTCTTTAGGAATGTAGGGGGAGGAAAGGATCATTCCTGATTGGGTGGTCAGAAAGGACCATGTTACAAGTAGCTGTGGAACTGAGTCTAAGTTGATAGATAGGATTGCACTAGGAGGAAGTAGAGATACAAGTAGGATGTAGGGATTGCTGACAAAGGAAGATTGAGGTTTTTGATCTTATTAAGAATAGTGTGTATTGGGGCGCCTGGGTGGCTCCGTGGGTTAAGCCTCTGCCTTCAGCTCAGGTCATGATCTCAGGGTCCTGGGATCAAGCCCCACATCTGGCTCTCTGCTCGGCGGGGAGCCTGCTTCCCCCTCTCTTCCTCTCTTCTGCCTGCCTCTCTGCCTACTTGTGATCTCTCTCTCTGTCGAATAAATAAATAAAATCTTTAAAAAAAAAAAAAAGAATAGTGGGTTTATTAAGGGAAATAGCAAAGTGAAGTAGAGGGTGGGGGAGGGGAGCAGGAAGATAAATTCTGTTTTATAAATAATTATCTTGAGGTAGCCTTGACACTGATTGTTAGAAATGCCTATTTTAATATGGAAAGACAGAGATCTCTGTTGGGGATATAGTTTTAGAAGTTAGTTTGGCTTCATAGAGAAAGAAGATAATCACTGGGGTAATAGGATTGAGGGAATAATTTTTTGTTTGTTTTTGCATTGAAGGTCAAGATGCCTAAGGGCAGACTGATTTAAGAAATTAGGTGGAGGTTCTTAGGAGAAGAGACAGAGACCTGGGAGTTAGGGAAGAACGGTGTGGACAGAGGTGTAAACATTTTAAGAAACCAGAGGACCCAGTAGGGTGGAGGAGGTAAGATGTGTGTGAAGATAGACTTCACATTATGGTCTGCCTTGACGTCAGTATTGGGATAGAATTAGGGTCTTGGGGGAAAAATAGATTTTGAAAGAGAGATTGTAGAGAATGAGGCAAAAATGCTGAGGTTAATAAGGAGCTTGCTCAGAAAGAGTAAAAGTTGAGGTAATGCTAAATTTGTACCCAAAGTTTGATCAGTGTTTTCTTAGATCCTTGGCATTTTCAAACTAAGGTAGAAGACCTCTTCAACTCACCTCATCTGATTGTAGGCCATGTAACCTTTGTGGGAGTGGGGATTAGAGGGGGGTAGGAAACCTATTCTCAAGAGTTTAATTGAACTCAGTGTTGCCCATGTTCCCCAGGCTCTTTAACATGTGTATGCCAGACACTGTAAAAGTTATATTCATGATCTTATTTACTACTCACCCCAACTGTATGATATTATCTCCATTTTTATAGATTAGATGATTGAGTTTTAGACTTTAATTATTAGCGTTATGTAACTATTAGCATAAGAGCTAGCATATAATGCAAGTGATTTGTTAACCACTTTGTTAACCACTGCTCTGTACAGCACTGTTGAATAGAACTATAATGTATACCACATATATATAATTTTAGATTTTCTCATAGTCACATTCAAACAAGTAAAAAAACCTAGTTAATAATATATTGAGGTAAGCTAATATATTCAGAAAATCATTTCATTTTGTAGTCAGTGTAAGAAATTAGTAAAAGTTTATATATATATATTTTTTCATAGTAAGTTTGAAACCCAGAGTGTATTAGAACATCTTAATTTGGAGTTGCCACATTTCAAGTGCTCAGCAGTCACATTTGTCTAGTGGCTACCATGTTGGACAATGCAGCTTGGACCTTTAGCTTGTTTGCAGTCTGAACCTGGGGTAGCATGCAGAGGGTGCCTTTTGCTTGTGATAGCACTCATTGTGTGAGTAGTAGAACGGTAAAGCAACCTACCTGTCCACCTTTTTCCTAACTGGAAAAGCCTCCCACACTTGAGACCCACAAAAAGCCATGGAAAGGTAGTTGTTTACAGCTACTCTCCCTTAAACTGCACCCTAAACTAAATCAAATATATAACTTAATTAGAAGTTAATTGCTAGTTGGGGCACCTGGATGGCTCAGTGGGTTAAACCTCTGCCTTCAGCTCAGGTCATGATCTTAGGGTCCTGGGATCGAGCGCTGCATCGGGCTCTCTGCTCAGTGGGGAGCCTGCTTCCTCTCTCTCTCTCTCTCTGCCTGCCTCTCCGCCTACTTGAGATCTCTGTCTGTCAAATAAATAAATAATATCTTTAAAAAAAAAAAAGTTAATTGCTAGTATTATAAACTTCCAACATTTCTTTCCATAACAATCTCGGATCACAATACTGTACATTTTATATAGCCTTATCATTTACAGAACATTTTATCTTATTTTTAGATTATTTTTTAATCTTTTTTTTTTTCCTTAAAAGATTTCACTTACTTATTTGATGTAGAGAGAGAGAGGGAGAGTAAGCACACAAGCAGGGGGAGTAGCAGGGAGAGGGAGGAATAGGCTTCCCACTAAGCAGAGAGCCGGATGTGGGGCTTGATTCCAGGACCCTGGAATCATGACCTGAGCCAAAGGCAGACGCTTAACCAACTGAGCCACCCAGGCACCCCTAAGAATACTTTATATGTGTTTGCTTATTAGATCCTCACAACAAACCTACAAAGCCCTATCTCCACTTATGAAGGTAATGAACTGATTTTTCAGAGGGAGGGATTTGCTTCAGTTTACATGTTTTGTTTGTTTTTAAGGATTTTATTTATTTATTTGACAGACAGAGATCACAAGTAGGCAGAGAGGCAGGCAGAGAGAGAGAAGAGGAAGCAGGCTCCTTGCTGAGCAGAGAGCCTGATGTGGGGCTCGATCCCCGGACCCCAAGATCATGATCCGAGCCAAAGGCAGAGGCCTAACCCACTGAGCCACCCAGGCGCCACCAGTTTACATGTATTAAAGGTGAACCTCTAAACCTGTTTTTTAAGACTCCACTGTGGTATGTTTTTCTACTGTGCTGATCAGGTTTGCCTTGTACAAAGCAAAATACATTTATTAACTGTCACCAGTTAATATCATTCTGAACTCAGTGTGTTGATCTCTTCCCCGAAATACATCCCTTAAATTCCTCTGTAATTATTAGAGTGGCTGTACTCCCATTTCTTATCTATTTTTTACATGATTCTGCTCTTCTATGTTTTAATTTCCCTGAGAAAGAATCCTAAAGGGATATCTTTTTATTTTGTTTATCTTTGGCATTGCTGCTTTGTTCAGATTTAGATTCCATAAGATCAAATCATGTGAGCATGTGAGTCATGGTAAATTAAAGAAGTACCTAGGGTTCCCCTTTTCCCCATTTTTTTGTCTTGAATCTACAGAGGAATTTCATGTCGTCAACCTAGTGTTTTTATTTTTCTGAAATCTTTTCTGAAATTAAGAATTCAGGCAAAAGTAAACACTGCTCCCTGCATGTTTACATGTAGGATTTCATATGAGGTTCCCCCCCCCTTTGGTTCTTTGTTTGAAAGGATTTTAGACAAAGGATAACCCCCCCCCCCCATTAAAACAGTGGCAGAGAGATTTGGGGAGGTACGTTTGGAATGCATGTAAAGGACTTTGAATGCCAGCACAGAGATTTGAACTTTATCTTGGGGAGCCACATGATTGGAATGATGTTTTAGACACAGTAGTATAGAAGATAGAGCCATCTGATGTGTCTGATATCTGACTAGTTTAGATTAACAGTAATGCTAGGTTGTCAGTACCCTAATGCCAATAAAACTTAATATTTGAAAAAGACATTGTAATTCATCAAAACATATAGATGACTAATGATTTTTGAGATTGCCATTAAGGCTTAAGACTAACATTATCCACATCCCAAGGGGACAGTACCACCTGGTCATTCCTACCCTGGTAGATCATATATTACACTCATTATAGCACAATTTTTCTTATTGTTCTTTAATTACTACCGTAGTATGGATTTACCACTAACCTCTCTGTGCCCCAGTCTTATAAAATGGAGGTGATAATGCCACCTATTTTTAAAAATAGTGTAATAAATAAAGTATTTAATACCGTGTGGGCTTACAATAGAGCCTGGCATAGTGGGAAGTTTAGTAAATGTGAACTGCGATTAATTATTGTTGTTGCTATCAGATCTGTTAGTTAGAAATGTTCAACAATTTTTATGTTTACAACTTACTTGCATTTTATCTTTAGCTACTCTACTAAAAGCTAGAATGAAACAGTTGCCTGCAGCAACAGTGCGCCTCCTTTCAAGTTCTCAAATAATCACTTCAGTGCTCAGTGTGGTAAAAGAGCTCATTGAAAACTCCTTGGATGCAGGTGCCACAAGCATAGATGTTAAACTGGTGAGTGTCCCCGAGAAACCAAATGCTTTAAAGAAAAGGGCTGGGCAGAGGATTTCTCCTTACAGCGATTACCTTTCTTTTCTTTTTTTGTACTAATAAATTATTTTGAGGATGTTGCATTTTTTTGTCTTGTTTAAGAGGAAATTCTTAAAAATGAATTTTAATTTAAATCAATACAGCAATAACACTAAAGTAAATTCTGAAAGAAAATTTATTCTTTAGGACTCCATCACCTAAAATGTGAATCTAATTTGTCCATATTTTCTATTAATTATTGTTGGTTATTCATATTTATTCATTTTATACTCATCTGCATTTTATTCTTTCCACCTAATCTGATTTCAAAACTAAAGCCCTTGTGTCATAGTTTTCATATTAAAAGATCTTAAATGCTATATATTGAATTGTTTAAGTTAATATGACTTATGACACTTTTTATGGTGTGTTACAATTAGTTGGCATATCTAATCTCCATTATTATAAACTAGTTTGTAGAGGTGAGGTCTATATTTTTTTCATTTTTGTGTCCTCCATACGTGGCCAGTGCGTGGAAAGTAAATGGTGAATAAATTGTTTGAGTAAATAGAGGAATACATTTTTTTGTGATCTTCTAATTATCTTATATGTACATTTAGTATCACAACATTAGAAATAATAGCAATAAAAATATTTGTAGTAAAGAGACTTACTTTTTCTATATATAGACACAGAGATAGCTTATATATAGAATGCATGTATATGGATGTATATGTAGTTGCAGTTGCTCCTTATAAAAACCCTGGGATTTATCTACTACTATACTTTTTTTTTTTTTTTTTTTAACAATAATGAAGGTTCTGGGAATTTGCCCAAAGTCCTATAATTGATAAGTAGTGAATCCGAGATTTCAGTGCAGATCTTTGTGTTTCTAAAACTCACTCAAGATCTTTGCTCTGTGCTAGTGGTTCTAATAATATTTGGGTACAGCAGAATACTTTAGAGAGTTTATTAAAACAGTTACTGGGTTCTAGAATTTCAGATTTTAGGTAGGCCCAAGAATTTACATTTGCAACAAGTTTTTGTTGATGCTGAGAACTGCTACTCTATACCATACCAAACCTGTATTTGTTGTGAATAATATACATTTGGCCCTTGAACAGCACAGGTTTGAACTGCATGAATTTTTGACTTGGATTTTTTTTTTTTTTTTTTGATCAGTATAGTACTGTAAATGTATTTTCTATTCCTTAGGATTTTCTTAATAACATTTCCTTTTTTAAAATTACTTTATTGTAAGAATATATATAACATACAAAATATGTGTTATTTGACTTTTGGTGTTATTGGTAAGGCTTCTAGTCAATAGTAGGCTATAAAGAAGAGGCTTGGAAGATGTTGGACTAAGAGAATCCTAAGCTCACCTCATCCCAGAGATACAACTAGATAACACTCACATCAGTGTAAATAACCCAGAAAAGACCTGAAGTCTGACAGAATGAACTCCATAACTAAAGGTAGAAAAGAGGCCACATCGAAGAGAGGAAGAAGGGCAGAGATGCAATGGGGAGTGAAACAGACCATGATGTTCCATGGAAGGGTGAAAGCAGCAGGCATGCAAAGGGGAGAGAAGCTTTGTCACACTAGGGAACCTGCACGGGGAAGATGAATCCCTGTATTTGGCTTTGGAAGCCAGAGGGGCTCAATTTCATGAATTCTTAAAACCAGCAGGTCTTAAAGCCTGGAATTTTTAAAATCAGCAGGCTCCATTCTGGGAGAGCCTGGAGAGCAAGAGGAAGCTGAATCCCTGCACTTAAAGAGAGCACAACAAACAGCGCTTGGAGTTACAGCTTAGAAGCAGTAGTTTGAAAATGGGTGGGACAGTGGTTTACTCATTTCAGAGCACGTCCCAGAGGTCAGGGGTCACTGAGGGACTCTTTAGGAACAAAGGAGTGGGCAGACACCATTTCTCTCCCATACTCCCTCCCCCGGCATAATAAACACATGGCCACCTGTGAGAACCACCATAGCACTGACACTACCTAACTTGCTTGCACCAAGCTCTTCTCATTCCCCCAACACCACACTTGAGCAGATCCACCCTTCCTGGTTACATATGCCTCAGTCCCCCCATTTCAAGTCCCCTAGACGACCAGTGCAGACCTTGCTAACACTTCGTCTCCCAATCCATGCACTTTGCAGTACCCAGTCCAGCAGTGGCAGCCGGTCTCATTTTGCTGCAGACCAGCACTCATTTTGTTAAAACTGCACACCTGACCTCAGCTGGGGACCAAACACTGCCCACAGTAGAAAAAGAGTCTCTGCAGAGTGCTGCAGCAAAGGAAAAAGTGGCCAGGACACAACAGCAGGGCACCCCCTGAAGTGTCAGGTTCTGGTGAACAGGGGACACTATAGTACAGGACACTATAGGACTTCTTCACAAGACCATTACTTTTAACAGCAGGAGATAGAGATGACATGCCTAACAGAAACAGACACAGAGAATTAGACACAATGAGGAGATAGAAGATATATGTCCCAAATGAGAGAACAGGGCCAACCACAGTATGAAACCTAAGAAAAACAGAAGTAATATGCCTGATAGAGAATTTAAAGTAATGATCATAAATGTACTCACTGGACTTGAGAAAATAATGGAGGACATCATTGACATCCTTAACAAAGAGGTAAAAAAGAACCATGGATGAAGAACCCAATAAATGAAATTAAAAATACACTAGATGGAATAGTAGGGTAGAGGATGCAGAGGAGCAGATTAGCAAACTGGAACACAAAGTAATGGAAAGTAATCAAACTGAACAGGTGAGAGAAAAAAAAAAAAACTTTACAGAATGAGAAAACTTTACAGAATGAGAATAGATTCAGTGAACTCAGCTACTCCATCAAACATAGTAACATTCGAATTATAGGGATCCTGGAAGAAGACGAAGAGAGAAAAGGGGGGAGAAATTTTATTTGAAGAAATAATAGCTGATGGGCTGCCTGGGTGGCTCAGTTGGTTGAAGCCTCTGCCTTCGGCTTGGGTCATGATCCCAGGGTCCTGGGATTGAGCTCCACATCGGGCTCTCTGCTCAGGAGGGAGCCTGCTTTCTCCTCTCTCTCTGCCTGCCTCTTTGCCTACTTGTGATCTCTGTCTGTCAAATAAATAAATAAATAAAATCTTTAAAAAAAAATAGCTGAAAATGTCCCTAATCTGAGGAAGGAAACAGAGATCCAGATTCAGGAGGCACAGAAAGCCCCCAACAAAATCAACCCAAGGAAGCACACACCAAGATACATAATAAAATAGCACAAAGTAGTGATAAAGAGAGAATCTTAAAAGCAGCAAGAGAAGACATTTACATACAAAGGAAACCCCCATAAGCCTATCAGTGGATTTTTCAGCAGAAACTTTGCAGGCCAGAAGGGAGTGGCATGATATATTTAAAGTGCTGAAAGGAAAAGACTGGTAGCCAAGGATACGGGACCCATCAAGGCAATCATTCAGAATAGGAGAGATGAAGAGTTTCCTAGACAAAAATTAAAGTAATTCATGACCACTAAACCAGCACTTCAAGAAATGTTAAAGGGGACTCTTTGAGTGGAGAGTAAAGACTGTAAGTAGGAACAAAAAAGTAGGAAGCTCCAAAGCAATTAAAGTATTCTGTAAAAATCAGTCAAGGGTTTCAGAAAAGGATATAAAATATGATATGATGTATCTGTAACATTAGGGGAGAGAAGTAAAGAATGGGTTCAAACTTAATGACCATCTACTTGATATAGATTGCTATATGCAGAAAATGTTATGTACAGACCAAATGGTAACTACAAATCAAAAACTAGAAGTAGATATGCAAAAAACAAAGAGAAAGGAACCCCAGTATATCATTAAAGAAAGCCAACATACCTTGAAAGAGAACAAGAAAAGAAAGGATCAGAGAAGAGCTACAAAAACAACCACAAAACAAGTACCAAAATGGTAACAAATACATATCAATAATTATTTTGAATGTAAATGGACTAAATGTTCCAATCGAAAGACATAGGGTGATGGAATGGATAATAAACCAAGACCCATCCATATGCTGCTTTGAGACTCGTTTCAGACCTAAAAACACCTGTTGAGTGAAAATGGGGAGTGGAGAAACATTTTTCATACAAATGTATGTCAAGAGAAAGCTGGGGTTTTAATGCTTATATTGGACAAAATAAAAGACTTTTTTTTTTTTAAGATTTTATTTCTTTTTATTAGAGAGAAAGAGGGAACAGCAGGCAGAGAGAGAGGGAGAACCAGGCTCCCTGGTCCCTGATGTGGGGCTGGATCCCAGGACTGTGAGATCATGGCCTGAGTCAAAGGCAAATGCTTAACCAACTGAGCCACTCAGACACCCCAGACAAAACAGACTTTAAAACAAAGATAGTAACAAGAGGCTAAGGACACTATAGACTCCTAAGGGAAGAAGACATAACAATTTAAATATTTATGCACCCAATATGGGTACACCCAAATGCATAAAACAACTTAGTAACAAGCAGAAAAGAACAAATCAACAGTTACACAATAATAGTAGGGGACTTAAAACACCCCACTTTGTATCAATGGACAGGTAATCTACAAGGAAAGAGTGGCTTTGAATGACACTTTGGACCAGATGGATTTAATAGATATATGCAGAACATTCCATCCTAAAACAGAATACACATTCTTTTCAAGTACACATGGAACATTCTCCAGAATAGATCAATATTAGGCCACAGAAAAGTCTCAACAAATTCAAAAAGATTAGTCATATACTATGCATCTTTTCTGACCATATGCAATGAAACTAGATAACAACCACAAAAAACAATCTGGAAAGAGCACAGCTACATGGAGGTTAAATAATATGCTACCAAACAATGAATGGGTCAACCAAGAACTCAAAGAAGAAATAAAAAATATATATCTGGAGACAAAAGAAAATGAGAATATAATGCTTCAAAATCTTTGGGATGAAGCAAAAGTGAGTCTAAGAAGGAACTTTATAGCAATACAGGCCTACCTCAAGAAGTAAGAAAAATCTCAAATAACCTAACCTTACAATAAAGGACCTAGAAAAAGAACAAACAAACCCAAAACCAGCAGAAGGAAGGAAATAATAAAGATTAAAGCAGAAATAAATGATACAGAAACTAAAAAAATGTAATAGAAAAATCAATGAAAGTAGGAGGTGGTTTTTAGAAAAGATCAACAAAATTGTTAAAGCACTAGTCAGATTCATCAGAAAAAAGTCAAAGTCATAAATGAAACAGGAGAAATAACAGCCAACATCATAGAAAAACAAAGGATTGTCAGAATATTATGAAAAATTATATGCCAACAAATTGGACAACCTAGAAGAAATGGATAAATTCTTAGAAACATGAACTAATGGAAAGTGAAACAGGAAAATAGAGAAAATTTGAATGGACTAGTTATCAGCAATGAAATTTAATCAGTAATCAAAAAATTCCCAACAAACAAAAATTAAGAATGAGCTGACTTCACAGGGGAATTCTACGAAACATTTAAAGAAGAGTTAAGACCTATTCTTCTCGAACTATTTGACAAAGCAGAAGACGAAGGAAAACTTCCAAATTCATTCAATGAGCCCAGCATTACCTTGATACCAAAACCAGATAAAGACACCACAATTAAAGATAACTACAGACCACCATCTCTGATGAACACAGATACAAAAATCCTCAAGAAAATCTTAGTAAACTAAATCTAATAATACATTTAAAAAAATCATTCACCATGATAAAGTGGGATTTATTCCTGGCTTGCAAGGGTTTTTCAGTACTTGGAAATCAATAAGTGTGAGACATCAAGAGGATAAAAATCTTATGATTTATTTTAATAGATGCAGAAAACGCATTGGACAAAGAACAATATCCATTCAGGATAAGAAACCTCAACAACGTAATTTTAGAGTGAGCATCCCGCAACATAATAAAGGCCATATATGAAAAACCCACAGCTGCCATCATACTCAGTGGTGAAAAACAGCTTTTCCCTTACTGTAAAGAACAAGACAAGGATGTCTACTCCCACTACTTTTATTCAGCCTATTTCCAGGAAGTCCAAGCCATAGCAGTCGAACAACAAAAAGGAGTAAAAGGCATCCAGATTGGTAAGGGAGAAGTAAAACTTTCACTTTTTTGCAGATAATGTATGTGGAAACTCTAAAGCCTTCACAAAAAAAAATTACCAGGACTGATAAGCAAATTTAGTAAAGTCACACAACAAACAACATACAGAAATCTGTTGCATTTCCATATACTAATAATGAAACAGTAGAAAGAAGTTAAGAAAACAATCCCTTTTACAACTGCACCAAAAATAATAAAGTACTTAGGAATAAATTTAACCAAGGAGGTGAAAGACCTCTACTGTGAAAACTTATAACATTGATGAAAGAAATTGAAGACAATACAAAGAAATGGAAAGACCTTCCATGCTTTTTGGTTGGGAGAACGAATATTGTTAAAATTGTACCCAACGCAATTTACACATTAATACAGTCCCTATCAAAATACCAGTAGCATTTTTCACAGAACTAAAACAATCCTAACATTTGTATGGAACCATTAAAGACCACAAATAGACAAAGCAATCTTGAAAAAGAAAAACAAAACCAAAAGTATCACAATTCCAGACTTACAAAGCTGTAGTAATCAAAGCAGTATTGAGAAGGGTACGTGTTGTGCTGAGCACCGTGTATTGTGTGAGACTAATGAATCACAGACCTGTACCCCTGAAACAAATAATATATGTTAATAATAAAAAATAAGTTTAAAATAGGATGGTATTGGCACAAAAACAGACACATGAATCAGTGGAACAGAATAGAAAACCCAGCAGTAAATCCACAATTACATGGTCAGATAATCTTCCACAATGGAGTCAAGACATGCAATGGGAAAAAGACAGTCTCGTCAACAGTGGGTGTTGGGAAAACTAGAAAAGAATGAAACTAGACCACTTTCTTATACCACACACAAAAATAAACTCTATATAGATTAAGGACCTAAATGTGAGACCTGAAACCATAAAATCCTAGAAGCGCACACAGGCAGTAATTTGACTTCGGCCGTACAATATTAACAACATTTTTTCTAGATAATGTCTCCTGAAACAAGGGAAATATAGCAAGAATAAACTATTGGGATTAAATCACCATAATTGGGACTATTATTAGGACTATATCACCTAAAAAAGCAAAGGAAACAATGAAAGACAACGTACCATATGGGAGAAGATCTTTTCAAATGACATTTCCAGTAAACAGTATCCAAAATATATAAAGAACTATTACAACTCAATACCACAAGACCCAAATAACCCGGTTAAAAAATGGGCAGAGGACATGCACAGACATTTTTCCAAAGAAGATATCAAGATGGCCAACAGAGACCTGAAAAGCTGTTTGTTTACATCACTCATCATTAGAAAAAGGAAAATCAAAACTGTAATGACATACCACCTCACACCTGTCAGAATGGCCAAAATCTAAAAAATAAGAAGCAAAAGGTATTGGAAAGGATGTGGAAAAAAGGAACCCTCTCCCAGTGCTGGTGGAAATGCAAACTGTACAGTCACCATGGAAAACAAAATAGAGGTTCATCAAAAAAAGTTAAAACTACCCTGTAATTAACTTATCACAGTACTGGGTATTTACCCAAAGAATACAAAAACACTAATTCAAAGGGCTACGTGCACTCCTATGTTTATAGCATCATTACTTGAAATAGCCAAATTATGGAAGCAGCCCAGCTGTGCATTTATAGATGAATGGATCAAGAAGTGGTGTATATGTGCAGTGGAATATTATTCAACCATAAAAAGTGAAATCTTGCCATTTGCAACAACATGGGTGGAGCTAGAGAGTATAATGTTAAGCGAAATAAATCAAGGAAAGATAAATACTGTATGATTTTATTCATATGTGGAATTTTGGAGACAAAACAAATGAGTGGAGGAAAAAAGACAAACCAAGAAACAGACTCTTAACTACGGAAAACAGATGATTACTAGAGGGGAGGTGACTGTGGGGATGGTGAAATGGTGAGTGGGATTGAGAGTGCACTACCTTGTTGAGCACTGAGTGATATATGCAGCTGTTGAATCCCTATATTATACACCTGAAACTAATAACACTGTTACTGCAATTACACTGGAATTACAATTTTTAAAAAATAGGCTGTTTAGTTTTTGAGGAGTCAAAAGTTATATGTGGATTTTTGAAGAGTCAGTACCCCTAATCCCTACGTTCCATGGTGAGCTGTATTGTAAGCTCTATAAACATGGAAATTCATTAACCCAAAGAAAGGCAGCTTTTTTTTTAAGGCATTTCCTATAGTACAGTCTGATTAGAATACAATTGATAATAAGTATGATTAGATACTTATATTTGGTAGATTTCACTTATGAATCTTACTTAGGCAGACAGACATTTATTCTTAAAGTTCTCAGAAAGAAAAACATGTTTTTAAAACTACTGTTAGAAAGCCAACAGAGGGGCGCCTGGGTGGCTCAGTGGGTTAAAGCCTCTGCCTTCGGCTCAGGTCATGATCCCAGGGTCCTGGGATCGAGCCCCGCATCGGGCTCTCTGCTCCACAGGGAGCCTGCTTCCTCCTCTCTCTCTGCCTGCCTCTCTGCCTAGTTGTGATTTCTCTCTGTCAAATAAATAAAATATTTAAAAAAAAAAAAAAAAGAAAGCCAACAGAACTCCTCTTAGAAAAGTAAAGTACACATTTTTATCTGGCTTTATATTTTAGTGTCTTGATATTTATCAGTTTCTGTTTTGTAGAGTTTTAAACTATATTATTTTGCTTTATACAGTAAGACCTGTTTTATTATGATTACGTATAATAATTGTCCTGACTAGAAATATTTTCATAATTAATTACAGTTGATATAATTTAAAAATTTAAACAGATCTTTGTGTTATTTTACCCAGATGCCTGGAGTTCTTACTTGTATTGCAAGATCTGTGTTTCTGTAGTTAATGATTTTTCTATAAAATCAAGCTGCCAGGGACACCTAGGTGATTCAGTGGCTTAAAGCCTCAGCCTTCCGCTCAGGTCATGATCTCAGGGTCCTGGGATCGAGTCCCGCATTGGGCTCTCTGCTCAGCAGGGAGCCTGCTTCCTCCTCTCTGCCTGCCTCTCTGTCTACTTGTGATCTCTGTCTGTCAAATAAATAAATAAAATCTTTAAAAAAAAATGAAGCTGCTAGAATGTTTCCAGGATGTTAATTTTTGGTTGAGAGAGAGATGAGGAACTAAATCTTAAGTAAGATTTCCTTTCAATACCTTGCATATCTAATTAACCTAAAAAGTACTGCCACACAGAATTATATACATTGAGGTTTTGGTTGGTTAGTATTTTTAAATAAAGTCATTGTAATTACAGGAAGATCTCTATAGGAATTTAGATTTTGTTTTTTGTGTGTATGCATACTAGTATTAGACTACGAATACTAGACTATGAGTTGAGTTTGGGGGTTTTTTGCCCTCATTTTTCAGATGAAGACCTCACAGAGATTGCCAAATTAGTGTATTAGCATCTTTCTGTTCTCTGTTTGCAAGAAGAACTTTAGAAAGTCATTATGTGGTAAATATTTAAAATTCTTAGGAAAGCAATAAGTTATTAAAGGGAGAAAGTCAGGATGAATAATATTAATTGCTAGATTCTTAGTGGATAGAACCAGCTGCTGATGGTGATGGTATTCTGTTTCGTTTTGTTTTTTTGAGAGATTATATATGCAAAAGTATATATAATTTAGTAGAATTTTCTTAGTCAAGTTTAAATGTGAATTTAAACACAAGTGTCCATGATGCTGAAACAATTCAAGGGAGCCTTAAAGATTAGACTGACCTCCTTTTTTTACAGTTGAATCTGAGTCCAGGGAAAACAAGGGACTTGCCCATTGTACCATAGTTAGGAATTAATAGAGTTAAGAATTTGAACTCTTACTTTCTTAATATTAAGGTTCCATAAAAAAATAAATGACACACTTGTTTCTCTTGTGTTTCTTTCTGTTTCTAGTGGGTAACAGTTGACTGTCTTTATATACTAAAAATATTCTCTTTTTGTAGGAGAACTATGGATTTGATAAAATTGAGGTACGAGACAATGGTGAGGGTATCAAAACCATTGATGCACCTGTAATGGCAGTGAAATACTATACTTCAAAAATAAATAGTCATGAAGATCTTGAAAATTTGACAACTTATGGTTTTCGTGGAGAAGCCTTGGGATCAATTTGTTGTGTAGCTGAGGTAAGATAATATATATTGACCTCTCCAGTGATTTCATAATCACAGAGTGATAGCATTAAGAGAAAATGGGTGGAGTTTTTGGCAAAGAGTATGGACTTCTTTTATCGTGGTAGAAGATACATAACATAAAATTTATCATTTAATCCTTTTTTTCCCATTTTTAAAATTATATTATGTTACTCACCATACAGTACATCATTAGTTTTTTTTCCTCAGTCACATTAGCCACAATTTATTTATTTATTTATTTTTATTTCTTTTCAGCATAACAGTGTTCATTGCTTTTGCACCACACTCAGTGCTCCGTGCAACACATGCCCTCACCATCATTAGTTTTTGATGTAGTGTTCCATGATTCAGTGTTCGCGTATAACACCCAGTGATCCATGTGATATGTGCCTTCCTTAATACCCATCCCTGGGCTAACCCATGCCCCCACACCGCTCCTCTCTAAAACCCTCAGTTTGTTTCTCGGAGTCTGTAGTCTCATGATTCATCTCCCCTTCCAGTTTCCCCCGCTTCATTTTTTCCTTCCTTCTCCTAATGTCCTCCATGCTATTCATTATGTTCCACTCTTTTTTTTCTTCTTTAAAGATTTGCGGCGCCTGGGTGGTTCCATGGGTTAAGCCTCTGCCTTCGGCTCAGGTCATGATCTCGGGGTCCTGGGATCGAGGCCCACATCAGGCTCTCTGCTCAGCGGGGAACCTGCTTCCCCCCCACCCGCCCTCGCCTGCCTCTCTGCCTACTTGTGATCTCTCTGTCAAATAAAAAAAAAATCTTAAAAGATTTTATTTATTTATTTGACAGAGAGAGAGAGAGAATACAAGCAAGGGGAGCCGCAGGCAGAGGGAGAGGGAGAAGCAGGCACCTCATGGAGCGGGGAGGCTGATGCGGGGCTCGAGCCCAGGACCCTGGCATCATGACCTGAGCCGAAGGCAGCTGCTTAACCAACTGAGCCTCCTGGGTGCCCCTTAACTTGACTTGTTCTAAACCCTAGCTAGTCAGAGGCGGATTGAGTTCCAGAACTTTGCTCTCCTGACCCTGGTTAGGTGCTTTCAGTATTTATAAACCCCTCAGTTCAGTGCCTGACCAACTTTTTTGCATAGTACCAATTGTATTTCACTGCCTCTGCATTGGATTTCATAACTAGTTTGTGTCAAAGCCTGTCTAGAACCTTGATCTGGTAGTGTTTGATCACACTGCTCTGTACTAGTTTCATTGTGCTGTACTATATTATTCTGTGTATTAGGCTGTATTTTATAGTGTGATAGTATCCGTGTCCTGTGTCCTGTGTCCACTGGCTGTGTATCGCTGCATTTGTGCTTCGCTGGCCATCTCTACTTGGGTGAGAATGCTCAGGTACAATCAAATGATAGAACTTTACCATTTCAGAAAAGTGGTACTTTTCTGTACCACTACTGTACTGCTACTTTTCATCCATTCTCACAGCAGTCATATAATCTCCATGCTTACTGTGGTCTTCCCTCTTTCGTTCTGCCCTTAAAGTGCTGGCATGGTATAGGTTTTCTCCATTTCTTTGTGAAAAGAGCCCCTGCTCAGTCTTCACTTTTGTCTTTTAGAGCTCTGTAAGGTGATGCCGAAGTAACGAAGACAAACTGTGGTTGGGGAAGGAGGTGGACTTTAAAGTGCGAGAGTTTGATATTCTACTACAGAGGTAGACTAGGGCCCTTGTGTGTTCGAATCCAGACGTCCAGAGGCCCGTGGGTGGCACAGTTGGTTAGCATCTGACTCCTAATTTTGGCTCAGATTGTAATCTCGCTATTGTGATATGGATCCCGGTGTTTTTTGGGTTTGGTGCTGAGCCGGGAGTCTGCTTCAGATTTTCTCTCCCTCCCCTCACCCCTGCCCCCAACTCGCATACACACGCTCTTTTCTCTCAGATAAATAAATAAAAAGAAGAATCCAGATGTGCAGACATTGCTAAAGTAGGAAAAACCTTGTCCTTAAGTGCGTTCTGCTTCTGAAAACCTCTATTCAAAATCTTGTGTACCTGTTGCTCTCTGTGCTTCCGCGTCTGTCCCAGCACGTGCTTTACTTAGAGTCACCGCGTCTCCAAACAGACTTTAGGGAAGAGCAAGTTGAGGGCACAGCTAACTGGGCATTGTCCATCTTTCTCCCTAGAGACCATATCTGGGAACCTACAGCCCTGGCATCTTGCAGAAAGTGTGTTTTTTAAGTGGGTTCAGATTTATACCAGGAACCTCTGAAACTCCCAGTTCTAGCATACTGTTGTTTGAACTCCTGGTAGCTATTTTAGAAATCATGTAATTTTTTTTTTTTTAAGATTTTATTTCCCAGAGAGGGAAAGAGAGGGAGAAAGTATAAGCAGGCAGAGTGGCAGGCAGAAGCAGGTTTCTTGCTGAGCAGAGAGGCTGACATGGGGCTTGATCCCAGGACTCTGGGATCATGACTTGAGCTAAAGGCCCGAAGGCTTAACCAACTGAGCCACCCAGGTGTCCCAGAAATCATGATTTTTTTTTGAGAACATAATTGATTTTTTTTTTTTTTTTAGCTACTGTCCAAACTTGTTAGTTTTTTTTTTTTTTTTTTTAAGATTTTTTTACCTAACAGAGAGAGAGCACAAGTAGGCAGAGCAGCAGGCAGAGGGAGAGGGAGAAGGAGGCTCCCTGCCGAGCAGGGAGCCTGATGTGGGACTCGATTCCAGGACCATGGGATCATGACCTGAGCTAGAGGCAGATGCTTAACCGTCTGAGCCACCCAGGCACTTCTGAACTTGGTAGTCTTTAAGGTATATTTTGGCAAAGTATTGTTAAATAACGTAAAATTTAGCATTTCTGGGTTTTTAGAAATTAATTTTTAAATTTTAGAGTAGTTGACCCACTAGTTTCAGTTACACAACGTAGTGATTTGACAAGTTTATACATTATGCTGTCTTCGCTACAACGGTAGCTAACGTGTCTTGATATATCACTATTACAGTGTTGACTACATTCCTTTATACTGTGCCTCTTAGGTCCCATGATTTATTCAGTCCATATAATTGGAAACCAGTATCTCCTTTTATTCAGAGGTGGAATCTAAGGTGGGGGAAACCCACAAATGAATAAACAAACAAAAAGTCATTTCTGTATTTTCTATAAGATGTGTGTAACCTTTCAGAACTGAAATTGGTTATTATCAGCTTTGTCTACTAGGTGGCAGCACTATACTTAGTCTTTTTAAAATACGTGGTAATGAGCCATATGATTTATCCAAATCTTTACTGTAGTTCTGATTTTAAATGGCAGTTTTGCAGGTCTCTGTCCAGTGGTACTCTGTTTTGTTTCTTTTTTTGACTACGTAAGCCCAGTTGATACCCAAGTTTATCATTTTGTCTTTTATTTTATTTTTCAAGCATTTGAATGCCTTGAGTATAAATACTTAAAATAATTTATCAGAATTACAGGAAGAATAAAGGAATTGTCAGACTACCAGAATAATATAAGAGTGTAAACTTCTTAAAAATTATATTCAGTTTACACATTGTAAAGTCAAATGTTTTATCTTACAAAATATTAACAGCATTTTATGTAATCTCTTTTCTTGTAAATCTTTGGGAAAACCACACATAGATACATGTGTGTACGTTTTATGTATGTGGACTCAAGGTCATGATATATACCATGATCAGCACCCCTGAAGGTGTTCTCATGCTCCCTCCCACTAGGTAACAGCTATTCTGACCTCTGTCAATATAGATTAGTTCTACCTGTTCTTGAACTTGATGTTAAATGAAATCTTACAATATGTATTTTTTTGTCACAGATTTCATAATGATGATTTGGGTTTGATTGTTTCTGAAAGCTAAAGCGTCATCAAAAATCTAGATTCAGAAGGGATCCTGGTAGGACCCTGGTTCACTGCCAGATCCCCCTAATCAGGATGGAGTACTCATTCCCCTAGCTTCCTTGTTTTGGCACTGGAATGCTCAAAACTAAGTCTCTCTCTGGAGATTGCCCTTACCTCAGCTGAACAGGGCAACCTGCATCCAGTGACCGACTAATGAGGGATTATAACTGTTCTATTCCAATTCAGAACAACTCTGCCATGCTATCTCTGGGCCAAAGTGACCCTCTAGGGTCAGCCAAGTCCTTGTTTGTGACTGCAGAGCCCCGCATCTCTTTCTGCCCTGCCATCACAAGTGATCATCTTGGGAGCACCCACAGTGAGCTTCCTGCTCACTAGTGTCCCTCTCAATCTGTATTACGGGTAAGCCACCCTAAAATGCAGATCTTCTATGGTTCTGTCTCATATTACTGATGAAGCCAAACGCCAGGTTTTCTTACTCCAACTTTGAAACATAGTCTAATAATCAGTCAGCTACTATTTGTCTGTTGTATGCAGGGTGCTGTGCTAAGCAGTTTACTTTAGAAGAACTGTGCCCAGGGCAGTAAATGGAATATGAAAATTGTGACCTATTTAAGGACATATAATGTGTCCATGGCAAAGCCAAGAATTCAGTTCCAATATCATGTCTCCTAGTACTGAGTTTTCCACAGTAGGTCATGCTGCCTTCCTACTAGTATGATTGGAGAGATATTTATTAGTTTAAAAATACCTCATACTAAAATAGTGAATATACTCAGGCCTGCAGCCATAAGCTCAGTAGATGATATCAAGGAGTAGTCAAGTTGGAACTTAAGTGGGAGGATTCTGAATGGTATTTCAGAAATACAGAAACTGATATATGCTTGTTAAGGTCAATTAGATTTTAAAAATTTTATTGAGGAATTATTATTATGAGTGCTTTTTGGGGAGGAAAGTTCACTTTTTAAATTTAATGAATATTCTTCACTCAGAACTGAAATTTCACATATAGACATCGCATATTTGTTTTAAAGGCTCTAATTTATTTTGAAAATCTTTGGGCAGAGAGTACTTTTTTTTAAGTGGTTACCTTGTGCTGGGTAGTATTCTGATCCATGAAGTTCATTGTGTGTATTTTTTTGATGGGATAACATGATATGTGTTTCTTTTTTAAAAAATTTCAATTAACCGCCAACATCAGTTTCAGATGTAGTGTTCAGTGATTCTTCAGTGGCATGTAACACCCAGTGCTCATCATATCATGTGCCCTCCTTAATGCCCCTCCCCCAGTTACCCCATCTCCTGACCGACCTCCCTTTCCACAATCCTCAGTCTGTTTACAAGAATCAAGAGTCTCTCATGGTTTGTCTCCCTCTCTGATTTCTACCATTCAGTTTTCTCTCCCTTCCCTTATGATCGTCTTGTAGGTTCATTTTTGTTTTACATTTCATTAAACCTCATGGCTTAAAGGGGGGCAAAATCGGAAGCTGTATTCTGTTTTGAATATGAAAGTTGGGACTTCCTTAATTGTGGGCCCCATAGTTGTAAAAGATAGGAGGAAGCCCCAGAATCATTTTGATGATTTCCTCCCTCCTGTCCATACTGTAGGATACATCCTGTGTTCTTTAAAGCCATGGTGATAGAGCTTTAATTAGAATAGACACAGGAGTTTTTGAAGCGGTGGGGTATCCTGGTTTCTAAGGAATTTTTGAAGCAGCGGGGTATCCTTTCTAAGTGCAGCCTCCTCACAGGTAATGGAACTCTGTTGAAAGGAGAGAAGTCAGAGCCAAGATTTCCCAGAGTGAATTATCCGGGAGAAGTTCTGACGTCAGAGCTCTTACATTAGTGTACAACTCTGCACAGCCGGGCATATTCACACCCAGAAAGGAAAAGACATTTCAGTGATCCAGGCAAAGCTGATATTTCTCCTGAATCATGAAGACCATTTGCCTTAGTTTTCAGACTCCTGTTTCTGTGTCAAAAGTATTCATCCAAAAGTCAGCAGAAAAAAATAACAAAATTTTAACAAAATTATCTTAAATGAATTTTTGCCAAGAGAGGTTTTTTGTTTGTTTGTTTTGTTTTTGCATGAATTAAGAGGACATATCCTAAATTTTAAATTTTAGTTTTATCTAAAATATTGAGAAACATTATGCTTATTTAAAGTTTAAATGCTTTTATGTAATTTAACTTTTTATTAGTATTATAGTTCCCTTGAAACTCAATAATTGGACCAAAAAGTCAGTTTTTAATAACTGATAGCTAATATAACCCATAAGGTTCTCTGAGAACTTTAAAATAAACTTTTTAAAAATTCTTAAATTTATTTAGTTCTTCTCTTGACACCACTAGATTCATTCTGCCACAGTTCATTAATGTCTCTAGTAAGAAGCACAAGTAATAATTTGTAATGTTAGAGATTGATCCGATGGTAGAGTTACTGCGGGTTCAAATTTGTTAGCTTCTGCAGAGCAAACACATTCTAAGCTTGTGCCTAGTCCAGAAAAAGGTTTCCTGCCCAGGACACAGGGTCATATGATGAAATGAACTCTTGAAATACAATTCCTTCCTCTCAGGAACACATTGTATTTCATGAATTTATGCTTATGTGTTATCCTTCACTGTCTTTCGCAGTGAATTGCAAAGCATTTCCTATTGAAATAAATTTTCATAGTACCCAACACATTCTAATTTTAAAAGAATTTAACATTGGAAAATAATAGTGTATTCTGTTTTTTTTTTTTTCTTTTACTTGAATGCAACTATTAGAATGGGACCAGTAAGGTCCTGTTTTGATTTTTAACATTCAGTTTATTCATCTAGGCTGGAGTATATTTCTCTTAACTAATATGTTTAAAGGATGAACAAGTTAGTAACTATGAAATGCTTTGAAAGTAGTCGAAACAAATATCCCTGTAACCTTGTAAAGTAGCATCATCTTCATCTTATCATTGCCTTCCCCTTAAAGATGGTAGAGTAATCATTTATTCAAGGCCATCTAACCAAGCCACTGGCATAGTTAGTACTAGAACTCAGAGTTCAGGGCTACTTTTGCCCAGTGACTCCAACTTTAGGCTAAGTGGCTAGCTCTTTAGAGAATAGAAGTAGAATTTAGTTGACCTTAGCATTTTTGAGAAGTGGTTGATTAAATTTAGAATTATTTTTAAAGGGACAATTACAGAGTAATTAAATTAGAGACAGGAAAGAAATTTTTTGTACTCTTTGTTTTAAACTTTGTTAGAAAAAATTATTACTGGATAGAATAGAGTTGGGATGGAGCAGGGAAGATTAAGGTCAGTTATCAGGAAAACTTTAAAAATTATACAACTTTTGGACCATGGAATATATTTTTGGAAGAAGTAGAAAAATCACTTAAGATTATATAGAAGCTCACAACTTTGTGTTAGGTGCAGCTTCTTTGAGGAACAGTTATTATGGAAATAGCAGCTTGAGGCAATGCCCCTGGTAAGGATATGATGGATATTACCCCTGGAGAGAATATAATAGATTCTACTAGTATTATGAGCTAGAGAAGCCATTTTTGGGGTGACTGCTATTTCCTGCATGGTACCCACATGTTCTGTAGCCATATGGCCTACTGTAAGTTAGTGCATGGTTAGAACAGAGAGGCAGAACCATCAAATCCAGTGGAGATCCAACTGGATCTAGATGAGTTCCAGCAGCAGTGGAGCTTCTTCCTAGTTTACATAGTCGGCTCTGCGGAGTCCAAGAATGGCCACAAAAGATTGCTCCAGCTTTGCATTATCATTGCTCACAAAATCTGTGAAGAGGCCACCCATTTCTGAATCCACTGTGCTTTCCTAGGACATCCCCACTCTCCACCTATGGTATTTTCTGATACTGGAATGGTTTACTATTGTTAAACTCTCCCACTCATCTCAAAAAATAGGTAAACAAAAAGCTGAGGATGAGTTAGCTCAGAAGAATGCAGACTTTTTTTTTTTTAATAGATTTATTTATTTGAGAGAGAGATATGAAGAAAGAGCACAAGCAGGGTTGGGTGGGGAGCTGAGGGAGAGGGACAGTCAGACTCCTGGCTGATGAGGAAGCCTGTCGCTGGTCTAGAAATCAGCTGAAGACAGAGGCTTAATCAGCTGAGCCACCCAGGCACCCTGAATGCAGATACTCTTAAATTTTTATTTCTGTCCCTAACATCTTAGGAAATATATTCATGGTCAGTAAAATCCTTTCTTATACATACATGCCTTAATGCTAAAGTATTTTTCAATTAATAGAAAATTTACCTTTAAATAGTTCTAAGTTTGTTTTTAAGAAAAAATTGTACATAAATATATGTGTATGATTTATATTTTTTTATTCTTTGAACCATTAGCTTAAAAGAAGTGTAGTTTTATACAGAATATAAAAGGGGAGGGAATTGTCATTTTACAAAAGGATTTTTCACATTACCAAGAAATTTATGGGAATTGTCTTTTAAAAAGTAAGTTTCCCTGGGGCGCCTGGGTGGCTCAGTGGGTTAAAGCCTCTGCCTTCGGCTCAGGTCATGATCTCAGGGTCCTGGGATCGAGCCCCGAATCGGGCTCTCTGCTCTGCGGGGAGCCTGCTTCCTCCTCTCTCTCTGCCTGCCTCTCTGCCTACTTGTGATCTCTCTCTCTGTCAAATAAATAAATAAAACCTTTAAAAAAAAAAAAAAAGTAAGTTTCCCTAATGCAATCAAAATGTTGGTTTTACAGATGTAAGTTATATAACATAAATAGCCATTCAGATATACTGATTTGTGTATGAGTATTTTAATTAAAGTTAAATACTCAAAGATCAGTGATTTGCCCCCCCAAAAAATGTTAGCCTATTATTAATATAACTCTAAGGGAATATTATAATAGAAGTGGTCATAAGAGATTAGCAAGTATAAAACTTTTTCAATTTAAAGTAAATTTATAAGTATTTTATTTTATTTTATTTAAAGATTTTGTTTTTATTTATTTGACAGACAGAGATCACAAGTAGGCAGAGAGGTAGGCAGAGAGAGAGAGGAGGAAGCAGGCTTCCCGCTGAGTGGAGAGCCCGATGCGGGGTTCGATCCCAAGACCCTGGGATCATGACCTGAGCTGAAGGCAGAGGCTTTAACCCACTCAGCCACCCAGGCGCCCAATAAATTTATAAGTATTTTAAATCTGATTTGATAATGAGTCCACTGCAGTATCTAAAATAATAATTTTATTAGTGTTTTATTTTATATTCCAGGTTTTAATTACTACAAGGACAGCTTCTGATAATTTTAGCACCCAGTATGTTTTAGATGGCAGTGGCCACATAATTTCTCAAAAACCTTCACATCTTGGTCAAGGTAAGAGAGTAGCTTTGTATCTTTGCCTGCCTTGTCTTTTTTTAAAACACTGTTACCCCTTAAATTCAAATGTGCTGCTTCAGGTTTGGTCTTGATAAAGGCTACTTTACTTCCAAGTGAATATTCAACCCTTTCTTTAGTCGCCATTTCTTAAATACTTAGAATTGTTCTCAAAAGGAACTGTGTAAAAGCCTTAGGACAAAATATGGATTAGTCACCCTTCTGTAAAACTGTAAGAACAGTTTTACTATTGTCGCATCACTAGTGTTTTCCTTATATGTGAAGAACGATAGTTTATTGAAATGCCTAGAACATTATTGATTTGGTAATCATGGTAATAAACCATACCATCAAGATGCTATGATTAAATAAATAATAAAAATATATTTATTTATGGAAAACTTCGTATGTATGTGCAAGTAAATAGAATAGTGTACCCATCGCTCAGTTTCAACAATTGTCCACCCATTGCTAATGTTGTTTCATCTAATACCTACTTCCTTTTCTGTTTATTGGGAGAAAATAAATATATTAGTTATTGTTGCTATTTGTAATATATTCTTTAGTGTTTCATACACTTACGTAATTTTATTACATTTTAATCGACATCTTATGTCTTTAAGTTCTTCTACCATTTACTTATAAGGAAAAAGAAGAATCTCTTCAGGCTTAAGTTTCTTGTATCTCCCTTAATTCTTTTCATATTGCTAACTTCTGGTAATGGAATGTTTAAAGTTGAGAAAATGTTTAAGATATGACCTCTTTAGAATCATGTTCAAAAGAATTATTTGATCTGAAAGGGACTTCTGTTTTTTAATTGCTGTTTGCCCTTCCAATTTTGTATCATAAATTTATTTTTTAATTTTGTGTCCCTTGTATCTAATAAAGTTCTATATTTTTTCCGTAGTTTTTTCTTTCAATTTTAATATTAAATTATTGGATTTATTTTTTAATGATTACGATCTTTATTCATTGAAAAATATTTTCTTGTGGGGTGCCTGGGTGGTTAAGTTGGTTAAGCATCTGTCTTCAGCTCAGGTCATGATCTTGGGGTCCTATGATGGAGCCTGCATTGGGATCCTTGCTCAGCAGGGAGCCTGCTTCTCCCTCTCCCTCTGCCCCTTCCCCCCACTCATGCTTTCTCTCTCTCTCAAATAAATAAATAAAATCTTAGATATATATATTTTTTCTTATATCTTAATACCGATGCCAAATTCACTTTTTCTATTATTTTATAAATCTTCAAATTAGTTACTGATTATTCTTGCTTATTAAGAGTAATATTTTTATATCCACATAAAGGAAAGAATTAGTAGGAACTCAAAAAAATACTTTTTTCTCATTTATTCAGTTAATTAAAATTAGCTCAAGTCTGGTACTGTTTAATTTGATGTATAATAATATTGTACATATTTTAATTAAAAATAATAGTGATTCTTTTTATGTACTGAAGGTTAGGAAACCATTAGGATATTTTTGTGTGGCTATTCAGTAGAGTACTTTGAAGTAATCTAGTCACATTTTAAAACTTAAATGTATTTATTTTTATCTTAGTAGTAGCCAGTCTAATCTGGATGGCCTGTTGCTCTGTATCACTCATTCTTCTCATACTTTCCTATGTTCATGTCCATGGGAAGTATGAAATAACAGTACTTAAATATGGAGTCCCTCTGATCTTTGCCCATTTGCTGATTGATTTTTCTTTTTTTGCTGACCTAATCTTCTACTTTCACTGAGTCTAAGTATGCATATTAAAGAATTTCTGTGGTCAATAAATGAGCCTTATTTTCTTTGGCATATTCCTCTTAAGAAACTATACTTGAAACTAGTAATTGCCTTTCATTATTCATTTTTATCTCTTAATTATACTTGGCCGGCTAGGAAAGCAATAAAGAATCAAGCTCTTAGTTTCAGATTGCTGTAGATGGACATTTTATAGAAATCTGCAAATACTTTTAAAAGCCTTTTACATTTATATTGCCCTGTGCTGATAGTTTTTGAGTTTTGAGTGAATCACAGACTCACATTTCACCACCAGCTGTCATTCAACTTCCATTTAAATATTTTCTGTGTAAGATAAAACTACAGTACAACCATCTTAATTATTACCTGTGCATTTAGGGTTCTTGTAGATTACTTTCTGCAGTGGTGTGAACATCCTTGCTTAGCAGTTACTCCTCATGTCATCTGATAGATCAGATAATGACACCTGTAGACAACCTAACTGTAGATGCAGGGACAGCTTACAGCAAAATCTTTTTTAGGCATTGGAAAATTTGTTACCCTTTAAAAAAAAACACATTTAAAATGTTTAAAAACAATTGACTGGAGATTCCCGTTCTGGGTGTTTTGGGTGTCAGTATTTGTTCTATGGATTAATTTACCATTTAAAATGATATGTGTGCTTAATTGTATGTCATTTTAAATTACCCTTCTGGTCACTTCTATTTTAAGACATTTTAAAAATAAACAAATGTAAAAATAAGTCCCCAGTTTTTAAATCATTTTTACCAATAACTTATTAAATTACTTGTTTTAATCCTATCTTTTTTCTATCATCACTTCTGTTTTCTTTACCCTAATCAGTATAAGCTTTCTAAATTGATTTACCCTCCTGGACAAGTTCTTTTAAACCTCCTAGTACTTCTGCCTTAGGAATTTCTCAGATATCAAAAGTAGTATATTTAAAGTAATCAGGGTAGTTCCTTTCCTTACCCTGTTATTAGAGTAGAGCATCGTGTTCTTTGTAAATCCCTGCTAGGTATGATTGTGCATGTATTGAAAGATTTTTTCATCTGGAGACTAAAACTTTGTCCTTCACCAGTTTAAGAAAGGTTTCATATATTCAAGCAACTATACATCTTTGCATTAGGAATATAAATAGCTGCCTTTATAAATGGCATAACATAGGGTCATGTAAAAATATAACAGGGAGCCATACTATAGGACTGCAATTTAATTCTGGTGTTTGTAGAATGTGCTAAAGTTAGAGAGGTGAGCAGTTCTCTTGTAAAATATGATAGTATACTAGGACCTCCTCCCTATTGGCCAGTATTACTTGGTACTTTTCTTAAGGGTACATTTCATTTAGAATCAGCAAAGTGTTCCATCATTAAGTTTTACTCAAACATACAATCTTGGCTTATTGATAATTCTTAGTTTGCTCTAAGAGAGCATTTTTATCTACTGAAGCAATAATTTATCACATACATATTAATTACAGTGTGATCTTTCATGTATAACAAATTTAAAAAACAACATATCTTTTAAAAAATACATTTATATTTGACTTTATTGATTCTTATCTGCCTTTCTTCTCACCATCTGTCCACAGCTACAATATATACCATTGCATCTGTTACAGCTAGTGGAGAACACAGATGAGTTAAAGGAACTCACAAAGTAGAAGGGAACAGAGATGACTAGAAAAGTAGTGACAGTAAATAGAAGCCCCCAGTTGCCTAGGGGAAGGTTATGGAGTTTTTCAGAGAAGTTATCATTTGAGTTTGAAGATGGTAGGTGAGAAGGGGTGGGAGTTTAACCTTGCAGCAAGAGAGGAATGAGGAAGGAAAAGAGCACATACCTTTAAAAACTTGTATTTTTTTTTTTAATCCACTGAAGAACTATGCCATGAAATAGACAAATACCATATGATTTCGGTCATATGTAAAATTTAAGAAACAAAACAGATGAACATAGAGGGAAAAAAGAGAGAGGCAAACCATAAAACAGATTCTTAACTATACAAAATAAACTGAGGGTTGTTGAAGAGGAAGTGGGTATGTGGTTGGGTTAAATATGTGATGTCTATTGAAGAGGAAATGTGGGGACGCCTGGGTGGCTCAGTTAGTTAAGCCACTGCCTTCAGCTCAGGTCATGATCTTGTAGTTCTGGGATCGAGTCCCACATAAGGCTCCCAGCTCCTTGGGGAGTCTGCTTCTCCCTTCTCATGCTCTCTCTCCCTCTCTCAAATAAATAAATAATCTTTAAAGAGGGAATGTGTTGTGATGAGCACTGGGTTTCCTATGTAAGTGATGAATCACTAAATCTTACAAACGAAACTAATATTACACTGTATGTTAACTAACTGGAATTTAAATGAAAACTTGTGGGAGTGGGGAAGAAGTTAAATGAACTCATTTCAAGAAGAAATTAAGAATAGAGCTTCCCTATGACCCTGCAATTGCACTGCTGGGTATTTACCCCAAAGATACAGATGTAGTGAAAAGAAGGGCCATCTGTACCCCAATGTTTATTGCAGCAATGGCTATGGTCGCCAAACTGTGGAAAGAACCAAGATGCCCTTCAACGGATGAATGGATAAGGAAGATGTGGTACATATACACAATGGAGTATTATGCCTCCATCAGAAAGGATGAATACCCAACTTTTGTAGCAACATGGACGGGACTGGAAGAGATTATGCTGAGCGAAATAAGTCAAGCAGAGAGAGTCAAGTATCATATGGTTTCACTTATTTGTGGAGCATAACAAATAACATGGAGGACATGGGGAGATGGAGAGGAGAGGGAGTTGAGGGAAACTGGAAGGGGAGATGAACCATGAGAGACTATGGACTCTGAAAAACAACCAGAGGGTTTTGAAGGGGCGGGGGCGTGGGAGGTTGAGGAACCAGGTGGTGGGTAATAGGGAGGGCACGTACTGCATGGAGCACTGGGTGTGATGCCAAAACAATGAACACTGTTATGCTGTAAAGAAACAAATAAAAAAAAATTAAATTAAAAAAAAAAAAAAGAGAGAAAGATACCCCTTCCTAGGCAAGAAGAGGCTAGTGGCTACTTGCATCCATGGGAGCATTAACTGAATCTGGAGGCATAGGTGCTCTCTGTTGTGGATAAGTGATCTTTTATGGACCTCAAAGAAACCAGCTGGATTTTACCAGCCACGTATGAACCGACATGACAGATTGGAGGATGGGATCCTCAAATACTGCTGGTTCACCCTGGATGCCAAATCTCATCAGGACTTTCACTGAGTAGGCAGTGATAAAATGGGAACTGAGATAGACAAAGATCTTAAAGTCTTGCAGTGCTTAGATCCCAGAGCCTTGCTGAAGGAGAAGACCTAATTCCATCCTTAACGACATTTGAAACTAGAAGTGAACTGGAGCTAAATAAAGGGACAGCTCAGCTCCAACCCAGATACATTCCTAATTATATTGAAGGGATCCTCTCGTCACTCTAGCTGCTTGATAGAGGAAATGAAGTGCCTTCTCTGGGGGAAAATATTATCTACTTCAGTATTTAATTTTGTATGCAATATCTGGCAAAAACAAAATACTGAGAAACATAAAATGGGATCTATAATCAAGAGAAAAAATAGTTAATATAAGCAAACACAAACATGACCTAGATGTATGAATTAGTAGATAAGAACTTAAAACAACTGTGTTAAGGAATTTAGAGGAAAAGATGGACAAAGTTAGTAAAAAGGTAGAGAATTTCAGCAGAGAAATGGAACTCTAAAAAAAACCAAGTGAAATTTCTAGAATTGAAAGTAAAAGTTTATACCTTTTCTATAGCCAACAGTGAGCTACTGAAACTTTTTAGGTAGAGGGTGAACATTATGTTACTTATAAAAGTTACCAGTAGAACATTATAATACCATAAATTATATCTTTTTTTTTAAAGATTTTATTTATTTATTTGACAGAGAGAGATCACAAGTAGATAGAGAGGCAGGCAGAGAGAGAGAGGGAAGCAGGCTCCCTGCTGAGCAGAGAGCCCGATGCGGCACTCGATCCCAGGACCCTGAGATCATGACCTGAGCCGAAGGCAGCGGCTTAACCCACTGAGCCACCCAGGCGCCCCCTAAATTATATCTTATTATAAGACATGTCATCTTGAACTAAGTTTGAAGGAAGGAAAGGGACTTTACATAGATTTAAGAGAGATTTTTAGGATAGAATAGATAGGCCTAGAAGACTTATGTAGTAAGAGGTAGAGAGAAGAATCAGTTAAAGCTAGAGTATATGTCTTGGAAACTGTCGGATGTCCGTGTTACATGAGAAAGAGAATAGGTATAAGTATCAGACTCAAGGAGGAAAATAATGAGTTCAGGTCTGGGTGTGGTTGGTTCGAGGTGGCTTTGGGACATCTACGTGATGATGTTGAATAAGCTTTTAATATGTAACTTGAATACTGTAGGTCTCAGATAATATATCTTAGTCAATTCTAAGATGCATGTTTTGTCAAATTTTGACATCTCTGAAAACAAGCTGTGGCTTATAATTGATGGCCTCCCCAGATTTGGACAGGAAGTTTTGTGTATTAATTGGTAATTCATGTGTTGATTGCAGGAATAAACAACAGTTTCAGAAATGTTTTCTTGCAAAAACAACAAATGCTTTGTGAGACCTAAAAAAGAGAGAATAGACACAAGTGCTAAAAAGGGTTAAATACTGGTGTATATGGATTTGAAGATCTGTGAAGTTCTTTTCACATCTAAACGTGCTTTTCTCTTATCTGCCAACAGGTACAACTGTAACTGCTTTAAGATTGTTTAAGAATCTCCCTGTAAGAAAGCAGTTCTACTCAACTGCTAAAAAATGTAAAGATGAAATAAAAAAGGTCCAGGATCTCCTCATAAGCTATGGTTTACTTAAGCCTGACTTAAGGATTGTTTTTATACATAACAAGGTAAGCGTTATTATGCTTTTTTAAAAGATTTTATTTATTTATTTGTCAGCGAGAGAAAGAGAGACTAAGCAGGCAAGGGGAGTGGCAGGCAGAGGGAGAAGCACGCTTAACTGACTGAGCCACTCAGGTGTCCCCATTATGCTTCTGTGAGATTTTTTGGTATGTGATATTATAAAGGGACAGTGTATTTTATCTAAATCAGATGTGTAAAGTCTTCTTGCAAAAATTTTGTCCACATTTCTTTAGTTTTATCTTTATAAAGAGCGTCTTTACTTTCTTATCTGATATCCAAATGAAATCTGATTTAACTTTTCATTTCGTAATTACTGAAATCAGTGATTCTGCCAGCAGACATCCAAGAAGTGTTTTTTCTTTTAAAGATTTTATTTATTTACTCGAGAGACAGAGAGAGAGAGAGCGTGAGAGCAGGGAGGGTCAGAGGGAGAAGCAGACTCACCGCTGAGCAGGGAGCCCTATGTGGGACTCGATCCTGGGACTCCAGGACCATGACCTGAGCCGAAGGCAGTTGTCCAACCAACGGAGCCACCAGGCACCCCCAAGAAATGTTTGAATGCTTCCTAAATATAAAGATGAGTAAGACATGTTTTCCTTTAAGGAGTTCACAATTTAGTGCTATTTTTCACCTTCTGTTACAGTTTTTTCTTTGGAGATTTTTTTGTTTTTTTGTTTGTATTTTTAAGGAAGCTGTACCTCATTTCTTTCCATTTTTCAAGGCAAGGCTGACTAAGAAACTGTTGTTGCTTGATGAGTCTTGGTGGGAAGAAAAGTTTATGTATTTTGCGATTATTTTGTTTTTCATAAAGTTCCACATGTGCACTTGAAATAGTAAATGGAAGGAGAGCAGGACCACACAGCAGAATTGTGGAAACTTCATGGGGAGTTGAGAGTTAACATTTATTGAGGGCCTGTGCAATGCTACATCATATCCTAAGTCCATTAAACTCCTATAATCTGTAGCAACAACTAAGTGAGGTAGTCATATTAACTTACGTTGTCCTCTAAACTGAACTCAGAGAGGTTAAAACGTTATATTGCACAGCTCGTAAATTGTTGAGATGGGATTTGAAACTTAACATGCCTAAGGAGTGCAGGCTCTTTACACCCTACTGTCTTGTTTTCCCATTTTAACACTATATTACATTTATGGAATTCTGTTCCAGGTTTCAGAACACTCATAATAACTTTGTAGCTTAGACAGCATTATCTCTTATTTGTACGAGGAACCTGACACTCAGTAATCAAAGAAACTGTTCTATACTTTAATAGCAATTAATAGTACTGAGGTCAGAACCTTTTTCATCCAGTTTTCTTTCTATTCTGTGTTTACTTGTTATTGAGATGATTCTGTATTAAACCAACCTGTGATAGAATATTTATGATCAAAACCTCTGATCATCCTAAAAAAACAAAAAAGAAAGAAGAACATTAAGATTAGTCAGCCACCTGTTCCTGGTGCCGTAGAGCTCAACCACATGATACCCTGAGATCTCTTCCAGCTCTGCTGTGCTGTGATTCCTCAGGATGTTGATAGATGGAGGCTCATCCTGCTAGTATAAATAACCCCGTGACCTCTTGATCCAAAGGACAGTTAGCAATTAAAAGTTAAATGTACCCAAGTTAAAAAAAGATCAAGGACAGAAGAATCAGGAAGGGAAAATATATGGAAAAGGATAAAATATGATGATAGGAACTACATATTTTTAAAAGAAAAGCAATTGTAAAGAGGAAAGTTTTGAGTATGAGAAAATAATACTAGATTAAACCAAGATTTCTGCTTCATGTAATGGAAGTGAGTACTTAAAAGTCAAGTGCATATTTTCTAAGTTTTGAATAAGTTTATATAAATTTTCCCAGCCACTCTAAGATCATCGGTGCATGCATTATCTTTTCAGAATGGAAAGTAGTATTTTATGAAATGCTGCATTATTATTTTTGGAGGACAGCACATCTGAGCTGATAATAAACAAACACGAGTCCCTTGATATCCCTCAGTAATTTCAGATGCAATTCAAATCCGGAAGAGTCTGCTGAAATATTAGACAGCAAAAGTAATGTAAGATTACAAAAAGTCTTAATGTAGAATTAAATGTTAGCTATTACTACACAAGGAAATCAAGGACTGAATTAGAATAAGCTACCTCTCTTCAAGCTTTTTTCTCTTAGTACTAATTATTGTTCCACTTTTGTTTCTTAATAGTACTCTTCTACCTCAGATGTTGAAATATGTTGTTAACCTCCCAGAATAGCAGTGGCACATGTCATAAACCTCTTTGAACATTGAGTCCTGCTCTGCTCTTAGCCTTTTTCTTTTAAACATGTTTATCATTCTTTATGTGCTTTTCTGAAAAATTTTTGCTTTTGCCTGATATTTACACACGACGATATTGACATCTTTTTTGGAAGTCTTTTGCTTCTTTAGAAGCAAACAGTCATATTGCGCATAATATGAGAAGTACTATTGCTATTTTGACATCTTGGATTAGATAGTGTTCCTTCTTTTTATGAAGGTTTAACCTGCCAAGACATTCTTTGAATACTGATAATGTTGATGTTCTTGCCAGTATGGTTATGTTAGAAAGAGGTATTTTTCTTCTTTCATCACCATGTTCCTTGAAAGCATATTGAATAATGAGACAGCTAAAGGGAAATAATTTACAAGTGGATTCAGTGACTTTATTTAAAGTAGATATTATTTGGAGAAATTGCTAGAGCCATTCCTTAAAAAGCACTATAGTATTCAGCTTTTGTTGTAATAACTGAATTCCTCTAGGTCCTGCTGTGTATATTTTCATTTATAAAGTAGCTGCTTCCTAGAATTAAAAGTTTTTCTCAGTGTGATAATGTCTGAAACTAGTATTTTAGCTCTTTCATATGTACATGAATAATTTTGTAGACAGCTAATTGAGAACATTATGTAAACGGTGATTTCAAATAAGGGGTACTTTCATACTTCATGCTTGTCGATTTTTGTGAATATTTTCTTCTGCCTAAAATACTATTCGTGGTTTTAAAAATTGTTTTGAATTGAATTTTGTCTTGATAATTAGAAGCCCACTGTATTACAAAAGCTGAATTGGCTTATCACTGATGCAGGGTTTTTACTGTAATTTAAGAAGTGACTTCCCACCTACCTAACCCACCTCCATGTCACATGAGTGTTAAGGCTTATTGGGGTCATTTTTATTTTTGAGGTCTGGAAGAATGATGACACAGCTTGAATATCTCTGGCATCAGTCACTCTGGGAAGGAGCAGGACCTTAGAGAACAGAAACCCAACAAAGTGGCCTTGGAAATTCAGTAGTGAGTGTAGTGGCTATCTCTTGACATACAGTTCTCTGGGTCTCTAGGAGAGAGAGAGAGACTCTTGTGGTGGCTGAAGACTGGGGAGGATGCAGGTGTCAAGAATCATAAAAAAAAAAGGGACATGTTTATTAGATTATAAACTGAAGATAAAAAAGTTGTAGCCTGTAATTCTCTGTTCATTTTATTCTTTTTTGCATCTTTTAGCCTTTCCCTCAAATATTGTTAAATGTCTTAGTTTTGTTTCAGCTGTGCCGTATGAGGAATCAAGAAAAAGACCACAGTTGGACCAATGTTAAAGGGTTATCCCCCTCCCACATCCCAAGCAAGGTTATGGAAGCAGTATATAGTCAACAGGAAATTCCAGTTCAGGAGTATGGTTCAAATGTCCTTTTCTTATGAAGAAATTATTCTTTCAGTTCCAACCTTGAAAGTTTGCGTGGATTTTGTTTTGTTTTAATGAACAAAGGTAGAGGCCCATTCAAATATGGTAGGTTAGCATGAAGCTGATTATCAATCTTGATTGGCTGGTTGGTTGGGATTTTTGTTTTTGTTTTGTTTTGTGTTTGCTACTTGCAAATTAATGTTAATTAAATTTTTTAAATGGTTTTCATGTTTTCTTCTTCCTTATATTCATTTCTTTTACCTTTCACCTAATTTCTGTGAACTATTATATTGAAAAGGTGATAGTCGTATAGAAGTCACATTTTACTATAGTTTATTTCTGATTTTGATGTTTATCCATACCATTGAAGGAATCTCTGAATTCTTCCCCATCCTCGGCAAGATGACATAGTTATTCTTCATCTTTTTCTGTAACATTATTTGCGTATCTCTGTTATGTCATTTTTGCTTTGTTGGCAGTGATTTACATCCTGTTTCCCCTTCTCAGTAGACTCTTGTGGGAAGAAGAGCTGTATCTTACTCATATTTCCCTTAATACTCAGTGCATAGCTCAGAGTGATATGCGAAATGAAGTAGATGGTGCTAAACTCAAAAATCACATAAGTTTGTAAAGGTCCAATGTCAAACACTCTGGCCTCTTTCAGACCTTCCTCATATTATATGAAATGAATCCTTTTTTGAAGATTCATCCTTTTGGATTCTCCAGTGACGTCTTACATTTTTACAGAGTATATTTTCACTCTTACTGCTGTATACTATTCAAGTCTGTTTCTTTTTCTGGCAGGTAAGTCAATGACACATCTTCATTAGTCAGGAAATATATAGACTGCATGGATGGGGCAGTGGGGGAAACAGTTGACAAGGACATAGTCTTTAAGAGCCTTCAATTTAATGTTTTGTTTCATTAACTTAGTTAAATGGAACTATGTATATAATTATTCCTTTACAGATCCTCTAATCAAATGCATCTTATATATTTACTGTTTATTGTAATATATTTCTCTACTTTAACACAGTAGATTTCTGATCAGTAATATCCAGAGAATTCTGCACAAATCTAGCTTTTCTGAGTCTAGGCCTGTAAAAGTTGATTGCTAAGGCCCTTTTCAACCCTAAAATCCTTTGATTTTTAATTTTTTTTATTTTTTTTTAGGTTTTATTTTTTAAGTAATCTGTATAGACAATGTGGGGCTCAAACTTACAAACCTGAGATGAGGAGTTGCATGTTCTACCAACTGAGCCACCCAGGTGCCCCTACAACTCTGATTTTTAAGGAGGTCTACATGTGTCTTGAGTATTTCCATTTCTTTCTGACAAAAATTGGAGTTTCACATTTCCATTACTAAAAGTTCTAAAGAGGCGATTCACGTATCAAGTCACAAAATAAGAAGAGTTTATACCTCCTTGATTCCTAGATCTTTACATCTGGAAAAGACCACTGAAAATCTTTTTTTGTTCTGTCACAAACCTTTTAGCAAGTAGAGTATTTTTTTATTCTAATCCCTTTCCATTTTATCTTCATGTGATCCCAAGAGTTTGTGTGCATTGCCCAGTAACTTAAATGTTTAATGTAGCATAAAATGAGCTAAAGTTCAGATCTCTTGGAGTTTATTGTAACGTTCATTCGCCGTTACTATAGCTTTTCCACAGCTACTAGACACAGAGATTTGAGTAGGTGACATGGAAGAATAATGTGATGGCCTCTGGAATAATTATGTTATAGGAGCTTACAGTGTAAGTGAAGAAGATGTGAAAGTGTATGAACATTTAAACAGATGAAGAGAATAATGAAAACTTGCTGATTATTGAATGACACTGATAAATACTATGAAAAGTAAGAGAAGGGAAAGATTACGTCAGGCTTGAATAATCAAGGAAGACTTCATGGTAGATGTGGGGGGTTTTATTTGTTTGTTTTTTAATTTTATTTTTTTTCAGTGTTCCAAGATTCATGGTTTATGTACCACACCCTGTGCTCCATGCAATACGTGCCCTTCATCATACCCACCACCAAGGTCTCCCCTTCCCCACACCCCTCCCCTCCAAAACCCTCAGTTTATTTCTCAGAGTCAACAGTCTCTCATGGTTCGTGTCCCCCTCCCGATTTCCCCCAACTCACTTCTCTTCTCCATCTCCCAAAGTCCTCTGTGTTATTCCTTATGCTCCACAAGTAAGTGAAACCATGTGATAATTGACTCTCTCTGCTTGACTTATTTCACTCAGCATAATCTCTTCCAGTCCCGTCCACGTTGGAAATACAATGTTCTTGAATACAAAAGTTGGGTATTCATCCTTTCTGATGGAGGCATAATATTCCATTCCATATATGGACCATATCTTCTTTATCCATTGTTCCATTGAAGGGCATCTTGGTTCTTTCCACAGTTTGGCGACTGTGGCCATTGCTGCTATGAACATTGGGTACAGATGGCCCTTCTTTTCACTACATCTGTGTCTTTGGGGTGAATACCCAGTGGTGCAATTGCAGGGTCATAGGGAAGCTCTATTTTTAATTTCTTAAGGAATCTCCACACTGTTTTCAGAAGTGGTTGCACTAACTTGTATTCCCACCCACAGTGTAAGAGGATTCTAAGAGGGTTCTCCTTTCTCCACATCTTCCCCAACACTTGTTTACTGTCTTGTTGATTTTGGCCATTCTAACTGGTGTAAGGTGGTATCTCAGTGTGGTTTTGATTTGAATCTCCCTGATGGCTAATGAAGATGAACATTTTTTCATGTCTCTGTTAGCCATTTGTATATCTTCTTTGATATCTGTCTGTTCATGGCTTCTGCCCATTTTTTTGACGTGATTATCTGTTTTGTGGGTGTTGAGTTTGAGGAATTCTTTTTAGATCTTGGATATCATCTCTTTGTCTGTACTGTCATTTGTGAGTATCTTCTTCCATTCCATGGGTTGCCTCTTTTTTTTTGTTGACTATTTCCTTTACTGTGCAGAATCTTTTGATCTTGATGAAGTCCCAAAAGTTCATTTTCACTTTTGTTTCCTTTGCCTTTGGAGACATGTCTCGAAAGAAGTTGCTGTGGCTGATGTCGGAGAGGTTACTACCTATGTTCTCCTCTAGGATTTTGATAGATTCCTGCCTCCTGTTGAGGTTTTGTTCCATTTCGAGTTTATCTTTGTGTATGGTGTAAGAAAATGGTCGAGTTTCATTCTTCTACACATAGCTGTCCAGTTTTCCCAGCACCATTTATTGAAGAGACTGTCTTTTTCCCACTGTATATTTTTTCCTGCTTTGTCAATCAAAGATTATTTGACCATAGAGTTGTGGGTCCACATCTTGGCTCTCTGCTCTGTTCCACTGGTCTTTGTGTATGGTGGATGTGTTTTGATCTGTATCTTTGTGTGAATGTTCAACAAATGTCTTGGCTGGGGTAGATCAGTGTGTGGAGATAGGTTTGACCTCCTACACAAAAGTTCTCTCTTGCTCTGAACAGATAAAATGTCTCTTTGCCTGTCACAAAACGTTCAGAGAATGTTCCTAAGGCCCAAGAGCTTCATGAATATAAGCTTAATTCCTCTTTATAGTTGGGATTCAGTTCTGTACTAAAAACAGGTGGTAAGACAAGAGCAGCTTGGCAAAATCTCTGAAAAAATTCCCATGAGTGAGGGAAGGTATCTAATATACAAAGAGGAAAACTTCTTGGGTTTTTATTGATAGGAGGCAGGTGAGAGCCTAGAGCAAGTGGAGATGTCCAATGGTAGTTACCGTTAGTGCATCTTCACTTGTGAGAACACAATCATCCCTCTCTCCTCCATGCTTTTGTCTGCAGGTATCAGATGGGATTCCCAGAACTCTCAATCCTGGCAAGACCTTTCTACCCTTTCCCTTAAAAGTCAGGCTTGCAACTACAAAGTGCTTTGGGACTACTACCTAATCTCATGTTTTTATTTTCATTTATGTCAGTTAACCCAGAAAGCCTGAATCTCTCAATTCAATCCTTATTACCCTGGGCTCTTTAAGATTTTATTATGTGTTTGATTGAGAGAGACAGAGGCAGAGGCAGAAGCAGACTCCCGCTAAGCAGGGAGCCTAACATGAGGCTCAATTGCAGAACTCTGGAATGAGGACCTGAGTGAGCTGAAGGCAGATGCTTAATAGCTGAGCCACCCAGAGCCCTGGACTCCTTTTCTCATACATATCATTGCTTTCTCTCTCTCTCACACCCATCCCCATGTCTTGAAATGACCCACTTCATGATTAGTCATGAGTAAAATCCCTGTGTCCTTAGCCTTTTCTTTGATGTTCTTGCTCTGAAATCTGGCTTTTCCTGAGAACACTGTATCTTCTGCAGCCCTTTCAAATGGTGACTGATTTCTCTCATCTGTTCCTCACCTCGTTATACCTCATGGCAACTTCCAGACCATTCCTTTTCTTCTTCAACCCAAAATCTCATTCAGATTTGAATTTCAGGTCTTTAAATTCCTCGATCATTATCACTCTGGTGGTTTCAGTATCCACACAGTCCTTCCTAGCTTCTCAAATCTTTTACTTTTTCTCCAGTGATTTTTTTTTTTCCTCCACCTTACCTTAGCCATAAATTCCAGTGACTGACTCTACCATAGACCTTGTCATTGCCCTAAACTTCACGTCCCCCATAATTTCAGTGTTAAGTGTTTCACTGTCTCACCATCTCCCTCTGTCTCTCCAGCTTACTCCCTCCAGCAGTCTTCAGTCTGCTGGACCTGTGATCCATTGATCCTACTATCTTTTAGCTGTTTCTTGCCTTTGATGTTTTCATTTCTCTTCTTAAATTACAAGGTCAATAATTACCATTGCTTTTCTCTCCCTGAACTGTACTTCCTTGACTAACCGAATCCTGGTTAAAGCCATCTTCTTGTCTTCTTGGTGCCCGAACCAAGCTGAACGTGCTGGAAGAAAACACACCCATCCTAAGTAGTTCCACTTTAAATTCATTGCTGCTTGGTAGTTACACTGTGTTTCTCTTGGGCATCTTCTCTCCTGGTCTCCTATATCAGTGCTTTAGACAGACTAGTGTGTGTGCAGATCACTTGGGATCTTGGAAGAAAGCAGATTCTTATCAGTAGGTTAGAGAGAACCTGAGCTGCTGCATCCAACAAGTCTCCAGTTGATGTGGTTGCTGTGGATTGTGAAGCGTGCATTGAATGGCGAGGCCCCAAATGGCTCTTTCATCTTTTCTGTCCTCAGACAGCCAACACCTTCTCTGTCTTCACTGTCATCTGATCTGCATCCTAGTTTAGTGAGAAAATTGGAGCAATAAAAAGAGAACTTCTACAAAGCACCCATCTATCTGCAGTTGTGCTCATAGAGAAGTTTGCCTAGATTTCACCTTCCCTTCATCACTGTGAATGTATTACTCCCCGTGTTCCCAGGAAAAGCCAGTTCCTTCACTTGGGCAAACTTCCTGAAATAGTTGTCTTTATTCATTATCTCCAGTTACTGTCCTCCCATTCTCTCTTGAACCCACTTTCTCTCAGACTTCCTCTATCACTCCCAGAACTGTTCTTGTCAGGGTTTCCGTTGACCTCCGAATTGCTAAATCCAGTGGTCACTTCTCACTCCTTATCTTACTTATTCTCATTTGCCACAGAGTAAATTCTGTAGGTCTACACTTCAAAATATATGTAAAAAAACAATGTAGAATCTAACTAGGTTGCACAATGTCTGTGACTACCACCATGTTCCAAGCTACCATCAGCTCTCACTTGGTTTTTTGTAATAGCATCGTAATTGGATCTCCGCATTTCCTTCCTTGCTGTCTTCAGTCTGGTCCCAGCCCAACAGCTTGAGTGACCCTGTAAAATTTTAAGTCAGATCTTGCAACTCCTCTTTAATGAGTTTCCATCTCAATAACGTCAAAGCCTTTATAAATGGCCTGTGAATTCTATATTGGGGTCAGAGAACATTCTTTATGAAAAAAAGCCATATAATAAATATTTTGGGGTTTGTGGGCTATACAGTCTTTTACAAATATTCAGCTCTGCTGAAGTAGCATGAAAGTGACCATAGGCAGTAAAACTGAAAAAAAAAAAAAAATGTAAAGGCGATTCAGCCCTCATGCTATAGTTTGCTTATCCCTGTTGTAGATGATCAGACCCATCATCGTATCTAATCTCCTTTATTTCTTTCTTTCACTCACTTTGCTTCAGCTGAACTAGCCTCCTTGTTTTTCCTTGACCTTCCCAGTCATACTTTCAACCCAGGACCTTCGTATTTATAGTTTCTTTGCCTGAAACTTTTCTGTTCATGTGGTGCAGTCTCATCTTTTAAAACTTCTCAGGCTTTCTTTAGCCACCCTAAAATTGCATCCATTTCCCTTACCCCACACACATTTTCCTGCTCTAGTTTTCTTCTTAAAACTCATGACCATCTGTTATATATTATATTACTTATCTTGATTTACTGCCTTCCTCTTTTTTTTTTTTAAGATTTTATTCATTTATTTGACAGAGAGAGAGAGAGATCACAAGTAGGCAGAGAGGCAGGCAGAGAGAGAGGAGGACTGCCTTCCTCTTTTGTAGAATATAATTTCCATGAGGGTCAAGGTGTTTTACTGTTGTTGTTACTGTCTTCCTAGAGCCTGCAGTAGTCTTTTGTACAGGTGCTCAAAGAACATGTGGTGTATGAATGTAATCAAGTGTTCCGAGCACGAAGGATGGGAGTGCGCCATCACACGCGCAGCCCTAGTGCCTTCCAGCTTGCGAACATAGGTATTTAAGCGCTTAAGATATTGGCAGATACAGTCACCAAGGGTTAAAGACAGCAACTGGAATAGAGAAGTGGCATAATAACAAATACCAGCTCTTAGACCTGAGACACTTCGTTTTCCTTCTGGATATTTCTAGAAGGTCTCCAAAGGGGGAGAGCTGACTTTGGTCACTAGGCAAAGGTAAGTGTTATTGATTCAGTGGCGTAGACTCAGAACCTGGAAAAACGATATCATCAAAGACACCCCCCCTCTCCAGGGTAGGTGAGTCATAAGGATATTCTGTTACAGTATTTGCTAATATATTATAGAATTTGTTAATGTAGATAAAAGGATCATGGTCATTCTAGGTAGAGAAATAGTGTGAACATAAAAGGTATAGGCAGGTAAGTGTAGAGCACATTTAGAGGCAATTAAGTCGATTTAGGTGAGTCAGGTATTTTGTATAAAGGAATAGAGGAAGACAGTTTGAGGCTAGATTATAAAGGGTCTTGTTGCCAAGCTGAATCTTTTTTGCTTTTTTTTTTAACAGAAGATCAGGAGTGGAGAACTGACTTGGTCAAGGTGTTGACTCTGGCAGTAGTGTGCAGGGAAGATTACAGGAGGCTTTAAGCAATGAGTGTTAAAGCTTTAAGCTGTAACAGAAATCCAGGCACTGTGGGTCTGAATTAGGATAAATATATTGGACATAGGAAGCAAAGGGTGTCTGTGATAGCTATTTTGAGGAGGAATCAATGAGACTGGTTGGCTGACTGCATATGGAAAATGAAGAGAAAATGTTTGAGAATGTCTGATTTATTTAATTTATGTGCCTAGGAAAATGGTAAGGCACCACCCCTTTTTTATCCCTGGATGGATGCATCTGACTTGCAGTTTTGTTTATTTTTTTAAAGATCTTATTTATTTATTTGACAGAAGAGAGCACAAGCAGGGGGAAGGGCATGCAGGCAGAGGGAAAGGGAGAAGCAGACTCTCCACTGAGCAGGGGGAGCCTGATTGTAGGGCTCCGTCCCAGGAGCCTGGGATCATCATGACCTAAGCCGAAGGCAGACACTTAACTGACTGAGCTACCCAGGCGCCCCCTGACTTTCGCTTTTAATAAAATGTAGTTACCTTCATGTGTATTATTCTGACATAATTTTGATTTCACTCTAAAAAGCTAATATAGTCAAACAAAAAGGGAAGTTTTAAAGTGAAGTTATTGTTACCTTATCGTAGAGGTTTTGTTAGCTAGTCAAGAAAGAAAAGCTTTTTTTTTAGCTTTTTTTTAGTTTTGTTAGCTAGTCAAGAAAGAAAAGAAAGAAAGAAAAGAAAAGAAAAGTCAAGAAAGAAAAATGTCTAGGCTGGATATTACTTGTTAGCCTTAAAACTTACTGTTTGTTTTTTAAAAGCAGGCACAAAATTGGAAAAATGATGTTATTATTGGGACGTCTATCTGAATAATACAGAATGCATGGAAAGAGAAATACCATTGGGAAATACCAGGGAGCTAGCTGATGGGAGTGTTGGAAGGTCAGACTCCGAAGATATGATCTTTTTCTCTTCCTTTCTAACCATTATTTTGTTGAGAACACTTAACATGAGAGCTGCCTTAAAATTTTGAGTGTACAGTGCAGTATTGTTGACTAGTGGTGCGATGTTACACAGCAGATCTCTAGACATCTTCGTTGTGCTTAACTGAAATTTGATGCCCATTCATTAGTAACTCCCTATTTCCCCCTCCCCCATCCTCTTGATAACTGCCACTCCAATTTTTGATTCTTTGAATTTAACGATTTTAAATACCTCCCATAAATGAAATCGTGTAGTATTTGTCTTTCTGTGACTGGCTTATTTCACTTGGCGTAATATCCTTAAGACTCATCCATGTTGTCATATGTTGGAGAATTTCTTTTTAAGGCCGAATCATAGTCTGTCAAATGTATATACTACAGTTTCTTTGACCATTGATCCATCAATGGACATTTCGTTGTTTCCACGTCTTGGCTATTGTAAATAGTGCTGCAGTGAACGTGGGAGTGCTAATATTAGTATCTCTTTCAGAGCCTCCTTTCAGTTCCTTTGACTAAATAGTCTGGCATGAGATTGGATTGCTAGATTATATAGTAGCTCTATTTTTAATATTTTGAGGTGTCGCCGTACTGTTTCTATAGTATTTGCATTCCAATTTCTCCACATCTTCCCCATATCTGTCTTTTCTTTTTTTGATAATAGCCATCCTGATAAATGCGAGCTGGTACTTCAGTGTGGTTTTGATATCGTTTACCTGATGATTAGTGAAACTGAGCGTTTTTTTCACTTACCTGTTTGCCATTTGTATTTTCTTCTTTGGAGAAATGTCTATCAAGCTCTTAGCCCATTTTTTATTTGTGTTACTAGTGTTTCTAATAGTGAGTTTTAGGAATGCCTGTATACCTTGAAATTAACCGTCAGATGAATGCTTTGTACTTGTTTTCTGCCATCCCATGGGTTGCCTTTTCATTCTGTTGATAGCGTCCTTAGCTGTACAGAAGCATTTTAGTTTGTTGTAGTCCCTTTGTCTGTTTTTCTTTTGTTGCCTATGCTTTTGGTGTAATATCAAAGAAATCATTGCCAAGATCAGTGTCAGGAATATTTTGTCTTCTCTTTTAGGAGTTTTACAATTTTAGATCTTATATTTAAATCTTTAATCCCTTTTAAATTGATGTCTGTGTATGATGTAAGATAAGGGTCCAATTTCATTCTTTTGTATATGGATATCATTTTCCCAGCGCTCTTCGTTGCAGACTCTCCTTTCCCCATTGTGTATTCTTGACACCATTGTCAGACATTAGTTGACCATGTATACATGGATTTATTTTTGGACTTTCTATTCTTTTCCGTTGGCCTTTATATCTTTATGCCAGTACCATACTGTTTTTGTTTACTGTAGGTTTGTAATGTATTTTGAAACTAGGAGGTGTGATGCCTCCAGTTTTGTTCTTTATCTCTGGATTGATTTGGCTTTTTGTAGTCCTTTGTGGATCCATGAGTTTTAGAATTGTGTTTTTCTGTTTCTGTAAAGAATGTCATTAGGGTGTTTGGTAGGAATTGCATTTGTAGATTGCTTTGGGTTTTATGGGCATCTTAACAATATTAAATCTTCTGATCTATGAACACAGATTGCCTTCCCATTTGTCATCTTTGATTTCTTTCATCAGTGTTCCCTAGTTTTTAGTGTACAAGTCTTTCACCTCTTTAGTTAAATTTATTGCTAAGTATTTTATTGTTTTTTAGTGCTATTGTAAATGGGATTGTTTTTCTATTTTTTTTTCCGATAGCTCATTGTTAGTGTATAGAAACATAACTATTTTTTGTATCTTGATTTTGTATACCGCAACTTTACTGAATTTCTGAGTTCTAACAGTTTTTGATGGAGTCTTCAGGGTTTTCTATATGAAGGATCAAGTCATCCAGAAACAGGGACAGTTTTACTTCTTCCTTTCTGATTCGGATGCCTTTTATTTCTTTCTCTTGCCTAACTGCTTAAGCTAGGACTTTCAGTTTTATGATGAATAGAAGTGGCAAGAATAGGCATCCATGTCTTGTTCTTGATCTTAAAAAAAAGTTTTACAGTTTTTTTACCATTGAGTTTGATGGTTGCAGTGAGATAAAAGCCAAAAAGATGGCTTCTTATTACGTTATTTTCTTTCTATTCATAGTTTATTGAGTTTTTAATCATAAAAGGGTATTAAGTTTCATCAGATGCTTTTTCTGTACCCATTGAGACAATCATGTGACTTTTATCCTTTATTTTGTTAATATAGTGTATCACATTAATTGAAATGCAAATGTTGAACCATCCTTGCACCCTAGAGATACATCCCATTGGTTTATGATCTGTTTAATGCATTGTTGCATTCAGTTTCTAGAGTTCTCCTGAGGATTTTTGTATCTAATATGCATCAGGGATTTGGCCTGTAGCTTTCTTTCCTCCCATGTTCTTGTCTGGCTTTGGTATCAGGGTAATGCTAGCCTGATAAAATGAGTTTTGAAGTATTTCTTCTTTCAGTTTTTTAGAAGAGTTTGGGAAGGATCAGTGTAAATTCTTAAGTAAATGTTTGGTAGAATTCTCCAGTGAGCCATCTGGTCCTCGGCATTTTTTGTTGAAGGGTTTTTGATTATTGATTCAATCTCTATACTAGTTGTAATTCTGTTCAGACTTTTCCTTTCTTCATGATTGAGTTTTGGTAGGTTGTATGTTTCTAGGAATTGAGCCTTCAATTATCCTGTTTTTTTCGCATATAATTGTTCATGTAGTCTTTCATGATTCTTTTTACTTCTGTGGGATTAGCGGTAATATCACTTCATTTTTTATTTGGGTTTTTTTTTTTTTTCATTATTCTAGCTAAAGGTTTGCCAGTTTTTTTGTTTTGAAAAAACCAAGTCTTAGGGGTTTTTTTTTTCCTGTTTTTCTCTTTTCTGTTTCATTTATCTTTGCTTTGCTGTAATCTTTATTTCCTTCCTTCTACTAATTTTAATCTTAATTTGTTGTTTTTCTGGCTCCTTCAGGTATATAGTTGGGTTGTTTGCTTAACATCTTTCTTTTTTAATGTAGGCATTATTGCTATAGATAAACTGTCCTACTTCTACTGCATCCCATAAGTTTTGGTATGTTGTGTTTTCATTTATCTCAAGGTATTTTCTAATATTCTTTTTGTTTCTTGATTCAGTAGTTGATCAAGAGTGTGTTATTTAATTTCTACGTACTGTGAATTTTCCACTTTTCTTCCTATTAATTTCTAGTTTCATTCCATTGCAGTCAGAAAAAATTCAGTATGTTTCATTCTGCTTAAATTTGTTAAGACTTGTTTTGTCTTAACACTTTTTCTATACTGGAGAAAGATCTGTGAGTTTGAGAAGAATATGTGTTCTGCTGCTGTTGGGTAGATTGTTCTGTATATATCTTCTAGGTCTGTTTGGTCTGTAGTGTTGTTCAAGTCCTCTATTTCCTTATTAATCTTCTGTCTGGATTTTCTATCCATTATTGGTCTTGATCTGAAAAGAGAACCAACTAGAGAACTGTGTGGAGGATGGAGTTGGATTTTAGAAGAGATGGTTGAAGTAGCTTCATTTAGAAGTATGAACAAGTTTGGGGGCGCCTGGGTGGCTCAGTGGATTAAGCCGCTGCCTTCGGCTCGGGTCGTGATCTCGGGGTCCTGGGATCGAGCCCCGCATCGGGCTCTCTGCTCCGCGGGGAGCCTGCTTCCTCCTCTCTCTCTGCCTGCCTCTCTGTCTACTTGTGATCTCTCTCTGTCAAATAAATAAATAAAATCTTTAAAAAAAAAAAAAAAAAAAAAAAAAAAAAAAAAAAAAAAGAAGTATGAACAAGTTTGGAAAATAAAAATCTCATGAAAAACAAAATTAATAGTTAAGGTATTCTATTCAGTGAGAATAAAGAGGAAAAGCTGAAATGAGGTATTGTTGTAAGCAATAGCAGCTTGATTTGCACCTAACCTGTTCGGTGAAGTTAAATATGGGTGGAAGTATGGTTGCCACAGAGTTCCAAGATGAAAGAGCTTGTCAGAAAGGCTGATCGGAAGGGTTTCCTGTAAACAGTATTGGGACATTAATCTGGAGGTAATAAATGCTTCTCAGGTTCAAAAAGTAATTTCAGAGGAGGTAGCCTTAGAACTGGTTTTTGAGAAAGACTAGGTGAGCACAGGCATTTGAAATCACATGCAAAGCCAAAGACTCCTCAGAGCTCAGAGAAAGCTGTGTAGAAAGTAGGAAATGAGGCTGGAAAGGTGCTTGGGTCTAGATTCTAAAGGATCTTGTATACTTTATATGGGAGTGTGGATTTCTTGCCATGTGGCCAAAGGAAATAAAATGAGTAGTTTTATGTTGCAGGGGTAGTCAAGAGGATATGACCACCAGTTGACCATTGAACTGAACCCTGGGCAATTGGTAGCTCCTCAGTGCGCCCTTCCCATTCCTACCCCTTCTTCCCCAGTGCCCGCTCTGCCTGCCATTCCCTCAGTGGGAGCTGTTCCAAGGGCATAGCCTTCAGGGAGTAGAGCTCTAGCGTTGTTGAGACCATCTGGACATTGTGTGAGACAACCCAGTTAAGGCCTTATTTATATAGACATTTAAAATTCGGGAGTGGGTGCAGAGATCTACTTAACCTTGTGGCCACCCAAGACCAGTTCATAATCATATGAATGCTTATGTTAATAGAATGTGATATTCTTTTAATAATAGTAATGATATTGTAAAGGAAGTAGTTAAAGCTTTTTTAAAGAAATTCAGATGTGAACTTATTAGTATATCTGCATATAATTAGTATGAAAAGTTTGATTGGAGTCACCTTTGTTCAGGCAGTCTTAGTAGCACTGCACTTTTTAGTTAATTATATATCATCTGTTTGCAACATCCTCTTTCCTGCTATCACAAATTGCCTTCACAATTGAGGCTTATTAATTTAATACTGAGTATTCTCATCTAATCATTTCCTTCAAGTAGTATATGTTGATGAAGTAGAAGAGTGGCAAGATATATTTGGCCAATGTCAATCAATTACTTGGTGTGCATGTAATAATATATTTTTTATTGAGGTGTTTTTGCACTGTCATCATACTGACCAGAGTCAGATTCGTACTTGGCACATCCAGATGCTCCAACTTTGTGTGACCTAGATAGAAAACATATGGGAGTATGTGCATGTATTTTTAGCAAGTTAAGCTTTCTGCCTTAGGGCAAAATATATGCAAAACTTTAGGAAGTGGAAAGAAAATCTCTGTTTTAGAAAATAATATAGAATTGATGAAATGGTAGAAAAAGCGCTAAAAACTATTTGCTGTAGTAAATATGGTATTTAAAAATTTTCAGTTTTTTAAAAGATAAAGATCCTTAATTTTTAATTACCATATTTTTAAAAATTTTAATCCATTTTTAAATAATGAGTGCTGCTTTGAAAATGAATTTTAGTTGCCTGAGCAATAGCAAAGATTTAACTTTCTGGCAGACCTCTGTAATCATTTATTGCTGTCCCAACTGTAACTAATTTAGAAAATGCTCCTAAATTACCCACCTTGACCTGATGCAGTAATTGTCTACTTTGAATAATGTTCTAGAACTACTAGCAGTATTTAGTTAAAAATGAAATTCTACATTTAATTAATCATGATTCTCATGATTGACAGCTTTTTTAGAACTAACCCATTTCTTCAAGTGATCTTTTTACAATTCTGTGCACTAGCTACTCAGCACATCAGGCAGTGAAACAACATTTTTGCATTAATCAGCAGCTAAGATTTATATATTTAGGCAGCACCTGAGGCAGCACTCTAATACAAACTAAAATAATATGATGTTTACATTAGAACTAACCCAGGCTTTATATCTGTATCAGCGCAAGAAATCTTGGAATTTTAAAACATTAGTTTTCTTGACTACTTACTTTAAATATATTTACATGTATGTATCAGAGATGTAGCATAGCTTTAGAGAGATAAACTTTTCATGAATAAATTGTTATTACTCAGCTTGTCCTTGTTTAAAGGAAGTTGTGATATGGTAAGTATGAAACAAGGATACTTCCCAAACAGCAGATTGTTCAGAACCTTACCTGCTTGGTGTTATTTTGAATATTGTTCCTTAAAACACCGACTACTAGCTGGCTTAAAATAATAGCTATAATATCAGAAGCCAGCACTTCTTTGTCTTTTTACACTCATATGCACAAACATACAAACATACACATTAAGAAATGCAAAGATTACAGTCTGACAGTTTCTCAAAAAAAAAAAATTACCATATTACCCAGCAGTAATATTACTATTAAATAATATTAATAATAATATTAAGCAAGAGAAGTGGAAACATATTGCACACACAAACTTGCATATGAATGTTGATAGTAGCATCACTCATAATAGCCAAAAAGTGGAAATAACCCAAATGTACATCATCCAATGAAAGGATAATTCAAAACTGTATCCATACAATGGAATATTACTTAGCCATTAAAAAGGAACGAGGTACTGGTACAACACGGATGAGCCTTAAAAACGTTATAAGGTGAAAGAAGCCACTCACAAAAGACTATGTATTGTATAATTCCATTTATATGAAATACCTAAAGTAGGCAAATTTATAGACAGAAAGTAAATTAGTGATTGCCTCAGATGAAGGTGGCAGGGAATGGAGAGTGATTGCTAACAGGTACAGGGTTTCTCTTTAGAATGATAAAATGATTTTATAACTGGTTTTAATGGTTGCATCATCCTGTGAATATACTAAACAACATTGACTTACATACTTTAAATGGACAAATTGTGTGGTTTATGAATTAATATCTCAGTAAGACTGTAATATTTAAGAAATGAAAGAAAAATGAAGGCTACTTTGGATTTCCTAAAGTAAAGGAGTAGAAAAAGATTATAATTTCTAACCCATGTAGTGGTATGACAACCAGCAGTCTTAATTTTTTAAAAATAAAGAGGTAGTTTTCAACTCCACTGGGGTTACTTTTCTCTAGAAAAATGTATTCTACAAATGTTCATTCCTTCAGAAAATTGTTTATTGTGCCCTTTTGGATACCTGACACTGTTCTTGATACGAGGGACTCAGTCACATTCCCGATTTTTCTTTTCTTCCTCTCTACTTGCCATCACCAAGTCACATCAAGTCTGTTTCATATTCGTTAGTTGATCACTTGCCCTCTTTCCCTCTTAGCAATATGCTTAGTTCTGTCACCTAGTCCAGTGATTCTCAGCCACAGGATGTATGTATGTATGTATGTATGTATGTATGTATGTATGTATTTGATGGTGGGGAGGGACAGGAGAGAGAGTGTTAAGCAGACACTCCATGCTGAGCACAGAGCGCAACGTGGGGGCTCAGTCTTATGACCCTGAGATCATGACCTGAGCCAAAACCAAGAGTCAGACAACCGACTAGGCCACCCACCCAAGCACCCCTCAGCCATAGTATTAATATTAGTAAAGTACCAATGTATGCAAATGTTCTACCTTAAAACAAAAATTAGAAGAATAATCCTGTAATTGTCACACTGACTGGCTTGCATTTCACTTTGTTTTTTTGTAAGTGTAAGAGAAAGTGGTAGCATCATAACTAGTGTGCCAGGAATTATACACAATCTTCAATGCCTATTGAAATGTTTTGTGAATGTGAACTCATTCATTTTAGCATGTCCTCAGGAAAAGTGAGAACCTCTGTGCTGGATAAATTCAATCACATTTTTAAAAACTCATATTGCTTTAGTTTCAGTTCTCACTAAATCGTTCTTACAAAAGATCTTTTTTATAGAAATATAGTTGACAATACAACATTATATAAATTTAAGGTATATAGCATGTTAATTTGATACATTTATATATTGTAATATGATTGCCATCGTAGCAATAATTAGCATCTCTATCATATTACATAGTTATCATTTATTTTTAGTGGTTGGGATAATTAGGGTTCAGTCTTTTAGCAAGTTTGACGATTATTATACGGTACTGTTGTTAATATTTGCTATATTGTGCATTAGATCTCTAGACTTAATTACTACTTGTTCCAAGTTTGTACCTTTAAACAACATCTGTTCTATCTCCCCACCTTCTATTCCCTTGTAACTATCATTTTATTCTCTGGTTTCTTCGAGTTTGGTTTTAGATTCCACATATGAACAATATCATACAGTACTTGTCTTTCTGTATCTGACTTCTCTCACTTAACATAAGGTCCTTCAAGTCCAGAGATCTCTTTCTAACATCCATATCTGATCAAGCATTTTCCCAGTTAGATGTCTTTCTCCAGTGACTCTGCATTGCGTATAAGATAAACTAAACTTCTTTGCGTGATATGATCGGTCGCTCATGATCTTGCTCCTGTCTGTCCGGCGTCATCTCCAGCAGCCCGTATTCTCTGCGCTTCCGTGCCTTTGCCTGTGCCCTTCTGTCTGTCAGCAGTGCCTATCCCATGAGTCGTGGGTGACAGACTCCTTTCAGGTTTCTCTGCACCTACAGTTGCTCTGTGAAGTAGACTTAGGTTTCTACTACAGTGCGTCTGCTGTGTTTTGTAATAGCAGTTTTTATAATGCATTATAATTAATTTACTATCTTATTTTCCTTTTCTATTTTTAGCTCCTTGAGAGTCAGTTCTTCTCCTTTTATCTTTAATTTCCCAGCTTTGAGCATGGAATCTGGTGTGAAGTAGATGCTCAACAAATATTTGCTGAATAAGTTCAAAATGAGTGGGATACCTGGGTGGTGCAGTCAGTTAAGCCTCCAGCTCTTGGTGTCAGCTTGGATTGTGATCTTAGGGTCATGGGATTGAGCACTCCGTCTGACCCCCTGGCCTCAGCGCAGTCGGCTTAAGAGTCTCTCTCCATGACCCACCCCCATGTGCTCTCTTTCTCTCTCTCTCTCTCTCAAAATGAATAAATAAATCTTCAAAAAAATTTCAAAATGAGCACCTCCAAAAATTTTATTTAGCCAAAGTATTTATAGATTATATGTGATAAAATTGAAGATTAAAAATATATTTGTGACTCTACATCCCATATTTCCTGAAGCAGTTGCAATTTTAAATAGTCTAGTATATTGTCCTGTAAGTATAAATGTAGTTACCAAGACATAATTTTTGTTTAGAAATACACATTGGGGACACCTGGATGGCATAGTCGATTAAGCATTCAGTTCTTGGTTTTGGCTCAGGTCATGACCTCAGGGTCATGAGATGGAGGCCCGTGTTGGGCTCTGTGCTCAGCATGGAGTCTGCTTGGGATTCTCCCTCCTTCTGCCTCTCCTCCCGCTTATTCTCCATAGTGCCTGTCTTTAATAAATAAATCAATCTTCCAAAAAAAAAAAAAAAGAAATACACACATTGAACCTCTACTCAGTTTTTTAATTGATTATAATTTATTTTTATACTTTGATTTCTTCATGTACTTTATTTTTTTCTAATTAAGATCACTTTGAAAGCAATACATAATAGTGGAAAGGTGAAATTTAAGATGGTGCAATACCTGAATTATTTTCCTAATTCTGTCATTTTGCTGTGCACTTTGGGCCTAATTACTGCACATCTGTATTTCTATGAATATTAATGAATGAAAATAACTGGAAATTTAGAAATTCTTAGGTATAAGGATCTGTATTATAAGATTAAGTTTAGTACTGACAGCTGCATTCAAAATTCTGATTTTAGAATGCTGGGATCGTAGCTCCCACTCTTTTTGGACTTCCATTATTCTGGTGTGGTTTCTTTGATTTGGGGACCCCATTTATTTATTTATTTTTAAGTGAATAGATCAAAAATAATTTTGGTTTGAGAATACATTAATACCCTTGAGTTAATTGGAGAGTAGAGAGTATATCACATGGCTGTGGAGGGTAATCATACATGAAAATGCATTTGTCTTTGAGAATTCCAAGTTCTCAAATGTTGGCTCTCTGATGTTGGCTCGGACTTATTACGGTCTTTGACTAGAGAGGGGAGAGATGTTAGCAGAGTAAAAATAGTAAGTTTGGAGCCAAAAGGATGGGGTATAAATTATGGCTACATTACCTACTGTCTAAGTTTCTTTGGATAAATCAGTCAGTCTGAGGTTCATTGCCTTCCTCTGCACAATGAGGCAGTAATACCTACGTGAAAAAGTTGTGAAAATTAACAGTGGTTTCTAGAATAGTAGTGCCAAGTAAGTTCTTCATAAATCGTAACTCCTATGTGATTAGTATTAATAAAACTCTGGAAATGGGTAAAAGGTTTCCTGTTACACTGAATTTCAGGTTATTTATTCTTGAGTAGTTGAGTAGTTGTTACACTACCTCTGTTTTCCTAAGCAGGTTTGTCTTTAAGATTCTAAAAATCTTCACACATCAACATGCAGGGTCAGTGCTAATGCCATGTCCAGAGGGGCACTTCCCTTCACTGCTATCCCCCAGCATGCCAGTTAGAGGGCAACACTGAATCCATTTACTTCACTTTTCATTTTATTATATATAATATTCTTAGTACTTCAAACTGCCTTTGTAGGTTTCTGTTCATATTAAGGAGCTCATTTGGTCAGAATCCTTTGATCTAGTTTGGTCTAATCAGAGTCTCACTGTTTCTCTCTCACTCTCTCCCCTTTGCAATCAAATATTTAAATCACAGTTTTTTCACTCACAACAAATATAACTTTTCTACATTACAGGGGAAAAATAAAGGAACTTCTTAACCTCTACCCATTGAATCTACAAACCTACTTGTTTGTACACCCATTCTTTCTTTACTGCTTCCAGTTCGGGGGTGTCAAGTTAAGACCCACCCTTGATCCACACCTGCCTCTAGTTACTGCTCTGTCTGCTTTCAGTTTACAGTGAAACTTTCTGAAATGCTGTCTAGTTTCACATTTTTTTAAAAAATTTATTTCTTTGACAGATCACAAGTAGGCAGAGAGGCAGGCAGAGAGAGAGAGGGAAGCAAGCTCCCTGCTGGACAGAGCGCCAGATGTAGGGCTCTATCCCTGGACCCTGGGATCATGACCTGAGCCAAAGGCAGAGGCTTAACCCACTTAGCCACCCAGGTGCCCCTAGGTTCACATTTTTTACGTTCTCCCCATAATCAGTATATGTCTTTGAGATTTGGCTTCGTTTATGCTCCTTCCCTAGAACTGCCACACTCTTCTGATGGTTAAATCCTGTAGCCACGACTCCGTTCATATCTTTGTCTCTTGACATTGGTCTTCTGTGACTGCTTCTTAAAAAATTATCTTGTTCTGTGTACCGTACTGTCCTATAGCTCGACCTCCCTCCGTGTCGACACTACTCCTTCTCAGTCTCTTCTTCCTCAAGTCCTTTGAATGTTGATGTTTTCTCCTAGGTCCTTTACACATTTTTGTCAGGATTTGGGAGGTGCCAGGTGAATGTTTGTTAATGAACAAATTATGCCTGTATTGATGGTTTCTCAAGAGATTTACTATAACTGGATCTTGTTAACTGAACAAATTACAATATGTTATATCTGATGGTGCACTTCACAAACTTGGGTCCAGTCTCTCTAGACCATGATTCTCTTAAACTACCCTACTACATATTTCCAGTGAGAAAATCCAAGCTCATTATTCAGCTTTTTATGTCTATGAGATTCAGTTAGCTTTTTAAAGTGGTCTGTATGTACAAGGTAATTGCAAAGATAATTTTAAAGAGCATGCATTATCTCAAGTTTTTATACCATTTAGACTCTTTACGGAATTCTTGCAGCTTAGTTTTCCATCCTCAATAAAATAGTAATACCTTGCTGAGAATAAGAACTTAATTTAAATGTACTTTAAAGTATATACTCTAAAGGTTAGAATTGGGCACTGTCCTGTGTGCTTGCCTACCTTGTTTATTTTCATCTTTCATCAACTCTGGGAGATAAATAGTCTTAGTCATTTTGTAGAGAGGAGAAAACTGAGGTTAGGGAAAGTTAAATAGATTTTATACCATAACATATAAGTTACTAAAATTCACAACCAGAGTTCTGACTTTATAGCCCATGCATCTCTTCTAAATGATACTGAAATTATAAGCTGGGGATGAATGCTAAATGCGGAAATAAATGAGGTAAGCATTTGAGTTTAGTAAATCTAAATTGTGTTAAAAATTGTCTGTGTCTCTTTGTCCCTAGGCAATTATTTGGCAGAAAAATAGAGTATCTGATCATAAGATGGCTCTCATGTCTGTTCTGGGGACTGGCGTTATGGGCAATATGGAATCCTTTCAGTACCACTGTGAAGAATCTCAGGTATACCACAAAATGTTCTTAAATAATTCTGGTTTACCACTGAAACTGTCAAATTATTTTTCTTTTGGGGTTTGGGTTGGCAAGAAGTTTTTCTTATAACATTTTAATTAGATATATGTATAGGGTAAAAAAAGAAAATACATTTACAACTTCTATTAACCCTCTCTTGCTAGCCCTACTTCCTGTTTTTTTTTTTTTTTTTTTATTTCAACATTGTGGTTACATTTTTTTTCTTAATAATGCTTTTCAGTAAAGGATGTTATCCATTTACTTTTTGCTGTGAAAGAAGAAGAGTTGGGGCATCTGGGTGTCTCAGTCAGTTAAGCATCCAACTCTTAATTTCAGCTCAGGTCGTGATCTCAGGGTCATGAGATTGAGCCCCACACTGGACTCTGCACTTAGCAGGGGGTCTGCTTGAGATTCTCTCCCTTCCCTCTGCTCCTCCCCTCAGTCTCGCTCGCTCTCGCTCAAATACACAAACCTTTTTAAAAAAATGTTAAAAAGAAGAGTTGAGCTCTCTAACCTTTGTTTTCCCTTCGCAATTCTAAATATGTACTCCAGCTTCCTTTTCTTGATCTCTCAGCTTCAGACAGTGCTTCTTGAATTCCTGTAATCCTAGGTGAGGTTATGAATTAAGAACACTCCCAGTCTTATTTTTCTATCATGTCAGCCCTACTTTTATATTCTCAAGCTTAATGACTTGTTTTCTTTTGCAGCCAATTTTCTCCATCTTTTGTTTGAACATTGACAGCAAAAGTTGAAAATTTATTTGGAGAATACTGCATGTCTACGAATAAATTTCAGAATTTCCTAAGAATCCATGTTATGTGTTCATTTTATACAAATGAGACTATTTCTATTGTTGCAATTAAATGGAATCTCCTTTCTTGTTCTCCTGTCACTTGCTCAAAATTTGCTTTATATATGAACCATCTTATATAGTGTTTGCTTTTTCTGGGCTTTCCAAGATTTGGGTTTTGTTTGTTTGTTCGTTTGTTTTTTCCCTTTCTTAAGTGAAGAAATGTTCTTCATCATGTCGACAATTAAATTCAGCTCATTTCCTTATTCTGGTAGCTATAGCTAGTAATTTATTCTATTCCATTTTTTAAAAGCATTAGATTCAGAACCTAATTTCTTAATTGAACTGATTACATGCCAGGGGTTTTGTACAGCTCCCATCCTGGAATTTTTTTTCAAAGGAATACTAGTTGTTTACATTATTACATATATCCCATGTCTTCCTGAGAAGTATTCGTTCTCATTTTTCTCATATACATCTTTAGTTAACTACCACAGAAAGGAAACATGAGAGGTAAATTTTATGTATGAGAATGACTTTATTTTGTACTTTCCCTTGTTGACTTTCTCTCTAGTCTGGTAGATCTCGAATTCTAGATTGAAGATAATTTTTCAGAACTTCGAAGGCATTGAGTACCTTTGACCATCCATTGTTGCTGATGGGAAGATGAATGCATTCTAGTTCTTTATTTCTGTGTTTTTCTTTCTGAACGTTCTTGGGATCTTTTCTTGGTCTCTGTTCCAAGAATTTCTCAAGATGCATCTCTTTTATTATTCATTTGCTTATTATGCTGAGCACTTGTGAGACCTTTTGAATCTGAAAATTCATTTCTTTTTCAGCACTGGGTTATATACTTCTATCTGTCATAACTTTGATCATTTTTCTCTTTTAATGAAACTCCTTATTATTGATTTAGGATCTTCTGTTATTTTTCTCCTACTGTTTTTCTCAAGTCTTGTATCTTTTCCTTTTTCTGTAAGTTTTTGGAGATGTCTGGCTCTGTTTTACCCCTTCTGGATTTTTTTGAACGTTTTATGTTTAATTTCCAAGAGTATTTATTTTTTATTTTTCTAGAGAGAAAGAGACAGAGAGAATGAGGGTGGGGAGGGGCAGAGGGAGAGAAAAAGAATCCCAAGAAGGCTCTCTGCCCAGCACAGAGCCTAATGTGGAGCTTGACCCCACGACCCTGAGATCATGACCCTGGCTGAAATCAAGAGTCAGATGCTCAGCCAACCGACTGAGCCACCCAGGTGCCCCTCCAAGAGTCTTTTCAAATCTTACTGCTTTTTTACAACTTCATACTGTTGTTTTATGGATACAAAATCTTCAATCTCTTTAGAGATACCAAGTTTTATTTCTATTTTTAAATTATTTTTTCCTTAAATTATCTCTTTTTTAGGAGGAGGTCGGTTTTGTTTTGCTGTTCTGGTCTTATTCCTCCAAGCCATTTTTTTCTGCGCATATGAAGTCTAATTGGGGACTTCGTGTTTGTGGCTGGCTTATTGAGTGTCAGGCTTCAGTTGAGTATTAATCAAGATCCTGGTCCTGTTCCCAGAGTCTGGGGGAGTCATAAGTGCCATCATGGGGTGGGGGCCAGGCACACTGCACCCATACTCACTGTTCCAGTTCTCAAGAAATTCATCTCTCCCCGCTCCCCTCCTTTCCTTCCTCTTTTTCTTTTTTTCTTCCTAGCACAAAGTTAGATAATTGTCATTGGCTCATGACAAATTATCCTTATTCATTTCTTTATGGAAGAGTCTGTAAGATAGAATCTGCTTGTTTTTGCTTGTCTGCTCACTTGAAGCCTGAAGGCTCTGTGTTCTGTGGGACAATTGGTTTCTTGTTCTTCTCTTTTTTCATAACTTGTTGAAATTTCTTTTCTGCTACTAGTTCTTCTATTCTCCTTGGAGTATTGCGTTCTTAATTATTATCATTTTATTAGTCTTGGATGGAAGCTTGTGCTCAGTTGATGTTTTCTATGCCTGAGGAACTATTCAGGCCAGCCTTAGTGGCCAGCTATGGTGCCTGGAGCACTGGCCATGATCTGACATAGGTCCTGTTTTTCAGAGCTTCCTTAATAGTTGTTAAGTAGTGTCAGTATACCCTGGTGCCACCTTAGACTCGTTATGGTGGCTAACTTGGGATAATAAAGGTACTGTCTCGGGATAGCAAATTCCCCCATGTTCCTTGTGGTTTCATGGGACTGCATTGCCTGCACTGGTAACCCAGGAAGCTTATGACAGGAGATCCAGACTGGATGATCTTTGGTATTGTGCCCTAGGTATGCTAGCTGTCGTAGTTTGGTCTGAAGCACTGGCATTACCTACATGCTTGTTAGAGAGGAAGGACCTCATTCCAGACATAGGAAATCAGGATCTGCATTTTAACAAGCCCCCACATTCAAGTATGACAAACCTGATGTAGAGCTTGGTCAGTTATGATTTCATGTGTGATTGGAACTGTCCTGCTAGTCATTTTCCCGGTGGAAAATCACTGTATTGGGATGTGTTGCCAGATCTATGCTTGCCCGTTGATTTTGAAATTTTCTCTTGAATTGAGTGAGAGCTGCTGATAATCTGTCATAGATATCAAAACTTTTGCTGTACCTTAATGTGGTTATCCTTGCACAGAGGAATGGAGGAATTTGGAAAGCATGTGTTGCTGAATAGTTCCAGTTCCAAGGGTTGTCAGAATGATGAACTTTTGAGTGTGTCTCTAGTGAGAGTGACCATCTAACCAAATCTCTCCTCTATTTACGTACTGTGTGTCTAAATGGCTGTTGTATTTATGTTGCCAGTAGCTCCCCATCACCACTTCATGCTCTCTGGACTTGTAAGGAGGTTTATCCTGTATCAGAGTTTCTTTGACCCTTTCCATTCCTGGCTAAAAGCAACTTATGTTGTTTGCCTACTGCTAAAGTTGCCCCATCTCACCTCACTTCTGTCCCTATCACATATCTTCAGGTTGTGAAACTTGGCCACCAAGATGCCTTCACTGTCCTGGGATGGCAAATGCATTCGTCACTGAGAACCTTGGATATAGAGAATCTTCCCATATCTCTTCCCATAATGTTGAGGGTCACTTTCTTTCCTAGAGCGACTTAATGTTGGAGAATCTCTTATTTATGGATGGTGATCCCAGCTGAACCACTGCTATGATGGCATTTATTAGGAGTTTCCCAATGTGGCTTTGTTAGCTTAAGAGAGCTCCTCAGATTTTGATTTTTTTTTCTCATGTTTGTTTTTTGATAACTCTCTTCTCTTGATATTTTTATCTCTGCGTTTTTTCATGCCAAGTTCTGGGTGAATTCCTCAGTGCTGCCTGATTTTTACTCCCAAAACTGTATATTTCCTATTCGTTTTCCTGTTCTCTTCTTTTTTTTTTTTTTTTAAGATTTTATTTTATTTTTTGACAGACAGAAATCACAAGTAGGCAGAGAGGCAGGCAGAGAGAGGGGGAGGCAGGATCCCCTCTGAGCAGAGAGCCCGATGTGGGGCTCAATCCCAGGAACCTGAGATCATGACCTGAGCCGAAGGCAGAGGCTTTAACCCACTGAGCCACCCAGGCGCCCTTTCCTGTTCTCTTCTAAACTTGTTTATAGCGACGAGTCTTGATTATTTTAATCACCTGATTTTTTAAATAATGGATGTAACTTTTCTTTACTCTTCTGAAAGCATAGTACATGTACTAATTTCCAAGTTCTTTTCTATTGCTCTGTCGTTTCTACTTTACTGGGAGAATATTCTCTCATTCTCTGCTGGTTTTTTTTTTTTTAATTTATTTTTTCAGCGTAACAGTATTCATTGTTTTTGCACAACACCCAGTGCTCCATGCAAAACGTGCCCTCCCTATTACCCACCACCTGTTCCCCAAAACTCCCACCCCTGACCCTTCAAAACCCTCAGGTTGTTTTTCAGAGTCCATAGTCTCTTATGGTTCGCCTCCCCTTCCAATTTTTTTTTTTTTTTATAAACATATAATGTATTTTAATCCCCAGGGGTACAGGTCTGTGAATCGCCAGGTTTACACACTTCACAGCACTCACGATAGCACATACCCTACCCAATGTCCATAACCCCCTCCCCCTCTCCCAATCCCACCTCCCCCCCAGCAACCCCCAGTTTGTTTTGTGAGATTAAGAGTCATTTATGGTTTCTCTCCCTTCCAATCCCATCTTGTTTCATTTATTCTTCTCCTATCCCCCTAACCCCCCATGTTGCTTCTCCATGTCCTCATATCAGGGAGATCATATGATAGTTGTCTTTCTCCGATTGACTTATTTCTCATTCTCTGCTATTTTATATGCTTTGAAATTTTAATTTGCACAGTCATTGTGCGTGCAGGTTTATTGTTTTGTTATTTTTGTTTTTATCCACTACACCTTCTTCCTCCCTGTGGTTTGGCAGGTACCACTCCCCTCCCGGCCCCAGTTCAAAACCAGGTGCTAATCTTAGTAGTTCATGCCTTCTGTCCTGCCAAGATTTTATCGACCCCTTTTCCTAGCTGACTTCGCTTAGCTTTATTTTTGGTTTTGGAGTTATCCGTGTTCTTTCTTGTGACCCTTGCAAACAGCTCCATAAACAGTGGTCACAGTATTTTTTAAGCATTTTTGAGGGGGAGGAAGAGGGTTGTTTCAGCAGCTCATTTCACATGGAAAGACTGATTTTAATTAATCTCTTGCCTAGTATGTAATGTTCCTGTTTCCACATCAGAATGTAATCTCCACCTGGCAGATGGTTTCTTCTTTTAATTGAGATATAGTTGATATAAAACATTATATTAGTTTCAAGCATGCAACAAAATGGTTTGTTATATGTATATATTGCAGAATAATCACCACAGTAAGTCTAGTTACATCTATGACCACACATGGTTACAAAAACCTTTTTTTTCTGACACAGCTGGTTTGTGATCCAAGAGCACATAAGACTTTTGATTTTAGCCATAACTATCCCTTATGTTGGTTCAGTCTTGAGATTTTTGTAAAAATTGATTTTATCTATCACAGTTATGTGTTTGCAGGTGGGATCTGGGAGAAGGGAGTTTCTGCATGAATTTTTCCCGCTGTCCTGAGCAGAATTACTTAAATTATTATTTTAGAAACATAACTCCCTGGTGTTCTTGAGGTTCACTGAAAGGGGAAACTATAGTTAGGAAACCAGTGAGGGTTGCTTCAGCAGTATCAGAGAGGGGAGGAGATGGGTTTGACGGAATGGGTTGGTGGCAGGACTCATCATCATGCTGAAGAAATATGGAGGAGCCCGTAGCACAGGGCAGCAGTGGCACGAAATGTTTTCATCAAGTTTTGAATGTTGTGAGATTGAGGAGATTTTTGTGACTGCTAGTTTAAAATAGTAAGCTATATTTGTGACTGCTAGTTAAAAATAGTAAGCATTTGGGGGCAAAAGAAATAGAGGCTGTACATCTGTATCTTAGTATGGATGTATGGATGTGAATGCAATTACTCAGAGAGTCCAGCCCAAGAAGAAAGTCTCGATGGTGGAACTCAGGGGAACCATCCTCATTTACAGGAGGCAAGCAAAGGGAGAGAAATAGCAAAGCAGACTACAAAGGAAGTGTCAGGGAGGAAGCAGAGAGACCACAAGAGAGGCTTCCCAAGTGACAGAGTTGTCATCGGCGCCGGGCTCTGCAGAGAATCCTCCTGTATATCCCTCAGATTCACTTCTCCCGACCTCCTACCTTGCAGCAAGTGGTTGCTTTTCTGTTCATAGAGTTGCTGTTTTCTTCATTCTCCGGTTGAGTTTGTAGATGTTCAGAACGGTTTGCTATCTCTCTAGCTGGCTACCTGGGACCAAACGAAATTTAAGTCTCCCACTCCTCTGCCATCCTGGACCCTCTCAAGGGTCTGCAGAGAATCAAATAAGAGAAAGACTGAGTGTCCATTGGAGGTAGTAGAAACCAGATTCTAGGGGATTCTCGGGGGTTATTGGAGATGATGAAGGGAAGGAGGAGAGGTCCATAGTTGCTGGGCAATCAGGGGAGAAGTATTTGTTTATATTTTTGCCTTTTCATTTTTGTTTTGCTTTGTAGGTTGAGGAATACTTAGGTCAGAATCTTGTATGGTCAAATTTTTTATTTGGTTGCACTGATTTAGTCTCTCTCACTCGCTCTCTCTTTTTGGCACTGTTTTGATCTCTAACAGACTTTCTTTTTCCATAAGGTACCCTGATTTTCGTTTTTAGAGCATTTTATGACTTTGCTCTTTGATTTTACTCTTCTATAAAACTTAAATATACTTTGTTCTTACGGTCATCCTAAGTCATTTTTAAAGCTCAGTATTTGGAAATGATCATTATTCAGTGGACAACTAAGATGGTATAAAAGGAAAATACTAGCAATATTACCAGTTTTTCCTCATTTCATTTTTCATTCCTACCTATTTGGGGCAGTTTTAAGTCCACAAACCCAGTAAGTCTTTCAGAGACTAAACAGGTGTTTCCTGATGCTCAGCAGGTGCTTTAAGAAAGATCTCAGGTTACCTGGTAAATTGTGCAACCATTTATAAATGCTGTGAACTTTTGCAGTTAATTAAGTAGTATTTTGTAATAGATTATCCAGCTTTATTAATTTATTTTTTAAATTGGCACAGTTTGGCACTGTGACAATAATGCACTTAGTGTTCTAAAATTGGTAATGCATCTTCTTAAACACTTATTTCCAAGAGTAGGGATAACCATAGACATAGAGGGCAGCCTACCCAGTGTGTTGGTAAAGAGCCTCATGGTTTCTCCTTACCTAAAAATAGCATCTCCGCTGACACTCTCACTTTCCTAGACCTAAGCTGAAATCTTACTATTAGTGATTCTTAACAGGTTGATATAAATACCTCTGTTTCTAGTTGTTTCAGATAAGAGAGTACAGGCTTATATTTTAAATAACTTGACCAAGATCACATAGTTGGTAATAGAGCTAGGATTTAAATTATGCTGGCTCTGGCTCTGTCCTCTATTCTTGACAAATCTCTGTATTATCTTTAGAAGTAATAAGTAGGAGCATTTTTTTCTTTGCTTCTATCTCCTCAATCTCTTTCTATTCTCTGGTATTTTTTTCTAGGATCCTTTATCATTTTCTCCCTCCTTTTTATGTATTTGTAAAAGAGCATAAAAATAATTGGGGTGATTGTAGAAAAGTTCTGTGAACAAAAATGAAAGTACTACAGTTGGTATCAAAGAGTAAAAGGGATTTTTATTTTTTCTGAAAGGATATATGAGGGCTCTTTTTTTTTTTTTTTCAAGATTTTATTTACTTATTTGTCAGAGAGAAACACAGCAAGAAAGGGAACACAAGCAAGGGGAGTGGGAGAGGGAGAAAGAGGTGACTTCTCACTGAGCAGGGAGCCCAGTGTGGGGCTCCATCCCATGACTCTGGGATCATGACGTGAGCTGAAGGCAGACACTTAGCGACTGAGCCACCCAGGCACCTCTGAAAGGGATTTTTAAATGAGAAATGAAAACACAGTTAGATCGACTCCACAAAATAGAAACAGACACTTCTTTATAGGAAAAGATGGCTGAAAAGGACAAACAATCTAAAAGAAAGTCACGATATGAAGAATTTTTAGACAGTAAAGAAATTTTAAGAAGAAAGAAGATAGGGTTGAACAGACAGCAGTATTTATGTTGTATGTCCTATGACAGTAAAACATATGCCCATTCATGAAGCTTTTATAAATGCCAATTGTTCCTTAAAAAGAGTTGTAGGAAGAGAGAGTTAGAGGCCAAGAACACCAGTGTAATAAGCTTCCGTATTTTATTTAAGGTTAATGTTCAAGACATGATTGTCAGCAAGTATAAGACTCTTGAGACCATAAAATGAAAATCCATTTTTTTATACCTTTTGTACTGTATATAGTCAGATCTCTGGAAACACATTCATTGTTGACATTGTATATTAATGCTGTAACTATTTATTACAATTACAGATTTATCTAAGTGGATTTCTTCCAAAGCTTGATGCAGACCACTCTTTAACAAGTCTTTCAACCCCAGAAAGGAGTTTTATCTTTATAAACCAACGACCAATACATCAAAAAGACATATTAAAGGTAATCTATTTTAGAAAAAAAAAAATTACTTGGATCAGAAATAAAAACTAACTCTATCATTTGTCAACCTGTTGTAAGAACTACTTCAAGGATTTGCTCTAAAATAAGGAGGAGATAAACAGATACTCTAGTATTTATTAAGCATTGTGCTAGGTGTCTTACCTAGGACTTTGCAACAATTCTGTGATGAATTATCCTTATTTATAGTGAAGAAACTGAAGTATTGGTGACTAAGAAGTTAGTGACTAAGAAGCCCATTATAGCAAGGAAGCCAAGAGTCTGGATTTGAACCCTGGACTTTGAAAACATCCATGACTCTCTGATCTTTTAACCATGAAGCCAGGTGCACTAGAGAGTTTTATGTTGGTGCTTCATGTAAGTTCAAGGCCTCCAAATGAGTATTGCCATTTAGATACTGCTTTTCCTCATTAGCAGTTACATCCACTCAGTTTCTCAGCGGACTATACATTTTTGGTTTTATTTAAGGATGTCAGTACTATTTTTACGTGGTATTTTTATCTTTTCTTTATTACATGTATTTCTAGTTAATCCGACATCATTACAATCTGAAGTGCCTAAAGGAACCTACTCGTTTGTATCCCATTTTCTTTCTGAAAATTGACGTTCCTACAGCTGATGTGGACGTAAATTTAACACCAGATAAAAGTCAAGTATTGTTACAGAATAAGGTAAATTTGGAGATAGTTTTTTTTTTTTATATTATTCACAAACTTAGGCAGTCCTAACCATTTCACATGGGAAAGTTGCTTATTTATACATATTTTTAAATATTTTAAATCTTGCCTATTTATTATTTTTTGTAATTTTCCCTAACATTTGTTAATTTTTGTTTTTAGGAATCTGTTTTAATTGCTCTTGAAAATCTGATGACGACTTGTTATGGATCACTACCTAGTACAAATTCTTACGAAAATAATAAAACAGATGTTTCCTCAGCTGACATGGTTGTTAGTAATACAACAGAAACAGATGTGCTTTTTAATAAGATGGAATCATCTGGAAATAATTATCCAAATGTTGATACTTCAGCCATTCCTTTCCAAAATGATGTGCATAATGATAAATCTGGGGAAAACACTAATTGTTGTTTAAATCATCAGATACATGTTGATGACCATTATGATGATCATTTTAATAGTGAAAATTCTAACATTGGTAGAGACAGTAGAAATACATTTCAAGAGATCCCAGTGAATAATTTATCCTGTGAGGATGTCCAGAAGGAATGTAATGAGACTTGTTTTGTAGGTTCCGTTAAGCACACCCAATCAGAAAATGGCAATAAAAGCAATAGCGCTGGGAGTGGGAAAAATGAGGAAGCAGAAATTCCTGAGAAGTCTTTGGAAATCTGTGCAGATGACTGGAGCAAGGGAAATACACTTAAAAATTCAATGGGAGAAAACATTGAACCTGTGAAAATTTTAGTGCCTCAAGAAAGTTCAACATGTGAACTCAATAATAATGCATATCCAAGCCCTGAACAAAAGAATCTCAGTGAAGTTTCCTGTAACAAAAAATCAAATGTGGTAGATAACAAGTCTGGACAGCTTACAGCATATGATTTGATTAGCAATCGGGTAATCAGAAAACCTATGTCAGCAAGCGCCCTTTTTATGCAAGATCATCGTGCTCAGTTTCTCACAGAAAATTCTAAGACCAGTTTGGAGGATACAACAGTACAAATTGAAGAACTGTGGAAGACATTGAGTGAAGAGGAGAAACTGAAGTAAGTTTCCAGAGCTTGCTTGTGACCTGCTGCTGGGATATTTCCATTCTATATGACTCACTGGGTTTTTTAACTTCTTATTTATGGAAAACCAGAATGGAAAATGCCTTTTGGTTTGGCGAGAGTACCTTTTTGGCATCACTTTTTTAAATTTAGATGTTTTTAGTGTTTTATTTTTTATTTTTTGGGTTTTTTTGGTTTTGGTACAGGCCTTCACTACTTATTAAAATTTGAAGTTAAAGGTTTTCCATTCTTCTTAATTTAAAACTGTATTTTCTTCTTTTTTTATCTTATGTTAAAGAATCTTTCTATGACAGGACTTCCTCTTTTTTAAGCTTATGCATTAGAAGAGTTATAACAGTGGTGGTTTTAAGAAATATGTTGACTATTCCCTTTTTTAAATTGGTCTCCAAGATATGTAATACAAAATGAAAATTACAGTATTTTTGCAGATTCAATTTAGTGGAATCAGTACTGTCCCTATTCAGTATAAACTGAAGGCTTCCTTCTAAAATCTTTTATTTGTTGGCAACTTATAAACTATGGTAGGGTGTTTCAGTAGGTCAGGAGGTGGTTTGATCTATCTTTGATGGAAAGAACTACTTACTACTTACCATTTTTAGACTAGATGATCTAAATAAATATTATAAACTAATACGATGAGTGTTTATAGTTGACTTAGGGCACTTACTATAAATACAGAGTAGTATGTCTTGAGTGATCTAGCCCACCAGAAAATGAAACAGTGTAATTACACTTCCAGCCATATATTATGTATGATATCTCAATAATATGGTAGATATCTTGAAGAAAATTTAAACATAAAGTTATCATTCAGAGTTTTTATTTGATGACAAACATGAACACTTGACCGATTTTTTTTTTTTTACTTTATCATTAGCTTATTCAGTCTTATAAAGACACCATCAATTTAAAATAATAATGACCACTGTTTTGTATGTGGGAGTAAAATGCAACTTTCTTTTTTTTTTTTTTTTAATTTAAATTCAATTAGCCAACATATAGTACATCAGTTTTTGATGTCATTTTCAATGATTCATTAGTCGCATATAACACCCAGTGCTCATCATATAACGTGTCCCTATTAACACTGACAGGCAAAACCTCCATAAAATTAGCTTCTCTCTTTACTTCTTTCTTTCTTTTGGTGGGGATGGTTGTGTTTTTTCTATTTTTAGGAATGCACAGGAATAGACAAAAGAGTACAGTGAACCCATCACCCTATTTCACAAACCGTCATGTCATAGTCAGTCTCATATTATCCATACCTCCATGCACTTACCTTCCCTTTTTTGCTGTTACTATTCTGAAGCATATCCTAGGGTAATATCATCTCTTTCATAAATATTTTGCTGTGTATCCGTAAAGAGTAAAGACATTCCTGCTTTAAATATAGCTATAATATAATCATCATAATTTTTAAAACAAGAATTCCTAATATCATCAGATATTCAGTGTTTGAATTTCTAATTACTTAATACCAGTTTTTTTTTAATTTTTTAATTTTTTTATAAACATATAATGTATTATTAGCCCCAGGGATACAGGTCTGTGGATCGCCAGGTTTACACACTTCACAGCACTCACTATAGCGCATACCCTCCCCAATGTCCATAACCCCACCACCCTCTCCCTACCCCCCTCCCCCGGCAACCCTCAGTTTGTTTTGTGAGGTTAAGAGTCTCTTATTAATACCAGTTTTTTTAAAGTTTGTTTATTTGAATCAGGATGCAAATAAGGTTCACACCTTGTGATTGTCTTTAGTTTTATCTACGTGGCATAGGCATTTTAAGATCAGTGCATTTAACTTTTAGTACAGCAAGTCCACAGAAGTTGAATTGTGTTGACCAGGGAAGTGATGTATTATCTGAGAAGGAGGGGAAAAAAAGTATAGATGTTTCCCTCTCATGGAAGGTAGGGACAGTGTGACAGTAAAAGATGGCTGTTCCCTCACAGCCTCACAAAAGCAGGTATTGTTCCAGCTGACTTTTGGGGAGTGTCAGCATTGTTTCTTCTTGTAGGCCCCAAGGTATCAGGGTACAGGATTATGGGTAATAGTCCCCATCTAAAAATTTGTTTATCATCAGGCAGTATTCGAGCACCCAAAGTTTTCTCTGTCTGCTGCCATTAGGTGAACAAAAGAGGCAGTGCTGGGCAAGAGCAGATCTCTGAAACCACACCAGGATTTTAACTCCAGTTTCTTTCTCTGCTGGCTTTTTGCAAAAATGTGTGCACAGTATCTCCTGGATTGTCTTGATGGATTGTGTTATGATGTAAGAAAAATGACTGGCACATTGTTCGTGATCTTACTTAGAATTTTTAACCTGTGAAAAGAAAATTTCTATGTTGTGATTGACATTATTTTTCACTTGTTTAGTGAAGATTAAATTTAACTTGGAGGCCATAAATAGAAGAAAATATAAGTATTTTGAAATCAGAGAGTTTACTGTATGTCACAAAATGTGTTAGAATCTTTGAGAGCCAGGGGTTTGGGGACCATGGTGGCTGTGTCCAAAATTATGATCAGTGAGAAAGTGTAGCAAAAATGGTATCATACTCAACAATCACACTAACTACCACTTTTCTCTAATATTTATCTTGGAATTCTTTCCATGATCCTAAATTCTGTAGGAAATGCTAAGGGATATCAGAGTAGACTCCTCTTTTGTGAGTAATTGATCTTTCTCTCTATCCTCCCTTCACTTTTTTCCTATCCTTCCTGGTTTTTTCCCTTCTTCCTTCCTTTCATCTTTTCTCTTCCCTTCTCCTTTTCTTCTTTTCTTTCTGTTTCTTTTCCTTCCTTCTTCATTGCCCTTCCCTTTCTCCTTTTCTTCCCTCTCCTCTTTTTTTTCCTTTCTTTTCTTTTTTCTTCTCCTTCCTGCCTCTCTCTCTCCTTCCCTCCCTCCCTTCCTTCCTTCTTTCCTTCCCTTCTTTCCTCCCTCCCTTTCTACCTGTCTTCAGTTAGGAAATATTTATTAAGGGCATTCTGTATATAAGGCCCTATGTATTCTAGCTAATCACTTCAGATATAGCAATAAACAAAATATACTTTCTCCACTTATAAATGATGCAGTATAATGAGGAAAACACAAACAGAGTAATCCTAGAATACAATGAGTCAGTTTTAAAATAAGTATAAAGAGTTATGAAAATACTTAGCAGTGGGCTTATTCTCATCTATGAGACAGGAAATGATTCCCTACGTAAAAATAATCGGAAAGGTATAAGGAATTTTCTAAATAAAACAACTAAAAGAAAAATAGTGTTATTGAGGATATTAAAGTGCTCTCTGTAACAGGAACAGAATATGAGAGAGTCTAATAAGTTGAAGGAAAGCAGGCCAGATTATGTAAGATTCTGTAAACCATGACAAAGAATTCGAATAAGCCCTAGGATCAGGGTTTTTGTGCTGAGAGCTTAGGACAGACTTCGGTGTGGGGAGTACTTCATTTTTTAGTTCTTCTTTTCCAGATATTTTTCCTTTGCTTTTCTCCTTTCCTCTGGTGGTTTAGAAGCCAGATTTAGGCCTCTGCTCTTGCCCACTGGGGTTTCAGTCCATTGATGTTGACTTGAACTTTACATTTGCATACAGTGAACATACTTCTACTTAAAATAAGAATAATACTGTAATTGGGGTATTAAAAATGGTAAATAAACTTTATAATTACATGTAATCTTTCGTCACAAAAGCATTTGATTTGATTACTGGCCAAATCAAAATTAATATTTTCCATTCAGGTTACTGAATCCCTTAATGACATTAAGTCAAAGGTAGCAGCTGTTTTTACTTAACATTTGCTTAATCTTCCTTCGGACATAGCTTTTTATATTTCCCAAGGAACTAATTAAATTGACTTCTTGAGTAAATCACAAGATTCGTACCATATGTGAAAATTTGCACATTATAATTAATTACAAATGGTGACCTTCATCTTGAACTCATTTTTAACCGTAAGGGAAAAATCTTGAATTGGAATGTCCAAGAGCTAAAAATACTTACTTAAAGTACCTATTGAAAGGAAACTGTTGAAAATTATCTGTTTTATGTAGCTAGTCCAGAATGTCAGATTCTAAATAGAAATGAGAGAAAATCATATACAAAATTATGAATATAGCCTGGTAAGTAACCAGAGAATCATTTTTCATCTAGTTGAACAGTGACACAAGGTCTTTTTTACATTCTTACCCAGCTAACATTTCTGTATTTAACAGACATACACTGAGTACAAACTACACAACATGATGTGGTCTCTTGTCTTTCCGTCTCAATTTTAACATTTAATACAGTTCACCCCAAGAATGCCATTTTTATATCCTAACACATATCTATATAAATTTCTCCTTAAAAATGTTTCATGTATATTACCTACAATAGAATTTAGCCAGTTTCTTGAGTTACTTAAGATTAGAAAGAGCGTTAATTCTTCAGTCTCAAACTTAAAACTGCATTTGAAAAATCTTTTTAGTAAAGTTGCTTAAATAATTAGCAGCCTTTAGTCAATCATGGGCCTCATTCATTATGTGTTCCTTGATATACAATGATAACAAACGTTTATAATTATTTACTGTGGTGCCAAGCATTATTCTAAGTACTTGAAACATTTTAACTCATTTTATTGCTCATATCAAAACTATGAAGTAAATGTAGGTTATCTATAATAAATGATTATCCTGAGACACAGAAAAGTTAAATAATTTTTTTAGATTTACAGAGCTACTAAGTGGCAGCACCAGACCAGTCAGTCAGTCTCCAGGGTCTGTGCTCTTACCACTACAATTTACTGAACACCTAAGAGTAGTTTTCAGTTTTGGGAGTGCTTCAGAATCATCCATGGAGCCTTTTAAAAAGAGTATTGTTTAACCTCAATCTCGGCCTGGAGAATTTGAAAATTTGAGGGTGGGATTCAGGCATCTCAATTTTTTAGAAACAGTTTCTATAACCATTTTGCTAGACTGCCCTTGATTGACTGTGGGAGTTTCACTAACCCTAAAGAAAAGATGTCTTGATTTTACCCAGGATAATTTTGAATTGTCTATTATCTTGTACCTTTGAAACTGAATTAAATTAAATAGTTTGGATGTATTGAGGTTTGTTTTTTTTTTTTTTCACTGATGACTCTAAAATGAGAAATAAATAGCAACTGAAAAGTTAATATTTAACTATGAACCCATTACAAATTTAATCATAAAATCTTTATTTTGCATGTTATCATTAGAGTGACTTTATTTTTTTTTAAGATTTTATTTATTTATCTGACAGAAGAGAGACAGCAAGAGAGGGAACACAGGCAGGGGGAGTGGGAGAGGGAGATGCAGACTCCCCACTAAGCAGGGAGCCCGATGCAAGGCTCTTGATCCCAGGACCCTGGGATCATGACCTGAGCCAAAGGCAGCCACTTAACAACTGATCCACCCAGGCACCCCTAGAGTAACTTTAATTTTACCAGTGTCTAATTAGTAAATGGAGTATTATGTACAAGTTTTCTTTTGTAGTGCTCAGGAAATTGTTTATTCCATGTTGATGTTGCAGTGAACATCACTGTAAGGAACTCTTCAGATATAGAATTAACTGTTTTATTTAGTTATTTCTTTATAAGTTTTTTCTTTATCTTTCTTTTTCTTCTTTTAGTGTTTGTGTCTTCAGTGCTTCCATAAATAGTTTTTAAAATTGGGTAAAATGTAGTATTGTGATATACACAGATCTTAACTTTATATATAGTTCAACGCATTTTTGTATGTGTACACCCATGTAACCACTGCCTCAAACAAAATACAGAATACTTTACAGGGTGCCTGGGTGACTCAGTGGGTTGGGCCTCTGCCTTCAGCTCAGGTCATGATCTCAGGGTCCTGGGATCAAGCCCCGCATCGGGCTGTCTGCTCAGCGGGGAGCCTGCTTCTCCCTCTCTCCCTGCCTGCTGCTCTGCCTACTTGTGATCTTTCACAATGATCTTTCACAATGAGAATTTTTTTAAAAGATCCTTTTTTGCTACTTACCTACATAGTTACCATTTTGGTGCTTATCATTTTTTCCTGTAGATCACAGTTTCTACTGTTTCAACTTTTAATAGTGCAGTTATGCTGGCAATGGATTCTAAGCTTTCTTTTATCCAGAAATGTCTATATCATTTTCATTTTTGAAGGACATTTTTGCTTTGTATCATTGAATTCTGTTGGCACTTAAAAAATGTAATTTACTGCCATCTGGCTCTACATTGCTTCTAATAAGTTATATCCATCATTCGTGGTATTCTTTTTTTGTACTGTCTTTTTTTCTCTCACTGCTTTCAAGGAATTTGTTTGTTTTGCAGCAGTTTGATCTACCATATCAAGCTGTGGATTTCTTTGTATTTATCCCACTCGGGTTCACTGACCTTCTTGGATCTACAAAATGTTTCATTTATCCAAATTGCCTAATTTTCATCAATTTTTTTTTTTTCAAATTTTTTTTTCTCTTCAGTTCCACATTTTTTATCTGGGATTACAATTACATTTTTATCTGGGATCCCAAATATGTTGGGTTGTTTGTTGTACCATAGGCCATGGTGATGTTTTTTTAATCTTCATTTTTCTCTCTTGTTTAGATTGGTAAGTTCTATTGCTCTGCCTTCAAGTTTGCCGGCCCTTCCTTTTGCCGTCTCTCATCTGCTGTTAAGCATTTTCAGGCTTTCTTTTTGACATTTTTCATCTCAGATATTTTTTAGTTCTAGAATTTCCCTTTGGTTCTTTATTATAATGCCTCTTCCCTGTTTACATTCCTTTTGGTTCTCTCATTAGGAGAATCTTTTCCTTTAAGTCCTTAAATATTTATAAAAACCCTTTTCAAAAATAACTTTTTTTGGCAATTTCTAACATCTGAGACATGTTGAGGTTGGTTTTTACTCACCAGTTTTTCTCTTGATCATTACTCACATTTTCCTGTTTTATTACTTGAATGATAACTTTTAATTGTTTAGTGGACATTGTGGGTGATACGTTGAAGAAACTCTAGATTCTGTTGTCTTCTTCTGAAAAGTGTTGGTGTTTGTTCTGCAACTATTTAAGTTACTGACAGATCACACTGAGCTTGGAAGGCTGTTTTATACTTCCTTAGAGAGAAACTTTAAATTTTGCCCCCAACCCTGGGGCAGCTTTCTTAGTTCTAGGACATAGTTTTTCCCTTACCCTAAGATGTAGCCCTCATCCAGTTTTAATTTAAAACTCAAAACATTTATTAAGCCATCTAATTATATAAAATTCAAACTCTAAATTCCATTTACTCTGCCATAGGTAGTCACTAAAATCTATGTCTAGCTCATTGAACATTCTAGCAGTTGTTTTCCTCCAGGCTTCCACTTATGGAATTTTCTGGGATTTTTCTCCTTTAATTTCCAGTTGTTTTGGAAGCAGGGAATTCTGTTCTAGTTATTCAAGCTAGTAAGAGTGCAACTTATATAATGTAATATTATGTGATATAAAAATAAATAATAAAAATTATTTAAAAAAAAAAAACTTTTTCATGGGGCACCTGGGTAACTCTGTCATTAAGCATTTGCCTTTGGCTAAGGTATTGATCCCAGGGTCCTGGGATGGAGCCCCACATCTAGCTCCCTGCTCAGTGAGAAGCCTGCTTATCCCTTTCCTTCCTTGTGTTCCCTCTCACTGTTTCTCTCCCTGTCAAATAAATAAAATCTTGGGGAAAAAAAGGGTTTGTTTGTTTTTTTTGTTTTGTTTTGTTTTGTTTCAAAAAGAATGCAGCTTATTGCTTGATTTTATTTTATTTATTTATTTATTTATTTTTTTTTGCCACTCCCCTTTAATGCTAGGAACTGCCCTTTGGGTAAAAGCTATATAAATATGGATCTCTTTTTTGAATGTTGAATCATTCCAATATCTGTCTATTTTTGGTTGCTTTTCCATGTCCATTTTAAATAGTTGATCTCTGTATTTTGTTCAGAATTATAGTTATGTAGGGAAGGTTAGTCCAATATAGGCTCCTTCATCAGTACCAGACTTGGAACACCAGCTCTTTGTTTTTGATAAAATTTACTTCAGATGGCTAATACATTTCTGATTATGACCTCATTAGTTCTGTTTTATCTTTATTCCCAGATACGAAGAGAAAGCTACTAAAGATTTGGAACGATACAATAAGCAGATCAAGAGAGCCATTGAACAGGAATCACAAACATCATTTAAGGATGGCAGAAAAAAGATAAAGCCCACCAGTGCATGGAATTTGGCACAGAAGCACAAATTGAAAACTTCATTATCTAATCAGCCAAAACTTGATGAGCTCTTTCAGTCCCAAATTGAAAAAAAGAACCAAAACATTAAAATAGTTCAGATCCCCTTTTCTATGGAAAACTTAAAAAAAAATTTTGAGAAACATAAATTTGACTTAGAAGAGAAAGAGGAACTTTGCTTGCTCCAAAATCTCAAGTTTCCTGATGCGTGGCTAATTACATCCAAAACAGAGGTAATGCTATTAAATCCTTACAGAGTGGAAGAAGCCCTGCTATTTAAAAGACTTATTGAGAATCATAAACTTCCTGCAGAGCCACTGGAAAAGCCAATTATATTAACAGAGAGGTATGTTGAAGTAATAGATTTCTTTTTTTAACTCTCAAAACATTTATCAATCCATACTAGATTGGAAATTCAAAGCAAAAGTTGGAAGTGTTTTCTGGTAGAGAAAAGTTTAAAGAAATCTTTTTTAAAGTTGATTTTCTAATCTTCAATGGAATTGTTTTTGAATAAATAATTTTAGAATATTCTAGCTAGTTTACTTCTGCAGTTAGTAAATATCAGCCTCAATTCTCCTGTTCATAAGGGACTTGCCTAGGACAATTTTGAAGTTAGGTTGCCATGACTCTGTCATTGTACACTTTGCATTTCAAATGTATACCAAAATAGAATTATACAATGAATGCCTTTATCAACAATTACCAAGATTTTGTCACATTTATTTGTCCTTTCAAAGATATATATGTATATTATGCACACACACACACACAGACATATTTTCTTTTTCTTTCCTAAATTTTTTAGCCAATTTCTACCCAAACATCTTTCGGTTTCTCTCTTTTAAAAATGACTTACCTAACCACAATGACTTTTTCCTATCTTACACAATATTAATTCCTTGAAAGTATATCTCATTGTCTCAACATGTCTTTTTTATAGTTTTTAAATTATTAAATTTAATTTGTATCTAAACAAGGTCCAGCTGTTACATTTTGTCTCTTAAATCTCTTCTAATATCACACCATTAACTTGTTGATACTAAGTCACTTGTTTTTTAGAATATCCTGTTGTCTCAGTTTGTCCCTTTGCTTCCTCGTGGTTCCTTGTTTTTTCCTCTCCCATGTTTAAACAGAAGTTAGCCCTGGAGGATTGAATAGATTTCGATTCTGCTTTCTGGGGTGACTATTTAATAGATTGTGCGATGTGCTCCTTGTTTCATCACATCAGGACTTATCACTGGTTTCCGCCACTGACAGCTGCTCTCCTGCCTTAAAATTCCCTGTCAACCTTTCCATCTAATGATTTCATCCACTGATGATTGTTGGCCTGAACTGATATTCTTATAGATTGCAAAATGGGGTATTTATGAGCAAATTATTTTCTGTAAAAATGAATAGCTAACAGCTAACCTGTTAACATTTCCCTTTTTTTATATTTATTATTTCTTTCTTTGGTCTGACAGAGGAAAGAATCATATATATGAAAAGCAATAAAAGCCTGAAATTAGGGGCACCTGGGTGGCTCAGTGGGTTAAAGCCTCTGCCTTTGGCTCAGGTCATGATCTCAGGGTCCTGGGATAGAGTCCCACATTGGGCTCTCTGCTCAGCAGGGAGCCTGCTTCCTCCTCTCTCTCTCTCTCTCTGCCTGCCTCTGCCTATGACCTCTGTCAAATAAATAAATAAAATCTTAAAAAAAAAACAAAAACCCTGAAATTAGAAAGATATTGAGGGTTTGTTCTCTAGGACATGTCACTAGATAACTCTATTTCAGAACTCCCAAGAATATATAAAAAAGTCTTTTATGAAGTATATTAAAACTCTTTTGTTAAAAAGCCCTGCTACCAAATCATGATTAGGAGTGCTTTGAGCCTGTAGATCGTATTGGGGGGAATTGCCATCTTAACAATCCTGCATCTTCCAGTCCCTGCACAGTGGTCTCCACTGATTTAAGTCTTCTTTAATTTCTCTCAGCAACATTTTGTAGTTTTCAGTATAGAGGTATTTTTTTGAAAAAATTTTTCCCAAGTATTTTTTTTTTAAGATTTTATTTATTTATTTGACAGAGAGATCACAAGTAGGCAGAGAGGCAGGCAGAGAGAGAGAGGGAAGCAGGCTCTCTGCTAAGCAGGCTCTCTGCCAAAGGCAGAGGCTTAACCCACTGAGCCACCCCGGCGCTCCCAGAGCTGTCTTTTTAATTAAGAGAGCAGTAATCACATTCACCTAAATCCAGCATCTTTCATAGTATTCTCTTTGAGATTGGCTTAGCAAACTGTCAAAGAATTAGAAAAGAATTAATACAGATTTGGCCTGTATTAAACAGTTCAAAAATCTGATAGTACTTTCTGTTCTTCCCTTAAAAAGAACGAGGGTATAATCTGAAATGTTAAACAGGATTACTTCTCTAAATGGTTATTTGTGAACTTTCATTTATATTTTAAAAATCATTCTGTGCTTCTACAAATTAAACATTTTTAAAGATTTTTTTCCTTTATGATATTCTGTTATTCGAAAACAAATACATTAAAAACTATTATTTGCGGGGTGCCTGGGTGACTGAGTGAGTTAAACCTCTGCCTTCGGCCCAGGTCATGGTCTCGGGGTCCTGGGATCGAGCCCTGCATTGGGCTCTCTGCTTGGTGGGGAGCCTGCTTCCCCCTCTCTCTCTGCCTGCCTCTCTGCCTACTTCTGATCTCTCTCTCTCTCTGTGTGTCAAATAAGTAAAACCTTTGAAAAAAAAATTAAAAAAATAAAAAACTATTATTTGGGACCCATACTAGCCTGATAATAAAGCTTCTTAATTGAACATGGACAGCAACAAAACTGAATTCAAAATTGTTTTCACCCTTCTTTTGAAATGTGACATGTGTACCACAATTAATACAAGTTTTTCAAAACTGAGTGAAAGACAGGAATTATGAATTGGGTTCAGTGTCCTTACTGTGGTTCTAATGCAGATTGTGTCATTTATCTCTCAATGGTGTAACTTAGAATCTCTGTAAAATATAAAGTAGGAGCTCAGTAATAACAACAAAGGCCAATGTTTGTTGAGGATTTACCATATGATAGGAACTTTACTAAACCTTTGATCTTAACAACAACCTTATGATAGAATAATAATAATATAATAATGGCATTATTTATAAAGTTTTCACTTGTATTTTATAGAGAGAGCACAGTTTTGATCTCACATTTAGTTCGTAATGTTCTAAAAGATAGAAACTGTCTTTTGTATCCATTCTTCCTCCTTTCCATATGCTATATATAGTAGGTCTTCTAAGAGATATTAACAGAGATGTAAAAAAGTAAAGTTTCTCACAGGGCTACTTACATCTTTGTATTTTGTTATGAATCATTTTTTAAAGGGCTCTTACATTAACTTTTTTCCATAAATCCTCTTATTTCATTTTACATATTTAATAAGTTAAAGGACCATAATTTCTTTTTCAGTCTTTTTAATGGATCTCATTATTTAGAGATTTTATGTAAAATGACCACAGATGATCAGAGATACTGTGGATCAGCTTACCTGTCCGATCCTCGTCTTACAGCAAATGGTTTCAAGATAAAATGGATACCAGGTATGATGATGTGGTTTACTATATCCTGACTTAGAAAAAGAAGTCTTGTTCCAGAGGTTTCATTTGGGTTTCATAATATACATACTGGTATATTTTTGTCTCACCAAAAGTACAGTGTCAGCTATATAAAAACAATCATATTTCAAAAAGGTAATCCCTGAAACTAGGAAGTTTGGCATCCCTTTCAGTCTGTTACCTTGCATTTTTGTTTTCATAACTAATCGAGAAGTTTCACTGTAATTTTTGACATCTCTGGCACAATATGCCTCGTGTGTTTAAAGTATTTAATACTCCTTTGGATGATGAGAGAGAGAAATGTGTAGTTTGTCGGAAAGGTCTAACAAAAATGGACGTCTCTTTTCCTGTTTTGCCAATTAGATTTGTAACATCAGCAGTCTTACTATTTGGAGAGTGAATGATTTGATTCCGTTGCTTTGCTAAAAAGACTGTGATAACTCTGTCTTCTTTGTATGGCAAGTCACTGGGTGGAGAGAAAAGTAAATCGTTTTGGGAAGCAGACTTCTGTTTTCCTGGTTGGTCCCTTCTCTATTCTTTCCTAACTTTCATACTTAACTGTTTTCTGCCCTGCCTAGGCTGGTCTTGTCCTATTGTTTTCCCTTTGTCTGGTCTTAAGGGTATGGTGAAGAGTGATGCCACTGTTCCCTCTCCTGCCTGCCACTAACCTTGTCATAACCAGTAGACAGAAAAAGTTCAACCGAAACAGTGTTGAAGATTTTTATAGGGTTTTATTTAGACATAAAAAGAAAATGAGTAAAAACAATTGTACGAAGCTATGAAATTAAGTATATACAGAAAATAGTTTGGTGCTCCAAACTTTAATTTTACCTACTTTTACAGTTTTAGGAACACCTGCCCTGGACTTCTCACCTTCTATCTCAGTCTCGGATATTTAGATTTGGAGTGGCCTCAATGTTTTCTCATCATAACAACTAATAATTATCGAATAGTTATAAAGTACAGGACACTATTCTAAATATTAAATGTATTAATATTAATTAATAGCCTTACAAAGTAGTTTCTGTTGCTGTCTCCATTTTACAGATGGAAAAATCAAGACACAATGAAGTTTGCTTAAGCATACCAGTTACTAGTAGAACCAGGATTTCAACCCAAGTGCATTTACAGTCTAGCTTTTAACTAATTTGTTATATTGTTTCCTACAAAAATTGAGATATTTACTTCGTAAAGTAGTTGTGAGCACTAGAGAGGTACTTAGGGAAATCAGTTAGCATAGTACTTGCCAGTGGTAGGTGTTTGGGTATTCTCTTTCCTTCCCATCTTCCAGTATCCCTTTCTGTCATTTCTTTTAGTCCTCCCAGAAGTCTTTCTTGCTCAAGACCCCTAGCATCTTTTTAATTTATTTGAAGTGTGAAACAAGGGGTGTGTATAGGTTTGTGTGTAATAAGATTTTTTTTTCTTAATCTGTTTTTCTAACGAACTGTGTGGTATTGCTGGCAGGTGCCACTTTTTTTTTTTTTCCATAAAAAATAGTATCACAGCAATTTTTTTAAAAAAGTTAAAATAACTACTTCCCTGTCTTTTCTAAGAACATATTTATGCTTTCAGCTCTTAGCTTGTGGGTAGTGTTTTTTGTTTTTGTTTTTAAAGATTTTATTTATTTATTTGACAAGGAGAGAGCACACAAGCGGGGGAGCCATAGAGGCAGAGGGAGAAAGAGGCTCGATGAGCAGGGAGCCTGCTACCGGGCTCTATCCCAGGACCCTGGGATCATGACCATTGCCAAAGGCAGACACCCAACAGACTGAGCCACCCAGGTACCCCGTGGGTAGTGTTCTTTAAGTCCTGTTAAATACTAGGTACTTTACAAGGCACCAGAGATATAAAAATGAGTAAGAGTCACCTGCAAACTGACTTGATTTGGTTGGAATTAATTTTCTTAGATTGTCATCAGCATTATTTATCTTAGCAGTAACAGATCAAATTTAAAACTGTTTTCCTCTTTTTTAAGCCTTTCTTTTCCTTCATTAATTTTTATGTCATGTTTTCTTAAAAACCATTTCTCCTCTTCGTGAGTTTGTTTTCTTGGACGAACTTTGGATGAGCAGTTTGCCAGTTGTCACTAAACATCTTTGAATGATAAGGACATTCAAAAGAGAGGAGGAATACATCTGACTCTGAGGGAAAAGATTCTGAATGTGATCCTAAGAATTTTGCTCATTCACGGGATTAGTTTTTTGTTTTGCATCGATAAGAATTCTCTATTTTAAGAAAGTGAAAACTTGTCAAACCACTTACTCATTTGAAATATTTTCCCTGAAAATTAGGAAGCATTTCACAGAATCTTATGGAAAATTCTTGAAAGTTTATTGTTACGTGGTTCCAAATGTCTGTAAGTTTCCCATATCAGAATTTTGCAAACATGGTGATTAAAATATTGCTCAATTTCCTCATCTGTTGCCAAATACTGTACCCCTATCCACAAGTAATTCTGTGAAATGTGTATGATTTTCCAGGGCAAATCTAGTCACTATTAGACTCTTCAATCTAATTGTTCTATAAAAGGTAAAGAACCAGCAATAGTGAAAAGTCTCTGGGCTAATATTTTGGTAATTTCCTTATCTATATATGCAAAAAGATGTGAACTATAATATTCTGCTTCTTGTGTAAATCCTGTTTCAAGTCCCATTTAAGTTCCCCTGGTTGCTCAAACTCTTATTTTGTCTTCCTTGACCAAACTTTGCATTTTACTCCTCAATGCTTGATTATAGATCTTCTATTACTCTCCAAATTTTGGAGAGTAATTTGGATAGTAATCCAAAATTTGGAGAGTAAAGTAATTTGGATTATAGATCTTCTATTACTCACCAAACTTTGCATTTTACTCCTCAATGCTTGATTATAGATCTTCTATTATTAAATAGAAATTAAATATGTTTCAAGTCCCATTTAAGTTCCCCTGGTTGCTCAAACTCTTATTTTGTCTTCCTTGACCAAACTTTGCATTTTACTCCTCAATGCTTGATTATAGATCTTCTATTACTCTCCAAAATTTGGAGAGTAAAGTAATTTGGATTATAGATCTATTACTTACCAAACTTTGCATTTTACTCCTCAATGCTTGATTATAGATCTTCTGTTATTAAATCAGTTGTTTCCAGGGGTGCCTGCTCTGTTTAGTCTACCACCATTGCATCTTCTCCAGGTCAAGAAAGTGATCACTAACTGGAAACAGATTAGGGGTAGGGTCACTGATGTCTCAGGACCTGCAACTGTTCAAGCTGTATCACTCCTCTTTCTTTATTCATCTGTTGATAGCTGCCACTTACCCAACATTGAACTGTCTCATTTTCTTAGTTCTACATAACATGGGCGGACTTAAATATTAAGAACACTGTTACACAGATAGAGCCAAAGAAGTTCAATATCTGCTGTTTTGCAACATCTTAAAATGCATTCTAAAGCCAAATTTGATCCTTTGGAATTTATGCTCTTATGGATATTGTACCTCATGATATATCTAATCATGTAGCTTTTTTTAGTTTTATTTTAGTCACTAAATTATTTAAATAATAATGTCGGTTTTAAATATTGTTTTACTAAGATATTTTGAGTAAACATTACTGATTAAACAGTATTTCATTCTCTCAAAGTAGTAATATCTTAATGTCACTATTTGCAGTATATAAGTGTGTCAAATCAATACTATGCATACCATAAACTTAGGGTTTATCAATTATATCTCAATAAAACTGTAAAAAATAAATTACTATATGAACATTTTTATAAATTGTAAGTTAAAAAAATAGAAATAACTTGGGCCTTTAAGTTAGTATTAAACTAGTAGAATAGACTTTGAACAGCAGCAGTTGTTAAAACACTTAAACCAGTTTTATTTTAATAAATATCATGGGACTTCATTTTCTCTCCAAAGTAAGAAATGTTCTAAACAAATGTAGGAAACAGAAGTGCAATAACTAAGATGAAATTAAATGATATAAAGCACATGTGGTATCTTTGACGCTTATGACTTAATGTGAAGTCCTATGGGAAATTACTGTTTGTTCTCTAGCTAAGGAACAGAACTTTGTCCTGACTACATTAAATTCTAAGGACGTTTCACTAAATGTTTTTAACAGTGATTTTGTTTTTAATAGACATTTTCTGGAATATAATTTAAGCAAAACTAACCATATCTACACGTGGTTTTATTTTTCTTTTAGGCATTTCCATTGCTGAAGACTACTTGGAAATAGAAGAAATGGCTAATTGTCTCCCATTCTATGGAGTGATGGACTTAAAAGAAATTCTTAATGCTATATTAAACAAAAACGCAAAGGAAGTTTATGAATGTAGACCTCGCAAAGTGATAAGCTACTTAGAGGTATTTATTACTAGATTATATAGGTTGGTTAGATTTTAACATACTTAACTGTTTCTTAATAAAACAGTAAGTTTTCAAAATAGTAAAGTTTCTGTAAGGTCTACTATTTTTTCTAAGAAGAAATACTACTAAAAAAAGAAATCCCTGATCTCTGCAAGAGCAAAAAGAGAAAAAGTGAAAGATGTATCATTGAATAAAAGGAAATTTTAGTTACCTAGGAATATCTACCACAAATGAGAAACATAACAGTGGGTTAAAAAATAAGTTCGGATGTAATATGGAATGGAGGAAGATTATAAGGTTTTAAATGTCCCAAGTATAGGATAGTTGTTGGAAAGTAATAGTGAGCGTCTCAGTGTTTGAATTCTCTCCCTCAAGTTTGGTATTATTTCGAAAACAAACCTGAACATAAATAAGATTTGTTTTCTCCCTTAAAAAAAAATATGGGCCATTGTTGTTTAGAATATAATCATGGTGTCCCCACTGTATTCTGAGGGCCAGACTTGAGGAAAGTCCACTTTTTACCCTTTCTGAAGATTGTATTCAGTAGCATTCTGTAAGTCCTTCAAGAGCCTTGACTTGTGGAAGTTCCTAGCCCATTGCATGAGCAATTTAACACTGATAGTTTCTAATGACTTCAAAGGAATCTTCTTGTGAAAGAGGTAGGATAAACTTAAATGAAGGTTGAAGGAGGGTAGTATTTTGTATATTAAAAAACCATGTGGGAAGAAATGTGATTTCAGAAACAACAAAAAAAAAGTGTTTGGCATTAGGTATAAATATTTTTACTAATATTACACCTCATTACATTAAGTCAGTTGTGGATTGATTGATTTGGAAGAGAGTCTAGGGAAAAAAGAGAACTTCTAAAGATCTACAGGAATACTTACGTTTAAAGTCCACCTGAATAAGACAAATCAGAAATAAAGACAGGAGAGTGAAAGGAAAAACAGTAGAGGAGTAGATATAAAGGTCAAAGGAGGAAAGAAATTTAAAAATGAGAAAGTAGTAGCAGATTCTTCATAGGGTAATAGTTGCTTGAAGACCATTTGGTATGGTTGCTGGATGGCAATGATCATAGAAAAGTAGTCCAGATGCAAGACTTGCCAATGGCAAAAGAGTAGAGCAGTAGTGAAAAAGTGTAGGCAGCAAGTCATACGGTGGTAAAAAGAAGAAACGAGAGATTAGCTTGTCTTTGCTATTGGTGGAAAAGACTGACATAAAAGATTGGTAAGCAGATGTTCCAAAAGAGGCAGGAAGGAAGACGGGGGTAATGATGTAAGTTTCAGAAAGGAGAAACTTCTCTCAATGAAGAGCAAAAGGGAAGGAAAGTGGAAGTAAAACTATTTTCAGGTAAACTTGAGAGAAGTCGTGTATGATACATGTGACGAAGGTGTAGGAGAAGTTATCTACTGAGAGTGAAGAGGCTAGGAAGGCATTAGGGATTTGAGTATAGTAGAAAAGATCCAAAAATAAGAGCTGTAGGTACTATAAGAGAAGATTGATTAGAGAAGACTAAGATGTCCAAATGGCATTGAGCACTGATAAGAGCTAACATTGGTATTGAATCCAGCCAAGATAGTTTGAATGATTTTCCAATAGTTCATGGTACAGTTTATCCAGGTATAGGGATTACAAGGTGAATATGGTAGAACAGGGGATGAGTGAGCACATTTGAACCCATAATGTACACAAGAAACTGTGTTAGGTGCTAGAAGATTTTAAAGATGAATTGGGTTCTAGTAGTAGGAATCAAAAAGGAATACAGAAAGCTAGAAATAGTATCTTTAATGGCTTACTATCTGTCCCTTACGTAGGGAAAGATGACAAGAAGGGTGCTGGTGGGGCATAGCAAGAAAGGGACTGAGGAGATTAAAGGTCAAAGTGAAGGAAAAATAGGTTTAGTTGGAAAGGAGTAGGATAATGGAAGAGGGTATGTGGTTCTAGAATAATATTAGGCTCAAGCTCTTTGAAGCACAATTTGTTTTTAAATAAATTTTAAAAGAAACCAGCTTTGCTAATACCATTTACCCCTAAATGCTCGGTTTTCGTATCTCAGAAAACAGCATCACTATACCAGAAATGTGGACATTACCCTTGATTCCGTATCCTTCATAACCAGTTCATCAGCAGGTTTTGACTTTACCTCCCGTTCATGTGAGAACTCTTTTTTATTTTTATTTATATTTTTTTAGAGAGGGGTGTGGGGAGGGGCAGAAGGAGAAGGGGAGAGAAAATCCCAAGTAAGCTCCATGCCCAGTGTAGAGCCCAACACCAGTCTCTATCCCACAACCCTGAGATCATGACCTGTGTTGAAATCAAAAGGTGGACGCCCAACTGGCTGAGCCACCCAGGCGCCCCAAAATTTTCTTTGTCTTTTTTTTTTGCTCTGCACTAGAATATAAATTAACATGAGCAAGGATATTTGTCTTATTTTCCACTATGTGTAAAATGTACAATAGTGATGAACATGTAATATGTGTTTAATATGTGCGTGAATGAATAATAAGAATATAATCTGTTTTCTGTCTTCTTTCTTGCCAGGAATAACGTGTTTTCTGCTTCAGGATGTATCATGGTATAACATGTGACTTTCTCTTCACAGGGAGAAGCAGTGCGTCTATCTAGACAGTTGCCCATGTACTTATCCAAAGAGGACGTCCAAGACATTATCTACAGAATGAAGGACCAATTTGGAAATGAAATTAAAGCGTGTGTTCATGGTCGCCCATTTTTTCATCATTTAACCCATATTCCAGAAGATACCTGATTAAATATGTTTAAGAAAATTTGTTACTATTGAAATTGATTTGGTAATAAAATAATAGGAATCGGTCTTTAAACCATCTTTGTATTATCATGTGTTAGTTATTTTATAAGTGACGCTTCACTGACTTTTATATTTTAAAAGATTTTGAAAACTTTAATGTCAACTATTCGATTTTTTTTTTTTTTTTTTTTTTTTTCTCAAGAACCAGCCTTCATAATAATTACTGGTTGTGAACTACAAACTGAAATTACCTAGCATTCTTGGGTGGTTGATTTACTAGGGGCTGTGGATTGAATTGTGTCTCCAAAATTTATATGTTGAAGTCCTAACCCCCATTGTGACAGAATTTGGAGATGGGGCCTTTTCAGAGGTAAATTAGGTTTAGATGAAGTCATGAGGGGAAGGGCTCTCGTGGTGCGGTTAATGCCCTTATAAGAAGAGACATCAAGAGCTTTTATTCACTCTCTCCCTTTTCTCTCACCAACTTCCATATGAGGCTACAGAGAGATGGTGACCCTTTATAATCCAGGAAGAGAGCTCTCACCAGAAACCAAGCATGCTGGCATCTTGATCTTGGACTTCCAGTCTCCAGAACTGTGAGAAAATAAATGTCCGTTGTTTTTTTAAGCCAGCCGGTCTATGGTATTTCATTATGGCCGCGTGAGTGGACTAATACACCTAGCAGTCCTGTGCCAAGAGAAGTCAAAGACTGGGCTGGCATATCTGACAGAAGTTGTCCATGTTGTTTAAAATGGGATGGAGAGACAGAGTGGGAGAAAGTGAGAAAATAAAGTTTAGAGGAAGAAAGTTTAGCTTTCAAAATCCTGCCATATACTTCTATTTTGGTGTAACGGTCTAGAAATTGCTATCTCTTATATGGAAATTATTGGGCGTTGGGGTCAACATTTATAAGAGAAAATAGGAAGATCCAGAGATTCAATAGAAAATTTAGGTAAGGGGCGCCTGGGTGGCTCAGTGGGTTAAGCCTCTGCCTTCCGCTCAGGTCATGATCCCGGGGTCCTAGGATCGAGCCCCACATCGGGCTCTCTGCTCGGAGGGGAACCTGCTCCCCCCCACCCTGCCTGCCTCTCTGCCTACTTGTGATCTCTGTCAAATAAATAAAAGCTTAAAAAAACTTTTTTTTTAGGTAAGCTTATTCATTATGTCCTTTAAAAAACTAGGTCCCACGCATCCCGCACTAAAACACTTGATTTCCAAAACGCTGAAACATTTTTAATGGGTGTGTTCTGTAAAGTAAGATGTGTTATACGGGATACACCATCTCCGTACTCAGTACCATCGCCCGTAATTCTCGAGAAGCTTTCAGTTCTTAAGGACCTTGTGTGAGAGGTACAAATTGTGATCCGTGCAGTTCTACCTGCAGGCAGGCCTTTTTCCCTGCCCATATGATCCTCTCACCCATAATACCCAAATACTGTATTTTTTCCATTATCCCCTCTGGAAGTTTGGGGCCGTTCTCTGGGAGGCATTTCCGAGAGGCATCCTTTTTAAACGACTGGGTCAACAGGAAAGAGCGGCCCACAGAGATACGACGAGGACGAAATTTGCACCACACGTCGGACCAGCGCTAAAGGACGTTGAGGACTCGTGTTCCGGCTGACGACCTGCCGTCGCTGCGGGCCGTCTCATGACGACGACCTCTAAGACGAGTGAACTTGTTTTGCTTTTTCTCCGCAGCCTTGAGGGTGCCCATCAGGTTGGTGGTGGCCATGGCAGACGCGGCTGCGTATTTGCCGCCTGCGCTGGGCGCCTCCTCAGCTTGTCTGACCTTTAATGCCGGCGACAGACTGGACCGTAGGCGCTGCGGAGCCGCCTTCCCCGGGACGGGGCCACTGTCACGCCGCCGGCCCCAGCACTGGCGCCCTGGAAGGGCCGCCGGCTCCAGTCCCGGCCGCAGCCTTCGCTCCCGCGCAGTTTGGGGGGGACTCTCGCTAGGTCCGCTGAGCCTTCCCCCGCTCCCCAGGAGGCTCCGGAAGTCCCGCCCCGCGTGCTGCCGCCGCGGCCCCCCATGCCGCCCGCAAGCCCTTGCGGCAGCTCGGCCCCGCGGGACAAAATGGCGGCGGCGGGCGACGGCGACGGCCAAGCCCAGGCCCCCGGGACGGAGGTAACGGCCGCTGCCGCTCGGGGGTCGGCGCCGGGGTTCGAGGCAAGGGGAGGCGCTCTGGAGAGGAGGAAAAACCGGCTCTAAACTGCCCGTTTCCTCCTGAGGCCGGGTGTGCCGGGGACGGGAGGCCTCTGGGGCGGGTTGCCCAAGCGCCCCTGACCCCTGAGGCCCCGCTGCGGGGCCGCACAGCCGCCGCACGAGGGACGCCGGGGCCACGCACAGGCAAGGCCTGCGACCCGGTGCTGCTCCGTGTGCCCGGGAGCTCGGGTGCGGGGCCCGGCCGTGCCTGCCACGTCCCGGTCGTGTGGCCCAGGGACCAGGCCTTGAGTCCGGCGGCTCGTGTCGCTGTTGACGCGTTCGGTGCCCCGCGGTCGCACCCGGTGTCGTGGCTGCGGTCACAGAACCGCAGCCCCTCCGGCCGGGGAAGATGCAGATAGGACGCGTTCGCTGGACCCGCATGCCGCCCCGTAACCGAGAAACCGAAGCGGCGGGGCAAGCCGCGATGCCAGTAGTGATTGAGCTAAGTGAATTAGACTTGTTCTTGGACCTGGAGCGTCTACACTGATCACGGCCAACCAGTGTTGGATTCAGTTAGTAGAGAGTCTCTGATGTGATCTAATCCGGTCTCACAGATGAGTGATTAAATGATTGGCCTCGGGGCGCACAGATGGCCCAGTGCTCCGCTAGTTCTACCTCAGACGTTATTGCCACAAACCAAACGAAGGTAAGTACTGAAAGAATAAATCTTACTGCGAAGACAATTTTTTTTTAAATGACTTGATATTGTCAACTACTTTATAAGCAGGAATAATTAATAATTACCTTAGTCTAGATCTTTTGGTTCATCTCACCTAAACTTAAAAAATTTTTAATCTTCGAAACCATTCTTGTTTCCAGGAATACCAGCACTTAAGTCTCACCGCGGCTGCCTTGAGATTCTCTACTTACTTTTTACTACACTTTTTATTCCTCAAGCCACTACACATTAATATAACGATCTTTTCTTTAGTTTTTAAAATCCTGTCCCGGGGTTATCAGATTTGAACCACTGCCCTATGTCACAGTTCCCCCAAGAATCTCAAATCCATCTCTTTTAGCTTATTATTTTTCACTTCTGCGGTGAAGACGCTGAACTTGGCCCCTAAGTGCCCAATCTTTTGTAACAGGCCATAATTTTGTTTCTCCCTGTTTTGTCTTGAACATTCATTAGCAGGACCTGGAATAACCTCTTTTCACTTAATTATTACTACATTACTGTTAACCATATTTAAGTGCCTCTGACCTGGGCCACTTTTTCCATAAAATCTTTTAAACTAATCAGTGGTGGAGGGTTGCGGGTGTAGATTTCTTCCACCCTACTCAGATTGGGCTAGAAATCGCTAAAACAAACCCCTCCATCTCTACTTTAGTTGCGTATTCATTTCTTTGTTTATTCAGTAACATTTACGGAGTGTCACACTCAGTGCTGAACACAGACTACGAAGACATTCTTTGCCCTCTAAAGGAGAAAAACTTGCGGTATAACATGAATATTAGGAGGGTATGTAGTATGTACTATGGAAGCATAAAGGCACACCCACTGCGGCTTGGAGGAACCTGTGGGAGAAACTAGTAAGCTGAAAGTCGGTAAGGAATGATCTGGGAGGACAAAGAAAAGGGTATTTCAGGCAGACGGAGTAGCATGTGGCAGTGCCTTGATGAACGCAAGGAATTCTACACCATTGGATCTTGAGGAATAAATGAGACTGGATTAGAATCAAGGGTCTCAGGCCTCTAAGGATTTGGAAAAAAATTTTTAAAGATTTTATTTATTTATTTGAGAGAGAGCGAGAGAGAGAGAAACCACAAGCAGGGCGAGGGGCAGAAGGAGAGGGAGCAGCAGATTACCTGAGGGGCAGGAGCCTGACACAGGCTCCTACAGGCCCTGAGCTGAAGGCGGACACTTAACTAACTGAGCAGCCCAGGTGCCCAAAGGATTTGGAAAATTTTATCATAAGGATTATGGGAAGACATTAACACTTTTAAGCAGGGAAGTACACTGTAAGGTTTGGAAGACTTTAGCCAAGTTAAAAGCAGATAGAACAAGTTAGCAGGCTACTTAAGAATTCGGACAGTGCGAGTGATCCAAATAGATAGAGATAAAGGCTCTGTAGTAAGAGTCTGTTTGACAGGCATTAAGACCCCTCGTAGCCTTACGGGGATTTCAGTTTAGATTCTCTGAGATGATGCCATAATAGAACTAAAGTTGCCACGTCTTTTCTGAGAAGTCTCTCATTTGGCTAATTTATGGTGAGATCGGATTACTAGAAGAATGGAGGGTCATTTGCCTTTCCTTTCTTTACTAAGAAGTCAATGTAATTGCAGCTAATTCTTTAAGTTTCTCACAGACTAGGAAAATCATTTGATATCTTTTTAGAAAATTATTAAATCAGATGTCTAAGTTGTATCTAGGTTTATATCTGGACCTTTTGGAAACCAACCTAAAGTTTCTAGCTGTTCCTTAAATGAAATAGTTTTGTTTATAAAGGACTTCAGTATTCAAATAGAATTTCCTAACAAGACAAAATAATGGCTGGCAAATTAAAAATTACCTTTAATGTTGAACTGATTTGATTTTTAAGAACTTTCTTGTAGGTATTTTATGTTTTATAATTTAGATCATAGAAATGAGTGATGAGTTAAGAAGAAACAAGCAAGAGATTGGGAATGGATTGAACATATTTTTGGAAGAAAATGGTATGTTCTCAAAAGTTAATTTTGTTTAAAAAGGACATTTTTGTTTTAAAATTTGCTTTCTTTTAATCTAAAGACATTGGTAAATAACAGCAAGTTAACTTGCAAGGCAGCGATGTTATCCTGCCCCAAAATATATTTTAAGTAATTCACTAATAATAGCAAAAAACATTTCCATTTGTCTTTATATATAACTAGCTGAATGTACATAAGGTACTTAACTATTTTGAAGTTCTTTGTACCTTTTTGGGTCTGTCTCTTTAGCTTTCCTGGTTTTTTAAAATATATATATGTATATATGTACATATAAACTGTATAAACTTTATATGTACATATAAACTGTCATGGATCAGACATTTTCCCAAATACATCGTGATGATCCTTGATGTCCCAGATAAAAATAAGATTTCCACTCCACACATGTAGTTTCTAACTTGTCAAAGATTTTTTTAGGGACAGCCAAGTTTTAGCTATTTTTTCCACTTAAAAATGTTCATGTTTTCTAGATTTCACTTCACTTCATGTTTTCTAGATTTCTTCAGATGAGAAGTCTGAGGATACCCTGTGTATGCTAGTGCAGGAATATGATCCAAATCAGCACTTCCTAAAACTTTAATGTGCATAGGAATCTCTTGAGCTTCTTGCTAAAATACATGTCTGATTCAGTAGTTCTGGGTAGGATCTGATATTCTGCATTTCGACATTTCTGCTGGTTCAGGAACCACACTGGGTTAACAAGAATACATATGATCCTTTGCCAAATGTTAGGTTCTTGAAATAGAATACAGATACATTTTTAATATAAATGGATACTGAAAAGCGAATAATCAGGATTATGAGTCTGTTTATGGTTCTCTATTCTCAATTTTCATTGGAAAGTTAGATTTTGGTTTTCTGGGATACCATTCTTTATTTACGGTGGACTTAAGGGTGTGTGTGTGGCTCAGTCAGTTGAGCATCCAGCTCTTGATTTCTGCTCAGGTCATGATCTCAGGGCCTGTGATTGAGCCCTGAAGCCCTGCCTTGGGCTATGCTCAGCGGGGAATCTGTTTCTCTCCCTCTCCTCATGCCCCTCCCACTGCGTGCACACACACTCTCTCTCTCTAAAAAATAAATAAGTAAATCTTAAAAAAAAAAAGTTGGATATCTATGTTCTCAAGAATGTTATTGAGGTAGCTGGCTCTAAAATGGCCACCATCCGTCCTTACCTTCTTGTACCCACAAGTAATCCGCCCCCACTTCCTTAAATCTGGGCTAGTTTATGATTACTTTAATTATAGGTTATAGATTTAATTATAGAAACATTAGATTATAATAGAAGTGACACTATATGCCTTCCAAGATAAAGTCCTAGAAGCTTTGCAGCTTTCCTGCTGGCTCTCTTGGAACAGTTTCTCTGAAGAAGTCAGTCACCCCGTAAGAAGTCATTCTTGAATCTGTTAAAAGAAAGCACAAGCTAGCCAAGTGGAGAAAGGTGTTTGACTCCCTATTTCCAGTTGTTCAGCCATCCTAAACTCAGGTGCCGCATAATAAGGGAAGATGCCTTCAGGTGACTCTGGCCTTAGTTGCCATCTGTGACAACTATATGAAATCCTTCCACTGGGAACTGCCCCACTGAGCTCATCAACGCCCAGGACAATGAAAGATAAATTGTTAAACCACTAAATCTTGATGTGGTTTATTATACAGAGATAGACAAACAGAACACTTACATTATATCAATTTGAGAATGTTTATTACCAAAATGTTATGTTGATCTTTGAGAAAATGATCAGTATAGGAGTTGCAAATTCATCTGAAATTTTCATACAAAAATGTTCTAGTTTTTTTAATATAAATTTATTTATGAAATGTCTAGCATTTTCCTTTTCTCTTTTTTCATTTTTAAAGATTTATTTATTTATTTTAGAGAGAGAGAGTTCACATGAGCAAGGGGAAGGGCAAAAGGAGAGGGAGAGAAGCAGACTGTTCACTGAGTGAGGACCCCAACTTGGGACTCAGTCCCATGACCCTCAGATCATGACCTAAGCTGAGATGACGACCTGAGCTGAAATCAAGGGTCAGGCACCTATCCAGCTGAGCCACCCAGCCCCACATTTTATTTTCTTCTCATGAAAATGTTCTAGCATTAAATAATTTATATTTAAGAAATAATTTATATTTAAATTATGATTATGTCTTTGGAATTGGAGATAATATTATTTTTGAGAATTATTTGAAGATCTCATTTTCAGCTCTTCCACTTAATCACTAGAATTTTCCATTCTTACCTGCCCATGTTGTCACCTATCCATGGGATCTAATTATGAGTGAGAACGGTAGTAATAATTCTGACTGAATATTAACTTTCCTTTTATCTTTGGTTCATGCTATGACTTGTCTAGATATTATTCCCTGTAATAGTTTCTTAAGGGCAATCTCCTCTGGGCTTAACCTCTTTCATAGAGAATTATTTTAGTGACATTTTAAAACTTATTCAGATTTATTCACTTACTCTATTTTTACCAGACATCTATCAAAACCACCTTGGGGAATTCAAGACACAGAGGGATTCAAAATTTAATAAAATGTAATCTCTGCCTCCAGAAAGATTTGATCTATTAAAAGAGAATAGTCCACAAATAACCCTGTTAGAATCATTGTTGAATGAGAGGAATAAATATGGAGGAAGGTTCAGAATAAACGCAGATCACATCAGCAAGGGTGGTCAGCTTCATGAAGAATATTGCACAGCTGGGCTGTGGGGGCTGGGAATTTTTCTTGTTTTGTTTTGTTTTTTTCCCTGAAGTTTCTTGCATGTTTTTCGTTCACTTTATTTTTTTTTCGCACTTACATTTTTAATAAATATTTTTGCATTCTTTCATCATGATTATATAATGTTGGGTATACTTTTAAAAATAATTTTTATTCAATTTATTTAAACTTAACAAAACACAGTACACCCATTCCCCTCCTACCTCTCCTCTACAACCACCAGTTTGAAATCTGTATCTATCAGTTTGTGTTTTAGATTCCACATTTAAGAGATCAGAGAATGACTTATTTCACTCGGCATCATACCCTGTAGGTCCAGCCATGTTTCAGATGGCAAATGTCACAGATGTTTTTTATTGCTAAATAATATTCCATTGTGTGTGGACTATATGTATATAAATATATGTCTATAAATATACACATATATATAGACAACACAATATTTTTTTATCCATTCATTTATCAGTAGACAGGTTGTTTTTGTATTTTGGCTGTTGTAAATAAATGCTACACTGAACAGGGGGGTGCATATATCTTTTCAAATTAGTGTTTTCTTTTTCTTTCTTTCTTTTTTTTTTTTTTTAAAGATTTTATTTATTTATTTGTCAGAGAGAGAGACAGAGTAGCAGGCAGAGGAAGAGGGAGAAGCAGGTTCCCTGCCCAGCAAGGAACCCGATGTGGGACTCCATCCCAGGACACCGGGATCATGACCTGAGCCGAAGGCAGCCGCTTAACCAACTGAGCCACCCAGGCGTCCCCTCTTTTTTTTTTTTTTTTTTTTTTTGATAAATACGCAGAGTAGGGATTGCTGGACCATATGGTTCTATTTTTAATTTCTTGAGGAACTTCTTACTGTTCTACATGGTGGTTTTACCAATTTACATTCCCATGAACAATGTACAGGGTTCCCTTTTCTCCACCTCCTTTTCTATGCTTGTTATTTCTTCTTTTTGACAATAGCCATTCTGACAGGTGTGAGGTGATATCTCATAGTGGTTTTTATTTGCATTTCCCTGATGATCAATGATGTTGAGCATCTTTTCATGTACATGTAAGCGTATGTATATCTTCTTTGGGAAAAAAGTCTGTTCAGATACATTTTTAATTGGTTTGTTTGCTTTTTGAGGGAAAAAATATTTGAAACAGTAAAGAAAATGTGACTTGATCACTTTTTATTTCCAAAAAGGATTTGCAGTGAATTATAATTAAAAAATAAATTAATTCAAAACCATTAACACAGAAGAAGACATCAAATTAAATAGTGAAAGGATGTGAGGGCACACAGAAGGAGTAGGTTGAGAATGCTCTGTGGGTGGAGAGCAAGAGCCGGAGTCAGCAGGAAGAAAGGGAGAAGCCCCAGATTCGGAGGGAACCTGTGTTTCATCACCACAAAAGTTCTTTCCTCATTTTCTCCTTCTCACTCATAGCTTTTAGGATTCTTACCTCCTCCGGGTCTCCTCCTATTTTTTTTTTCCCAAAACAATGAAATAAACCCTAAACTCTAGCACTTGTGTTTGTCATTCATTCAGTGCTTGGTATACTTAGTATTAAAGTCACTAAGTACTATAATATTTCTTATATGTAGTTTTACCTCTTCTTATCTTTATCACCCAGCATGGTGCCTAACCTAAAAGCAATCTACAGTTCTCTGTATATTTGAAGGATAGCATTTTATTTAGCACTCTTTCCCTTTAATTCCAAATATGCAAATATTGACTAACCAGTACTCTTACTACTCATCCAAAGGAGGGTCACAGGAAGTAATATTAGACATTCTTTTAGAAACAAATTTGAGGGGCCCTGAATGTCAGACTAAAGATTTTTGACTTTAGTAAGAGCAGCTACAAGTTTTTAACTAGAAAAGTAACATTATCAGAATGGTACATTAAGAATATGAGTTTAAAACATGTTGAAAATGAATTGCAAGGAGTAAGGAAGGTTAGTTGAAAAAAATCACAGTGCTAGAATTCCATTTATGTTATGCATAAATGTCTTAGTCATCTCATTTTCATTTCATTTTCATTCAACATAGAAGAAGAAGTTTCTTTAGAAGAGTTTGAAGAAGAATTTGACATTCTTGAGGTATAAAAATATATTAGTTCTAAACTTAAATTCAAAGTAAATTTTAAGACATTTTTATTTTCCATTTTTCCATTTTAATATTTGCCAGTAAAATGTGTTCATTAGTGACTTTGGATGATGATCAAACCATACTTAACAAGCATGTTGAGTTTATGGTGCACATGGACAAAAGATGCTTTAAATTTATTTAATTTTTCTTAATTTTCGTAACAGCAAATATTCTGATGTTTTGCCTTGGGGGAATATGTATATTTTGTTATCCTTCTCTATAGACTTTATGGGTTCCATGTCCTTATTGCTGTCTCTGTACTTTCTGCTGCATTCTATAAGGGCCTAAATATTTCTAGATACCTCTTGGTTGTTCTTTCTTTCCCAACCACAGATTATACTTCCTTTTTCTTATTTTGGTTGATCTTGGCCAAGTTTGAAAAAGAATTAGATTAAAAGGGATTTATATCAATGTGAATGGTATTAAGATACATTCTGTCGTGATGTGAATGGCTAGGATATTTGGCCTTTAAAATGAAACAGTTGCTCTGAAATTAATCTCTAAATTATTAAATTTCGGCAATTTAGGGATATACATTTTGGGGAAAAACTGCCTACTCTCACATACATGTTAAGACTGGTCCTAATATTACACTTCTCTTTTCCCTAAAGGAGGAAGAAACAGAAATTATAAGTGAAGACGGTCGCTCAAAAGAAGCACATGATATGTCAGTGAAATATACAAGTTTCTTTAAAATGTGTAACTTTTAGTCAAATATAAGGCATATATATGCCTTTTAAGAGTCATTTAAGAGTCAGCAACACAGTATGCTGTAAGACTGTGGGTGTTGGAGTTGGAAAGCTTCAGGATTCAATTCTGGCTTTATCCATTACTAGCTGTGTTCCGATGGACTGTTAACATCAGTGTGCCCCCTCTCTGTTGTTGTATGCGGATAATACTTTGCCAGTTTTTTAAAGACAAAATAAGGGAAAATGTAAAGTGACTAGTATAATATAGGACATAGTAGATATCCAGTGAATATTAGTTCATATCCCTTATGTTTTTTCACTTATTTCTTAAGAGATATTACCGTTAAAAAATAAAGCATTTTATTTTTTTGCCCATCTGCCCTGCCCCTACCTGCTTGCTTGCTTGCTTCCTCCCTTTCTTCCTTTGTTTTTTGTTTTTTCTTTTTTAAACAAGGTGTTTAAAAAATGCTTAGTCTGTCACTGTACATCTAAGTATAACAAATGCATATCATCTTTGGTAAGTTACTCATCATTACAGTATCTAGAGTAATTAGATGCTGACAGTAATTCAATACTATGAATTTACAGTTAATTTTCTACTAAGCTAATGAAAGAAAGCCTCTGTAGTTTAATTTATATTTTCTTTGAAATTTGCTGTAGTATATGGATATTTTTGGTCTAATTCTTCAAGGAAAAGAATAAGAACATTTTGAAGGTCCAATTCAAGCAATTCTGAAAATTTATTGAATTTCCTTATCCTTTTCTTCTCAAATTCTTCTCATTCATAACCATTTTACAAACAGATTGCATCAGCTCTCGAGGATGTAAAGTATCTTTCTAAGGCAGATCTGAAACCACTGTCACTGTAATACCTGCATGGGGTGGTTAAGTTTATATATTTCCTGGGGCAACTCTTGACAGTCCGTGAAAGCTCTTATTCCAGTTTCTCCTTGTTTTGACTAAAGAGACCATCTTTATTTCAACAAAATGCATTAATTGGGTGATGAGGTTGAAGAATTTGAAAGTTCTGTTTATCCCAGAGATTTTACCAAATCTTTGGAACTCAGAATTGAGTAGAAAAGTGAGAGTAGGGACTAAAGCTCTCCAAAGGTTCAGGGTAATAATAAAATAGTTAAAATTCATTTAAAACTTACTGTTTACTAACTACTATTCTAAGCCCTTTATATATGTTAACTTATTTAGAGAACTAGACATTCTCTGAACTTTAAGTATAGGTTTTAGGTGACTTGAAATGAAAATGAGAACTGCTTTAAAAAAAAAAAAAATTCCCCACAAACATTTTCCCATCTGCTTCCATCTTTTCTCTCACATGCACATACTTCATTTTATATGTTGCCTTCCCCATCTTTCCTGTGTGCTGACGTGCTTCTCTGTTCCCAGCTTCTTTCTGTCCTATGCGTATGCCTTTGGCACACATGCATCGGTGTACTTAAAATCACGGCGCACACCGCACCCGGTCTTCCAAGTCAGGAGTATGGGAGCCGTTTTACCATCTGCTTGATCATCTTGTCAGCTCACTTCCTGAAAGCCCTTCTCACTCATCAGAACTATTGCCTTAGCGCAAGCTCTAATCATGTTTGGACTCAACCATATTGAAAGACCTTTCTTTTTCTCTAGTCCTACCCATTTCTTGTTCGTATTTTCTGTTGCTACCAAAGAATCACTCTCAAATACAAGTCTAATTAAATCACTTTTATTGGTTATAATCATTGTCACAAATCAAATCTCTTAGCGTGATGTATCAAGCACTTCATAGTCTGACCTCAGTATACCTTTTCAGCCTCATATCCAATCATTTCTTTCTCTTCTACCCTAAACCTTGACATGCTAAATTGCTTGCAGTTTTCTAAAATAAACCTTGGTTTTCCTGCTTTCCTATACATTCCTCTTTCTCTAATATCTGTCTCCCAATAACTTAATCCCTCCTGCTGTACCCCAGGCCACCCGTCAAGGTTTGATTTATCCTGCAAGACTCAAAATTAATTCTTGAGAATTGACTCTTGATCTCTGTGAGCAAACTGAGCATTCCCTCCTTAATGGTTTTTCATAGCATCTTGTATGTATTTTACCATCCTTGCCACCTTACCTATTTTCACATTATATATGACTTTTTATGTAGTTCCTGGTTCCTGTCTCTGAACACGTATTTTTATACAATAGGAGGAAAGTATGACCATACTTTCCTGCTAGTGTATAAAAACATGTATATTTCTAAATATGTCAATATTCTTTATTAGTATGTAATTTTATAATGGATAAGATATAAATTAATTCTGTCTGTCATCCCCACTAGATTTTGACACCTGAAGGGCAAGGCTGTCTTGTGTTTATCTTTATAGCCTTTATTATATCCTGGTACATTGGAATCAGTAAATGAAATTTATTTATTTATTTGACAGTTATTTGTTGAGGGCATTTATATACCAGGAGTGTTTTAGATGCTGATGAAATTGTAGAGAACCAACCACACCAACGATCTGGCCTTTAGAGACCTTTCATTCTAGGCTTAACAACTGTCTTAATGAATTGATGTAAACTTCCTAAACCCATTTCTTCAAATACAGAAAATATCCATTCATGAAGCAGAGTTTTTTCTCTTTTTTGTGAAGCACTTTACTTATGTTACTTTACATACTAATCTGAATTATATTCTAAATGTTAATCTGAATTAATGCTATTATATTCCTTTTTTTTATAGTGTAAGAACACCTCAGAAAGTATCCCTCAGGAGTATCTCATCAATGACAGATGAAGAGGTTAGGATTAAATTAACTAAGAAATTTTTCGACTTTTAGGGACTGAATGACAAAAAAGTAAAATTTTACTACTAATTAATTATTCATAGTTTATTGGTTTTATTAATGATTAATTAATAAAATAATTTTATAAGAATCTATGCTACTGTCCTGATATTTTTTTAGAATTCCATGTGAGTTCCTTATTTTCATATGTGTTTGTGTATTTGTAAATAGTATTGTATGTGCCACAAAATGAGAACAGCCTTAAGCTATATGTGTATACAGTTGAGAGAGGGATTATTCACTATTGCGTGGTGGCACCTCAATGAAGCTGGTAGAAATTCTCTTCAACTTTATATTTACTTATGAACCAGTTGAAACATACCAGACAATAACAGACTCTTTTATATGCACCACTTAGGTTTAATAAAGTTAGCCATATTGTCTTTAAATTCAAGGATCTAAAGTGTGGTCCGTGGCCCAGAAGCATTAACAGCCCCTGTGAGTTTATTAGAAATGCAGAATCTCAGCACCACCCCCACTCCAATCCTGTTGAATCACAATCTGCATTTTAACAGAATTCCCAAGTTATTGGAAACTTTGGTGCAAATCAATTTTAAAATGAAGATATATAGCCAATAAAACTATCCCCTCTCCCATGCTGTTCACCTCCCCTCTCACAATAGATGACTGTTCTAAAGTTCATATGTATCCTTTTTGTCCACAGTTTGAATTTTTGTCGCATAAGTTTGGGTCCTTAATTACACACACATGCACACACATTTTTTAAGTTTTATATAACTATATAAACGAAGGTTTTTTCTGCAACTTTTTTTTAACTCGAACAGTGTTACTGAAGTTAATCCATCTTAGTCAAGGAATTGTTACTTGCCCTGGTGTTACCAAGATTTTCTCTCACATTTTCTTTTCACAGTGTTTTCACTCTGCTTTTCATGCTTGTCAGAGGCACCACACAAGAAGCTGATTTTATTGAGGGTCTTGCAATAGTGACAGCAATCATTAAGAACATCTCAAAAGAAGGGGACTTGAGTTTTATAAAGGCAGGTAAACAAGGAAGTTGTGTCACTGGGGAAGAGTAGAAGTGGGTCATATTTGGGATGGATAGAGCTCGTTAGAACAGAGTGGTCTTAGTTACTCAGTTCTGGGAACACAAAATGTGGTGGGATTTTTCAGCTACCACTCCTCTCAGAGAACCCAGGGTTCAAATGAAGTTCAACATTGTTACACTCAAGCTCTGATTTCATCTAGAATTTATTTTGTATATATTCAGGTTTTTTTAATCATGTGGATTATCAGTTTTCAATTATCCTAATGATATTTATTGTTACTAAGGTACATCCTTCCTCCACAGATTTTTGAATTCCCTATTCTGTTGCATTGGTTTCTTTGTCTCAGAACTGAAACACTGTTTTTAATTATTACGGCTTTATAAAATAAATCTCTTGTACATGTTCTTGAAGAGTATCCATTTGTTGAGTGCAGATTTACACACACACACACACACAACACACACACCTTTCATTAGATCAGATCAAGCTCATTAATTGTGTTGTTAACACAAACATACATGAACTTTTTTTGTTTCTCTGTTAGTTATTGAATAGTGAAAGAGGATGTTAAAATCTTTCACTGTGAATTTGGATGTTTTCACTTCTGGCTCCAGTGGAAGGTTTTTGTTTGTTTGTTTTATACTAATTTAAAAGTTATCCTCTTTTGTTTTGGTTTTACCCCCCTGAAGCACTTAGTGACCATCTGCAATGAGATGATTACTAAGCCGTATATATGGCTTGGAACAGAGGGTAGAGCTGAAAATGCAGACTTGAAGTAATAGTGTATAAGTGAAGTCTCTAGTGTAGGTAAGTTATTCAAAGGACATATGGAGAGGAAGAAAACTTAGAATTGGCATGTATTTATGTGTTTATTTAGAAAAGAAGAATGGAATCCTGACCAGCACTAATATTTTAAGGGACAGGATGAGCCCAACAAGATTACTGAGGAGAGGCATTCAGAGAGATGTTGCAGAGGCAGGGGAGATAAGCATCCGTGTTCGTAGAAGCCAAGGGAAATGATAATTTCAGGAAGGAGGGAAGAAAGTCTGTATTAAATGCTTAAGAGAGGTCAAATAAGACATGCATTATAAAATATCTTTTAGTTTTAGCAGTTTAGAGATCACTGGGGAACTTGCTCAATAAATCAATTATTATTATTATTAATTTTTTATTAACTTTGTTGATTCTATTTTATGATCAGAATGAAACTTTTTATAATTATTGCTATGTGAGAAATTTTAATATCTGGTAATGTAAGGTAAATTTCCATCCTTATGTTTCTTTGGAGCCTAGGAGATTATATTTATCTTCATGTGTTAAAATCTTATCTTTCTTTACTACTTACTCTCCACAAATTATATAGCTATCTGAGGTTTGAAATACTGTTCTTAATTATTTTATCTGTTGTTTTTTCCTGAGAACTATTATTAGGAATATTGTTGTCTTTTAGTTTTATTTCCAATATTACTACAGTTTCTTAAGCTTATAAAATATTTTATTCATTTTCAGAGGCTTAATATGAGAATTAAGAAGTTTGGTATAATTACAAATGAAGAATTCAGAAAATCACAAGGAAATTCTTGGTAATTCCTGCTTTTCTAATTTAAAAAGTCTTTTTTAAAAAATGCAAAATCTGAAATATTTTCTATATGATAGCTGCATAGTTAGAAATTTCTCATAGAGCATTTCTTTTTTATTTTTTTCCTTAAAGCTTTGGATTCAGTATATCAACTGGTATGTAGTGTCACTATTCAAAGTATTGCATGAGTGCTTATAAATATGCTATTAAGGTAAACATGTGTAGGACATAAACACTATCTATGAGTAATAGGTATCATAATTACCCTTTTTTGGTCAGCCATGAAAAAAAACATTCTTCATTTTTCAACTTTGGCTATCTTTTTTTCATGACCCCAAATTTTTGTTTGAATTTAGTCCATAGGGAAGACAAGTTCTAGGATGGTTATCAGTTTTCCTGCACATCTTGGGAACATGTATATTCTTCCCTTTTCCTTGTTCAAGTACATTAAGTAAAAATGATTCTTTGTTAATTATCTCTTGAGGAGTTGATGAGAGAAACTGAAGAGAAAGAAACAAGTGGGAGATAAGGAAGGACAGAAATAGTGTGGTTTAACAGGATAGGTGTTAGGAGATACTGAAAAATAGGCTTTTTAAGGATCTCAAGTATAGGAAAAATTGGAAGTATAAATTCTAGAGGAAATATTTATAAATGGAAGATCAACGAGTAAAAGTTGAGCAAGATAGCTATGAACCTTATATTACTATATATTCTATTGCACAATTTTCCTTAAAAGATATAAAAACATTAATACTTAATATGTTACTAGGTTTAATTTTAATTATTATAGATTATATAGGCTGATAAAATTAATCCAAAATAATATGAACAATATGGAAAATAAAATGATTGCATATATTAACTTAGGTTAAACACATTTATAAATTAATTTGCTAACCATTAGCCTTAGATAGCTGAATTATTATTAAAATACTGTACAATAATTTATATATATAATTATTCATAGAGCAAAGGAAGAGCTCAAAGAGAAGTTTTTATCTTTTAAGGAAGTTTGTATTAAGTATTTATTTGTTTGTATTAAGTATATCTCTGTTTGTATTAAGTATATCTCATTCATTATGTTTTAGTTCCTTGAGAATTAATAGTTAACATTAATCAGTCATCACCTTTGGAGTCAGTAAATATTTGAATGCCTTTTACATTATAAACATTAGATTAATACAAATTATTTTTCTATATTGGAAAAGAGATGACACATTGCCTATAAAGATATACTTCAGATGATAAGTACGGTTGTGTATATGATTTGTAGAAGGTAAACTTAGAATTTTATAATCATTCTTCATATGTAAAAATTTTTAATTTGGAAGTAATAGGTAGGAGTGAAAAAGTATTCAAATTTGCTTTCTTTGATTGAGGTATGATTTTTAGTAACTCTTCTGTAGCTTAAAATAAGCTTAGCTATATATTTGAATAATGATTGGTATCTACATTAGGAAACACATAAGCAAATCAATAATTCTGTTGTCTTACATCTATATAAGATGCCTTACAAATTTCCATCATATACATATTTATGTAATTCTCACAGAAATACTATAGAGCATTAGTGTTTTGCAGATGAAGTACAATATGTTTAAGTAACTAACCCAAGATTGTCCCTGGGAAATCTCTTTACTCTTGGTTCATTTCTTTTTTACCATGCTGACATTCTACAGAGTTGCTTACAGAGTTATGGTTACAATTATACCTTTTATAAAGACAAATATTTGTTTCTTTTAGTCATCTCTGACTATATTAAAGTTGTTAACGCAGAATGGGAAAAGATTACCTGACTGGATTCCTTAATATGAAATGTAAAAACAATTTTCTAATGAGTCATCTTGGCCATGTTGAGTACAGAACCTGTTTTTTAAAGTCACTTTTGGGAAAAGATATTTGAAAATAAGGAATGGTTTTTTAAATGATTGTGCAGTTTTAATGTCAGTGTAGTTTAGCCTTTAATCCTTAAATTTATACAACCTACCTGCAGAGAAAATGTGTCACAGAAGAGTTGATTTTCTGTACTACAAAAAACACTGTTTAGAGTGAAAAGACCTGTGTTCCAATTATGGCTCTGGTACGTTCCTAGTTCGGTGATCTTCACAAAGTCATTTATCCTCTTTGAACCTTAGGTTCTCACTTTAAAAATGGGGAAAAGAATCTGATAGGATTATTCAGGTGAAACAAGATCGTATACATCAAAGCACCATAAATTTTTTTCATTTTTCCCTACTGAAATCTATACATATGTATCTGTCACTTTTCTGTCCGAAAGAGAAGGATTAGATTATTAAAACTCTACCCCCAGTAAGTAAAATTTACAAATAAATATTTGAATTCAGGAATAAAGTTTCCACCAAAAAGGAAATTTGATAAAGTGTTTGGTAAGAGTAAAGTACATTGTATAATACAGTAATTTTATAATTTCTTTGTTCTCTAAATCTGGAGTTTTAGTCTTTTGAAGCTAGAGACACCTGCAGTTGTACTTCCTAAAGTCAGTGGTTTAGTTGCAAGTACATGGTGTCTCAGGTTTCCATTTGTATGAAGCAGCCTAAAGAAATAATATTTTGAGTTAATTATTTTAAATGTGTGAAAAATGAGGATATATATGTCAGACAGAGGCTGAATAAATAAAGTATATAGCAATAATCACATAGTTGGCACAAGACTGATATCTATAATTCCCCCACCTGCCCACACATTACAAAATCTGAAACTCATGGGAAAAAAATCTGTAGCAGATAAGGTAATTTTAGATTCCTCTAGTAAAAGGAAATTCTTATCTTTTGTCTTCAATGTCTACATTCTACAGTTACCTTGATTCCTTGGCCACTATCAAAATTTTATATATTTATTATGTCAAAAGTGCTTCCATCGCAATCTAAGATGAGTTGGTAATTATCTGTTAAATTGAGTCAGTACCGTATATGAATTGCCAGGCTCTCATCAGCTGTGGGAAATTGTGCTTCAGTCACTTTTCATTCAGCATCTGCTTGAACAAAGGAGGGTTTAAATAATTCCTCTCCAGTATTTACTTTAACTGTAGGAAGACAGTTTTTTGCAGCAAAATTTGAAAATTTCTTTCCAATACTAGGGACTTTAGGCAGACACATGCCCCAAGGAATGAAGGTAGCAATTTGGTTTGCCTTTTATATTAATTTTAGAGTGATCTATTTTTCTTCAGTTTGAATTGGATTGCAAATAAGAGTGAACAGAGTGAAAGGAAAAATGACATTTTTTATTTGTTTTAAATCGGGTCTTCATGAGAGAGTTTGCATTTTACTTGAAATATGAATTCTCAGACCATCAGATTTTCATATTTGTTTAAACATTTATCAAGCATTGAATATGTTAGGACTTATGCTATTGAGAGAACTCAGGTATATAATCTTCAGAGTCATTCTTTGAGGGTAAAACTATTATCCTCATTTTCAAAGTGAGAAAATGGATATTTAAGGGAACACTTAATCTAAGAAACATGTGATTAGTATCATATAACACATTTGAATTTATATCTCTCAATACTATGTTTCTTAATTTTTGTTAATATGAAAAATTTTAAATTATAAAATTAATTCTAATTCACTATAGGAAATTTGAAGGATGCAGAATACAACAGAAAAATATCCGTAATCTCACCATCCAGAAATAATGTTTGTATATATTTCCTTCCAGTGTTTTTGATATATACTTTACATAGATGAGAATATTTCTTGTATATAATCTTATTGTTTTTTTGTTCTTTCCATTATATAAGCATTATCTCATATGTTAAAAATAATTTTAGGTGTTGTTGTTGTTTTTAAGATTTTATTTATTTATTTATTTGACAGAAATCACAAGTAGAAAGAGAGGCAGGAAGAGAGACAGAGAAGGAAGTAGGCTCCCCACCGAGCAGAGAGCCCAATGTGGGGCTCGATCCCAGGACCCTGGGTTCATGACCTGAGCTGAAGGCAGAGGCTTTAACCCACTGAGCTACCCAGGTGCCCCTAGGTGTTGTTTTTAATAGCTGCACAGTGTTTCAGCATATAAGATGATTTGTTTAAACATTTATTTTTGATGATTTCAATTGTTACAATTTTCTCAAAATTTTTATTCAAAGTTTCTATATATCATTTAACACTTAAATAAATTTATAAGTATATAAGAAACCAAGAAAAATATTTGTTAGGTACAGAATTGTAACCTTTTATGTGAATTTTTAAATTACATGAAATGTAACTTTACTTTTACATTACATATAATTTAATTTTACATATAAATTTAACTTTACATATAAGCATGGTACTGAACTGTACACATCTTTTAATCCAAGTTACATTAATTATACAGACACTAAAAGGCACAGGAAAAGACTAGAGGGAATTACACTAGAGTCTTAATAGCTGCCATGATCTTTCACTGGGGTTATTTAACACGCTTCCTTTAGGAGCACCCAAATACAAAAAATAATTAATAACAAATATAAAGGAACTAATTGATAATAATATAATAATAGTAGGGGATTTTAACACCCACTTACATCAATGGAGAAATCGTCTAAACAGAAAATCAACAGGGAAAAAATGGCTTTGAATGACACACAGGGACAGATGGATTTAACAGGTATATTCAGAATATGCCATCCTAAAACAGCAAAATTCACATTCTTTTCAAGTGCACATGGAACATTCTCCAGAATAGATCTCATATTACCCCACAAAAAAAGCCTCAACAAATTCAAGAAGATCAAAGTCATATCACACATCTTTTCTGACCACAACACTGATACTAGTAGTCAACCACAATCAAAATACGGAAAGGCCTCAAATACATGGAAGTTAAATAATATGCTGCTAAACAATGAATGGGTCAACCAGGAAATAAAAGAAGGGGAAAAAGTACATAGAGACTAATGAAAATGAAAACACAATGGTCCAAATCCATTGGGAGGCAGCAAGAGTGGTTCTAAGAGGGAAGTTTATATCAATATAAGCATAAAAGCAAGAAAAATCTCAAACAACCTAACTTTCCACCTAATGGAGCCAGGAAAAGAAAAAACAAACAGAACCCTAAACCAGCAGAAGGAAGGAAATAAAAAAGATGAGAGGAGAAATAAATTACACAGAAACTAAGAAACAGTAGAACAGATCAATGAAACCACTGGCTGATTCTTTGAAAAATTCGATAAAATTGCTCAGCTCTAGCCAGACTTAACGAGAAAAGAAGAGAAAGGAATCACATAAATAAAATCATAAAGGACAGAGGGGAAATAATGCCAAAATAACAAATATGGTTAGAAATATTATGAAATGAGAATATTATGAAAAACTATATGCCAACAAATTGGACAACCTAGAAGAAATGGATAAATTTCTAGAAATATATAAACTGAAATAGGCAGAAGTAGAAAATTTGAACAGACTGATAACCAGCAAAGAAAATGAATCAGTACCGAAAAACTCCCAACCCATAAAAGTCCAGGATCAGATGACTTCACAGGTGAATTCTACAAACATTTAAGGAAGAGTTAATATTTATTATTCTCAAGCTATTCCAAAAAATAAAAAAGGAAGGATAACTTCCAAACTCATTCTATGACACCAGCAATACCTGATGCCAAAACCAAATAAAGGCACCACACACGGGACGCCTGGGTGGCTCAGTGGGTTAAAGTCTCTGCCTTCAGCTCAGGTCATGATCCCAGGGTCCTGGGATCGAGCCCCGCATCGGGCTCTCTGCTCAGCCGGAGACTGCTTCCTCCTCTCTCTCTCTCTCTGCCTGTCTCTCTGCCTACTTATGATCTCCGTCTGTCAAGTAAATAAATAAAATCTTTAAAAAAAAAAAAATACAGGTCAGATACTTTAAAAAAAAAAAAAAAGATACCACAAACAAGAGAGAGAACTATAGGCCAATATCGCAGATGAATATTGATGCAAAAATCCTCAACAAAATGCTAGCAAACCAAATCCAATGAAGCATTAAAAAAACATTCACTAGGATCAAATGGGATTTATCCCTGGGTTTCAAGGGCGCTTCATTATTCTCAAATCAATCAGCGTGATGCGTCACATAAGTAAGAGAAAGGATAAGAATCATATGATCATTTCTAGTAGAAGCATTTGACAAAGTACAGCATCCATTCTTGGTAAAGACCCTCAATAAAGTAGATTTAGAGGAAATATACCTCAATATAAGGCCATATATGAAAAACCTACAGCTAACATCATCCTTAATGGGGAATAACAGCTTTTCCCCTAATGTCAGGAACACGACAAGTATGTCCACTCACCACTTTTATTCAGCCTACTGCTGGAAGTCCTAGCCACAGCAGTCAGACAACAGAGAGAAAGAAAATGCATCCAGGCTGGTAAGAAGTAAAATTTTAACTATGCCATAATGTTATGACATAATACTATGTATAGAGAACCCCAAAACCCACCAAAACTAGAGCTGAAAAACAAATTCAGTAAAGTTGCAGGATACAAAATAAATGTACAGAAATCTGTTGCATTTTTTAAAAATTTCTATTTATTTGAGCATGAGTCAGGGCAAGGGCAGGAGCAGAGGCGGAGGAGCAGAGGGGGAAAAAATCTCAAGCAGACTCCACACCGAGTGTGGAGCCCAGCACGGGCTTAGTCTCACAATCCTGAGATCATGACCTGAGCCGAAACCAAGAGTCAGACACTCAGTTGGCTGAGCCACTCAGACACCCCTTCTGTTACATTTCTATGCACCAATAATGAAGCAGCAGAAAGAGTAAGAAAACAATCACATTTATAGTTGCACCAAAAATAATAAGATACCTAGGAATAAACCTAACCAAAGAGGTGAAAGACCAGTATTCTGGAAACTATAAAGCACTGATGAAAGAAGCTGAAGGTGATACAAAGAAATGGAAAGGTATTCCATGCACGTGGATTGGAAGAACAAATATATTAAAATGTCTACACTATACCCAAAGCAATGCACACATTTAATGCAATCCCTATCAAATACCAACAACACTTTCACAGAATTAGAACAAAAAATTCTAAAATTTGTATGGAACCACAAAGCTCCCTGAAAAGTCAAAGCAATCTTGAAAAAGAAAAGCAAAGCTGGAAGCAATCACAATTCTGGACTTCAGGTTATATTACAAAGCTATAATGATCAAATGGTAATGGCACAAAAATAGTCACAAAGATCAGTGGAACAGAATAGGAAGCCCAGAAAGAAACCCATGATTACATGGGCAGTTAATCTTTGACAAAGGACACAAGAATACCCATGGGAAAAAGACAGTCTCCAACAAATGGTGTTGGGAAAACTGGACAGCTACATGCAAAAGAATGAAACTGGACCATTTTCTTACATCACACTAAAAAATAAAATGGATTAAGGACCTAAATGTGAGACCTGAAACCCTAAAAGTCCTAGAAACAAGCTGTAATTTCTCTGACATCAGCTCTAACACCATCTTTCTAGACATGTCTCCTGAGGCAAGAGAAACAAAAGCAAAAATAAACTATTTGAACTATAACAGTAAAAATCATCTGCACAGCAAAGGAAAAATAAACCTAAAAGAGAATCTACTATATGGCAGAAGATGTTTGCAAATGACATATCCTATAAGGAGTTAGTGTCCAAAATACATAAAGAACTTACACAACCCAGGGCACCTGAGTGGCTCGGTCATTAAGTAACTGCCTTTGGCTCAGGTCATGATCCCAAAATGCAGCGTCCTGGAATTGAGCCCTGAATCAGGCTCTCTGCTTTGTGGGGAGCCTGCTTCTTCCTCTCCATCTGCCTGCTGCTATCCATACTTGTACTCTCTCTCTGTCAAATAAATAAAATCTTTTAAAAATTAAAAAAAAAAAGAACTTACATGACCCAACACCAAAAACCCACAAATAATCCCATAAAAAATGGGCAGAAGACATTAATAAACACTTCTCCAAAGAAGACATACAGATGGCCAACCGAAAAATGAAAAGATATTCATCATCACTTACCATCAGGGAAATTAAATCAAAACATCCATGAGATTTCATCTGACACCTGTCAGAATGGCTGAAATCAACATAAGAGACAAGTATTGGCAAGGAAATGGAAAAAAAGGAATATTCCCTCGCTGTTGGTGGAACAAATTGGTACAGCCACTGTGGAAAATAGTATGGTGGTTTCTCAAAAAATTAAAAATACCAAATAACCCAGTAATTCCACTACTAGGTATTTACCCAAAGGATACAAAATCGTTAATTCAATGGGATACATGCACCCCTGTGTTTATAGCATTATTATCTACAATACCCAAGATATGGAAGAAGCCTATGTGTCCATCAGTCGATGAATGGATAAAGAAATGGTGCATATATACAATGGAATATTACTCAGCCTTTAGAAAGGAATGAAATCCTTCCATTTGCAAAGACATGGATGGAGCTAGAGAGTATAATTCTAGGCAAAATAAGTCAGAGAAAGACAAATACCGTATGATTTCACTCGTGGAATTTAGGAAACAAAACAAGCAAAGGAGAAAAAGACAAATCAAGAAACAGACTCTTTAATTATGAGGAAGAAACTGATGGTTACCAGAGAGCAGGGGGCCGTGGGGATGGGTTTAAAAAGGTGATGAGGATTAAGGATGCACCTGTGATGAGCCCTGGGTGATATAGGGAATTGCTGAATTACTGTATTGTACACCTGAAGCTATTATAACACTATATGTTAGCTAATGAATTATTTAAAAAAAAAAAACTGCTTAACTGATAATTCCGGTTTTGCTTCCTTATAAACTCTTCTCCACATAGGAGCCAGAGCAATCCTTCACAGAAATTACATCATTTCTCTCTATATAACTTCCAATGCCTTTGTCAGAGTAAATTCCAGACACTTATTATGCCCTACAAAGTTTTACACTAAGAATACCTCTCAGCCCCAACTTCCGTTTCCTCTATGGTTTTAACATTCTGTATTTGATTCCATGTTTCATTCCTCTAGCCACACTGGCTCCTTCGATGTTGCTTCAAAGTGTCAGCCACAATCTTTTTCTTCGGGTCTTTCCAGTTGCCTTTTTTTTTTCCTGAATGCTTTTGTTCCGGTATTTACATTGTTTATTGACTCACTTCATTGGGCTTTCTGCTGCAATATTCCTTTATCAGTAATGACTTCCCTAGTCAACTCTATAAAACATAGCCCAGGGGCGCCTGGGTGGCTCAGTGGGTTAAAGCCTCGCCTTCGGCTCAGGTCATGGTCCTAGGATCTTGGGATGGAGCCTCACATCGGGCCCTCTGCTCTGCAGGGAGCCTGCTTCCTCCTCTCTCCCTGCCTGTCTCTGCCTGCTTGTGATCTCTGCCTAATAAATAAATAAATAAATCTTAAAAAAAAAAAAAATAGCCCATCCCTCCCTTTTAATTTATTACTCTGTCCTGCTTATCCTAGTTTTTTTCTTCTTTTTACCACTGACCTAATCTACGTTTAATGGTTTGTTCGGCTCTACTCACTAAAATGTAAATTTTATAAAACCAAGAATTTATTTTAGTGATTGCTGTATCCCAGATACTAAAATAGGGCAGGACATACAGTTAGCATTGACTAAGTATTTGTTTAATGAATTTAATTTAATTTTCTCTAAGTAATAGAATTTTAGGTGGGTTTAATTTTCTCCCATATACTTTTCTTTACCTTTTTTTTTCCTATATGGATCAAATATTATTACTTGTAAAATCTAACAACTTTAAAAAATAACAGGTTTTTGTAAAGAACATTTTCGGTTTCCAAGAGCAAATACAAATATATTTTCTATGTATTTTTTTTCCCTTTGGGGTTTTTACATCTGTCATTCATTTATCCACCAAACCTGCCCAGTTTCTAAATTGCTTCTCAGTTCATTTACATACTTTATGTTATCTATCATTTTTATTTTCTTAAAGTCAGGCTTCTGACCTGCTCTACTCTGAATTGGCCATTCTCTATGCCTCATGCACGGCCTTTTCCAGGATCTACCATCATCTGGGGATTCATTTTACATCTCTTGAGTTGAATTGAGTTTCCTGAATCCCAGTGTCTCTCTTTCCTGTTTTCTATGTTATTTTCGTGAGGCACATCCTCCAGTAGTACCTTGAGAAATGGTACATGAGATTTAAACTTTTTGAGACTTCTTGTGCTTGAAATCACTTATATCTGATTGCTTATACTCAGCAAGATATAAAATTCTAGTGTGGAAGTGTTCTATCCAGAGCAGCGAGTTATGCAGTTGGGCACCACACCCAGGAGACCGAATTGAGGAGTCTTTATGAAAAAGCCGGTGACTGTGAGGGGGCTCATGCACTCCAAAATCTCGCAGCCCCGAATGAGCTCGGGGGTAGACTTAGAAAGGCATAAACCACATCCTGTTGCCAGTTTTTAAAAATTGCTAAGCACAGTACAGAAGCAGAAATTCTCGGTTAAGCAGATATTTAGGGTAGGGGTACATTTGAATTTGTTATGTCTAGAGTATTTTATGTTTTTATGCTATTGTTAAGATTGCAATAACACGGTTATAGTAACATGGCTGTGTTACAAAATGCCCATTTTTTATAAAATGGCGTGACTTAGTTAAGTCCATCTCCTAGGTGTCTCATTCCCCACTGGTTTTAAGACAATGAATCCAATCATTGATTCCCCTGTATTTTGTAATGGGTCATATGGTTGTTTTATCATTAGTAGTTAACTGAGTTAATTTGTCTTTTGACAAAGCTTATAATCCAATTTATGATACAGGGGTCCTATTGTAATGGCCATGAGTAAGAGAATGAGAGGCCAAAACAAGGGTGGTTACCCATGGAGACCAGTTGAACAGGTTTTCAAACCAGCCACTTGGTTGTTTTCATTTTTGTTTTGTTTTGTTTTTTAGTTTCAATATTTTTTCTGACTAGAGATAGACTTTATTACCCCAGAATTATTAGCATAAAACAGCAATTTTCTCCTAGTGCTATACAAAGTCCACCTTGCTGAAGGAAAAGGAGATCTAGCCCGACCTGTTTTGTAGGACCATTTCTGCTAACGAATCCATCTGGCTCTCAAGGCGGGAGATGGAGTTTTCAAGGTGCCCTAGGTCAGCATCTGTTTGGGTTGAGAGATCCCCTATATTGATTTCTCCTTTTATTTATTTTTATTTTTTGTAATATTTTATTTATTTATTTGACAGACAGAGATCACAAGTAGGTAGAGAGACAGGCAGAGAGAGAGGAGGAAGAAGACTCCCTGCTGAGCAGAGAGTCCAATGCGGGGCTCGATCCCAGGACCCTGGGATCATGACCTGAGCTGAAGGCAGAGGCTTTAACCCACTGAGCTACCCAGGCACCCCGATTTCTCCTTTTATTAAGGTTGAAGCCCCAACTGCGGCAGATCCTGCAATTCCCAGCCCCATCAAGATGGGAGCTTGCTTCCAGCGGTTTGAGGACAATGAGGAATGGGTTAAGTTTCTCCCATCATCCCCATCATATACAAATATTTGAGGTAAAATGTAGGCTAGGATACAAAGTACAGGTCTTGACTGACTTGTGAATTGAGCCCCAGCAGCGCTTTTTGTGGTCCATTAGTGGAGGCTCGCCAAGTCTGATTCAGGGCTTGAAAAAACGTTTTAGAGTTACTGTTCTTTTTTTTTTTTTTTTTTAAAGATTTTATTTATTTATTTGACAGAGATCACAAGTAGGCAGAGAGGCAGGTAGAGAGAGTGAGAGGGAAGCAGGCTCCCTTCAGAGCAGAGAGCCGGACATGGGACTCGATCCCAGGACCCTGAGATCATGACCTGAGCCGAAGGCAGCGGCCCAAACCACTGAGCCACCCAGGCGCCCCTAGAGTTACTGTTCTTAATGTGGATAGTTCAGTTGCATGCTGACACATAGGGTGATTGTTGGAGATTGTAGTTAGTGGTTATTAGGCATGTCCCTATCCCTTGTATGTCTCCTAATGTTAAACGTGGGTCATTCCCAGTTACAATTATTAGGGTTGTTAGTAGATGGGACAGTTCCAGAAAGAGCTGCTCCTATATAATATGGGGGTTTGGAGTTAAAGCATAGTCAGCAATTGGCTCTCAAATTTGGCTGGGCGGTCCCCAGGTAGATTTAGTAGAATTTGTAAGTATTTCCCCTGTAATTCCATTCCTAAATTCCCATATGACAGGGGGATTAGGTCGGTAGGGGTTTACAGATTTACATGAACGACATGTGATAAGGGTTAGAATTAAGGTGCATGTGAAAGTCTTATCTTTAAAGGATCTGGAGTATCCTGGACCTTCCATGTTGTTTTTTTCTTTTTGATGCATGTGTGATGTAGCCAGGTGGGAATGTTGTTGACTTTGATGGCGGTAGGCATGGTCAGGACAACTGTGTATGGTCCTATCCACATGGGGGTCAGCCCCTGGGCTGTGAGCTTTTTTAGCCAAACTGAGTCTCTGAGTGGAAAGTGTGTAACTAGATTTGTTGATGGTACTGGCAATGCGTCCCGGACTTGTTTAGGTACTGCCTGCTGGGTGAGCTGTAAGGCCTGTAAGAACTTGGCTAAAGAATGATTATGAATTTCAGCTTTTATTTCTTCACAGCGTTTTGGAAGGATGGGAGGGAGTCTACCAAACATTATGTCACAAGGGGTAAACCCTTCTTGATAGGGGGTGCATCTTGCCCTGAGGAGGGCGAGGAGGAGCAGGGTGGTCCAGTTTTCACCGGTTTCTAGAATAAGTATAGTAAGGGTTCTTTCAGAGTCCAATTCATTCGTTCCACTGGCCCCAAACTTTGGGGGCAGTGTGCGTAATGTACTTTCCAGTTGATATTCAGATCCTTGGCAAGGTCTTGAGGTATTTTGGCTGTAAAGGCCAGGCCATTGTCTGAACCAGTGGTTAGGCGCAGCCCATATCTAGGGATGATTTTTTGGAGTAGCTTTCAACTGTTATTGCAGTGGTTTCTGTTCTCATGGGGTATGTTTCTGCCCACCCAGAAAAAGTGTCCATAAAAACTAGAAGATATTTGTATCCTGTTACTGGGGTTTGACTTCCGTGAATCTATTTCCTAATGTTCACCTGGGGAAATTCCTCTTAACCTAATTGCTAGAAGGGCTCTTTTTCCTTGTTTTACATTAACTTGTACACAAATGGCACGTCTAGAGATAAGGTCATCCATTAAGTTACTCAAGTTAGGGATGTATTAACTATCCTTTAAAAGTTCATTAAGTTTTGTTTGACCTAAATGGGTTGACTGGTGCAGCTGGTTAATTAAGGTCTCACCTAGTGCCTTGGGGACCAGCAGCCTCCATGAGGTAAGGTCCATCATCCACTTGGTTTTTGGGTGGCTTCCTCCTGCGCAGCCAGGCTGTTTTCTGTTTCTCTAGGAGGGTGAGGTGGGTAATTTGGGTCCAGGAATAGTCAGTAATATCTGTAGAGGCCTCATTTGTGCGACCTCCCTGGCTGTCTGGTCGGTTTGCCTGTTTCCTTTGGCCTTGATTGTATCTCCTTTTTGGTGGCCTTTGCAATGATCTATAGCAACTGCTTTTGGTAGTCATATGGCCTCTAGCAAGGCTTGGATTTTTTTTTTTTTTTAATGTCCTTTCCAGCGGAGGTTAGTAACCCTCTTTCTTGGTATATTGTTCGGTGGACATGTGCTGTATTAAATGCATATATGCTGTCAGTATAAATGGTGACGGTTTTTCCTTTAGCATATCGAAGAGCCTGAAGTTCCCTGACTTAGGGCTTGTGCCCAAATAATTTTGTCTAATGTTGCCACCGCTGCACCCATGTACCTGATTCCATTTTGGACATAACTGCTGCCATCAGTGAACAAGACCTTGTCAGAAGTAGGCAACGGTGTATCCTTCAGGTCTGGTCACACAGATTGGGCCATGTCGATGATCTCCAGACAGTCATCAATGGGTTCTTCAGGGTCATGATCTGGAAATAAACTTGCAGGGTTTATAGCGAGAGTCTTTTGAAACTTAATGCGAGGCTGGTCTAGCAGAAGGGCCTGAAACTGAGTAGCCCATGTGTTTGATATCCAGCACTAAGGCATGTTTTGGAGCAAGGTGTCAACCAAGTGGGGCACTGTTAATGAGTCTTTGCCCCAAGGTTAGTTTGTTCTGTAGCTCCTTGAATAGAAGTTCTTTGTGCGTCCAAAGGTCCCAGTGGCTCAGTTGGAACTGAGTGTACTGCACCAGAGTCAACCAGAAAATTAACAGGCTTGTCCCCTATCTGTATAGTGACCTTGAGCTCCCGGGGCTCAGTAAAAAGGAGCTCTGGCTCATCAGTCCTTTTTTTTTTAAGTTTAGGACTTTTGTTGTCTGTCAAAGGTCCCTTTCCTTTTTGGGTTTCTCTTCCTAAGTCTGTTTCCTTGATAGCTGTCATTACCATTTTCGCTATTTAATATTACATCTCCAGCCCAAGCAACCCGATAGATGACCCCATCTCGAGAGAATTAGAACAATTATAAATGACAAGAAGTTAGAATAGACATGGTTAATGATCTGACAGGAGAGTTCACTATGTCATGACTGACAAGGAAACTCAATTATCTTGTGATTCATAACATTTCAATAGCCAGAACCAGAACGTTACATTCCAAACAAGCAAGTCTAATTAGTCAACAAGACTTTATGATTTAAATCTGGGGGAAGTTTGTTAAACCTTAGAAAGTTTTAAAGCACGGGACGCCTGAGTGGCTCAGTTGGTTAAGCGGATGCCTTCGGCTCAGGTCATGATCCCAGCGTCCTGGGATCAAGTCCCATATCAGGCTCCTTGCTCGGCAGGGAGCCTGCTTCTCCCTCTGCCTCTGCCTACCTTTCTGCCTACTTGTGATCTCTCTCTCTCTGACAAATAAATAAATAAAATCTTAAAAAAAAAAAAAGAAAGTTTTAAAGCACATGCCTAGATAGGATTAAGGATGGTAAAGACCTAATAAAGGCAAAACATAGAAGCTGTTTTTTTCTAGGCAGGCAGAGAGAAAACAACTATTTGCATTTTTTTTTTTATCAAGAGCAAAATTGGGGAATACTTTGTCTCTTTGAACAGAGAAAGCCAACTTACAATCTTATGTTAGTGTCTTTAAAATTTATGCATTTTAATCTTAGTCTATCCTGACCATATTTAAAATTTGTCTCCGAAGATTTCCCTTTACAAATCTTCTAAAACTTTCCTTCACATTTAGATTTTGTCCCAAGTTATTTCTTTTTAAATAACCATCTCATTTAGAACAAAATCACCTTTTCTATCTTTTAAAATGCATTTCCATCCCCTATCCTTTTTTCTGAAAACTTTTTATTATGTATATAACCGCATTTTTACGAATATTTCTTTTATATTCTGATATAAATATACCCTTTATTTTTTTTTTAAGATTTTATTCATTTATTTGACAGACAGAGATCACAATTAGGCAGAGAGGCAGGCAGAGAGAAAGGAAAGGAGGCAGGCTTCCCGCTGAGCAGAGAGCTCGACGCGGGGCTCGATCCCACCCAGGACCCTGGGTTCATGACCCGAGCCAAAGGCAGAGGCCTTAACCCACTGAGCCACCCAGGTGCCCCTAAATATATCCTTTAGATAGATATATATACCCTTATCTATTATATAGATACCTATATATGTATATAGATATCTATATTTATCCATATAGATATAGATTAGATATAGATATATATTATATATACTATATATTTTGGTATAGTGTTATACCTCCTATTTTTTATATACAGAGTTGTTTTCTTATTTTTATTAGTCTTAGTTACAGTTAGTAGAATTTTTATTTTTTATAAACCTTAATCTCCAGTGAAGACCAAGAAGTAACCAATTATGAACTGTTACATCAGAATTTTTTGGATGGCAAGTTTGTGAATTTAGTTAAGCATAAAACATGTTTATCAACAGATTTAAATGTTCTTAGTTTCTTTGTAGTAAGAAGTCAAAAACACAAACCTATATCCAGTAATTAATGACTTAGCACCTTATCCTATTTGGAAAAGACCTAGATGTCCAATGAATTTAATTTTATCCAGGCAAAACTTTAAAGTTTTAGCTTACCAAAGACTTAGAAACTGTCTTAACAATTACCCAAGAAAATTTTGAGACAACTAGATATCAGTGTAGTCATTTTTTATTAACAAATTGTAACAGAGATAACATGAGGTTATTTGAATTTTAGTAAAACTTCATAGAATAAAAGTTTTACATTTACTGCTGATAGTTTTAAAGACATGTCTGTCTTAATTAGAGCAACAGACTTAGCTTAAATACTGAATTATGTTCCACCTGGATCCTCCCCATGGCCAATTTTCACCTGAGATGTGGGGGAGATCTGGAGTGGGTCATGTTAGGTCCGGGGGGTGCTCTTTTTGCTAATACCATAGTTTTTTTTTTCTTTTATTTCTTTCCTGTGTAACAGAATTCATTGTTTATGCACCACACCCAGTGCTTCATGCAATCAGTGTCCTCCATAATACCCACCACCAGGCTCACCCAACCTCCAACCCCCCCGTCCCTTCAAAACCCTCAGATTGTTTTTCAGAGTCCATAGACTCTCATGGTTCACCTCCCCCTCCAATTTCAAAAAGCATTTACCCATGGTGAGCAGGGGCTCTCTTGTCCACCCTGTGTGTTCCCTCCCTGTCCTTGGCGTAAAGACCAACAAAGCGTGGGTCCCTCCAGAGGACAGACCTATCAGATACCCGCCCATCCGCCCTCCTGGAGGAGACCTGGGTGCCTCTTGGCTGCAGCAAGTCCATATAAACCCCGGACTGGCATCCCAAAGGGGCTTGCCTTAGACCTTATGAGGTCACCATGGAAACAGGTTGGGGCCCACTCAGACTCTGTAGGCTTTTGGGGACCCTAAGGGTGCCCGCCTGTGGAGCCACAGAATCAGTCTGCCTGACAAGCCACATCAAACTGCACATTCACTCACACATTCACTCAGAAGTTATTACAGTTCCTCCCCCACTGAGAAGACTTGACCTGTGGAATTCCTTCCAGAAATTCCTTTTTGATCCCCCTTTTGGGGGGTTCCTGACCTGGGGGACCTTCCCCCTTGGAAGTCCCTACCTGTGAGACCTCTAAGAGATCTCTGGGAAGTGATCAATTTCCCTTTCCACCCTGACGGCTGGGCCTGATTCGGTCCTGATAACACTCATAAAAGACCAAATGTAAAACCAAAGCAAAAAGTGAGAATTTTCCCAACCAGATCAGCCAATGCATGGACGTGAAGTAAGGACGGTAAGGAGGAAGGTAAAGAGTGAAATCTCTGCTGGACTACAGTCCTGAAAAGTCCTGTGGAAAGAGAGATCAATAATCTAGAAGGAGAGATGCCCACAGAAGGGAAACGGCGAGACCAAGACAGGTCTTCTAAGATAAGACAGAGAAAAGAACTAAAGCAACACAACAAACAACTCTCATACATGGATTTCCAGAGACTCCCCCCAACGTCTTAAAAGAGTCTCTGGAGGGGAGGCCCTCCCACCTCCACCAGGTTGACCAGCCCCAGGCTAACAGAATCATAAGGAGATATTACCCAACTTATAAAGATGCAGGGGACTCCATGAATTTTTGAGGGTCAGGTGTTATCTCCGCCCGACTGTCGGAGCCTCACAGAAATCCTTCCAGGGCCATGGAACATCTCAGGGGGTGCCTCCCCTAGAGATCTCTCCAGATCCCAGCAGTACCCGCGGGGAAGGCACTGGCCTGTTGAGGTGTCCTGCCCGAGTGTTATGAGGAAACTCAGGAATCTCGCTGGGGCCTCCAAATGTTGTATTTAGAGCAGTGAGTTATGCAAATGGGCACCACACCCAGGAGACCGAATTGAGGAGTCTTTATGAAAAAGCCGGTGACTGTGAGGGGGCTCATGCACTCCAAAATCTCGCAGCCCCGAATGAGCTCGGGGGTAGACTTAGAAAGGCATAAACCACATCCTGTTGCCAGTTTTTAAAAATGGCCAAGCACAGTACAGAAGCAGAAATTCTGGGTTAAACAGATATTTAGGGTAGGGGTACATTTCCTGAAATGGTTATGTCTGGAGTATTTTGCGTTTTTGGTTTTTTTGTGTGTGTATGTGAAGGTTGAGATAACACGGTTATAGTAACGTGACTGTGTTACGAAATGCCCACTTTTTATAAAAATGGCGTGACATACTGAGTTCATCTTCTGGGTGTCTCAGAAAGTATTTCTTACAGAACTTTAAAGGCAGTGTTGTTGGCTTTTCTGTCTCAGCTTCTAGCAGAGCCGTCTAAAGCCGTTTGATTGGAGGGGTAGGTGGTATCTGACTTGTTTATTCTCTCTAGAAACTTGTAGGACCTTTCTACCCTAACTATTCTGGAATTTTATGATAATGTGTCTTGGTGAGGATTTGATTTTATTACTGTGCTGAGCACCCCATGAGCCTTTTCCATTTTAAATCTATGTTCTTTAGTTCTGAGATATTTTCTTGTGTTTTTTAGCTGGTTTCTTCCTGCATGTATTCTCTTAAAATTTCTGTATGAAACTCTTCTTAGATTGATGTGTATGTAGATAGATATGCACATGCCTGTATATAGATGTATATATATGTGAATCATTACTGTCTCTTTGCCTTTATGCTGTAGTTTCTAAATTTCCTCAACTTCATTTTCCAACTTTTTAAAAAAATGCGTGCTGATCTATTAATATCAACTGCTCATATTCTGTATTTTTTCAAATAATTTACTATGAACATTTTAAACACAGAAAAGCTGAGAGAATAGTACTGTAATTATCCATATACTCACCTTCTAGATTTACAGTTAACATTTGCTATAGCTATTTACATGTTTGCATTTTTTTCTGAACTATTTGAAAGTTGTAATCATCATGACACTTGACCTCTAAGTACTTCAGAATGTATCTCCTAAAAGAATGTATTTCCTAGAAATATTCCTCTTCAAAAGTAAAACTATCTGCCAGGAACAGCCAGCAGTCCCTGTCCTGACGGATGAAACTTACTCCAGACTTTCCAGACTTTGCCGAGAAAGAGAGGAGAAGGCAAGGGGATCAACGTTCAGGGACAAAGACCCTTTACCCTTCTTTGCTCCCCCTTTTATTGGTCCTTCAGGATAATCACAAATCCTTATCACTGTTTCTCAAGCACATAACGTGTAACAAGGGGTGTTACTGGAACTAGGAGGATCTGTTTACAGAAAAGATTGGCTATGCTAATCTGCATATTCTATGAGATCTGCTAAACATAGCCTAGGGGACAGTGCATACATCTCTTAGATCACAGGGCAGCTGCTTGGGCTAAGAAAGCTTCAGGGAGGGCAACTCCCCATGGCATTCCTACAGCAGCGTGGTCACACAGGCCTTGGCATTCCAAAGGGCTATGACCTTCTCCAAAACCTTGCCTTGTCCCCCCACGGGCTCTGTGTTACAATTTAGCAGCCAGGTATTATGTATGATTTTATGCTGTACATTAACCCTAACAAGTGTCATATGTAAGAAAGTTAATGTTAATTCCTTAAATCACCTAATATCCATCCATATTCAGATTTTCCCATTCCAAAAATATCTTCCAGAACTATTTCGTTTGTTTGTTTTGTTTTGTTTTAATTCAAATACGGGGGTGCCTGGGTGGCTCGGTCAGCTGAGCATCTGGTTTTTGGTTTTAGCTCAGGTCACGATCTCATGGGTGGTGGAATTAAGCCTTACATCCAGCTCCGTGCTCAGAATGAAGTTTGCTTGAAGATTCTCTCCCTCTGCCCCTTCCCCTGCTCACACATGTTCTCTCTCTCTCTCTTAAATAAATGAATAAGTCTTTTAAAAATAAATAAAATTCGGGGGCGCCTGGGTGGCTCAGCGGGTTAAAGCCTCTGCCTTCGGCTCAGGTCATGATCCCAGGGTCCTGGGATCAAGCCCCATATCCGGCTCTCTGCTCAGTAGGGAGCCTGCTTCCTTCCCCTCTCTCTCTCTGCCTGCCTCTCTGCCTACTTGTGGTGTCTCTCTGTCAAAATAAATAAATAAAATCTTAAAATAAATAAATAAATAAAATTCAAATACAATCAGATTCATTCATTGCATTTGGCTATTGTATCTACTGATGTTATTTCATATTGAACGGGTCTCTCATTTTTTAAAAATAGCTTTGTCTTTTTAATGAGACCAAGAAAGTTGCCTTGAAGAAGGATTTGTCTGATTGTTTTCTCTTGGTTTTTTAACTTGTTCTGTGCTTTGTATTTCTAAACTCAATTTGTATTAGATTCAGGCTAGATCTTTTTGGCAAGACTACTTCCTAGGTGATAACTTAATACATTACATAATAATGGAAGGATGTAATATCAGGTTGTCCCACTATCCAAGATGCTAAGTTTGATCACGTGGAGAAGGTGATGACTATTAGACCTCTTCATGGTAAAGGCATGCTTTCCCTTTGCAATTAGCAAGTTATCTATGGGAACAGACCTTGGTATTGTGCAAATATTTCATTTTTTTATTTTTTTTTTTAAGAATTTATTTTTAGAGCGAGCACATGAGTAGGGAGAGGGGGCAAACAGAGTGAGAGAGAGAATTTCAAGTAGACTTGGACTGAGTTCGGAGTCCAGCCTGTGATGAGGGAACACAAGGCTAGCTGAGAGTGAAGCAGAAGCCGACACCCTGCAGTCTCCCCCTACCCTCCACTTCTGGGTGGGGCATGTGACATTCTTCAGGAATCTTCCAACTGTCTTAAAGTTAACGCCTTGCTAGAGGGGAAAAACAATCTTAACTTGACAATGGTCCTCTTTGGCATATAAAAGTTCTTTTAAAACCTCCCTTTTCCTTAATTCCTCCAACCGCATCATGTGTAATCAGCCACCCCTCATAAACCCCACCTGCAGCAGCTCTTTCCACCCGTGGGTCCTGTCCCTGTGCTTCAATAAACCATCGTTTTGCACCAAAGATGGCTCAAGAATTCTTTCTTGGTTGTCAGCTCTGGACTCCACCCCACTGAACCTCCCTTACATTCTAACACTTATCATCTGGGGTTCGATCCCATGACCTCAAGATCATGATCTGAGCCAAAATCAGGAGTGGGACACTCAACCAACTGAGCCACCCAGGTGTCATGCTAATTGTGCTAATTCTTGTCAGTTACTACACTGGGGGTTACAGAATGGCAATTTCTAATTTGATTGATTGATTAGCTGACTTGTTTTTTTCTGTGAAGTAGAGCTTTCCCTCATCAGCTATAGTTAAAAAAGCAGGTTGAATGTCTAATTCTTGAATATTTACCAATTTTCACTGTATAAGTGATGTGATAGTCCTCTCCTATAGTGGCAAAAGATTTTTTTCCTTTCCCTTTGACTGTTAGTATGGATTCTTAAATGTTTATGAATTCAGTATCTTATCGTTAACCACATATACTCTTTTAACACTAAAATTGTTCCAAATGTGCCCAGTAAGAGTCCCATCAAGCTGCTTTTGTGTCCTTTCAACCTACAATTTTATAGTCTTTGAGCACATCACTGTTTTTTCCCATATGTGATACCGCAGGCTCATCTTGACTTTACTCCCCCCAAAAATCAGCCATTTTTCCTGGCTCCTTTTTGTCAGAATAGCATATAGAAACCAATGGCAGGTATTTTAGGTGTACTCATCATTACTGGGACGGTATTAATAATTCAGGGCTTTCCCAGGGCCTATAGCTAAGATGGATGGAGACACACATACCCCACATGTCATTTTTTAAAAAACTGAGTTCAAATATAGACTTCTAACTCAACTAAAAATATTTCGGGTTTTTTTCCTTTTATGCTTTGTTTTTATACTTAAAATTGTTTTTCTTATCCTGAAGATCTAGCTTCTTATCACATTAAAGTGTTATTTTATTTTATTTTACAATATATATAAAATAGTTTTTAAAAGTCAATAGCAAAGTTATTGCTAACTGTGAAAGTACTGATGGACATGTAAGATTTTTTTCACATATTTTATCTATATCTGAAAGTCTGTATTTTGACTAAGAATGTTTGATAATCCTCTTACTAATAGTTTTGTAATATAGTTTGAGGGTTTTTTAGTTTCGATTTGGTTTTTTGCTTCAATTTGTTTTCGTTTTCAGAGTTTACTTGTATTTAATTTTATTAACTTTATTAAGCTATATAAAACATTTTTTAAGGTTCATAGTCAAAGCCTAAATTAAAAGGTGTATTTAGAGAAGTTTTGCTTCTCACCTCTCCCTTCCACCATCCCATTCTTACAGACATTATTGTACATACCATTTTTATTAGTTTGTATATTTCTTTTGTTTCCCTTTACAAAAATACCCAAATACATACATACATACATATATATAATTTATCTGTTTTCTGAGATAAAAGGTAGCATATTTTATTCACTTTTCTGTACCTTGCTTTTTTAAAAAATTGAAGTAGAATTAACATAAAATATCAGTTTCAGGGGCGCCTGGGTGGCTCAGTGGGTTAAAGCCTCTGCCTTTCGCTCAGGTCATGATCCCAGGGTCCTGGGATCGAGCCCCGCATCGAGCTCTCTGCTTGGCAGGGAGCCTGCTTCCTCCTCTCTCTCTCTCTGCCTGCCTCTCTCCCTACTTGTGATCTCTATCTGTCAAATAAATAAATAAAATCTTTAAAAAAAAAATATATCAGTTTCAGGTATACAACTTTTTTTTTTTTTAAGTAGCCGCGATACCCATTGTGGAGCCTAACATGGGGCTTGAACTCATGACCCTGACCTCAAGACCTGAACTGAGATCAAGAGTGAGACATGTAACTGACTGAACCACCCAGATGGCCCATTGTACAACTTATTGACTCAATAATTCATTGCTCACCATGTTAAGTGTGGTCATCAGCTGTTACCAATATAATGTTATTATAATAATTTTGACTCTCTTTTGTATGCTGTATTTTTCATCTCCATGACTTATTTTATAACTGGAAGTTCATAACTCTTAATCCCCTTATCCATTTCACCCAGCTCTCCTCTGGCAACCACTAGTTTGTTCTCTGTATATAAAAGAGTGTTTTTGCTGTTATTTGTTTCTTTGTTCATTTGTTTTGTTTTTTAGATTCCTATGTAAGTGAAATAAAAAGTCAAATGTTATTTGTTTTTCTTTATTTGACTTATTTCGCTTAGTATAATACCCTCTAGGTCCATCCACATTGTCATAAATGGTAAGATCTCACTTTTTTAATGGCTGAGTAATATTGCAGTGTGTGTGCGTGTGTGTGTGTGTGTGTGTGTGTGTACCACATCTTCATCATCCATTCATCTATCAGTGGACACTTGAGTTGCTTGCATCCTTGGCTATTGTGACTAAAGCTGCAGTAAACACAGGGATGTATATATCTTTTTGAATTAGTGTTTTTGTTTTCTTTGGGTAAATATGTAGGAGTGGAATTACTAGATTATATGATATTTCTGTTTTTAATTTTTTGAGGAACCTCCGTGTTTTCCATACTGGCTCCATCAATTTACATTCCCACTGATAGTATACAAGCCTTCCTCTTTCTCCACATCCTCACCAACACTTGTTATTTCTTGTCTTTTTGATTTGAGTCATTCTGATAGGTATAAGGTAGTATGTCATTATGGTCCTGATCTGCATTTCCCTGATGATTAGTGATATTGAGCATCTTTTCATGTTTCTATTGGCCAGCTGTATGTCTTCGGAAACAGTATCTATTTAGGTCCTCTGTCCATTGTTTCAGTTGGGTTATTTGTATTTTTGATGTAAAGTTATAAAAGTTCTTTGTATTTTTTTATATTAACCTTTTATGAAATACATCATTTGCAAGTATCTTCTCCCATTTAGTAGATTGCCTTTTCATTTGTTTATGGTTTCTTTTGCTATGCAAAAGCTTTTCATTTTAGTCTAGTCCAATAGTTTATTTTTGCTCTTGTTTCCCTTGCCTGAGGAGACATATCTAGAAAAACGTTGCAAAGGCCTATGTCAAAGAGATTAATAATGCTTATGTTTTCTTCTAAGAGTTTTATTGCTTCAAGTTTCACATTTAGATCTTTATTCCATTTTATTTCCCTGTGTGGTTTAAGAAAATGCTCCAGTTTCATTGTTTTGTACATGGTCCAGTTTTCCCAGCACCATTTATTGAAGATATTTTCTTTGTTGTATATTCTTGCCTCCTTTGTCATGGACTGATTGACCATATAATCATATATTTATTTCCGGGCTCTCCATTTGGCTCCATTGTCCTATGTGTCTGTTTTTGATAGAGTACTATATTTTTTTGATTACTACAGCTTTGTGATGTATCTTGAAATCTGGGCTTGTGATACCTTCAGTTTTGTTCTCTCTCAAGATTGCTTTAAGTATTCAGGGTCTTTTGTGGTTCCATACAAATGTTAGTGTTATTTGTACTAATTCTGTGAAAAATGTTGGTATTTTGATGGGCACTGCATTGACTATAGATTGTTTTGGGCAGTGTGAACATTTTAACACTATTCTTCCAATCTGTGAGGGTTGATTATTGTCCAATTTGTGTCATCTTTAATTTCTTTCATTAATGAGTTATAGTTTTTGAAGTACTGGTCTTTCACCTCCTTAGTTAAGTTACTCCCAGGTATTTTACTCTTTTTGGTACAGTTGCAAATGGGATTGTTTTCTTAATTTATCCTTCTGCTACTTCATTATTAGTGTATAGAAATGCAACAATATTCTGTACATTAATTTTGTATTCTGTGACTTTACTGAATTTATTTATTAATTCTAATAGCTTTTTAATGGTCGTTAGGATCTTCTATGTATAATATCAAGTCATCAGCAAACACTGTTTTACTTATTCATTGTTAATATGGAGTCTTTTCATTTCTTTTTCTTGCCTGGTGAAGCTATGACTTCCAGTACTAGGTTGAATAAAAGTGGTAAGAATGGACATTCATATTTTGGTTTTGATCTTCGAGGAAATGCTTTTAATTTTTCCCCGTTGAGTATGATGTTAGCTGTGGGGTTTTCATAAAAGACCTTCATTATGTTGAGGTATGTTCCCTCTACACCCACTTTATTGAGGGTTTTATCATGAATGGATGTTGTATTTTTGTCAAGTGGTTTTTCTGTCTCTATTTAGATGATCATATGGTTTTTATCTTTCCCTTGTTAATAATGACATACATTGATTTGTGAATACTGAACCACCTTTGCATCCTTGGAATAAATCTAATTTGCTTATAGTGAATGATTTTTTTTTTTACTATATTCTTGGATTCATTTTGCTAGTATTTTGGTGGGGGACAGGTTGCATCTATGTTCATCAGAGATATCAACCTATAGTGTTCTTTTTTCATATTCACTTTCTCTGGTTCTGATATTAGGGAAATGCTGCCCTTGTAGAGTTAATTTGGAAGTTTTCTTCTTCTATTTTTGGAACAGTTTGGGAAGAGTAGTATTAACTCTGGTGGAATTTATCTGTGAAGCCATCTGGTCCTGAATTTTTGTTTGTGTGGAGGTTTTGTTTTTTTTTTTTACCAATTCAATTTCATTTCTTGTATTCAATCTGTTCAAATTTCCTATTTCTTCCTGTTTCAGTTTTGGAAGATTATCTGTTTCTAGGAATTCAGCCATTTCTTCCAGGTTGTCCAATTTGTTAGCAATTAATTTCCTTTATTATTCTTTTATAATCCTTTATTTCTGTGGTGTCGGTTGTTACTTCCTCACTTCTGATTTTATTTGAGTTCTCTTTCTTTTTCTCTTGATGAATCAGGTTAAAGGTTAGTCAATTTTATCTTTTGAAAGAACCAGCTTCTGGTTTTGTTGATCTTTTCTTTTTTTCTTTTTTTTTTTTAGTCTTGTTTCATTTATTTCTTTTTTAAAAAGTATTTATTTATTTATCTATCTATCTTAGAGAGAAAATGTACATGTGCAAGTGGTGGGGGGAGGCAAAGGGAGAAACTCTCAAGCAGACTCCCCACTGAGTGTAGAACCTACCACCATAGAGCTCAGTCTCACGATCCATGAGATCATGACCTGAGCCAGAATCACAAGTTGACACTTAACCAACTGAGGCACCCAGACACCCCAGTTTCATTTACTTCTGTTCTAATATTTTTTCCTTCCTTCTACTAGCTTTGGGCTTTGTTTTTTTGTTTTTCTAGCTCTGTTAGGTATAAAATTAGGTTATTTATTTCAGCTTTTTCTTTCTTGAGATAGCTTGTGTGCTTATGTTGCATCTTGGCTTTTTTCACTTAACAGTATATCTTGGAGATCATTCAAACTCAGCGCAGAGAGAGCTTCCTTGCTCTTTCTTTATGGCTGTGTAGGCTTATATGGATATGTTAGTTTATTCAGCTAGTACCCTAATATGGTTATTTGTGCTTTTATAGTCTTCGCTATTATAAGTAATGCTTCAGTGAATAACTTTGTGAGTGTGTTATTTCTTACTGGTAGAGATATATACTCAGGATGGATCTTTGAAATAGGAACTCTGGTTCAAAGGGTAAATACATTAGCAAAACTCTTTTCAATAAGGATTGTACCATTTTGCACTTCCATTAATGATATATGGCTGTGCTTCTTTCTCAATATGCAATATGAGTTCTTTTGAAGGTTTCATATCCCTTTGTTCCTTCCAAGTCACTCAAGTTTTTCACTTCAGTCTTTTATGTTAGTGGCTTTTCTCAGATGTTTTCTGATCCTTGACTGCCTGTTTATACTAAGAAGAAGGGATATTAAATAGCTAGTTGGGTAGGTTTGTTTATTGCTTATAAGAAAGGCTTCCTTAAATAGTTATCTGAGGACTGCTTTTTTGGAGAACCAGGCCAGATTTCAGGTCTTTTCTTTGGGCTGGTCCTATTCCCAAGGGAAGAATATTTCAGTTTCCTTCTTTTTTTTTTTTTTAAATATTTTATTTATTTGACAGAGAGAAATCACAACTAGGCAGAGAGGCAGGCAGAGAGAGAGGAGGAAGCAGACTCCCCGCGGAGCAGAGATCCCGATGCGGGGCTCGATCCCAGGACTCTGGGACCATGACCGGAGCCGAAGGCAGAGGCCTTAACCCACTGAGCCACCCAGGCGCCCCTCAATTTCCTTCTTAAAGGGTAATCCTGACTACCAACATTTTGGAAACCCCCTGAGGCTGGGAGATCTTTGTAATAAGTATGGGTGATCAGTGTTTTGTTGGGGAGAGAAGGAAGAATGATATTTTAGAAGAGAGTCTCTACCACCCTAGATTTAAATTGTCAGTCTCTTTTGTATAGAAGATTGAAACCAGATGGCACCATGGCTTTTCTCTACCTCTAGTCCTTTAACAGAATTGAGGATATAGTATTGCTCATCTCCTTGACAATATGATATTATTAGCTAACGGGTGAATTTAAACCATTGCATTTATTGGGATTACTGACCTATTTGGACATAGTGCCATCATCTTATTTTGTTCTTTTTGTTTTTGTTTGTGTGTGTGTGTGTGTGTTTCCCTGATTTAATGCTTTCTCTTTGAAAAAATAAAATTTATTTTCCCTTTTTTAGTCTCCCTTGGCTTGGAAGCAGTGGGTTTTATTTCTGTTTTTTGTATGCTTGTTGTTTTTGGTCTTTGTTGGTTTTTATTTTTAATGCTTACTCTTAAATGTTTAGAATATATTCTTTTTTAAAACACTCAGAATGTCATGTTAATTTTAGTTTCTTTTTATTTAAATTCAATTAATTAACACATAGTATATTAATAGTTTCAGAGGTAGAGGTCAAAGATTTATCAGTCTTACGTAATACCCAGTTCTAATTATATTCTAATTATATACCCAGTACCCTCCTTACTGTCCATCACCCAACTATCCTATCTCCCCACCTTCCTCCCCTCTAGCAACCCACAGTTTGTTTCCTATGATTAAGAATCTTTTATGGTTTGTTTCCCTCTCTGATTTGATCTTATTTTATTTTTTCCTCCCTTCCCATAGGAGCCTCTTGTTTTGTTTCTTAAATCCCACATATAAGTGATATCATATGATATTGTCTTTCTCTGACTGACTTATTTCACTTAGCATAATACCCTCTAGTTCCATCCATATCTTTGCAAATGGCAAGATTCCTTTTTTTGATGGTTGAATAGTGTCCCATTGTATATAAATACCACATCTTCTTTATTTATCTGTCAGTGGACATCTGGGCTCTTTCCACAGTTTGGCTATTGTGGACATTGCTGCTATAAATACTGGGGTTCAAGTGACCCTTCAGATCACTACATTTATATCATTGGGGTAAATCCCTAGTAGTACAGTTGCTGTGTCATAGAGTAAAGGGTTCCTCTTTCTCTGCATTCTCTTGTTAATTTTAGCCATTCTGACCAGTGTGAGGTGGTTTCTCATTGTGGTTTTGATTTGTATTTCCGTGATGCCGAGTGATGTTAAGCATTTTCTCATGTGTCTTGTTGCCGTTTGTATGTCCTGTATAGAAAAATGCATGTTCATGTCTTCTCCCCATTTTTGTGATCGGATTATTTGTTCTTTGGGTGTTGAGTTTGGCATGTTCTTTATAGATTTTTGATAATAGCCCTTTATCTGATAAGATATTTGCAAATATCTCCCATTCTGTAGGTTGTCTTTTGGTTTTTTCAACTGTCCCTTTTGCTGTACAAAAGCTTTTTATCTTGATGAAGTCCCAATAGTTCATTTTTGCCTTTGTTTGCGTTTTCCTTAGAGACCTGTCTAGCAAGAAGTTCCTGTGGCAAAGGTCACAGAGGTTGCCGTCTGTGTTCTCCTCTAGGATTTTGATGGATTCCTGTCTCACATTTAGGTCTTTCATCTATTTTGAATCTATTTTTGTGTATGGTATAAGAAAATGGTCCAGTTTCATTCTTCTACATGCGCACCCAATTTTTCCAAAACCATTTGTTGAAGAGACTGTCTTTTTTCCATTGGATATTCTTTCTGCCTTGTTGAAGAGTTGTTGACCATAGAGTTTAAGGTCTATTTCTGGGTTCTCTATTATGTTCCATTAACCTATATGTCTGTTTTGTTTTTTTTTTAATATGTCTGTTTTTGTGCCAGTACCATACTGTCTTGATGATTACAAGACAGGGTGTAATACAGCTTGACATTCAGAATTGTGATGCCACCAACTTTGGTTTTTTTTTCAACATTCCTTTGGCTACTTGGGGTCTTTTCTGTTTCCATACAAATATTTGTTCTAGCTCTGTGAAAAAATTTGATGGTATTTGGAAAGGAATTGTATTGAATGTATAGATTGGTCAAGGTAGCATGGACATTTTAACAATATTTGTTCTTCCAGTCGATGAGCATGGAACGTTTCTTTGTGTCTTTCTCAGTTTCTTTCATGAGTGTTCTACAGTTTTCTCAGTATAGATCCTTTGCTTCTTTGGTGAGGATTATTCCTAGGTATCTTATGGTCTTGCATGCAGTTGTAAATTGGATTGACTCTTTAATTTCTCTTTCTTCTGTCTCATATTAGTGTATAGAAATGCAACTGATTTCTTTACATTGATTTTATATCTTCACACTTTGCTGAATTCCTATATGAGTTCTAGCAATTTTAGGGTGGGGTCTTTTGGGTTTTCCACACAGAGTATCATGTCATCTGTGAAAAGTGAGTTTAACTTCTTCTTTGCTGATTTGGATATCTTTTATTTCTTCTTATTATCTAATTGCTGTGGCTAGTACTATGTTGAAGAACAGTGTTGAAGTCAACAGTGGTGGTTGACATCCCTGCCATGTTCCTGACCTTAGGGGAAAAGCTCTCAGGTTTTACCCTTGATATTCACTATCGGCATCTCATAGATGGCTTTTATGATATTGAGGTATGTTCCCTCTATCCCTACACTGTGAAGAGTTTTAATCAAAAAAGTTTGCTCTACTTTGTCAGATGTTTTTTCTGCATCTATTGAGAGGACCATATGGTTCTTGTCCTTTTTTTTTTTTATTAGTGTAGTGTATTTTGTATTTGATTTGCAGATGCTGAACCACCCATGCACCCCAGGAATAAATCCCATTTGGTTGTGGTGAATAATCCTTTTAATGTACTGTTGGATCCTATTGGTTAGTATCTGGATGATAATTTTTGCACCCATGTTTATCAGGGATATTTGTCTGTAATTTTCCTTTTTGGTGGGGTCTTAGTCTGGATTTGGGGTCAAAGTAATGCTGGCCTCATAAAAAAAAGTTTGGAAGATTTCCTTCCATTTCTATTTTTCAAAAAGCTTCAGAAGAATAAGTATTAATTCTTCTTTAAATGTTTGGTAGAATTCTGCTGGGAAGCCATCCAGCCCTGGACTCTTGTTTTTTGGGAGATTTTTGATTACTGTGTCAATTTCCTTTCTGGTCATGGGTTTGTTCAGGTTTCCTATTTCTTCCTGTTTCAGTTTTGGTAGTTTATATGACTCTAGAAATGCATCCATTTCTTCCAAATTGCCTAATTTGTTGGCATATAGTTGCTTATAATATGTTCTTACAGTTGTTTGTATTTTTTTTTTTTTTTGGTGTTGGTTGTGATCTCTTCTATGATTTTATTTATTTGGGTCCTTTCTTTTTTCTTTTTGATAAGTCAGACTAGGGGTTTATCAATCTTATTAATTCTTTCAAAGAACCAACTCTAGTTTCATTGATCTGTTCTACTGTTCTTTTGGTTTCTAGTTCAGTGATTTCTGCTCTAATCTTTCTTATTTCTCTTCTCCTGCTGAGCTTGGGGGTTCATTTGCTGTTCTTCTCAAAGTCTTTTAGGTGTAAGTTGAGCTTTTGTATTTCTTGAGAAAGGCTTGTACTGCTAAGTACTTCCCTCTTAGGACTACCTTTGCTGTATTCCAAAGATTTTAAAGAGTTGTGTTTTCATTTTCATTTGTTTCTTTTTTTTTTTTTTTTAATTTTCAGTGTTCCAAAATTTACTGTTTGTGTACCACACCCTGTGCTTTATGCAATATGCGCCATTTTCATGTTTGCATAAATTTTTAAGATTCTTCTTTAATTTCCTGATTGACCCACTCAGTCTTTAGTAGGATGCTGTTTAGCCTTCATGTATTTGAGTTCTTTCCAAATTTCTTCTTGTGACTGAGTTCATGTTTCAAAGCACTGTGGTCTGAAAATATGCAGAGAATAATCCCAGCCTCTGAGACCTGATTTGTGACCCAGTATGAGATCTAATCTCAAGAATGTTCCATGTGCACTCAAGAAGAATGTGTATTCTGTTGCTTTAGGATGGAATGCTCTGTATATATCTATCAAGTCCATTTAGTCCAGTGTGTCATTCAAAGCCCTTGTTTCCCTTTTGATCTTTTGCTAAGGTGATCTGCCCATTGCTATGAGTGGGGTGTTAACATCACCTACTATTATTGTATTATAATCAATGTGTTTCTGTAGTTTTGTTATTAATTGGTTTATATAATTGGCTGCTCCCAGTTAGAAGCATAAATATTTATAATCGTTAGATCTTCTTGTTGCACAGTCCCTTTAGACCTTTATGTAGACCCTTAGTATGATATAGGCTTTCTCAGGCTTTTTCTTCCCTTACTATAGTCTTTGGTTTAAAATCTACTTTGTCTGATGTAAGTATTACTACCCCAGATTTCTTTTGATGTCCATTAGCATGAAAAACAGTTTTCCACCCCTTCATTTTAAATCTGGAGGTGTCTTTGGGCCTAAAATGAGTCTTAGAGACAGCATATTGATGGGTCTCACTTTTTAATCCAGTATGATACCCTTTGTCTTTTGATTGGGGGATTTAGCCCATTTACATTCATAGTAACTTTGAAAGATATAAATTTAGTGCTATTGTATTACCTGTAAAGCTGTGTATTTTGTCTGTTCCTTTCTGGGCTGTGTTACTTTTGTTACTTTTTGTGTTACCTCTTCACTTAAAGGATTCCTTTTTTTTTTTTTAAGATTTTATTTATTTATTTGAGAGAGAGAGAGACAGTGAGAGAGAGTATGAAGGAGGAGAAGGTCAGAGGGAGAAGCAGACTCCCCATGGAGCTGGGAGCCCGATACGGGACTCGATCCCGGGACTCCAGGATCATGATCTGAGCCGGAGGCAGTCATCCAACCAACTGAGCCACCCAGGCATCCCTAAAGGATCCCTTTTAATATTTTTTTGAAGTTCTGGTTTAGTGATCACAAATTCTTTTTAGTTTCTTTTTGTCCTGGAAGCTTTTTATTTGTTCTATTTTGAATGACACCCTTGCTGAATAAAGTATTCTTGGCTGCATATTTTTTCATTTAGCACCCTGAATATATTATATCATTCCTTTCTGGTCAGCAGGTCTCTGTGGATAGGTCTGCTGGCAGTGTAATATTTCTCCCTTTGTAGGTTAAGGACTTGTCTCAAGCTGATTTCAGGATTTTCTCTTTGTCTCTGAGATTTGTAAATTTCACTATTATATGTTGAGGTTTTGACCTATCTTTATTGATTTTGAAGGGAATTCTCTGTGCCTCCTGGACTTGAATGCCTATTTCCTTCCCCAGATTAGGCAAGTTCTCCAGTATAATTTGCTTCAATATACCTTCTGCCCCTCTCTCACCACTTCTTCTGGGATCCCAATTATTCTAATATTGTTACACTTTATGGTATCAGTTATCTCTCAGAATCTCCTCTGGTGATCCAGTAGTTATTTATCTCTCTTTTTCTCAGCTTCTTTTTTCTCCATTATTTTGTCTTCATATTTAAAAAGACTTATTTATTTATTTGTTTATTTATTTGACAGAGGAAGAGAGAGGGAACAGAAGCAGGGGGAGTGGGAGAAGCAAGTTTCCTGCTGAGCAGGGAGCCTGATGCAGGGCTTGATCCCAGGGCCCTAGGATCATGACCTGAGCCAAAGGTTGATGCTTAATCGACTGAGCCACCCAGGCACCTGTTTTGTCTTCTATATCACTATTCTTCTCTTCTGTTTTATTATCCTAGCAGAGCCTTCACTTTTTTTTTTAAAGATTTTATTTATTTATTTGACAGATAGAGATCACAAGTAGGCAGAGAGGCAGGCAGAGAGAGAGGAGGAAGCAGGCTCCCCGCTGAGCAGACAGCCCGATGCGGGGCTCGATCCCAGGACCCTGAGACCATGACCCGAGCCGAAGGCCGAAGGCAGCGGCTTAATCCACTGAGCCACCCAGGCGCCCATAATAGGTTTTTTTTTTTTAAGATTTTATTTATTTATTAGACAGAGAGAAAGATCACAAGTAGGCAGAGAGGCAGGCAGAGAGAGAGGAGGAAGCAGGCTCCCTGCGGAGCAGAGAGCCCGATGCGGGGCTCGATCCCAGGACCCTGAGATCATGACCCGAGCCGAAGGCAGCGGCTTAATCCACTGAGCCACCCAGGCGCCCCTATAATAGGTATTTTGATCTCTATTTCTTACATCTTACTTATATTCATGTTGATTACATCCTTGACAGTCAGTACTGCCTTTTGTTCTCTTTTTTTGAGGTGAGTTTTTCCATCTTGTTTTCTGTGCAGAATAGAATAGATGAACGAGAGAACAAAATACTAAAATGGCAACAACAACCTCAGAGAAATATACACTAAATAAGTCAGAAGAGACCCAAAACCAAAAGAGAGAGAGAGAGAGAGAATATAATCATACAGGTGAACAGAGTAATACACTGGATTCTGTGTGTATTTTGGTCATTTTGCTAGAAAACTACATCCCAAAATTGTAAAGAAAGAAAAACTCATGTACATACAAAAGTAAAATTAAATACAATGAAAGGATAAAATGTAACAGTAAAGATGAAAATTAAAAAAGACTTAATAAAGAGAATATAATCAGACAGGTAAAGAGAATAGAGCAATACACTGGATTCTGGGTATATTTTGGTCTCTTTGTTAGAGGAAGCTACACGCCAAAATTGTAGGAAATAAAAACTTATTTATACAAAAATAAAATTAAATACAATAAAAGGACAGAAGGTAACTGTAAAGATGAAAATAAAGAAGACTTAAAAAAAGTTGACAAAATAAGAAATTGGTTGAAAAGGAAAGAGAAAAAAAATTAAAATTGAAAGACTAAAGAACCATAAGAAAACAACTGTGAATTCTATATCCTATTTTCCCCTAGTGCTGGAGGTTTACAGTTCTGTGTGATTGGTAAACTTGTTTTCAGTTGGATGTTCTTGTTGGATCTTCTGGGGGAGGGGCCTGCTGTGCTGATTCTCAGGTGTCTTTGCCTGGGGCGGAATTACACTGCCATTGCCAGACAAGAGGCTAAGTAAGTGGCTCTGTATTGCTCTATGTAGCTTTTACTCCCTGAAGCCTTTCCATGCCTCTTTAGAGGATGAGAATGAAGATAGCAGCCTCCCAGTCTCCAGGCCCAGAGCCAAAAGCTCATGCCCCCCACTCCTCAGTGCACCCCCAGAGCAAAGCAGTCAATCACTCCTCTCTCCCTGATCTCCATCGGCACTCTGTGCTCACCTAGCCTGTGACCCTGCTTTGAGTCTCCAAACCCTGCTGACTCCTGCAGCACACAGCTGTGCCTCTCCTCCCAGAGATAGGGGTGGGGTCCCCCCATGGTTTTGCCACTTGCTCAGTCCCTACTTGGACAGCAGTTGCCCAACTCTTCGGTGGTTTGTGCTTTATAGCAACACTGAGCTGAAAGTCCACTCCTGAGCTTAATGCTTGCAGCTGACTCCCTTACTCTGATGCCTGGGAACCCTGCCACACTTAGGCACCCCCATTATTTCTGTGACACCTCCCTCCCCTGGGATCCTGAGACCACACTCTCCCACCTAAGATTCCACTCTGCTTTGTCACCGGAGTGCCTTTCAGGCAGGGATGTCCCTCACTGGAGCAGACTTGTTAAAGTTTTGATTTTGCACTCCATTGCTACATCACTTTCCAGTAGCTGATTTATGAAAGCTCCTTCCCCCTGCAGTTATCTTCCAAAATATCACCTGAGATTCACTTCTCTGCACCTCCTGCCTTGCACAAAGTGGTCGCTTTTCTATTTGTAAAATTGCAGCAATTCTTTTCTTAGATCTACAGTTGAGTTCACATGTATTTAGAATGAGCTGATAGCTATCTAGCTGAATTCCTTGGACCAGACAAAACTAAGGTCTCCTACTCCACCAACTTGGAAAGTTCTCCTAAAATATATTCTTAACTGTAAATATTTTTTTTAGCAAAATTAGTCAGCATCTCTCTTCCCCCTGAATAAGGCAAATTTAACTTTACATAGAGCTCCCAAGGCAATTTCTTGTTAAAATTACTTAGAATTTGTTTCAATATTTTAACACAAAATGTAGAATTGTTATGTCAGTTGTTAACCAAAATCTTACCATTTTCTGTGTTACCATTGATTTTCACAACTGTCTTTTTCTTTCTGAATTCTTTTTTCTCAATTTTTTTTCTTAGAGTTTGAATATCTTGATTCAAACTGGAATCTGCAAAAATAAATAGGCAACAATAGCAAATAGAGAAGGAGTGGTAGGGCCAAGTAATAATTATATAGTTTCAGTAAATAAGATAGTATATTAATAACATGGGATTAAGCAGATATCAGTGGAATGAAATTGATGACTCAAATTTAACCTATGAGAATGAAAAAGCAAATGCTATAAATCACTAGCCAAGTAATGGATTATTCAGAACTATATTCAGCCATTACATTATTAATTTGGACCAAAAAACTTAGAATCCTATCTCATAATATATTTCAAAGTAAGAGATATATTAAATTATATATATATATATATATATATATATATAGTCAAACTAGAGCAAAACTAGTAGAAAATAAAAATGCATATCAAACTTCTAAGAGCATTTTTTAAGTTCAATGAACGCATGTGAACAGTAGGAGTTATTGGTTGAAATGGTTAGGTAATACATAGTATACCTTTAAAATCAAAGGTATATGAATGTGAAAATGTTTTGAAAAACATAAAGCTTTAGAGATTCAGATTATTTATAAATTGTAAGTAGTGTACATAGTGGTTAGAGATAAAGCTTTAAAAGCAAATAGGGCAGTTACCTGTTCTGCAAATTCAGAGTGCCATCCCCGTTAACTAACATACAGTGCAAAATTTGTTAAATAAATGTTCATGAATACATTTTGAATGAGTCTGTTTAAGGCAGTTTCCTCATTGGTAAGGTGACCATTATTGTCTTTACCTGGAATAGTCATGACTTACAGTTGTCCTCTTAGCATAATTATTAATAATGTCTTCTGCCTTTATTCTCAGAAATGTATGAGTTTTATCAGTAAATCACTTGGTCATCTTATTTATAAAATTTGGAAAATGCCAGGCTTGTGGAGATTTTTTAAAAGGTTACAAATAATCCATGTGGAGTTATATACACAGTACTTAGCACATGTAGTGGGTGTTTAGTATTGGTATCATAGGCACCTTAGGTACCATAAGGAGCTGTTTAGTTTGCTTTTGTCAATATTTATGTTTTTCTATCAGCTTTTAAAATTGAACCTATTATGTGACAATATTTAATATCATTTGAAATCTGAATTATCTTTTATTCTTAGGCAAAGAAGTCAATACCGACATGGTAAGCTATAATATTTATGAATTAAAAAATTATGTTTTCTATGTACCTCGGATGCTTTATGAGTAATTACTGATTTCAGTAGTGATAGTTTAAAAATTTTGCTTTTAGAATTATGTTAAAGGTGTTTTCTCTTCTTTCTTTTTTTTTCTTTTTGTTTAAAAAAGGTTTTATATATTTATTTATTTGAGAGAGTGTGAGCACAGAGGGGGAAGCAGACTTCCCACTGAGCAGGGAGCCCGATGTGGGGCTCGATCCCAGCACCCTGAGATCATGATCTGAGCACAAGGCAGACGTTTAGACTACTGAGCCACCCAGGTGGCTCACCCTAAAGGTGTTTTTTCAAACACCCTAAAGGTGTTTTTTCAAGTATAAAACCAGTATCTATAACACAGGTCCAATGTCCAGAATAAATATGTTTTGCTTTAGCTCTATGCTTGAATTACCTGCTATGAATATATCATTGTGAAAATGGACATATTCTGAATTTAGCTTTATGATCAGAATTTTATTCATTTAAGAACTTATCATTTGAAATGGATAGGACATTTATCTTTGCATTATGAAATTTTGCTAAATAAATTTATATGCAAGTAAAAGATTTTTAATGACTTCAGAACAAACATCAAAAGCATTGATTACATAAAAGTCATGTTTATTTATATCTACTTTTTATATAAAAATGGGAATAGATATTTGTTTTTAGGAACTAATTTTAACAAGGTTAAAGGTAACAGTTGCAGCCTTATATCAGCACTGGTAGCAGTGTATTTCTTTATTGCTTTTTGTTTTGGCTTTATCATATCACAAAAGTCTTGATTCACAGTATTGTTACACTCATCTGAATACTCTCCTGAAAATGGACTTGGGCTGGCATCTGAATTTAAGCCAGCAGCTCCATACCAAACTACATTTTCCTAAATTGTATTATCATAAGAATTTTGTAAGTATGCAGAAATGACCAAACAAAAAAAGTTTACTCCAAGGTCTGTGTCTGTTTTCTCTCCCTGTCTCTCTCAATCCCTCTCTTAATCTTTCTCCATTGACACCCAAAGTAATACACTGACAATCTTCAAGTTTGTGTAAACATGTCATATATAAGATCTGAGTTTGTATTTTTTTTTCTCATTTTATTTATTTTTTCAGCGTTAACAGTATTCATTCTTTTTGCACAACACCCAGTGCTCCATGCAAAACGTGCCCTCCCCATTACCCACCACCTGTTCCCCCAACCTCCCACCCCTGACCCTTCAAAACCCTCAGGTTGCCCCAACCTCCCACCCCTGACCCTTCAAAACCCTCAGGTTGTTTTTCAGAGTCCATAGTCTCTTTGATTTTTTAAAATCTGGAAGTATTCAAACCACACAGTCATAGAACAATTTGAAAATCCCTTTTGATTTTTAACAGGTAGTAGCTTGACCTATTCTGATGCTATGTACCTAATAATGAAATTCCAAATCTATAAAATTCACTTATTTACCTCTTAAAATAGTTTTCTATGCTTAACTAATATGTATTAGTGCTGTGGATTAATATGCATTAGTAGTCTATGATTATATTTATGAGTATCTTATTTTATTCAGTCATAACAATTGAAGCATAATCAAATTTTCTTTACAGTATTTAAGTTAATCAATATTGGAATCAGTAACTAAATTGCTAATATGGTAGCAATAAAGCTATTTAAATTTTCAGTGAAAGCAGAGACACAGCTTTTGTTTTGGGGGTATAAAATGGTGATATGTAACATGCAACTATTTAAAAAGTATTTATAAACACTCTTTAGTAACTTACTTTTTTCACTAGAGATTGGAGGTAATCTGATATAAACTATACCTGCCTCAATCTCTTTCCTTTTTTTTCTAACATCTTTATTTTATTTTATTTTTTTCAGTGTTCCAAGATCATTGTTTATGCACCACACCCAGTGCTCCGTGCAATCCGTGCCCTCCACAATACCCACCACCAGGCTCACCCATCCCCCACCTGCCTCCTTCCGAAACCCTCAGTTTGTTTCTCAGAGTCCACAGTCTCTCATGCTTCGTCTCCCCCTCCGATTTCCCCCAACTCACTTTTCCTTTCCTTCTTCTAATGTCCTCCGTGTTATTCCTTATGCTCCACAAGTAAATGAGACCATATGATAATTGGCTCTCTCTGCTTGACTAATTTCACTCAGCATAGTCTCCTCCAGTCCTGTCCCTGTTGATACAAAAGTTGGGTATTGATCCTTTCTGATGGGAATCTCTTTCCTTTTTAAGCACTGTTCACATCTCAAGCTAAGGAAAGGCAGAATTTATTCCATGGATTTAAGTTAAGCTTCTAATATACCCTTTCTAAATGAAATCTCCTATGTATCACTCTACATGTATTTACATGTTAAAGCAAACTTTTATTTGAATTTTTGAAAAACAATGAACTGAAAGAATTTTACTTCATCTGAAGAAAAATTGCACTAGTATAAGGTGGAAGGAATGCACACTAATTAGACTTAATAATTAATGGCTCAGAATTTACCAGATGGATAGTTACGTCATGGTTGTAGGAATTAGAATCAATACTTAAAGATTTTTAAATGAAATTTTATAGAACAAAAGAAGTTCTGAGTTTGCTAGTCTTAGCATACCATTTTATTAAAAACCATTTAAACATGGGATTCTCATTATGTATTTGTTACTAGTTTCGGAGGAAATATACCAGTTTTTAAGATTGATCCAGGAGATACATGCAGTAAGATTACTGAATTATGAAAGAGATTTATTAGAGAATTTATTGATTTCTTACCATCCTAAAATATTTCAAACCACAGCTGTAGCTCATTACTTGATTGTTAGATGAAGGCCTTAGCTACTCAAGTCCTGTGTAATGTAAAACCCTATGCCAGTATCTCATGATTCTAACCATATTTATATATACTGGAAAGAGAGTCAAGAGTTTAATATAGAAATTTAAATTTATACAATATAGGTTTTTAAAATTAATTAATTAAATTAATTAAGTCATTTTTCATTGTTAGAAGCACTCATCCTGCAATTCCTTTAAAGGCTGATTCTTTAAAAGCATTAAACTGTGATTCCTACTATCTGTAATGAATTGACAAGTCGTTTTGTCTCTTGGTTGCCATTTTGCCTTTTTTTCCCCCGAATCAGTGCAATTAACTGTTTTAGCAAGTGTTTTACAATCTCAGTTTTCTGAAGGAGGCTCTGTTTTTCTTTCTACTCCTTGTTTTTCCTTTATATCTACCTCAACTGTTTCTTTTAATAATACAAATTGGTTGATCCAATTTGTTGTTTATGAACAGAAAAGAATACAAAATAAATATGTAATTACTAGAATGCATGTATATCCAGTTACAGCAAAGATTAAACAATTAAGTATAATCTTGTATGGGAAAGGAATTTAAAAATGCTTTAAGGTATGCATTGTAGTTTTGTAGCTGATACACCACAGCAAGCACTTCCATGCAATTCCAAGTTATAAGCCCCTTTCTTGATAATTAAATATGATAAAGATTAAGATAGCTTGGATAAATCATTGTATGTAGTATTTAAATTTATAAAGGCCGAGAGCCTTATGAAACCTATGTAAGCAACTCACAGATTTCATTATCATATGATTTGGGTTACTGACTATATACTTCGACTTATTTTACAAATCAGAAAATCCCATGGTCATGTTTCTAGGTAACATAATTGTACCACATTATAGGTAGAGTTAAGCTTTATTAGATTCCACAGTAAAACTGATGTTTTTCTGTATTCTCTTGATGTAAAAATTTGCTTCCTGTGTGTTTTTTTTTTACAAAGCTTAAGCAGCAAGCTAATAGAGTTTTCATTGATCATAACATGTTTCTGGAAGGACCAGAAAAGCTGTAGTAACAAAATGACCTGGCTGAGGACACTTCACTGTAAAGCTGTAGAATATTTTATTTGAATTTGTAGCTGAGCTACAATAGGAAAAGGAACTGTTGGGGGAAGATATGAATGCTTTATGTAATCTTAAATAATTAAAATGTATATATTTTATATGTTTTTCCTCAGGTTAGGTATATCTCAAAATATAGTCAGAGTCTCAAGGACTCTTAAGTATTTTTAAATGTTAGTGAATCTCTTTTTCCAAAGCTAATTTGACAAATGTCTTTATTTTAGGAAAAGAAAAGAAAGAGACTGGAACGCTTTGGACTCCTTTGATAGTCTACCTTAACCTTTCCTCTCCAAGTTTTATATATTAAAGTAAATATGATGGCCAAATTAAAATATTTCAGTGTTCTTTCTTATCACAAATAAGTATTTTCATTGACATTGATTTTGTAATTGTCTCATAATGTATTTTATAAAATTAAAAGGTAGTTATCCAGGTTTACTAAATTACCTGAATGGCATTCTTTCACTTGGGATATTTTAAGTTAATTGTGATATATTATGTTTTAAAAACAAGCAAGCAAAAAAAGCTAAAACTATATATTTATGAAATTCACAAATTTTGGTTACTTTAAGTTGCTTTAGGTGAGTGATTATTGAGAATTTATTATAAAAATATTGAATTTCCTTATGGTAGCCTTGGATTAAATACATAAAACTACAGATTAGCTGGAATACTTGTCAAAATAAATTATAAGCTCAAGCTTCATTATCATTTGTAGTTTAAACATGACAAATCTGATAGTGTTACTTCATAATTTTGATGCTCTTTGCAGTAAATTTGATATAGAGCAGTTGCTAAAGAAACTCTGTTCAAATGTGTGACCATTTTTATGGAAAACATCTGGGGTAATTATAATTAGTTCAGGATGTGTACTGTTTAAAAATAATCCTGAACTCATGGAGAAAGAAGCGTATCTTTTCTTCAATGACTCGAATAATCCAAGTTAGTATAAAAAATTCTTTAAGTTATTGGTAGCTGTGCTTAGAGTATAATTTTAGAGTATTCAAAAAGGAAATGAGGAGTAACTTTTGTGTAACATGCCAAATTGGCACTTTACACCTGTTAGTGTGTTTCGTTTAGAACAGCTGTGTCTTCTATTATCAGTAAACAGATGCAGAAAGTAATGGAATGTGTTAAAGCAATATGTTAATCCTGTCTTCCACTACTGAACTGTCTCACAATATAGTGATTAAATATTGACTGTGCAGCTGTTACTTACAATTATAGAATTTCTTCGTTAATTTCCCCTTCCCAGGCCCAAATGAGATCTAATTTCTAATCTTAAATTGTTCATAATGTAGTTTATTATAATTTGATTTCTAAAGATAGTTTATTTGACTGTTAAAGAGACAGATTGATGTTTATAAAACTCAGTTATTTCTCTGAATTGACTGATATAATTTTTAATGTATTTTTAAAAATATATTTGCTTATGAATATGATTATTAAATGTAACGATTTTGTTTAATTTTATGCTTGAAAAATGCCATCAATGAGCTAAAAAGGAAATTATGGTTCTTTTATCGAATATTTATGGAGCAGAGTACGTAATACTTTCTTACATAATGAACACATTCAGGCAAAATCATTCTGCAAATTATTTCAGTTCTAGTGGACCTTTTGCAATTTAATTATGTTTTAATCCTTACATCTCACCTTGTCAGAAAATATATTTTATTTTTTTAATTTTATTTTATTTTTTCAGTGTTCCAGGATTCATTGTTTATGCACCACACCCAGTGCTCCATGCAATACGTGCCCTCCTTAATACCCACCACCAGACTCACCCAACCCCCACCCTCCAAAACCCTGTTTGTTTCTCAGAGTCCACAGTCTCCCATGGTTTGTCTACTCCCTTCAATTTCCCCCAACTCACTTCTCCTCTCCTTCTCCCAATGTCCTCCATGATATTTATTATGCTCCGCAAGTAAGTGAAACCATATGATAATTCACTCTCTCTGCTTGACTTATTTAACTTGCATAATCTCCTCTACTCCCGTTGAGTTGGGTATTCATCCTTCTGATGGATGCATAATATTCCGTTTTATATATGGACCGTATCTTCTTTATCCATTCGTCTTTTGAAGGGCATCTTGGCTCTTTCCACAGTTTGGTGACTGTGGCCATTGCTGCTCTGAACATTGGGGTACAGATGGCCCTTCTTTTCACCACATCTGTATCTTTGGGGTAAATACCCAGTAGTGCAATTGCAGGGTCATAATGTAGTTCTATTTTTAATTTCTTAAGGAATCTCCACACTCTCAGAAAAGATATTTTAGGTGTGATGTCAATAATTATCACTTTTATACTTGAGCAACTATGTTAGGTAAGATTATTGTTAGTATTAATAGCTAACATTTATTCTGTTCTTAATATTTGAAAGGATTTATACAAAGAACTTTACATGTATTATAATATTCTTGATCCTTTTCGTAGATGAGGAGGTTCAGCTTTAGAGATGGGATGTAAATGGACCAAGGTCTTACAGCTGGGAAGGGATGGGGACTGAATTTAAACCCAGGCATTTTCTCTCTTAAGCTATTTGTTCGTTTTTGTTTGTTTGTTTGTTTTTTAGGATTTTATTTCTTTGAAAGACAGAGCATAAGCAAGGGAAAGGGCAGAGGAGGGGAGTGAAGCAGACTCCCTGATGAGAAAAGAGTCCAGGGGCTTAATCCCAGGACTGAGATCATGTCCTGAATGAACCCAAGGCAGATATTTAACTGACTGAGCCACCCAGGTACTTCAAGCCACTTGTTCTTAACACCTTTGTGTTTTGCCTTCCTTTAGCATCTAACAATAGCATTATATAGAAGGGAAATTATGTGCAAAGTGAACTTTGTGTCCCTTTTTGAAGCAGCATAATGTAATTTATACCTATGTTGTATTTTTTATGCCTTAACCTAGAAATATCAGCTACTATTGAAATTTATTAAATGACTGTTCACTGCCAGATATCATTACTACTTCCACATTTAGAGTTTATTTTGTCATTTGCTGTAGGAAGTATGCGATTTTATATTCGAAGAAACTGAGTCTCAGAGGTATTAAATCGTCAAGATCACAGCTAGCAAATGATGTTTGTATGCATTTGATTAAAAAAAAAATCTAGTAGAAGTCTAAAAGTGTCCAGCTAATTATTTTGTGGAAAGCTTTAAGATTTCCATCTCTAACAGACGGTTACTTCAACATAGTTTCCCTTGACACTGACAGGAATGCTTATAAGATTAAGTAGGATCAACAATGTCATGAGGTATTGCTAGAAGAAACTTAATAAAGTAGAAGCCCACTATAAGGTGGTTTTTTAGGGGCAAAATGTTCTTGCCTGAAAGTTGTCTCAAATATCAGAAGAAAATTAGATATATCTTTTTGCATACAAGAGTATGAAATGTCATATTTCATGTTATCAGTTTTAAATGAATGAAGATTCTACATATTTTGCTAGATTTAATCAGCTATGCTATATTCAACATTGCTATTTTATTCAGATTATTCGTGTCTCCATCAAAATTAATTACCCAACACAGAGACTATGAGATAAACAATAATATTATCATTCTATATAATACAGAGATTTCTTAGGCAGAAGTACTTTGTAATCTGGTTTTTTTTCCATACTTTTTGAAGATTTTTTTTAGAAGTGAGCATTTATTTTGAGATACCTGTAGATTTACAGGCAATTTTAAGTAATACTACTGCTACAGACGCTGTACCTTTTACCAGTTCCCTTTAATGATGGCATATTACAAAACTGTATAGTTCAATATCTCATCTAGGATACTGATGTTAAAACAGTCAAGATACAGGACATTTCTATCACTACAGGGATCCCTGTGTTAACCTTACAAAGCCATATCTACTTCCTTTCTCAGTGTTTTCCCTTAACCCTGAAAACAAGTAATCTGTTCTCCATTTCTATAATTTTGTCATGTTAAGAACGTTATATAAATGAAATCATACTGTATGTAACCATTTGGGAATGGCGTTTTTTTCCCACTCAGCATAACTCTCAAGAGATTCATGCAGAGAGTTGTTGCATGTATCAGTGGTTATTTTTTTTTTTATGGCTGACTAGTATTATTCCATAGTATGGATGTGCCACTGTATATGTTTAACCATTTACCCACTGAAAGACATCTGGGTTGTTTCAAAAACAATATAAAATCTGTTTTTTTCAATGGTACTAAAGTTTTATGGTTTTGTATTTTATATCTAAATCTTAGGTAGATTCTTTTTTGGTGGGAGTCAGGGGGAGATTATGGACACCAAATTGGTCCAGTACCCTTCGTTGAAAGAGCTATCTTTGCTTCATTGAATTGTTTTTGCACTTTAGTCAAAAATCAGTTGGCCACATTTGTATGGGTGTTTTTCTTGATTCTTATTTGTGTTCCATTGATCTATGTGTGTATCCCTCCATTAATATAAAGTCTTGATTACTACATCTATGTCATGCCTTGAAAACAGGCTCTATTCCTCTCACTCTGTTTTTTTTTTCAAAATTTTTTTAGCTTTTCTACTTTCTTTATCCTTCATATCAATTTAGAATAATCTCACCTATATCTACAAAAATAGATGTAGATATTCTTGCTGTGATTTTGATAGGAATTGACTGAAGTTTGAATACCAATGAGGAGACTGTTGAAATCTTAACTATATTGAGTCTTCTAATCCATGAATACAGTTATTTTTCTCCATTTATTTAGGATTTTTATCTCTTTTATCACTATTTTGTACTTTCAGCATCCAAGTACTGTATGTCTTGTTAGATTTATACCTACGTAATTCATTTTTCTTGAATGGTTATAAAGGGTATTGTATTTTCCCATTTAGTGTCTATGTGGTCATTGCTAGTATATGTTTACCTTGTATCCTGCAACCTTACTGAACTCATTAGTTCTAGGAGTTTTTTATGAATTCATTGGGGCTTACTTCTTTCCTTCCTTCCTTTCTTCCTTCCTTCCTTTTGTTTTTTAAGATTTTATTTGTCAGAGAGAGTGGGAGAGAACAAGCAGAGGGAATGGCAGGCAGAGAGAGAAACAGGTTCCCTGCTGAGCAAGAAGCCCAGTATGGGACTTGACCCCAGGACCCTGGGACCATGACCTGAGCCAAAATGACCATTAAGCAGATGCTTAATGGACTGAGCCACCCAGGCATCTCTCCTTAGGATTTTCTATGTAGACAGTCATGTCATCTGCAAATAAGAACAGTTTTCGTTCTTTTCCATTTCTATGCATTTCTTTTTTCTACCATTTGCCTGGCTATAACTTCCAGCATTATGTTAAATAAAAGTAGTGTAGAGGGGACACTACTTGTTCACTATCTTGGGATTTCTCTCTTAAGGTTCTCCCTTCAGTTTTACCATTAACTATAATGTTGGCTATAGGTTTTTGTAGATACCCTGTCAAGTTAAGCTCTCTCTATTCTCATTTATCTGAGTTATTTTTTTAAATTCTGAAATGGGTGTTGAATTTTGTCAGATGTTTTTGTGCATTGATCATTATGATCATGCGATTTTTCTTTATCTTGTTAGTAATGAAGGAATATATTGACTTTCAAATATTGAACCAGCTTTGCATCCCTGGAATAAACCTCATTGATTATAGTGAACAAAACTTTTTGTATATTGCTGAATTCTATTTGTTGATATTTTGTTAAGGGTGTTTGCATCTATACGTATGAGGGGTATTGGTCTGTAGTTTTCTTCTATATCCTTTTTTTTTTTTACATCAGAGTATCATTAACTTCATAAAATGAATTGCAAAGTGTTCCCTTCTCTTCTGTTTTCTGGAAAAGACTGCAGAATTTGTGTCAGTTCTTTAAACATTTGGTAGACTCCTGGTCCTAAAACCTTATTACATTGGGAGTTTTTTAGATGATGGGTTATTCACTCTAAGGTAATTATGATTATGTTGGATATTATCTGTTTCCTAGTGGATGAGTTATGGTAGCTTGTGTTTTTCGAGATATTGTATTATTTTATCCAAGTCATCAGATTTATGTGTGCAGGTTTCTTTGTAATATTTTCTTATTATCCTTTTGATGCCTGCAGGTCTATTATAATATCATTATTTCATTTTTTATATTGGTAATATGTGTCTTGTCTGTTTTTTGCTTCGTTACTTTTGTGAGAGGTTCATTTTATTGATCTTTCTGAAGAGCCAACTTGTAATTTCTTTGATTTTTTTCTCTATAGGTTTTTCAGCTTTTAATATCATTGATTTTTTTTTCTTATGTTTATTATATTTTTCCTTCAACTTTCTTTGGGTTTATTTTGATCTTTTTCTGAGATCTTGAGGTAAAAACAGATTATTGATAAAGAGACTTTTCATATGAATACACTTAATGGGTATAATCTTTTGTCTGAGTCATGCATATTTTGATATGTTTTATTCCCACTTCATTCAATGCAGTATATTTTTTAAAATTTATGTTGAGACTTTGTCTTTGACAAAGTTTCTATGTGTTTGAAGATATTCCCATTATCCTTCTGATATTTGATTTCTAGTTAGACTCCATGGTGGTCAGAGAATATACTCTATTATATTTCAGTTCTTTTAAATTTTTTGAAATTTGTTTTATAGCCCAAGATATGGTGTATCTTGGTATATGTTCTGTAGGTATTTGAATAGAGTGGGCATTCTGCTGTTAGGAATGAAGTATTCTATAAATGTTTATTAGATCCTGTTTGTTGATTGTGTTGTTCAGATTTTATATCCTTCTTGATTTTCTGTCTAGTTCTGTCAGTTGTTGAGAGGTTTAAGTCTTCAACAGTAATTGTGGATTGTCTATTTCCCCATCTAGTTCTATCAGTTTTTACTTCAAATATTGTAGCTCTGTTCTTAGGTGTATACACATTTCAGATTGCTATATTGTCTTAATGGACTGACTTTTTATCATCATATAATGTCACTATCTGTATTTAGTAATTTCCGGAGGTCTACTAAATACAGCCACACCTGCTTTTTCTTGATTTGTGTCTGCAAGATAAATTTTTTTCTATCCCTTTATTTCCAATCTGATTATATTATTATTTTTGAAGTTGAATTTCTTATAGACAGCATATACTTAGGTCATGTTTTTCACCCAATCTGCCAGTCTCTGTCTTTTAATCAGTGTACTAGGACCATTTTCATTTAATGTAATTGTGACTATAATGGACTTAAGTCTGCTTTTTTCCTGTTTAATGTATTTTCATTTTGTTTTATTTTTTCCACTTTTATATGGGTCAGTTGAACATTTTTTAGAATTTTGATTTATCTTTAGTGTTTTCAAATATCTCTGTATAGCTTTTTTAGAGGTAGCTCCAGGTATTAGTGTACACACACACACACACAATACATACACACACACACACACCCCTTATTGTCTATTGCATTGTCATATTACCAGTTCAAGTACAGAAACTTTGCTTCCTTTGATGTTCTTTTATCTTTTCCCATTTATAATATAATTGTCTTAAGATTGCTCTACATACATTTAGAGACATAGTAGTTAACATAATTTTTACTTCAGCCATCAAATATAATTTAGAAACCTGGAGAAGAAAAGTAAAACATACTGTATTTACCCATATTTTTTTTTCATCTTTAATTATTCCTTCTCTGTTTAGAGGATTCCTGTAGCTTTTTTTTAATACCGTGTCTGTGGTGACAAGTTCTTAGTTTTCCTTTATCAAGAAATGTCTTCATTAATCTGTCATTCCTGATGGAATTTTAATGGATATAGGATTCTGGGTTAACAGCTCTTTTCTTGTAGCTGTTGAAAAATGTTATCCCACTTCCTTCTAGGTTCTGTGGTTTCTGACGAAAAATCTGTCTTCCAGATTGTTTGTTGCTTTCAAATTTTTTTCTCGGTCGTTAGTTTCAGAAGTCTGACTATAATACGTATTGGTAGAAATTTATTTGATTTTGTTTGGGGGGCTTATCTTCTTGAATCTGTAAGTTTATGTCTTTTTTTTTTTTAAGATTTTATTTATTTGACAGAGAGAGAGAGATCACAAGTAGGCAGAGAGGCAGAGAGAGAGGGGGAAGCAAGCTCCCTGTTGGACAGAGCGCCAGATGTGGGGCTCAATCCCAGGACCCTGAGATCATGACCTAAGCTGAAGGCAGAGGCTTAACCCACTGAGCCACTCAGGTACCACTTTAAGTTTATGCCTTTTCTGGATTGGGGGAATTTTTAGCCTTTATTTGTTTGAGTACTTTTTCAGCCCCATGCTCTTTCTCAAAACTCTTCTTCTAGGACTCTGATGACATGAGTGTTAGACTTTTTGTTATAGGTCTACAGGTTCCTAAAGTTCTGTTCAATTTTTAAGTCTATTTTCCACTGGCTATTACTGTGAAATTTCTGTTTTATCTTCTGGTATACTAATTATTTCTTCTGATTCCTTCCTTCTGTTGTTGATTCTATCTATTGAGTTCTTTAGTCAGGTTATGTATTTTTTATTTCTAAAATTTCCATTTAGTTCTTTATATCTCTTGTTTCTTTGCTGAGTTTTCTAATTTTTATTTGTTTAAAGTGTGTTCTAAGTTGCTCCCTGAAGCATAGATGGCCACTTCAAAATCTTTGTCAGAGTATTCAAACATCTCTGTTATCTGGGCTTTGACATCTGTTGAATGTCTTTTTCATTCAGTTTAAGATCTTCCTGGTTCTGTGTATGATGAGTAACTTTCAGTCAAAACCTCGTTATTTTGTCCAGAATTACAGTATGAGATTCCAAATATTATTTAAACCTGTTATTTTAGCTGGTTTTCTCTGACACCTGTCCGGCAGGAGAAGGAGGCGCAATTACTGCCATGTGGAGATAGAAATGTTAGGTTTCCCAATTGTCTTCTGTTGATTCCCAAGGGGGATTGTGGAGAGGAGCTTCTCATGACAGCTGGATGGGTGTGCAATTTCCATCTCCTCACAAGACCTCCACTGACATCCCAGGGGTAAGTCCTTTTATTAGCCAGTGTGGATGAAAGTCTGATTCCCTATTGGTCTTTGACTCCAGCTCTGCAGAGCTGAGTGTTGCCTTGTTATAACCTGGTCATAGTGGAAATCTATCAGGCTTTGGGGTGAGGGTATGGCCACAGTTTTTCTGTGATATTTTATTTGAGTAGAGCAGGTATATAATGCTCAGGACTATAATCTTAAGGAACAGAATGTTGCCTTCAGATGAGAACCCAGGCCTAGCCAACATGTGGATCGTAACCTTGCAAGAGACACACCTAACTAATGTTTGGATTCTTTGTCCTCAGAAACTGTGAGGTAATAAATGTACATAGTTTTAAGTTGCTAAGTTTGTGGTAATTTATTACACTGCAATAGATAACTGAAAGACCACCTGAATAGCCATAACTAAACTACTTCCTACATACAGTATAACATCACCTATCTCTTCCTCTCTCCCTAATCCTGTTTGTTGGTAGGAATCTTTTTTTCCAATGTCTTCTGTGATCCCAGGCTTTTCTGTTAGGTTTTTATTTATAGCCACATTTAAAGTGTACATTAAAGAATATGCTCTCTTGTGGGATGTGCAAAAAAAGTTATCTCAAATCTTAGACTTCTAGTTTAGCTGATTCCAGTTTGTCTCATGTATAAGTAATCATAGGCAAAAATCTCAACTAGATATGGGTGTTACAATTAAAAATTCTGGTCTTTTTATTGCAGGCCTTGCTGCTGCTTTGGCTTTCATTTTCTTAAGTATTAGAAAGTACTGGGGGTGGGGCGCCTGGGTGGCTCAGTGGGTTAAAGCCTCTGCCTTCAGCTCTGGTCATGATCTCAGTGTCCTGGGATCGAGCCCCGCATCGGGCTCTCTGCTCAGCAGGGAGCCTGCCTCCTTCTCTCTCTCTGCCTGCCTCTCTGCTTACTTGTGATCCTATCTGTCAAATAAATAAATAAAGTCTTTAAAAAAAAAAGTACTGGGGACTATAAATGCTATGTTATTTTTAAAAAGATCCTAAATCAATAACACTTTATACTTTCAGTGGAGCATAACTACTGCAAATAATGAGAATCTGCTCTAAATGGTAGAATGTAAAAAACTTGATGATCCTTTAAATAGAAGAAGTGGAGAGGGAAAAATCAGAAATAACTCTCAGATCTATCGTGAGCAAACAAGTGATGGTGCCATTTCTGAAGAGCAAGAATGAAGGAAGAGCAGTTTATGGGGAGGCAATAGCCGCAGGAGTCAAACGTTTGAGTTCTAGGTTCCTGAAAGACATTCAGCTGGATATGCTCATGAGTCTGTTTGTGGGCATGGACCTTTGGGATTATTTTGAACAGGGTGCTCTTTGGATTCATTACTATATGTGAAGTATATGGTTTTCTAAGCCAGGAATATGGGATGAAATTACTCAGGGACAGTGTGTATAATGTGAAAAGATGTTCTAGAACAGAATCTGGAGAAATATGAATAGTTAAGAAATGAGTAAAGGAAGAGAAGCATGCATGCAAAGGATATTGGAAGTAGGATGTAGAGAGATAAGAAAATCAGGAAAATACACATCATTAAAGTCAAGAGAAAAGAATGTTTGAGGGGCACCTGGGTGGCTCAGTGCATTAAGCCGCTGCCTTCGGCTCAGGTCATGATCTCAGGGTCCTGGGATTGAGCCCAACATCGGGCTCTCTGCTCCATAGGGAGCCTGCTTCCTCCTCTCTCTCTGCCTGCCTCTCTGCCTACTTGTGATCTCTCTCTCTGTCAAATAAATAAATAAAATCTTTAAAAAAAAACAAAGAATGTTTGAAGAGAAAAGGCATAGTCTGTATTATCATACATTATCCAGATGTTAAGAATGAAAAATTTTTCATTGGATTTAGTGAAATGCACATAAATGATCTTGGTGAGAATAGTTTTGGTGAAGTAATGGTGAAAATTTGATTATACTGGATTAAAGAGCATGTAGAAAAAAAGAAATCTTGTTTAAAATTAGATACCTTTTCTTACTTATTTTCCATTCAGCAACTTTTGCATTATTTGTCATTGACCTATGACTGATCAGAAAAAGTTGAGAGATACAGCCATTTTTTTCTTGAGTATCTTCCCAAGGGTGAACCCACTACATCTTATTCTTCTCAAGTCTCTCTCTTTCAAGTCTCATTACTCTATAGGAATGACTATGTGTTCTACATCCTCAGCGAGATGCTCAAAATGTTATTTGTGCTCTCCTGAATGACCTTAACTTTTAAATACCTTTGCTGCTTTTAACATTCTATACTTAGGCCAAAATCTGAGCTTTCTTCTCTTCTCTGCTAACTATAAAAAGTTTAGAATAACTAAACATACACACTTTGGGTCAAAAGTGAATATTTTAGAGTGTTGGAGGTTTTTTTTTTTTTAATGAAAATCAAATTAGTTGAATACTTAAATTCCAAAAATAAGTGAAAAATACAGAGATGAATAGAAACTCAATAATTTTATATTTATGATAAGTTCTAGTGAGAATAACATTGGTTTTATGTACTATTTTATTCTTTTCTCTTTTTAAATTTTTATTTGAACCAATGTTAGACATACAAAAATGTTGCAAAAATAATACAATGAATTCTATACCTTTACCCAAATACTCCAAATATTAACATTTAACCACATTTGATTTAGTTCTCTCTCATGTTTTTCTGAAACTTTTTGAAGTATTTAAGCTGCACATATAATGGCCTTTAACCTCTGAAAATTTTTCTTTGTATTTCCTAAAATTAAAGACAGCATGACAAACTCAATACAATTATAAAGTCGGTAAATTAAGATTGATATAGTATCATTGTCTAATCTATATATCTGTGCTGTGCAATATGATAACTACTAGCTACATGTGGCTAATTAAATTAATTAGAAATGTCGCTCCCCAGTCACGCTACTTAACAGTTCAAGCATTTAGCAGTTCAGTGGCTGTTGTACTGGAAAGCATAGATATAGACCATTTTAATCATTGCATAAAGTTCTGTTAGACAGTAATGGTCCAGAGATTCTAATCATTGTTCCACTGATGCCTTTTATAGCAAAAGAAAAAGTTCCAAATTTTGCTAAATACCTATTGCTCTTACTTTGGTCCAGGATCCCTATTGCATTTAGTTATCATGTCTCTGTTAGTCTCCTCCACTCTGAAGTAATTCCTTAGTCTTTCTCTTTATTTCATCACAAATTGTGATTTTTTTTTCTAATCCTATCAAATCTACCATATTTATTAATTGGAATTCTATTTTAAGAAAGAATTTTCTCTTCTTTTTAATTTATTTCTGTTGTTCAGAGACTCATGGATTCTTTCATTTTGTGGATAAAAATCTGTTGCTATCTTTAGTTATTTGATGTTCAAATTATCCCAGGTTTGACCAGTGAGAGGGAGCCCTTCAGGCTGATTTATATTCATCCTGAGTATGTCACCTAATGAAAATGGGATTGTTTTTGCAGTATTGATAAAAGTCCTATAGATTATGGCATTTCTTATCTGCTGAATATCTTTAGCTTGTTTAAAATATCTACTTATCATTATATGATTAAATCACATATTATTCATCATATGATTGCCTGTATCTCATCTCTGGATTATCCTTTATCTCACACCCATTATTGAAAGAAAAATGTTTTCACTAGGATGCTTTGTTACTGTTTAACTTGGGCAAACATTCACTAATTTATTCACCCTTTAGTTTTGAGAAGAGTTTTCATATACTTAACATTTATTTCACTTTCTTAACAATCCTTTTTTTCTTTGAGTTTTATTGAGATGTAATTGACATACGGCACCGAGGTATGCAGCATAATGACTTCTATGTTGTGAAGCTATTACTCCTATAAGTTTAGTTAACATCCATCATCTTGTATAAATACAAAAAAAGAAAAAAATTATTTCTTCCTTGTGTTGAAAACTCTTAAAATCTACTGTCTTAGTAACTTTCAAATATACCGTGCAGCAGTATTAACAGTAGTAATGCTGTATATTCCCAGTACTTATTTCTCTTAGTCTGTGCCTTTTAACTCCCACCTACATCTAATGCCCCTACTTCCTCTGCTGCCACCCCCTGCTAACCACTCATCTGATCTCACGAGTTCGGGATTTTGTTTGTTTAGATTCTACATATAAGTGAAATCATGCAGGGTTTGTCTTTCTCTGACTTATTTCACCTAACATAATGCCTTCGAATTCCATTCATGTTGTCTAAAATGACAAGATTTCCCTCTTTTTTGTGGCTATTATTCTGTTATATATGTATATATAATATATATCTTTATAAACATATGTATATATATTTATATATCATATATAAATTAAATTTATATATATTACAAATAAATTTATATATTATATGAATATATATAGTATATATATTTATTTATATGTATAAATATATCTTTATATATAAACACTTATATTTATATATTAAATTTTAAAATTAAATTTAAATATTAAAAATTATATTATTAAATATTAAATTAAAATTAAATATTAAAAATAAATGTTTGAAATTAAACATTAACTATATATAAAATGTATGTTTATACATATGCATATATTTATATATGGATAAAGAATATATATCCTTTATCCATTCATCTGTTAATGGATGTTTTTGTTTAGGTTATTTCCATGTCTTGGCTATTGTAAATAATGCTGCAGAAAACATGGAGGTACCCTTTAAATCATCAATTCTAAGACATGTGCTTTAACATTTTAATATTCTGGAAATCAAGAGTATCTTACAATTGATAGTGAGTTACAATCCCTGCTTGTCAAACATCTGTTCCCATGTATTTGTAATTGTTGAAACATACAGGAATTTAGTCAAAGTAATTCATATTGCCATCACTTTGGTTGAGTTATAGGCACTGTGGGTGTGTTTTTTGTTTTTGTTTTTTTTAAGATTTATTTATTTGTCTCAGAGCTTATAAGCAGGGGCAGAGGCAGGCAGAGGGAGAAGCAGGCTTCTCACTGAGCAAGGAACCCCGTGTGGGGCTCAATCCCAGGACCTGGGATCATGACCTGAGCCGAAGGCAGACACTTACCCGACTGAGCCACCCAGCATCCCGTTATACGCATTGTTGATGCTACATATGTTAAGCTCCATTGCCATTAAAAATTATTTAAAAAATGTAATACTGTTGTTTTCCATTGAAATGAGAAAAAAAAATCTATTTGCAAAAAGCCCAGAGCAGCAAGGTATAAATTTGGTATTGGTGAAACTTTAAATTCTGGTAGGATCCAGAAGTGCCAACATCAGAACCTGCATAATGGGTGCCAATGGTTGGGGAACTCCCAGAGACAATAGTTGAGCATTAACCAGTGCAGCGTTAGAAACCATCTAGTGACACAAAGGATAATAATGTTCGGAAAAACCTGCAGCAGCAAGAACCAGGTTATGAAAATGATGTAGCTCCCATATCGCGGGGATTAATAGACAAAGAAGAAACTCCCAGAGAGCAAAGACAGGACCTTAGAGGATACTGGTCATGGGAATTCTCCCCATCAGCAAAATCAGGGCATTCAGTCTACCAAGGAATTTAATCTATTGTCAGAGATAGGAGTCTTTGGATTACCTGCTAAGTGGGCTTAACAAATGATACAGATCAATGACTGTTAATATTTCTAATTCTTCTTTTTCCCAAATAGGAATTTCTTCTAATAGGTTATCCTATTCCAATATCATCACTGGGTATTGGGTAGAGAGGGAACAGATAATTTGTCTTTTTGTTTGTAGATATATATAGACCTTGAGGAGGCACAGTCAGTAAATTTTATTCTCCCTTCCTCCATAACGATAGAACCATAACTAAAATATGGTTGCCAGGCCTAGGACTACATTTCCCAATCTCCCCTGCAGCAAAGTCATGGTTATGTGACACAAAGATTTCACCAATGGAATGTGAGCAGAAGTGATGTAACTTCAGATCCTTCTGCTTAAAAGAAATGTCCTGGCCCTGGGATTCTATTATTATTATTCAATTTATTTAAATTTAAGCAAAAAAGACAGTTCACCCATTTCTCCCGTCCTCCATCCCCTGACTCTGCCAGCCACCAGTCTGTTTTCTGTACATATTGGACTCCATGTTATAGGAGAGATCATACAGTATTTGTCTTTGTCTATTTCAGTTAGTGCCCTCGAGGTCCATCCACATTGTTGCAAATGGCAGGATTCCATTCGTTTTTATGACTGAATAATATTCGTGTGTGTGTGTGTGTGTGTGTGTGTGTGTGTACACATCCACCACAATTCCTAATCCATTCATCCATCAATAGATACTTAGGTTGCTTCCATATCCTGGCTATTATAAATAATGCTTCAGTGAACATATCTTTTTAAGTTAGTGTTTTCATTTTCTTTGGATAAATACCCAGAAGTAGAATTGTTGGATCATATGGTAGTTACATTTTTAATTTTTTGAGGAGCTTCCACACAGTTTCCCATAGTGGTCTACCAATTTAGATTCCCACCAACAGTGCAAGAGCGTTCCCTTTTCTCTACGTCCTCTCCGATACTTGTTATTTCTTGTGGGTTTTTTGGTAATAGCCATTCTAACAAGTGTGAGGTGATATCTCACTGTGGTTTTGATTTGCATTTCTCTGATGATTAATGATGTTGAGCATCTTTTCATGTATATATGTGAGCATCTGTATGTCTTCTTTGAAAAAATATCTGTTCAGATACTCTGTCCGTTTTTAAATCGGATTTTTTTTGTCACTGACTAGTTTATATATTTTGGATATTAACCCCTTAGCAGATACGTGATTTGAAAATATTTTCTTCCATCATTTTGATGATTTCTTTTGCTGTGCAGAAGCTTTTTTAGTCTGTTATAGTCCCATTTGTTTATTTTTACATTTCTTGGCATTTTGTTACTTTCCTGATTGTTAAATATCTTCACTAATATCAGTCCTGTGAAACAAGGTTATCATTACATTCCAGTTGAAATTGGCAGTTTATTCAAGTATCACTCAAAATGATTCTTAGTTTTTTGGGAGGAAGTATGAAGGTGAGGTGGAGCAGCTTCTCAGAAAGTCAAAACTATACCCAGTGCCTGGCGTTGTTTGGCCTTAAGTTATTGTTCTATAAATATTTGTGGATTGAATGACCATTGGCTGAAAGAAGAGTTCGACTTGCTGCTTTTGTTTTTAAATTCCTTCAGATCATTTTTTAACTTAATGGTTTTTCATACGTGGACCATTTTTACTTCTAACATTTTGCTGCCTAAATATCTATACTTATCTATTAAAGGGTTCACAAATTGTCTTCTGTGGGAAAATATGTAGATTGAAATTTTCAAACAGGGATGGGAATTTCATGCATAAAAGTCAGGTTGATATTCTTTCCAGCACTTTGCTCACAGATTCTTCCATACACTATTTTTGCACACGGTGACACTCTTAGAGGAGGGAGAATACTCAGTATCTTTGAAGCTTATTTAATGATAAAACTCATTTTCTCAGTTTATTAGAGACAGTGGTATCGTAGAATACACTTTAGGAAACGCTTTTCTGATCTCTAAAGTTCTGCTTTACTTCCTTTACACTAATTCCTTTGTTATTATTATTATTTTTTTAGTAAAATGTTGTCATTTTTTGTCCACTTGATATGTCCCAAGTGTATTTTCTTTCTTACTAATCCACACAGCCTCTTTTCAGCTAAATGACATGTTTTATGAATCCATTGATTTTCCAAAAAGCAGAGCCCGTATATTACAGATGGCTTTAGAAAGATTATTCATCTAAACTTTTAGACAGACAATGCCAAATTTCAAATCATTTAGGTTCTTTGTAAACCATTCTATACACCTTGGTGGGAGATGTTTTGTATTCTAATAGAAAAAGTAACCAAAATTTCAAACATTCATGGAATGTAGTCAGTCTCTTAATGACAAAATTGCACAGAGTAAGAAAAAGCCCGTAGAACTAGAACCAAGAGGAGTCTATATAAATAGTAATGTGAAGAAGACTGAATTCCTTTTTAGCTGTAACATCACATTTTTTACATGTTGCGCAAATTGTTTAGCCGTTTCTAAACACGTTTCCATTTACGTCATTTGTAAAAACTGCCTCGCCTCACATTCTGGAAAACTGACAGTTGTAATGAACAGATGCAGATCCCATAATTGTAATTGGCTTTTACTCTAAACTAATGTCCTGACTCATGCATCATTAATGATTTCTATTTTTCTCCGTATATTACCATATAAATATGAAAGGGTATTTTTCAGAGTGAAAAATATGACTTTTTAAAATCGGGGCTTATTACATTATAACCTATGTGTTCTCCAAACACCTATATTTAAACCTAGAATTTCATTTCAGCTGCCCTTTTTTATGCTTTTGCTTGTATTTCTCTTTACATAATCTTTCTCATTTTTGTATTTCTCAGAGAAGGACACAGTTTTAAATGTAACCCTTCTTATCATATTTTTCTTACCATTAATAAGTTCTTGTTTCTAAACTAGATATTATAGTATATAATTTACCTATTTTATGTTTCTTCACAAATTCAACTTTATCTGAAGACTGAGAGATAAATATGAGTAGAATGCCAAACAGAAACAAAAAGATGTACTCTTGTGTTAACTTGTTTTCTGATAAGATTTTAACAATAACATGAAAATAACTTTCACATTCCAAAGTGGGACTAATTAAGGTGAATAACTGAAGGACATAAAGAGACCAAATAGTCTTGTTATAAGCATAATACCTATACATATTCAAACGAGATGAGATAAACCCTAAAACTCCTGGCCTTTGAATAATTCCTTTGACAGTTTCTTACTATTTTTGAATTTTATTGTATGAATGAAGAAAACAATATATATTAATGAAGGAATGATTGTTTTATAATTACTTTTGAGGGAATTATAGGTTCTTCTCATGAAAGTACCAAAATACAGAGCAAGTGTTTTGGCATATTGTTGCTTGTTGTAAGGAAGATTTAATAGCTTGTTATGGACTATTAATATGAACAGAAGTCATTTAGAGTTCAGATGTATATTTAGAACTAACATGTGTGCAAAAAGATACAAACCGAATTAAGAAATTCTGGAAAAGATTGTTTAAAAAGGAGAAATTGTTATTTTGTGACTAGCATTAATGAAATAAGTATATAAAAGAAATTTTAAGTTTTCTTTATTTTGAAGATTTTTATTGAGTCTCAAATAGTAACTTAGAATAGATAGAATTAAATCAGTGAAAGTATGAAGCTCTTTATCTAAAATAGCAGTTACATAAGTATAATTTAGTTTCAAATGTTAACTAAGAAATCTAAAAAGTTACAACTCTTTGTTATAGAGATGAATACAAACTGAACATCCAAGTTGAGTGATAAAATGTCATTTGTTATTATGTATAGCAAATTTAAAATAATTACATATAAATGAGTTTTCTCTGGTTTTGAAAATATCTTTATCATGCTGTTTTGCATAAAGAAGAGAAAAAGCTTCATATTCCAGTACTTATTGGACAGATGTTAATAGGAGTATAAGTGAATGATTTGTTTCTAACTTCTATTTGTTGATTAAAGGGATATATAATGAAAGCACATGCCAAGTAGGTTTGCAGCATGAATTTTGCAGCATATGGTAAACTAAAACCCTGTTGACCTTTTGGTCTTGTTGATCACATGCATGAAGATGATCATCTGTTATTCTCTACTAATTACTGTACATCCTTGTACCGAAGATGGAATGGTTTTTATTTGTGCTACATTTGCTCTTTTGGAAATTGCTTTAACAAGGAGTTTTTTAAGATTATTTTATACTCTTAAGATTGTAAAATAATGATCATTTTATATCTAAACAGGAGTTTTTAAAATATGACTTTTCAACCTGCTTTTATCGCCATATTTTTATGTGCTTATTTTAAATACTTATTTTAGATAATTTTCTGAAAGCCATAGATATGAGTGATTCCAGGCTTAACAATGCACACATGCATATATGCACATGCTTACACACTTTTACATATACAATATGTGTTGTTTCTTGTTAGAATTGTAAGAAAAAGAAAACAGCAGGGCTTCTCAGACTTTGTATATGAATTATCTGGAAATCTTGCTAAAATCCAGTTTCTGATTCAGTAGTCCTAGGGTATGATTGATGATTCTGCATTTCTATCAAGCTCTCAGCTCATAACCATTCAGCTAGTTTGAGGTCCTCGAACTTTTTCTTTAAGGGTCTGGGTAGCAAATATTCTAGACTTTGCACAATAAGGATATTGTGTAGGTGTTCACATAACAAAACAAAAAATGTTCAATAATCTCTTACTGGTAAAATTAAAAGTATAATGATTATTTTTGTGTCATTGCCATGTAACAAAACACTATTCAGCAATAAAAAAGAATGATCTAACAATACATACAACAGGAATGAATCTCAAAAACAGGCTGAGTGAAAGAGGCCCTACACGAAAGTTATATTCTATGTGATTCCATTTACGTGAAGTTCTAGAAATACAAACTAATCAGTAGTAATATAGAGCCAAGTTTCTCCTTTTGAAAAGGAGAAAGACACCCTTTTTGTAAATTACAAGAAGGAAGAAGAGTTCTTCATTAACGAACTTTCCAGAAAATTGATGCATTTGCAACAAAAGAAAGCTAAACTAGAACAGCATCTTGAATGGGAGCAGGAATTCTAGGTCAACAAAGCGATAAAGAAAAAATTTTAAACTGGAGAATGATACGATTCCTCAGCAGCTTACAGTAGAGCAAGTTTGTTGGGAAGATTAACCTTCCATCCTGCCTTTCCTCACATGCATATTAAAGGTCTTTCATCCTTCTAATGCAAGTTATTCATATACGATCTGCATAGCAAGAAATAAGTTTATATGGCAACCCAAAATGTGGATTTTTTGTGGCTGTGTCTCTAAATGCAAGGGGTTTCATGAAGTAATGCAAAAACAACACCTCTTCTGGGGGCAGAACTGAGGCAAGGTTCCTGAGAGAGCTGTTTGGCTGAAAGAAATGTTTTGTATCTTGATTATAAGTGGTTATACAGGTGTATCTTTTTCAGAACTCATTGAACTTGAGGAATCCAGCTGACATTTACTGAGGACATTCGAGTAACCCAGTGGAGAGGTCTGTTTCCAAGAGCCAAGTGGGTGAGCCATCCTAGAAGCATATCTCTCAGCCCCACTCAAACCTTCAGATTACTCTATACCATGGGTGACAACCTAACTGCAACTTTGTAAGATAGTTGGAGCCAAAAGCATCGAGGCACTCCCAAATACCCATTCACATAGACTGCTAGTAAACTACAACAGAAAAACAGCAAACCAAACACTCTAAATTGATTTTTCTTTGGTTTATGGTATTTAAGTTATACTTTAATAATACAGATTTTCTTTATAAGATTTTATTTATTTATTTGACAGAGAGAGACACAGCGAGAGAGGGAACACAAGCAAGGAGAGTGAGAGAGGGAGAAGCCGGCATCCTGCCGAGCAGGAAGCCAGATGCGGGGCTCCATCCCAGGATCATGCCCTGAGCTGAAGACAGATGCTTAACGACTGAGCCACCCAGGCACCCCAATAATATAGATTTTTAAAAACAACCTTAGTTGAGAGTCTTTGGCTAAGATAATATATAAAATGACATTGTAAATTTTAATAACATGTCCAAATATGTTATCACTGTTTTAAGTACTCTCTGAGAGTACTTTACATTGCCGGTGGACACTAATAACCTGCACCCTTTTAACAGGAGACTCTTTACTCAGAAATCATACCTCCCAGTATACATTTAGGATAAAAGTAGTCATCCGCCTTAGGATTCTGCTCAACTTCCTCAGTAGGAGGGTGGGGACTTCGAAAATGTTTGCTTGGAGCCCAGGGATTGAAATTTGCTGTAGTTACTACTTGACACTATCCAAAATAGAAACGAAGGGATATGGTGGTGTCATGTAGTGGGTTTTTGGACTCTATATCAGGAAATCTAGCATTCATTCCCCACTCCAGCACTAATTCACAAAACAATCATGTGATAAATTGAAGATTTAATTTCTCCAATCATGGAGAAATGGGTCAAATTTCTCTGGGTCTTAATTTCCTCCTTTATGAAAATGAGGTGATTAGACTAGGTGGCCTGAAATAACTTTGAAATCTATGATTCTATGAAGTAGGAACTTTAAAGGATGATGAGAATATAATATGTAGCATTAAATAGGATAAATATAGCATTAAAAAATGCTTCTATTTCTGATTTTATATGAAACAGTTGTAGGTGCTGTGAACTTTCCAAGGTTTTTCTAAATTCCTACTTTTCTAAATTCCTACTTTTTAAAAGAAGTATTTAAGAGAGGATTTTGATTTAACAACCTGAAAGTGTTGACTTTGTTGGAGTATTGTATGTTGTGATCCAAAAAAGTAGAAACTAAAATGTCTATTTTAACATATTTATGTTAAACATCCTGTTTTTCTTTTAGCTTGTAAAATCTTTTCAGTCCAAAATTCTGAAATAAACTGAGTTTATCTTATATTACTATATTTTTAGTCATGAAAAGTGGGTGCATGCATTATGATCTAGAGAATTTAAAGCAAATGATTTTACACTTTTGTAAATGTTTTAGATCTGAGTCTTGCATGTCATGCCAGAAAGCTAGCTTGAACTGTAATTTAGTTATATAAATGTATTAATCTGTGATCAACACACAAAAACTTTATTTTAATGTGTAGCTCATTAATTTACTAATTGTGCTTTCCTACATTGCCATTAGCCTATGCCTAGTGCAACTTTGGAGTCATTTAGATAGAAGCAAATAGCTTTGTCATTTATCAATGATATATGAATTGTTCAGACTTTCTGAGCCCTGGTTTATTTACTTATTTATTTATTTTTTAAATGGAGGAATGGGGGCACCTGGGTGGCTCAGCGGCTTAAGCCTCTGCCTTCAGCTCAGGTCATGGTCTCAGGGTCCTGACATCAAGCCTGCTCTGCTTAACAGAGAGCCTGCTTCCCCCCCCCCCCCCCCCCCCCCCGCCTATCTCTCTGCCTACTTGTGATCTCTCTCTCTGTCAAATAAATAAATAAAATCTTTAAATAAAATAAAATGGAGGAATGATACCTATCTCATGAAATTGCTAATTAGTTAAGGATTAAGTGATCAAGCATAACAAAAGTACCTACAATGAGAAACTATTTTCTTTTGTTCCCCAAAGTTTACAGATTTAACAATGTACCAATCATTAGATCTAACAGTTGAATCTTTGTTTTGCCATATATGAAGAACTAGTAATACAAAAAAGATTAGTTTGATCCGTTAAGTTTCATCCTATCCATCTGCAATGCTTTGGCTTGATGTGTGACTATCGTCTGTATTTTTTGCACTTTGTTGGCTCTGAACAGTTTTCAAGAGTGGATTATTAAGTATTCATATATTTTTATAAGTGTGTGATTTAAACTATTTTACTGGTCCTTAAATCATTGCCATTTAGTCTAGTATTGATTAGTAGCTAAATGTATAAAATATTTAATGAAGATACAATGTGGCACTTTCTAGCCAGACAGCAGTAGGTTGGAGTCCCCTTGCTGGCTATGTGACCTTGGGAAAGTTGCATAATGTCTGAGCCCAAATTTTTCAAGAAGTTAAATAATGATAATTACTAAGTGCTTAGCTTGGTACCTGGAAAGTATTAAGCACTCAAAAAATGTTAGTTGTATAGCATCATCATTATTAAATGACTATTACAGATTTAACCCTGTATAGATTAAGTTAGCTCATTGTAGTGATTTCTGATTCTAACCAGAGTTTTCAAATTTGTGTGAAGAATAAATCTTTTACCAGTATTCAAAAGTACATATTTTGTTGATGGTGGACCAATAATATTTTTATTGAAGGTGCCATGTTACGTGGAAGATTGAAATAGTAAATTTATGTTGCTGAGATTCTTGACTAAGAAGTTTACTGAATCATTATTTGTTGGGTCATACCAGACTGATTTGGTAGAAAGTTTGGGTTATTAAATATTTAACATATAATAAGTACCTTTGTTTACTTCCAGTGGAACTTACCACAATGGTAAATACATTGTAGGCAGTATGTAATTATTAATTTGTTAATATTAATTGCTGTGAGCTGGGAAAATTAAAAATGTTTAGCATTCTTGACTTCCCTGTATGCCTGCAAATGATATCCTGAAAGTTAACAGAGGAAGAAATTAATTCACAACTTACAAAACATTTTTTTACCAATTCTGTTTTCACACATTCAGAAAATGAGATTCACATCAAAATAAAAATTATTCCTTTGTCTCTGCTTTAGCTCAGAAGACATAGGGCTTTCTGTATATCTCTGTTTTCCTTTGAAATTTAATTTTGTACATTTAACTCTATTTTTTAAAGATTTTATTTATTTATTTATTTGTCAGAGAGAGAGGGGGAGAAGGAGAGCACACAAGCAGACAGAGTGGCAGGCAGAGGTGGAGAGAGAAGCAGGCTCCCTGCCGAGCAAGGAGTCCAATGCAGGACTCGATCCCAGGGGCCTGGGACCATGACCTGAGCCGAAGGTAGCCGCTTAACTGACTGAGCCACCCAGGCATCCCTGTACATTCTTTAAAGTGAGTTTTTTTTCTTACTGCTACAGTAACATGTACTCCATCCCCCCACAAAAAAGAAACTTTAATGGAGAGAACAAAATAAAAAGTACATGTAGTTCTATTCCCCAGCAATACCCACTATGAATATGAGTCTACTTTTATGGGCTCTACTTTTTAAAAATGTATTCATATACATATTTATATAGGCATATATATGTACATATATACATATACATATACCCACACATACATATACCCACTCCAAGAAACATGCTAGGAACGTGTTTTTCCAAGTTAATATATTAGATTTATAATGCCATTTAATTATTAATTACCTTATATTGCCTTTTGATTTTTTCTATTAAGGCCTTTATCTTTTAGCATAAGTGCTCTTCCATATAAAATATTGCAGTACTTATACAAAAGTACTGCAATAATATTAATTTATGATATTTTTACTGTCATATGTTTTAAATTTTTATTCAGTGAAAAAGATAAAACATTTCTTTTCATATACTTTCAGTGTTAAGCTTAGGAACATCTTTTTCACCCCAAGATTATTTAAGTATTGGTTTATATTTTTGCTAGTTCTTTTATGGTTTCATTTTTACATTTAACTCTCTAATCCTTTGGCAAATGCTTTAAGTACTTTGAAAAACCAAAACCACACAGGAGGGAAGTACATCTATAGGTAAGCCAAATAGCTATGACCTACATTTCACTGTCCTGAAATGTTTCCCCGAATGCTCTTCCAAGACCTAAAAGTCTAAGGTTAAAGAATCATCTTGTTTTTAATATAACATTTGCTTAAAACAAGAATGGGGCTTAGTCTGGTCCCCTGTGTCTTCCCCTGCCCCGAGGATACATCTCAGAGCTTGAGCTTCTGATCTTTCAAATCAGATGTCGTTGGGAATTGAAATAAAACAGTATTTCCTTGAGCAAGTACCAAAATCTTAGAAATAAAGACCATACTATGAAGTTCTATTTTAGAATTCTAAGCCAATAAATTTGCTCTTTTTTAGCTTGCTCTATTTCCTGAGGACAAAATTTATAAATGAAAAGAAATGGGTAAATAAAGGTTAACAATAGAGAATGGGAAGAGCAACCTTTTAATATCTAAAACCTTTTAATATCTAAAACCAGCCCATTACAGTTATTTTTATGATGCTTTTGAAGCAGGATAGTTTCACGGACTTACAATGTGCAGCTCTAGGGTAATTACAGGCGTGTATCTTTTTAAGAACTTTTGCCTTGAAAACAAATGATAGGCTGTAGTGGTGGAAAGGAAGAAAATGTGAGCTAAAATTAATGTCAGAACAGAGGACAAAAAACAAACAAAAGAACAGAGGACAAGAATGTAATAATAACACAAATGAGAAATAAGTGTTAAAGTGACTTTTTTATTTATACTAGTCCTAGGATTGTATCTTTTCTTGATGGTTTCACATTTTTGGTGCCTGCTAATGTGATAGCATCCCTAGCCAAAGACTTTCTTTCCTGGGTCCACTTAATGACTCTGAGATAGGGAAATGGGGATAGTTTGCACCTAAAAAGACGTTCCCAAGGGTCTTATCTAGTTTACCAACATAATCTGAATATGTAATAGAATGCTTGGGACATAAGTGCTCAAATAACAACAATATTAATAAAAACAACTGACATTTATATAATTCTTACTAAACTTTATGAGACTTCTACATAATATTGATCCATTCATTCCTCATAATGATCTATGAGATAGGTATTGTTGTCATTTTTACAGAATAAGGAAACATGCACAGAACTTTCCCAGAGGTCTAATGGCTAGTAAATAACTGGCAGAACGAAGATACAAACTCATTTGGGTTCAGAGTCCAGCTCTTAACTACTAAGTTGCACCTTTTGTTTGTATATTGTTTGTGATGTTGAATGAATGAATGAAGCACAGAAGTGCATTACCAAAATGAAAATGTCTTTGGAGGGTTAGATATTCAAAGTGGTAGTTGAAAAAGATGGCAATGTATGTCGACACAGAGAGGTTCTGTAAAGATACAGCAGTAAAAGCATCAAGTTGGGGATCTAGGTTAGGTGGAAGGCAAGAGAAAGAGAAAAGATACAGTCCAGGTCAGGTATTTCTAGAAGCAAAAGGAATATTCTCCCAAGTCCTTTTTTCCTTACCTTCTTGGTATGAGCTGCTAAGAGGTACATGTACTTCAAATTTTATTTTGCAGATTAAAACATCGATAACATGGTTTGACCAAACTTCTGGTTTGGTGATGTATTTATGTGAGAAACCTTAGAAATATAAAACATTAAATTACATTGTAGTTAGTATTAAATAAGTATTGTTTTAACTGTTACAAATAACACATCTTTGCATCATTTTTATCATAGCGACTAATTCAGTTAATTATTTTTTGCAGACATCCGTTGGCATATCTCATATTAATTGACTTGGAATATTACAGTTTTACTGACCATCGGTGACTTTTCTAATATTCAAACATTATCAGCAAAAATGATCTCTGTATCCTTGATCAGAATTAGATGATGCAGTTCTACATTTCTGTGTATATATATTATTGATGTATGCATTACCAGTATTACTGGACTCTAGAAGGTTTCTCTTTAACTTATTCAGCTAGCAGATTCTTACTGGGCTTTGATTTAAGAACACAAAATTTAATAACAATGAATACTGTTACGCTGAAAAAATAAATAAATTTAAATACTGAAAAAAAAGCAAAAACAATGAATACTGTTACGCTGAAAAAATAAATAAATTTAAATACTGAAAAAAAGAACACAAAATTTATCAGAAACACCACTATGTGACAAAGCAGGAAGAGAAACATAAATTTTTTAAAGATATTTTATTTGAGAGATTGAGCATGAGAGATTGAAAGAACGAGTGTGGGGTGGGCAGAGGGAGCAGCAGACTCCCAGCAGAGGAGGGAGCCCAACGAGGGACTCGATCCCAGGTCCCTGGGATCATGACCTGAGTGGAAGGCAGACACTTAACCGACTAAGCCACCCAGGCACTGAAAAGAGAAACTTCAGAGTTCTTATTTTTCCTGAATCATTTCACTGAGGGTCTTTTTCTTTTTTAATTTTTTTATTATATTCAGATAGCCAACATATAGTACATTAGTTTTTGATGTAGTGTTCAGCGATTCATTAGTTGTGATTAACACCCAGTACTCATTACAAAATGTGCCCTCCTGAATACCCATCACCTGGTTACCGTGTCCCCCCAACCCCCTCCCTTCTGTAACCCTCAGTTTGTTTCCCAGAGTCCAGTGTCTCTCGTGGCTTGTCTTCTGTTATTTCTTCCCATCCAGTTTTCTCCCTGAGGGTCTTTTAACAACTTAATTCAATGCAAGTATCTCAGAAAATTAACATACACCTAACTTAATACCAGATAGATATCTGAATACCGCAGTTAGTCATTTGCTTTGTTTTCTTGCCAAAAATTGTAATAAAAATTGTAACTTTTGTGTTCTAAGTCTGGATATAAGTTATGTTCACAAATGACTTCTAGTGCTGATATATTCTGCCTCTCCGTTTTGGAAATAATAGAATCCACAGTCTATCTAGAGGTCTTTCCAAAAATTCTTTAAAATAATGGTGCATTTTTAGCTGATAATATTTCAGCATTCTTGAACTTATTTTTCTTAGTATAATTTTAAGAGTTGTTAGAAGACTCAACTCTTAATACAAACATGACAAAATTAATCTGCGTTGCACTATAATATCATAAATTTCATATCATTGTTGCTTTAACTTTTTATAATAAATTTAAATTCAGCTTGAAGAATATCAGACATGTTTTTCATTATAAAGGTAATTCATGCTTATGTTATAATGTTCAGATACTACAGAGATTGAATGTGAAAAGTAAAAAAAAAAATCCTTCTTTTCACCCACCTAAACTCCCATTACAAATGGTATCATCTCCATTATTAATTCAGGTGTTAACAACCAATTGGTTAACAGCCAACAACTTTTACAACTAATACTCACTAGTCTTTTATTGCAGTTAAGTGATAAGTTGTAGAAAACTTTTCAGAAATCTCTGTGGGGTTTTTTTGTAGCTCCAGATTTATCAGCAAATAAACTAATTTGTTGATATATCAACTGCCACTAAACCCAGAAAAAACAATCAACTAGCCTTTTGTCCGAGTCACAGTTTTTCATATGAATATCTGTTAATTTTTAAAATATATGATAGAACAGCTATGACATTTTCTCAGTTTCTATAGTACAGATGTTTAGCTTCTGAAGTAAGACTTTTTCATACGTGATAATGTCATGAAAATGGTTGTGAACAAGGAAAACATGGTTAAATAGTTCTACATTAAAATTAGGAACTGTTGATCAAAAGATGTAAAAAGTAAAAAGACAATCCATTAAGAAATGATATTTGCAACATAAAATTGACAACGGATTCATGTTTAGAATTAATAACTCTTTCCTGTTCAGTTGAGAAAAAGACAAGCAATTCTGAAGGAAAATGAACACGATACTTGAAGAAGCACTTCATGAGAGGTTATTATTGTGTCCATTAAACAATCAAAAAGTTTCTCAGCCTCACTGGAATCAAAGAAGTGCAAATTAAAACCACAAATAAATACTGCTATAAACTTACCAGTTTGGCTTAAATTTAAAATCTAAGAATATCAAGTATGGCAAAGATGTAGAATAGCCAGAATAGTTATTTACTGTGGTGAAAATAGGAGTTGGTAAAAACCAAAGTAGGTAATAATTTGACATAATAATAAAGCAATGTGTATATTACATATAAATTTGACATTTATAAATATGTGTGTATATATATCTATATGCATATACATTAGGAACTCTTGGATGTGTGAACCAAGAAAGTTGTGTAAAATCGTTTTTAGTAACACTAGGTGATAGCAAAAACGGAATATGCAAAATGTCCATCAACCATAGAATGAATGGATACTATGGTACTTTTATATGGTGTAATTATATACTGCAATAAAAATGCATGAATTACAGCTTCCTGCAATAACTTGGATGAATCTCAGGAATACAGTGTTGAACCAAATAAGTGTAAAAGAATACCTACAGTATTATTTCATTTACATAAAATTTAATATATCCAACAGTGAACAATAGTTGATCAAGGAAACAACCTTATGTGGTACCCCCTAAAGAGAAGCAAGACAATGAAATAGACAAAATTCAGGAAAGTGTTTATGTCTGAGGGGCAAAGAGGAGGGAAATGAGTTCAGAAAAAGGCACAAAGAACTACAATGGTAATGTTATTTTCTTAAACTGAGAGGTGGTATGTAAATATTTGTTTTTGTTATTCTTTACATGTTATACACTTTGTAAATATTTCCTATCAATATTTAATGGAAATTTTTAAATTTATTTTTATTTTTATTTTTTTAAAGATTTTTATTTATTTATTTGACAGACAGAGATCACAAGTAGGCAGAGAGGCAGGCAGAAAGAGAGAGGGGGAAACAGGCTCCCTGCTGAGCAGAGAGCCAGATGCAGGGCTTGATCCCTGGATCCTGGGATCATGACCTGAGCTGAAAGCAGAGGCTTTAACCCACTGAGGCACCCAGGCGCCCCAATATTTAATGGAAATTTAAAAATAATTATATGAAACAATTTAAATTAAAACATTTTAAATTAATATGAAATTTAGCTTTTTAATATTATCCAAAAACTTAAAAATGATCCTTCTGTAAAATGATATGTATTCCCCTCTTCTGGAATACTAGTTGCATTTCATATAGAAATAATGCTCTAGATAGGCACCTGGGTGGCTCAGTCATTAAGCATCTATCTTCAGCTGGGGTCACGATCCTAGAGTCCTGGGACCAAGTCCCAAGTCGGGCTTCCTGCTCAGCGGGGAGCCTGCTTCTCCCTCTCCCACTCCCCCTGCTTGTGTTCCCTCTCTGGCTGTCTCTCTCTGTCAAATAAATAAATAAAATCCTTAAAAAAAAGAAATAATGCTCTAGAAAATGAATTATGTAAGTAACCCTTTATAGTATAAGGATGTGGCTATTTTCACTGTAAGAAATATATCAAATAGAGTTTATTTAACAGGTTAACTTTTTCTTTGATAGTATTATTTTTTTTCTTTGACAGTATTCTTCTCTTTATTTTTATTAACATGTAATGTATTATTTGTGCTAGGGCTACAGGTCTGTGAATCATCAGGCTTACATATTTCACAGCACTCACTATATCACATACCCTCCCCAATGTCCATAACCCAACCACACTCTCCCTACCCCCCTTCCCCCAGCAACCCTCAGTCAGTTTTGTGAGATTAAGAGTCTCTTATGGTTTGTCTCCCTCCTGATCCCATCTTGTTTCATTTTTCCTTCCTTACCCCTCAAACCCCCAACCCTGCCTCTCAAATTCCTCATATCAGGGAGATCATATGATAATCCTTTGAGAGTATTTTAAAATGTTCTTTTATTTACTGATTTTTTTAAAATTAGAGCAATATTTGTAAATTTCTCATTAGTAGTTCCAAGCATGTCTTAAATAATTTTAAGAAAATATTTGAAAATTGTTATTCTTAAATACTGATAGTTTCCAAAGTAAATGCTATTATTGATACATTATTAGATTTTGCTGAGTAAAGCTGTTTCTACACAAAAACATCTTGGCCACCTGCAACTGTTCGTCAGTGGACTTTGAGAACACTAGTAGTAACTGTAAACTTAGGAATGTGTGACAAGCTAACAGCCAGCTGTGCATATCCTGACTTCTTCCAGGTGTTAAAATAAATATGACCATTTGGTTCACTTATAACCAACACAAATATTTCATGATTCATTAGCTTAAAATCCATTTATAATTTCTTTATTGAAGGGAGTAGATAATGTTATATTCATTTGAAATGAAAAAATACATACCCAGAAATATTTGTGGTATCATTATTTATTATATTCAATGGTCTCTTCATAAAATGAGAAGAATTTTAATGTAACATTTGTGTAGATTATTTTTCACATTCTTTTCACACAAAAACATTACTGAGCCACTTCTGCCTATAGGCATCAAAAATAATTTTTTAAAAATGCAAGTATATTTTTTATTCAGCCAGCGCTCAACTTGCCTGGCAGAACTCATTCCAAACTGATCTTATATTAATTTCTATCTTTGGTACATACTATATGTTTGATCATTAACTGGTAATAATTATTTATTGAACACCTTAGTGCTCTTAGGCATTAGCTCAAGAGACCCAGGTGCCTAAATCTTGGGTAAACTACCCATCCTTGTAAGATTCCTGAGGAGGGATATACATATAAGAGACAACTGTAAGTGGAAAAACCCAAATCCATCTTATCATTAGATGATCTTGTATCTGAAACTCCAAATATAGAGCTAGACCTAGAGCTGCCCCTCAGACATAAACACTTTCCTGAATTTTGTCTATTTCATTGTCTTGCTTCTCTTCAGACCACATAAGGTTGCCTCCTTGATCGACTATTGTTCACTGTTGAATATTCTAAATTTTATGTAAATGAAATAATACTGTAAGTATTCTTTGACACTTATTTGGTTCAACACTGCATTCCTGAGATTCATCCATGTTATTGCAGAAAGCTGTAATTCATGCATTTTTATTGTGAGATGTTAGCATTAGTGGAAACTGGATGAAGATCCATGGGATCTTGTTGGGTTATTCATTAAGATTTCACATGAATCTATAATAATCTTAAACATTTCTATGACAACAAAGGATAGTTAAGAATTTCACAGATATTATTAAAAAAATACCGCAGATTAAGTAGTCAGATAATCCCATGGAAAATAAGTAAAGGGAATCTGGTAGACTGGTAAGAACAGCTGGGTATTTACCAATTCTCAGTTTCCCTTTCTTACTTAGTAATGGAAGTACCAGAGTCATGACTTTTCAACTACTCTATCTTCCAGTCTCCCTTATGTTTAGTGTGACTTACTGCCTTATTTCTTACCTATAAAATACTTTCAGCTGGGGACCTTAGGAAATAAACAGGCTACTTCCATTTTCTTTCCAACTTCCTGTAAAAGAGAGCAAGAATATGCCTCTAACCTGATTTTGACCATGGAATGGCAGGAAACTAGATAGAAGGAAACCGGGTTCCTGAAAAATAATGTGGGGGAACCCACTTATCAACCTGGAATAGGCAGCCTAGATTATTACCTATCATACTGAACTACTGTGTGTTTAGTTTTCCTGTTGTACAACTAGTACTTCCCTGAACTGGTAATAAACCTAGATAGATTGCAGTGTAACTGCAGGAAACAAAAAAGATAAACAAAGACCAACTACTTATTGTTGTTGTTTTAAGATTTATTTATTTATTTGAGTGAGAGAAAAAGCACAAGGGGGGAAGGTCAGAGGGAGAAGCAGACTCCCCACTGAGCAGGGAGCCCAATGCGGACTTGATCTGGGAACTCCAGGATCCTGACCTCAGTCGAAGACCAGACCGTCACCCAACTGACTTTGGAATGTTATCTCTAATGTTCTAAAAGAGAACGGCCACCATTCTGAATTCTATACCTGATTTAAAGGTACAGATTCTTTGAAAACAAGAGTGAAATAAGAAAACTACCACAATAGGATAGAGATTATAATGGGCAGAACTTGACTGAAAGAGATTCTCTTGGATGTACTTTATTCAGATGTGAACTGATCCCAAATGTAAGAACAAAGAAGCAGTGTCTAAAAAAAAAATGACATTTAATGATAAAAAAGATAAAATATTGGAGAACAACAGAATATATATCAAAAGAAGAGCAGATGTTCCTGTGTAGTTCAGGAAGAGAATAAAAGATATTAATATAAAACTTGTATACGTCTGCATCAAATACTAGATAATACCAGGTTGTCCAATCGAATGGTAATACCAAGGTTATCGCCAAAACAATAGGAACAGTATACTAGGTGAGGGAGAAAAACAAACGATAAAACAAAACAAAATAAAACACTTAGTCAATTGAAAAGTAGATGAGAAAAGAAAGAAACAAATACAAAATAGGTGGGACAAGAGCAAAAATAAGATGGGAAACATAATTTTTTCAATAACAATGATAAATGTGAACAAAGTAAATGCTGTAGTTAAATATTTTTAACTAGTTAAACAACAAAGGTTGACTGGATTAGGCAAAATACAACTATGCTCTACGTACAATAAGCATATATAAAAAGAGTACAAAAATGTTAAAAGTAAAAGAATGAAAAAGAAAAACTTATGAAATACAAAGACTCCCTCCAAAAACTGATTTTGATATATTAATAGACTTTAAGGCAAAAGTGTTACTAGAATTAGAAGGTTTCTGTATCATGTTTACAAGTTCACTGCACCAGTTCAGTTTCTTTTATTTACTCTAAACTTCTTTTTTAAAAAATTTATTTTATTTTATTTTCAGTGTTTCAAAATTCATTGTTTATGCACCACAGCCAGTGCTCCATGCAGTATGTGCCCTTCAGAATACCCACCACTAGGCTCACCCAATTTCTCACCCTCTTCCCCTCCAAAACCCTCAGTTTGTTTCTCAGAGTCCACAGTCTCTCATGGTTTGTCTCCTCTGATTTCCCCCAACTCACTTCTCTCTATCTCCCAATATCCTCTGTGTTATTCCTTATGCTCCACAAGTAAGTGAAACCATATGATAATTGACTCTCTCTGCTTGACTTATTTCACTCAGCATAATCTCTTCCAGTCCCATCCATGTTGATACAAAAGTTGGGTATTCATCCTTTCTGAGGGAGGCATAATACTCCATTTTATATATGGACCATATCTTCTTTATCCATTCATCTGCAGACACATAGACCAGTGGACCAGAGTAGAGAGCCCCAGAGTAGAGTAGAGATATGGACCCTCAACTCTATGGTCAAATAATCTTCAACAAAGCAGGAAAAAATATACAGTGGAAAAAAGACAGTCTCTTCAATAAATGGCGCTGGGAAAATTGGACAGCTATGTGTAGAAGAATGAAACTCGAGCATACTCTTACACCGTACACAAAGATAAACTCAAAATGGATCAAAGACCTCAACGTGAGGCAGCAGTCTATCAGAATCCTAGAGGAGAACATAGGCAGTAACCTCTCCGACATCAGCCACAGCAACTTCTTTCGAGATATGTCTCCAAAGGCAAAGGAAACAAAAGTGAAAATGAACTTTTGGGACTTCATCAAGATCAAAAGCTTCTGCACAGCAAAGAAACAGTCAATAAAACAAAGAGGCAACCCACGGAATGGGAGAAGATATTTGCAAATGACACTACAGACAAAGGGCTTATATCCAAAATCTATAAAGAACTCCTCAAACTCAACACCCACAAAACATAATCACATCAAAAAATGGGCAGAAGCCATGAACAGACACTTCTCCAAAGAAGACATACAAATGGCTAATAGACACATGAAAAAATGTTTATCATCATTAGCCATCAGGGAGATTCAAATCAAAACCACATTGAGATACCACCTTACACCAGTTAGAATGGCCAAAATCAACAAGACAGTAAAGAACAAGTGTTGGAGAGGATGTGGAGAAAGGGGACCCCTCTTACACTGTTGGTGGGAATGGAAGTTGGTGCAACCACTTTGGAAAACAGTGTGGAGATTCCTTAAATTAAACTTCATCTTTTAAGAAAAGGTTTGTTATACAAATATAATGTTCTTATAGAAAATTTTAGGAATATGTACATAGAAATTTTTTATGTTATTCAAAAACGTGTAGGGTCAAATAGTATAAACATATTTAAGGCTTCTGAAACATACTACATGTGTGTCATATGCAAATCCAAATCCAAATGTATCATAAAGGTATTACCAGTTTATATTTTTACTTTCTTGCCCACATCCTTTCAACCATCATTAGAAATGACTAAATTTCATTGAATTAATTTTATAGACATTTTGACCTAAGTTTTAGGTACTCATTTTTATTAGATTTACATATGTGATGAGGTTTTTTTTTTAATTGCTAAAAAAAATTAAGAACTATTTCAGAATTACAAAAAAAAGGAAAAAAAGATTCAGGAAACCTGAAGAATAACATAAGGAACACCTATGTATCTCCCACCCAGCTTAAGACATAAAACATTGCTAACAGAGTTAAAACTGTAAGTAAGTTTCCTGGATTATATTCTCTCCAACTTCTCCTCCAAAGATTATTACATTTGATATTTATCATTCCCATAATTTTAGAATACTTTCATTAAATACATATCTCTGAAGCACTATGGTATTGCTTTTCATGCTTTGAAAATTAATGTAAATATTATCACTGGGTATTCTTTTGCAGCTTTCCTTTTTGCTCAATGGTCAGTATATTTGTACTGAAACACATTTTGTTCATTTTCACTGCTGAGTAATATTCAATTGCATTTATATACTCCTTCAGTTTATTCATTTATTTTTCTGTTAATGGCCATTTAGTTTCCCCAAAATGTTACTATTTTAAACAATAATGCTATGAATATTTTTCACATATGCCCTTATGCAAGAGTTATGCTGTTATGCAGAGTTCCTTTGAATGATGTGTTTATGAGTGGAAATACTGGTCATAGGATATGCATATTTTCATAGGATATTGCAAAATTGCTCTCCAAGGTATTTGTGCCAATTTATAGTCATCAGCATATGAAAGTATATTTCTGCACATCCTTACTAATACTTAGTATTGTGAGATATTTAAAGTTTTATAATTATAGCAAGCATGAAATTATATCTTTCTGTGACTCTAAGTATATTTTCTTGATAACTCATGAGGTTGATCATCTTTTTTTTAAAAGATTTATTTATTTATTTTAGAGCAAGAGAGAGCAGGGGTGGGGGAAAAGGGAAGAGGGAGAGGAAGAGAGAGACTCTTGAGCAGACCTAGTGCAAGACACTTAGTGCAGAGTCTGATGCAGGGCTCATTCTCACGACCCTGAGATCATGACCTAAGCCAGAATCAGCAGTCAGATGCTTAACCAACTGAGCGACCCAGGTGTCCTGAGGTTAATCATCTTTTTTTTTTTTTTAGGTTGGTCAACTTTTTATATATTTATTGGCAATTTGGTTTTCTTCCTTCATGAATTGTGATGCATTCCACTTTATTATGTAGTCTTCAACAACATACTAAGTGGCTAGATCCGATTGTTTATTTAATTCTTCTATATGTCAGTCATTGTGCTACATGCTAAATATATAATGGTAAATAAGATAAACCACTCTCCGTGCCCTAAGGTAGGGATACAAAGTAATTTTTCCCCCCTTTTCAGCTTACAGTATTGATATATAATTGAATGTCTTCCTCTGGACTAACTCAGTTTGATACCACCAACTTTCATGCAAATATCTACTCTCAGCTCAAGATATCTAGAGGGTTTTTATAGGTTAAAGTCCTCTCAGACTGATATATAATTTCAAATATTGAGTGCTGCTTTGAAAATGATGCTTGTTTAAAAAGATTGGGTTTGGTTATTAGGCATTTAAGTAGATAAGTATTTGGACACTCAAGCTTGGACTCAGAAGAGAAATCCAAGCTATTAACTTAATTTTTTTTAAAGATTTTATTTATTTATTTGTCAGAGAGAGAGAGAGAGAGAGAGAGCAAGCACAGGCAGACAGAGTGGCAGGCAGAGGCAGAGGGAGAAGCAGACTCCCTGCCGAGCAAGGACCCCGATGCGGTACTCGATCCCAGGACCCTGGGATCATGACCTGAGCTGAAGGCAGCAGCTTAACCAACTGAGCCACCCAGGCATCCCTATTAACTTAATTTTTGTATTCATTTGTTTATAAATGGTATTTAAACCATTGAGACAGAGTGAGTGCAGGTAGAAAACAAAAGGTGTTGGATTGAACGTTGGGGCATTCTGACATTTCAAAAGTTGTGGAAGTATAGAAGAATCTCAAAAGAGTTGGTGTAATATCCAGTAACTTAAGGGGGAAAAGGAGCGTGAGGGATTTTGCAAGCCTAACAAAGGCAATTTTTAAAGAGGACAGAGTGATTAAAATATCAACTGCTGCTGGTATTTCAAATAGGATGACATCTGATGATTAATAAAAGTACACTAGAAAATAAAATCATGGCTGAAGTAAGTTCTACATGGGGTGGCTTGTAGGACTGTGTAAACATATAAGAGGAGAATTTGGGTCCCTGACTTTCCTAAAAACATTGTAACTACTGAAATGTAAAGGAAGGACAGTTGAACTGAGATGTGAAGAAAGAGTGAAACAGTTGAAGTGAGAAGGCCTTCTCTATGAAGGAAATAACAGGTATAAATGCTTTGCAGGGTGGATGGAAGGAAAAGATGCCAGTGTAACTGATTTAGAGAGAAATAAAAAGGGAAATGGTATGAGACTTGAGAGCTGGGCAGGTCTAGGACCATGCACAGCCTTTAGGCCATGTAATGGTTTTTGTTCTTAATTTATCCTGGTAGTAATGGGAAACTATTGTTTTTGGTTAGAAGTCCAATACCATTTGTATTCCTGATCTTTTACACATTACTGGTTGTTTCTCTAAGGGATCTCTTAAGACTTTTTCTTAAAAAAAAGTCCAGTTTTCTAAAATTTTATGATAATGTAACTTGTTCTGGATTTCTGTCATTTTACTGGGTATTCCCTGGCTAATTTCAGGCTTGAGATTTATGTTCTTTAGGAAAATTTTCTTGTAGTATTTTTTTAATACTGTCTTCCCAATTCAATTTCTCCTCTTTTTCTGAAACTTCTTTTAGATGATTGACCACCCAAAAGGATGCTTCCATTGTATATATTTTTTCTCTCCTATGGCCTATATGTGTTTTGCAAATATTTCCTCCTGTCTCTAGCTTGTATTATCATTCTCTGAAGAGCGTATTACACCAAAGTTTTAAATTTTGATAAATCTAATTGATTTTTTTCTTTGGTGAATGTGTTTTTGATATCATGTCTAAGAACTCTTTGCTTAAGTCATCAAGATTTTCCTTTAAAAATTTATTGTTACACATTTTACATTTAGATCCGTGATCCATACTGAGTTATTTTTTGTATAAGCAGTGAGGTTTAGTAAAATGGTTTTATTTATTTACTTTTAACGATTTTATTTATTTATTTATTTGACAGAGAGAGAGAGAGAGAGCACAAGCAGGGGGATCCTCAGGCAGAGGGAGAGGGAGAAGCTTACTACCCGTTGAGCAGGGAGCCTGATGCAGAGCTCCATCCCAGGACCCTGGGATCATGACCCGAGTCAAGGAAGATGCTTAGCTGACTGAGCCACCCAGGTACCCCAGGAAGGTGCTTTTAATGAGAAGGTTTAGCTTGAGTTTCTCAGTCTCAGTCCCTCCCTCCCTCTCTCTCTCTCTCTCTCATTGTACTGCCCCTCACCCCGTAGAAATGGACTCATAGGCAATTGTCAGATTGTTCCAATATTATCCTTTCCCCATTAAATTGCTTTGCACCTTTCACTTGCTATTCAATTCTGGATTATAGGGGTTTTTTTCTTTTAGCATTTTAAAAATGTTGAACCACTTTTTTAAAAAAATTGTGTGAAAATCACATGAGATTTACCTCTTAACAAGCTTTTACATATTAAATAGAGCATTATTTACTGTTACAACAATGTTGTGGAGCAGAGCTCTAGAACTTTTTCATCTTGCATAACTGACACTTTATATCTTGGAACCGGAAGTCTCCGTTTACTCCTCCCCTCAGCGCCTGGCAGCCACTATCCTGTTTTGTGCTCTGATTAACCTGACTACTTTAGAAACCCCACATAAGGAAAACCATGCAGTATTTGTCCTTCTGTGACTGACTGACTTTGCTTAGCGTAATGTCCTTAAGTTTCATCCATGCTGCAGCGTATTATAGAATTTTGTTCTTTTTATGGCTGAAAAACACTCTTTTGTGTGTACATACCACATTTGCTCTATTTATTTGTAATGTGTATTTGGGTTTTTTCCACCTCTTGGCTATTATGAACAATGCTGTAATGAACATGGGCATGCCGATATCTCTTTGAGATTCTAATTTAAATTCATTTGGATAAATAATCCAAAAGCAGGACTGCTGGATCATATGGTGGGTTTGTTTTTGTTTTGTTTTCAAGGAATCACCATACTGTTCTGTATAGCAGTTGCGCCATTTTACATTCCCGGCAACAGTATAAAAGGATTTTCAATTTCTCAACATTATCACTAATAATTGGGGTTTTTGTTTCTGTTTGTTTTTATTTTTAATAATGGCCATCTTAATAGTTGTGAAGTGATCTCATTGTGATTTTTATTTATTTCCATTTCCCTGATGATTAGTGAGGTTGAGTGTCTTTTCTCTCCTCTTTCTAATCCTTCTCCCACTCTCTAATTTGGGAGGGGGCAAGATGCTGCTCTTTGCTCTTTTTCTTAGTACGTAAAAGAATGATCAAGAGGGCTCCATCCCCTGTGTCTGGTATGGAAGGAAAGGGGCAGTGCACCTTCCGTGATATTTACCTGCACTTGGGAGGGTATATTAAAAAGAATTCTGTTCTGCAGAGTCATCCTCTTCCCAGTCCTTTGAGTAGGGTTTTCATCGGGGCTTTTGTGGAGTTTTGTCTGTTTTGTTTTTGTCTGTGCCCATAGCATACATAATAGACAAACAAAAAACAAAACAGAACAAAACAGCATACTCACACAGGTCATTTCTCAATAATCCCTATCTAGTCTGTCTGTCTTTTTCCCAGCTTTCAGAGTCTTCTGATAATTGCCTTATACATTTTGTCCATGGGGTTTTCATTGTGATCAACAAGAGAAATGGGGTTGCATATCCTTACCCCATCTTGCCCAGAACTGAGGGTTTTTTTTTTTTAAGATTTAATTGTTATTTCTTAGAGTTTTCTTCTGCCCCCAACAATCTCTTAGTTTCCTTTTAATTTGATTTCTTCTTTTTGCTCTATTTTCATATATCAGAGGCTAAAATTCACTATTCATATTTAATAGTGAGGAACTAAAAGTCTGGTTTACAGACCCTTATTCTTCTATGGGTCTTGAATGACTAGCATTTTTTATAATAGGGCAACTCTGGCTACCTGGCTTTTTTCATTGGCTACCACTATTAAAGTATATAACTTCCAAACATGTTAAAAATCGTAACTCATACAAATAAGAATGAACAAGTATCAAAGATTTTCTTTTGCTCAGTAAGATGATATGACTAATTCAAAGGGAAGTTGAGAAGCTAGCCTATGCTAATATATATTTATCCTTAGCTACCTGCCGAAGAAGTCAAAGTGACACTCTCTGGATGGTCCCCACAGCATACATCCGTGCTGGGAAGGAGCTGAGATGGACCAATGGATGATGACTAGCAAAAAAAGGGGGACCTCAGTCATATAGCCCCAAGGAACAAATTCTGCCAACAAGAAGAATGATCTTGGAAGAGGACTCCCCCCGCCCCGCCAAGGCCTCCTGATGAGAACATAATCTAGCTGAAGCTTGATATCACCCTTGTGATACTCTTAGCAGAGAACCCCACCTTGCCTTGCCAGACTTCTGATATACAGAACAGTAAGCTAACAGGTAGGTGTTGTTTTAAGCTGCTAAGCTCCTGATAATTTATTATGCAGCAAAAAAAGTATACAATGACAAAAGTGGGTTTGTATAAATTGGTAAACATGTAAGTCTAAATAAAAATCCACATAAAAATAATAATATCTATCTTGAGTAGTCTCCAAAAAAGACAAAAATAACAATTTGAGCAAATCATATAAATTGAAAGGACTTGACCATAATAAAGTATTCTAAGATATTTATATTTGGGGCAGGAATTTGTAGGTGTGGTGTCCTTCCTAAATTAAATTTAGGATCTGATCTTCCCTCCTTCCTGGGCAAATACCATTCAGTCAGTTCCCTGCAACCTATGCAACTAGGTGGCCTATGTCAAGTTCTGACCAATATAGTGTGAGTTGGAGTCATGTGTGCACATTTTGCCTTATTTGCTTAAAAGAAAATCGCTTGTTCTAGACTAATCTTTCCCTTTTTTGATGTTTGGAACATGGACAATATAGAGACCTAGCGTTGACCATACAAATTCAGACTGTAGGGAATAGTGGAACAATAACATGGAATCATCTGGGTCCCTGAATGACTAAGAGCAGAACCATACCGCAAATCTGACTTTATCTTAGGACCATTACTTGAGGTAGAAATTTACATCATTTAACTGTATTTTAAGAGTTCTTGCTTAGAGTAGCTTAACCTTAAGCTAACTAAATCAGTCCCTGAAACAAATGCAGCAATCACAGAAACCTTAAATATGGGGCACTTGGCTTGGCAAAATTTAGGGCTCAGCACTGAGGCAGTGGATCTTGTGTTTGAGGCACAGAAGCCGTTGGCTTTTTCCAGCTTGTGAGGCTCACATTTCTGGTTTCTCTATTCCCTTCCTTCTCTGCTTGCACATTGGCATATTCTTGCCTTAGCTCATCTTTTTCTTATAATACCTTGCTAAAAGCAGCAAGAGCAGCCAACACATATTCCTTATTGCTCTTATTATGAATTATAAGACACAGCATGAGATAAAACTACAACTGAAACATTTTCCCAAAGAAAGAGATGCAACCCTTTAACAAAGATCGGGTTAAGTGTGCTGCCTTCCAACCTAAACCTACTGTTGAGATAGCCTCACAGTAGCTATAATTAAAATGAGAAAAAAGGGAGAGAGGGAGCCAAGAAATCAGGAAGAGGCTGGCTTAGAAGATTTGTACAGGAAAAAAAAAAAAGTTTGATGTGATTACAGGCATATAAACAAATAAATAAGCAGAACTGAAGGCTACTAAGTTGTTTTGATAATTATACCAACAAGTCTAAAAGTAAGATCTTGTGAAAGTCTGTGATTGTTCAGTCTTTCGGGCAACCTCAGGATCCCAAACATACTCTAGGTACGAAGTGGGCTATTACCACATTGCGCTCTCCATTTCCACTCCACCTTACCCACATTCTTCCCCAAACTGAATATGGCCACAGATTTAAGAACAGTGAAGAACATCTAGAAGGCAAAGACAGAGTTCATGGATGATAGGGGAATTTTTCTTAGTGATCAGAACCAGCATGTTACCAAGGAGCCTTCTTGACTACTAGGCCAGGAAGTTCTTTGTAACTCCTGCTCAGCATGGTTTCCTCTTGATTACTGGACCAGTGACTACTTTGTATTTCCCATTCTTCCTTTATCCAAAAGGTTTTCCATCATTGCATATTAGGATTCAGGTTCATATAACTTGTCTATTAATATGTTGTTCACGGGACTATGAGGACCCTCGATGCACTGAATGGAGAGAATTTTGCAGCACTTAGCTTGGATTTTGTACTAGATGGGATCTTGCTAAAGAGAGTAAACCTTTAATTTGTGTGGGAAGAAAGTACACTTAAATATTTAGATGACCAAACTACTACTTGTCCCTGAAAGATCTATTCTCTCCTTGCTAGGTACATGGTCTTACCAACAGGAGACAACATTTCCCATTCTGACTGGAAGCAAGATATTGCCATACGAATAACTTCTTGCTATTGGACAGAAGTGTTGTGTGCAGCTTCTGGCCTCATTGCTTTAAAATAAAGAAATGCTCTGGGCTTTCTCTCTTCTTCCTATGGATTATAGATGTGGCCACAGTCCAGCTTTGACCATGCAGAGGAGGACAACATCCTAGCAGATGACAATGCAATGACCTGGAGGCAGGCTGGGGCCCTGAGTTATGTCATAGAGCAGAGCCACCATATTAACCTGGACCACTTGCTTCAGGACTGTTATATGAAATAGAAGTAAATTTTTTGTTAAGCCATTATATCTTTCAGTAGCTTAGCCTTTTCCCTAGTTAATTCCGAGTGCTAAGACAGTGTCTTAGATTAGACTTTGTTAAGCATGCATGAAAGAATCTCAAAGGTAAGCACTAAAAGCATGGAAATAGAGTACATAACTTCTCGTGTAAAAATCTTAATTTTCACCCCCTGCCCCCCCAAAATAGACCAGGAAGAAGTAGAAACAAAGAAGAAAAGCAGGACAAATAACATAAAATACAATTATAGAAACAAGTCCAGAAATATAAGTCATCTCAATAAATGTAATCAACTGAACTCACCAATTAAAAATCCTAAGAATATAGAAATATTAAAAGTAAAGAACAGAAAAATATATATATATATTAGACAAATAATCAAAGTCGCATTGAGGTGGTTACATATCTGTTAGACAAACTGTGCCACACAAACAGCATTAGCGATAGAGTCACTCCGTACAAATTTCAGTTCTGCAGGAACGTCTCACAATTCCGAACTTGTGTTCCCCAAATAATACAGCCATGATATACATGGGAATGATTTGAAGAGAGATTCAACCCTATCTGGAAGAGCATATCCATTATTCTGGATGCGGAAATTCTCAAGGAATCCTAAAAAAATTTATTATACCTCTTAAATAAATTGAGCAAGATGGCTCAAATAAGTTTAATAAAAGAAGCACAAGACCTGTACACTAAAAAACAAAAATTGCTATAAGAGAAATTAAAGGTCTGCGCCAGTAGGAGTTTTCATATGTATGGATTGGAAAAGTCAGTATTATCAATATGGCTTTCTGTCTAAATGGAATAATTGATTCAATGCAATCCCCATAAAGCCAAGCAAACTTCTTTTCTTTTTGTAGAAATAGATGAGCTGATCCTAAAATTTATATAGAAATGCAAAGGACAAAGAATAGAGAAAGCAATTTTGAAAAAGAAGACAATTTTACTTTTATAATCTGGATACCTTTACTTATTTATTGTTCCTTATTACACTAGGTTTCAGAACCTCCATTGCAATGTTAATAGAAATGGTGAGAATAGACATTTTTGCCTTGTTTTGGATTTTAGGGTGAAAGTGTAAGTTTTTTACCATTATATATGATATTAACTATGAATGTTTTTTTTTAAAGATTTTATTTATTTATTTGACAGAGAGAGAGATCACAAGTAGGCAGAGAGGCAGGCAGAGAGAGAGGAAGAAGCAGGCTCCCCATGGAGCAGAGAGCCCGATGCAGGGCTCGATCCCAGGACCCTGAGATCATGACCTGAGCCGAAGGCAGTGGCTTAATCCACTGAGCCACCCAGGCGCCCCAACTATGAATGTTTTATAAATGTCCTTTGTAAGATCTAGTATGGTTTCTTATTTCTGATATGTTGAGAATCTTTTTTTAGAAATCATGAATGGACATTGGTTTTTGTCAAATGTTTTGGATGCATTTATTCAAATGTTCAGATGGTTTTTGTCCTTTATTCTATTAATGTAGTGTATTACACTAATTCATCTTCATATTAAGCTAACCTTGTATTCCTGAGATAAATCCCTATTGGTCCTGGTGCATAATCCTTCTCATATGTTGTTGGATTCCGCTTGCTAATATTCTTTTTTGTCCTTTCATGTTCGTTTATTTCAGTTAGCTTCATGTCCTCCAGCTTCAACCACATTGCAGAGTGTGTATTTCCTTCTTTCTAAGGCTGAATAATATCTCATGGTGTGGATGAGATATTATCCACCCCATATGCCTCCCCATTCATCCTTGGGTGGACACTTTTTTGGCTATTATGAATACTGCTGCTCCGAACGTGGGTCTGCCAGTCCCCCAGCTCCACTTGCTAACATTTTTAAAGAATGTTTGCGTCTTGTTTATGAGCGCTATTTATCTCTTCTTTTCTTGGGATGTTTTAGTCTGGCTTTGGAATCAGGATAATACTGAGCTCCCAAAATGAGTGGAAAGGTGTTTCTTCTATTTTCTGAAAGAGTTTATAAAGAATTAATATTATTTCTTTAATATTTGATAGATTTCACCAGTGCATGCATCTGGGCCTAAGTTTTTCTTTATAGGAAACTTTTTTTTTCCATTTTATTTATTTTTTCAGCGTAACGGTATTCATTGCTTTTGCACAACACCCAGTGCTCCATGCAAAACGTGTCCTCCCCATTACCCACCACCTGTTCCCCCAGCCTCCCACCCCTGACCCTTCAAAACCCTCAGGTTGTTTTTCAGAGTCCATAGTCTCTTATGGTTCGCCTCCCCTTCCAAATTTTTTTTTTAAATAAACATATAATGTATTTTTATCCCCAGGGGTACAGGTTTGTGAATCGCCAGGTTTACACACTTCACAGCACTCACGATAGCACATACCCTCCCCAATGTCCATAGCCCCCTCCCCCTCTCCCAATCCCACCTCCCCCCAGCAATCCCCAGTTTGTTTTGTGAGATTAAGAGTCATTTATGGTTTGTCTCCATCCCAATCCCATCTTGTTTCATTTATTCTTCTCCTATCCCCCTAACCCCCCATGTTGCTTCTCCATGTCCTCATATCAGGGAGATCATATGATAGTTGTCTTTCTCCAATTGACTTATTTCACTGAGCATGATACGCTCTAGTTCCATCCACGTCGTCGCAAATGGCAAGATTTCATTTCTTTTCATGGCTGCATAGTATTCCATTGTGTATATATACCACATCTTCTTGATCCATTCATCTGTTGATGGACATCTAGGTTCTTTCCATAGTTTGGCTATTGTAGACATTGCTGCTATAAACATTCGGGTACACGTGCCCCTTCGGATCACTATGTTTGTATCTTTAGGGTAAATACCCAGTAGTGCAATTGCTGGGTCATAGGGTAGTTCTATTTTCAACATTTTGAGGAACCTCCATGCTGTTTTCCAGAGTGGTTGCACCAGCTTGCATTCCCACCAACAGTGGAGGAGGGTTCCCCTTTCTCCGCATCCTCGCCAGCATCTGTCATTTCCTGACTTGTTAATTTTAGCCATTCTGACTGGTGTGAGGTGATATCTCATTGTGGTTTTGATTTGTATTTCCCTGATGCCGAGTGACGTGGAGCACTTTTTCATGTGTCTGTTGGCCATCTGGATGTCTTCTTTGCAGAAATGTCTGTTCATGTCCTCTGCCCATTTCTTGATTGGATTGTTTGTTCTTTGGGTGTTGAGTTTGCTAAGTTCCTTATAGATTTTGGATACTAGCCCTTTGTCTGATATGTCGTTTGCAAATATCTTCTCCCATTCTGTCAGTTGTCTTTTGGTTTTGTTAACTCTTTCCTTTGCTGTGCAAAAGCTTTTGATCTTGATGAAATCCCAATAGTTCATTTTTGCCCTTGTTTCCCTTGCCTTTGCCGTTGTTCCTAGGAAGATGTTGCTATGGCTGAGGTCGAAGAGGTTGCTGCCTGCGTTCTCCTCAAGGATTTTGATGGATTCCTTTCTCACATTGAGGTCCTTCATCCATTTGGAGTCTATTTTCGTGTGTGGTGTAAGGAAGTGGTCCAATTTCATTTTTCTGCATGTGGCTGTCCAATTTTCCCAGCACCATTTATTGAAGAGGCTGTCTTTTTTCCATTGGACATTCTTTCCTGCTTTGTCGAAGATTAGTTGACCATAGAGTTGAGGGTCGATTTCTGGGCTCTCTATTCTGTTCCACTGATCTATGTGTCTGTTTTTGTGCCAGTCCCATGCTGTCTTGATGATGACAGCTTTGTAATAGAGCTTGAAGTCCGGAATTGTGATGCCACCAACTTTGGCTTTCTTTTTCAATATTCCTTTGGCTATTCGAGGTCTTTTCTGGTTCCATATAAATTTTAGGATTATTTGTTCCATTTCTTTGAAAAAAATGGATGGTATTTTGACAGGGATTGCATTAAATGTGTAGATTGCTTTAGGTAGCATAGACATTTTCACAATATTTATTCTTCCAATCCAGGAGCATGGAACATTTTTCCATTTCTTTGTGTCTTCCTCAATTTCTTTCATGAGTACTTTATAATTTTCTGTGTATAGATTCTTAGCCTCTTTGGTTAGGTATATTCCTAGGTATCTTATAGTTTTGGGTACAATCGTAAATGGGATTGACTCCTTAATTTCTCTTTCTTCTGTCTTGTTGTTGGTGTACAGAAATCCAACTGATTTCTGTGCATTGATTTTTATATCCTGACACTTTACTGAATTCCTGTACAAGTTCTAGCAGTTTTGGAGTGGAGTCTTTTGGGTTTTCCACATATAGTATCATATCATCTGCGAAGAGTGATAGTTTGACTTCTTCTTTGCCGATTTGGATGCCTTTAATTTCCTTTTGTTGTCTGATTGCTGAGGCTAGGACTTCTAGTACTATGTTGAATAGCAGTAGTGATAATGGACATCCCTGCCATGTTCCTGACCTTAGCGGAAAAGCTTTCAGTTTTTCTCCATTGAGAATGATATTTGCGGTGGGTTTTTCATAGATGGCTTTGATAATATTGAGGTATGTGCCCTCTATCCCTACACTTTGAAGAGTTTTGATCAGGAAGGGATGCTGTACTTTGTCAAATGCTTTTTCAGCATCTATTGAGAGTATCATATGGTTCTTGTTCTTTCTTTTATTAATGTGTTGTATCACATTGATTGATTTGCAGATGTTGAACCAACCTTGCATCCCTGGAATAAATCCCACTTAATCATGGTGAATAATCCTTTTAATGTACTGTTGAATCCTATTGGCTAGTATTTTGGCGAGAATTTTTGTGTCTGTGTTCATCAAGGATATTGGTCTGTAGTTCTCTTTTTTGGTGGGATCCTTGTCTGGTTTTGGGATCAAGGTGATGCTGGCCTCATAAAATGAGTTTGGGAGTTTTCCTTCCATTTCTGTTTTTTGGAACAGTTTCAGCAGAATAGGAATTAGTTCTTCTTTAAATGTTTGGTAGAATCCCCCTGGGAAGCCGTCTGGCCCTGGGCTTTTGTTTGTTTGGAGATTTTTGATGACTGTTTCAATCTCCTTACTGGTTATGGGCCTGTTCAGGTTTTCTATTTCTTCCTGGTTCAGTTGTGGTAGTTTATATGTCTCTAGGAATGCATCCATTTCTTCCAGATTGTCCAATTTGTTGGCGTAGAGTTGCTCATAGTATGTTCTTATAATTGTCTGTATTTCTTTGGTGTTAGTTGTGATCTCTCCTCTTTCATTCATGATTTTATTGATTTGGGTCCTTTCTCTTTTCTTTTTGATGAGTCTGGCCAGGGGTTTATCAATCTTATTGATTCTTTCAAAGAACCAGCTCCTAGTTTCCTTGATTTTTTCTATTGTTTTTTTGGTTTCTATTTCATTGATTTCTGCTCTGATCTTTATGATTTCTCTTCTCCTGCTGGGTTTAGGGTTTCTTTCTTGTTCTTTCTCCAGCTCCTTTACGTGTAGGGTTAGGTTGTGTACTTGAGACCTTTCTTGTTTCTTGAGAAAGGCTTGTACCGCTATATATTTTCCTCTCAGGACTGCCTTTGCTGTGTCCCACAGATTTTGAACTGTTGTGTTTTCATTATCATTTGTTTCCATGAATTTTTTCAATTCTTCTTTAATTTCCTGGTTAACCCATTCATTCTTTAGAAGGATGCTGATTAGTCTCCATGTATTTGGGTTCTTTCCAGCTTTCCTCTTGTGATTGAGTTCTAGCTTCAGAGCATTGTGGTCTGAAAATATGCAGGTAATGATCCTAATCTTTTGATACCGGTTGAGACCTGATTTGTGACTCAGGACGTGATCTATTCTGGAGAAGGTTCCATGTGCACTAGAGAAGAATGTGTATTCTGTTGCTTTGGGATGAAATGTTCTGAATATATCTGTGATGTCCATCTGGTCCAGTGTGTCATTTAAGGCCTTTATTTCCTTGTTGATCTTTTGCTTGGATGATCTGTCCATTTCAGTGAGGGGAGTGTTAAAGTCCCCTACTATTATTGTATTATTATTGATGTGTTTCTTGGATTTTGTTATTAATTGGTTGATATAGTTCCTGCTCCCACGTTAGGGGCATAGATATTTAAAATTGTTAGATCTTCTTGTTGGACAGACCCTTTGAGTAGGATATAGTGTCCTTCCTCATCTCTTATTATAGTCTTTGGCTTAAAATCTAATTGATCTGATATAAGGATTGCCACCCCAGCTTTCTTCTGATGCCCATTAGCATGGTAAATTGTTTTCCACCCCCTCACTTTAAATCTGGAGGTGTCTTCGCGTCTAAAATGAGTTTCTTGTAGGCAACATACTGATGGGTTTTGTTTTTTTATCCATTCTGATACCCTGTGTCTTTTGATTGGGGCATTTAGCCCATTAACATTCAGGGTAACTATTGAGAGATATGAATTTAGTGCCATTATTAGTCTGTAAGGTGACTGTTACTGTATATTGTCTCTGTACCTTTCTGATCTACTCCTTTTAGGCTCTCTCTTTGCTTAGAGGACCCCTTTCAATATTTCCTGGAGAGCTGGTTTGGTGTTTGCAAATTCTTTCAGTTTTTGTTTGTCCTGGAAGCTTTTGATCTCTCCTTCTATTTTCAATGATAGCCTAGCTGGATAGAGTATTCTTGGCTGCATGTTTTTCTCATTTAGTGCTCTGAATATATCATGCCAGCTCTTCCTGGCCTGCCAGGTCTCTGTGGATAAGTCTGCTGCCAATCTAATATTTTTACCATTGTATGTTACAGACTTCTTTTCTCGGGCTGCTTTCAGGATTTTCTGTATGTCACTAAGACTTGTAAATTTTACTATTAGGTGACGGGGTGTGGACCTATTCTTGTTGACTTTGAGGGGGGTTCTCTGCACCTCCTGGATTTTGATGCTTGTTCCCTTTGCCATATTAGGGAAATTCTCTCCAATGATTCTCTCCAATAGACCTTCTGCTCCCCTCTCTGTTTCTTCTTCTTCTGGAATCCCAATTATTCTAATGTTGTTTCGTCTTATGGTGTCACTTATCTCTCGAATTCTCCCCTCATGGTCCAGTAGCTGTTTGTCCCTCTTTTGTTCAGCTTCTTTATTTTCTGTCATTTGGTCTTCTATATCACTAATTCTTTCTTCTGCCTCATTTATCCTAGCAGTGAGAGCCTCCATTTTTTATTGCACCTCATTAATAGCTTTTTTGATTTCAACTTGGTTAGATTTTAGTTCTTTAATTTCTCCAGAAAAGGCTTTTATATCTCCAGAGAGGGTTTCTCTAATATCTTCCATGCCTTTTTCGAGCCCGGCTAGAATGTTCAGAATCGTCATTCTGAACTCTTGATCTGACATATTACCAATGTCTGTGTTGATTAGGTCCCTAGCCTTCAGTACTGTCTCTTGTTCTTTTGTTTGTGGTGATTTTTTCTGCCTTGTCATTTTGTCCAGATAAGAGGATATGAAGGCACAAATAAAATACTAAAAGGGTGGCAAAGACCCCAGAAAAATGCGCTGTAACCAAATCAGAAGAGACCCCTAATTGTGGGGGGGAGAAAGGGGATAAAAAGAGGTTCTGGAAAAAAAAAGAAAAAAATTTAAAAAATAAAACAAATAAAGAAAAAATATAAAAAAGAAAGAAAAAATATATATATTTAGATAAACTAGTCAAAAAACGTTAAAAAAGAAAAGGGTAAAAGTTTTAAAAAATTTAGCAGAAGAAGAAAAAAGGAAAAAAAATGAAAAAAGAAAAAAAAAATTGAAGTAGCCGCAAGACTAAAGAATCATGGGGAGAAAGCATGAGTTCCGTGCTTTGCTTTCTCCTCCTCTGGAATTGCTCTGCTGTCTTAGGAATTGAACCTACTTTCCTTGATAGATGAACTTCGTCCTGGCTGGATATTTTGTTGATCTTCTGGGGGAGGGGCCTGTTGTAGTGACTCTCAAGTGTCTTTGCCCGAGGCGGGATTGCACCGCCCTAACCGGCGGCCGGACTAAGTAATCGGCTCGGGTTCGCTTTTGGGAGCTTCTGTTCCCTGAACGCTTTCCGTAGAGTTCCGGAGGACGGGAATGAAAATGGCGGCCTCCTAGTCTCCGGCCCGGAGGAGCCGAGAGCCTGGGGCCCCACTCCTCAGTGCGCCCCCAGAGGACAGCACCCAATCACTCCCGTATCCCCAGCCTCCAGCCGCGCTCCGAGCTCACCCAGCCCGCGACCAGTTCAAGGTAACCCCGAGCTGAGAATTCAGTCCTCGGCTCTGTCTCTGCAGCCGGCTTCTCCGTTCTAATACCTGCGAGCTCTGCGACACTGTGACACCCCCGATCCTTCTGTGACCCTGCGGGGCCTGGGGCCACGATGACCCCGCGTGAGCTTCAACCTGGTTTAGCCTCTGGAGCAATGTCCCTCGGTGGAACAGACTTTTAAAAGTCCTGATTTTGTGCTCCGTTCCTCCGCCGCTTGCCGGGAGCCGGCCCCTCCCCCCGCGGTCTATCTTCCCGTCGTTTTAGATTCACTTCTCTGCCAGTCCTACCTTTCAGAAAGTGGTTGATTTTCTGTTTCTAGAGTTGCTGTTCTTCTTCTCTTCGATCTCCCACTGGATTTGTAGGTGTTTGCAATGTTTAGATAAGCTATCGAGCTGATCTCCTGCTACCTGATGTAGTCTCAGGCTGCTACTTCTCCGCCATCTTGACTCCTCCCCCGTATAGGAAACTTTTTAATAATTAATTCAATCTCTTTCCCAATTCTTTTCAGGTTTTTCTACTTGGTTAGTTAATTTTTATCATTTGTATCTTTTTAGGAATCTTTCCATTTCATTAAAGTTATCTAATTCATTAGTATAAAATCAGTTATGATATTCCTTTATTTAACTTTATTTATTTAACTTTAATTTCTGCAGTGTCAGAATTGATGTGCCCTCTTTTATTCCTAATTCTGGTAATTTACATCTTCTCATTGCTTTCTTTATCAGTGTACCTGTAAGCACTGCTTTACTTTCTTTCAATAATTTTGATATATTGTGTTTTCATTTTCATTCCATTCATAATATTTTCTAACTTACCTTGTGATTTTTACTTTGATTTCTGGGCTATTGTGAAATGTGCTTAACTTGCAAATGTTTCAGGAGTTCAAAGATTTCTTTGTTAATTTTAAATTGAATTCTTTTGTGGTTAGAGACCATAACTTTGGGTGAAAAGATACATTTCTATAGTCTTTTACATTAGTATACTAATTTACCATTCATAGTGCTCATCACTTCTTTCTGTGGATTTTAGTCACTTTCCTTGAGCCTGGAGGACTTTCTTTGGTACTTTTATTTTTACTAAGGCAAGTGTACTGGCAATGATTTCTCTCAGTATTTGTTTATCTGAAAATTATTTTATTTGATCTGATTTGATTTGATTTGATTTTTTTTTCCTGCATCTGACTAGTTAATTTCCTTTTTGATACAGACTTGAACTCTGTGTACTGTCCATTTGCGGACTGTGGCCTCTCACCATTCTCCTTCCATGACTGAAACATTCTTGGTTTACTACTATTTTAGGGTCAGGCATAGATTTTGACAGAAGTCTAACTTTGTTCTTGGGCATCTGAGGTAATGTGGACTCTTATGAGAGCCTATGAAACCAGACCACTTGTAAGGGTTTGAGGTTGCCTGTGATAGGAATTGTCCTTAACATAGGCAATAAAAGAACATTTATGGTTATATATTTATTTTCTCACAGAATCAAAGTAAAAGTTAAGTAGCTAGAACCCTAGAAGTACAGGAATTTATCTTTAAAGATACTAGAAATCAGATATCTTGGGGCATCTCTTTTAATATCCTTAAGATGTCAATGGTCATACCATTGGATAACTTACTTACAACCACCTTTGGCCTTTATACCTCAAACCTAATGATTATACTTTCCGGGAAAGATTGGCTAACTTGGGTAACATGACCACCTTTTTCCTAAGAATCCTGTGATTTGCAGTTCCACTAACCATATAAAGTGAATAATTTCCATAAATAAAAATTTTTACTATTACCGAAAGAGGGAGAAGAGGCACTGGACAGACAACGAAGCTAAACTAGCTTACCATGTCAGGCTCTTCCTCGTACCACAGGTGACCTGACAAAAAAGTTTGTTATTTTTGCCTGCCCAGAATTTATTTCCTTTCATGGGTAGTACCGTATTATTCCTTAGATATCCCTCTCTCTATCCATCATGTGTGACTGGATGTCCGGACATGTAGATGTGACCCCAGCCAGGACAACTCAAACTGACAAGTTTTAATTCTATTTTTCTTGGAACTGTTGTGAGAAAGGTACTCTTTTTCTTCTGGATATTTACCTTCATTTATGAGGGATAGTTTTTTAAATTTATGTATTTTTTTTAGCGTAACCGTATTCATTGTTTTTGCACAACACCCAGTGCTCCATGCAATACGTGCCCTCCCTATTATGAGGGATAGTTTTATCAAATATGGAATTATTGTCTATTTTTTCTTTTACCACTTGGAATGTATTATTCTACTGCCTTCTGATTTATATTGTTTTTTGGTGAAAAGTCAACTATTAATTGTGTTGATATTGTTTTATATATAATGAGTTGTTTTCTTCATCTTGATTTCAAGTTATCTCTTAATCTTTCAACATTTTAACTATAAAATGTCTACTTATGGAATTTTTTGTATTTATATTACTTGGAGTTTGTTGAGCTTTTTGGCTCTATAGATTTTTTTTTCTTTAAATTGAGGGATTTTTTAGCCATTATTTCTTCTAACATTTTTCTACCTTTTTTTTTTTTCTCTTACTTTTGGGGGAGACTCCCATTACATTTGTGCTGGTACAGGTAATGTTGCACAGGTGTCTGAGACTTTATTAATTTTTCTTCAATCCTTATTCTTTTTGTTCTCCAGATTGTATCATTTATAATCGCTCCATCATCACTCCTCTGATTCTTTCTTCTGCCATCTCAAACATGCGTAGTGAGCCTTTAGAGTGAATTTACTTTATTTATTATAATCTTCAACTCCACATTTTCTATTTCTTTCTTTCTTCTTTTAATAATTTCCACATCCTTATTGAAAATCTGCATCTGTTGATTCTTTGTTGTCATAGTTTAATTCTTTATGCATGGTTTCTTTTAGTTCTTTGAACATATTTGTCGTAGCTGCTTTAAATCTTTGCTAAACAACAACATCTGGAACATCTGAAGACACTCAGCAGAGTTTCCATTGACTGCTTTTTTTCTTAAGTATGGATCTCACTTTCATATTTCTTCACATATCCCACAATTTTTTGTTGGCAACTGGACAGTTTAGATAATACACTGTAGCATTTTGAATTTTTAATCTCTGCCATTCCTCCCACTCCCCCACCCCTCAGTCCCACAAAATGCTGTGCTGGGTTTCTGTTTGTTCATTTGTTTAGTTACTTGCCTGGGCTTATTCTGTGAAATCTCCCTCGTGGGGTGTTACCACTGATGTCTCTGTTTATTCATTTATTTAGTTAGTTAGTTTTATTTATTTTTGTTTTTATTTTCAAACTTGGCTTTCTAGGAGCTGCCCTTCATCTGCATAGTTTAGTAGTCTGCCATTGATTGACAGATTGTATTCAAATACCTTGAGCCAATAGAGCTCTATGATCTACAGATAGATCTATACGTAGGCAAGGGAACACATTCAGGACATGTCTGTATCTGGCTCAGGTTTTACTTTGAATGGAGTGCTTCTGAGTCTCCCATCTTCCATATGAGTAAATTCGAAGGCGTATGTGAATAGCTTGGGACCACTCCATATCCACCCTATGTGTACACAGCCTCAGTTGGCAATATGCTTGCCCAATCTGGGCTGCAATCTTGGGGAATATTGCAGTCAAGCTGTTGGTCCTCCCCAACTGGCCAAACTTTGGGAAGTCACTTCCATCAGCAATGCCACCCAGCCTGGGTCTTATCCACCCCTCAAAATCAAGTGAGCCCCTTTTGAAAGTAGCAGAGAAGCTGCCAATCCTCAGAGCTTGCTCTACCTGGCAGAACCTCCAGATAGACAAAGGCAGATGTTGTAGGAGCAGCCTCAGAGCAGAACCCCACACATTCCTACTGTTCTTACCTGGATGTTCAGCAGCATTGAAGCATTAAAATGCTTCTCAGACTGTTTAGGGCTTTGTTTGATTTCCAGTGCTGAAATGATTATTTTTGTGAATTTTCCCAGTGTGTACTTACTCTTTGGAAGAATGTTTTTTGAGCACATCACTATGTTATAGCCAGAAACTCTGCTCTCTGCTTTTATCTAGACCTTCTTTTCTCTTCATTTCTATTTTTCTTTTCCTGTTGACTTTTTATTTCCCTCTCATCAATTTCTCTTCAGTTTGGGGAACCACTGTAGAAAGCTGTCCTAGTGGCTCAGTTTTATGGAGGCTAGTCAGCTTCAGCCTTTATTGGGGACCCCTTGTACTCATCCACTATTGGATTGCATATCTGCTTTTCTCAGACCGACTCAAAGCTTTCTATTGAATACCTGCTGCGTACTTTGGTTATCAGGGCCATCAGATGGTTTATTTTTCCCTCCGTCTTTACTTTCACAGATGCCAGATTCTTACATGCCTTAAGGTCTGTTCTTGCCTGTTTGGTCTTTGGGTTTTCTGGGAATACTTTGTCTCCCAGTTTTTGGTTTTTTTTTTCTAATGTCCATAGGATTCTGACTTTTTTTGATTCGTTGCTCTGTTTGTCTGTGAGGATTTTCTGTTTGTCTGTGAGGATTTTCTGTTTGTCTGTGAGGATTCCGAAATACTCCAGCTATGCCGTCGGTGCACGTTGCTGTCCGCGTCCCAGAGCACGGGCCTTGTGTTGCTTATTAAGTTTCCTAGTGCTTTTTCCTAAAAAATATTTAACACTTCCTGTTCTTTTTTCTTTTTTTCCTTGTTAGTTTATTCCTAGATAAGTATGGTTTATATTGCAATTAAAGCAGAAAATTATTTTCTCATTACATTTTTTGATAGGAACTGTATTGACTTCTGCAAGTTACTCTTGTATCTGGATTCCTTACTGACTTCTTTTTAGTTTATAATTTTTTAAAGTTTATTTTGGATATTCTAGGAAGACTACTATCTGTTTCTATAGATAAATGATACTTTTCCTCCACCTTTTCTAATTTAAACTTCATGAATAGCCTTCCATATCAGTGCTTATAGAGCTAATTCTTTTTTTGTTACTATTTGCACATTACTTACTTACCTTATTCTACCTTAATTTATTTAAACAGGTTTTTTTTTTTTTTACAATTAGATGATTTCCAATTTTTTTCTGTTATAAATAATAAAGCCTTTGGGATATAGGAATATTTCCATAGCTTAAATTCTTAAAAATAGAAATACTGGGGCAAGATATATATCCACTAGATTATTATTATTATTATCCAGATTATTGTTAGTATTGTCAGTAGTAACTATAATACATTTTCTTTTTTTTTCTTTTCTTTTTTTAAAGATTTTATTTATTTATTTGTCAAAGAAAGAGAGAGAGCACAAGCAGGCAGAGTGGCAGGCAGAGGCAGAGAGAGAAGCAGGCTCCCCGCTGAGCAAGGAGCCTGATGTGGGACTCGATCCCAGGACTTTGAGATCACGACCCAAGCAGAAGGCAGTGGCTTAACCGACTGAGCCATCCAGGCATCCCACTATAATACATTTTAATTGACTTTTTTTCATTACCCAATCTATTCTGTTACAAAATCTTAGCTCTAACTTTACAATTTCAAGAATCTGATCACTTCTCACAGTTGTCACTGATTTAACCTGTTCCAAGATGTCATCAACTGGAAGTAGGAGGAAGGCATGGATTATTGCAATGACATAACCAATCTCTGTGTTTCCATTCTTGTGGAAGAATTGATGCTCAGTGTATTTATACATTCAACTTAGCCAATGTGAGTATATGAAAATGTAAGTCAGATAATATCAGTATTCTGCTCAAAATCCTCCCCTGGTTTTAATCTATATGGAATAAAATTCAAAAATTTTACAGTGACTCATGAGGCCTTTTATGATGTGCTCCTTTTTATTTCTTACCTTATCACTTAATACTATTCCCCAGCAGATCCATTTTAAAAGTATATCTTCCTTTTAAGTACTAATATTCTCCTTATTTTGTGTCAAGAAATATCTTTTCTTCTAAATCATATTGTTTCTTTATTTTATGTTTATTCATCCTTTTATTTTGAGAGCAACAAACACCCTTTTTTCACACCTCTTCCCTAGGTAATCACCTAATTTCTGTTTATATCATAGGATTATATAATATGATATGATTATAATCGTTTTACCATGGGTTGGAGGGCACTTGTATCTTGCAAGGCCCCCTTGCAAAGGAAGGAATCAGCAAAGAGATAGCAGCAAAAGAAGCCAGTACGCAGGGAGCACATTGAGGAGGAAGGGGGGTGCGGGGAGGAGGGAATTTTATTATAAACTTTTGAGTGTATACCTTTCTGGGACGGAGAACCACCAAGATTTTTATTGGGTATTTTAGTGGGTTCAAGGAAGAGTGCTCTAGCATCAGTTGCCTAAGGCCTTAGGTCTACCACTGTGGGAGTAATCTCGCCACCTTCCCAGCCTCTTCCACTCTATCTTTGCCACAGTCATGGTCCGCTACTGCCACAGGACTTCCCCTTATCCCAGAGGCGGGCCTGCAGAGTCCTGCCACAACCTTTATATTTTGCCATCGTAGGGAAGACCGTTTTCCCAGTGGCATGTTCCCTGTTGGTCTCATGGTTTTCCCCTTTTTCTCTCCCTACGTTAGGAGAAAGGGCCATGGGATTTAGCGTCTGCTCTTCTTATTCACAAGAGGCAATGCTGTTTTCTTCTGGAAGTGAGTGGCAACTTCCCTGAGGTGTCTTCCTTTAGTTTAGAACTCTATTTAAATATTTTCAACGTTTGTAGTGTTTGTAGTGTTTGTAGTGTTTAGCTTTCCTTAGCTTTAAACACTAACTCAGCTTTTCCTTATTTTTACATTTTCCCTTGGCCAATTTAGTTGGGCTTGGGAAGAAGGGAGGCAGATAATCTTTCTAATCTGAATTTTTGTCCTTTTCCCTTCTTTGTTTATAATTCTTTCTTTATAATATTCGATATATTATACTGAAGCTCAATACATACAAGTTTCTATTATCATCTGGGGGGGTGCAAATGAGCACTAGAAGTATCTGAAGACGGCCATTTAAACATTCTAACACGTCTAATGAGAAAGACATAGCCCTAAATGTATAATATTTTATGTTCTTAGCACTTAGTTATCAGATGAATGAGTGGTTGGTCTGTGAAAAGATTGTGCCAGAGGACTGGAGAATATTCAAGAATTGCAGTTATAAAGTTGATATTCCTTGACATCATTTCTGGAGCATAACTGAATAATAGACTTTCTCTAAGTCTCCCTCAGATTCACAGTCAAATATCTAACTCAGAGATCCACAACTTCCTTCTCGAAGTGGATGATTCAGTGAGGAATTGTACATAAAAGCTAGTTGGAATCAGAATTCTAGGGAGCGGTATGATGAATTCTGAAGAGATACTATCTTAGATAAGTAGATCTTCTGAGTAAGATCCAACTACAAAAGTTCCAGTAATTTGGTAAAGGATGTCAGATACCCACAGCAGGGTACACTTCATTGTGGGAGAGCAACGCGCTTTATCAATAATCTTCAAATTGGGCTAGGCTACTTCTCAAGGATGTGGAAAACTTTCTAGAGGATATAAGAATACTTTAAAGTAATCAATTTCCAGATTCTCCATTTCTAACTCTTCCCCAAAATCCATTTGAGTGAGAAGTCACCTGAGTTCTTAACAGTTCCTCCCTCACTTCACGATATAAAAGCTCACACGTGCGCACACAGAGCTTGGAACTGAGGCGACGACTGAACCTGCACGAGCAGGACTTTCACAGCAAGAATGTGTGTGTTTCCTGAGAAACATGCCAGGATTCTCCTAAGACAAAAACTCAAGCCCAGCGGTTTCTGAAATAACATTCACTAAGTTTCTATACTTTCATGTCTTATTTATGGAGTTCATTGACAGATATCCCAAAAATCTACAGGTAACTTGAAATTAAAACTAAATGGCACCGCTCACAGCAGCAGCCAAATCAGGGTGGGGGTGGGGGCAGGGAGAAGGGAAAAAAAAAAAAAAAAGAGGACTTAGTTAATGATGAATCAAGTTACCATAACCCATAGGAAATTTCCCTGTCTTCTCTATTTATGTTACGGGTGAAAAGTACGTTAGGAATGTAGGATTTTGTCCCAGCTGGGATATTGTGAACACAGTGTGTATAGTGAATTGGGGTGCGCAGTGGAACTGATGATGGTTTTCGTTTAAGGACTGTGCGTCTCCCACGCTGCTAGCTTTTATCATGAATATGGGCACATAAGGGGAGCACTGGAAAAGCAAAGTGAAGAAAGCGTTAATAAGATGTATTGAATGCTGGGGCGCCTGGGTGGCTCAGTCAGTTAAGTGGCTGCCTTTGGCTGGGGTCATGATCCCAGGGTCCTGGGATCAAGCCCCGCATCGGGCTCCCTCCTGGGCAGGAAGTCTTCTCCCTCTGCTTCTGACTGCTGCTCTGCCTGCTTGTGCTCTCTGTCTCTCAATCAAATAAATAAATAAAATCTTTAAAAAAAAAGAAATATTGAATGCTAAAAACAGTCTTTTATACATTGAAGCATTAATTATTTTTAGCTATACTCATCCCTAGGACATGCTATTTGCTGGAAAGAAAAGCTTCTTTGAAAAGCCAAAAAGGTAAAGTTTACTGGTGATTTTTAAAATGTAACTGAAATATTTTTTTGGTGCTACCAAATTTTTCAAGACATATTACATAAAATTCATTGATAAGACTTTGACTTTTCTTTCAGATTTTATGATATTAAACAAAGTACTTAAAACCCATTTTATTAAGTATATATGATGAATCATTTATTCCAATTATAATCAATTCTCACTTAATTTCATCTTAGATATTTAAAAATAATTTTTTATCTTAGAAATTTTTAAAATTTTTTTGTAATTTTATTTTTATTTTTTTAACCTTAGAATATTTTTTAAAGAATTTTCTACTTCCTTTAAAAAAATAAAGGACAACCCCTATACCAGTTTCTTTACAGCAGTATATACATTTTGTTTTCATTAAATGAAGTGAAAGTTTGTTCATGATTCATCTTATTAAGGTTTTCACCAGTAAAATTTTACTTGTTTAACAAACATCAATGTTAAATATAGTTCTATTATTTGATCAGTTGTATACTAATAATGATTCTGGTGGTAACTTAATTCAAAAGAAAATATTTAATATCTAGGGCACTTATGGTCATCAGAAATAAAAAATAAAATTTAAAATCCTAGTTAATATCCTGGGTTTTTTTTTTTTTTAAAGATTTTATTTATTTGACAGAGAGAAATCACAAGAGAGGCAGGCAGAGAGAGAGGAAGGGAAGCGGGCTCTCCGCTGAGCAGAGAGCCCGATGCGGGACTCGATCCCAGGACCCTGAGATCATGACCTGAGCCGAAGGCAGCGGCTTAACCCACTGAGCCACCCAGGCGCCCCTAATATCCTGGGTTTTGTTGTAGATTCCTTCAACCAGTATTTACTGAGCCCGTCCTTTGGGCCAGAAACTGTATTAGTTTCTTGAGATATGTCAGTGAATCAAAGAGATCACACACACATCCCTACAACTGATCTCTTGGGATTTATATTATGGTGTGTAGGTAAGCAAATCATACACTAGTCAGAAGGTGGTAAGTGCTTTGGAAAATGAATAGATCGAGCAACAAAGTTAGAGGTTAGGAAGCAGGGGTTTGTAGAAGGAGTGGTTTGAGGAAAGTAATTTTAAAAAGGGAGATGGGGGATACACTGTGTTGAAAAGATGATATTTGAAGAAAATTCAAAGAGGGTAGAAGTTTGCCATATAGATACCTGGGGTTCCGGGCAGAAAATTGCAGTGCAAAGACCCTAAGATAATTAGTATTTTGAAGAATAGTTAGGAGCCACTGCAGGTAGAGCAAATGGAGGAAACATAGTAAGAATAGTCAGAGAACTATGGGAATGGGAAAAGGCCAGATCCTGCAGAGCCTTGTGGAGCCTTTGAAAAGCACTTTGTGTTTCACTTTGAGTGAGATGGAGAGCACTGGAGGGTAATGAGCAGAGGTATAGCTTTATCATTCTCGACTGCTGTGTTGAGAATAGGCCGTAGGAGGTAAGAACTAATACATGCTGAGTTGTTAGGAGCTCTTAGGATATGGTAGTGGCTCAGACTGGAGTGAAATAAGAGAAAATGTGGAGAAATGGTTGGATTTAGGATGTACTTTTAAAGGATATGCAGGAAAGAGGAGTTAGTCCAAGGTTTTGGTTCTGAGCAACGAGCAAAATGGAGCTGCCATCAACTGAGATGGGAAGGACTGCAGTGGAGCAGTTTTGGAGGAGAAGGTCAGGAATTCAATTTATGATGACATGCGATGTTTATAAAGACCCAAAGAGAGATATCAAGTAGGCAGTCCGATAATCAGGTCTGGCATTTGGAGAAGTGTAGGCTGGAGGTTTTAATTTGGAAGCTCTTGTCAAAGAGATATTTAAAGCTATGAGACTGGAGGAGAGTATGCACAAAACGAGTAGGCAGGGAAGACAAACAGATCAAGGACTGAGTCCCGAGATATACCTACATTAAGAGGTTGGGAAGAAGAGAAAGACTCAGCAAAGGGGCCTGAGAAGTAGTGACCAGTAAAGTCTTGGGACAACCAAGAGAAGAAATCAAGTAAGTAAAGTGTTTCAAGGACCGAGAGTAACAAGTTTTTGTTGCAAAAACGAATAAAGAATAGAGATGGCAGCTGGGGGGTGGAGGAAGTCAGACCAAAGAAACACGTATCTGAAAGAGAGGAGAAATAACATCATGCATATATGTTGGTAGGAGTGATCAAGTAGGGAACAATGACAAACTGAAAATTTAGGAAAAACAAGGAAGTATTTGTGGATCTATATTCTTGAGTAAATGAGAGAGGATATGATGCAGTATTCAAGTGGTGAATTTTGCTTTATATCAGAGTATGAATAATCCATCTACAGAAACAGGCAGGAAAGGAGAAAATGTGGTACAGATAATAGTTGTGGAATTTCTTTCCTAATTGCTTAAATTTTCTTGCAGAAGTAGGAGGTAAGGTCATCCACTTTGAATAACAGTGAAGGGAGGTGCTGTGGTTTAAGAAGAGATGACAGGTGAAAATCATCAAGGAAAGCAAAAAAAAGAGAGTGAGTTAAGGATGTATCACATGATAGAAATATTAATAGATTAGTCATGAATTTAAACTTTTCCAATATTTAGAGTCATATGGTCATAGGAAAGAAAAAAAATCTTAAATTTCAGTTTATATACATGCTTTTGTTGCAGATTCCTTCAAAAAATATTTGATGATTAGTCATGAATTTGAAGTTAGTGTGATTGTCCAGAAAATATGGTGAGTGGTGTGCTAGTCACCTAATTCTAGCAGTCGAGCTGCATAAAAACTACAACAACAAGAAAGTCACAAAACCTCAGTGGCATACTTTAGCTTACAGTTCTATGATTTATCTTTATTGATTTGAGTTTAGTGGGTCAAATTCAATGTCTACAGTCAGCACAGAGTCTGTTAGGGGCTTAACTGATCTTTGCTAGACTCACATGTCTGGGGCCTCAGTTTGGACAACTTTGGTGACCTTGCTGTTCTATGTTTCTTTTGCCAGCAGGCTAGCCTGGGCATGTTCTCATAGTGAAGACAGAGAGACCAAGAGCAGAAATGAACAAGCATCACATTTTCTGACATATCATGGGCCAATGCAAGTCATATGGCCATGTCCAGAGTTAGAGAGGAAGGAGACTACAAAATTGTAGGAGAAAGGGCATAGGCACAGGGAGGACATTATTTAGAAACATTAATATAATCAGTCTACCACAAGTGATCAATAAAAAACTTGTACCAATAGATTTACATTCAGATAGACATCTAAATAAATAAACATTTGAGAAGGAAGTAAATTGAAACTTTGAGACCAAAGATAAAAAGGAAATATTTAGAGAAGAGTTTGTTCATGTATTTTTAAAATGGGGGATGATGTATATCAGACCATTAGGCTATTAAGATTCCTTTGGATATGTTTGAAAGAGTACAATTATAGTTTTATTTCTAAATGTCAATATTTACAATATATGTACATTCTTTATACTTATTTCAACTCCCGATGAACAGTCTTAGACATCAACCAAAAATATGTGAAGGGATATGCAGATATAGATTTTCAGAATTCTTTTGGGGAATAACAGAAGTTTGAGGACTATTGCTTTAAATCACACCTCTGCTTGTGGACCTAAATAAATGTGGACAAAACAAAGGCAGTATGATCTTTGCTCAAGCAAATTCAGTTTTCAAATCTGATAGTATTTTTAGATTGCTTTGAGGACAACCCATAAGTATATAAGATCACATCACAGTCACTTCTTCAAATTTTATGGGCCATTGTTATCATCTTCTGTACAGATCTCATCAAGTCATATTTTCTACATATTTTCATTGCGTAAACAATAAAAATTCTTGGCCCACTAGGCAGTGTATAAATGCATCTCACTGCTTTTTAAATTCCATTTCCTCACGGCAGGTGCATTTGTCATTGACAGGGCTGCATTTATTTAAGAGTGTGGCTGAGGCTGGAATATCCATTCAGATCTTGGGTGGGGCGGGAATGATCATCACCCTCATCTTCTGGGAACCCCTTTCCCATGGGTCATTCATTAGCAGAACCTGGATTTTGTATAATATGGCAGGTGGATTCTAAGAGAAGGTGCTAGTCCTTTTAATACCTCAGGAACTCCTAGAACATGGCTTCTGTCACATTTATTGTGACGGGGACACTTAGTGTGACTTTACAACACAAGTACAAGGCTAGTGCAGATTCAAGGGGAGAAAATAGATTCTACTTCTTGATGTGAGGGGACATGTATGTGCAGGGACAGAAGGAATTTGGAGACAGTTGGACATTTGGATTTGTTCTTCAATTAATTTTCTACTCAGATCTATTTTCCATTTAAATCCTGGGTTGTCTTGTTGTAGCAAATTTTAGGAGCTCTTGCTATACCACAGAAGTCAATCCATGATCTAACAATCATAATGGAAATATTTTGTATTAAGTTTTTATTTTAACTCTCGTACTGTTAGCGTAGTGTTATGTTAGTTTCCCATGTATGATACAGTGATTCAGCAATTTTATTACACAGTGTTCATCATGGTAAGTGTCCTCTTTAATCCCCATCATCTGTTTCACACATCCACCCCCCACCCCCTTCTGGTAACCATTTATTTGTTTTCTACAATGAAGAATCTGTCTGTCCGTCTGTCTCTCTTTTTCCCCCCTTTGCTTGCTTGTTTTGTTTCTTAGATTCCACATATGAGTGAAATCATATGGTCTTTGTCCTTCTCTGACGGACTTATTTTACTGAGCATTATGTGCTTTAGCGCCATGCCTGTTGTTGCGAATGGTAAGGTCTCATTCTTTTTTGTGGCTGAATAATATTCCATTGTATATTCTGCCTTTTCTTTATTCATTCATCTATTGATGGACACTGGGACTCCTCCCATCATTTGGCTATTGGAAATAATGCTGCAGTAAACACAGGGGTTCACATATCCCTTTGATTTAATGTTTTTGTATTTTGGAGATAAATATCCAGTAGTGTGATTACTGGATCCTAGGGTAGTTCTGTTTTTAACTTTTTGAGGGAAGTCCACAATGAAAATACTTTTTGCCTAAATGTATAGAGTCTGTTATTTATAATCTCTTATGCCATACATGTTGTTTATTTTAAGTTGATAAAACATGTTTATGCATAATTTTTAAGCTTTTTAACTAACACTTTAATGTCATACTTTTTCCTTTTAAGTATTTAATCAACCTGGAACTTAAGTTTGTATGTGATGTGAGATCAAGGTCCAGATTTATTTTTTGCAGATGATTGGCCAACTGAGTCAATATCATTTATTAGATATAGCAGCTTTTCCCCACTTATTTGAGATACCACATTTGTCATTTATACTCAGATCTATTCTGTTTAACTAAAGAAGATTTTTAAACATTTTAACCATTTTTAAGTGTACGATTCAACAGCATTAAGTACATTCACATTGTTATGCCACCATCACCACCATGATTTTGCAGAATGTTTTTATCATCCCCAACTTAAACTCTATACCCATTAAAGGGTAACTCTCCACTCTCCCCTTCTATTTTCTGGGTCTGTGAATTTGACTAGACTAGGGACTTCATATTGGTGAAATTATACAGTATGTATCCTTTTGTTACTGGCTGATTTCTCTTGGCATAATGCCTTCGATGTTTATTAATGTTGTAGTGTGTGTCAGAATTTCCTTCCTTTTTAAGGCTGAATAATTTTCCATTGTATGTATACCACATTTTATTTATCCATTCATCCGTCAGTGGACATTTGGGTCATGTCCATCTTTTGGCTCTTATGAATAATACTTCTCTGGGACAGAGTGTATAAATATCTGTTTGAGTCCCTGCTTTCAATTCTTTGAGATATATACCTAATAACTGAATTTCTATGCCAATACCATACTGCTTCGTAAACACTTTATAGATCTTATTTCTGTGTAAAAGAGATCGCTTTACCATCTGTATTCTGCTATTACAGAAAGAAAAGCTGTTGGTTTTATATATTTATTACATTTAATCACCTTAGTAGGTTCTTGTACTGTATCCAATAGAATTTTCTTATACTTTCTTGGAATTTCTAGATAGTGTATCACTTTCTGGTATCTGATACTGAGTGAAATCATTCTTGTATCTTATTTAAGATAATATTTACTATGGTTTTTAGAAAAGAATCTTCATCAAGTTTAAATCATCTTGGGTTTTTATTAGTGATTGTTGGACTTTTATCAAATGCCTCTTAGCATCTATTGATATGATCATATAGTTTTTCTCCTTTAATTGTTGATTAAAGGAGAGGAAGTATGTTAACAGAGTTCTTGATGTATCATCCTTATATTCTTGGAGTTAAAACCAACTTGATGATAGAACATTATTTTTTTGAAACAATGCCATATTGTATTTGCTAATATTTTACTTAAAATTTATTGTGTGATAAATTATTATGTGATATTTTCCAATATACACATATATGAAATCATGTTTTGTGTCTCAAATTAATACAATGTTATATGTCAGTTATATCTTAATAAAACAAGAAAAAAAGATTCTTTGATGGGAAAGCTTGAGAAATATTATAGATTTATCATTCTGAAGAAAAATCCTTCTCTGTTTTTATTCCAGTGTTTTCTTTTTATTTTAAAATGTCAAACTTTTAAAATGAATTTTTTTCTTGTTATGAAGCAATCTGTTTAGTTTTAAGAGGAGTGTCTTACCAGAAACTTAAGGAAAAAAGAAAAGCTTCTTAGATTTCTTTTGGATTATAAATGGAGCCTCAAAAGATCGTATTTACTATGCTGTGAGTAATATATAAAAATTTACCAGGCCATATATAAATAGTTTGAAGTAAGGGTATATTAGTTAGGTTACAACATTTTCTAATTTACAATTATGATTTTTACATGGTACCACCAATACTCTATTAAAGAGGAAACATAGCAATTTTTCCTTATAGTAATTTCCCCACACCTGTTAATCTATACTTTCATTGTCTTATAAAATTCAAGATGTCCTCCAGGGGGCACTAGATACAATAGTGAGTGTATTTGATCTTATGCAAATACAAATGACCTGCGTGGGGAAGTAATGAGATGGGAGGGCAGCATCCTGACTACCGTGGAGCTCCTACTGGAGCTTTGGTCACTGAGCAGTGCCCTAAGAAGTGTGGGTTGTGTAGGATTAGCTGGCTGATACGCACCTGGAATCTTGTAAGATTTACACAACCGGCATATATTCATTTATCAAAATGGCTAGTCCTGTCCACTCCGTGTACAAGGACACAGAAAAGTAAAGGTGTGTTTATGTGCAACTACAGAGCGGGCACAATTCCTATGCGATGCTGACTTGTAATAAGTCTGTTTGGACGGCATGTCTGAAGGGAAAGCATGTTGAGATCTATCCAAACCCATGTCACTGAAGGCTAGTGCACACATATTACTGTTCAGTCTAGTCTAGGCTTGAGGAGCTCCCAGTGGATACTGGAATTAACTCAGGTTGATTGTAAGGTCAACTAGGAACTTCCAAAACAACCTAAAATGTTCTATGGCTTCTAAAATATCTCATTCTGATCCCACACACGCCTAATGATCCAGTCACTCGTTATTTCTAACTAGACTGCTGATGTGTCGTATGTGTTTGTTTTTTACCTTTTTGTAAAGGAAAATCCCTAAATATATTTATAATCACTTGCAATGACTAATGTTTAGAAGAATACATTTATGTCTCCAAACCAAGGAATCACAATTAGCAATTATTTAAAATTCCTTTTTGTATCCCTGTTTTTTGAGCTGAATGTCTTAGTTTGCATTGAATATAATCACCTTCCCCCCAACTCTTTCTTGTATTATCGTTATTGTTATCTTTTCTTCTGTCTATACGTAGTACCACTATGGAGCACAAGGTTGAGATTGGTTGGAGACTTTCTAAGTTTCTAAGTAAGATTTAGTCATCCAAATAATGATCCTGATGCCGTCAGAGCATAGTTTTCCACAGGTGCGATTATTTATGTAGATTATAGATAAGATGAAAACTAGCCCAGATTGTTCCATGTCTGGGCACAGAGGGGACTACTGGGCAAGGCAGAATAAAATTCAGGCAAAGTTATTCTTTGAAACCACACAAATTCATTAAATTCAACCATCTGCTTGTTGATCTTCCAGCCTTCTCTGATTCATCTGCCAAATTACAGTTCTTAACACGATAGTTCTGTCACATTAATTTTAACTGTCCTCCCTATCACATCTACCCTTTCGACACACACTCAAAAGAGTCATTGTGTCCTCATATTAATATATAGGACAAACTTATTATTCCACATTTAAAACTCTCTGTAATAAAACCTCAACCCATTTTTTTTTTTTTGCCCATTCACTAAATATTTATTGAGGGCCTGTTATGTGTGTGTTTATCTTCTCTATAATTGATTTAATCTCTCTGCCTTTTTCTTCATTCTTTGGCAAACTTTAAAGTCTTTCCTCCTCCTTAACAATTAGGTGTTCAGCACTGTCTCTCTGAGCATTTCTTTTTTATTACTTCTGTAATATTACTGTTTTCATTCTTAGCTCGTATCTTTGTCCGTCACTCTCCATTTTAACCTCATTCCACAGAGATATGACCTTTTTAAGTTCTTGATGTACAGATTTCATGCTCTCTTTAACATGAGAGCTTTGTTGAAAATTTTCTTCTGTTTCCTGGAGGGATGTCTGCTTTCAGAATGTATTCTTTATGTGTTCGATGCGCGCTGTGTTTTCTGTCTCCTCTCCCTCCTTCCGTGGCTTTCCTTTATGCCGCAGTGTGTTTCTAGAAGTCATGCTATCTCTTCTTAGCCCTTAGTTCTCTTCCACTTTATTTTTTTTTAAAGATTTTATTTATTTATTTGACAGAGAGAGAGAGATCACAAGTGGGCAGAGAGGCAGGCAGAGAGAGAGGAGGAAGCAGGCTCCCTGCAGAGCAGAGAGCCCGATGCGGGGCTCGATCCCAGGACCCTGAGACCATGACCCGACCCGAAGGCAGCGGCTTAATCCACTGGGCCACCCAGGCGCCCCAGTTCTCTTCCACTTTAAAAGATCATGTTGTATCCTTCCCTTAGACCTTAGTTTGAAGGCAGGTTTTTTAATGGGTTATGTCCTATCACATTTTTAAAAATTATGTGAAATAAGAGGTTTTAGAAATCATAAACTAAATATTCATGTGTTCATCGCTTGTTTAAGGATAAAACACTTGCTTTTCTGCATGTGTGTCGTTCACAGTGGAAGTATGGGTCAGCAAGGACTACACAGCAACGGCAGGCAGTCGTGGTAGCGGGATTTACTCTCTGCTATTCACCTCCTACTCTATTGTTGTGATTAAACAATAATTCTGCACCTGACTTCACTTTGCCAAGACAAAATCCTTTGGATTTTGTAATGTCGTATTCAGGGTAAGTATTAAACTTTGGCTTCTAATCAGGACAGCCCTTTCTGGAGTTGAGCAAAACTTAAGGGTTGTGGTTAAAATGTAATTAATACAGTTTCCCATCCTACCAGGTGAAAAGTTCTTTCCAAAGGTTTGCCCCTTAGTATTTCTTGTCTTCATCTCTTTATCTGGAAAATCACTCTTTATTATCAGAGATAGTTAACTCTGGGTGATTATCAGCTGGTGCTCTGTTTCTTGTCCTGGCGTGTGTGCATTGACTTGCACACACATGCACACACACATCAAAAAATGACATTAAAAACAAATGGACAACTCCACCAAAATGTCAAATCCTAACTCTTCCCTTCTTTCTGTGTTATTTATCCATGATAGTGGGAAATGGCGTCTGTTGAAAAAGGAGCATTCTCCTTTTCTCATGAGTTGTGCAACAACCTTCTTGATGTGCTTCCTTTCAAATTAGGAAGCCTTAGTGAGACTTTCCAGAGTTTACAAACTCATCATCTTACAGCCCAAGTTCAGCAGTGAGATTTGTTGCCAAAGGCTAATTATTAGAACCGTCTTCCCCTTTATCTGGATAAACTTTCCCATTTTATAGTACGGGATTTGTGTCATTCTTAGTCTGAGTGCTACTGGTATATATTTTATTCTGATTCGGTTATTATTTATGTTGTTTTAGTTTTGCTGTATTTTGCTTTTGCTGTTGTTCATTTTGTCTTGTTTTTAAGGAAGGGAGGTTTTGTGATTCAGGTTTTCAGTACCATTTTCTCTAGCCCCCATTTCTTTTCTCATGAAATCTCTATTCTCAACTTACATTATTCTGTCAGTTCTCTCTCTCTCTTTCATAACTCCTTCTAATCTCCAAGTTCTCTCCTCCTTCTGCCTTTCCTTGTTAAAGGAAGTGTTGAAGTTCCCTAAAACTTTTTACGTGACTCTCTGTTACCCAGCCCTCGCCCGCCAACCGCGCTGCACACACCAGTGACCACCGCACTCGCAGTCTCGCTCAGTCCTGCTGGACGTACATTTCTCATCTATAGAGCCTATAACCCTGGCTGCTCTGTGCTCACTGCTTAGTCAACATTTCAAAGACAGAATTTATCTTCCATGTGAAACCTTAGTTTCCCTCTATCTCTAACCTTCACATTGAGCATCAGTACACAGCTGCCAACGGTGGGGGCCCTTCCTTTCAGATGCCCGTCTCCGTTTCAGCCCTCGCGTCCCGTCCATCATGAAGATCTATTAGTTTTCTCTCCCAGGTACCCATTCGGGAGGACGACTCCACACTTCATTTCCCTGCTTCTAGTCTCATCGCGTTTTCATTAATGAATTAATTACATGAGTTCTACGTTAAAACATAAGCGATTCTTTTTTTTTAATATTTTATTTATTTGACAGACAGAGATCACAAGTAGGCAGAGAGGCAGCAGAGAGAGGAAGAAGCAGGCTCCCTGCGGAGCAGAGAGCCCGATGTGGGGCTCCATCCCAGGACCCTGGGATCATGACCTGAGCCAAAGGCAGAGGATTTAACCCACTGAGCCACCCAGGTGCCCCTGAGCAATTCTTTTTAAAAGCAGTTGGACTACTTGCAAATTTGAGCTCTGTCAGCCACAAGTTATCTAGTACAGGATGACGTTCAAAATCTTCAGCAGAGCCCTCAGGATCCTTCAGAATCTAGCCCTGGTTGCCTGCAGATCCTATCTCCTCGTCCTATGCTCCATATCATGAGTCCACAATAGATTATTATTTTTATACAGTTTTAAAACACTTATATGTAGTAAATTACATTCACTATTTTTGGTAAAGATTTCTATAAATTTTTACAAATGTGTATATTTACTTAACCCAACATTAATCGAGATACAGAAAAGTTTCATTACCACCACAAATGACCTCATACTGTCCCTCTGGAGTCAATCCCTATCCCTGTCTCTATCCCTAACCCTCGGTGACCTCTGATCTGTGCTCAGTTCCTGCAGCTCTACCTTTTCCGGGATGTCACATAAATGGAGCCATACAGTACAGAGCTTTTCCAGTTTGCTTTCTTTAACTTAGCATAACATATTTAAAACTCACTCATATTATTGCGTGTATCATTAGTTCTGAACCTTCTCTGTTTACGCCAGGCAAGACCATCTCTGTCTCTACCCTCTCATGTCTTCGTGACTGAGCATTCTTTATTTTTGGAATTCCTTGTTAGCCTGTTGAACATCTAGACATTTTTAAAACTTCAACTCTGGACATTTTAAAACATTTAATGCAATTTAAAACATTTTAAAACTTCAAAGTCTGAACGCTTTGTCAACATCAGACAACTGTTCTAGACAGAGTCAGGCGTCAGCTCTGCTATACACTTACTACATTACATCGCGGTCAGCAAACCGTGGCCTGTGACTGTGTCCGACAGGCCAAATGCCACAACCCCTACTGCCTTGTTTTTGTATACCCCGACCCTAAGAATGGCTTTACAGTTTTGTTTGTTTTAGAAAAATTTATTGTCTTTCTAAATTGGCTTTACCTTTTTAAAAAGTTGTTAGAAAGAAAGAAAGAGAGAAAGAATATGTGGCAGAGATGACATGTAGCCTACAAAACCTAAAATATCTGTCCGCCAGGTCGCTCTTCAGCTTGTCTTCTGCTCTCTTGGCTGTGAGATCTTTGCAGCCCAAGTGCGTATCTGTATCGGGTGGAGTTCAGTTAGGAAAACAGAAACCTAGTTACGTATTTCAATACTAAGGTTTTAATATACAGAATGGATAGACGAGTGAGCAGAGCATAAAGGGAAGACCGTATCAACCAGAGACCAGAGCCCATACTTTTGTTTTTCCCCCTCAGGAAAAATGATTTTTTTTTTCTCGCCATAGCACTTACTTGCCCCAGTGTCCATCACCAGCCGCTCCATCCCTCCCACTCCCCTCCCGCAACCCTCAGTTGGTTTCCTGAGGATTGAGTCTTACGGTTTCTCTCCCTCTCTGGTTTTGTCTTGTTTCATTTTTCCCTCCTTTCCCCTATGATCCTGTGTCTTGTTTCCCAAATTTGTCATATCATGGAGATCATATTATAATTGTCTTTCTCTGATTGACTTATTTCACTTAGCATAATACCCTCTAGTTCCATCCACGTGGTCGCAAACGGCAAGATTTCATTTCTTTTGATGGCTGCATAGTATTCCATTGTGTATATATACCACATCTTCTTTATCCATTCATCTGTTGATGGACATCTAGGTTCTTTCCGTAGACATCTAGGTTCTTTCCGTAGTTTGGCTATTGTGGACATTGCTGCTATAAACATTCGGGTGCACATGCCCCTTCGGATCACTACGTTTGTATCTTTGGGGTAAATACCCAGTAGTGCAACAGCTGGGTCATAGGGTAGCTCTGTTTTCAATTTTTTGAGGCGCCTCCATGTTCTCTTCCTGAGTGGCTGCACGACTTTGCGCTCTCACCAACAGTGCCCTAGGGTGCCTTCTCCTCCTCACCACTTGTTGTTTCTTGTGTTTTTTATTTTAGCCACTCTGACAGGTGAAAAGTGATGTCTCACTGTGGTTTTAATTTGCAAGTGAAATAAGTCAGTCAGAGAAGGAAAAATACTGTATGATTTCGCTCGTATGTGGAAGTTAAGGAACAAAACAAGCAAACGAACAAAGGGGAAAAAGGCAAACCAAAAAAACAGACTCAAACACGGAGAAAAAATCGGTGGGGGCAGGGATGTGTGAAACCTATGAAGGGATTAAAAGTACACTTATCTTGATGAGCCCTGAGAAATGTGTAGAATTGTTGAATCATACTCTGAAATATAACACTGTATGTTAATTGTACTTGAATTTTTTAAAATGTTTATTGAATTAAATTGAAAGAACATTGTGATCATTTAGTTTGCTAGACACTCCATAAAATGCCTAGATTAATAAAAACTACCTCTTGCCTTTAAGTAGTTTTAGTAGTTTAAGTAGTTTTACAGTCTGCTGCTTGTAAACCAGTCCGATGAGAGAGACTGAAGTAGAAACAAATAACCAGTCCTGCCTCGAGATAGAGTGTAAGTAACTGGTGAATAGAGATTACAGGGAAAGTGCTAAAAGAGGGAAAGGACAGAATAAATTCATCTTGGAGGATGGCTTCGTGGTGGAAATGGTATATAACTTAGGAATTAAAAAGGCTTTTGAAACTGAGAAGAGATTGGAGAAAATTCATTTGAAAGGAGAAAAAGGAGCCATGGTACCAAGATGCGGAAATAAATGGCATGGGGGAGAGTTAGTACAGTGTAGCTATAACTTAATGAGTTTTTTAATATTAAAGGATTTAAGATTTGAAAAATGCAATACATTTTATCATTCCATAAAACACACTCATTTTGTTAAGTCTTTTCTTTATATATACCTCAAATATGGACTTCAGCGTAACCCAGGTCCAAATTTCCATGGTTAGAATTTGAGAACAACTCATTGCATGTACTAAAATACGAGTACTTAAATTGGCCTTTGGAAAGATTATGTACCTTAGCAATAACTTTATACTCAACACCATTTGTTAAAGGAGTAATATTTCTTGCCCTCTAACCCCTGCCCTCACCCCACATGCCGCACTAAGTTCCAAATCCAAGCCTGGGACGTGCATGCACAATGCTCTACTCTTAATAGAGCCGGTGGGAATCACGTGGTGGCTGAGTGCACGAGAGATCAAACTTGACTTGAGGTTTCAACCAACTAGTTCATCAGGTTTCATACACTTTGTACCAGCCACTTCTGCGCAGCGGGAGTACTGCACATGAACACGGTCCCTTACTAACTTTTGGTTTCCATTTAAGCAGGAGGAGTAGATTAAAATGAAGATTTAAAACATCTTTATTTTTAAATTAAGTGATGTACATAAGTCTGCCACAATTAGCACCCAAAATTCAGTGTGACCTTCTGGGCAGCTGGTGATGCTCTAATATTTCTGAGTAGTTCATGAAAGGTGAAAGGGCATATCTCCTTTCACGTGCATATGTAACTGCATACAAGCATTCATAGGAGTACATACTTGTGGATAATCCTGGAATGCATATCTATATTTATAACTAGGAGCAGTTATGTGAATTTGATATAAATATCTGTCATCGGTGGTATTTGATTGTCAATTTCCCCTGTACATTTTGCAAGAACTATAATCAGATGGGCAGCCTACTATTAGGTTTTGTAACAGGTAATAAACATGGTTAGAATTTCTTTAAATGTCTTCTTGCATGACAATATTTGCTCAGAATCCATAAATTTAAATGTGAGTCTACTTGTTCACTTGTTTATTTTGCAAAGTTATAACAAATGATCAGACCAGTCAGTAGAACTTTAACATGCAGTGTTGTGTATGAAGTTCAATTCTTTGCTGCCAGAGGAAATCTCAAGGCAGCGGGTGTTTCTTCTATTATAATCTGTTGCTGTCTGCCCAAGTTTCCTTTCTTCTCCGGTTGTTTTAGTTTCCCTTTCTATGCTTAGCTTTCTGGTTATCCTCATTCCCTGACATACGCCTCAGGTGTGTATACTTAGTGGGGAGAAGTGAAAATAAACATAAAAACGTGTATGTATGAAGGGTTTTCTGTGGTTTTTATTTTCTCCTTTTTATTTTTCTTTATTGTTTGAGGTTTATAAGCATTAGAAAAAATGAAAAAAATGATGATTCTAGTCATAAAAAGCTAGAATTAACATGCTAGGAAATTTAACGACCTCATTGGGTGGTTTCTTGCTATACAGGCTTTGGAGGCAAGCCAGGTTTCCTGGGATTGGATGAATTTCCAAGTAAACTGATTTGACTAGTGCCTGATGCTGCTCTTCCTGAGAGATGCTTATGAACCGATTCACTGAATCTTAGGAAGTTCTTTGCATTTTACACTCCAGACAAAATGATGACTCCTTTCTTTATTGGATTTCACTATGAAGGCAGAAACCATACCTGATCCTCTTGGTATGGAAAATAGCCATAGCCCCTCTTTTATCCTATCAGACATCTGTTGGATTATTTAACATATGGCACTTACAAATCAGTTTAAGAAATGCCCCAACGGAAACACTGGCAAAGTATTGAAGTGCATTGTTATGTAATGTAAAGTAACGCAGTCCGTTATTTCACAAAGAAAATACAAATGGCCAGCAATCATGAAAGATGTTTTACCTCCATATGAATCAAGCAATACAAATGGAAATGAGGGATATATCTTTCTTTTCCATTCAAGATGCAGAGTATTTGCTCATCCTCAGGATTGGCGAGGGGTTAGAGAAGAATGTGTACTTTCATGCCCTCTCGATAAAAGTGAAAGTTGTTTCAATTTATTCTGGAGGTCAGTTTGGAAATATGCATCAGATATAAAATGTATGGCGTTTTTGACCCATATGTTCTAGCTCTAAGAATTTATCTTTATATTTTTTAATTTTTGAAAGATTTTATTTATTTATTTGACAGAGAGAGCACAAGCAGGGGGAGTAGCAGAGGGAAAGGGAGAAGCAGACTCCCCACTAAGGAGAAGCAGGGAGCCCAATGGGAGGCTCAATTCTAGGACCCTGGGATCATGACCTGAGCTGAAGGCAGATGTTTAACTAACTGAGCCACTCAGGTGCCCCTCTCTCTCTCTTTTTTTTCTTAAGATTTTATTATTTATTTGAGAGAGAGTGAGAGCTTAGAGAGAGAGCATGAGCAGGGTGAGGGGCACAGGGAGAGGGAGAAGCAGACTCCCTGCTGGCCAGGGAGCCCAGTACTGGGGCTCAATCTCAGGACCCCAGGGTCATGATCTGAGCTCAAGGCAGCCGCTTAACCGACTGAGCCACCCAGGGGCCCCTCTAAGAATTTATCTTAAGGATATGATCAAGTGTGGTAAAACGTCTATGTAAGGATGTTTGTAACAACACTGATTATAATATAGAAGAATTAGAACTATAATATCCATCCATGGAAATTTATTAAATAAACCATGCCTCCTTTATATGGTGGAATCCCATGTGTCCATTAAAATGATGATCTGTATTTACTGATCTGTAGAAATTTTAATGACATACTGTTGAGTGAAAAACCAGGTTACAATATAACGTGTGTAATATGATTCTGCCTATCAAGGTTGGAAAACTTTTGCTATAAAGGGCCAGGTAGTAAATATTTTAAGTTTTGTGGGTCATATAGTCTCTGTCATATGATACAATTCTCCTGTTGTACAAAAGTAGCCATGGACAGGGTGTAAAGAAGTGAGCGTGGTTATGGCTCCAATAAATCTTTATTTACAGAAACAGGCAGCCACCTCTTAGCTTGCTGACCATATTGCCTACATATGTAGCAGTGTGTGTGTGTGTGTGTGTGTGTGTGTGTGTGTGTAGAAAGAATATACGTTTCTAGAGGAATGTTCACATGAATGTTAACAGCATGGCTGTATAGGGGGAATTTCTAGATGATTTTTATTTGCGAGTTTAGTATTTGCTATATTGTTGGATTTTCATAGGGATTAAAAAAGTCATAAAGATTATTTATTATTTAATGAAAGGAAAGACTCTGTTTACCTTACAGAAAAATAGGTTCATAGACTAAGGTGCGTGGGAGTTCTATTTTTAAGATCTTCCATTCTACATATGTAAATATGAAATACCATAATACTTAAATTTGCTTTGGTACAAAATCACCTCATGCCTGCATTATTGTACTTGCTTCTTTAACAATATTCTTGCCCCTGGTTTTTAATAGTGCTTCCTCTTCCTGATACAGACACATCGCCAGATTTATCTAAGCGTATTTTTTGAAATCTAGAATTCTATGATCTACGTCTTCTAGAATCTATCAGAAGTAATCCAATTTTGTAATAAAAATAAACAACACACACACACTGCTTTCTTGGCTCTCCTATTTCTGTTACTGGCGGCTTTCTGGTTTCTCTTCCTAGTCTCCTAATACAGGACTTCCCACGTTTCAGACCTTGGTCTTGTCTTTTGCTACATTGTCTCCTCTGGCATTCTTATGGGTTCAGATAACGTAAACCCTAATGTGAGGGCTCCTCTGACATCGAAAGCGACAGTTCGCCAATTCTGTTTTGAGGATTGATTCAAACCCACACCTCTTTCCCACAACCCGTTGCCCATAACCGCTTCCAGCTCCTCGCGTAGGAAGTGGTTAAACTCCATCAAACTCCATCAAACTCCTACCAGAGATGCGCCAAATTTAGATTTACTGCCTCAGCTTTAACATCTGGCTCACCACAATATGCCAAGATTATGAACTAGATTTCCAAAATCAGCCTTGGAAGAGGCGCTTTGGTTCCTTCGGGATATATCTTCAGAGACAGAGAGGAATACAAGCAGAGAACCAAGCGGTCTCACCTGTAGTTGTCTCGGCGCACTGTAATGGTGGCTTTTACTAACTGGGCTGCTGTGCAAATGAGAAGAAGTGATGGCTTCTGGGATTTTACGAACACTAAGATCTAGTGGAGGACTAGTTTGGAAAGGTGAAGGAGAGAGTCCACCAAAGGTAACTCAGTTTCCTGGCATGTACAAATAGGGCATATACTGGCGTTTTTTTCTCCATGACATAGAAGGTTGTCGTCATCTGCTGAGACAGAGAAGGGGAGGGGGTCAGAAGTTTGAACATTTTGCTGGGCAGAAGGGGCCTGGGCATATCTAGCAGGAGGAGCAATATTAGTGGAGGCTTGAAGGTGTGGAAATGGTGTTTTCTGGAATTTTTGTGTACTCAAGTAGTTAATAGAATGAGGTATAGAGTAGGGAAGGTCAGTATAGAGAAGTAAGCCTGGGAAAGTAAGCTAATGCCTGATTGTGTAAGTTCTTAAATTCCATGCTGTGGGGCGCCTGAGTGGTTCAGTCCAGTAATCGGCTGCCTTCAGCTCAGGTCATGATCAAGCCCCACACTGGACTCCCTGCTCGCTGGAGAGCCCGCTTCTCCCTCTCCCGCTGCCTGCCTCTCTGCTACTTGTGCTCTCTCGCTATCTCTCTGTCACATAAATAAATAAAATATTTTTTAAACATTCCATGCTAATTAGTTTTTTACCTTATCCTTATAAATCAGCTGTCCTTAGACATTTAGATCCACAGACTGCTAAAATTTCATTTCTAATTTATGAGACCAGCATAGAATTGCCTGCTTTTATTTCGCACAGTAAAACATTAAAGTCGTAATATAACCCACTTTTCCCTTATGTTCTATTGTTTATAGTTCTCTGGTAAGGAGATTTTGGAAACTGAACACTAGGTGCTTTCTCACATTTCAGGAATAGTTCTAGAATTGACCTAACTCTAAATCACATTATAAAGGAAGCTAAGGAGCATATAAATCATGCCAAAAATACTTCGGATGGGGAGGACTGGATGCCTCGGGGAATTGGTAATTTGATCCAAAGCCTGTCACCTGTTAAAATTTATCCTGGGTCAGTAGCGACTGAAAAACCATCACGACCTGACAGGTGTTCAGGATCGTGTGTAAAACGCAGTGGCAGACCCAGTGTGGCTCCCATCTGACACGCGTATGCACTGCTGAAACCAGGGCAACATTAATTGATAACTATGCTGGCAACCTTGATCGGGGTGCCAAGGGCTAACTGACCTGAACTCCCTTCACCCCTACTAATGTGCCTTTTTAAACAGGCTCAAGTCTGCTCGTGTGGTAGAGAAGTGTGTTGGGGCCCGCTCTTTGACTAGATCACATTACTCCTAAAGTGGATCATCTGTGTTTTTCCAAGTGGATTCCTTTATTATTACACCTGAGTGTGTTGGGTTTTGTCCTGGTGAAATGTTTTGTTTATCTTTTGCGTCATTAAGTAATACACAGCATTAAGTTGCTGCTACGTACCATCCACAGGATTCCTCTAATTCATTCTCTCCTTGGAATTTAATTTAGAAACATCAATATGCTCCTAAATGTATAACAATTTACATCACTAAAAGTTAAATTTCTACCGAAAAGATCGTTTTTCAATGTAGTTAACATGTCATTAAAATATCATTGCTTTGGGGGCACCTGGGTGGCGCAGTCGGGTAAGCGTCTGACTCTTGGTTTTGGCTCAGGTCATGATCTCAGGGTCGTGAGACTTAATCTGGCTCGGAGCTCACCACAGACTCAGCTTGAGATTCTTTCCCCCTCCCTCTCCCTCCCCCCCACCTGCTCACACGTGTGCACTTTCTTTCTCTCTCAAATAAATAAGTAAATGATCATTCCTTTCTATACTCGAGAGTCATAAATAAAAGAAGCCCATTCAACCCTCCCTAACTGGTAATAGATGGAGGAGAAAGAAAAGTGTTGATCCTCACCAGTATCATACAGTGAGAACAACTTCCTTTTCCTTGATAAACGATCATGATGGCATGAGGGTCTGTACATGTGAGTTTAGCCTGAACCACGCCAGCAACAAGATTTTAGCCAGGCCCAACAAAGAAGCACACTTGTAACAATGATCTAATGATTTTGTTAATTGCAAGCTTCCGCTCTCTAACAGGAATGTGATTGTGTGGCTTCTTGGTGCTCCTTGGTGGATGGTTATGTGGAGTCCTCGGTTTAACTAGCAAATGATTCCTCCTGCACATCCTCCCAGATTGCTAAGAAAAGGCTCAACAGAGTGAATCTTAAATGTGTGTGTTGATTGGCAAAAATAATGAGTCCTGAGATTCAAACGGCCTTTCTAGTAGAGGGGATAAACATCACCATAGTCCAGAGTCTGGCCTCAGGGGCAACTGCAGACCTTTGCAGACCAGCTGGCCCGAGTTATGGACGCGACTTGTGACCATGGGACAAAATTGGTTTGTCTATTTGTGGAATAAATTCATGAACTTATTAGCATTATGCGTTTATAAACGGCACAATTCATAGACTTCACAATAACAGACCGAGCTGATTATAGATGAATTATTCTGCCTTGTTTTGCCATCTTTGTCGGCCACTGCAGGCCGTCCTCAAACATGCTTTGTACCTCTGCTCGTGCAGTCCTCCTCCTTAGAACCTGCTCCCTTTCCTTCTCCTTCCTCCTTCCCTGTCCTCCCTCACATCCACGCTTCTCTCCTGGCCAAGGAAACCTCTAGCTCATCTTCCTAGATTTACAGTTTCTTCAGATATTTTCCTAGCGCTCTCACCATCCCTCTCTCCAGCCACGTCCGCCCCCCACCCAGCAGGAGCGTTCGCTTTCCTTTCCACACCTTAGCGGTTGTGTTGGGGCCTGTTGTGTCTGCATCTATGGGCTCCTCCAAAGAGAAGTTGTGCTGTGTCTAACGTGTAGTAGACGTGTAGCGATGTTTCGTGAGTGAATAATTGAGTTATTCTTTTCATGTTTGTTGTGATTAAATCAGTGTTTTGTCTCGTGCTTCGATGAATTTTAGAAGACCAGAAAAATATCCGTAGGGGCACTTTTAAGTATTTTTGCTTCTAATGAACTTAGCTTTAGAACATTGACTATGATTTTACCGACAATGGCTTTTGAGGTCGTTTCCTGATTGTTAGTTTGTGTACACATGTTGAAAAACAGCTAATGGACTTTTTCTTTAATCAGCTGCATGAAGTCCCATGAGCTTTGTACTTTATACTTGAAGGAAAAGTGGGGCAAAGTGGTCGGAGGGCTGTAAGCAGCACGAAACTAGCAACCAACGGTGCAAAAATAAGTTGTTGACTGTTGATTGTGGAACAGTTCACGCACACGCACAAGAAGAGAGACTGGCTTCGCGCACCCTGTGACTCATCACCCAGCTTCCAGCCTTTCCGCCATGGCCAGTCTGGCTTCATCTCTTCCCCTACCCACTGCTCTTGCCCCAGATTTTCTTAGAGGCGGACTTGCTGATATAACATACGATGTCCCAGTTTTAAATGTAAAGTTTGAGTAGCTGGGGTACACATACACGTGCGTGCGTGCTCAAGGTACAGATCATTTCTGTTGCAGAATCTTTACCCTCATGCCGCTTGGTCTCTTTCCCATCCCCACCTTCAGGCAACTACTGACTTGTTTCTGTCACTAGAGTTTTGTCTTTGTCTAGAATGTCCATAGAAATAGATTCAAACAGGGGCGCCTGGGTGGCTCAGTGCGTTGGGCCTCCGCCTTAGGCTCAGGTCATGATCCCAGGGTCCTGGGATCGAGCCCCACAACAGGTTCTCTGCTCAGCAGGGAGTCTGCTTCCCTCTCTCTCTCTCTCTGCCTGCCTCTCTGCCTTGTGATCTCTCTTTCTGTGTCAAATAAATAAATAAAATCTTAAAAAAAAAAAAAAGAAAGAAATAGATTCAAACAATATGGAGCCTTTTGTGTCCGGCCTCTTCCGTTTGATATAAAGCTTCTGAGATTGCTCCATGCTGTTGCACGTATCAGGAATTGTTCCGTTTTCCTTGAGTTTATGGATGTACCACAGTTTGTTTATTCAACAGATGGTGGACTTTAGATTGGTTCCTGTTTTAAGCTATTATGAGTGAAACCACTTGAAATATTTGAGCACAGTCTTTCTGTAGATACATGTATTTCTTTCTCGTGGGTAAATACCTCGGTGTGGGATTGCCAGGTCATAGAGTGGGCATGTTTATTTTTATAAGAAGTGGCCAAACTGTTTTCCAAAGTGGTCTCACTGTTTCAGTGAAAAATTCAGTGAACATCAGTGTGAAATTTCAAACTAAGAAAACTCTAAATTTTGGAGTTTTAAATTTCTGTTCCTAATAAATCTTTGATCTCAAGTGCTTGGTTATTTTTATTACTCAAAGAAATAAGACGCACTGAGGCAACTATCAAGACATCTTGCTGCTTACTGCTGGCAAGATCCTGGCGAGAGTTCTCTTGGACAGACCCCGGGCCAGCCCTACCAACCATGCGCTCCCACATCACAGCGTGGCCGTGGGCCATGGCACAGTGTGGCTGACTTGATCTTTGCAGCGTGTTTGGATTTAGCAAGGTCGGGGCTTAAGTCACGCTGTATCTTACAAGACTACAGATTCCAGAACGTTCATTTTTTCTGATCAAATGAAGCCGCCACTGAAGAAACACATCTTATACGTAGGGTTAAAATAGGTTCTTTTTAAAATGGAAAAGTATCATTGCCGTTAGGTATTCTGGAAAGGAAGTATATATAAGCAGTGGCATCCTAGAACACTATCTTTTGACTTGGTGAAATACTTTAAGTCAGGAGTTCCAGATTCTCAACGGCCCTTTTTTTTAGTCATCAGAGTTTTGAAAAATCCTGATTTGAGACTATGACATGTTTTCAGAAAATTAAAGGCACTTTATTTATTCTTGCTTTGATATGGTGTAGAATAGATTCAGATATGTTATTATTATGAACATCTCATTTTTGACTGCCATTCAGTGCCACAGACGATGAGGCCCTGTACCTGATCTCTATCTAGTGCATTCTTTAAGCATAACCGATGAAAACTGCTGGAACAGTTTTCTAGAAGACCAAGTACACGGACAACTTTAGCAAGGTGCAAGCTTTATCCAATATGTGATGTAAGTGCGCAGGAATTACTCTCGGCTATTAAACAAAATTTGGCAATTAAAAAAATTATATAACTATCTTTGAAATTTATAGCACAACACAGCAGTTAAACTGTCAACCACGAACATATAAGGTCTCGTTTTATTTTCAGAGGAAGCCAAATAGCTGCTTGAGGAGGACATTATTGATGATTCCTTGAATTGGGAAAGTTCCAGTGTACCTGAAATGACTCAACCCCCAGGGGGCAGACAGCCTTGACGTGTACTCACAGAGGAAGCAGACTTGATTTCTTGTGGATTTCTAAACCTTGATATGATTCTTTGCCATAGCTGCCCATACTGGAAGCTGACACTGTCTCATCATAACATTTATTTGCACCAAATGCTATAGTCATTCAGAACCTAAGGTACCCGGGATTTTAGACACAGCTCACATCCACACCTTGAAGTGATTGTGAATCTTAGATTGGAGATCGCAGTCGGCCTGAGCTGAGGGCCGGAAACTGTAGAAGGAAAAAAAAATAAAAAGAAATGCCGTGCAAAGTTTGGAAGAGCGTGTCCCTTTGCTTGCACTCTGAATTTTCACAGTATTGAGACTTTTCAGAAGGGAAGGCAGACATGGCGTAGGTCCTGAATACAAGGCATGTTTAGAGAATGGGCTCCAAAGCCAGAGTGGAAGGGATGCCTGCCGCTGTTAGTGTGGGTGTGACGGACAGTTTTCCAGAACCCAGAACCGGGAACAGTGGAGCTGCGCTGGCTCAGCTGACACCAGGTTGCTCCTGAGCCTGAGAGTCCAGCTCGAGTCCGAGGAGTCTCTCCTTCCGCTGGGGTTCCTGATCTGACCCTGCGTCTAGTGAGGCCGAGTTATCCTAGTCACCAACTGGGCTGGAAAGGATCTAACTTAATTTCTTTCAACCCGTCTTACCTTGCTTCCTTCTAATGATGGAAAATGACTGAGTTTCCTCATCAAAGTTATCTGTTCTCCAGTTAAAAATTTTTTTTCAAGATAAGAGCTGTGTGATTCCACTTACGTGAGGTCTCTACAGTAATCTAACTCAGGAAGTGCCGGGGTGGCTCAGTCAGTTAGGCGTCCAGCTCTCCGTCTCAGTCAGGTCTTGATCTCAGGGTCTTAAGTTCAGGCCGCATGCCGGTCTCCCTGCTCGGCATGGAGCCTACTTAAAAATTTTTAAAAAAATAAAGTATTCAAACTCAGAAACACAAAGTAGAGTAGTGTTGGCCCGGAGCTGCCGTGGGTGGTGGCGGGGGCAGGGGGTCGTTGCGTGGGTTTGCAGTTTCAGTGTGATGCAGTGAAGGAGCGGTGGAGAGCTGCTGTGCAACGTGGGTGTGGTTGACCTTACTAACATGTACACTTAAACATGGTAGATAGTGACGTTTATGCCATGTTTTTAAACCACGATTGAAAAAATAAAAATGAATTAGACATCGCCTAAAAGAATTTAGGTCTGGGGGCTTTCTCTTACACTTTTTTCTCGTTCCTCACACCAGAATGTTTCTCTCCTACCCCTATTGTGCTTTTCTGAATAAATCCAGAGCAGGAAAGCTCACCCAATTTCCTGGCGTTGCAGAAGGGCTTTCTGCTCGTTCCTCTCAGGTCTCTCGCTGGAATGTTTTGTTTGTCTTGTCTAAGGCCATCATCATTTCCCCTGATGCCTCCGCTTGAATTTAGCCGGGCTACCTGGTGACGGAGCATCCGCTGTCTGCAGCCACTGAGGCGTCACTGACGTCCCCTCATTTTTGGAACATTGTGCTGACATGTGCTGCCCATGGCCACGTTGTCGCCGCCGGGTCCCAGGTCCCGGCGCGTCATCCTCGCCTGCACCCAGCAGCCCTGCAACGCGCCGTTGCCCCTTGGAGACCTTGGTGGCGCTTGGAGGCTTTCTCGGAAATTGGAGAGTTCAGGATCCCTTGTGAATGCCCCTAGTTGTAGCCACCTTCCCGGTCACTGCTGCTCAGCCACTGTGGCATCACGTTAGGTAAGGACCATCCCGAAGCCGAGGACGTGTCTTAAAGGTTCCTCACTTGTCTTGCTACCCAGGAAGCAGGACACCAGCCCTACGATTCTTTGATTCTCCTAGACTTGTCTGTATCTTTCTCCTCCACGTACTTCTCTCAGCCAAATTTTGACCCAAAAAGGGAGCAATGACACCTGGTGTATCACTTTCTTACTTTCTTTCTGCCTCCGTCATCTGCCCAGAAAAAAAAAAAATTGTATTAAATCCCGATTTCCTAGTTAGTGCTTTTTCTCCACTTTCCCAGGGGCAATGAGCCTCATGGTTTACCCTCACTGACCGAAAGTCTCCTGGGAGAGGGAGGAAGAATTTCCGAGAAGGAAAAAAATGGTTGCAAATATTTTGACAATGCCTCCACTCTAACTGGCTCCTTTGCAGGCTCCTCTCTCTTCATGCTTCCGCGTGTCTTGTTCTCTCTGTTTCTTACATGCTTCTAATACACGCTTTACCACGATTTTGACCGCCCCAGTCGTGGGGAAGAGGAAAGCTCCGAGTCAGACTACCTCAGCTCAAAATCTGGCTCTGCAAACTCACCCGCTCTGTGAACGGAATGACGCCCCTTTGCTCTCTGCGCTTCAGCTTCTTTACCTGTGAAATGTAGATTCAGAGTAGCCCTGGCTCTGTAGACAAGGTCGTCATAGACAGTATTGTGAACATGCCTTCAGCATAGTAATTGCTCAGTTAATATCAGCTCTTAATATTCAGACCATCATTGCTTCTCCTCTAGGCTAGTGAAACCGACTTCGAATTGAATTTATTATCCCTAGTTCTACCTCTGGACTTCTTCATTTATACTGTTATATAGAATTCAGGGAATGTGAGAATTGGGTGGGAAAAATTACATCTTTATTTTAGCTGCTATTTAACTGAAATTTGGCATTTTTCCCCATTCTGCATGTAGGCTTGAAAACACAATAATATTCATAATATCTGTGACCATGTCACCAACAGAAATCACAAATATTTCATGTAAAAAATTACAGTTTTTGCACATATCTCATTTATGCTCATCACTACTTTTAAACGGGTGGTTATTCAAGTCATGACTAGATACTGTTATTTTATTAAGTTTTTATACTATCAGGTTTTATTATATCACATTTAAAATATGTTTACAATTTAAACCATTATTTTGAGAAGGGATGTACAGGCTCCATCAGATATCACAAGGACCTTGGCACAAAAAAAGGTTAAAATACCTTTTCTGAAGTGGGTTTTTAAAATTTACATCTACCTTTTTGCTTCCTGATTAAAGTGTTTCTCTAGGTCTTATCACGGACCATATCAAAGCACAAACTGCTTAAGAAGATATACAAGGAATGTGCTGGCTCTCAGTCCACCCCTAGAGCCTCAGTGCTTGTCCCTGCCTAAGGCCAGATCCCTCCAGTCATTCTGGAATTGCCTCCCCCGCACACCTGGAAGGCGTCGTGCTGTTTTATGACTGCGTTTACGTGCCTCTGTGTGTGTGTGTTTTGGAACGCCCTTCTTCCTTCTTCTTCCTCGTTTATTCCTTCTCCTTACTCGTCCACCAACTTTCATTCATTATTAAAGAAATTGCTAACATCCGCTCCTCCGTTGAGTCCTCAGTGAACTCCAGTATGGCTGAGGTGACTTTCCTGTCCTCTCCCACAGCACCCAGTGTAAACCGTTTGTCACATTTCATTAAATTTGACTGCTTGCTTGTCGGCGTCACTAGACTGTGAGTTCCTTGAGCGAGAGGCATGATTTGTGCTCCTCTCCTCTCTCAGCTCCCGCAGTAGGACCTAGTGCTCAACGAATGGGTCAAATCTGGTATCACACAAATATGAGCAGAACTGATGTCATCTCGGAGACATTCTGAATTATTTTCATTCCCTCCTTTTCTCATAATAGTTGGGGGGAAACATTGCTCCTTTGGGAAGCTGAATGATATATTGGGTTGTGTAACTGAGGAGAAGCTTTGTGCCTTTGGGGGGAAAGAATGTGTAATTTTTTTCCTCTGGAGGCCTGGAAGAAAGAGATCTTGGCTTGGCATCAGTGGAGGTAAGGGACACCACCCTGGAAGGACTTGGTGGTCGTGGGCTAACGACCCACACCTAACCTGCAGCAGGAGGTTAGTAACAGAACCTACAGTAACAGAAGACTGAAAATCATTGGTGGAATAAATGGGATGTGAGAAGGGCTGCAGCTGGTCATGTCCGGATTGGACAGAAACGCTGTTACCAACTAGTGATGGTAGCCTTCTTCTGTACTGGCTGTGGTTAGGTTTCAAAAGGTTTCCTGATTTGACCCTTAGGCATCCTGTGTTACTGCTCAGTTTTATGAAAAGAACTTTTTGGATCTAAGGATCCATGTGGTCAGGATAAGTGTCCATTACACATCAGTCCACATTTCCAGTCAGTATCATGGGAAAGACAGGATGATAAATGGGGATAAATGGATAATCATCAGAAGAAAAATAAATTGGACACTATGACCGAGTGGACTTGGGGTGGATTAAAGATTTTCAAAGTCAGGACGCCTGGGAGTCTCAGTCAGCTGAGCATCTGTCTTCAGCTCAGGTCATGATCCTGGGGTCCTGGGACTGAGTCCCACATCGGGCTCCCTACTCACTGGGAAGTCTGCTTCTCCCTCTGTCTGCCGCCCCCCTGCTCGTGCTGGCATCTCTCTGACAAATAAATAAATAAATAAATCTTTTTTAAAGTAAATAAGCCATAAAGATATTAGAAAAAAATAAGATACATTCTAAAGTATAGAGGCATCGTAGAAAATGTCTTCCTATAACACAAAGATGGAAGCCATGATAAAAGACTAAAATATGTGACATCGTATAAATATTTTAAATTCTGTATTAAAACATACACACAAGAAATCATAAAGTTAAAGGACAAGTGAAAATCTGAAGTAGTTGTAGCTAATTTCTTAATATGTAGATTTTTTAAAAATACCAACCTGGGGCGCCTGGGTGGCTCAGTGGATTAAGCTGCTGCCTTCGGCTCGGGTCATGATCTCAGGGTCCTGGGATCGAGCCCCGCATGGGGCTCTCTGTTCGGCAGGGAGCCTGCTTCCCCCCTCTCTCTGCCTGCCTCTCTGCCTACTTGTGATCTCTGTCAAATAAATAAATAAATCTTAAAAAAAAAAAAATACCAACCTAATAATCAGCAAAGGACAAAAGCAAACAGTTAACAGGGAAGGAAGTACAGATGACAATTAACCACGAACAGATTAATATGCTCACTCAAAATAAGAGAAATGCAATTAACATCAGGATCAGATACCACTTTTCACCCACCAGACTAAGACATAGGAACGATGAAGGTGCGGGAAAATAGGGAATCTCACACATTGTTAACAGAAATATGAATTGGTACAACCTCTATAGAGCATAAACAGGCAATATCTATTAAAATTAATGGTAATCTTATCCTTTGACTCTGCAAAAAGTTATTTTCATACACACACACACACACACACACACACACACACACACACACAAGCACACGGAGGAGATATGGCTCCCTTCCTTCAGTTTACCTGGACATTGTCATGCAAACTGCAGCTGCCTCCTTGCAGCCAGAAACGGCGACAGACTGCAGGCCCAGCAGACTCTCAGAGGATGACAGAGATCCCCGTCATCCTTGACCTTGCTGAGCTGCTGATCTCACAGTACCTAGAGCTGCCTTACACCTGCCCTTAGAGTTACGTAAGAGAGTACATTTTCTACTGCTTCAGCCATTTTTGAATTGGGGTTTCTGTTATTTGCTGCTGAAAGCATTTTAAATAAACAAATGTGTGTGTGCATACATCTATCATGTGTACATCTGTACACATAGTCTTTAAATTTGAGTATGCTATTACCAAATCTATCATAATCAATGTAACCATATCCTGTCATTGGAACATGTTATTTCCAATTTTTTAAAATAATAAGATTGTGATTTTACATAAATGTTTATACCTTGATTTTCTTTTTTTTTTTTTTTTAAGATTTTACTTATTTATTTGACAGACAGAGATCACAAGTAGGCAGAGAGGCAGGCAGAGAGAGAGAGGAGGAACCAGGCTCCCGAGCGAGCAGAGAGCCCGATGTGGGGCTCGATCCCAGGACCCCGGGATCATGACCTGAGCTGAAGGCAGAGGCTTTTTTTTTTTTTTTAAAGATTTTATCCATTTATTTGACAGAGAGAGAGATCACAAGTAGGCAGAGAGGCAGGCAGAGAGAGAGAGGGAAGCAGGCTCCCCGCTGAGTGGAGAGCCCGATGCGGGACTCGATCCCAGCACCCTGGGATCATGACCTGAGCCGAAGGCAGCGGCTTAACCCACTGAGCCACCCAGGCGCCCCAAAGGCAGAGGCTTTAACCCACTGAGCCACCCAGGCACCCCTATACCTTGATTTTCTATGGCTAAAATTTTAGAAATAAAATCAATGTATAGAAACTTTAAGGGTTTATTAAATATTGGAAGGAAACTGGCCAGGTAATGTGTGTAGTTTCATTTCTGATCACCCTTACTAATAACAGTAGATATTATTATAAAAATGTACTGCGTTTGTAAATGAAAGGGTAGTAAAAAATTTTAATTTACATTTTAATTATTAGTGAGAATGAACACTGTGACTTATTAAAAGGTAACATTTTCCAGAGGATACTTTTCAGATCAGAATCAGAAAAAAGAAAAAAAGATAGCAAGTATTTAGCAGAATTTTAAATTCAAGAGTCTAGAGGTCGGGTATGAAGTAGAAAGCATAAATACAAAGACTGAGTCAGCCAGAACTTATTACTTTATCTTCTCACATAAAGATCTCGTGAGCTGATGACCGGAGTGAATTTGATGAGGAGAGAGAGCTTTAGTCATTAGTCTTTTTAGTCTAATTCACTTCGGAACTAATGACTAAAAAATTATACCACCACATTTGCATTTGGATTTCTTCCATATGTATACACTTATCTTCGTCACTTATTAGTCACGAACTTCTATGAACCCAAATTCTTTACTTTAAAAATGGACATAATAATTCTATACAATATCCCTTCTTGAAAATAATTGCTCCTGTTTCTTGTCCAAGATCCCATTTCTTGGGTGGTTTATTTCTTTCCACACTGAATAGAATATATAACCAGGTAATATACCCGGTCAACAAATATATGTATTGTGTCAGCAAAGTGTGTTGTGTCAACAGATATAAAGCCAAAATCAAGGCTGTAGCACACATTCTGTCCTGAAATGGCATGCTGTCTTTGGTCAGTACCAGGAATCTCTGGTCAAACTTCTGGTCAACAGAAGTCTCACTATTGATAGTCTATCCACATTTATCAGCAAGCAAGAGAGGTCTGTCCACACTGCAGTCACAGGGCTATTTCTCCCAGGAGACTTCCACTTTCAATATTTCAGTCATATTTTTGGAATGCATCTTTTTTTTTAAAGATTTTATTCATTTATTTGACAGAGTGAGAGATCACAAGTAGGCAGAGAGGCAGGCAACGAGAGAGGGAGAAGCAGGGTCCCCACTGAGCAGAGAGCCCGACGCAGAGCTCGATCCCAGGACCCTGAGACCATGACCCCAGCTGAAGGCAGAGGCCCAACCCACTGAGCCACCCAGGCACCCCCGGAATGCATCTTGACCTATGAGTAGATGGGACTCTAGATAGATTTTCACCAGTCCCATGCAACATCCTCAGAATCCTGTCTGACTCTGGAGCTGTAAGTTTGCTCTAAGACACAGGTCTTGGTAGATTCTAGTCTTTGGGACAATTTTGCTGGTGACCAAGGCACATCTACAAGTAGGGAGGACTACTCTCACCTACTCTTTTTTGCTATAATTTCTATCCCATGGTGCCTGGCCTGGTTCAGAGCCCAAGATGACCTGAGTTTCCTTAACAGAATTCTTCACTTAGGGTACAGGCAGCCACATAACTCATGCCATTACTTGAGTTGCTGAGAAGTATGAAGCTTTTCAGGAAGATATTCTGGGAACTTGAAGCCAAGTAGTTGCCTCAATGACTGCCTGATTGTTTCCATTTAACAATTTGGATTTTCTCCCACAGTCACTTCAGTGTGCTCAGTAAATTGGTGTTTTATGCCTGATTTTTACTTTCAGAATTCTGTCTCAGTATTATGAGGATCTGATGTCATGATGTAGGCAAACGTCCTTGTATTGACATGTTTTGTTTTTGGCTGGTAGAGGATGCCAAAATTCTGAGTTCCATGGGAATAGGGCCAAGAGACGTTTGGCTTCTTAGTTGGAGTTAGTGTCCGTGGGAGCGGATCTGGGAAAGTCTTGTGGAGGATCCATGGCCAAAACCGCATAATCAAATTTTGCTCTGAATAGGGTCCTTCATAAGACGTTAGGAAAAAAAAAAAAAAGCATAACACTTATTGGGAAAAGGCTTTCTTAATAGAATAATCTTGAATGGTTAATAAAATAAATTAAAGATGTTATTTAGTAGCTTAATCTATTTATAATTTTTGGTGTAAAGTTACTTTTATGATTAATTGAATCAAGTTTATCTGTTGTTCCTTCTCAGGAGAACTTTTCAACAGATCTCCTTAATATCAGAATCTAGGAGATTATGTTTTAGATTTCTATAATTTAAATCCAGTGAATAGTTTTGGTTTTTTGTTTTTTTTTTTTTTGCCTACAGTGCATATGTAGAACTAATAAAATAAAATTTGGTTGAAGTCAATTTTTTAAAGAAAGTACATATATGTGTGTATTTAATTAAAAATTACCTTTATTATGGGGCTAACATAATAGCATTACATTGTTAAAAACTTTTCTATCTTATAATAATCCAAATCCGGAATCAATGAAAACTAAACATGTACATCTTTGCTTTATTACCAAGCTATGTATTTCTGTATCAGGAATATTTAGTGTAATGTTAAACCATAGCTGAAGTGAAATATTTAACTTTTATAGCAGATTATTAAGGAGTTATTTGTCATTATTACATATACATTTTATGCCTGTCAGATAAAATAGGCAGCTTCATATATAAAATCTTATTCCAAGAGTATAATGTATTCTTGATAGAATATAATATTTATTGAGTTATTTTGATAGGTAATCTAGTAAAATATATGTAAATGTCCCCTCCATTTAGTGTTTTAAGTGGCAAAAAGATAATTTTGCTGTAAACCATGCATGCTATCTAATTAAAATGTATTCATTTTCCAAAGACATTCTCTGTAAAATTCCATCTGGACATGAATGAACTAAATTTAGTACCATTTTGCATTGCTTGAGATCTTACAAAGGGATGACCAAAATGAAAATAGTTTACTTTGATATGTTTCACAGTGTGTAAACTAGAACTGAATGACCATGGGAATGAACATTTCAACACTACTCCCCACATGCCAGGCAAGTAATGATTGCATATCACATTTTAGACTATGGTTTAATTTCTTAAATATATTACAGGACAGTATTCATGTGTCTTATTTTAAAAAGTGAGCATCTGATATTTAAATGAATTTTTATCATGCTACCTTTTTAATAAGTAATATTGGAATAAATGATCAAAAAAGTGTAACTGATCTGGATTTCTATTTCTTATATAATTAATATATAAATATAAATGATGTTTCTTGGGCAGTTTAATTTAGCCTCAGTTCCTTTTTTGAAATGAATATGACCATAATAATACTGAACTTTCCCCATTATGAAGATAAAATTACATTATTAATGTGAAAGCATTTTGAAAATTTAATTATTAATATATTATTACTTTTAACTTTTTGTTACTGTAAGCAATAAACTAATGGTTTTAGGTGCCTCTGACCATAGATTTCTCCTTAGAGTCGATCTGTCCAAGAAAATCTCCAAGTTGTTAAAAGATTTGTTTAAATAGATGTAGATCATGATAATCTTATGAACATTTATTTAGTGTGTTCTGTTGGCTTTTCCAGCTAACTGACCATGACTCAGAGCTTTTTTGTTTTTGCTTTTAGCTTTCCTGCATTTTGTCCTTTGAAATCATTCTTCTCAATCTTAGCCACCATGCACTCTTGTCTAGCATTTTAGAGCTTTTATCTCAGTTCCTGAACCAATTCTCTTTATAATTTTGGGCAACCCTCTCCCTAGACCTCAATTCAATTTTATGTAAATTAGATGATCTCTAAGACCTGTTCCAGGTCTCATATCCTATGACGCTGACCCATTTCCATCTCCGTAGGCACATTTTTCTTCTTTGGTTATCATCCTCTCTGCGTCCTCTTTCTTTTTAATACCAACTTTACCCTCTCTCACTATAATGCAGCCACGCAATCTTTGGCAGAAACCAATGCAGAATCCACTAAGGATACATTCCAAAATACAAACATTAACAAATATAGTTTCATTCTTCCAATAGGGCTTGGTGAAGAACTACAACCAGAGTAATGAATCATTGTGTCAAACTGCTCTTAGTTCACACCCAGGCTGCTCACTGAGATACCTCCCGTTGTCACAGTTCCTCAAAGTTCTCATCTGCGAACTGGGAACAACAATGTCTTGCAAGCTGAGCATGTCACAAAAGTGTCTGGCACAATTCTGGTGCTCAGTAAATACTATCATCTCGTACCCTCCTAATTCAGACACCCACACATCAGTAACCTTGATGATAGCCTGGTTTTGTTTTTGACACATCAATCTGATTTCATAATTTGAAGTCCTTTTTATTTGTCTGGTTTAATCTACCACAGAGTTGTCAGTTGGTGTTTGGATGATCTTTAAGAACAAAACGTTTTGGTATATAGTAAGGGTTTTAGCCATGCGAAGACATCCAGGCTGATTTGAAATTTATTTTCCTTTAGCAACACCCAAATTGTTTAATGAATAAAGCTCAGTAATTGGGAAGCAGTCATTATAAATATATTGTATTATTTCATGAAAAATAATTTTTGTCTTCAGAAGAAAAATACAAGAGTTTGTAAACCAGGTTCTATGAATGCGTTCTAGGAAGGCCCTAAATTCCCTGAAATTGTATGCAAAACTGTGAGTTTTATTTCTTCTCCTGAGACTGTCTTTAGTTTTCAACAGATTCCAAAAGGGTCATTGACATCCTAAAATGTGTCTGTCATGGTTTAAAGTGAAATAAATTTGTTCTCATTTTGGGAATAGAATAATTTAGTTCTCATTTAATTACTGTCAATATCAAATTACTGCTTTTTTTTTTTTTTAAGAAAATAAGGTTCTATACAAAAGGGCAAAAACCAAACTGAATACAAAAAGAGTAGAGTAGGGACGCCTGGGTGGCTCAGTTGGTTCAGTGCCTGCCTTTGGCTCAGGTCATGATTCCAGGGTCCTGGGATGGAGTTCGGCGGCGTTGGACTCCCTGCCCAGTGGGGAGCTTGCTTCTCCCTCTGCCTGCTGCTCCCCCTGCTTATGCGCACGCTCGTGCGCTCTCTCTCTCTCTCTCTCCCCCTACCCCAGCAAGTAAGTAAATAAATAAAAATCTTTTAAAAAATGTGTAGAGTTGGGGCGCCTGGGTAGCTCAGTGGGTTAAAGCCTCTGCCTTCGGCTCAGGTCATGATCCCAGGGTCCTGGGATCGAGCCCCACATCGGGCTCTCTGCTCTGCGGGGAGCCTGCTTCCTCCTCTCTCTCTGCCTGCCTCTCTGCCTAGTTGTGATTTCTCTCTGTCAAGTAAATAAAATATTTAAAAAAAAATGTGTAGAGTTTGGGAGGGTTTTTGTTTTTATATTTATATATGTATTTTTAACTAGTATAGGTTTGTGGGAAGTGTGAGAAATATTACAAAATAGTCAGAACATTAAAACTGATGCACTGCATTGAACTTCACATGGTGTTTTCTGAAAATTTCAGAGATTAGAATATGATATAAGTGAGTATTCTTGGGGTACTTAAATGAAAGTGATGAGTACAATTGCCATTTCTGGGACATAGGCAAAATAGAAAAGGAAATGCCCAGGTCCTGTCACAAAAGACATTGGTCCTGATGTTTTCTTTCATGGTCATATTGGTTTCAAAGAGGGTTACCACAGGATGAAATTGGTGATGGGATCCTGGGCTGCATGGGAAGGATGAGTGTAAAGATTAGGGAGTTCTGTAATGGGGTCTAGAAAATGAAGGTGTTCCTTCCTTACACCATAGAGGCCAAAGTCCCCAGTTCTTGGTCCTCCAGAGCCTAAGGTATGTTCATGGGCCTAGTGACCCAGACTTCTGGATCAGATATATTCATGACCCTAGAAGTAGCTTCTAGCGTGCATAATTCAAAGTGGCCTCACCTCATCCCCATCGTTTGTCCTTCATTCACTGAGACAGCTCCGGACTCGTCGTCGTTAAACGTCTCAGTATTAAAACTAGAAAAAGTACTACATTTCGTTTGTATGAGTGTAAATTGCTGTAATATCATTGATGGTTAAAAATCACATTTATATTAATTATAAATTACTTATTTAGGAGCCATGCACTAGGTAGAATTTTAATAACCGGTTCCATTAGATTTAGTGACTGCTTATAGCTAAGTTACTAAACTGATAAGGAGTAGTGAAGAGAGTCCACTTCAAAGACATTATATACAATGTTACACTTAAGGATTTCTAGATACTTTATAATTGTTTTTCAATTTAATTTGAGAATTATGCCCTCAAAGCTCAGATAAATGTGCCAGTATCGTTAAGTGCTAAGAAAAAAATGCAGCTTCCCTGTGTCCCTGTGATTTCATTAGAACTTGTAACTCTAGGACTATATATCCTTGCCAACTGCGATGCATTTGGAAATTGAACCTATGAAAACATATAAATAGTTTTCAGATCAAGATAAAGAGAAATGAAACAAGTATAACTAGTCCTTGCTTTCATATATTTAAAGCAACTTAACTGAACCAATTTAACAAGAATTTCACTCATGAGAACTCTAGTAGCAGACCTGAAATTCCCAAACCAAACTTTTATGCTAAAAGTGAAGTCAGAAATCCAGAATTAGTCATTATAACATAAAACTGTTGTATCTTTCAAAAAAGGTGGAAACACTTTAATATAATTTATATTGTTTCTACACATTAGGTGTAAGAAATAATTTCACTTAGTCATAAGTACAATGAATTTGATTAACAAAATCCTGATTTACAAAATAGAAGTAAATATATGCAGAAATATATTCATTATCAAATTATAAAATAAGATTAACAATTCTTGTTAAGATATCATCAGTTTATTATTTTGCATTTGGGGATATAGAGTTAAACCATTTGGGGATGTTTAATAATATAAGTATTATAATAATGGAACGTTGAGATTTGAATACAATGACAGTAAACCATTGAAATTTCACATTCACATGATACAGTCATCATGAATCTGTAAGTGAATGTTAATAATGTAAAAAAATATAAAATGATTGTAATATAACCATCTAACCATTAGCATATGGAGTTTTAAGACCACTATTTAATCTGCTAATTTGCTCTGAAATATAAGCAGTTGCTTTTCTGTGATACATGACATATCTTTGTGCCTTAATACTTAATTTGAAATGTGCTTACCATACAAATATACCAAAGTAAATAAAAAAGGAGACACTTATTTACAGAACAATTTTGTATACATATTACATAAATGCAATTGTTTCAAAGTCTTTTTATACAATATTGATAGAATCAGCCATTTCCATTATTTTATCATAAAAACTGCAGTGTTGCAAAGGCAGGCTGTAATTTCAAAATCCTGATTAAAAGTGAATACTTTTTGGCTGCCTTTTAAGATAACACAGTTTCTTCAAGTATGCTACAGAACTGAATGCTGACCTCTAGAAAAATGATTCTTCTTTCATTAAAGAAAATCCATTCCCCATTTGGAGGTGTGTGAAAATGCACCTTAAGAAAGGAGAAACTTGTTATTTTACTGAATGTTTTTTATTTGATAAACCTGATAATATCAGCCATTCAGCGTATTGTATAGCACCATTGGTATGGATTGTTAATGTACTGTACCGATCACAACAGGGATGGGGACTTACAAATGGGCTACCATCCCTATTTTTGTGGAATTTCATCTTACCAAGTATGCTATCATACAATATAAATTCAAGTGTCAAGGACGATTCAAATGATGGTATATAACAATCCCGCATTTTACCGATACTGTAGGTTTTTCTGTAGATATTAAATGAGACTGTAAAGAAATAGGCTTTGAAGCACACTCCTTTAATTCACCAGAACACAAGGAGAATTGCTTCATTTACCCGGATGTGCTGTAATATATACGAACATAAACGTGATTTGATCTCCTCGTTCAAAAACCCTGGAAATCATTAAGGCTTGTTATCGTGTGATTTATTCTGATGGTTAAATGGCAACCATTGCATATATTCTCTCCTTCAGTCCATCTACTGAGCTTGTTCTTAAGTGACTGTAGCATACTCTCGGCTTAGAGCCCGTGTACAGAATTTCACAGTTGTGACATTGTTGAGGGGAAGGCCTTCCATGGTTTAGGAAGTTACGAACCAAGTATAAATCTCATGAGCACCCACAGCGATCTACCACCATGGCTGGAATCTTCCCGTATATTATTTGTTCTTTGCCATTAAAATATAGCATGTTAATGGGCGACATCTTTGTGGGGGTACAGCAGGGGCCTGCCGAACCTCTGGGGTTTGCTTGGTGTACAAGATGAGTGTGGGGATATTTTTGTAAAAACACAAATTCACACTCTCCAGAGCAGTAGTTAGCCTTGTATCTTTTGGGCGCAATAATCCAGTCCCATCCAAAAGCTTCGAAGTCCACAGTCAGCGGGTAGCGACAGCACCGAGACTCTGTTGAGTGCTCGTCACAGTCGAGCCCAAAGTCTCTCCTGGACCTTTTCGGTGTGTCTGTCACCTTGACTTCCAAGAAGGGATTCTGGGTGAGAAGGAAAAGAACAATCAGTAATAGGGAGGTCCCAAAACGCTTCCCTCCCTCCAGAAGTCATCATTGGAGAAACTAATCATTTTGCTTACACATTTATTTTTCAAAGACACAGGCTTAAGGAATTTTAATTTACACTAGGCTCGATTCCTCCCTGATGGCTCCCGAGAATATAACAGCACTTCTAACTCCCTGCGGTCAGATCTGTCTTTTTCACTTCTGTTTTCCCCAGCTTCCTGGCACATGAGAGATGTTCTGACAATATTTATGGGAATAAGGGGACAGAGGGAGGAAAGGGGAAGAGGAGGGAAGACAGAACAGAGGAAGGACGAGGTTCGTTCACTCTCTTCCTGATTAAATGTGTTGGCTAAAAACGTCTGAGGACTCCTGGAGGAATAGCTGTACTCATCCTCCCTCTGTTCCCTAGATCTTTACTGGGGGAAACTTGGCTGTGAACACCTCCCAGCACCACATGGGTTGTAGCAGGAAGAAGAAAGGTAGGGCAGTGCAAGAAAGGTAGGGTATGCATATTGGGTTGGAAAGAAAAACTCTTAAGAGAGCAAGGCACAGATTCAGAAAATACAATATTACTTCACTTTATTCTCTCACTGAAAAATGTTTCTGTTCATAAATTTAAACAATAATTTGCTGGTTCCTCCCTTGCCCCCTGTCTTTTAATGCATTTGAGACTTTTCCTTTTATATAGAAAAATCCGAGGAATGTGTCATTAATAATTGTATTTAATTTGTTTAGTAATAATCTGTTTAATAATGCTTAAAGCTTCTGTCACATCCAACGTTGATCATTAAAATGCTCCCTGTAAAAAAGAATACCTTCTTAAATAATGAATAAGTCTTATCCTATATCAAAATCTAAATAGACTTGGTAATTATTGTTATTTAACATTATTTTTAAAATAGCATCATTTTGTGAGTCAATCACATTTTAGGTAGCATATTCAAAGAAAAATCTTTTGGAAAACTATATAAACTTCTAAAGAATATGTTTTTACTCAAAGTAAACTGACTTACTAATAATGTACTCTTTACGGCCAAAACATTTAAAAACTTAGAAAGATACCATTTATTGTTTGCAAGTGTAATCTTCTGTTCCACATTATGTGAATAGATGGACATAAAAGGTACGGTCACATTAAATAAGTCCAGGAAAGCACAGGTAAGCCAAAAGAGTGACTAAACTAAATTTATACTAGGGTTTAAAATAGTTTTTATAAATTTTTATAATATGTGAAGTATTTCATCTGTGTGGCCTGATATTATTAAATTAGTTGGCATTACTTAAGTAAACTCTAGCATAAAAATGGTAAGGCAGCTTAGAAATAAGCTAGGTAATAAAGGTTAACTAGACGGAAATTTAAATTTTATTAGCGGTAATTCACAAAGTTATCTACATATACATCAGTGCATGGACAGTCTGCAATATCATAAACATATTTATCATGAAGGACCTTAAGTATACTATATTTAATAAGACATAAGCCTAAACCTATCATACTTAGTTAACTGCTATAAATAAAAGCATTTAATTTTCACCGTAATTTTTCAAGTTTGTTTTTTCTGCTTATTTAAACCAAAAAATTTCAACACATTTGGCATTCTAAAGAGGAAACAAAAGTTTTGATTTGTTGGATCTGTAGTAGAATCCACTATGAAGATTTCACATTTTTATTCATGTAACCATGTAACATATCAATGAAAAGCAATTTATCGTTCAACTCCAATTCAAAAGAACTCCCTCAGAAGTTAAGGACCATGGCATAACTGTTTTTTTCAATCTTCATGCAAAATAAAAGTACCAAGAGGGTGTTTCATAGAATATGAAATTAGAGACCCTACTTTTCTTAGGTACAGGGCTACCGTTGGGGTAAGATAACCTTTGTCTCGCTTATAAGCATAGGAAATGGGTGGTGATTTTTTCACTATTATTCATTCACCTGATTTGTAAAAATGTAACAATGTTTCTTGTCAGATGTTATTTTCAGTTATCACTTACCAGCCCATCTTCTCCTGGTCCTGGGAAGGTTACAGCAAGATCATGACCATTCTCCTCTAAAGCTTTGATTTCAATGCCTAAGTTGGATTCAGGCTGTTTGAGCCAATTTTGCAACACTGTCTTCACATCAATGCTCTGCCAAATACCAGCGCCTGGGTTCATGTCAAGTTTCAGAGATCGGATTCCGGTGTACCTTGTACCGTCTTTCATGGGTTTGATGAGTCTCAGGATTTGCACAAACACTGTTGTAGGAGTGCTGACGGGTCTCAGATAGATCCACAGTTGGGCCTTCACTACTTTATTATACTGTATTTTAGAGCTAAACTTGAAGAAGCAACATTTGGGTTTTCCTTCCACTTGCATGAGAAGATCAGCTATAAATGAATAAGAAAAGAAAAAGAGTTATGGAAATTATTTCTCATAAAAAATGAGCAAATCCCTTTATATAAATTGGTAAACCCTTTTTCCCACTGGAATAGTAAATGCATATTTTAAAGTGAAAAACCACGCAGAATTTCATTCATAAGTCAGAAAAATATCAAAGAAAATAATTACTTTTCAGCAGCTTTTCAAAATTTTTTGCATACATATTTTTTCCGGCTATTTATGAGGAATCTACTCCCTCTCCAGAGAAGGGTGGACTAAGATTTCTATGAAAGAACGAAGAGTGGATGAAATTTTAAAACGATGATGATTAGAGAGAACAAGAGACGCCGTGCAGGAACATCCACTTAGGATTCTTTGGGAATCTGAGTCGTTACACTTACGGCGCAGCTGCACCGATCAGTCTGGACGAAGGAACCCTTCCCCCAGGCCTGAATCACCTGGGGACAAGACACACTGAGCAACTAGCTGAGCCTGGGGAATTAGTGGAAAATAGAGCACATCTGCTACATTTCGGCTCTGGAATAAGCCTAAAGGAGCAAAACGAATCAGGTAATTAGCCCCAAAATGTGACTGTTACTGTTACACTCAGGCTGTCTCAGAAGTTAGAAAATAGTGTCTTCAGAGCCAGGTCGTCACTGAGAGCAGAAGCACTAGCAGTTTCTGTCCTTCTGTTTTTCCAAGATTGTTTACAAATCAGGGGAATGTCCTCCAGGACTGTTTGATAGCAGGGTCTTGAAGGAAAATGGTTTGCTGCGTTATAACGTGACAACCTAATAAGGAGAACAATATTTTGAAACTGTTTCCAGTCCAGTTTAAAGTGTAAAAAGCACTGTTTAAAGCAAGACCCCAGGCACATGGCATAAAAGCTTGCTTGTCTTGCCTTCCCAGTTTAGGTGTCTGTCTGCCTTTCCTTGAGCCGAGTTCAGAACTCTGTGGCTGCAGAAGGAATGGGTGAAATACACTATCTGTCAGAAGCAAGGGGCAGACGGCAGGTAAGAGCTTCCTCCCTCTCGTGAAGACTAAAACAGTATTTTAGAGGCTTATGAAGCAGTGCGCCTGCCCGGAGTTATGCACACCAGGGTCTCCCAGTGATAGTGTCCCAGTCAAGGCCTAAGTGGGACTCTGCAAGCCGTAACCTACTTAATTAAAATGTGTATTTCCCAGGCATGTTCTGACACTTAGCTCACGATGATCATTATGCTGTGTTTACTTCATCACTGGTCTTCCTCATACATTAAAGTTTCTAAAAGTTTTTTTTTACTCTCCAGAGACATAGCTTTAAATATCAATTATTTTAATTTGTGAAGAACATAACACTGTGAGAAATGATTTTGAATAACAGAAGTTCTAGGCATTTAGCAAATGCTCCGAGGAAGCCCTTTCTCTATTATTAGAGGTGGGGAACCTCATTATTTCAAATGCATATTTCAGGCAATTGAATGCAATTATGAAATTTCACGTAAGGTTTTAACATTGCTTGTAGTATCTCCCAAGCATTGCCTTGGTAGCCCTAAGCTGTGGAAACGTAAGCATGTTATGCTTGTTATATTAAACTAAACACGAGTGCCATGCAAGCGTTTAATTTTTATTTCCTCTTGGCTTTCTAGCTCTCCAGCAAAACAAATAATGTCCCAGACTTCAGTCTCATTCGTGTATTTTGCATGAAATCTTGAAAAAGATTTCTTTTTCTTCCTTCCTACTTACATACAAGCCAACAGCTTGTTAAAAGAGCCTGAAAATAGATCTGTTTCTCATAAACACTAGAACCGCAGTCAGCAGAATTGTCGAGATACGCTAAGAGGGCTACTCACACTCGGTGGGCATGGTGATGATGGTCTCTGTCGTGGCGTGGTAATCGTCGTCCTCCAGAGAGCCCTCGCTGCCGGCGTCTCTCTGGACGTCGTACTGATCAATCAGTTCCCGGAGCGGAGGGGCTTTGGGCAAAAGTTGTCTTATAGCATCTTTGCTGATGTTAGGAGCTGTTTCCAGGCGAAGTTTACTGAGGATTTGAATTTTTATGGCTTCTATTCTCGAAGATTTAGTGTTTTGTCTCCAAGTACATGCATTACACAGCCGCTCTTTTTCCACATTTTCTTTTTGCTCACTGTTCTCATTTAGATCCACTGGACCAGCGACAATCAGCATGAACAGGTAAATATAAACATAGATTTGCAGTTTCTGCATGATTTTTAAATCAGTACAATCTTTTTCCTTGTTCTTAGTTCTTCCTTCGACTTTTGTTTTGCTTTTGAGTAATGCCAAGCAAAATGTTAATGCCTGTACAGTCTGAGGGACAACTTGCCACACCAGTGAATCTTTTATACTGTATTCCAAGTGGCTTTTTATATTCCAACTTGGATGAGACAAGTGTCGTCAGGATCTATGATTGGCTCTCGCTCCACAATGAATCTCGCTGTCAGAGGTTGAAACCCTGTCTGTCCCAAGTCACCAAACAGTATTTTGTTACAGTCAAGGGTGAGCAGATTCATTCGACTACTTCATAAAAGAAATAAATCTACAAATAATGAAAGATATATGTGACATTTGGAGAACCGCAGTCTCTGTTAACAACAATAGAAAGTGCACTTAAATCTGGTTAATCTTCATATGTGGAATTCAAGCTGTAATTTCAATAGGCAAATCTTAGTTTTACACTTCATACTTAAAAAGTTGAAATGTTGTTTCCTCAAAAGTTAAAATGATTATCTATTATTTATACAAGGATGTGAAGTAAAAAGAATTCTATTTATTGTATCAAATTATGTTTAGTGCTGTGTAGTTAGGGAAATATGAATTTAAATTCGGAAGACCTGAATTAAAAGAAAAGGTAAGACTGTGGTACAAATAAAAGATTTTCAGCTATAATTAGAGAAACTTGATTAAATGCTTAGGTGTTTTAAAAATCAACTTATTATAATGTTATATTATACATGGTATTATTTAGAAATAATTTAATGTTTTTTATTAATGTAAAGATTATGCTCACTTTTTGGCCAATTACTATTCAGCTATTTCCTTGTCTAAAGTTGCAGATTAATATTAATTAGAAGATCTGTTTTTTCATTGTTTATTACCAGGAGGATAATGTCAACTAGTAGAAAAATCTCTGAACTTAGAAAAAGAAGATAATGGGGTTTATGGCGGGCAGTGCAGCCCTTACCACAGTTTGCCTCAGATTTGCACTGATGAAAGTAAAAAGCATAGTATCTGTTCTCCCTAAATGACGTCAGAATGCTGTGGCCCATGCGAGCAAAAGAGCACCGTAGTAAGGGGGCGTCCGTTTTTTGTCCCCCAACACTGTAATTGGTTTGCACCCCTTTGCCAGTATCTCATTTTGACCAGAGGGCAGACACCTGGCAGGGATTTGGGGTAAGGTCTGGGAGCAGAGAATGGAGCTTTTTGTTCTCCAAATTTAAGTGGCCTGTGTAGGGATCAAACTCTCAACCTTAGCTTTGGGAGCCACGAGATCTAACCGCATGAGCTGGTAAAGAGCTAAGCAAACAGATGGGTGAGAAACAAGCCGTTTCTAAGCCGCAGGAGATTTCTTCTTCCTGCTCCTTTTTAGGAAGCTAAGGACTCCGGGGACACGTAGCCCATTACTCTTCCTCCCCCGCCCCAAGAGGATGCAGTGGCTCATATCAAATATTTATTTTTTAGGTCACTACCACTTTTGCACATTGTACACTAATTTACTGCCTCAGTGCACTAAAATGCAACTCAGTAGCCTGAAAAGTTAATGCATTTTCATCAAATTCTTAAGAGGTATCTACATCTCTTGAGAAAAAAAACGGCCTTACATAATGCATTAGATTTGCCCATCATTAAAGATTAAGGAAACCCAGACACAAACCAGATGCCCTGAAGGATTTCAGATACTTTTGCTTGTGGAACAATCTCAGATCAGGCTTATAAAGTTTTATTTGGTAAATCTGTTTTTCTATGTATAAATCCTGGTCACATTATAATCATTGTAACATAATGCTCCTATACACTTCTGAGTTAAGTTGAACTTTAAAAAAAAAAAAAAAAACTTGATTAGATTTGCCTAGCAGTTGGGAACTCGGGCTCTGGAATCAGGGAGACCTGAATTCAAGTCTCACTGTTGCCACTTCTAACTACGTGGTAAAGGGTGAGGCCCTTAACTTCTCTAACCTATGAGTTTCCTCCTAGAACTTTGGGGGATGTACTTTAATAGTGCATGTAAATTGCTGAATACAGTGCCTGTCATGCAGTAAGCGATAAGTGCCCCTGGAGTGCCCAGTCTTCGTTTCCTGCAGAGAGGTTTGAGGTTCTGCTTAAATACAGCCTCTGCATGAGCCATAACTGCTTTAGCTTGTAGCTGCCGGTTATCAATTCTCAGAGACCAAAATTTCTTAAGGTAGCCCTATTACTGGCATATTTCAGCTCCTTATTTATTTTTTTTAAAGATTTTATTTATTTATTTGACAGACAGAGATCATAAGTAGGCAGAGAGAAGGAGAGGAAGGAGGCTCCCTGCTGAGCAGAGAGCCCGATGCGGGGCTCGATCCCAGGACCCTGAGATCATGACCTGAGCCAAAGGCAGAGGCTTTAACCCACCGAGCCACCCAGGCGCCCAGCACGGGCCATCTTTAAAAGCAGCTTCTCACAGGAGTCAGAATTTAGGTGGTTAACGCAGTACTTCACAAGGCTTTTCTTTCCCTGTTCTTTGCACCCGGTGGGCCTATGTTTCTGTAATCACAAGTAAGGTAGCAAACAAACTTCTCTCATCTCTGTTACAAAGACCAGGGTGTGTTACAAGACAACTTTGAGGGTGCAAAGTGTATTCCTCCGAAATGTTTATGGTTTTAGTCTGGGAACTACTGAATATACTAGTATAAAGGCTTGGCAGAGTTTAATGATGTAGCCAGAGAGACGAGGAAGAGACTGGGAATTGGAATGGATCATGAAAAATTCAATTCCATTGTGGGGAAGGAAGAAACACAGAAAGATATTTTATGTGATCATTCTTGTCACTTCCTTATAACGGCAGCCTTCTGGTGTCCCTCTATGCTAATTTTACGGAAGGCCAGAAAGAGACTGTATACGTGCTCAACTCACACAGCAGCATGAGAAGGTAGTTGTTCCACTTTGATACCGATCACTCATGCTTTCAAGAGACTGGAACGAAAATTAACAGAAACAAAAGTCTTCTTGAGCTGGGGACTTTGTAGTCTTTGTAGTCTGGGAACTACTGAATATACTAGTATGAAGGCTTGCCAGAGTTTAATGATGTAGCCAGAGAGACGAGGAAGAGACTGGGAATTGGAATGGATCATGAAAAATTCAATTCCATTGTGGGGAAGAAACACAGAAAGATATTTTATGTGATCATTCTTGTCACTTCCTTATAACGGCAGCCTTCTGGTGTCCCTCTATGCTAATTTTACGGAAGGCCAGAAAGAGACTGTATACATGCTCAACTCACACAGCAGCATGAGAAGGTAGTTGTCCCACTTTGATACCGATCACTCATGCTTTCAAGAGATTGGAACGAAAATTAACAGAAACAAAAGTCTTCTTGAGCTGGGGACCAGCAGTGCAGGAACAGAAGGCAGGAGACCTGAAACGCGGTCTGGCGTTGCTGCGGAGTTTTGAGTGACCTCAAGTTAGTCAAGGAGCAAAGCCGTCACTGATGAATCCATGTGCGCACACACGTCTACACGTGTGTATCAATTCCTTTACCACTTTACGAACTATCCCAATGCCTACCTGGCTGATACTGTGCTAGAGTCTGCGGAGAAAACAAAACACCAGAAAAAGATCGGTTCTGTCTTTGTGAGACCTATCGTTTAGTTTCTTTATGTAAACTATGAGACCTGATTTCGTGTGCCCTTTCAGTGGAAGCTTACCCCCCAATGCAGTAATTCTCGAACTTTTTGTTCTCAAGATTCTTTTGTACTCTTAAATATTATATAGGATCCTCAAAAGCTTTTGTTTGTATTGTCATATTTATCAGTATTTAACACTACAAATTCAAAGTGAGAAACTTTAGGATATAGTCACACACGAGCATATATTGTATCTGCCAAGGGGAGGATGTTGCCACACATTGTGGAGCCTCTGGAAAACCCCGTTGCACACAAAAGAAAAACAAGAGCAGCCAAAAACCTCTCAGCGGTGTCATGAAGATAGTTTCACTTCACAGAGTCTCTGAAATGGTCTCTGCTCCAGGTCTCCCCAGAACCATGCCCCAAGTAATACTGTTTGCAATACTTCAATTGAATATTTTTTCCCTATAACTTGAAGCCCTTCCTCCTAATACCTGTATGTGTGCTTTGAATGAGAAATCAAATACAGTAATTTTTAAGCATTATGTATCTATTTTTGACACATAATTATAGCCAAGAGCAGAAATATAAATACTCTTCTATTATAATCACCAACTACCATCTTGAAGGTACCAAGAGGACATGTTCACATTTGTCAGTTCTAGGGTAGGTTGAAATCTGTGGTGTTGAGGAATGTTTTGTAGACGGTCTTCAGGTCAGTCTTGAGATGACAACATTCATACTACAGCAATGCTTCATCATGATGTCCCAGGTGGTCACGTTTCTGCATTCTACTGTCCTTTAGAGGCAGAATCAACTCAGAAAAACTTCAAACTATGGGTGCCTGAGTGACTCAGTTGTTGGGGCATCTGGCTCTTGATTTTGGCTGGTCCAGGTCATGTCCTCCGGGTCCTGGTAGCAAGCCCTGCATGGGGCTCCACACTCAGCAAGGAGTCGGCTTGAGGAGATTCTCTCCCTCTCCCTCTGCCCCTTCCCTGTTCTCTCTCTCTCTCTAAAGTGAATAAATAAATCTTTAAAAAGAAAAGAAAAACTTCAAAATGCAATTTCTCCTTTCCTTTGCAATAAACTCCAGTTTATTTATCATAGATGTGAAATACAGAGAAGCAAAAATAGTCATAATGAAGCTTCCTTCATTATGAAAATTGAAAAAAAGAGATGCTTGACTCAAAGACTTAGTGCTGGCATTGTATAGGCTGTACCTGCCTCTGTTATTACAATTCTCAGTTGCTCGCTTTTTCCCCTCACTTGTCATTCTGCCTCTCCTCCTTCCCCCAGACAGACTATGAGCTCTTAAAGGAAGGGAATTCTTTTGTTCATTTTTGTGTCTTTAGCTCTTGGTCCAACACCTAGCACATAATTACGTTGGAAAAAGGGTATTGCCTGAATAATTAAAGTAATAAGTGGTTGAATGTCTCCTTAAATACAAAAAACATTAACTTCCTAAATTTTCAAAAGATATAATTAGTTCCGTATAGCCTTTCTAAGTGACTCTGGTTGTGCTTTTAGTTTGCTCTGATTATGTTTTATAACTTTTCTCCTGGGGTCCCTCGTACACAAACTGGCAGGGGAGACTGGTGGTACAGGTCCTTGTGTCTTTGCCACCTCTAGTAGTTCTCTGGTAGAGCAATGAGCATTTTGACCAATCAGTGGAGCTTTTGCTTTTGGTGATCATGACCACCCATAGACACTCAAGGAGGACCTTGCTGGGGAGTGGCTGTGCCGGCTCCAACACCACTCTTGAAGACCTTAGGAACAGGGGCTCCTGGGTGGCTCAGTTGGTTAAGAGTCTGAGTCCTGATCTCAGCTCATGTGTTGACCTCAGGGTTGTGAGTTCAAGTTCCATGTTGGGTGGGCATGGAGCCTACTGGGAAAAAAAAAAGAAAAAGAAGCAGACCTTAAGACCAGGACCCTTACCCAACACAGGTCATATTTAGATCAATTTGATTTTCAGGAGCAGCAAAGGAAGTCAGAGAAGAGAAATTTTCAAAAGAGCAGCATGTGTGTGTGTGTGTGTGTGTGTGTGTGTGTGTGTGTTTAAGCAAGGCAAATGCAGAACAATCTTTTTTGCCTTGACCTAGTGGGGAGAGCTGTGAACTGATATATGTGCCAGAGTCTTTCACCTTCTTTGCATCCTTTTCCCTAAAGGACTAAGTTTCTCAATGATCCTTCTCTACCTCCTTTCTTCTCATCTGAGCAGGAAGGAGCCTTCCCCCGAAACTAGGATAGAGTTTATCCCCTCAGTTTAACTAGTAAGGCATAACTCTGAGTAGACAGCCAAGGTGGGCGAGAAGTCAACCTATTTGCCAGAATGTTCTCTTAAATTAAGTTCCTTAGCCCCCAGGGGAATCTGTGAATTCCGTAAATAATTTCATGAAACTCAGTTCTCTACGGTATTCTCGCTCATCTGGGTAACTACCTTGTATCGGATACGACTTCAGCGTCTCCATTTTCTACAGTCTGCAAATATGGTATTTACAGTTGGGGAGGGGTTTTTGTTTGGTTTGGTTTTTGTTTGTTTACTATAGTCAAGTTGGCTTCAAGTGCCATCTAATATGATACGGGTTAACTGTTATTTGTGGGAGTTCTCAAAAATTGTTTTTTCTTTGAAAGTCATCTTTACATTATCCAGGCTTGAGAACCTGGCTCAAATAACTTCCTTATTTTATCAATAGCAAATAAGCTTCGCTACTTCAGTTCTTTGCCTGAAGACAGTGGCTTAGTTTGGAAAAAGTCTGTGAGTCACGACTTGATCCCTTTTTACTGGAGGTAAATTTGGTTTTGTTGTTTATGTTGAGTGCACAAGCCGAGAGACAGCACGCAGGAACGTTCCAGACCAGGAATGTTCCAGACTGCCCGCCGGGAGGGACACGGGCCTTCTGGGGGACTCTCCAGTTTGTAGCACACGCTGGCCTTCAGCCTGCACTTCCACACATCACCCGCCTCCCTGGATTAAGAAGACACAAACTTCTGCCCACAAAATTTAATGAAGTCACATTTTTAAAATTTACAAATGAGAACTATAATAAGTTAATTTTCATTATTTTTGGTAACTGCTTTCCTTCATGATGATTTGATTTACTTTAGAACAAACTCATGGTTTCCAAAGCAGATGACAATATAGATTAAACTGGCAAAGACATGTCTTAAGTTTTAAAATCTTTACCCTTATTGTCAAGTTAAGCTTTCCAGGAAAGAACCACTTCCTGAGAGAAAATCTTGCAATATTTAGGGCTTTGTTTTGGGGGACCTTTGGAAACCACAATAAATTCGATAAAGAGTATGTTTCTGGAAATAAAAAAAATAATTTCTTTAAATTTTTTGGTTGAGGTTTTAAGATGTAAAGTCTTAAAATACTTTAAATATCTTTTAGCTCCTTTTTACTCAGTTAGTGTCTTGGGAGTGGTGATAACCTTAGAAAAATTCCGTTCCTTCCAAGAGCATTCAGAAAATGTTTTCGTATTTTTTTGGAATAGCCTAAAGCATTGTTTTTCATAATTCATAGATTATTGGCTTTCAGAAGCATTCTATTTCCAAATTCTTTTGTAAATTCCTAGAAAGAACTCTTCAAAAAGATGTATTCATTTGGTCATTTGGTCATTTATTTGTTCATTAAGCACTTACTAGCACCTGGTTTATGATAGATACTATGCCAGCATTGGAAACAAGAAAAAAAAAAAAAAAGGAGGCTTTTTGCCCAAGGATAAAACTCTGAATTTTAGAAGCATATAGATTTTAAGATTATTACATCTAATCTATTTATGCACAGATGGAGAAACTGAGACCCAGAGAAAGGTTGCATGACTTATGACTTAAATTAGAATTAAATTTTAAAAAGTTGATTTGATTTACAAAGGCAATTTGCATTGAAATACTTTTGAAGCACCAAGTACTTCTTTTATATTGAGTTAAGTTTTTTTTTAATGTTCTAAAATTAACAAATAAGGTCAGTGCTCAATTTCCTGGGTCAGTGCCACAGTGGTGCCCTTTGTTCTTGGAACCAGTCCATGGTCTGGCTTGGCAACTGAAAGACCCAATGACCTGCATTTGGCAATTAGTATAGGAGTTTTAGTGTCTACTAACTAAGCATACTTTGCATGCTCATTTGCTCAGGTCCTGGGGATCAAACTTTTGTTATAGGATGTCACTATTTCTGTTAAACTCATTTTTTAATATTTTGAATTATATACTTCCATTCTTGAAATTTCAAACTAATAAGTAAGTAGTTTTTGATAATTTTAACCATAGAGAGTTCTAGGTGATTTTTTTCTTATTGGCTTAAAAGTTAGATACCGCCTTTAATTATAGGGAAAATGTTTCATTTAATTGGATTAACACATGCACATTCTGGCCCCTGCTGGGAGCTCCAAGAACTACATCACTTGTACTACCAGTTTTTCCAAGGTCTGAGAACTTAAACCCTGAACTCAGTTTTATATATTTTTCTCCCTTTTTTAAACATACAGAAATGTATTAAATAAAATATATAAGTAAGGCAAATGTTTTACTATTGTTGAGAATCAATCTGTGCTAAATATTGGACATTTTTGCATGACACATTGAATTTAAATTCACTGTAATTCAGATTTTCTACCTTAGTTTTAAATATGAAAAATCTAATATTTTTCATCTACAATCAAACTCAGGGTAGAAATATGATAAGAGAACAGGTGAAATTTAAGTATTTGAAAAAGTGTGGTAAGGACTCTACTTATAATTTCATTTCATCAAATGTTCATGGAACACCCAGTGTTCGGTTGTGGGTAGGCACTGAGTATATTTATATAAAACATTGCCCGAACCCACTAGGTAATAGTTATAAAACAGCACCTCAGCAAGTGCGAATTCGTGGAATGGACTATGGACTGTGGGACAAACCAGGTTTCTTGGGTGTAGCTGAAATGATTTATGCACATGGGAGACAGGCTTGGAGGTGGTGGTCAAACGAGAGACTAGAAACAAGAGTATAAAACAACCCCTCTCCAAACCTGTGAATAAATACTCTTGCCCAAACAGTCTCTACAAGCTCTTTGACTTTGGCCAAATTAGGGGACCTTCCTTTCCTTACTGCAAAATGGGAATGTTGGTAACATTGTAAGGACAAAATGAGTAATGTTAAGTGCCAAGAACAGTGCCTGATGACAAATAAGGACTTAATAAACATTAATTATTAAACTTACCATCAACATGTAATAAACAGTAGTACCTAATAATGTGTGCATATATATATACACATATGTATATATATACACATATATATCATTAATGTTAATTTGTATTGGAAACCTTTGCAAAATTGAAAGTTTATAAATTGAAATTTTGTAAAGTGAGCGATGGTTATACAGTTGACTCTTGAACAACGCAGGGGTTAGAGGAACCTCATCCTGTGTAGTCGAAAATCTGCATTTAACTTTTGACTCTCCCAAAACTTAGCTCACTATAGCCTACTGTTGACCAGGAGCCTTGCCAATAACATACACAGTTAATTAGTACATATTCTGTATGTTATTATATACAAATAATGTATTATGTACTGTATTCCTTCAATAAAAGAAGCTAGAGAAAAGAAAATGTTGAGAAAACCTTAAGAGAAAATTCATTTACAGGACTACACTGTTTTTATTAAAAAAAAAAAAATCTGTATAGACGAACCTGCACAGTTCCATCCTGGTTGTTCAAAGGTCAGCTGTATGTGATGTACACAAGAGGAAGACCTGAAGCAAAACTACTAGAAAACTAGAAAGAAAAGAGGAGGAAAAACATGCCAGGCGAGTGCTAACAAAAAGAAAGCTGGAGGGGCGCCTGGGTGGCTCAGCGGGTTAAAGCCTCTGCCTTCAGCTCAGGTCATGATCCCAGGGTCCTGGGATCGAGCCCCGCATCGGGCTCTCTGCTTGGCGGGGAACCTGCTTCCTCCTCTCTCTCTCTCTGCCCGCCTCTCTGCCTACTTGTAATCTCTATCTGTCAAATAAATAAATCTTTAAAGAAAAAAAAAAAGAAAGCTGGGGTCATGATACTAATCACAGACAGACTAAATTCAAGGCAGAAATTTTATGATGGTAAAGGATTTAAAGAAAGGATATTCCTTTCATAAATCTTGAAGCACTGAATATTAACAGAAGTACATAAAGAAGAGGCGCAGAGGTACAAGGAAAAATGATCAGACACGAAATAGTAGTAGCCGACTGTAATTCATTTCGTGGATCAAGCTGAGGGTACACCTGAACAACGAAGCCAGGGAGGTTGCCAGAGTAAGTGTGGTGGATGGAACCCATTTCCTGTGAACTGAAAATTAATCTCATTTTTAAAAAACCCAAGAGAAATTTAACAACTGACTAAATATATTGGCCCCATCCCAAAAAATCTCTCAATAAATTACAGAAATTAAAAATAATTCAGACCACATTCTCTGATAATAATGTAATTAACCAAATATTAATATTAATATTAATATTAATAAATAATGTAAAAATAATTCAGACCACATTCTCTGATAATAATGTAATTAACCAAAAATGAATAAAATGAATAACCAAAATAAAAATCAACATCTCCATTACTTGGAAATACAAAAATCATTTAGAAGAAGCTTTGGTACAAATTGAAGCAAACCTGGTATGGCAGAATCTGTACAAAATAAAAATTAAAACACTATACGCCGAGACCTGCAGGGTACAACTACCAGTGTGTTCAGCAGATATTTATAGCTTCACAGCAGTATTATGAAACTAGAAAACATGAAAATATCAAACTATTTTACTCAAAAAACCAGCAAATGAACGACAAAATAGATTACAAATTAAATCTTAAAAAGCAGAAGAAAAATAAAATGGTAAAATGAGAAATTGAGTCAGAAATAGCAAAGCAGTAGAATGAATCCTATGGCCTGTTTCCTTAAGGAGAAAAAAAAATAATACACTAGCTAAGCTAATCAATATAAATAAGGCATGGATATTTTAAATTTAAAAAAGGATTTACAGACACAGTGAGAGAATTAAAAGAGTATATTGCAAGGGTATTATGCAAATAAATGTAAAGACCTGTGCGAAATTGAGATGATAAAGATTTTTCTAGAGAAAACATAACAAAGGAAGAAAATGGAATAATTACCAAAGAATTAGTCTCTGAAAAGTGCCATTTTATAGAGGACTCTTCCAAATCTTCAAAGGACAGATAGTATTTTTCAAAATGTGTTTTGAGGTAAACATTTTTTTTTACTGAAATAAGGTATATTCTCATAGTAGAGGGCAAACATTATTCGTGAAACTCTTGGTTCAATGGACATATTTATTCCAGGTCTCTTCCGAAAGCTGCATTTCTTACTGTGAGTCACCATCGAAACACTCCGGAAGCCACTCTCCTAGAATTTAAATAAACTAAAGAATGGAAATAAGGGAATACAGGAAGCTTACAAAAATTTTTAAGTTACCATCATACTGAAGCTAACAACTGGCAAGGAAAGCAAGAAAGCAAGAAAAGTCAGATATTAGCAAGTGGAATTCTGCTTCGAAAGAACAATATCCTGGAGCCAGGCCCATTCGTCCCAGCAGCACAAACGTGGCCCAATGTCCAAAATCTCTTAATATCTTTCAACATATTACTAGGCAAAAGGAGGGGGAAAACATGACTGTCTTAATAGAGTCCTATAAAGCACTGACAGAATTTAAAAGAAGTCCTTTAATTAAGACCATTCTTTATTAAGAACCTTCAAAAAATATGAGTAGTTGGGTATTTTGTCAAAGTGATAAGCCAGCATTTTGTTTAATGATGAAACACTATACATAATCTCATTAAAATCGGAAATACTTTAAAGATACCCTCAATCGTAAGTTTAACTTGTTATTTTTAGGGAATTATTAGCCAAGACAAGAAGACAAGATTGTAGAACAAGAGGCATAAATATAAGGAAGAAAAAAAGGACCATAAATACAGGACAATAAAAGGCAAATTGTCATTTTTGCAGGGGGTATAATTTAATGCCTGTAAAAAAAAATCTAAAGAAGCGGGCCACCTGGTGACTCAGTTGGTGAAGACTCCACCTCTTGATTTCAGCTCAGGTCATGAGATCGAGCCCTACATTGGGTTCCACACTGGGCATGGAACCCCCTGAAGATTCTCTCTCCTCTCACTCTGCCCCTTAATCCACTCGTGCTCTCTTCCTCGCTCGCTCTCTCTAAAAAAAAACAAAACGAAACGAAAACTAAAGAATCAACTGAAAAAAGTATATGAATCGAATTTAGTAAGGTGACATGTTACAAAACAAATATACTCAGAAATCACAGATTTTCTCTATGCCAAAAGTAATCAACTCGCAAATATAATGAACAAGAAAGAATGTCACTCAAAATCACAGCCAAAATTAACCAAACCGAATAACACCACCGAAGGAGAACTTAGCTGGAAATCTGTGGGCTCTGTTTAGCAGTTCTTAGCCGTGACTGCGGCTAAGTTCTTTTTTTTTTTTTTTAAAGATTTTATTTATTTATTTGACAGAGAGAGAGAGAGATCAGAAGTAGGCAGAGAGGCAGGTAGAGAGACAGGAGGAAGTAGACTCCCTGCTGAGCAGAGAGCCCCATGCGGGGCTCGATCCCAGGACCCCAAGACCATGACCTGAGCCGAAGGCAGAGGCCCAACCCACTGAGCCACCCAGGCGCCCCTGCGGCTAAGTTCTTAACAAATACACACGGCTTGTGCTCCACACCAGACCAATTAAACCTTCGGTGGTAGGGCATAGACAGCGGTATTTTTTTTTCCATCCAAGGGATTATAAAATATAGGATAAAGAACTGCTGCTCCAAATGAAGAAAACATTAAAACTCATAATAAATGGAAAAACACATCCTATTCGTGAATGGGAAGACTCAATGTTGCATAAATGCCCTTCTCTTTAGTCCATAAATGCAATGTAATTTCCCCTGAAAATAGCAACCAGTTTTTAAGTGTAAGAAGTGTTTCAGAATAGCTAGGTGAATTTTGATATGCTAGAGAAATGAGAGGGGACTGACACTCTGGATATGAAAACATTCTAAGGACTTTAAAATATCATGTTATTGACAGAAGACAAAATCGTAGAGAAGTAACGCAGAACAAAAAAAAAAAAAGTGAAAAATAGACCCCAGCATGTACGAAAACCATGTAAGTGATACACGTGTCTTTTTTAAGTGAGGCCATTAAAAAGATGCATTATGTATCAGTACTGAGACAGACCAGAAGTCACGTGGACCCCCGGCCACGAGTCCGTAAGCTCCGCGAAAGCAGGGACAATTATTTCATATACATCAAAAATTTAAATCTCAAAAACGAAATCAGAAAAGCATGAGAAGAAAATGCAAGTGGTTTTTTTAATACCATCATGTAAATTTTAGAGTGGGTGTCATATGGTCTAGGCATGTATATCCATATGAATTTGTTTAAGGTTTTCTTTGCCATGATGAAAATTTAAAATTAACTGGTCACATTTATCAATCTTTTCTACGTTGGGCTTGATAAATGTGCCTCAGTAAAAGTCCTCGATTTCAGCATGGCAAAGAAACCCCCCCAAAATTCATGCACAATACAAAATATTTTCTAATTTTTCTTTTGATTATTTCTGTGACCAATCTGTTATTTACAAGTATGTTGTTTAGTTTCCAAATATTTAGAGATTTCACTAGATACATTTTTGTTACCAACTTCTAGTTTCATTCTGTTCTGACCAGAAAACATACTCTGTACGATTTCTATCGTTTTGCACGTGTTAAAGTTGGTATTGTGACCCAGCAAATGGTCTGTCTTGGTGAAAGTTTCATGAGCGCTTGAAAAGAATGTGTATCTTTTTGTTGTTGCCCGTAGAATGCAATAAATGTCTATCAGGTCAAGTAGTTTTCTATAACCTTACTTATTTCTGTTTACTTGTTCTATCAGTAACTAGAGAGGAGTATTGAAATCTCCAGCTATAATGATGGATTTGACTATCTCTCCTTTCATTTCTGCCAGTTTTTGCTTCATGTATGGTGAAACTGTGTAATTGGATACATACATATTTAAAATGTAATGCTTTCCTGATGAATTAAACGGACTCCATAATCATTATGCAATGCTCATCTTTATCTCTAATAAGATTCCTTCTCTCAGAATCTGCTCCGTCTGATATTAATATGACCACTCCGTCTTTCTTAGGATTAGTGTGTGCACCGTACATCTTTTCTATCCATTTACTTTCAACCTGTATCTCTATTTTTATTTTTTTATTATTTTTATTTTTTTTAAAGATTTTATTTATTCATTTGACAGACAGAGATCACAAGTAGGCAGAGAGGCAGCCAGAGAGAGAGGGGGAAGGAGGCTCCCTGCTGAACAGAGAGCCCGATGCCAGACTCGATCCCAGGACCCGGAAATTATGACCTGAGCTGAAGGCAGAGGCTCAACCCACTGAGCCACTCAGGTGCCCTCTATTTTTATTTTTATTTGTCTTAAAAGTGTTTGATTCTGGTGAACAGACAGCGTTATAGTAATTTCAGGTGTTCAATCTAGTGGTTCAGCGGTTCTATACATGACTCAGTGCTCATGGTGGTAAGTGCCCCCTAACCCTTTCCCTACTTCACCCATCCGCCACCCACCCCCTCGCTGGTAACCATCCACTCTCTACAGTGAAGAGTTTGGGTTTTTTGGGTTTGTCTCTTTTTTCTTTGTCCATTTGTTTTGTTTCTTAAATTCTACTTATGAGTGGAGTCATATGCTATTTGCCTTAATGGTTTTAAAATCCTTGTCTGCAGATTCCTTTACCTATGTCTTTTTTTTTTTTTTTAAGATTTTATTCATTTATTTGTCAGAGAGAGAGGGAGAGAGAGAGCCAACAGGGGGAGCAGGAAGCAGAGGGAGAAGCAGGCTCCCCGCTGAGCAAGGCGCTGGCTCGGGGACTCCATCCCAGGATCCTGGGATCACGACCTGAGCGGAAGCAGTGGTTTACCCGACTCAGCCATTCGTGCGCCCCACCTGTGTCATTTTGGGGTGTTGTCCGTTGGCTGTTTTTTCTCCAGTTATGAGTCACTTTTTTTTCTCATTTGTATATCTGATCATTTTTTATTGGGGGTAGGGAATCGTAAATGTTCTGTTGCAGAATTTTTGAATTTTGTTTTCTTCTTTTGTAGTTCAGATGAGCCGTTAAGGTACTTGGAGATCAGCTTGATGCTTTCGAGGCTGACTTTCGAGCTTTGCCGGTGTGGTCTGCAGTAGCCTCTACACCAGGCCTAGTTTGGTCCAATGACTAAGGTACGACTTAGACCTTTTAATGCCCTGAGCATGCAACCAGTCTTTCCCGTCTGGCTGGTCAGAACGTGGAGCCCTCTGTAACCCTGAAGAGTGCTCAGCCCACAGCTCCACAGGCAGTCTTTGCCTGTCCTTAAAGCATCGCTATCACTTATGACCTATTTTAGATCCAAGGGAATCCGGGTGGACTTCTGGAAATATTTTAGATCCAAGGGAATCCGGGTGGACTTCTGGAAATATTTTAGATCCAAGGGAATCCGGGTGGACTTCTGGAAATATTTTAGATCCAAGGGAATCCGGGTGGACTTCTGGAATCTTTCTTGGCATCGCCCCCTCCTCTCGGGCGTTCTGCCCCACAATAGCCAGCGGCCGCAGCCTCTCCGGGCTGGGCTCCCTCAGGGCACCAAAACTGTTGTGCTCTTCCCCTTCTCCGCCTGTGAGCCGGAGTGCAGCTCCCGGTACGGCAGCGAGCAAGTGCAGTCCCAGAGACAATCAGATGCCGCCTGAGGGGGTCCCCTTAGAAGACAAATATAACAAGGGAAAACGAAACGGTGATGACATTGTTTGATGAAAAGGCTAAATTCCTTGTTACCTTCAGTCCAGAACTCTTAAGAGTAAGAAAAAATTTAACAACCTAGTAGAAAAATGGCCAAAATATTGCAATTTCTAATAAACCGATAAAAAGATGTGCAACCTCACAGATAAGTGGAAATACAATAAAAATGTCAGAGAAATACCATTTCTCATTCAAGTATTGGAATGAACACGGGAAAACAGCTCCCTCCTTCCCTCTTAGTGAGAGCGTAAATTTTAATTTTCACTCACTCCGCAGGACGGTTTGACACCGTCTTTCAAAATTACAAGTACATTACCCGCTTTTGACCCAGCAGTTCTATTTTCTAGGATTTGCCCTCAGATGAACTTGCACAAACTCAAAAACATTTATAAAGCTTATAGCGCCGAAAAGTTGGAAATAAGGTATGTGTCGGATTAAATATAAATAAAAAACACTATCGCTAAGTACTGACATAGAAAGATACTGTAATATATGAAGTAGAAAAGCAAACTTTAGACTGGAATAGGTTTTGTAACGAAGAATAAAGTTATATTCATTATATTACGCTTTCTCCATAGACACTTCATCCAATCCCATGACCTTTAATATCAAATATTTGCTGATGTTTGCTCCAGGCTCATCTCAACAGTCTACTTCACATCCCCGTTGGAGAGTTAGTAGGAATTTCCAATTTAACACGGCCGAAGCAGGGTCCTGAGTTACCAGTTCTGTCCTCCACACGGTCTTCCCCTTTCAGTAAAGGGCTCCACCCTTCCACCCCTTGTTCATGTCAGACACCTGCGGGTCAAAGAATTTTTCTCACTGAGCTCCCCGCTCCACACCATTCCGTAGGAATCAAGGAGTCAGAAAGCCAGAAGTTCAATAGAGTATTTCATGGTTGTGGGACAATAAAATAGATTCTATTTTTTTTTTTAGATTTTATTTATTTATTTGACATAGAGAGATCACAAGTAGGCAGAGAGGCAGGCAGAGAGAGAGGAGGAAGCAGGCTGCCCACGGAGCAGAGAGCCCGATGCGGGGCTCGATCCCAGGACCTTGAGATCATGACCGAGCCGAAGGCAGCGGCTTAATCCACTGAGCCACCCAGGCGCCCCTAGATTCTATTTTTTTAAACTGGCAATAAATTAATCACTATAACAGCAACCTCTCATACATATTATCTCATTTAACCCTCACAAAACTCTGTAAGGCCAGGCTTACTTCAACACTTATTATAGTTTGAAATTTCAGGTGATAATGCTTTAGTGAAAAATGAGCTTGCTTGGACCTGGGGTGTGTGTGTGTGTGTGTGTGTGTGTGTGTGTGTGTGTGTAAGTCCTCTTGTGCTTCTCGTTCTTGGTTGCAGCATGTAGGTCGTGCTAGAATGGGGCTGCCAGGGGATACCGATTTCCCAAGAGCACCAGTGCGGCCCCAAAGCAGGCGCCGACGGCAGCAGAGCGGGTACGTCCTGCGAAGTGTTGGTTGTCCTGGCGGGTGTGCGCAGAGGGAGCCCTCTGTCCCTGCTTCTTCACTAGCTCCAATTCCTCAGTTATAAAAAATTGTGCTTCTTTCTCGGTTGTATAAAAATACCAGCGGTCTTTATGTTTAGAAGGATGTAGTTTTTTTCTTAAATAAACGCATCTGTACGACTTATTAGCAGAATCACAAGAAGGTTTTGAAAACTCCTTTTATCAGGCGCTGTGCTAAGTACCAGCAACGAAGAAATGACTAAAACCAGAATGCCCCTGGCGACCTTACACCCCGGCGGGGGAGGCCTGTAAGCAGATATGTTGAAGCAGAAGGTGGTAAGTGCTCTTCTGAGGACGGGGCCAAGAGCTGTCGGTGCGGAAGCCCGTGGGACTCTGCCTGAGGGAGTGGAGCAGGCTCACAGGAGAGGTGATATCTGAGCTGGATCTTGAAGGACGGGCGAGAGTCTGCCAGGTGACTGAGGGGATCTCTATATAAAGTGCGAGTAGAGGGCCAGGCACTTGGTAAGACCCAATACATGTTAACATCTAGTTCCAGTCGGGGAAGCGTCCAGGCAGAGGACATGGGTCACTTCAATGCAAGGAACACTTACTGAGGACCTTGTACACGTCGGGCACTGTTCCAGGTGCTCCAGCCCCTCTGTGCCAGGTACATCCTGTGAAGACAGACAATTATACAAGGGTCTGGAGTGAGCCATGCTCAGATCTACTATTTATAGAGTCTGCTCTCAAGATGGAGCAGGGATGTTTGTCTTAACCGTGCCGACACGTTTTCTTCTCGTCTGCACGCCCCTGCTGCAGCAGCTTTGGCAGCGCTCAGGTGTGAGCAGAAATGACTCTTCCAGTTTCATCAGGGCTGTGCTGACAGGCTAACCTGGCTTCCCCCTGTGCTTTGGGGTCACTTTGATTTTCACTTGGATGAAGGCCAAGCAACAGCTCATCCCCACAGCAAGAAGGGAAGAATCCAGATGCCGGCATTTCTGTTCCAGCGCGATGACCAGGAGGTTCAACTTGCCTCTCTTCAGTAAGTCCCTTTATCATAACTAACCACCAAACTTTGATGTTTGCCACAGAACCTATACACTTCTATGTCTAAAAAAGAACATTTTTTTTAGATTTTTATTTATTTATTTGACAGAGAGAGACAGAGATCACAAGTAGGCAGAGAGGCAGGCAGAGAGAGAGATTGGCGGAAGCAGACTCCCCGCTGAACAGAGAGCCCGATGCGGGGCTTGATCCCAGGACTCTGGGATCACGACCTGGGCTGAAGGCAGAGGCTTAACCCACTGAGCCACCCAGGTGCACCTAAAACACAACATTTCTAAATGTAAGGAACACTTTATGATTGCTTTCTTTTTAAAAAAATTTTATTTATTTGACAGACAGAGAGAGAGCACACAGGCTGAGCAGTAGACAGAGCTAGAGAGAGAAGCAGGCTCCCCGCTGAGCAGAAGGCCTGATGCGGGGCTCGATCCCAGGATGCTGAGACCAGGACCTGACCCAACCTCAGACACTTAACCAAATGAGCCACCCAAGCACCTCTATGATTGTTTTCTTTCTTTTCTTTTCTTATCTCTTTTCTTTTCTTCCTACCTTCCTTCCTTCCTTTCTTTCTTTTTAAGATTTTATTTATTTATTTGACAGAGACAGACACGAAAAAGGGAACACAGCAAAGGGAGTGGGAGAGGGAGAAGCAGGCTTCCCGCCAAGCAGGGAGACCAATGTAGGGCTTGATACCAGGACCCTGGGATCATGACCTGAGCTGAAGGCAGAGGCTTAATGACTGAGCCACCCAGGCTCCCCTATGATTGTTTCCAATAGCAGTTTTACTAGCATAGCCCAGTTACAAGTAATAGAAGGAATTTATTAATTTATCCACAATTTATTTAATTCTTATAGCAACTCTATACTGTAGAAATTATTTTAACTATTGTACAAATTAGGAAACTAAGGTATAGACCGTTAAACTTACATAAAAATGGCAGCACTAGAATTTAAAATCAGGTCTATCCAACTCCCGCCCCACTGTCTTTCCTCCGTAGCTGTGTCCAGTCTGGATCCTACCATTTCCTACCATTTACTGTGTTTCCACCCTCTGCCGTTCGCATGCGAGATGCTCAAGTACATTTTCTCTAATCCTCATGAATTTTCTTTCATGCAACATTTAAAGCAATGCTAACCTTGCTGAGCAAAGCAAACCTTGCTAACAGTCACAGCAAGCAAATTACAGATCTTGACTTCAAGTCTGGGTCTGAGACTGAGAAGTCTGCTTTATTCCTATTATACCACACAGTGTTCTCCTCCCTAGAGAACCTTGGAATCAAATGGGGAAATTTGAAAAAAGAAAGCCCTACCCCTGGAGAGTCTAATTTAATTGGTCTGAGTAGAACCCAGGTGATTTAAATCTCCTAGGGGCTTATAACGTGTTGTCTGGTTTCAGACCACAGCTCTCAAAAGTTAAAGTGAGTAGGAAGCTGGACACGAGGCACGGTTTCATGTAGCATGGTGAATTGGTGGAAAATGCCACTTCGAGATTATTTTTAACGTGATTGTATTTTTGTAGAAAGTTCTGAAGAACACAGAAGAAGCAACATGGGCTTTGGATTAAGACTGACCTGAATTTGAACCTCAACTTTGACCCTCTCTTACTGAGTGACCTTTGGAAAGTTACTCAGCTTTCCGCAAAATACTGATTGTGAAAGAAGAAAAGCTGCCTTTGCCGAGAGGACTCTTGTCTGGAGTGAATGCAGGGAGCGCTGCTCCTGAAGCTTGTTACACACAAAACGCATTGAAAAGGACTTGGGGAAACGCGATCGCTTTTCTAGCCAACCTGACTCTTCTGTTTTTTTGAAGGCCACTGACTTTATTGATTCCTAATATTTTACAAAAACGGTGACTGTTCTGCTGATACAAGGCGCCAAATTGCGATAAAACAGACCAGGTAAACGAGGAGGTGAGGGAAAGGGCCAAGAACGCACTCAGATAAGCAGGCGGTTGCTGCATAAACCGGCAGGGGAGAGAGAAGGGAGACGCTTGAAGAGTGAGAATTTCAAAAAAACTGAAACGGCGCGAGGTCGAGGGGACAGCCCTCCCAGAAGCCGGCCAGCACGCCTCAGAGGTGAGTGACAGCAGCAGTCTCTTCTTTCGCAGGAGGAGTCCCAGCTGGGCCTCAGACTCTGGAGTCTCAATGTCCAGGAATGGGGGGGGGGGGGGGGCGTCCCGAAAAAGCATCACGAGAAGTGGCACCGCTCTTGAGGGCATCCGAAGCAGTCCCGGGACTGCTTAGCGTTGGAACCACAGGTGTCCTTCAGCCATTCCCAGAAGCCCATCTTCTGCCTCCCCACACCGAGCCGGCCCCCAAACCACCAGGATTCTCTTATAAATACTCGGGAGGGTTTCCTCTACTGCCAGACCAGGCATCACTGCGCGGTGACCAGGAGAGGACGGTTCCACTTTAGCCAATGCCACGGTGGGTGCGGGGAAAAGTGGAAGGATATCTATTTTTTAAATTAATTAGTCTATTTTTAAGTTTCAGTATAATTAATAAACAGTGTCGTATTTAGTTTCGAATGTACAATACAGTGACCCAACAATTCTACACATTACTCAGGGCTCACCACCGGTCACCTGTTTTCCCAAAGCCATTTGTTGAAGAGAATGTTTCCCATTGCATATTCTCATCTCCTTTGTCATAGATTAATTGAACATGCAAATGTGGCTTTATTTCTGGGCTCTCTATTCTGTTCCATGGACCTAGTTGTCTGCTTTTGGAGAAGTACCGTACTGTTTGATTACTACAGCTCTGTGCTGTACCTTGAAATCTGGGATTGTGACTCCTCCAGTTTGGTTCTAATTTTGCAAGATTGTTTTGGCAACTGGGGTCTTTGTGGTTTCATTCAAATATTAGGATTATTCCGGTTCTATAAAGAATTTTTTGATGGGGATTGCGTTGACTATAGATTGCTTTAGGATGATGGACATTTTAACAATATTTGTTCTCCCAGTCCATTAGCATGGAATATCTTTCCACTTGTTTGTGTTGTCTTTAATTTCTTTCATCAGTGTTTTCTAGTTTTCAGAGTACAGGTCTTTAACCTCCTTGGTTAAGTATATTCCTAGGTATTTTATTTTTGGTACAAATGTAAATGGGATTGTTTTCATAATTCTCTTTTGGCTACTTCATTATTAGTGTATAGAAATGCAACAGATTTCTGGGCATTGATTTTTTTTTATCTTGCAACTTTACTGAATTCATTTATCAGTTCTAATAGTTTTTTGATCATGCCTATATATCATGGCATAGGCAAATAGTGAAAGTTTTACTTTTTCTGTGCCAATTTAGATGACTTTTATTCCTTTTTCCTGTCGGATAGTTGTGGCTATGTCTTCCAGTACTATGTTGAATAAAAGTGGTGAGACCGACCGCCCTCACAGTGTTTCTGGTCTTAGGGGAAAACCTCTCAACTTCTCAGCCACATATGAAAAACCCACAGCTAACATTATATATTATATATGTTAGCTGTGGGTTTTTCATATGTGGCCTTTATTATGTTGAGGTATGTTCCCTTTAAACATAAGGGGAAGGGGGGTGCCTGGGTGGCTCAGTGGGTTAAAGCCTCTGCCTTCGGCTCGGGTCATGATTCCGGGGTCCTGGGATCGAGCCCCACATCGGGCTCTCTGCTCGCTGGGGAGTCTGGTTCCTTCTCTCTCTCTGCCTGCCTCTCTGCCTACTTGTGAACTCTGTCTGTCAAATAAATAGAATCTTTAAAAAAAAAATAAAAAATAAACATAAGGGGAAGGATATTTTTAATGTCTCAGACTAGACTTGAAATATATTTCATAATAGAAACTATGTCTGGATGATTATTAGGTTTCTTGGTTATTTAAGTAAAGCCTACTCATAATACAGAAACGTACTGTATTTTGTGTTCAAATAGGACTGTATTTCAGTAAACTTTTGTGTCAAAGAGGCTTTGAGGAATTAGTATGGAAGTATAACCATCCTTTGTAACATTGTTTCTATGAGAACTATGGTAACACTACTTGGGACTTTAAGAAATATCTTTTCAAAAAAAAAAAAGAAAGAAAGAAATATTTGCTCTTCTCTCTGACTCAGCTTAACAAATAGAGAGCCCACTGCTCATCTAATGAAAAGATAATGAGCAGCTCAAAGAAATGTTGTGTGCTTTCTGGAGTTTAGCAGAACTCTTTTAGTTATTGATCTTAAATTCACAACATACTTGAGGTTGAGGACTAATTCTTTCCTTCATTTGTTTCTCTCTTCTCAAGCACCCTATCATATAGTATGAACATATAGTAGACATTAACATGTCCAAAGATAAGATCTGAAATCAGTAGTGACCTCACTTTCAGTGGAAATACAGGGCCCTGGGGGTCCATACCCTGCAGTGACAAAATGTTCCTCAAATCATTACTTACTGTTGCCTGGAATCAGGCACCTTTCTATGACAAGACTTTAGGAAACTAAGTAAAAATTGAAGTAAGATATCATGATGGAAATTATGAGTTTAAGGGCCTGGGGGTGGTTCTGATTGCACTGGAAAGCTTACATAAAGAAAATGACAAACTCAGGGATTTATATTATTAGCTCAAGGTACTGTCAGAGAATCAGAAAGCTTCCTTGACTACCTTTAAAAAAAAAGGTCTTATTTCTTGTATCAGTGGATCTGAGGTACCAAAAATCAAACCTATATTTGATTTTTTTGGTTTTATGCACTACAATGCAGACTTTGTAAGCACCGGTTGGAAGCATGAGATCGCCCAAATAGAAATACTGGGGTAGGTCCTAATGGTGCTTACTGAAAGTTCTAATCCGGCTACCTGGAGCCCTCGACTCCCACCGAGTCTTAACTGTTAGGAGGAGCAGTCTGTCTTGCTCTGTCTGACAGTCTTTCTCTCTGCCTGATAACCTGTTACATTACCTCCGGGAGTCGATTTGCCAGGAGGTGATGAAACTCCTTCAGGTCAACCCCCGCTTCTTATGGCATCCAGATGTACCCAGATGTGTCCAGATGTACCCAGATTCAAATCTGGACATACCTCAGGGAAGAAGAAGAAAAGAGAAAAACTAAACAATACACATGACCACAGTCCTCATTTCTATATAGTTGATTCACTTTAGAATTCGGACTGGTTGCCCCGGTCAGTACAGTATTTGCAGCTCTGTCTTTTTGCTTTCCTTACACCGTTCCCACTGTCAGCCGACACTTTAGCTAGTTGTGTTATTTATCAGTCCCAGGGACCTAAACTTTCATTCCTGAAAGGTCTGAATCACTAATGGTTCTTGCTTGGCTTGGGTTGCACTAATCTTCTAGTAACTTTTACCACGGACGGGGGAGTATTAAGAGTTGCCAGAGACTCCCTGGACTTCCAGACATAGCCCTCTCTCTCTGCTGTGCAGAACCAACCCTTTTTCAACTTTATAGTCAGAACCATTTGCCCCATCCAATACAGTAGCCCCCTTCTTTGCTTGCTTCAGTGACACGGAGAGCCCGAAGAGGCTAATGTGGCCGTCTCCTATCCCACTCAATGGAGGTCTCCTGGTATTTTTTAGGGAAAATAATCTTCCCTTGGAAAGTAAAAATACAGCGTGGTGCAGATAGAAACAAAAGTTGCATGAGTTAGGTCGTTAGGATTCACAGTGAGGAGTCACCACGACGTCTACATTTTGGTCCTTAGAGCTGAGTATGATGGCCGAGGAAGAAAGAACATTATATTCTGGTTGCTGGCTCGGGAAATGCGGTATAACTCGTGTGACTTCTCTCCAGTCCCACATGTGGCAATGTAGTGAGTTGTCAATAGAGCATTCCAGCATTTTATCAAACCAGCTTCCTCATAAGGACATGACCTATGTCTTCAATTCTAATTATTTTTTCTTACGATTTATTCATTTTATACAGAGAGAGTGCATGAGCTGGGGAGAGGCAGAGAGAGGGAGAAAAATCCTCAACCAAAAAGTCCATGCTGAGTGTGGAGCCTGTCACAGGGCTCAATCCCAGGACCCCAAGGTCATGACCTGAGCCAAAATCAAGTCAGACACTTAACTGACTAAGCCACCGAGGTATCCCCAATCCTAATTCTTTAAATGGAGTTTCTTAGTCAAAAGCAATATTTTATGGGATGCCAGGACATTGAACAAGGCAGTCCATAAGTCCATGGACAGTGGTACTAGCAGAACCATCATAGGCAAAGAAGTGAAATCCATATCCAAGTTGAGTGTTTTGTCCTCTATGATGACAGAGGTTCAGTGTAATCCACCTGCCCCGGGGCCAGCGGGTCCTGGGATTAGTGCCATTTTAGGGACTTAGTCTCTGATGTAGGTGAGGTAGGCACTCATCAGTGACAGTCGCCAGATCAGCCTTGGTGAAGGAGAACCTACGTTCCTAAGCCCACACTGTTGCCATTGTGTTCCCACGCCTATCGTACATGCACCAGGGTGGTGGGGACAACCGCTAACATCTCCAAGATTTGTTGTATTGTTTTCTTGATTACTGAGAATCTTTTTCAGTGGATGTCTTTGATTAAGTATTTATGTGGGACACAAGTATCCTCACTCTACTTACTCTGAGAGGCCATAACTCTTTCTCAGATCTCCTTTGAATCAGTCTGCAAGTCGATTTTTTCAAGCCCCTGCCTTGTTTTTTCAAGCCCCTGTATTTTTAAGCCTCGTTGTCCAAATAGCCATTTGCCCATGGGTCAGCATAGATCTCTACTTCTGTCTCACTGCCAAGCAAAGTGGACAATCCGGTTCAACACATCTGTCATGAAGTCGGCCAACCTGAGGCCTGCCGTCTTCCTAGGAACAGACAGAGTAGAGCTCTGCAGTGTCCCCACCGGTCGTGAAACTGATAAACGTCTGCAGTCTTTGTAATTGTATTGGGACAAACTTCTACTTGTTTTATCTTCAAACTTCTTCTCTTCTATCTTGTTCTCTTTCCTTGCAGCCCTCCTCTTCTTTCCTTCTCTAGGACTCCTAACATAATCTTTTCTATAACAGATAAGAAGAATTTTTGAAACCTCAGATAGCTTAAGATTTCCCCAAGCAACAGACTTCCAGAAGTGGGGGACCTGGGTGGCTCCGTAGGTGAAGCGTCTGGCTCTTGGTTTCCGCTCAGGTCTTGATCTCAGGGTAGTGAGATTGAGCCCTGTGCTGTGCTCTGTGCTCAGCACAGACTCTGTCTGAGATTCTCTGCCTCTCCTTCGCCCCCTGCCCCTCCCCCCCCGCACTCTAGCTCATGCCCGCACGCATACATGCGTACATACAATTCCAGAAGCACAGAAATAGAGAGTCATCTGGCTACCTGCTTGAATAGATGGAGGGGAAGAAATTATAAAGAAATCATAAAAATCTTATCTCAAAAACTGCACATAATTCTTTGTTTTTCAAAGTTCTTTTGAACATTTTATTGCTTCTCACTGAACTGCTGTGAAGCAAACGGCTAATACTACACACACCGAAATACTACACTATGACACAACCGAAACGCAGGATGAGGGAAGTGGCCTTGTCAACAGCTCTGTGACTATCTAAGAATATAACCAGGGGACCAGGGTTTTGCCGTCTAGTGCAACGACAAAAGAATGAAAGCACAAACCCCATGGTCGTGATATTCTGGGGGAATCTGGTTTATGGAGTAGAGGAAGAGAGATATTGGTTGATGGAAGAAAGATAAAGCAGCAAAGGGCATTCAGGAATGGGCGACCCCAGTGCCACGAGGGTAGAAACCAGGCCGGCTTTCCAGAAAATCCTGGTAGAATAACCATTGTCATTGTTTTATTTTTGTTTTGTCTTTTTTCTAAGTTCATTATCAAGAGTTTTGTAGAGGTAGAGAATAGGGCAGGACATAAAAAGCATACTCAAACCCAAAGAAATATTTCATAAAGATCAAAATTGCAGAGATGGGGAACACAGGTAACTTAGCGAAGGCAGACAACTTCACATTCCAAAAATAAGTTTGTGTCTGACATGAAGTTATATAAACTTAAAAAAAAAAATCCAGAGAGGAAGGGGAAAAAATTGTCATGTTAGCATCAATTAGACATTTTTTCTTTTCAGAAACATTGAGTCTTCACTGACCAAATCAAATGAAGAGTTTATTTTTAAATCAGTGTAAGTTCCTGTGGTTTTGCTTGCCCTCCTCATTTTGTGGGCTATAGACACTTTTATTTATTGTGACATAAAACGCCGTCTGTGTAAACAGGCCCAAGAACGGGCATGTCTTTATTTCCTGGTAATCCCAGTTCTGTGACCTAAAGCGAGTCATTTAACCTCTCTGGACCAAAGGCTGTTTCATCAATTATGAGCTAAAGAGATAATGCTGCATATTCTCTAAGCCTCTCTTAGCTTTTAAATACAACTATTATATGAAAACTCTTTATCCTTACACAGCCCCGATTTGGCTTTTTGAGTTAAAAAAAAAAGTAAAAAGGCTCCAGCAGGGGTCACTATCGTCACATTGTGCCTTAAATCCAAGTCTCTTGCGTTGTAGTTCAAGGTTAGTTATATCCACCCTTTGTCCTGATTTTCTGTCGGAGAATTCGTAGATCCTCTCAGTACCCAGGTGTTATCTGGATTGATTTCCAAATGTACATCTAAAACCCACTGCAAATGTTCTCTTGTTCTGTTTCTTTTTTTTTCTTTATTTTCCCTGTGCTTGGAGATCATTTATCTCCATTGATTCTGGGGTTCTTTAGGAGAATTTATTTTATCTAATTAACTACCTTAGATTTTTTTCACCTCCAAGAATTGTAATGAATATAAAACATTATATATTTATTTAAATATATGATATGAAAACAAAACAAAATTCAAACCTATCCCGAAGGGTTATCTTTTTGGGTTTTTTTTGGGGGGGGGAGGGAATCTATGAATACCTCAAAAAATGTGTTTAGCTTCTTTTGAACACCTCTGTCCCTGAGAAGTCTAAAATTCTATGAATGGCTTCTACTCCTCCATAGCTATATTGCTGTGTGTATGAAACCCTGACAGGACCAGTTTATATATCCAAGACAAGGGTAAGGACTTCAGTGACAGTTCTTTTCTTTTCTTTTTTCTTTCTATTTATTTATTTATTTATTTATTTGGCAGAGAGAGAGAGAGCACAAGTAGCCAGGGAGGCCGGCAGAGGGAGAGGAGAAAGGGAGAAGCAGGCTCTCTGCTGAGCAGAGAGCCCGACATGGGGCTTGATCTCAGGACCCTGGGATCATGACCTGAGCCGAAGGCAGCTCTTAACCGACTGAGCCACCCAGGGGCCCTTCGATGACAGTTCTAATTTTAAAGTTCTATTATCAGATTACAACCTAGTAACTGTACATGTAACATGAAGAGTGGAGGATCCCTGTGTCCATGATGCTGGAAGGCAGCTATCCAAAAAAAGTCAGAATTACTCCCAGAAAGCCATAGGATCCCCCAGAATCCCAAGTATTAGGCTTAAGTCCTTAGTCTTAAACTCTAAATCTTAACACTTTTTAGAACTCTCGTTCTATTTAGGACTACTCCAAAGGGGTTCAGTCTGCCTTAAACCTTTCCCCAAACTCCACATGTTTAAACAAAACGTAATAGTGTATCAGAAACCAAAGAATGTGACCTTTTTATACCATGAAGAGCAGTGTCTCTGGTCCTTCGGCCTGATGCATGTGGCGTCCCGACCATGACTCTACTTAGCCCAGAGTAGCTCTTAACAGGTATATGGTGGCCCATTAGTCTCATTCTCCCCCTTTCCTCCTTATACAAACCCATCTGTCCCTTTGAGAAGCACTGGCAGCCCGAGCTGCTGCCGCCGTGTCCGATATGCCTCTTAGAGCCCTAGTCTAGGCGGGCAGTCGGGTCTGGCAGCGTCTCCTTCCACAGCTCATCAGGACGGCGACACACACAGTGAAAGCGATAGTATGTGGCTCCAGAGACAAGGTCACAAAAAGCCTGGCAGCGGCCTTGGCCTCTTAGAGTGCTTGCTGGGGGGGGGGGGGGGGGGTCGGCTGTCTGTCATTCCTCCACAAATCCTGTGGCCAGGAACGGAGGCCTCCTAAAGGTAGCCAGCGCCTGCTTTGCCAGCCACGACGGCGAGCTCTCGCAGGAGGATTCTTCCCAAGTGGATGCAGTCCCCTCCCCTCTCCCGACTGCGCGGCGGCCGTCTCTACCCCACTTCATAGAGCCTCGGCCGACCACCTCACTTCTGATTTTACACAACCAGCTTACGCAGCTGCCACACCTACGTGATCGAATGTCTCTTGAGATGCATTCCAGCCTGGGACAGGTGCGCACCCCTTGGCCCAGGGCTGCCTCCTCGGTGGCTGGAGATGGAGACACGTTGTACAAACAGGGCTGCGATACAAGGACAGAAGGCAGCCTTCAGGGAAAGGCGGAAGAGCTGAGCAGGCCCTGCAAGTGGCTTCTCCCAGGGTCCCATCCTACTTCTCCCTTGTGGGAGCACTTCTCTTGGAAGAGGACTTCCGAAGCTGTAATCTAACGGCCCGGCGACTGTCAGGCAGTCACTCTGTTCTGTAGGCTCCTTGAGGGCGAGAACTCTGGCCTGTTGGACATGGATCCCCAGCCTGGCCCAATAACTGCCCCTTAGCAGGTCGTCAAGACAAAAAGTTGGAAGTATATGCTTTACGAAAAGACTTTGGTATTTTTCCTGCTTAATTGCTCCCACATTAATAGATGAACCACCCACGCAAACTGAGAAATGAATTTTGCCTCGTAGTCCTGAGAATGGAAAATACCTATGGAAGTTCAACAGCATATTGTATTTAAAAAGAAATTTTTTAGATGCTATGTTAATCAGACAGTCTCTCTGTGGTGCCTGTTTGCATTCAGGGACAGAAACAGAAATTCATCTTAAGTTGAACTCTGAAAGACCAAAGAAAATATTACCAGTATTTCCATTTTGACATCTTATATATGAATTTAATTCAGAAAATCTTCCTACCATGATATTTTGAAAGTAATTTAAAGGAATTTTAACCTGTACTGAAATACGTTACAAGTAACCTACTTTTAAAGGTAAAAAAACAACAACAACAAAAATAACAAAAAAAAACCTGTTTCGTTTGTTTCTTAAAATAAAAGATAATTTATTTTTATCAAACTAGTAGAATTTATCCTCTTTTATTAAAAAAAAAATCACAAGTAGCCCAAGTGGAACCATTTTAAGGACTAAAGAGGTCATAACTCACATGAGTGATTTAAAAGGACTTTTCAGTGATGTAAGCTATGTTTCTTAACTTCTTAGAGGCCAAACTTTGGATCTAGAGTTTGTACCACGATAACTCTGTGATTCCTTTCAAATATGAAAGTTTATAATTTGAATAATAAGTGCAAATACAAATATAAATAAGTTCCATAAATTTGTTTTTAAAATTTTTCATAAGCTTTGAAATAAATTTCATAAACACAAATATAAATATGCTTAAAATTCTGGGTTTCTGGGGCGCCTGGGTGGCTCAGTGGGTTAAGCCGCTGCCTTCGGCTCAGGTCATGATCTCAGGGTCCTGGGATCGAGTCCCGCATGGGGCTCTCTGCTCAGCAGGGAGCCTGCTTCCCTCTCTCTCTCTCTCTGCCTGCCTCTCTGCCTACTTGTGATCTCTCTCTGTCAAATAAATAAATAAAATATTTAAAAAAAAAAATTCTGGGTTTCTAGGATAGTTTTTAATACCTGACAGAATTTGAATACAAACTAATGCATATTCATCTTAGAAAATTTGTAAAATACAGAAAGCACAGAGTTAAAAACAAAAATGTCCTCATCATCTCTTCATTTAGGAATAATTACTATTAGCATTTTGGCTTGTATACTTAGTAAGTAAACAAATTAACTGACTACAATGGGAATAATTTTCCAAGTCACTAGATATTTTTATATATTATTGTTCAATGATTATATAGTATTATGTCATATTAATATTTAACAATTTAGTTCATATTGTAGGATATTTAGATTCTTTCAAATTTCTATCATAATAATATGTCAAAATATATCCTCAATGGAAAATCTTTTTATATATACATACATACGTCTTTTTAAAAGAGACATCTTTAATAAATATATCTTTAAGAATTTGAATCATTTTTCCAAATTGTCCTTCAGAAAGATGTATTGATTTAGATGTGTAGCAGGGGTATTCAGATTCACTTCTCTGCCAGTCCTACCTTTCAGAAAGTGGTTGATTTTCTGTTTCTAGAGTTGCTGTTCTTCTTCTCTTCGCTCTCCCGTTGGATTTGTAGGTGTTTGCAATGTTTAGATAAGCTATCGAGCTGATCTCCTGCTACCTGATGTAGTCTCAGGCTGCTACTTCTCTGCCATCTTGACTCCTCCCTAGCAGGGGTATTCAAAAGCGTCTTTTTCCCCCAAATCCTTGCCAACCCAGAGAAATAGCCTTTCATGAACATTGTACATCTGATACATCTGATCTGGGCATAGTTTTGTACTTCCTCAGAGATGAGGACCGGCTATTAAAACCAGAGTTCTTTGTCTAATTCTAACTTCTGTGAATAACATTTCACTTATATTGGGTTTATTGCCAGAAGCAAAAGGAAAGTACTGGAAATGCTGTGTTGTTAGTTCTTCATTTTCAGGGCTGCAATAATTCATAATGTTCATAAAGATGGTGTTCGCGCCACCCGTCTCTAAAAACTTCAGCCACAGGTAGAAAGTGTTCAGATGGTGTAGGTGTGCTCATCAGAGCCATAGATGAGTGTTCACTGGTTTTTTAAAAAAAAGTCGTTACTGAGCTAAAATAATAATAATACACATGGCAAGAATCAGAAAATCAATCTTCTTGGGTGCTCTACAGTGTAAGTCGGCGACAAGAGCATATTCTGTCTAAGGTCATAGAATAAAAATGTGTACTCCTGGCCCCAGAATTTTTTAAACTACTGACTGTAATAACAGGATAATGTTTTATCTGCATGTTTTCCTTTCTTCATCCATAATTTCATTTCATTCTGGGGACATTTTTATTTGTGTTGCTCTCTTCGTGTTTGTTCAGTCTTTGGGGGATTAGTTTCCTCTCCTTTAAAGGTCAAATGCGGCCCTGTGTGTAGTTGTTACAATGCTGTTCAACGGATTCCAAACCCAGCTGCCGGGGTGCTTTCGCTCTGGGAATTCTGGGCTGGGGAGCCTGGCGGTGGGAACCTGCGGAAGAAGGTGGGAGAGACTCCCAGGCGGGCGGGGAGGACAGCCGTCTGCCCACCCGCTCACCTCCACACGGGCGGGGAAGGGCCTGGCCTCTCTCTCTGCCCTCGGGGCGGCTACTGAAGCCGCAGCTGTCGCTGAAGGACCAGGGCAGACTTTCTCTGATGCTCCTCTCCAGGGACCTGCCGAGAGCTCCCGTCCTCCTCCAGCTGCGGAGGGACTGAGCTCCTACAGCCTCGGCTTTGCTGGAGAAGCTTTTGTGAATGAGGCTCTCAGTGGCTGGAGAGTGAGGCCAGGGCCTTAAAGGAGTGGAGCGCATTCAAGCATCCCTCTGCGGGGATTTTCCAGGACCTCATTCTCAGAGATCCATTTTTCAAAGGCATTAACAGAGGGACACGTGCAGTTTGTGCTGCTCACGAATAAGAGGGAGCATCCTTCTAGTGCCTTCTGCTTGCCAGAAGTTTCACGTGTGATCTCTAATCTTTCCCGCAGTGCTGTGGGCTGGTACTATTACTGCCATTTTGTAGATAAGAAAACTGAGCTTCTGGAAAGTTGAATTGTTGGCTCAAAGCCACGGAGCTGTGGAACACCAGGACCATGACCGACACTTGGGCCTGACTCCGATCCCCCACTCCCTCCATGCAGCTTGAGTTCGTCTGTTCTGTTTTGCTTTTTAAGGGGTCAGAGGCATGGAATTCTAAGTTTGCAAGTATTTGTTCTTAGGTTTCTGGCTGTATTTGCAGGATTACTTCATTTTTTAATTTTGAACGGTGTTTCCCAGAAATCAGAGGATTGATTACAGGATGTTTTCTTACCAGCCAAGTCTGTTGAGCTGAATCAAAAGCATTGCCTTCTGTCGCTCACTATTCATAATTTATTCATGGATCCCTGACTGCTTCCTTATTAGCAATATATCTGAGTTATGTATTTTAAATGATCCTTTCAAGGCTTTTGGGAGGGCGTTGAAGGAATGGTAGGGAGAGACGTTTATAGATAGCTTTAAGGAGGAAACAAATGATTACTTTATCTGAATATGAATCATTTAGAGTCTGCTCGTCCAAGAAAAATAATAGTCAAGGAAAGTAAGGGACAAGTCAAAAGAGTAAATGACCAGGACAATAATCCACGAGAGGCACTAAATGTAATTTCTATAAATCACAGAAATTGGAATGAATTTTTGGCAACATCCAAACGAATATGGAAACTCAAAGGTTCAGAGGAGCAGGGTATATATAAACACATACATTATCTTATATCATATTCAGAGTGATTTATTTTTTTTTAAGCTTTTTTTTTTTTTTTTTAAATTTGACAGAGAGAGAGATCACAAGTAGGCAGAGAGGCAGGCAGAGAGAGAGGAGGAAGCAGGCTCCCTGTGGAGCAGAGAGCCTGATGCGGGGCTTGATCCCAGGACCCTGAGATCATGACCTGAGCCGAAGGCAGTGGCTTAATCTACTGAGCCACCCAGGCGCCCCTCAGAGTGATTTATTACAGGGATTTGACCTTATGGAATTTGGGAACCAATTAAGCAGTTTCTATAAGGCCGCTGTCTTCATGTCTGATGTTGGAACTTGAAGTCCACAAGGTAAGCATTTGGGAAGAAAAGAAGGATATGATGTAAGAAGAAGAAAGAACCAGCTAGTGGAGCCCACCGGGTGGTCTGAAACCTTTGTCTGCTCTTGTTGCTTCTGACGTTGGTAGTGTGGGTGGCCTGCGGAAGCCACATCTTCATGGAGTTAAACACCCACCTCAGGCTTCAGAGAGGCCGAAGGAGGGTTTAGGGGAAGGTGGCCCAGTTTCAGCTGTGACGCTCCCTGGCCAATGAAGAGAGCCAGAATAGGGCTGAGCTACAACATCGCTGCCCCTTCGTTCCTGTCCTCCCTGTCCCCCCCCACCCAGAATGGCTCCTGCAGCCCACCCTAGCCTACAGGAAAGGAAAACTCCAAGAAGTGTCATTCAGTGTAGACAGGTGGACAGAACTACCACACTAAACAAAAAGAATGTTAGGATATGGGACTGGAGAAAAGAGGGCAAATCTCTATTGGCCAAAATAAAATGAGCTCTTGATGAGAGTCCGGTAAGATGCCTTCAGACTAACACAGCACACAGCCATCGGTCTTGCTGACCCCTGTGCTTTTACCAGGTAAGATGCCCAGACCATGTGACTCCCTTCCAGGAGTTTGCTACCTGCCTATGTTGGTGCTCAGAGCAGAGGCTGTTTTCTCTGCCGTTAAGAGATCTCCGTGTCATCATTGCTTCTGCTCCGCTGTTGTTCACCCTTTCCTTTTTCCAGATGATTTCCCTTCTTCAGTTCCTAGTTCTCAGGATGCCTGTGTGGCTCAGTTGGTCAGACGCTGACTCTTGGTCTTGGCTCAGGTCTCGATCTCCCCATCAGGAGGAGTTCAAGCCCTCTGTCAGGCTCCATGCTGGATGTAGAACCAATCTACTTAAAGAAAAATTCCAATTCTCAAAACTTTTTCTTTGGTTTTGTATTGGTTTCCTATTGCTGCTCTAACATATCACTGTAAACTTAGTGGCTGAAAGTGATTCAAATTTATTTTACAGTTCTCAAGGTCAGACGTCTGAAATGGGTCTCACGAGGCGAAAATCAGGGTGTCAGTGGGGCTGTACTCCCTCTGAGGACTCTGCAGGAGAATGCATCTCTTTGCCTTTTAAAGATTTCCAAAGACGGCCCACCTTTCTTGGTGCAAGGCAGTCTTTTATCTTCAAAGCGAGCAGTGTCCAGTCAGGTCTTTTTGTGTTGCACAACTCTGAACCGACTCCTCTGACTCCCTCTTCCACAGGTAAAGAGCCCGTGATTACATTTAAATCTCCTGATTTCCGTCTATAGTCTTAACTCCTCCTTGCTGGAAAACCTAACATCTTCACGGTTGCAGAGGTCAGGACACGGATGTCGGTGGGGGGCTGCTGTTCTACCCAGCCCAGCTTTCCCTTCCTTTTGTGGCCTAGGCTATTAGGAGACGAGAATTCAGGAGTAGTGTTTCAGGCCCTCGGCTTCCCACTTCGCCACAGTCCTCACGCTGAGGCAATGAGCAAAAACTAGCTATTTACCAGGGCGAACACAAAAGATAAGAAAGAAATAACAAGAAGAATATCAACTAATATTCAAGACTAATTTCCTGTCCCAGAAACAGCAGTGTGTGTGTATGAGGATGAGCTCTACGGCCATTCTGTCTCCCCGTAAGACTTTATTGGGCAACAGTTCTGGTTCCCATGATGTCTGGTGGAATGGCTGGATTCCTACTGCCCAAGTGATAGATTTCTTTATTGTTCCCAAATGACTTTTCCTGGATGCTTGCTTCTCCAGCCAGGGCAAAACCCTGCTCTTTTTAAAAAGTCTGGATTCACCATCCAACTCTCTTCCTTTTTGTTGCTCTCATCTCCCAACTCGCAATGGTCCGTCGCCTTCACTCACGGCTGTAGCCGCTCATTCAGTTGTCCCTCCTGCTGCGGCAGTCACCAAGGATGACCTTCCATCATCTCTCTACTGGGATCACCTTCTCCCATCCATTTCAGCTGCTGTGCAGCGACATTAGTTGCGCACTGGTTATCCGTGTCCTCCTTCAAATTTCCCAGCCTCCTCACAAATGTTGAAACCATGTGACTGTTTCTGGACAAAGGATTGTGAACTGAAGTTACATGTTTTTCTTCCAGACCAAGACATTTAAGAACTTGGTGCAGTCTTGTCCCCTGCCATAGAGACCTAGAAGCTATGTGTTGAAATGGCAGCATTTCAAAAAAAAACAGTATGAGTAATAAATAAAGCTCTGGGGGCGCCTGTGTGGCTCAGTGGATTAAGCCGCTGCCTTCGGCTCAGGTCATGATCTCAGGGTCCTGGGATCGAGCCCCGCATCGGGCTCTCTGCTCCGCAGGGAGCCTGCTTCCTCCTCTCTCTCTGCCTGCCTCTCTGCCTACTTGTGATCTCTCTCTCTCTCTGTCAAATAAATGAATAAAATCTTTAAAAATAAATAAATAAATAAATAAATAAAGCTCTGTTTTATTTGATATTTTTATCTGAGATTGGTGTTAGTCCTTTATTTTTTTAATTATTTTTATTAACATATAATGTATTATTTGCCCCAGGGGCACAGGTCTGTGAATCTTCAGGCTTACACACTTCACAGCACTCACCATAGCACACACCCTCCCCCATGTCCATAACCTAACTGCCCTATCCTTAACCCCCTCCACTCCCCAGCAACCCTCGGTTTGTTTTGTGAGATTAAGGGTCTCATAGTTTGTCTCCCTCATGATTCCATCTTGTTTGATTTTTTCCTGCCCTATGCCCCACAAGCCCATGTTCTACCTCTCAAATTCCTCATATCAGAGAGAACATATGATAATTGGTAATCTGATTGACTTACGTCACTCTACATAATACCCTCTAGTTCCATCCATGTCATTGCAAGTGGCAAGATTTCATGTCTTTTGAGGGCTGCATAGTATTCCATTGTATGTGTGTGTCTGTGTGTGTGTGTGTATACACATACATACATAACAAATTTTCTTTATCAATTCATCTGTTGATGGACATGTAGGTTCTTTCCATAGTTTGGCTATTGTGGACATTGCTGCTGTAAACATTCGGGTGCACGTGCCCCTTTGGATCACTACATTTGTATCTTTAGGGTAAATACATAGTAGTGCCATTGTTGGGTCGTAGGGTAGTTCTATTTTCAACTTTTTGAGGAAACTCCATGCTGTTTTCCTGAGTGGCTGCACCAGATACATTCCCACCAACAGTGTAGGAGGGTTCCCCTTTCTCCACATCCTCACCAGCATCTGTCGTTTCCTGACTTGTTCATTTTAGCCATTCTGACTGGCATGAAGTGGTATCTCATTGTGGTTTTGATTTGTATTTCCCTGATGCCAAGTGATGTGGAGCACTTTTCATGTGTCTGTTGGCCATCTGGATGTCTTCTTTGCGGAAATGTCTGTTCATGTCCTCGGTCCATTTCTTGATTGGATTATTTGTTCTTTGGGTGTTGAGTTTGATAAGTTCTTTATAGATTTTGGATAGTAACCCTTTATCTGATATGTCATTTGCAGATATCTTCTGCCATTCTGTCAATTGTCTTTTGGTTTTGTTGACTATTTCCTTTGCTGTGCAAAAGCTTTTGATCTTGATGAAGTCCCAATAGTTCACTTTTGCCTTAGCTTCCTTTGCTTTTGATGATGTTTCTTGGAAGATGTTGCTGGGGCTGAGGTCAAAGAGGTTGCTGCCTGTGTTCTCCTCAAGGATTTTGAAGGATTCCTGCCTCACATGAGGTCTTTCATCCATTTGGACTCTATTTTTGTATGTGGTATAAGGAAATGGTCCAGTTTCATTTTTCTGCATGTGGCTGTCCAATTTTCCCAACACCATTTGTGGAAGAGGCTGTCTTTTTTCCATTGGACATTCTTTCCTGCTTTGTCGAAGATTAGCTGACCGTAGAGTTGAGGGTCTATTTCTAGGCTCTCTATTCTGTTCCATTGATCTATGTGTCTGTTTTTGTGCCAGTACCATACTGTCTTGATGATGACAGCTTTGTAACAGAGCTTGAAGTCTGGAATTTTAATGCCACCCACTTTGGTTCTCTTTTTCAACATTCCTCTGGCTATTCAAAGTCTTCTTTGGTTCCATATAAATTTTAGGATTACTTGTTCCATTTCTTTGAAAAAAATTGAGGGTGTTTTGATAGGGATTGCGTTATATGTATAGATTGCTTTAAGTAGCATAGACATTTTCACAATGTTTGTTCTTCTAATCCATGAGCATGGAACTTTTTTCCATTTCCTTGAGTCTTCCTCAATTTCTTTCATGAGTACATTATAGTTTTCTGAGTACAGATTCTTTGCTTCTTCGGTTAGGTTTATTCCTAGGTATCTTGTGTTTTGGGGTGCAATTGTTAATGGGATTGACTCCCTAATTTCTCCTTCTTCTGCCTTGCTGTTAGTGTATAAAAATGCAACTTATTTCTGAGCATTGATTTTATATCCTGACACGTTACTGAATTCTTGTATAAGTTCTAGCAGTTTTGGAGTGTAGTCTTTTGGATTTTCCACATAAAGTATCATATCATCTGCAAAGAATGAGAGTTTGACCTCCTCTTTGCCAATTTGGATGCCTTTAATTTCTTTTTGTTGTCTGATTGCTGAGACTAGGACTTCCAGTACTATGTTGAATAGCAGTGGTGATAGTGGACATCCCTGCCATGTTCCTGGCCTTAGGGGAAAAGCTCCCAGTTTTTCCCCATTGAGAATGATATTTGCTGTGGGTTTTTCATAGATGGCTTTGATGGTACTGAGATATGTACCCTCTATCACTAGTGAAAAGTGTTGATCAAGAAAGGATGCTATACTTTGCCAAATGCTTTTTCAGCATCTACTGAGATTATCATATGGTTCTTGTTATTTCTTTTATTAATGTATTGTATCACATTGATTGATTTGTGGATGTTGAACCAACCTTGCAGCCCAGGAATAAATCCCACTTGGTCATGGAGAATAATCATTTTAATGTACTGTTGCATCCTATTGGCTAGTATTTTGGTGAGAATTTTTGTATCTGTGTTCATCAAGTATATTGACCTGTAATTCTCCTTTTTGATGGGGTCTTTGTCTGGTTTTGGGATCAAGACAATGCTAGCCTCATAAAATGAGTTTGGAAGTTTTCCTTCCATTTCTATTTTTTGGAACAGTTTCAGGAGAACAGGTATTAATTCTTCTTTAAATGTTTGGTAAAATTCCCCTGGGAAGCCATCTGGCCCTGGATTCTTGTTTGCTGTGAGATTGTTGATGACTGCTTCAATCTCCTTACTGGTTATGGGTGTGTTCACGTTTTCTATTTCTTCCTGGTTCAGTTTTGGTAGTTTATATGTCTCTAGGAATGCATCCATTTCTTCCAGATTGTCAAATTTGCTGACATATAGTTGCTCATAGTATGTTCTTATAATTGTATTTCCTTGGTGTTGGTTGTGATGTCTCTTCTTTTATTCATGGTTTTATTAATTTGGGTCCTTTCTCTTTTCTTTTTGATAAGTCTGGCTAGGGGTTTATCAATCTTATTAGTTCTTTCAGAGAACCAGCTCCTAGTTTTGTTGATTTGTTCTGCTGTTCTTTTGGTTTCTATTTCATTGATTTCTGCTCTGATCTTTATTATTTCTCTTTTCCTGTTGGGTTTAGGCTTTCTTTGCTGTTCTTTCTCCAGCTCCTATAAGTTTAGGGTTAGGTTGTATACTTCAGACATTTCCTGTTTCTTGAGAAAGGCTTGTATCACTATTTATTTTCCTCTTAGGACTACCTTTGCTGTGTCCCCCAGGTTTTGAACCATTGTGTTTTCATTATCATTTGTTTCCATGAATTTTTTCAATTCTTCTTCAATTTATTGGTTGACCCATTCATTCTTTAGAAGGATGCTGTTTAGTCTCCATGTCTTTCCAAATTTCCTCTTGTGATTGAGTTCTAGCTTCAGAGCATTGTGGTCTGAAAAGACGCAGGGAATGATCCCAATCTTTTGGTACCAGTTGAGACCTGATTTGTGACCCAGGATGTGATCTATTCTGGAGAATGTTCCATGTACACTAGAGAAAAATGTGTATTCTGTTGCTTTGGGATGAAATGTTCTGAATATATCTGTGATATCCATCTGATCCAGTGTGTCACTTAAAGCCTTTATTTCCTTGCTGATATTTTGCTTAGATGATCTGTCCATTTCAGTGAGGGGGTGTTAAAGTCCCCTACTCTTATTGTATTATTGTCGATGTGTTTCTTTGATTTTGTTATTAATTGGTTTATGCAGTTGGCTGCTCCTGTGTTAGGGGCACAGATATTTAAAATTGTTAGATCTTCTTGTTGGACAGACCCTTTAAGTATGATATAGTGTTTTTCCTCATCTCCTATTATAGTCTTTGGCTTAAAATCTAATTGATCTGATATAAGGATTGCCACCCCAGCTCTCTTTTAATGTCCACTAGCATGGTAAATTGTTTTCACCCCCTCATTTTAAATCTGGAGGTGTCTTTGGGTCTAAAATGAATTTCTTATAGAGAGCATATCAATGGGTCTTGTTTTTTTTTTATCCATTCTGATACCCTGTGTCTTTTAATTGGGGCATTTAGCCCATTTACATTCAGAATAACTATTGAAAGATATGAATTTAGTGCCATCGTATTGACTGTTAGGTGACTGTTACTGTATATTGTCTCTGATCCTTTCTGGTCTACTACTTTTAGGCTCTCTCTTTGCTTAGAGGACCCCTTTCAATATTTCCTTTAGGGCTGGATTGGTGTTTGCAAATTCTTTTAATTTTTTTTGTCCTGGAAGCTTTTTATCTCTCCTATTTTCAATGATAGCCTAGCTGGATATAGTATTTTTGGCTGCATATTTTTTCATTTAGTGCTCTGAATATATCATGCCAGTTCTTTCTGGCCTACCAGGTCTCTGTGGATAAGTCTGCCGCTGGTCTAATACATCTACCATTGTATGTTACAGACCTCTTATCCCAAGCTTCTTTCAGGGTTTTCTTTGTCACTAAGACATAAGTTTTACTATAGGTCCACTAAATGGGTCCACTGGTTGTGGACCTATTTTTATTGACTTTGAGTGGGTTTTTCTGTGCCTCCTGGATTTTGATGCTGATTCGCTTTGCGATATTAGGGAAATTCTCTATTATAATTTGCTCCAATATACCTTCTGCCCCCCCTTCTTCTGGAATCCCAATTATTCTAATATTGTTTCATCTTATGGCATCACTTCTCTTGAATTCTCCCTTCGTGGTAAGTAGTTGTTTGTCTCTCTTTTGCTCAGCTTCTTTATTCTCCATCATTTGGTCTTCTATATCACTAATTCTCTCTTCTGCCTCATTTATCCTTGCATTAAGAGCCTCCATTTTTTATTGCACTTCATTAATAGCTTTTTTAATTTCAAGTTGGTTAGATTTTAGTTCTTTCATTTCTCCAGAAAGAGGTTTTATTTCTCCAGAAAAGGTTTCTCTAATATCTTCCATGCTTTTTGAGTCCAGCTAGCACCTTGATAATCATAGAGCTCTAGTTCTGACATATTACCAATGTCCATATTGATTAGGTCCCTAGCCATTGGTACTGCTTCTTGTTCTTTTTTTATGGTGAATTTTTCTGCCTTGTCATTTTATACAGATAAAAATATATGAATGAGAGAGTAAAAGACTAAAAGGGTAGCAAAGACTCCAGAAAAATATACACTAACAAAATCAGAAGAGATCCCAAACCAGGGGGAGAAGTAAGCAGGGAAAGATAAAAAAATAAAAAGTAAATATATATATATATATATATATATATATATATATATATATTAGACTGGTGAATAGAACAGAGCCACCCACTTGATTTTGGGTGTATTCTGGTCTCTTAAATGAAACCACCTCCCAAAATCTTAAAGAAAGAAAAACTTAAATACATACAAAAATAAGGGAAAACATGATGAAAGGATGGAATATCACTATAAAGATGAAAATTTTAAAAGATTCTAAAAAAGGAATGATAAGTTGGTTGGAAAAAGAAAAAAAAAAAAAAGAGGAGAGGATGTGACCAGACTGGAGCTAAATTTAAAATATATTTTGATCTATCAGAAGAAATTGTATCCCAAAATTTTAAAGAAAAAAAACCCTATAGGTGTACAAAAAATAAGATTAAATACAATGAAGGGATGAAATATGACTATAATAATGAAAGTTTAAAAAGATTTTTTTAAGGTATTGATAAAATAAAATAGTTTAAAAATGTTAAAAGAAGAAGGAGGAAAAGTTAAAAAAATAGAATAAGATAAAAATAAAATTTATAAAATTTAACTTTGCAAGGCTAAAGGATATGGGAAAAAAGCCATGAATTCTATGTGCTGCTTTCCCCTCGCTCTGGAGTTCTGCAGTTCTCATTGATTGGTGAACTTGGTCTTGGCGGGATGTTCTTGCTGATCCTCTGGGGGAGGGGCCTGTTGCAGTGATTCTCAAATGTCTTTGCCCGAGGTGGAATTGTACCATGCTTGCCAGGGGCTGGGCTGAGTAACCTGCTCAGGTTCACTCTCAGAGCTTTTGTTCCCTGAATGCTTTCTGTAGAGCTTTGGAAGACAGGAATGAAGATAGTGGCCTCCCAGTCTCTGGCCTGGAGGAGCCAAGAGCTAGGGTGCACCCTCAGAGAAAAGCAGTCAATCCCTCCCATCTCCCTGGTCTCTGGCTACACTCCGAGCTCACCTGAGGATCTGCCACTTGTGGAGTCCCTGCTCGAAGAGCAGTGGCCCGACTGTGCCTTGGGTCATGGTTTAAGGTAACCCCATTCTAAAAGCTAACTCTGGCTCCATCTCTGTAGCCAGCTTCCCCACTCCAATACTTGGCAGCCTTGCCATACTCAGATACCCCTAGTCTTTCTGTGACCCCGTGGGTCCTGAGACCACACTCTCCCCATGCAGGCTCCATTAACCTCTGGAGCAACATCCCTCAGTGGAGCAGACTTCTAAAAGTTCTGATTTTGTGCTCTGTTGCTCCAAAACTTGCTGGGAGCCAGCCCCTCCCACTGCGGTCTATCTTCTTGTTACTTTGGATTCACTTCTCTGCACGTTCTACCTTCCAGAAAGTGGTCAATTTTCTGTTCCTAGAATTGCTTCTCCTCTTCTCTTCTCTCTCTTGTTGAGTCTGTAGATGTTCAGAATGGTTTGATAACTATCTAGCTGAATTCCTGGGACCTAATGCTATTTCAGTCTCCTACCCCTCTGCCATCTTGCTTGGTGTTAATCTTTTAATGCAGAATAGTTTATATTATCCTGATGGATAGAGCTATCATTCCCAGAATCAGACTCTGAAAGTCATTACCAGAAAGTGTTCCACTTTTGAAGCCACTTCTACAAACTCGACATTCTTAAGTTATAGACTCTGATCATTTTGGTTGACTCACTTGGATGTATCACTACTTCCCTTGCAACTTGCAGCCCACTGATCATTTGTTTTAGTCCATTTGGGGTGCTATAACACAGTACCACACACTGGGTAGTTATGAAAAATGGAAAATTGTTTCTCACTGTTCTGGAAACTACAAGTCTGAGTTCAGGGTGCCAACATAGTTGGATGAGAGCAGTCTTCTGGGTTCATAGCTGGTACCTTCTCTCTGTTCTCACATGGCAGAAAGGCCCTAAGGATCTTTCTGAAACCTGTTTTATAAGGGCAATAACTCCATTCAAGGGGATTCCATCCCTATGGCAAGAGCACCTCCTGTGGCCCTAGTTCCTAATACTGTCATCTTTGGGAGTTAGGATTTTAACTTGTGAATTTGGGGGTAATGCAACTATTCAGATCGCAGCTCTATTCTACTATCTTCCTCTCATCTTCTCCTTCCTGCATTTAGCTTGCTCCCTTGTCCAGACTATATAATCCATCATCTTCGCCACTTCGCTGTCAATATTTTTGCTTACCTTGATTCATTATCCTTTTGTAGTGCCTCTCTGACAAATCCCCAAGCCTGGCAAAGCTCAATCTGGTTGAATCCAGCTACCCACCTCTATGTTTGTACTCAGGCTGAAGAGCACTAGTAGGGAAAAATCGTATGAAATGGCAGACTTCTGAGCTGGCAACGTTGCCTGGAAATCCTATTATGCCTTGATGGTCCATTCTATCTTAAACTCTGTCTCCTCAAGCCTCTCTCCTTCTTCCTACCCTATTATATTGATCAGATGAACTCATCTTCTACTTTACAGAGGAAAAAAACAGAGTCAGAGAAGAACAACCACAGACTTGAAAAAAATCAGCTTTACAAATCTATCTGCCTCTATATCCCCTATCATTTCCCCTCCTACTACAATGTTATCCCTTCGCCTCTGCTCTTAATCCTCATCCTCTTCCAACTTTCCAGGAATTTCATTTTGGCAAATGTCCTTCCTCTTTATAACAACTTCAATCTTTCTCTTTGGTGTCCTTCCTATCAGCAAATAAATATTCTCTAGTCTGTCTCTTCTTAAGAGGAAAAAATTCATCCTTCATGTAACACTTCCCTCTAACTGTTCTTTTCTTGGCTTCTCCTTACCTCTACCCAACCATCAAGTGAGGGAATCCCTTAAGGTAGATCACAAACCCTCTTTTTCTTCTACTCTACCTCCATTATTCAGAAAATCTCATCTACTCCAAAGAGTTCTGTTTTCCTTTTACTTCCAGCTCAGACTTATGCTGTGAGTCCCAACCCAGATAGTCTGAGTCTTACTTGATATCTCCACTGGCCTGTCTGCTGCCTTAAACTCAACATACCCAAAATGGAACTTGGGATATTTCTCATCAAGTTTGTCCTTTTTGTATTATTTCATTACATGGCATTAACAACCACTCAGATACTCAAGCCAAGCACCTAAGAGTAATCTTTTTTTTAAAGAGAGAGAGAGAACACAAGTGTAAGTGGGGGTGGGGGAGGGACAGAAGGAATGGGAGAGAGAGAATCTTAAGCAGGTTCCACACCTAGTGCAGAGCCTGACACAAGGATCAATCTTACAACCCTGAGATCATGACCTGAGCCAAAATCAAGACCCAGACACTTAACTGACTGAGCCACCCAGGCGCCCTGACCTAGGAGTAATCTTTGACTCATTCCTATCCCTTCCCCAATTAAGTCTAGACACAAGTATTAACTAAATTCATTACCTGGGTATTTCTTAAGTCCATTCATTTTTATCTAGCCTCCCTGTCTAGTTCAAGTCACCATCATCACCTGCACAATTACTGTACACTACCCCCCCAACATCTATTCTTTTTGGGATTCAACCTATTCTCCACTCTTTTTTTTAAGATTTTATTTATTTATTTGATAGACAGAGATCACAAGTAGGCAGAGAGGTAGGCAGAGAGAGCGAGGAGGAAACAGTCTCCCCATGAAGCAGAGAGCCTGATGAGGGGCTCAATCCCAGGACACTGGGACCATGACCTGAGCCGAAGGCAGAGGCTTTAACCCACTGAGCCACCGAGTCGCCCCTCCACTCTGTGTTTTTAAAATGCAAACTTATCTTAAAATTTTTCAGTAGCTGCCCATTTGATCCTAGGAAAAAAAATGTAAATTCTTAACATGCTTTTCACACTCCATCTCATTCTTCAGCCTTATCTCATGCTTCTCTATGTTTACCTTCAATCTTTCATTGCTATAATACTTAAAACTCCATAAATATTTTTATTTAATGATGAAATATTAAGGTACTCCATAAATATTTTTTGAATGAAGGAATATGTTTTTAAAAGAGTTTCCCAAGTTTATCATGTTATAACATGAGCTAATACAAAAGAATTCTTCATTCCTTTGCTCTAAACATGGAAAAAAATACAGCTTAAAACTTCTTTATATGTCTGGGCTCAAAACCAAGAAAGATCAGCCCCAAGTATCATAATTAAAGAGGGAAGTCTAAGTCAGGGTGCTAAACAGAATCTTATACCCCACATAGCTCATAGAATTGTTACAACCAGATACGCGCTTTAAAGCCTGGAATTGGTTCTAACAACCACCTCGGAAGGGTCCAGGTCCTGGGACCGAAGAGGAAAGTTTGAGCTATTTAGATAAGCCTGGGAGTAACAAAATGTTGTACTGACTTTGAAATGAAGACTAAGGAAACTCTGGTCATCAGCCCAAATAAACAACAAGAAGGTTTATAGTATTCCAGGATCACAGAGAAGACATCACCTGCAAGAAATCAAACCCCCAGGTCTGTGCCAAGCACAGATGGAAAATCTGAAATCACGTGGCCTGAGTGGAGGAACCTGAAGCTGAGAAATGAAGCTTAAAAGGGATTTGATTCTTTTGCTCAAGTTGAGACAAGACAAAAGTAACTTATAAACGACTTCCCCACAGAGAACTCTCTTCTAAAAAAAAAATTTTTTTTAAAGATTTTACTTACTTATTTGACAAAGAGATAGAGCACACACACACATGAGAGACAGGGTGAGAGAGAGAGAGAGTGTGCACAAGCAGGGGGAGCAGCAGGCAGAGGGAGAAGGAGAAGCAGACCACCCTGAGCAGGGAGACCAATGTGGAACTCGATCCCAAGACCTAGGGATCATGACCTGAGCCGAAGGCAGACACTTAACAACTGAACCACCCAGACACCCCTGGTCAAAACTTCTAAACCGCCCTATGACAAATAACTGTGCATGAAGGTCAGCAGATGAAAGAATAGGCAGAGTTTGAAAGAGTAGAACAACCTTAATGAAAGGTTTACAGAGTATGTTTAAAAATGTTCAAAAGGATGAAGGAAGGAATATAAACCATAAGGGAAAGAAGCAAAGAGAGAAAAGACTGTAAGAATTTATACATATAATTAGAATTTTGAAATCAAATGTGCTATTCTTTCCCATCCTAAGGGAAGTAACATTCTTCCCTCGGCGTGGACACTCACACTCACTTCTTCCCCTTCACACGCGTACTCATCTTTGCAGTCTTACCTTGGATGTCCTCTCCAGAGGGCACCCTTTGCCAGCCTCTGAGAGGACATCATTGTCCCTCTAATAAACCCTGTGGCTCTTTCACCTCTCTTTTTGGCAACACTCAACACAGTGACAGATTTTTGTTTAGTGTTTGTCATTCCCGTAGGATGGAATCTCCACGAGGACAGTCCCATTTCTGCCTTGTTTTCCGCCGCATGCCCAGTGCCTAGCTCCATGCTGAGCATGTGAGTCATTGACAGAGTAGCTGTGCCTGCTAGGGTCATTCCAGCCTATACCTGCTGCCTGGAGTGTTTCTCAATAATCTCTTTGGCTCCCTTTCACCCAGTTTGAGTAATAAGTTTCATGTATACCCTAATTATTGGCTGGTTGATTTATTGAACCAAAATGCCTAATTCACAGCCTTATAAAATATATTGCGTTTTGGGGAACATGGGTGGCTTATCATTTAAGCACCTGTCTTCAGCTCAGGCCATGATCTCAAGGTCCTGGGATGGAGCCCCTTGCCAGAATCCCTGATCAGAGGGAGCCTGTTTCTCCCTCTCCCCTCTGCTCGAGCTCTCTCACTCTCTCAGAAAGATAAATAAAATCTCGTGTGTGTATGTGTGTGTGTGTGTGTGTGTGTGTGTATTCAGTTTTACTGAATTCCTGTAGTTACTCTAGAAAATGCTCTTTCCTACATTTCCAACCATCTGTGTCATTATCTGGAAACATTCATCCTAATCCTAATTCTGATTATCTGACCTCTGTTTACCCTCTCTGACCTCTGCTCACTTCTCTGTTCTTAATTTTTGTCCAGCCCGTGAACATTGGTATATTTAAAGGTTTCTGGCCTCTCTCCTTACTGCCGATTTTCTATAGCACCCCCAAATGATTCTGAATTTGGCAGCCATAAAGTCTTTATCTCGTGGATCTAGATTGATTCTTGTTTGAGCAAATTGTATTTATAGTCCAATTGAGGTACCTTATAGCAATAGTATCATCACCCTAAATGTCCAAGAAATGCAACCTGTTCAACAAAATGCTTTTAAGTGACCCTGTTCTTTGTCTCTGTCTCAAAAAAAAAAAAAAAAAAAGAAAGAAAGAAAAGAAAACAAACAACAATCAGGGACTAAAACAACTTTTTTTTCCCATTAGAATTTAGGGTAAACAATTGTCTAGCAACTCAAGAGGTATGTTTTTTGTTGTGGTAATGTTAAGTGGTGACCATCACGGAGGAACAGCTTAAATTCACCCACAACTGAGGATATTCTATTCCTAGATCCTCCTATTCTGCCAGCAAGAAATATAAGCTGGAGAGGGAAGGCTTGAAATGAGAGACTGCTAAGTAACCTTTGGCAACTGTGTGGGCCACATCTAGGTGTACTGAAGAGAAGGGCCATATTTATATGGAATAATGTTCTTTTTACTCAAATGTCTATGCTATTATGCTTCCGTATTCTGATATCAGATGTTTATTAGTCAGTATCTAAAATGTGAGAAGGAGGGTGATATAGTGGAAAGAGCATCCAAACTGACCTGGGTCCTAATTGAGTCTCTCATTTACTAGTTGTGTGATCTTTGACAAGTTGCCAAATTTCTCCGAGACCATGTCTTCATCTGTAAAATGGGAACAATAATACTTACTTCACTGAGTTGTTAAGATAATAAAAAAGATATTTCAAGTATATGACAGAACATCTGTCATAAAATAAGCAATTATTTAAAACAAGTTTTCATTAAAGTTTTTGTTTCCTGGTTTTGTCTTATTCATCCACATGTGCTTGGTCCCCGGACTTCAAGCTGGAGAAGGAGATGAAATGGGTTTTTATTTTAGTTTGAGAACTATGGAGTTGGGCTGGTTTGCCAATAGAAGTCGGCTCTTTAGATGAGTCTATTTGATTTCAGGATGATGTCCAGCCTCATCCTTCACCAGCTGAGTACTGCTTGTTCCAGAAGTGTGTTGCTGAAAGAGTGGAGTCATGCAAAGTCAGGCATGGGTGTCTCAAGAAAGCAATGCCAGGACACAGTTTTGGAAACATGGACTAAGAGTCATTCAGTAATGTTTATTTTTTGCAAATAATCTCAACTAGACAATGTGAGTTGATGCAAAAGAACAGATCAAATTGGATTTTACAGCATCAACAGTATTTATATCTGGACTACACTGTAAAGACTACTAAATATGATTTAAGATCAGAGTCCAATTCCTTCATTTCATGGACGAAGAAGTAGGGGCCTGGAGAAGTTAAGTAACTTGCCCAAGTTAACAAAGCCAGATGTCTTTATTGATAATCCAGTACATTTTGTCACCAAAATCTTCTGGTGACACAGTCTCTGCTCCATACAGAAATTTAGGGACCTGTCCAAATAATACATAAGGACGACTCAAAAAGACATCAACCAATGTCATTGCTCCCAGTTATGTAAAGAAAACTAAATTTGTTATAATAACAGATGCTCTGTGAAGACATTTGGAAAGACCGCAACCCATTCTCCATGATTTAGCTGGCAATATTCTTGGCACCTCCATATCCAGAACTCCACTCTAGAATACGGATATTCCCTAAAAGGAAGCTGAAATGATTGAAATGACTGGGTCTGGGAGATTGAATCAGGTACAGTCTCAAATAAAATGTTCCTCTTGGCAGCCTGGATATGAAAGTCGTAAGAAATGTCTAGGAGTGGTCTATTGGGATCAAAAGAGAATGGGAGATTAAGAAGTTTGAATAAAAAGCTAGTGATAGAACACATATTAGAAGCCATGTAGAGCATCTACAGTTTGTTTTGTTCTGTTTCTGAACTCTTTGGGATTCTTAATAAAATTCCATAAAGGTCACATTTCAAGATTTAAAAAAAGAAATTATTCTTTTTGAAAACCTTGAACATAAAATTATAACTCTCAAAGGAAATTCAAGGACACCAAAAGAGTTAATGGGAACTCTAACTAAAATTTTGCCTCTCTTTCTCAAACTCTTACCAGAGAAGGATAAGTCCTAGCTTTCCCTTTCAAAATTCTTCTGTGGGATTTCTGCTTTTTTCAGTTTCTTTTTGCTTCATAGATGCTGGTTTATAGTATTATAGGAGAGATAGTGGAAGAATCAGTATTAATAAGATGTGTTTCTCAAATATCCTTGACTTAACTGTGAAATTGTTTTTCCTGACTTTCAAATCTCATTGATTTTTATATATTATAATGCCATGGTCAAGGGAAAAGGTAGGTATAGTGTGAGGTATAGGAAAACCAAGCAGTTGATTAGAATTATAGGTCACCAAAGAAAGGGTGAAGGAAGTTGTGATAACTAGACAGGCCAGCATGTTTGAAAGTCACGGCTAGGGTTCCCCAACCCATGGGTAGACATTCATCTGCACTGCCAACATGACAATGCCTGCAGCACCTGTCTTAGATCTCTGTTTTCTCAGGTTTGCTCTGACAGTGTCCCAAGAACTGTCACACCGACTCCTTCATCTTTGGGTCTCTATGCCACCGCCTCTGCTGACTTTGGTCTCAAGAGATCCCTCTGCATGGGGAGTTCATTTCCAGAGCTCCAGGAGATCCTCCACTGGGATGTTCTTCCAACATAACCCAGCTGCTGGGAGAGACCTTCTTCTCCACTTGGCCACTCTGTCTTAAGAGGAATAGACTTTTCCTCTACTTTCTAGTATCTGTAATCACTAGGCCTGGAGAAGAGAAAATAATCCCTCACTTACCCACAAGCCAGGGTGTCTTCCTCTGTCTCCATTGCCTCTCCCAGAATCTGCTTCTTTCTATAGCTCTTGGTATAAAACTGTCCATTTTCTTCTGAAGAAGTTCTAACTTCAAGGTTAGAATGAGCCTTGAGCTCTATGAGCCTCAGGGAATATTACAACAAAATCCAATATCCCAGCATCAGAAAATTGGGTTCATTTAGACATGTATGGTGCTACCGTGGCTGAATGTTGAGGGTATAAATGATCTAGGACCAAGGCTTTTACACTAGCATGCATCAGGATCACCCAGAGCTTCCCTCACAGCAGAGAGTGCTGTGTCCCTGGCCCCAGAGTTTCTCATCTAGGAATTCTGCTGCAAGGCCTGAGAGTTTGCAGTTTTACCACTTCTCTTATGATACCAGTGCTGCTGGACCAAGGAACCATACTTTGAAAACCACAGACCTACATATGACAAGATCTATAGAAAATCACAACCAAATAGAGTAGCCCAAAATCAGAATGTAGAAAATATGCTATTTCCATAAGTATGACATAGTGAGGGTATATTTAACCAAAGAACATTAAGCTATTTTTAATAAGATGAAAATTACCTTTATCTTGAAAATTGACAATGTTTGTACAAAATACCACATTGTGAAATGACAGATCACCTAGAAAACTGCCAACCATCTCCATGATACCACTGTCTAGATTCTCATGGACAATAAAGAGCACTGTTTTCCAGACCCACATAAAACATTGGTCTTTACATTCTGCTATAACACTGTTTCTTCTTGGACATCAGGGAATAAATTAAGTGACTTTAAGGCCCTTCAATTCCCTTAAATCCAGAGTTAGCCCAGACCCTGCTCAGTTGCAGGTTGAAATCAAAGGAATACAATAACAGGAATTAATAATGGCATCACACAAGGTGTAGTAGATAGATAATGTAGTAGTAGATATGTAAAGAATAATAAAAAAAATCACAACTTTTTTCTCTTATGTAGGAATACTATATAACTTAAATAACATCACTATTTATTATCATAGATTCACCTGGTCTCAAAAATGATCTACAACTTCTAATCAGTAGTGTTTAGGAACCCAAAATTGAGGAATGAAATACTTCTGACCATGTCTTGTAGAATTGATGGATGCTGAGACATCTGCTGCTTTTACAATCTCTGAGAGCTGTCCTTACCCTTTTACATATGTGGCAGTCTAAGAAGTCTGGTACACAAACCCTAAGGAGAGATGAAGAATATGGGCCACAGAGGTTGGGGCAGAGGGCTTCCACTCTGCCTCAGGGGCTCTCAGAGCGCTTAGAAGTTCAAAGATGGGGCAAAATCAGAACAATTTCTTTATGACTCCTAATCTTTCTAAAATCATTGTCAAGTAATGGAAAGCAATGATTCTAATTCTGTGCCAGGAGTAAATGATTTAGGCCTCTAGGAGAGCAGAGAACCCCTCAGAACTTGGGAACAGTCTGATTTGTGCTGTGCATGAGCACAGGAAGGAGATTGGTAGCAGCAAGGAGATTAGAAATTGAGTGATGAATGAGAGCTGGTGACCCAGATACCTCATCAAAACGTCTGCTTTGAAAACAAAACAAAACACAGCCTGAGTTGGAATCTGTCTGTTGCTTGCTTCTTTCCCCCTCAGGAGTGAAATCAGATTCCTTCTCATGTCTGAGTACCATTACTGGTAATCGAATTCCTGAGTAGTACACCATCTCAAGTAGAAGACTGAGCCTCAGAGTGCCCAGTGTCCATTAGTCATCAGTGATACTGCATTAATAAACCCAGGTAGAGGGATGATATTACACTGTAAATGCATTTGGAAGATTTTTATTATCATTCTAACTTACTGAGAATGCCAGCACCATCTCCTCTAACCCTGGGTAAACTAAGCTAAGTATTTAGAGAGATTAAGTCTTTCAGGACCAGCCTAGGTTACACTTATGGCACTTGTGAAAGCAATAATAAGCCTCCCTCGGTCTTTAATGTTTGTCCTTAAAGTAGAATATATGATATATGTAAAAACACATCATGACAAGAAATAGAATTCATATCAGGAATATGTCTATGTATGCACCCACTCATATATCTTAAAATATGTAGTATAGTTGTTTGTTTATAAATTTTACATAATTATATACATTTACAACTTTATTTTTTACCCCTATTATGTTTTCAGATTCCATGTGCTTATAATTAGAGAGATTTATTTCCTTCCCACTTCTGCATGAGTCATTCCAATCATAATCATGGTGTATCCCTCCATTATTTGTAACTTTAATAGAATTTTATAGCCTTATTTGTAACCTTTAAAGAATTTTAAAGAATAAATTTTTCTTATGCATTCATTCATCATTGCTTTATGCAGGGGAACTTAGTAATCTTTTTGTTACTATTGTGATATCTTATTTTCTAATTGTTGGGAAGAGTAACACTGCAAATTTTTGTATGTTAATCTCATATTCTGTTTATTTATTTTTTATTTACTTAATTTATTTAGTATGGGGCTTGTCTTCTATTAGCCAGGACCTACCGTGTTCTGTATCAATAGTGAGGATCTTTATCTTATTCCTAAATATAAAAGGAATGCTTCTGAAGTTTTTCAATTAATAGGATTCTTGCTATGGATTTCCCTAAGGGAATTTCCTTCCATTCCTAGTTTTCTTAAGAGCTTTTTAATCATATGTAGCTGTTGGATTTTATAAAGTTCTTTTTTTATATTTATTTTTACATTTATATGCTTTCCCTCCTTTAGACTTTGCCTTTCTGGTATAAACCTTACCTGATCATGATATTCTGTTATTTCTGTTATTTTTGTTATTTATAGCATATTGGAAATAATTACTTTTTTATTTAGTATGTTTGCAGCTGTTTTTATATATGAAATTGGCCCATAATTTCCTTTTCTTGTCTTATCATTTTCAGTTTTATTATGAAGACTGTGCTAGCATTATAAAATTAGTTGGGTAGTTTTCCCACTAATTGGAGAATATAGGTTTCTTGTGGACCTTATCTGTAAAACAGTCTAGACTTAGCCAATTTTAAATGTTTTTAAAAAGCAGTTGATTAGATTTCCTTAGTACCTATTGGTTTATTTAAGTTTTCTTTCATTTTGGGAAATCTCAAAATCTTCAAGTTTTCATCATTACTAATTTGTAGTTTATGGTGTGCTTTTGTTAATTTTTTAAAAATCTGTTATTCTTTTAGCTATTTTCACCTTTTTTGTTCAGTATATTTAATTTTATCTTCCTTCTTTTTTTCCTTCTTAATAAGCCTTTTCATTCAGTTCTAAATATTTTGAAATTTTCCTCATGATGTTTTCCTTAATTTGTACAGAAACAACCCAATAGAATGGGTAAGAATCTCACAAAAAACACTCAACATATATACATGTACATATATATATGCATATACCATACACATATGGTACATATGTACATAGATATATGCATGTAAGTATCTAAACATGCATGGATGTGTACATTACATACATATGCATACTTTTGTATCTGTATACACACATTTATTCAAAAGGTATTATGTTTTATGCAGTCGGTTTTATTTATAATTTATTTAATTTATCCACATATTTATTTTGTTTTTCACTCTTTATTCTCTTCTTTTACACTGTTTTCTCTATTTTCTAAACTTTCTTCTCTTTGTCCTTCAGTTTGGATATTTTCTTGTGATTTGTTTTCTGGTTCATTAATTCTCTCTTGAGCTGTGTCTAATCTTCCTTGAAAACAATTGATTGCATTATTAATTTCAGTTATTGTACTTTTCAGTTCTGGAATTTTTTTTCAGCTTTTTTGTACAGTTTTTTAGTTCCCAGTCAAAATTCTGAATCTTGCTTATAGTTCCTTGAAAATATTAAGTGTTATATTAAGTACCCAATCTGATAATGTCTATATCCTTGTATGTCTCTTTCTATTATCTACTATTTCTCTTAATACTTTGGGATGTTTACTAGTATAGGTTTTCTTTAGCTTGATATCAGAATTGAATATGAAAAATTGTAGAGGGATGCCTGGGCGGTTTTGTCAGTTAAATATCTGCCTTTGGCTCAGGTCATGATCCCAGAGTTCTGGGATCCAGCTGCACATTAGGCTCCTTGCTCAGTGAGGAGCTTGCTTCTCCCTCTGCCTGCCACTCCTCCTGCTAGTGCTCTCTTTCCCTTTCTCTGACAAATAAGTAAATAAAAATAAAAATCATAGAGGTATTTGAGGACAAGGATGATGCTATTTTTCCTCCAAAAATGTTTTGTCTAGGTGTCTAGGTGCAGTAGTGACCCCAATTATTTTAGTTTAATCCAGTTATTGAGATGATTTAAAGCCAGCTGTTCTATTTTAGTTCACACTTACTCCTAGAGTGTAGAATTTGGGGGTGCCCCCTCAAGCTGGGAGTGTTACGAGTACCACGTTACCACTTAATTGGTCCTGCCTTCCAGTTTTCATCCGGCTAACTGTATGAGTCTGTGAAGCGCTCAGTTCAGATTTTAGCCTATCAGCTTGTTCTTCAGGAATCAATAGATGTCCCAAGTAGCAGGCTTCCCATCTGTGTTTTCTTCCTTTTTCTGAAACTTGGCCCTATAATTCTTCTTAGGCTCTCCGATACTAGCTTTTCTAGTTGTTCTCAACTGTTGCATTATTTGGAATTACCAGGTTTACCATTACAGAAAATATGTTACTTTTTTAAACATTGCAAGATGTAATTATTGTTTTATATCACCCATTGTTTATATAGGTTACCTACATATTTCACTTAACATAATACACACTGATTCTATCCATATTATTGCAAATGGCAAGATTTCATATGTGTGTGTGTGTGTGTGTGTGTGTACACACACATATATATACTACATCTTCTTTATCAGTTCATCAGTTGATGGACTTTTGGGCTCTTTCCATAATTTGGCCACTGGTGATAGTGCTGCTATAAACACTGGGGTGCATGTGCCCCCTCAAATCAACATTTTTGTATCCTTTAGGTAAATACCTACTACTGGTGCAATTTTAGTTATCATCTTGTTAAGTACTGGTCTCTCTTTTCTTTCTTTCTGAGACTCCAATTAGTTATGTTAACCCTTCTTATTCCGTCCTTTAAACATATAACCCTCTTTCCTATATTCTATTTTATTACCTCTCAATGCTGCATTCTAGATATCTTCTCTTTAGTTATTTTCCAGTATACTAATTCTTTCTTTAGCTGTATGTAATCTACTATTTAAACTATCCACAAAATTCTTAATTTGGAACTGTATTTTTCAGTTCTAGAGGTTTTGTTTCCTTTTAAATATCAGTCTTTATAGGTTCTTCTTCCCCACAAACTTTTTCCTCCAAATTTGTCTTTATTTATTTAAACATAGTTGGGTTTTATAGTCTTTGGCTAATAATTCCAGTATCTAAAGGTTTGCACGTCTGTTTCTTTTGTTTATTGCTTTTCCCAGTTCTCATTTGTAGTGTTTTGTTTTGTTTATTAACTTGGTTATTTTTGTCTGTCTTATTATTTTTCCCAGTTCTCATTTGTAGTATAGTGTTTTGTTTATTAACTTGGTTATTTTTGGCTGCCTTGTGGCCATTGTACTTTGAAAAATATTACAAGAATATTCTGAGATCTTGGATAAAGTTACCTTTTTCCAGAGAAGTTTTGAATTGGTTTCTGCCAGATACCTAAAGACATGGATTATATTACCGTATCAAGGCCTCCTTAATCCATGTTCAAGACTAAAGGTCCCTGGGTCTACCTCAATGATGGAAATGTATACTATAATACCCCACAAGTGCTGGTTCATTTCTAGTTAATCCTTAGTCTCAGAATGTAACTTTTTGAGAGTCCAGCTTAATGTGGGAAGTGTCTGGTGTTAGATTCCTCACCTCGTATGACCCTGGGCTTTTTTTTTTTTTTTCCTCATCTCCTTACTCAAATGAAGTTAGCAAAATGGAAGTTCAAATATACTGGGACTGGCAAATATTTTCATGTGAAAAGAAGACTCTGCATTGGCTTACCTCCTTTAGATTTCACTGTTCCCTTCAGGCTTTACCTGGTAACTCCTTACAATCTTGTTGGCTCTTTGTTAATTTTAAGGTTTTTTTAAAGAAGATTTTTTTAAATTACTTATCCAGTATATTCAGTTGATTTCAACAAGACCCATTCAGATAACCAAATTTACCAAAACAAGAAAGAGGAGGAAAAGGAGGAGGAGGAGGAGGAAGAAGAAATAAAAGGCAGAAGTTCCCCCTAAGAACTTTATTTCTCATTTCTAATTTTATTTTATTGAAGTCAGAGAATATAGATTATGTGTCAAGTCTTTGAAGGAGCAGAATATTAGTATTTGTCTATGCATCCTTTGACTTTCAAATGACATAGTATTACATTTCTTAAACCTAATGAGTTGAACCTCTGTATGATGATCATTATTACAATCATTGCTGCCATCTTTGGCTTTTCTTTTTACTTCATCCTTTGTTGAAACCACCACCTATGTAGAGGTATAACCTGACAACACATTGTCTCAGCTGCATTGTGAATCTCTTGCTTGAATCTCTTGAAGAATCCAAGGCTTCTTTACCACCACTGCCTGGGACACCTGTAAGAACCTCTCACCATTGTGACACATGGATGAACCAAGAAATGCAGACAAATGAACAACCATGGGCAACCCTTGATCAATGATGCAGAGGAGCTGAAGGATAAATATCCTTCTCTTCTAGCCTTTGAATAGATGATTCTAAGGTGCATTCTTTAAAAAAAAAAAAAAGATTTTATTTATTTATTTATTTGACACAGAGAGAGCAGTAGAGGGAAAGGAAGAAGCAGACTCCCCACTGAGTAGGGAGTCCAATGTGGGACCCAATCCCAGGACCCTGGGATCATGACCCGAGTGGAAGGCAGACACTTAACCAACTGAGCCACCTAGGTGCCCTCTAAAGTGCATTCCACATGGCTCCTCAGAAGACCACAGTGGGTTGAGCTCCACTTGCCCACCATTCTGGTTGACTTGGTAATGTAGTCTTAAACTGATTCCATTACATTGGCTTTCCCTCCTACTCAGTGTCAATCTTGCCAGTCCCCTACTCCTATTCTTCAGGATTCTTTCCCAAGTAACTACTTAAATACAAAACCTTGAAGCAAGCTAGGAAAAGACACCATACTTTGTTCCCGAGTTTTTTCTTTTTCTCCTTTCCTTTCATTTACTGGATAAGTTACTCATTCTACTTTTATTCTGGCAGTTACTTCTAAATTACTAAACTAGGGAAACTATCCAAAGTTTATCAATATCTCAGTCTTTTTTCCAAATAAATAATCTTAACTGGTCCTTAAAATACTTCGACCTTTATCTATATACCCCAAACTCCTATTTGTATGATTTAGAATTTTATTCCAGATTCATATAGGTCAAGTGGGTTTCTTTTGTGGTAATTGCTCATTTAAACAATTAAAGTACACAACTCTTTACTGTTTCACATGTACCTCACTGCTTGCTCTTGAATTTCTTTCTTTCTTTTTCCTGGAGCTTGACTTATAATAGTTATTTCAAAGAGGATGTATGGTAAACTTTCTGTAATATTTACTTCTCCTTACATTTAAATTGTAGTTTAGCTGGAAATAAGATTCTAGGTTTAAATGTATTTTCCTTCTGAATTTTGAGGATATCACTCCAATGTCTTCTAACTAATGTTGTTGATGAAAAGTCTAATCCCTCTCTGATTCTGGATTTTGGAGATGATTATTTCTACTCCTTTTTTTATTTTTATTTTTTCTTTTTGTCTCTGAAAGCCTTTAGAATTTTCTCTGTCTTTAAAATTGTTAAATTTTGTTGTATGCTGAGCGAAATAAGTCAAGCAGAGAGAGTCAAGTATCATATGGTCTCACTTATTTGTGGAGCATAACAAATAACATGGAGGACATGGGGAGATGGAGAGGAGAGGGAGTTGAGGGAAACTGGAAGGGGAGATGAACCATGAGAGACTATGGACTCTGAAAAACAACCAGAGGGTTATGAAGGGGCGGCGGGGGTGGGGGGGGGGTGGGGTGGGAGGTTGAGGAACCAGGTGGTGGGTAATAGGGAGGGCACGTACTGCATGGAGCACTGGGTGGGATGCCAAAACAATGAACACTGTTATGCTGTAAATAAACAAATTAAAAAAAATTTTTTTGTTGTAATTTGAGTTTTTTATCCTTATTTCAAAATGCTCACATTCCTTAAAGATCTAATTAATTTTTCTCTTTAAGCTCATCTTTATTTTTTGGCACAATAGATTGCCTTGCTTAGTGACATTTACCTTAAACAAAATCCCAAGCTTGATTTATGTTTCTCATAGAGTATGTGTGTATGTGTGTGTGAACACGCATGTGTGCATGAGACAGAGAGAGAAGAGAAAAAAGAGAGTGAAGAGTGGATGAGAAGACAGGGAGGAGAGAAGAAATGCACGTACACCTTAATCTGGGGTCCATTATTCCTATTTTCCTTTCCAGTGTTCCACTCCACCTTGGGTATTCTCAGTCCTTCCACTGGAGGCACTATTTGTGTCTCAGAGCAAATGGCTTTATTTTTTATTTCCTTTCCTGGTCAGGAAGTGAGGAATATAAGAAACGCACAGTAAGACACTACCTCCTCTGCCTTTCCACGCCAGCTACCCAGGCTCTATTTCCATTTTCATGTGGTTGCTCCCAGCTAATACTCTTGCCTTCTATCTCCATGAGATCAGTGTAGTGGCCAGTGTTCTGGGTCTGGGAGGTTCATGCTCACGCACATGCATGTATATGTGTGCGTTAATGTGTGTTAATGTACAGCAAATGTCACATTGCAGAGTTCTGATTTCTATACAAACCTGCAAACCTTCCATGTTGGTCAAACTTTTAACTTTAAGAAGAAGAAGTATATTCTAGCTCTGGCCCCAGTTTGGCTGACTATGACTGCCACCCCATTTTAGGTTCCCATAGGAGAGTGAAAACAGAAATGAAATTTGCCATCAGCACTATCTGCCTCCGTCCGTATCTCAGTTGTGGCCCTCTGGCCCTCCCCTCTCCCCTTATCATTTCACTCTATGTTGGGCTTACACTACTTTCTAATTCCTAAGGAGCACTACAATGTTGGTTTCCATTGCTGAGCGTGGCTCTCAGTTTCCTAAGTTTCTTCCTCCTTCTTCTGGCCCTTCTGGTCCTTTGTGGCCCAGAGGTGGAGGTGAGGTGGGAGCCAGCAGCCAAGACTTAGTTTTCCATCTGGCAGAATTAGGTTTGCTTTACCCTTAAGTTCTCATGTGGCTATTTAACTCTGTAAGGGTGTATGTAGGTGGACTAATTTTTTTCCCTCCAAGACACCTGACATAGTCTACTATAAACAAATTCCAAAACTTGTTAATAGTGGAAATAATGCCTCAAGCTGGAGAGAGGCAATATAGCCTAGTGATTAAGGGTGTGGGATGTGGGGTCAGATGACTGGGTTTAATCCCAGCTCTTGAGGCACACTAATGGTATGACTGAATAACTTACTACAGCTCTATATAATTCTGTGTCTCCATTTCCTAACCTGTAAGATGCAAATGGCTAAAGCAGATATGTTCTCCCTTTATTTTTCTTTACCAGGTAAGTAAGCTCTATTATGGACCTCTCATTTCTTGTAGGTGGCAGTTACATGACAAGGGATAGTGGAGCTGAAATATAGTGACCCTTTTAAAGAAAAACACAAACTTATAAATACAAACTTAGATATAGGGCCTTAGAAGAGGCCTATGCAAGTGAGGAGGACCCCTGAGATCTACTAGCTCTACTGCAATTTCCTCTGTCACAGTGGGAATGGTATAGAAACTACTTTCATATTATTCTATACTGTTATTGGGGCATATTTTTACTTAATATAGCCCCTGGCAGATAGAAAGCATGCAATCAGGGTTAGCTCTTATTATTCTTGGAGGAAAAAACAGGATCCTCTGTTGAAATACGTGTGAAAATACTACATAGTCTTTCACTTTTGGAAACTGATTAATTACATATTAACACAGTACAATGATAATACAAGAATCCAGGTGTGCCCGTAACTTGAGTCTTCTTCACTTTGCAGCTGATCGGGTCCTCTACCCATGCTCACCACCTGTTGCTTAGAAAAACAAAAATAAAAAAGAAAGTCCAGTCTAAAGTTCCATCCAATATTTTAAACACAGTTGGCTCTTGAACAACACAGATTCAAACTGCGTGGGTCCACTTATACATAGGTTGGTGTTTTGTTTTGTTTTGTTTTTTTATAATACAGTAATGTAAGTGTATTTTCTCTTCATTATGATTTTCTTAGTAACATTTTATTTTCTCTAGCTTACTTTATTGTAAGAATACAGTATATAATACATATAACCTACAAAATGCATGTTAATTGGCTATGTTCTTAGTAAGGCTTCTGGTCAACAACAGGCTATTAGTAGTGAAGTTGGGGGGTGGCAAAAGTTATACATGGAATTTCAACTGTGTAAGGGGTTGGTGCCCTAAGCCCCATGTTGTTCAAGAGTCAACTGTAGTTCTTTGGGAAAGCGTTTGAGTTCTCTTGCATAAAAGTGTTTGGGTTCTCTTGCATAAAATACCCAGTCTTTTATCTATCCTCTTCCTCCTCCAAGAAGGTCAGGTGTCTGAAATGAGATATCTCATTCTCATACGGAGAGGCATGTGGCTCATAAGACCTGAAGGAATGGGGGCAAGATAGGCTCTGGCATTCCCAGGGCTCTGTGTTCACTGCCTCCTTTGCATGCTGGGAACCTCTCTGCCTAGTGGCTGAAGGAAGATGCTCTTCCTTTTAGGCTCAGGCAAAGACACTCGCAGGACTCACTGATGGACTCAGCTTCACTTTCAACCGTTGATGGTGCTACGGACCAGAGCTTCTCAAGTTTTAACAGGAATAAGAATCACCAGGACAGCTTGTTAAGACACAAATTCCTGGATATCACACCTCCCCCCATCCCAGAGATTCGTGTTGAATAGGGTTAGGTAGGAGACTTTAAATTTCCGAAAACTCCGAGGTGGCGATGTTGCTAACGCAGCCCATGGAGGGGACACGTGTTGAGTTGGGAAGGCTCCCTTCTGAACTCTGGGCCTGCAACAGAGCTCTGCCTGCAGAGTCTACCCTGAACCACCTTCTGGCTATGGCCACCTTGCCTGCTTGGCTGCCATTTGAAAAGATTCTCAGCCAGGAAATTTAACCCGTCAGTATCCCTCTGTCTGATCAGGCTACGTCAACATGCTGCAATGGTTCCATGTTCGGGCGGGGTGGGGGAGTGGCCTGACAGTGTGGCTCCTTTACCTTTGGTGTTTCCCTGAGGTACTGAACACTCGTCCCCATCGCCAGGTCAAAGTCAGGAGAGCGAAGCCGTTTTCATGCTTTTCTCGCCGTCTACCTCTCTTCCCTGAATCTCCTTCTCATTAATTACCGGGTCTGAGAAAAGAGAAGGTTGTTTATGTATTTCCCTCACACCATAATCCTCTCCTCAAAACCCTTCAGCAGTTTCCCATCTCACTCAGAATAAAAGCCCAAATCCTGATGCAGATCTACGAGATCCCACATGGCCTGGCCGCTTGGTTCCTCTCTGATCCCACAGCTCTCACTCTTCTCCTGCCCATTCTTCCACTCACTCCGGCTTCCTCAATGCCCCTTGAGTTCCTGTGGTCTTTGCCACACCTATTAACATATCTTAAGAACACAGTTTGGGAGACCCAGACCAGGAAGTAGTTAAATATTCCTAAAACTATAATGAGATACTGTCACTTTGTTAAACTGAAAAGTAAAACACACGCCATTAAGCAGAAGTCAAGTACTTGTAAGACTAAAGGCACCATCATCGAAGCAATTTGAAATTGTTAAGACCTCAACCCCGAGGAGAAACCACCTCACTGTCAAAATGGTTGAAATTAAAAAAACACAAGAAACAACAAGTATTGGTGAGGATGTAGAGGAAATGAACCCTTGTGCACTGTTGGTGGGAATGAAAACTGGGGGAGACACTGAGAAACAGTGTGGAGGTTCTTGAAAAAGTTAAAAAAAAAAAAAGAAATACTTTACGATCCAGTACTTCCACTTCTGGGTATTTAAGGATACAAAAGGATCTGAAAACACTAATTCAGAAAGATACATGTGCACCCCTGTGTTGATGGCAGCATTATTGACAATAGCCAAGATATGGAAGCAACCTGGGTGTGGACTGATAGATGAGTGAACGCAGACGTGGTACATACAAACAATGGAATATTATTCGGCAGCAAAAAAGAAAGAACTCTTGTCATTTGCAACAGAATGGATGGACCTGGAGGGTATTATGTTAAGTGAAACAAGTCAGTCAGAGAAAGAGAAATACCATATGGTTTTGCCCATATGTAGGATCTTAAAAAACAAAACAAATAAACAAACAGATACTTAAAACCAGAGAACCAAGTGGTGGTGGCCAGAAGGGAGAAGGGGGGAGGGGTGGGTGAAACAGGGGAAGGGGACTGAGAGTTGAAAAACATTAAGACCTGAGTCTTAGAGCTAGAAAAAAATTAGGGCTGAAACTTAGTTTGGCCCCTTACCTGCTATGTGACACTGGGAAAATTACTTAACCTTTCTCGTCCTTATTATACTTAAAAGGAGTGCAGGCAGTCCTCACTTTGCACAGTTCCAACATGTACACAGTTCAGCCAGCCTGGTTTAGTTAAATAACACCAGTTTCCCAACAATGCAGTTCAAATTTCAGCTACCACACATAGTAACTGCGAGAAATTGCATAAAGTACAAACTTTGTTACTAGCATTTCTGTTTAAACGTCTGTGTAGATAACAGAAGCACGTCCTGGTCCATAACCAATCACTTGACCGTTGTCAGAGTCTGTCCGAGCCGGCACTGCGCACCTGTCACTCAGTTCAGCACAGACCCCAAGGCCTGTGGTTGTGCTCCCTCGCTGGCTTCCAGTGATAAAACACATGTGACATTTTATAAAAGTCGCTGACCAAAAGAAGATTCTGGCCAAAAAGATGGAAGGCAGCAAAGAAACGAAAAGCAGTGATGCTGGAAATGAAATTAAAACCAAACGTAAACGGAGCGACCGTGGGACTGTTGCCATTGTTGCCTGCCCCTGGAGAGACCCTAGACCCGCAAGCAGAGACACTTAGAGAGGCGGCCTTAGCAACAAATGAGCAAAGTAATTACGAAGAGAAAGAGCAAGATGTCCCAGGGGAAGAGATACTGGCAAGAATTTCCCACCACAGGAAGTCTCTAATACTGCATGACATTGATAAAGGATAAATACGAGAAGCTGGACCCCGCTGAGAAAGGCGCATGCCCATTTGCCAAAGAACAGAGAAGATTCTGTAAGATCCACGACGGGAGGACGGAGCCGGGAGCTGATCCACTTCTCTCCATGAGTGTTTATAGCTCGGTCTCAATAAGAAACAAAACACCTAAGTTCTGTGTGTTTCTACTGTTTTAAATTGCAGGATGCTAACTTACTGATTTTATGAATTGTTTGATTTCCCTGTATATTTAGAATCTAACAATAGGAGAATTTTTAAAGTTCTGACAAAACATTTTTAGAGTCATGGACCATTGCCATTGTTCCCATTGATTATTAGACTCTCTGGACAGTTTCAGCCTACATGGTTCATAGTCTTGTATTACCTACCATGCAAAGGGAAAAACACCTGGATAATAAAATAATTTACCTTTCAGAGCTGGCGGCCAGATTACATGAAACCCTGCATGGCAAGTACTGACTATGTAGTCTGGCCTGCATTAGGCTCTAAATGAATGTTGTTTATTTTATGGGATGATTCTTTATTTTAGAAATTTTGAGGACTTATAGTTACATATGACTTATTTTTAAATCATACTTGGATGCTTTATTATTGTTGGAAATGTTTTTTAAAATATATTCCAAACTAAATACCTAAGCATTTTCTCTGGAAGAATTTGTGATAGCTATTCTCCCCTCCAAAACAACCACAAAAATTAGCAATTGTTGATGGAAGAGAAACATAGCATTTATGAGCACTTCCATTAGGAAAAGTTTCAAAAGGATTCAAATCCATTACAAATAAGACATTATTGTTTCATTTCCTTATTTTATTTTTGCCTCTCCCTGAGTTTTCCTTTAGAAAGTAAGAAGTTTCAGGTTCCAATAAAAGATGCCTTTAGAGATTAAAGAATGAACATTCTCTGAAGCTCATTTGGGGAATTACTCATGAAAGTGCCTAGAACAATTACAGAAAGGGGGACTTTTCAAAGGAATCAGCACAAGGCTGATGGGGGTCTTAGATGGGTGTCTTGGGACCCAAGAAAAGCCCTGGAAACAGAGGAAGTAATTATGTGCCTGTTATTTAACTGTTGGTCGCATATTAAAGATAGAGGCTGAAAATACCCAAGGGATGATTTTTGTTGGTTACACGATCACGCGCCCTGAAGTGGAGGAAAGCTCGGAAGAGGCTTTTTCGGAGGGGCAACTCCTGAGAGCTTTTTTGGGTGGGCGAGCGACGTGAGGGTTTTGATGTTCTTGAAAAACAAGATACTTGCTAGAGAATCCGGGCCGGCTGCTGAACTGATTGATAAACTGATCCATAAAGTGTGGCTTGCACCACCTCCTGTCCTCCTGAGCAAGGGAGAAGTAATACCTGTTCAACCATTAAAATGGTTCACTGCTTGGGAACAGGTGTTCCTAAAGCAGCAGCAGTCGAGCTAAGACTGCAACCTAGTGGTGAGATTGTGATGGGCGAAAGTGGCTGAGTTCATCGGGGCTGTTTAGAAAGAGGCATCGGAATTCAAAGTGACAGTGACCTCAGAGCAAAAGTGTGCTTCTGCCCCGTCCGGGGAGACTGAGCTCCAAATCCTGTTGTACCGGGGCTGGAAATGGAGGTAGGATGACTAGAACCGGCCCTCTGATGCTATTCACCGTCTGTAGCATTTTCTGTGTTCTCTGAAGCTTCTGCTCGCTTCTCTGTTTCTTTAAAGATGAAGTAGAACCTTGCCAAGCCCGCACTCGCTTGTCTGCTCACACCGGTCATTTCTTCTATTTACTTCTGTAATCCGTTTCGTCTTCACGTCGACTTGTAGCCGCTTTTGTTTTTGGGATTGAACCAATTCAAATCCTACTGTTTGTTACTCCAAGTAAGTTTTTCGTGTAAAATGATTCTAAGTATCATTCTCATTCTTTGACTCACCAATCGTGTTCAGTTTTTTCCAGTTTGATGTAACTTTTATTTCTTGGAAATGCTTATTCCTAGTTGTACTGACAGCGATTTCCTAGGCACCGTATTTTCGTGGAGAATGGACTGACAGACCACGCGCAGGCTGTGGTCTTATTGAGAGCATCACTTCTCTTACACACAACATAGACTATCCAAGAAATGTCTCTGGATGAGAATTTGAGTTTTTTTAATTACTGCATATCTTCATTTCATTTTTAAAGTCTACTCGTATCTTAAGTTTCCTCATTCATCTTTTGTAAGCATATGCTTAAAATGTATTTTTTATCTTCATCATGTAATCATCCTTGTTCCCTAGTATTCTAAATTTTATTTGGTTTGTATTACCTTTCTTTTTACAGAGTTTTATTTTACCTATGATTTTTTTTTCTTCATTTGCTCCTCCCAAATCTCTTTTCTCTGGCAAAGGTTGGTATTTGGGTACGAAGTCTGGTTATTCTGTAGACAATAAAATCAGTCTTGTGCTTTCGTGAAGGTTATGAAAATATAATTTTCATTTTCAAATATAAATTTCTCCATCTCAGGTCTTCCGCATTTGATTCAAATGCGTTTTCAGAAGCTGTCTTAATTCTTCAAGTTTGCATGCTCCTGAGTGTTGGGGGTACGTGAACCCATAGCCTTGTTAACGCAGACAACCCCTGACTGCGACTCACTGTAGCAAGTTGACTGTGGGAAGCCCATCCCTGTGAGTGAGGTTACGGCCTCTACATAATTCAGAGGATTTTGTTGTCTCTGGTTCCACCCTATCGAAACAGTTTTGGATTTTCCTGTGCCCTTTAAAACAACGTTCTACAAAGTACAGGTTTGGACTCGATTTAAATGCAGTGAGCCAAGAAATCAGCTCCCATGTCATCGATTCAGAAATCACTGCTGTAACTGTGAATTATCAGAGAAAGCTTCCTCTTTCCCTCGCACTCGCATGGGCTGTAGCTTTTGTCACCGATGGTGACGTAAGCTCCTGGTCTTGACATGGCACTCTGAAGGCAATTTCTACTAAAGTCAAGTTTGTGGGGAAAATTCTTTTCTGGAAGTCACTGAGCAGAGTACTGATGGAAACAAAACAAACCCCTCCTCCCCCATAGAGTTGTGTTTTGAAAGGAGGAGGCAGATTAATGACACAACATGGCACCTCTTGGAGCTATAGTTGGTCTTTTTTTTTTTTAAGATTTTATTTACTTATTTGACAGAGATCACAAGTAGGCAGAGAGGTAGGCAGTGGGGGTGGGGTGGGGAAGCAGGCTCCCTGCTGAGCAGAGAGCCCGATATGGGGCTTGATCCCAGGACCCTGAGACCATGACCCGAGCCAAAGGCAGAGGCTTAACCCACTGAGCCACCTAGGCGCCCCTGGAGCTATAGATTTTCAACAAATTTCTTCTACAAAGCTATGAAAAATATATAAGGAGATATTTTTGAAAACCTTCAAAAATCTTTTTAAAAACAATGTCATTAATAATTCAGATTTATTAATTACTACAGAAGTAATTGAAATGAGTGTAGATTGTATCATGGAAAGTATCATTATACAGTTAAAGTGTTATTAACGGGAAATCATGTTGCATAAATACGTATAAAAATACTATAGTAAACTGAAAGCATCTTTGCAGTTTCCTTTAAGAAAAAGCTTAATCCTTGAATAATTCCTTGATTCTCATATAGGAGGGAAACCCACAGGCTTATTCTTCAGGTCTCAAAGAGATATTTTATTTGACATTCTAAATACATCTAAAAGAAATGTAAGGAATATTGTTTTATTTCGTCCTTCTCTAACAACAACAAAAAAAATCTCTATTCTTTAGAGCCCATAATAAAAGCTCCTGGATACAGACTTGTTTAAGGGCACAGCACAATAGAGTAAGTTTCAGAACTAGGACTTTAGGTGAGGGAAGACGAAGCAAACAAAATTTGGCCCCCAAGTTCACAGATTTGGAGAGGGCAGCAGTGGTAGGAAAAAGGGTGGGGGGGGGGAGAGGTGGTGGTTTTAACTTAAATGATAGATGGAAATAAATGACATCAAAAGAACTGCCATGATCTTTAAAGAAAACACACACACTTTATAGGCTTAAATAGAGGATGGATGGCTAGCAAGGGAATATACCCACTCCCGGTCCTGAAGTTTTCGATGTATTCGCATCTTTGGCCAGGAGCGTGCAGGCTTGGGGGAAGCCGGCGGCCACAGAGCTCAGCACGTCTCAGCGCAGCTTCCCCTGTCACCAGAGCCCCCAGAAGAGACATACACAACCATTAACACTGGCTGCAATCGGTACACCTTTTAGGTCTGGGGAGCTTTATTTTGTCCCGTATTTTTTTAATACCAGGGACATGCATTACTATTTAATACCAGGGACATGCATTACTATTTAGGAAGAACTTGGGACAATATTTGCTTTTATTGGAAAAAGCAATGAAAACATCCAGGACTCTCTGGTTCTCTAGCCTCACTCAGCAACAAGCTCGTTGAGAAGAAAACGCAGAATGAATGCCCAGATATCCATGAGTGGCGTCCTGACCCCAGCTTTCTGGGATTTCGGAAAGTCTGTCCCCCACCACCGCCCCAAATACTCTTTCCTCCTTCAACCTCATATCCCCAGATCACTACTCAGAGCAATAAACCGATGGGATGTAGGGACGGGAATCATGAGTTCATGGATGAGAAATCTTGGACAAGCCGCGTACTGGCACACATTTGAGGAGGGTAGTAAATCTTGGCGCTGTCTAAACGTAGCTCTCACACTACAGAATAAAAATTTATGCAGAAAACAAGCACCATGAAGTTTATTTGCCCCTCATGATCTATAAGGACGTGATTCAAAATGGGGAAGATGTTTTCCTAGCAAATTCTGTCACATTTTCTCCCGCCTCACCTGTTCAATGTTTGGGATAAACCTGGGTGGAGAAGTCAGAAGTGAGTTCCAGTCACGGTCAGCACTTCTGGTAGAACTTGCTATTCAAGGTGTCGTCCGTGGACCGGTAACGTCATGTGGGGTCTTGTTAAAAATGTAGACACGTAGTCTTCATCCAACACCTACTCAATTAGAATCGGCATTTAAAAGGCCCCTGGCTAATTCTCAGCATATGACATTTGGAGAACCACTGCTTGATGTAACTTTGGGCCAGTCGCTGAATCTCTCCCCTTCTTGGTTTCTCTTCAGTCAAATGTGTAGGAAATTTAAAACTGGAAGAAACCTAGTATAAGGATTAGTGGTTTAGAGCATGGATTCTGGAACTAGTGTGTCTGAGTTTGAGTCCCAACTCTGTGGCTTACTGTGTGACCTTGAGCAAGTTATGTAGCTCCCCTGAGCCCCAGTTTCCTCATTTACGAAGAAAGGATTACAATCACTATCTATATGACTATATGATACAGTCACATCTACTTCGTGAAGTTGTTGTGAATAATTGAATTTAACAAATGGAAATACTTAGATTAGTGCTTAGTACAATGTAAGGATGATACAAGTATCAGTTCTTATTATGACTTCAGATTCTTGATTAACTTCCATTCTAGAACATACGGAGATGCCAACTGATGACTTTGAAAGATACTCGTGAGAGCTCTCTCTTAGTTTAAGTTTGAAGAAGTGAGGAAAGCTCCATGGAGGAAGTGGGAATTTAGAATAGTTTTAGGGAGTAACTAAATTCAGGGATGATTAGAGACAAAAAGCAGTAGGACATTCCAGGTGAAACAGGCTTAGAGGCAGGAGTAAATATTTAGAGCATAGAAGAAAGCAGGGACTCATCAAGTCTACAGGTGCCAGGAATTTTGAAGAAGGCATGGGGTGACTAGAGCAGTCTAGAGCAGTGAAGCAGTTGGGGACTAAGATCGATCTCCTCAATTCAGACTAAAACCGAGAGAAAGTGAAAGGAAGAGGGAACGGCAAAGAGACTAAAGCGACGCAGGAAAACATTAATAGACAGGAGGTCTCAGTGGGAGAGAGAACAAAGGTATCTTGGTTACTAGGCACGGAAAAAATATCGTAGAGGAGGCAGTTATAGCTCCAGGATTTTAAGTCTAAAGGACCAGGAATGGGAAGGCACTTTTAACAAAAATGAGAATAATTTAACAAAAATGAAAAAAAAGCATGCTGCTTTGAGGAAGAGTTATATTTGTTCTTGGAAGTGTTGAGTATTCGTGACGAGACTACATCCAATTAATGATTGGGCAGATGTACTAGAAAAAGTGACATTTGGGAAAAGGGCCAATCACACTTCTCCCTTTTATTTTTGTATTACTGAGCACTTTACTACCATGAATACAAAAGGAAAACCTCAGAATTCTAGAACAACATCTTTGTTTTCTTTATACATTTCAAGTTCTCAGAATCTGCCTACTAAATATTTTTAAAGTAAGTTTAAGTGAAATGAATTGCAGTATTGGCGTTTTGTAGATCAATACGAAAACTCAGAAGACCAGTCCGATCCATTATCCGGTGTGCTGATCCCTGACAACGTTTACACTGGCCTCAGAGGAATTAAGAAAAATGAAACATGCAGCCTTAAACTATTCTAAAGGCTCCTAGACCTAGAAGGCAAAGATCTTCATCTTTTTGTTCAGGAAAGACATGGCGCAGTTCCGTGTCCACGAGACGACCCGCCAGCCTCAGTGATGCTGGCCACGGTCTCTTGCCTTTAGTGAAACCGGAGCAGCAGGACGGACGGGGAGGCGGGTTGTGTGTCCTCGTAGCACTGATCCTGGGTGGAAAGTGCATTTGTGAGCAAATCGGGTACCGCCTAGCAACTGTCTCTAGGCAGAGGGGCCTGGGAGCCAGCCGTGGAGGCCTTCCAGGAGCCGCCAGCCTGCGTCTACCCGCTTCATAAGATACCTGCTTTGGATTATTTGGATCCCAGTTTTAAGGTACAGTTTTCCTTAGCAAACTCTTCGTACCAAATATTTTGCTTTTCAGTGATTGACACTAAGCCTGATAGGACTAGTTTCCGTGGCTCGCAAGCCGAATGGAGTGTGTCTGAGGTCTGGGGCGCCTGCGTCTGTCCGCCCCTTCTGGGCCTGCCACACTCTCGTCGGCCCGAGACGACCCCGGATTGACACCACCTCCGGAGCGTACGGTGTGGCATGACACAAACCGCAGGGTCTCTGAACTTGCAGCTCCTGCTGGGAAGCCTCCCCGCCCCCACCGCCCCTCCCGACCCGGGCTCGCCCCCGCCCCCCTTTGCAGCAGGAGCGGCTCAGCCGACCGCGGTGGAGCCGAGTTTCCAGAGGACGCGGGTTGGGCCGGAACGCGATGGGGGGCGAGGGGGGACCCGCGAGGACGAGTGTCTCGGGGACAAGAGGGCTCGAAGCCCCAGGAACGCAGGGAGGCCGCAGCCTCGTCCCGCGGGACCTCCTGCCCCCGGCGGTCCAGCCGCTCCGCTCCGGTCCCCGCTGCGGGTTCGGAGCCGCAGTCGTCGCAGGCGGCCACGCGCTGGGGTCAGCCGCGCCTCCTCGGGTCCCGGCTGCGCGGACGCCGCACCCCCTTTCCTTGCTCACCGCCCCGCGCCGGGCTCTGGCCTCCACCCCACGGGCCCTGCGACAGTTCCCGACGCAAACCCGCGTCCCTCGACCCCGTCGCGGGCCTCCCGTCGCGTCCGGGTCCTGTGACCTGCGGGGAAGCCGGGCCCGTCCCAGCCCCCACGGAGCCGCGGGGCGGCGGGGGCGGTGCGGGGCGGCGGGGGCGGCGGGGCGGTGCGGGGCGGCGGGGGCGGCGGGGCCGGTTCCAGCACCATCGCGAACGCAGTGGCTTTCCGCACCGGCCTTTTCCGTCGCGGGACGCACGCCCTGACCAGACCTCGCAGCGGCGGCGACGGCTGGGGGAGGGGCGAAGCGGCGACGGGTCGTGGGAGCCGCTCGCGGACGGACGAGTCCCAGGAGTCGAGGCCCAGCGCAGAGGACGCGGTCGACGGGACGACGGTCGCAGCCCGGACGGCGCGGGCCGGAGACGCCCCCGGGGCGGACGCAGCCGCGCACAGACCGGTCGGGGCGCGAGGTCGCGAGGTCGCGCGGTCGCCCCCGAGAGCCGTGCGACGCGGGGCGCCAGCTGCGCGTCGGTGAGAAGCGGAGACGTCCCCGAGGACGCAGCGGGGACACGGGAGTCGCGTGGCGAAGGGACCACATTCGCGGGGCCTCGCCCTCCAGCGTGCCTTGAGTTGACCGGACCACGGCCGGTCCCGGGTTCCCCCCCGAACTGCGGCGGCCCGTCCCCTGGCGGAGCGCAGCCGTCGCCTGCCTCGGGGCTCCCGCGGGCGCGGCTCCGGGCAACCGCAGCGTCTCGGAGCGGGGCGGCCTCGCGCGGGAACCTTACACGGGCCGCGCTCCTCCGCCACGACTCCCTGCGCGTCCTGCCTCGCCCACTCGGGCCGGGCCCCGCCGCGGCGCGGACGGGAAGGAAAGCCCCTCCGGCTAGGGCCAAGTCGTGGGGTCGCTCTGAGCCCCAGGAATCGGAGGCGATCCTGTAAGAAAAGAAAGGCCGCACCGAACATTACAGTTTCCCAAACATGCGAAATATTCATTGACTTTATCAAAATAAAAAGATGACTTGGAAACCCCATTCTGGCCCACGCCCGTCCACCTCTCCCCTCCCGCTGCCGCAGCATCATTTCTCTCAGCTCGGGCGTCCTCCCAGCGCTTCCGCGGCAGGTGCGCGAGCCCGAGCGCACGGTGGCCGCGGCCGCTGGCGTACAAGAACCGAAAATACAGTTTTACCCTTTACCTTTTCGAACGTGAACATGTGTCCTGGAGATGTTCCCAAGTCAGTAGTTGGTGAGGATGTTCCTTACTCTCTCTTGCAGATGCCTAGTTTTCTGTTGTCCACATGTCCCGTGACTCAGCCAACAGCCCCTACTGCTGCTTCTGTTCCAGTCTTCGGCAAGGGATATCCCAGCACAACTGTTGCTTCCCATTAGTACAAATAATGTGTGCATGTGTATATGTTATTTGTGATATCTATATCTTTATCTATATTGGGATTCCTGGAAATGAGATTATTGGGTCAAGAGTAAGTGTACCTGAAATTCTGGTAGATGTTTCCAGAAAATCCTTCCTGGTGGTTATTCCATTTCCTACTTCTACAAGCGGTGTTTGAAAGCGTCCGCTTCCGCAGAGACTCTCCTGCAGTGTGCTAGAGGACTTCTGAATTCTGCTAATCTGATAGTTAAGGAATTGTGTCTTGACAGAATATTAATTTGTATTCTTACCAGTAAAGTTTGGCATTGTCTCATATGTTTAGTGACAATTTTTTCCCGCAACCTATCCATTCGTATCCTTTGCCCACATTCATATAAAGTTGGTCTTTTTCTTTATTTCTAGAAATTTACATATATATACAAATATATATACATATATATAGAGAGAGAGAGAGAGAATGTAAGTATTCTGTGCTGTGAGTCACAAATGTCTTTCTTATTTTGTCATTTGTATTTTGATTTTGCTGTTGGTATATTTCTAACCTGCAGAAGTACTTGTTTTTGTGTTTACTTTTAACTGTCAGCCTTTCTGGACTCTGGTCTTCCCAAGGTTAAAATAAAACTCACCTACTGTTTTCTAATGTGTTTATTATTTCATTTTTTTACAGTTAAATCTATGATCCATGTGGATCTCTCTGCTTATCCTGATACGTAGCATGAGTATGGAATATGCTTTACTTTTTTCCAACTTGATTCCCAGTTTTTCCAACACTATTTATTGCAAAGACTATCTTTATGTTTGATTTGGTGTGCACTCTTCATTTCACACTAAATTCCTTTATGCATTCAAGTTTATTTCTGGACTTTCTGTTCGATTCCATTAGTTTATCTTTTCATAAGCCAATCCTGCACTTTTATTTTTTTACATAATGTTTATTTTATTTTAAATCTATTATACTTCACATCCAGTGTTACGTTAGTTTTAGGAGTACAATATAGTGAGTCAACAATCCCATACGGTACTCAGTGCTCATCATGATGAGTGTATCCTCTTGCATTCCCACCACCTCGTCCACACACCTACCTCCCCTCTCATGGTTTGGTAACCCTCACTTTATTCTCTGTAGTTAAGAGTCTGTTTTTGGTTTGTCTCTCTTCTTTCACTGTTCGGTTGTTTTCTTTCTTAAATTCCACATAGGAGTGAAATCATATGGTATTAGTCTTTCTCTGGCTTACTTTGCTTAGTGTTATTCTCTCTAGCTCCATCCATGTCATTGTAAATTCATGACATTTCATTATTTTATGGCTGAGTAATAGTTTGTTTTATACATGCACACACACACACACACACACACACACACACACACACACACAATGTCTCCTTTATCCATTCACCTACCAATGGACATATGAGTTGCTTCCATATTTCGGCTATTATAAATAATGGTGCCCTAAACATCAGTGTGTGTATATCTTTTTAAATTAGTGTCTTTATTTTCTTTGGGTGAACACCTAGTAGTGTGATTGCTGAATCATGTGGAAGTTCTGTTTTTAACATTTGAGGAACCTCCATACTCTTCTCCACAGTGGCTGCACCAGCTTGCATTCCTTCCGCAAAGGGTTCCTTTTTTTCTACAACCTCACCAACACTTGTTGTTTCTTGTATTTTTGATCTGAGCCATTGCAACAGGTGTGAAGTGATAGGTTATTGGGGTTTTTATTTGCATTTCCCTAATGAATGGTGATGTTGGGCATCATGTATCAGCCATCTGTGTATCTTCTTTGGAGAAACGTCTGTTCATGTCTTCTCCCCATTTTTAATAGGATTATTCGTGGGCATGCGTGCATGTGTGTGTTTGTGTGTGTGTGTTGAGTTGCATAACTTCTTTATATATTTTGGATACTAACCTTTTATCAGACATGTCATTTGCAAATACTTTCTCCCATTCACTACATTGTCTTTTAGGGTTTTTTTTTTCTTTAAGATTTTATTTGTTTATTTGACAGAGCAAGAAGGAGAGAGAGAGTGAGGGAGAGAGAGCATGAGCCAAAGGGAGAAGGAGAAGGACACCTTGCTAAGCAGGGAGCCCTATGCAGGGCTGGAATCAGGAACCCTGTCAACGTAACCTGAGCTGAAGTCTGCCATTTAACTGACTAAGCAACCCAGGCACCCCAAATGTCTTTTAGCTTTGGTGATGGTTTCCTTTGCTGTGCAGAAGCTGTTTATCTTGATGTAGTCCCAGTAGTTTAGGTTTGCTTCTATTTCCCTTGCCCCAGGAGACATGTCTAGAAAAAATGTTGCTATTGCCAATGTCAGAGAAATTACTGCCTGTTCTCTTCTATGATTTTTAGGTTTTGATTCTCACATTGCGGTCCTTAATCTATTTTGAGTTAACTTTTGTGTGCGCTGTAATAAAGTGGTCCAATTTCACTCTTTTGCATGCAGCTGTCCAGTTTTCCCAGCACTATTTATTGAAGAGCTGTCTTTTACCCATTGTATGTTCTTGCCTCCTTTATCAAAGATTAATTGACCATCTAATTGCGGGTTTATTTCTGAGCTCTCTATTCCGCTCTATTGATCGATGTGTCTTTTTGTTTTGGTACCATGCTGTTTTGATTGCTACAGCTTTGTAATATGACTTGAAATCTGGGATTGTGATACCTCCAGTTTTGTTTTGTTTTGTTTTCAAGATCTCTGTGGCTATTCAGGGTCTTTTGTGGTTCCATATAAATTTTGATTGTTCTAGTCCTGTGAAAAATGCTATTGGCATTTTGATAGGAATTACATTAAATCTGTAGATTGTTTTGGGTAGTATGGACATTCTAACAATATTTGTTCTTCCATAGGGTGCCTGGCTGACTCAGTCAGCAGAACATGCAACTTCCTTGATCTCAGGGTCGTGGGTTCAAGCCACACATTAGGTGTAGAGATCACTTTAAAAAGTTCTTTAAAAATGTATATTTGTTCTTCTAACCCATGAGCATGGAATGTGTTTCCATCTCCAAATTCTTTTATAGATGTTTTATAGTTTTCAGAGTACAAGTCTTTCACTTGTTTGGTTAAGTTTGTTCCTGGATACTTTATTATTTTTGGTGCAATTGCAATGGGATTGTTTTCTTAATTTCTCTTGCCGCTGCTTCATTGTTAGTTTATAGAAATGCCATGGATTTCTTTTTTTTTTAAAGATTTTATTTATTTAATTGACAGAGAGAGATCACAAGTAGGCAGAGAGGCAGACAGAGAGAGAGGAAGGGAAGCAGGCTCCCTGCTGAGCAGAGAGCCCGATGCAGGACTCGATCCCAGGACCCCGAGATCATGACCTGAGCTGAAGGCAGCGGCCTAACCCACTGAGCCACCCAGGTGCCCGCCATGGATTTCTGAACATTACTTTTATATCCTGCAATTTGATTGAATTCATTTATCAGTTCTAATAGTTTTTCAGTGGAGTTTTTAGGGTTTTCCATATAGAGTATCATGTCATCTACAAATAATGAAAGTTTTACTTCTTCCTTCAATTTGGGTGATTTTTATTCCTTTCTCTTGTCTGATTGCTGTGGCTGATATTTCTAATATTATGTTGAATAAAATTGGTGAGAGTGGATGTCCTTGTCTTATTCCTGATCTCTGGGGGAAAGTTCTCAGTTTTTCACCATTAAGTATAATGTTAGCTGTGGGTTTTTCATATATGGCCTTTATTATGTTGAGTTATGTTCTCCTTAAACATACTTTGTTGAGGATTTTTTTTTAAGATTTTATTTGTTTATTTGAAAGAGAGAGAGAGAGATCACAAGTAGGCAGAGAGGCAGACAGAGAGAGAGAGAGGGAGGAAGCAGGCTCCCCACTGAGCAGAGAGCCCGATGCAAGTCTCCATCCCAGGACTCTGAGATCATGACCCAAGTTGAAGGCAGTGGCTTAACCCACTGAGCCACCCAGGTGCCCCTGTTGAGGATTTTTATCATGAATGGATGTTGTCCTTTGTCATATGGTTTTTGTGCAACTATTGAAATGATCATATGGTTTTTATCCTTTCTCTTGTTAATGTGATGTATCATGTTGATTGATTTGTGAATATTGAACCACCTTTGCGTCCTGGGAATAAATCCCACTTGATCATGGAGAATGACATTTTTAAGGTATTGTGGGATTCAATTTACTAATATTGAAGATTTTCACAACTATGTTCATCAGAGATATTGGCCCATACTTTCCTTTTTTGTAGTGTCTTTATCTGACTTTGGTATCAGGGTAATGCTGACCTCATAGAATGAATTTGGAAACTGTCTTTCCTCTTCCATTTTTTGGAATAGTTTAAGAAGAAAATTTTTTTTAAAAAAATATAAGTACTTTCTCCGATTGACTTATTTCACTAAGCACGATACCCTCTAGTTCCATCCACGTTGTCGCAAATGGCAAGATTTCATTTATTTTGATGGCTGCATAGTATTCCATTGTGTATATATACCACTTCTTCTTTATCCATTCATCTGTTGATGGACATCTAGGTTCTTTCCATAGTTTGGCTATTGTAGACATTGCTGCTATAAACATTCGGGTACACGTGCCCCTTCGGATCACTATGTTTGTATCTTTAGGGTAAATACCCAGTAGTGCAATTGCTGGGTCATAGGGTAGTTCTATTTTCAACATTTTGAGGAACCTCCATGCTGTTTTCCAGAGTGGCTGCACCAGCTTGCATTCCCACCAACAGCGTAGGAGGGTTCCCCTTTCTCCGCATCCTCGCCAGCATCTGTCATTTCCTGACTTGTTAATTTTAGCCATTCTGACTGGTGCGAGGTGATATCTCATGCTTAGTGCAATAAGTCAATCGGAGAAAGACAACTATCATATGATCTCCTTGATATGAGAAAGTGGAGATGCAACATGGGGGCGTTATGGGGGTAGGAGAAGAATAAATGAAACAAGATAGGATTGGGAAGGAGACAAACCGTAAGTGACTCTTAATTTCACAAAACAAACTGAGGGTTGCTGGGGGGATGGGGGTTGGGAGAGGGGAGTAGGGTTATGGACATTGGGGAGGGTATGTGCTATGCTGAGTGCTGTGAAGTGTGTAAACCTGGTGATTCACAGACCTGTACCCCTGGGAATAAAAATACATTATATGCTTATAAAAAAATTAAAAATAAATATTTTTTTTAAAAAAGAGAAAAAAAATATAAGTACTCCATGCCCACCATGGGGCTTGAACTCACAACCTTGAAATTACGCTCTACCAACTGAGCCATCCAGGCACCCCTCACTCTTCTTTAAACATTTGATACTATTCACTGGTGATGCTGTCTGGTCCTGGACTTTTGTCAAGAGTTTTTTGATGGCTGATTCAATTTTATTGCTGGCAATTGGTCTGTTCAAACTTTCTACTTCTTCCTGATCCAGTATGAAATGATACATGTTTCTAGGAATTTATCCATTTCTTCTAGGTTGTCCAATTTGTTGGCGTATAATTTTATACTCTTCTCTTCTATTCCTTTGTAGTTCTGTGGTGTCACTTGCTATTTCTCTTTCATCTCTAATTTGTTTCTTTCCGCTCTCTTTCTCACACTCTCTTTTTTATCAACCTGGCTAAGGGTTTATCAATTTTGTTATCTTTACAAACCAACTCCTGATTTCATTGCCAGCTTGTTGTTGTCGTTTAGTTTTTATGTCATTTATTTCTACTTTAATCTATATTATTTCCTTCCTTCTACTGGTTTGGGGTTTTTTCATTCTTCTTTTTCTTGTTCCTTTAGGTGTAAGGTTAAATTGTCCATTCAATGTTTTTCTTGCTTCTTCACATAGGCCGGTATTACTATAAACTTCCCTTTTAGAATAGATTTTGCTGCGTCCCAAAGCATTTGGACTGTTGTGTTTTCATTTTCATTTGTGTGCCGGTATTTTATTTCCTCTTTGATTCCTCGGTTGACCATTCATTGTTTGGTAGCATATTGTTTCACCTCCTTGTATTTGTGCTCTTTCCAGATTTTTTATTATGGCTGATTTCTGGTTTCATAGTGTTATGGGCTATGCACAGTATGACTTTGATCTTCTTTAATTTGTCGAGACTTATTTTGTGGCCCATTATGTGATCTATGCTGGAGGCTGTTGCAGGTGTTGTTGAAAAGAATGTGCATTCTGCTGTTTGGGATGGAGTGTCCTGAATATATCTGCTGGATCCATTTGGTCCAGTGTGTCATTCAAAGCCACTGTGTCCTTGTTGGTTTTCTGTTTGGATAATCTCTCCATTGATATAAGACGGATGTTAAAGTCCCCTACTATGGTTGTGTTCCCATTGATTACTTTATCTTTGTTATTAAAAACTTTGTTTTTTATGCATTTGAGTGCTCCCAGGTTAGGCGCATGAACACTTAAAATTGTTATATCTTCTTGTTGGATTGTTCCCTTTATGATTATATAGTGTCCTTCTTTGTCTCTTGTTAGTCTTTGTTTTAAAGTCTATGTAGTGTCCTTTTTCTCTTGGTACAGTCTTTTGTTAAAAGTCTATTTTGTCTGACAAAAGTATTGCTACCCCAGCTTGCTTTTCACATCCATTTGTATGAAAAATACTTCTCTATCCTTTCACTTTCAAACTTCAGGTGTCTTTAGGTCTGCAATGAGTCTTTCGTAGGCAGCACATAGATGGGTTGGGTTTTTTTTTTGTTTGTTTGTTTTTTTTGTTTTTGTTTCGTTTTTTTTGGGTTTTTTTTTTAAGATTTTTTTTTTTATTTGACAGACAGAGATCACAAGTAGGCAGAAAGGCAGGCAAAGAGAGAGAGAGAGGGGAGAAAGCAGGCTCCCCACGGAGCAGAGAGCCTGATGTGGGGCTTGATCCCAGGATCCTGGGATAATGACTGAGCTGAAGGGCAGAGGCTTTAACCCACTGAGCCACCCAGGCGCCCCGCTGGTTTGGTTTTTTAATCAGTCACCCTATGTCTTTTGATTGGACTGCTTAGTCGATTTACATTCAAAGTAATTATTGATAACTATGTCCATACTGCCATTTTATTACTTGTTTTGTGTTTTTACAGTTCTTCTGTGTTCCTTTCTCTTGCTCTCTTGTGTCAATTAGTCGGCTTCCCGTAGTGACATACTTAGATTCCTTTCTCTTTATTTTTTGGCTTTCTGTGACTGGTTTTTGACTTGCAGTTGCCATTTGGTTTATATATAACGTCTTCTGCACTTAGCAGTCTATATTAAGTTGATGGTCACTTAAGTTTGACCCCATTCTTTACTCTTCTGTGCTCCATGTTTCAGGTGTGTGGTGTCATACGCTACAATCTTTTATTTTGTGATTCCCTTGACTGATTTTTACAGATATAAAAATATGAATACTCTTTTACTGCTTCCTAGGTCTCTTTTCCTACTTGTGGTCAGACCGGCCATCGGCCCCTCAGCCCACTGCTGGGCCCCAATCGGATGGCTGTGTGTGGTCATCTTTGCCTCTCTCCAGGGCAGGAGTGACTTTGGAGTCGTGCTAGCCCCTGTCAGGGCTGCTTGCACATTACTAGGCTTGTGATACTATTTTGGACAGTATCTTACCTTCCTTGTGAATTTTTACCTTTAGCACTGAAGTTTGTTAAATTGCTTTTTGGTTTGAATTCTATATTCACTGATATCAAAACCAGGGCCCGTGCCTTCCGTGTATTCATGTTTGCTCATCCTTATCTTTACTGAGTGGCATTGCCTGAGGAGTATCTCTTATTTACAACATGGGGCTGAGTTTGGCTTTGCCATAACAGTATGACTTCTATCGTGCACGCAAACCCCCAAAATCACATTTTCTTATGTTCCACTGACCAAAACAAGTTACACAGTTGAGTCTAGACTCAAGGGGTAGGGAAATAAACTCCACTCTCAGGGAGAAGGTATAAAATACTGTGACCATTTGGGCAGGGACTAGGTCCACTCCAGACAACGATGTGGACTGTCTGTGAGGGAGCTGAGAGGGAGTGGAGAAGAGCTATACACCTGCAGGCAGATCTCTCACCTGAGACCCTTTTCCAAGGCTTACTTAAGAATCCATGCACACAAGTACTAGAAGAGAAAGCCAGCATTTTAACATGCGCTCCCCATCGTACATCGATGGCTGCTCAGTAGTAGCCCCAGAAGCAGGGACAGCCAACCCAGAGGACTACAATTTTTTACAATCAAAGGAAGAGACATTTTTCTCTCTCCCTTCCCCCACTACTTTTGCCCCAAATACAGAAGAGCTAGAAAGAGGATGAGGAGGTCTGTGGGAGCCAGACCCTTGTCCGTCCTCACTCTAAGCTGACAGAGCCATGTTTTAGCCCAAGTTAAGGGAGGATAGGAGAACCGTCAATAAGAATTTTGTATTTCTGATCATTGGAAATGGCTGAATGGCTGTAGAATCAGGCCAAGAGCATTAAAGGAGCCCCTTCACAACAGAAAAGAGGAATTTAACAGCACAGAGAGGATAGAGAGGACAACGAACAAGAAGCAGAGATGGAAGACGTGGGAGAGAAGGTGGCAAGTCAACGGAGCCAAGTCCTCAAGGAAGCTGAACGAGTTGGAGGCAATGGAGTCTTGAACAGGAGGAGACAAATTTCATCCTCCAACAATGGAGGAAAAACTTTTAAGAAATGGTATGAACACAGGGGCTCCTGCACACCGGAGTCTGGAAAGCTGGTAACTTCAATTTTCTTAATGAAGTAGGAACTGAGGATGTCTGATGAGAATGAGGACAGCTTGAATAATGAAGAAAATTTAGAATGTTCTTTGGAATACTACTGTCAAAATTGATCTAAGTTGGATAAATAAAAATAAATTACTTTTTTTCTCTACTAGCAACAAGTTTTAAAAGAAAGAAAAAACCCAAAGGACTATCTGAAAAAAAACAAAAACAATAAAATGTTACGTAAAGACATCAATGTTTTTAGATATACTACTAAAAAACTTGAATTCTCCCAAAATTAAGCAAATGTAATACAATTCTAATTTAATTGAATAATATTTGGGAGGAATTGGATAAAGTGATCTTAAAGTTTATATGAGATAATAAATGTAAATAAGACTAGTGAGGAATGACTTGCCTTATAAGATTAAAGCATGTCACAACCTGTTTATAATGGCTTTGGTTTGGGCTTAGAAAGAGGCAAGTCAGAGGATAGAATAGAGAGAGCTCAGAAATAGATCCCAGTACATGTGGTTATTTGATATATAACAAAAATGGTATTTCAGTTAAAAGTGGAAAGATGGGTTATTTTTAAAATGGCGCTGACCTAACAGCCTATTCATCTGGAAAAGAGTATTTCAAAGTAAATTCCAGATTGATTAAAGAAAAGGAGGAAGAAATAATAGGCTTCATATGCACAGAAATATCCCTCAAGTTGTTGATAACCCGAGATAGGGCTGAGAAACTATGAAAAAAAAAACCACACATAAGTTATAATTTTAATCCATTTGCAAAGGATCAGATGTCAACCTAAAGGAAATGAATATTGCACTTCAATAAAAATTTAACTTTGAAAGAGGAAATAATAACTTAGGGGAAATGACCTGAAGTACATGATAGAGATACATCTAAACTATATGAAAAGTGCTTACAAATGGATAAAAACCTAAATAACCAAAAAGAAAAAATGGACTAATGAGATTTGGACAAAGCAAATGCAGGAGGCCAATAAGCACGAACTCATGCTCAGCCTTGCTGGGAGTTCAGGAAACGCACGTGAAACCAGCATGATACATCTCCACATAGCCATTAGATCAGCCATTAGATCAGCCAAAATAAAAAGTGGGACCAGCTCTCACTGAAGAGATTTGGGGAGAAGGATATTCTCGTGCATGTGGAAATGCCAACTGTTTCAGCCTTTTTGAAAAGAAATCTGGATTAAAATCCACCGCATGGAAAGACGAGTCACTGCTGAATGCGACACCCATATAATTCTGTGTGTTGTGACATTGCTTGTACTAGTCAGAGACTGAAAACAACGGAAGTGCCCACAGGAAGTCAATGACTATGCACATTATGTCCCCACATCCTGTAGTATTAGGCAGCCATTGAAAGAAGTAAATTAAACTCTTAAGAAGCATACCCCAACGGGCGCCTGGGTGGCTCAGTGGGTTAAGCCTCTGCCTTCAGCTCAGGTCATGATCTTAGGGTCCTGGGATCGAGTCCGGCGTCGGGCTCTCTGCTCAGCGGGCCCCCCCCCTCTCTGTGTGCCTCTCTCCCTACTTGTGATCTCTGTCTGTCGAAGAAAAATCTTTAAAAAAAAAAAAAAAAGCACACCCCATGAGCTAGGGACTCGTTTGATCCTCATGACAACCTTATGAAGTAGGTGGTAGCGATTTTACAGTGAAGAAAATGAAAACGCCATTTTTTAAGTTACCCGAGGCCTTACACAACTATATTCAAAATTACTGTATTTTTTTCCTTATGCTCATTGAGTTAGATTTTCAGAGTACTTTTTAGTATGAAAATATTAATATAGAGAAGTATCTATAGTAAGATCTCATTATTATAAAAACAAATGACCACCTAAATTTTGTACACACACACGCACACCATGGCATGCTCTATATGTAGAATGTCTGTATACCAGAAAAGTGTGGAGGGCTACACATGAGGCTGTTAACATTATTCCTTATAGAAGAGGCAAATCTACTATTCATAGTAAAAGAAAATTATGTAAGATATAGTCCTATACAACTATTTATGATAGAATGACTTTCTGAGAGGAAGAGTGGATGCTACAGGATTTTCGTTTACCTTGTTTTTATGTTTAATTGTATTTTTTTTAACGAACATGCATGATTGAGGAAAGAGAAAGCTATATCCATTGGGGAGATCTATAATCACAAGAAATCTATAAATCCACCTCGAGATTATTTCTCCACATCTCTAGAACTTAAAAAGTTAATGCTAACAGGAGAAAGCATAGTGATAATATACAAGACTAGCATCTAAGTACCCAGTCATGGAAGCAGAACTGTAGCAGAAGTTAGATCTGACCTGCGTTTTAGAATGTGTGCAAACCCTTCAAACCCTTACGTATGACATCACACTTAGAAATTTTTTACTCTAAAATTTTACAATTTTTTTACACAAATTAATGTGAAGCAAATCAAACTGTGTTTCACGTATTGAGCAGGAAACCAGTAAGAATTTGTTTTTATAATCTATATAACTATTTATATATTTTAGATGAGTTTTATGACACACAAGCTGTAATCACCTTATTTTTTAACATTGTTGATAAAATTGGAAATTCCTGAGGCGATCCGCAGTCTTATCACTGAAGACGTTTTCCTTCCTGATTCTGTTCTGCCTGGACAAGGGCACCGCCAGGCTGGAAAGGGAGGGCGGACGCAGGCCTGGAAGTCCAGCCGCCGGGGGACGGTGTGGGCGAGGCCGAAATCAAAGCATCCCGGAGAGGAGCCCACAAGGCAGCCGCCTTAACAGGCGGGGGAAATGCTCACGTTGGGAGACTGCAGTGGGTGCAGAATCTTCCCTTCCTTCGTAGGGAGGCCTCAGGGGAAGGGCTGTCCTGGGGAGGGCCAGGTTCCCATGGGGCCTGGAGCTGCAGAGACTACTAGGGCAAGATGAGGTGTGGGATGGCGGTTCTCAGGGCCGCGGCGAAGGGGCCACGACGGCGCACAACGGTGGGACTCACGGGGCGGAGAACCAGAGGGCGAAGGAGCGACAGGGGTTAGGCTTCTGGCTTCCTCCCTGCAATGAAAGCTACGATTAGAGGCCACTGGCCTCCACCCAGTTTGGTACAATATTGGTGCTGTGACTGCCCGAGGGTCCCAGGGGGTCTGACCGGTCTGGGGTTTGTGCACAGGGGCCTGTGACCGTCCTGGGGCTGGAGGGCAGGACCTCCTGCTGGGGGGTGGTGACCCTCCTGGCTGAGTCTGTTGTGCGAGCTGCTGGATTCCCACTTCTGTATACATCACCACTAATGATGGTATTTTGGGGGAGGACAAAACATTCACTCTTTGGTCATGAACTAAACTGCTTGGACTCCATTTGGACTTCATTTGGACTCCATTGGACTCCATTGGAGTCCCAATTGGAACCAATAGGGTTCCATTTCTGGAACCTTGGGTTCTTTCCATCACATTCAGGATGTGCCTGTTGTGATCCGGGAAGCAAGGGGTCCTGGAGCGACGCAGTTCTCTTGTCGGTTCTCTCATACTTGGTTGGGGTCGGGGGGCTCACTCCTTTGAGGTCCTTTTGTTTGGTGAAACTCAGCGTTCCAAGTTCTCTTTCCCCAAGGCCCGGGGCTGACTGAGTGCCCGGTAGCCCACGGCTCTGGCCAACAAGATGTAAAGCCATAGAGCTCGCCAACGACACTCAGTATCTAGGACTGAGAGATCACTTTCAGGAAAAGAGCTGAATTCAGTGACTCCCAAACCGAGACTCTTGGCAAATGCGGTGAAATGTCAAGGAAGCCCGTGAGGAAAACGTGAAAAGGTCCCAGTGGCAGGCAGCGGTCCTTGGAGCTGTTGTTGGCCCCTTCTCAACTTCTATTCTTTAACTTGGGGGAACGGTTACCTTTACCTGAAGACATGAAGCCACAGGAACTAGAGTTTGCCCAACTGGAAGTCATTTGTGAGTTCGAATTTCACTGCCAATGAAACTTTATCGAATACTTTCTTTTAGTGTCTAATTCAGTTTAGAGTCGCGACCTCTCTTTCCACCCAGGCAGCCATGCTGGGGGTTGGTCTGGGGGTTTAATTTTGTTCGTTTTTAAAGATGCAGTTACTAACGTTTTAGGGACAATCACGAGGTGTTTGATCTTTCCATGGATCTGGTTTTGATGCGACTTTCAGTCTCAGGCTACTTTGATCTTTTTGGTTTCTATTTCCTCAATTCGGTTGCTTTGCAAACACCTTCACATTCAAAGGCCTCAGAGGAGGGTAACGGGATGGCCATTCGCCAGCCGCCTTCACACAGAGCCCCATTGTCCCCCTGTTCCCTTCCTATCCTCCTCCTTCCAGTTGCCTTGATGGCCCAGTTCTAGAAGAAGGTTTTTTGCAAGCCATGGTCATAGCCATATCTGTCCATGTCACTAATGGAAGATCCTTCACCTCAAAATGCCGAGCTCAACATACTAGTTTCTTGGTCTTCTACTTAAAATTCCTTTGAAAATCGCATAGCTTACCATATCCTGTGCTGAAAGAGTGTACTCCGAAATTTGTTTTCTCCGGTGATGTTTACAAAATATGATTACAGAAATCTTGTGTATTGACTTATGGAATGGGAAGCAGACTAGAATTTTAGGACCTCATCTCTTTCTCATCTGATGCAAGTATGACTAGACTTTCGTGTTTGACCTACACTGACTGGGCCAAGTGACATTAAGGCCAATGGTTTATGTAATGAGCTCTCTTTCTTCGTTTGGGATTTTTAAAAAGAGGAATAGGCTTTGACAAAGCAAAGATATTAAATAATAACCAGGAAAGGACTTTAGCGTGAGGAATGAGATCGTCTGATTCCAAGACAGATAAAGTGAATAAATTTCATGGATAAATAACTTTTAATTCTTAATATAACAGTGAAATTTCTAATGATGCCACACGTCCATTTGCAGTCACAAAGACGTGTAGTCAGACATGCCTCCAATCAGCAATGTATTATAGCCCAGACTGTCTCCCTAAATGAAATCAGAATTTCATTCAGTTAAATTCTGTAAATTTGTAGTTAATAATTATAGAAAGAGTCAATACTATTTAATGTTACCTGAAATCAAAATTCTATGCTAGAATAGTATATGGATAAGAACTGTTATATAAAGTATGAGTGGATAGATATTTACTGTAGAATATATAAAAGACTGAGAGGAAATATATTAAAAACATTAAGAAGTTTTATCTTTGAAAGTCATACTAACTTTTTTTTAATTCTGTTTAATCTTCTTTTCTATCTTTTTTTTTTTTTTTTTTTCAAGTAAGCTCTGCATCCAGCGTCAGGCTTGAACGCACCACCCTGAGTTCAGGTCGCCTGCTCTGCAGACTGGGCCAGCCAGGCACCTCTACTCTGTTTAATCCTAAAAGAACTAACAATTAATTTAGCTTCTGCTCCATCACTTCTGGTCTTCCATGAAACCTAATAAAATACTGACGTATGAAGAAGGCTAAAATGTAACTTCATGGTTGGTTTTGACTGATAGGTTAGCAAATAGTTCCTCGGAGGCTTGAAAATTGTTAAAACTTCCCAGTTTTTTAGGGACAAAACCAGGGCTTTAGCTCAGTTCCTTGATTTTTAGATTTAGAATTCAGTTGCTTTTCCCCCTCAAACTACACCTGGTGAAAAGTGAAGGCAAATTTAACCCACCGTCGGTGGTTTTCCGCGCTCCCAGGCCCTCTTGTGTGTTCATGCGGGTGATTTTCTGCCGCTGTTTCTAGGGTCGGGCAGACCCCGGGTAGCCGGCACCGCCCGCTTCCCGCGCCCTCGCCCAGGCCAGAGTTCGCTCGGTGGGTCCGCTGCGCCGGAGCAGCGCCGAGAAGGAACCGAATTCAGCTGTTCTTGGAGAGGGAGCTCCGGGGGGTGACCGCAGGGCCGCGGGCCTGACGGACGCCGCCGCCGGGAGAAACGCTCCTCCAGGCAGGGTCAGGAAGGCCTCCCAGCGACTGGCCCCGCGTGCCTCCAGCGGGACGGCCGGGTGCGGGGGAGCCCGGAATGCGCTTGTGCCGGCTCTCGGCGCACCTCGCAGCCTAAGGGACAGTCCCTCTAACGTCGCGCTCCGTTGACTTTTCCGAAACAGCGCGTCTGCGCCTCCCGGCCTCGAGGCCGGCCTGACCCGATCTAAGCAATTTAACCTCAACCAAGAGCAGCCAGAGCCGGTCCGTGGTTTTTCCTCCTGTCCTGTCCTTCCCTAGAGAGGTCCGTTAGACTCGCTACAAGATAGAATTGAGTTTCTATTTTTTTTGACCTTTCATCAGCCTTTGACTCCTGGGGCAGGAATCAGGAGATAAAATGTGACAGTTCAGCAGTGAGAATCCGCGCGGCCCTTGGCAGAGGCTGGCAGAGAAGCAGGACTGAGCAGCGGCGTCTTCTCTTCTCTTCTCTTCTCTTGCTGTGCAAGAAGACATTCGCCAGTGCACTGAAACAGGGGTGGGTTCTGGATTTACTCGTGGATGCACAAGATTGTGTATGTTGTTGTTGTGCTGTTGGGTGGTGTGGTTGTGTTGTTGTTGTTTTGGTACTCAGCCACCAAGAAGAAAAGATCTAAAATCAGATGATGTGAGTTTATTATTCAGAACCAGGAGTGACTTTAGAAAACTTTAGTTCTAGGGGCACCTAAAGAGCTGAGTCAGTTAAGCATCCAACTCTTGATTTCATCTCAGGTCATGATCTCAAGGTTCTCGAGATCAAGCCCCAAATGGGGCTCCACATGGTGGCAGCTTGTCTCTCTCCCTCCCCCTCTGCCCCTCCTTCTCTAACCTTCCTGCTACTTGCACTCTCTTTCTCAAATAAATATTTTTTTAAGACTATTAGTTCTACCCTAATCACAGCCAGAAAAAAAAGAAAATGGTTTCAGTTCAACTATTCCAAAACCAAGGGCTTTATTTTTGTTAGATGTTTTACCTGGTTCATAATTGATAGCCCTATTAGTCAAGTTTCCGCAAACTCACCACTGCCTAGGACGCTCCCTTCCGGTGTGGAAGACACAAGATTTAAATCCAGAGAATATCCCTGGATCAAGATGCCTAACTGAGCACACAGGTTTAGTTCCCCCAAACCCCGCCCGCACCTCCTGCACACCTGTCCCCTAGTGGGGTCGAGAATAACAAGGATAGGTCATGGGAAATAAAGATGTTATTTTCCTTGAGAATCTAAGTAGTAATATAGTAAATTGTTTATTCTAATAAAACAACTTTTTAAAAATTGGTTATACATGTGTTGGTTTTATGATAACTTTGTTTAAGCAGAAAATTATTCTCCTCAACCTCTCTAGGCAATGAAGTAGTTGGAAAAAATGGAGTGAAAAATCTTTGGAAGGATATAAGCCCTAAATGTGGAACATGCATGAAAGAGAACCTTGTTATTAAAACTCTATGAAAAGAAGCTTTGGAGAAAAACAATAGAATTGCTAACAGAGCCAGAAAGGCAACATCGGAGAGAGAGAAATTCTACTACAATCTCTACTACTACATTTAGGACTACTGAGGTAAGGCGGCAAGGCTTCATACCTTTTGTTTCCTCCATCGCTAAAACTGGAAGGCTAATATCCCCATGTTCACTTAACGAAATGTCAGGAAAATAACCAAGCTGACTGTTTAAGAACCTTGATTAAGTTTTATCAGTAATAAATAAACTTAAGTTCTGATAGATGTATCAGAGGATCCCTTTGGAGTTTTAAGATGTGCACGTGGGAGCATTTTTAGGAGACGTTTTAATGAAGATATTTCTGGCAATGGATACTGCCTATCAGAGTTGATGGATTAGGAGCTGGATGGGAGGAATGCTGCCTGGAGCTGCAGCCAGACTTAGTAGGCTGTTGTGGGTGTGGACAATCAAGACTTTGGGCTCAGGCTTGGGTTCAAATTCAAGTTCCACCACATATTAGATGTTGCCTTATTTTTTCCATTTCCTCATATTTCAAACAAATTACACATACCTCAAGGTGCTAGTGTAAGGATTAAATGAAATAGCATGGAGAAGGCTATTATGGTTCCCAGCACATAGTAGGTGCTCAGTAAATAGTAATTACCATTATTAGCTCTAAGTTTTAGTAGCTCCCCACTCCATCAGACAAGGTTATCCGTTAAGTGAAACTTCACAAGCCATAAAATATCCCCATGTGGATAGACTGTTGCTTATGTCCAATTAGCTAGAATTCTTCCATGAGTACCAATTTATATGACATTTGGTAGTACATTTGCTCTTTAAGGAAAATCTTTACAAGATGATAAACTGCTTCCTTAGCCAACAACCATACCAGAGCTGTCTCTGTCCTTGTAGAGGGCACACACAGTCGGATATCAAGATAAAGCCTTAGTGCTGGGTGCATTCCAAAGGCCAGCTCACATGTCTTCATATTGCAAAACAACTCCTAAGATTATAGAATCCTCGCTTTAGGACTCATCTTACAGGATATGGAATTTTGCTATTTTTAAAAATCTTCGTTACAGCATCCCAAATAGGTTATCTAACTTCTGGTTTAAGAGGAAGCCCACAAATCATTCCATCCTGTTGTAAACTCTAACCAATAGAAATCCTTTTTTAATTAAAGCCAGATCTGCCTCCCGTGATTTCTTCTTAGTAGTTCCAGCACTTCCCACCAGAACAATCTAAATTAAGTTCCTTGTCCATGCGAATACCCCCAAGTATCTATTCTAATACCCTTAACTTCTTAAATAAACATTTTAAGGTTTAATAACTTTTATATTAAAGCTAAGAATTTGCTAAATATACCTTAAAATGGGAATAATAAAAATTAGGAACTAATATGTGAAAATACAGAATTCCAAGATGGAAGCTGAGCTATTTTGATGAAACTGGGACAGATTGTTTTTAACAATCAGGGTATTCAGAAAATGGATCCATCACGTCAGAAGGCACATATACCTTAAGCAAAAAAACATACAATATAATATGATGTTTGAAATAGTAAATTTTTGATCAATGATTGCAGTATTTATCTGGTTTTAAATGTCTTATACCCACATTGTATGCAAAAGAAGTTGGCCCCATCTCAATGCCAGAAATGGTTGTCCAAATAAACATAGGTTGACGACTTAAAGAAGCTCAGACTCATGGATCTAAGTTAATATAGTTTTTTTTTTGTTTGTTTAAAATGGGACAAAATCATAGTAAGCACCACAGCAGTGTGAGAATGTTCAATCCAGCAAACATTGAATGCTTTCCATACGCCAGGCACTAGAAATAAGCACATAGAATAAAGAACATGGTTCCTGTCCTCAAGATGCGGAGAATATAGGGGAGAGAAGAAATATACGTAACCATTAAAGACGGCAACAGTAATTAAAAAAAAAAAAATTTTTTTTTAACAGATATTTCTGCCGTTGGGGGGCGGGGGGGGGGCGTGCTAAACCTACTTATACAAGAGAAACAGTGCTGATGCGGACTTAGAGACTCCAAAATATATTTTATTTAGTATGAAGAGCTTCAGACAGATCCTGTACAGGTACGAGGAGCCTCATTTACTGACAAATATACATTAGCAAGTTTGTTTACTTATTTATTTTACATTAGCAAATTTAAAGACCGTTAACCTTAGTAATAAAACTGCCGGTAGTTAACCAGCAAAAATGTGTTCATTCAGGAAGAGCAGACAGTTACAACCCGGCACAAGTCCGCTACGGCAAAGCCACGGACGGGCGCAGAGGACGAGGGAGAACCTTACAGGAGAGAGAGGCTATAGCTGGGAAGGCTGGTACCGGGAAAAAGCCCAGGGAACGGCGAGTCGCAAGTACAGCGGCTGTTCATTGGCTGAGTAGCAAAGCCTCTCATTGGCTGGGCCGTTGCCAGGGGAGAAGGAAAGCCTTTCTTCCTGCTGCTGGGGTAGGCGGTGTTCCCGTGCGAGGCCCCTCTCTTCCTGTTGGCTCCGCGGCGGACCGCGGCGGTGGGGTCCGAGAGCTCCCCCTGCTGGCCTCCCAACTCCGCTGTAAAGGAAGTTTGTTTGTTTGTTTGTTTCTTTCTTTCTTTCTTTCTTTCTTTCTTTCCTTCTTTCTTTCTCTTTCTTTCTTTCTTTCCTTCTTTCTTTCTTTCTCTTTCTTTCTTTCTTTCCTTCTTTCTTTCTCTTTCTTTCTTTCTTTCTTCCTTTCTTCTTTCTTTCTTTCTTTCTTTCTATTTTCACAGTACCAAAACTCAGAATGTAGAACTTCAAGGAAAAATGAGACAACTGAGAATAGGTCGATGGCGCAGGTGACAGTCTATCTAGCTGTGAATGAACAGGACTGGACTACAGAATACATGGTTGGGAAATACTGTTCCATAATCCTCTATCTAATGCTCTGCACTAGTTAAACTCTTATTTGGAACTTTCCCTTGTTTGCATTGACAGACATTTAATTACAACGGGAGACAAGAGTGGGTCTAGAGAAGCCTGAGAAACGTGAGTAAAAGAAATCCTGTGAGAAAAAGTGAAACATTTCTTCAGGAAAGAGAAGGTCTGAGAGGTGATTGGATTCTTGCCTTTCATATAAGGAAGATAATATAGATCATTTCTCATTCCCATGACATAATAAGACTTGAATAGCCTAATATGCAGCTTTGAAAATTTATTTTGGGTATAAGAAGGGGACTGGGGTTGGAAATGGGATTTCTTTACCAGGGTAAAAGGGTGGGGGGTGCCTTGATTCAATTCTGTTCATTGCAAGTTTACTCTCCGGCCTATAGTCCTCAGTCCAGCTCAGTAGCTCTTTGCTGTCAACAGCGTGGGTTCTGGGCTCACATTGTGCGTGCTCGGACTCTAGTCTTCTCTCATTACTGTTTTTATCTTACTTTCCATGCCCTTCTGGCAAAAAGAAAACCCACTAAACACTTGCACCCCGGCACCCTCAGCCTACGCCTACCTCAGCCTACCACATTCAAGTCGGGCTGTTTTGGGGGCCTTCCTCTTCTCTGTCACTTTGTTCTCCAACACTTTCAAAATCCTACAGTCGGCGTCTGTCAGCAGCCCGAAGAGCCTGGGCTCCCGCCCGCCCATCTTGTTGGAGCCGGGAGGAGATGATGGCAGGAGAGAAGCAACACTGGGTTGGGGGGGGGGGGCACCAGGGTCCCCGAGCCATCTTGCCTCTGGCTCTTACAATGGCAGGGTCTTGACCAAAGCATGGCCTGCGGTCCTGAGGAGAGGCAAGGCCCCACTCATCTTTTGACATCCTAAGGCTGGAGGCAGGTTCTTTGTCAAAAGCATTTGGAGAAGCAGTTTCTCCTGCAGCCTCCGCACCTTAGCCGGGAGTAGGCCAGGTCCTGCCGGCAGAGCGGGGCAGCTGCCCAGGAGCCCCAGGGAAGCCCCACCTGCCCGCGGCCTGGCCTGCCAGCTGTCTCGGACTTGGGGTTCTGGGGGTCCGTCTGGGGAGACCCCGCGGGTTTGTCTGCGTCTGGGCTAGCCCCGCGGCGAGGGAGGGGAGCCCGGCCTGGCTCTGGGGGAGCCACAGCCAGCGTGGCAGGTACCACCCACCTGGGGCCGGGAGGCCCAGCACAGCCGCTCCCATGTGGGCTCATTCATTTTTGAGGCCAAAGTGGCAGGGGACAGCTGACCCTTGGCAAGGACGATCCTGTGAGTCCCCGAACTGAGTGAAAGAAAGGACGCCTGTGTGCGTGACTCTCTTCTAGTAGGGTCCAGGGCCCTTTCCTTGCCCACCTCTTCTCTGTAACTGGAAAGGAAAACACAAATTTCTGAATTTCTCTTTTCTGGCCTGGAGCACATCAAGGGCTGACATTGCTCTCTGGGCAGGGAACCCAGAGGCCTCATGGGTCAGGCTGGTAACGGCTTAGTGCCGGGAAAGCAGGAGAGCAAGCGACGAGATGCCGTCGGTGAGAAGCAGGCCTAGAGGTGGCTCCTTGCTTTTGACCCTAATTAGTCAGCATGACGCGCCTGGAATGTGTAGAGCAGCTAAGTATTTGCGGTGTTAGAGTCATCGGTTTGCGTGTATTAAAATGGGAAGCTTGCCCGACGGGTCAGTAGAGGTGTATTCCCACCCGCTCCGGCTCCATTAGTCACGTCCTCAAGACGGAAAGTCACATTTGGGGGCTCCCGTATTTGTACAGCTCAGTCACCGTCGTTAATTAAGGAATAAGTAAGGCGCGGCTCGTCTGAAATCCGACAGGTGCTGCGTAGACCTTGTCCGATCTTTGTCGTCAAGGGCTCCGCGGTCTGGGGGCGCAGGGACGCTCGTGTGCGCCCCGAGAGCTGGGGGTCCGCTGGTGTCCGGATCGTGGGGTGGTTCGGCTCGTTCTCGCCGTCGTGCAGCCGCGAGTGTCGGGTGCCCAACTGCGCCGCGCGGGGTCCGGGAGGCCCCCAGGGTGTCCCCGGCGCGGACCCCGCCGAGCAGCGCGCGGTGCGACGCCCCGGAGCCGCGGTCCCTGCTACCGCCGCTGGGAGCCGGCCGGCCCGCGGGCCAGTGCGGGAGGACACAGCCCGACCACGGCCCGTCGCGGGGGACTCCCGCGGTCGGAGGAGCGGGAGACGCGTTTGCGCCCAGGTGCTGTGTTCGAGAAGCGAACCCGAACCCGGTTCTGAGTGTCTCCGGAGCGGAGCGCCAGCGGCCGCGGGCTCTTGCTCCAGGCTCCGCACCGTCCCGGGCGAGCAGGGGCAGCGCCGAGCCCCCGCGCCCCTGCGAGCCGTGAGGGCTCGGGGCCCCGCGGGTGCGGCGAAGCCTCGACCTCCCTCCGAGCCGTCGCCGGGAAGGCCGCGGGGAGCGCACAGCCCCCGGCGCCCGCACGGTCCCCGCAGCCAGCTCGGCCCGGCCCGCGCGGAGGCCTCAGGGCAGCCCCTCGGTCACCCGGGCCGAGCCCCGCACAGTCCGCAGCTCCGCGGGCTCAGACGCGGGCCCGGGCCGGGGGCTGCTCGCTCCCGCGTTCCGGGCACTTTGGGGTCCGGTTCCCCGCGGGGCAGGACGCCGCACGCGGGGGTCGGAGCGAGGGCGCCGGTGGCCCGCCCCGCCCCCGCCCGGAGCCCGCCCGCCTGGCCGCCGCCCGCGGAGGACGCGCCCCGGAGCCGAGCGCCGGTCGTCGGCCACCCGCGGGCCCGGCAGCTGGTGCGGGGCGCGAACCCGCGAGGAGCGCGCGGCGGGCGCGGCGGCGGCGGCGGGAGGAGGGGCGCGGGGCGCGGGGCTGGGCGGAAGGACACCCCGTCCTCCTCCTCCGAGCGCCGCCGCTCCAGGAGCCGCGCGCGGGCGGGGAGGCGGCGCCGGAGCTTCGGGGACCGCGCGGCCCGCAGCCCGCCCCGCGCCGGTGGCTCCCCGGACCCGCGGCTGCCCCGGCCGTGCCCCCGCGGGTGACGGGAGGGGGCGGCCGGCGCGGGGGCCGTCGGTGTGGGCGCGGCCGTGCGCTTCGCCGTTCCGGGGCCGAAAGCGGGGGCCCAGGCGGCTCGGGGACCGGCGCCGCGGACAGAGCGTCCCGTCCCTCCCGGAGGAGCGCAGCCCCCGGGGCCGCGGGTTCGGCCTCGCCGCGCGCTGAGGCCGGGCGGAGGCTTCGGTACCGGACCCGCCGCTGGCCGGGGGCGCCCGCTGGCCCTTCGCCCGGCGACCAGGGTGAGCGCGGGCTCGCGCCGGGCCCTGCGGGCGGGGGGGCGGGTGTCCTGCGGCGACTCGCGGGGCACGTGGGGCCCCGAGCGGACCCGGAGGCGCCCCGGCCGCCCGCTGAGGGTCCGAGCAGCGGGGCGGCGGGGCTTGGTGCTCCGGTCCTGTCGCTCCCCGGCCGGTGCGCGACCACAGCGCACACGGGGACGCGCCGGGGAGGGCGCCGGTCCGGACTCCAGCTCGGGGGTGCGGCGCGTGGCTGCTGTGACCGAGGACGCGCCGGGACGAAGACACTTTTACCAGAACGAATGTAAGTCGCGCCCCGATGCGCGGTTGAATATGCCCTTTTCCTCGGGGTAGGTCGCTGCCCGGTTCCTGATCCGGCTGCCCGGCGTAGACGGAGGACGACGCTGTTGAAGCGTCCCGTCTGCACGTCCGCAAAATGGGCTGGAAAACCAGTATCTGCAGGTTTTAACTTTTTGTGTTGCCACCGAACAGAAATCCCGAAATTACCTCTCGGGCCCACCGTCTTGTAGCCGAGAGATGCGAACCAGACCAGCCTCCAGCCCATTTCGGTGATGCCCTCTCGGGCGTTCCTGGCAGGCCGCGTTTCCGTCGAGCCCTCGGCGACGGGGAGCTCACCCCTCCGCGGCACCCCTTCTTTCTGTGACCGTCGGGAAGGCTTGTTCACGCGGAAATGACAGCGGCTTCCTTGGCCCTGTCTCTCATTAGCCAGCAGTCCTCCAACTTCTGAAATTATATGGAACATTTCAGCAGAAAGAATCTCTAAAACTTCCGTCCATCTGAAGACTCTATGACCAAGAAATAGCTAAGAAATGAAAAGTCTAAAGTGGTGCAGACTTTTGTCCCCCTTACCTGATAGCCTTTCAGAGCCCTGAGCTTTAGCTTCCTTGTTATAAAATGGGAATGATCGCAGACTCCAGCTACCCGTGGAATTATTGTGAGAATTGAGAGAATATACACAAACTACTTAGAAGCCAGTAAGTATTAGTTATCACTAATCATTGCTTTTTTTTTTTTTAAGATTTTATTCATTTACTTGACAGACAGAGATCACAAGTAGACAGAGAGGCAGGCAGAGAGAGAGGAAGGGAAGCAGGCTCCATGTTGAGCAGAGAGCCCGATGCAGGGCTCTATCCCAGGACCCTGAGATCATGACCTGAGCTGAAGGCAGAGGCCTTAACCCACCAAGCCACCCAGGTGCCCCACTAATCATTGCTTTTATATTTCCTTCCTTCCTTAAAGACCCTTCTCTGTGCTGAAAATGCTTAGCCCCAAATTGAATTCCATAATCTAATCTAATCTGAACAGTGCAGAGTGCAATGACTTTCTGTCTTCAGACTAAACCATCTAACGCTTAATTGTCTTATGGAGTAAGTATCCCATGGTTGACTAAAATTCTTACCAACCACCAGCCTCTCCCCCACCCGCCCCCGCCCCACACACATTGTTATCAAGGTAGGCTTTACTAAGTTTTTAACTACATCCTTAAAAATTTCGTGAACATTTTTTTCTCTTCTGTTACTTTAAGCCTCTCTCCAATTTCCAGCTTGCTAGATATTTCTCAGTCCTGACTGTGGCATTCATCATGTTAACTGTCGCTTCAAGTCCTATGTCACCTGCGCATTTGGTGGGTTTGTTCTCCAGACATTCAAGTCATTAATAATACATGAAACAGTTCCTTTCGCCGTGGAGACTCCGGTAGAAGCCAGTGTGGCACAGTGGAAAATGGTCCTGAACTTTTGGAGGCAGGTTTTAGAGCTTGGCCTGACACTTAACTAGCTTTGTGACCTTGAGAAACTTACTTTCCATATCAATAGAATCAGGTTAGTAACATTTGCTTTTCAGGGTGCTTGTTAGAATTCAAAGTAATGTACTGAAAGTACCAGGTGCAGTCCTGGTTGGGAACGTAGTTGGCCTTCAGGAGGTATTGCTGAGACCAGCCAAGGGTCAGCTGAACCCCATTAGCACGTCCTCCCTAGTAATCAGACTCTTCTAACCTGTAGGTCAGTTTCTTCATAAGATGACATGAGGAAAATTTTAATCAAATGTTTTGCTAAAAATGAACATCTTGAGTATCCCGAGTCTATCACAGAAGTAAATGGTGCTAGTTTAAAAATGACTAATTCTTAGTGAAGTTCTAGTTTCTAGAAATCCCTGGTCTTTTCCATCTAAATAGTCCCTGTTTACTGATTAAATCTTGAATTTTGCCAGAAATTAGTATTAAACTAACTGGTCTTAATACCTAGGAATTCTAATTCCTTCTGTTTTAGATTTTGGGAAAAAGAAAGTGTTTGAGTCTCTAGCTTCGCGAGATGTCCCTTCTTCATGTTTTCCAAAGGTTGTCAAAATACTTCTGTGTTTACATCTGCAGGCTCTCCGTGGAATATAAGTCACTAGAATTTGAAGACATAAATTCTTATAAAGTGACCTTTTCTGCTTGTACCTTGGTTCTCTCTTAATGAGGTTTCTCTGTCCTTTGCTGCATCAAATCATTTGCTTTTAAGAAAGCAAAACAGTTGCTGAGAAGTTCTGTTGTTGTTGTTGTTGTTGTTTTCTAATTAATATACCGTCTGCCCTTGAATTTGGAATTTTCTTTTAACTGCTTCCTGTCTTGCACAGTACATGTATTTAGGAACAGCAGGTAGCAGTTCATGGTGGGAAACATAACCAGTCATTCTGAAATTACGATGTTGAAAGTTTGGGGAGTCGTAAATGACTCTGGTCAGTGTCTGAGATAGGAGGAGCCTGTTCTTTGAGACTTAATTTATTGCTTATAAATGAAAAGTTGTGAAATTAAAGATGTGTTAGGAAAATTTTTTTCTCTGACCTTATAGGTTCTTTGACTGATAAATTGATATAAAACAGATTAACAGGGAGAAAAACAAGCTTCACTTAACCCATGCAGAAGCCCTATAAGAGTATGAGACCCAGTAATAAGTTGGGCAGTTGAGGCTTCTGTGCCATGCCGAGCTAGAGAATGAGATAAGACCTGAGGTTAAAAGAGAGGAGGGTAACTGACAGGATGATACGAAGAGCAGATATTTGCCAATTAGATGTTTATCAGCCATATAGATAGGTCATTCACAGGAAATTTATTTCTGGTAACAGCTCTCTTTCTAAACCAGCCTCCCTATCTCAATTCTTTTGAGTAGTTCAAGGAGAGTTCAAAGTTTTTCTTGAACCCGCTAGGTCTTGATTGCCTTCAGCTCAAAATAATCTACCTGCAAAGTGGCTGATTTGGGTCATGGGTTCTGTCCCCTTCAGATGTTTCAAAAGGGGCCACGGTGACATCCATTAGGGAAGCTGGCTCCGGGCTAGACCCAAGGAGTGATCGAGCCTTGTGAACCGGGGAGCGAATGCCAGCTGAGAACTACTCTCCTGCAGAACAGTTTAAACACTGCGCAGGCCGCGCAGGACACCAGTCCAACTCTACCATGAGTTTGTGAACTTTGCTTTCAAGTGCGCTCAAAGACATAGAACTCTTAGAGTTCACAGTTTTATTCCCAGCGTCTAATACACTTTGAAGCACATGGCTATTTAACAAATAGCCAAGATTTAATTAGCATTTATTAAGGGCCTTGATATAAGAACTATTCTGTGCAAATTAACAAAAGGAGAAATGGCTACTGCCTTTGAGGAATATTTCATTTCATTTGGGGAGACAGCACTTAAAAATTAAACCAATAAAGTGGACATCAGTTAAACAAGAGAATTCTGAGTAAGGGTTGGAGGAGTTCCAGAAGTCTGCACGAAGGAGCTGGGACTTCTCCAGACACGGAGACAGTACAGATTTCATTCAAGCAGGGCAGAGGAAAGGAGGGCTGGGTGGAGATAAGGGAGAAGTGGTGTGTTTCAACGCGACGGAAGCTAGAGGAAGAAAATGAGCATGGGTGTGTGCATTGAAGGAGAATAACTTAATGGAGAGGAAATTTCCTGCGATTAGTGAGAAATTAAATCCAGTCGGTAAAAGGAGGCTCTAGAAGTGTTTAAATTAGATGCAACTCTACCCCCACCGCATCGGCACCCCCAGCCACGCCCTGAAAGTGCACCATCAGCTACAGGAAACAGGAACAGGAATGAATGACTCCTTAGGAATGCGCTATATGAATCCAGAAACAATGATGAAACTTTAAAGAGCAAAACTTTCTGAATTCATGATCTTTTGACCTAGAGTCTGAATGGATTGAACATGGTGTTTTCCCATGTCTCCACATAAGAGTAAGTGTTCTTTTCAGTATTCAGAAGTACGTATGCTACTGTCTGGATTTAATTCAGTGCATAGCACTTACTAGACAATTTATTATTTATGCCTCCTAGTTGCTCTAAATATTTGGTTTCACTATGTAACAGAACGACTAATCTTGAATCTGTAGGGGATGCGAAAAGCTCTTCCTTTCCCCTTTTGGCTGGGTCTGCAAATCAAAATGATGATAGATTAACAGGCAGAAGAAAATAACAACAATGACCCATGTACCCACGGGTATCACAGAGAAATGTGCTTCAGGGGAACAGAATTGGAGACTTACATATCCTCTTAAGAAAGGGAGATAAGTTGTGGGAAAGAGGCTAGACAAAGGAAAAGGGGTTTGGGGGTCCTGGGTTGGAGGTAAGTTATGGAAAGCAACCATATATATGGAAATGTATAATAAATAAGGACTGTTTCATAAGGTTTGTTAAGCAGATAAAAGATCTCAGCTGATAAGAATTGTATCTGGAGTGGTTCTCCTCCCAGTAAAGGAGGTGGAGACAGCTTTACAAAGGGAACTGCTTTTTGACAAAAAGGGGGTACAAAGAGCTAATTGCCTTTGGCTCAAAACAACCCTTATTATCGTTGTGGCTTATTTTGAGATGGCAAACTCTGACCTTCAAACTCCTAAATGGCATTTGAAATAAATAAAATTTAATGATTCAGAAACATGTCAGTTAAGATAATTTGATCCATTAAAATGGCTAAGATTTAGGTGTGTGAGATCAACTTTGATTAGGAACCACTTATTAAAGTTCAGGCTTGAGTAAGGTAGAGTCCCTACCCTCCATGAACTCATAGGCATGTGTGAGATAGAGAGAAATGTACCATCCATCCCAATGGAAAGAGATGCATTCGTATTGTAATAGAATTAAATGAGGATTTACATTTTCAGGATTGTTTTGGAGTATATGGCTTCAACTTTTGTGCAAGATTTTGAGGTTGGGGAAATCTCCTGTGTTTCTTGTGGGTTAGACTTTTATGAATGGGATTGGGAAAACTGTTCAGAACATGGGAGCGTGGGTTATCTAAGACACTCAGCTCAAATGCCAGCTTCTCCTTCCTTTTCAATTTTGTCTTCCTTCCTCTTACCTAATTATCCATTCAGTAATGATCTTACAGTAATAACAGCAGAATAGCTGCTGCATTTCTATAATGTTTTGTTTTTCCTTATCAGTGTTATGTGTTACTCCGAGCTCATCATGATATGTGTGCTCTTAATACCCTTACCGATTTCACCCATCCCTCCTACCTCACCTCTGATAACCGTTAATTCTCTATAATTTAAAAGTCTGGCTTTTTGTCTCTTTTTTTTCTTTGTTTTATTTCTTAAATACTACATATCAGTGAAATTATATGTTATTTGCCATTGTCTAAATGCTTTATCTCAGCATTATACTTTCTACATCCATCTATGTTGGATGGTAACACCCAAATGGTGAGATTCCATTCCTCTGTAAGGCGGGATAACACTCCGTTGTCCATATATTCACCACATCTCCTTTGTTCATCATCCATTGATGGACACTTAGGCTGATTCCACAATTTAGCTAAGTACAAATAATGCTGCAATGGACATGGGAATGCATATATCTTTATGAATTAGTGTTTTCATATTCTTTGGGTAAATACCAGTAGTGATATTACTGGATCACATGATAGTTCTATTTTTAATTTTTTGAGGAAACTGCACACTGAGGAGCCTCCCCAGTGGCTAAACCGTTTGCATTCCCACCAACAGTGCCCAGGACGTCCTTTTTCCCCACATCCTAGCCAACACTTGTTGTTTGTTGTGTTCTTAACTTTAACCACTCTGACAGGAGTAAAGTGGTGACTCATTGTAGTTTTGATTTGCACTTACCTGATGATTAGTGATGTCGTTATGGCCAATGTCAGACAAGTTACACATTACTGCCTGTGCTCTTTTTGAAGATTTTTATGGTTTCAGCTCTCACATTTAGATCCTTAATCTGTTTTGAGTTTATTTTTGTGTGTGGTATAAGAAAGTGGTCCAATTTCACTTTTTTGTGTGTAGTGTGTACCTGTCCAGTGTTCCCAGTACCCATCTTTGAGGAGACTGTCTTTTTCTCTTTGGATATTCTTGCCTCCTTTGTCAAAGGTTAATTGACCTTACTTCTGGGTTTATTTCTGGGTTTTCTATTCCATTCTGTGGTCTATGTGTCTGTTTTTGTGCCCAAACCATACTGTTTTGATTACTACAGCTTTGTAGTATACCTTGAAATCTGGGATTGTGATGCCTCCAGTTTTGTTCTTCATTTTCAATATTGCTGTTCTTATTTGGAGCCTTTTGTGATTCCATCGAAATTTTAGGATTGTTCTGGTTTTGTAAAAAAAGCTGTTGGTATTTTGATGAGAATTACATTAAATCTGTAGATTGTTGTGTGGGTAGTGTAGACATTTTTACATTATTTGTTCTTCTAGTCCATGAGCATGAAATGTCTTTCCCTTTGTATCATCTTCAATTTCTTTCATTAGTGTTTTATAGTTTTCAGAGTACAGGTCTTTATCTCTTTGGTTAAGTTTATTCCTAGGTATTTTATTATTTCTGATGGAATTGTAAATGGGATTGTTTTCTTAATTTCTCTTGCTGCTACTGCTTCATTATTAGTGTATAGAAATGCAGTGGATTTCTCTGTATGTTGATTCCGTATCCTGCAACCCCACTGAATTCATTTATCAGTTCTAACAGTTTTTTGGTGGAGTTTTTTTCTTAATTTTATTTATTTATTTATTTAGTTATTTGAGACAGAGTGAGTGAGAGAGAGAGTACACAAGCTGGGGGAGAACCAGAGGAAGAGGGAGAAGCAAACTCCCCACTGATCAAGGATCCTGATATTGGGCTCGACCCCAGTATCCTGAGATCATGACCTGATCTGGAGGCAGATGCTTCCAGACAACTGAGACACACAGGTGCCCATTTTAGAGTTTTGTTTTTTGTTTCTTGTTTTTGTACACTATCATGTCAACTGCAAATAGTTAACTTCTTCCTTACCAATTTAGATGCCTTTTAATTCTTTCTCTTCTCTGATTGCTGTGGCTAGGATTTCCAGTAATCTGTTGAATAAAAGTGGTGAGTGGACATCCTTGTCTTGTTCCTGACCTTAGAGTAAAAGTTCTCAGTTTTTCACCATTGAGTATAATGGTAGCTGTGGGTTTTCATATATGTTCTTTAGTATGTTGAGATATGTTCTCTCTAAACTTATTTTATTAAGTTTTTATCATGAATGGATGTTGTCCTTTGTCAAATGCTTTTTCTGCATCTATTGAAATAATCATATGGTTTTTACTCTTTCTCTTATTGCTGTTGATTAACTTGTGACTATTGAACCACCCCTGCAATTCCTCTTTCATTTCTAATTTTGTTTGAGTCCTCTCTCATTCTCTATTTTGTGAGTTTGGCTGAAGGTTTATCAATTCTATTGTTCCTTTTGAAGAAACAGCTCTGGGTTTCATTGTTCTATTGGGGGATTTTTGTTTTGTTTTGGTCTGGTTTTTAGTTTCTATTTCATTTATTTCTGTTCTAATTTTTATGATTTCCTTCCTTCTACTGGTTTTGGGTTTTGTTTGTCCTCCTTTTCCTAGCTCCTTTAGGTGTAAAGTCCCATTGCTCATTTCTCTTGCTTCTTGGGGTAAGCCAGTGTTGCTATAAACTTACTCTTAGAACAGCTTGTGCTGTATCTCAAAGATTTTGAACTGCTATATTTTCATTCTCGCCTGTCTCCATGTATTTTTTTTTTATTTTCTCTTTGATTTCTTGGTTGACCTATTAATTGTTCAGTAGCATGTTATCTAACTTCCATGTACTTGTGCTCTTCCCAGATTTTTTCTTGTGGTTGATTTCTAATAGCATTGTGGTCAGAAAGGATACATGGTATGACTTTGATCCTTTTGAATTTGTTAAGACATGTTTTATGGCCTAATGTATCACTTATTTTGGAGAACGTTCCATGCGCATTTGATAAGAATATGTATTCTGTTTTAGGATGGAATGTTCTGACTCTGTCAGATTCATCTGGTCCAATGTGTCATTCAAAGTCACTGTTTCCCTGTTGATTTTCTGCTTGGATGACTGATCCATTGATTTAAGTGGGGTGTTAAAATCCCCTATGATTATTCATTACTATTCTGTTATTTATTACTTTATGTTTGGTAATAGCTGCTTTATATATTTGGGTGCTCCAGGGTTGGATGCATAGATACTTACAGTTGTTACATCTTCGTGTTGGATTATTCTCTTTATGATTATATAGTGTCCTCCTTGGTCTCTAATTACAGTCTTGGTTTTAAAGTCTGTTTTTACTTATATAAGTATTGCTATCCAGGCTTTCTTTCATATCCATTTTCATGATAAATTCTTTCCCAGACCTTCACTTTCAATCTGCATGTGTCTTCAGATCTGACATGAGTCTCCAGTAAGCAGCATATGGATGGGTCTTGGTTTTTACCATCTGTCACCCTATGTCTTTTGATTAGAACAGTTAGTCTATTTATATTCAAAGTAATTATTGATAAGTATGTACTTATTGCCATTTTGTTACCTGTTTTATGGTTTTGTTTGTAGTTCTTTTGTTCTCTTCTATCATGATTAGTTGGCGTTCTTTAGTGATACACAGATTCCTTTCTCTTTATGTTTTGCATATTTATGATTGGTTTTTGATTTGTGGTTACCATTCAGTTTATGTAGAACATCTTATGCTTACAGCAGCCTATACTAAGTTGATGGTTGCTTAAATTTGAACCCAGTCTTTAGTTCTTCCCCCACCTACCACATTTTAGCTAAATGGTGTCATACTTTACAACCTTTTGTGACTACCTTAACTAATTTTTTATAGATATACTTAATTTTATTGCTTTTGTTCTTCCTATCTTTCTTAGTCCTACTTATGGCCTTTCCTTTCCACTCAGAATCACCATTAACATTTCTTGTAGGGCTGGTTTGTGCTCACGAATTCCTTTAACTTGTTTGTCTGGGAAACTCCTTCTATTCTGAATGATAGCCTTGTTGAATAGAGTACTCCTGGCTGCTGGTTTTTTTGTTTTGTTTTTTTTTTTTTTTTCTTCTTTCTTTCTTTCTCTTAGCACTTTGAATATATCATGTTCCCTCCCTTCCGGCCTGCAGAGTTTCTGCTGAAAAATCAACATATAGCCTTATGGGGTTGCCTTTATATGTAACTGTTTTCTTTTCTCTTGTTGCTTTTAAAATTCTCTCTTTACAACTACTTTTTGCCATTTTAATTACTATGTGTCTTGGTGTAGACCCCCTTGAGTTGATTTTGTTGGAGGCTCTCTGTGCCTCCTGGATCTGGATTTCTGTCTCCTTCCCCTGATTCAGGAAGTCTTCAGCTATTATTTCTTCAAATAAATTTTCTGCCCCCTTTTCTCTCTTCTCCTTCTGGAATCCCTGTGATGCAAACATTGTTACACTTGATGGTGTTGCTAAATTCCTTTAATCTATTCTTACTTTTCATCTTCTTTCTCTCTCCTGTTCAGCTTGATTGCTTTCCATTACTCCATCTTCCAGGTCACTGATCAATTCTTCTGCTTCCGCTAGTCTACTATTAATTCCTACTAGCATATTTTTAATTGCTGTTAATGAGTTCTGTTTATCTGTTAATGAGTTCTTCATCTCTGATTCATTCTTTTTTGTGCTTTCTGTTGTAGATCTCACTGAAATCTTCCTCTCTTTTCTCAAGTCCAGTGAGTATCTTTATGACCATTACTTTAATAGAAAGAGAATGTCAGGCATATTACTTATTTCCATTTCACTTAGCTGTCTTTGTGTGATTTTGTCTTTCATCTGAGACATATTCCTCTGTTCCCTCATTTTTTTTCTAATTTCCTGTGTCTGTTTCTGTGTTTTAGGAAGATGAGCTATGTCTCCTGATCATCAGAGTAGTGGCATTATGGGGAAGAGGTCCTATAGTGTCCTGCAGGGCAGTTTCCCCTGTTCACCTGAACCTGGGGTGTCTCCTGTGTGCGTTGAATTCACTGAGCCACATTTGCCTCCACTTCAGTGCAGTCATCTGCAAGCCCTCCTTACCTGTTGTGGGCAGGGCTTGGTCCCTCTGTTATCAGTGGGCTAGTATGGGGCCACTTTGAACTTGAGTTGGGTCAAATCAGGCATTTGTCAGGGCTGCTACTGCAGCCAAACTGCAGGGCTTTTGTTGGTAGGTGGGGCCTGTAGTGAGACCAGCCATCTGCCCCAGCCCTGCTGGCGCCGCACCTGGACTGATGTGTGTGGTTATCGTCTCTTCTTGCCAGGACAGAAGTCTCCTTGCAGTAGCACTGGCTTCTGTTGGGGCTGCTCGCACAGTGCCATGCTTGGGCTCTGCTGTAGATGGACTCCTGCGCAGGGCAGGTTGGGTGGGGCAGGTCCATATGTGTATGCAGGAGTGGGGTGGGTGGTGTTAGCAAGGTTTACACTGGTCTGCGTGGGAAGAGCCCTGAGCCCCTTTGCAGAACTCCTGTGGAGGACGGGCTGAGGAGAATGGGACTGCAGAAGAAAGCAGGACTGGAGCACGCTGTTAGCAAGCTGGGTTAGAGAATGCTCATGCTGGTTCCCACAGGTGGCTGTGTGCCTGCCAGCTCTCTGTTCCTAGAGAAGTCTCTTAAAGATCTGTGTTCTGGGATTAGTAAGGAAATCTCCTTCCTATATACCTGAGGCATTTTTTGAACTGCTGCTTCCGTGCTGGATGTCAAGGCTGTTATTGTGCTGTCTCTTTAAGGTTAAGGACTCAGTGTCCTATATCCTTCTGGTTTCCCAGACCCAAGCCAGCTGATTTTGAAAGTTCCAGGTATTAAGCCTCACTGATTGTAAGCCCCTCTGGTTTTCAAAGCCAAATATTGTGAGGATTTTTTTCCCTAGGGTGGGTCCCCCATGCCTCAGGTGCCTCGGGTGGGGCTCTTCTCTTCTTCCCTCTCCATGGAGTCATGAGACTCTCTGGAGTCGTGTCCCTTTCTCCTGTGGACAGTTTGGTGAGTCAGTTTCATCTTGACCCCATCTCCACCCTTTCGACCATTTTTGATGTAGCCTCTTCTCGATGTATACAGCTGTGAGGAGTCTGTTCTGCCAGTCTTTGGGTCATTTTTCGGGTCACTCTTACTGAGGTGTGGGTTACTTAGGTGTATCCATAGGATGAGGTGAGCTTAGGGTCCCCCTACTCTGTCATCCTCCCTGAAAGCCTCAAGGTGTCTTTTTTTTTTTTTTTTAAAGAACCTTGGTCAGGATCTTGGATGAACTAACAGTCTGCACTAAAGAAATGAGAAATAGTTTCACACACACACACAAATAATATTACCAAACCCTCAAATCTCAAATAACTTTTCCCTTCCTCCTGTACATACAGTGTTTGGGTTCATAAAAGGCAAACTTTACACTCCACATAGAACAGTGCTGACCCCAAAGTTTATACAGGTAGGGTAGAATGTAAGATTCAGGAATATTTAGGTAAATCACAGATGATAAATACTGAATTTATGGGAGATACAGGAGTTGTTCAGCTTTTTAGTATTCCAATTTGTAAACCTTGATGTTTTGGAACCACTGCCATGGAAGGCATCTACCATATCTCCTCACAAACGTGTGCTTGGTTCTGACCAATTCTGCATTAGTTTAACACTCTCATTTGACTTAGTTTGATGGCTTTTTTTTTTTTTTAACTTAGATGTATTATGGGCCTATTGAGTATTTTTTACTTGCTAATCCAAGTACTAGCACTTGGATGGGTGGGTCCAGTGCTGTTCTTTCTTCACAAAATGACCCAAAGCCTGGCATATTAGCATTAAATCTGGGTTTGAAGCAACTGAAATGTATTCTATCAAATTAGAAGTTTGGATTTTTTAAAAAGACATATTTCTGATAAAAATAATGTGTATTTGAAAAAATTTGGGAGAGAAAAGCATAAAGAGGATATTTAAATTATGTATAATCCCACCATCCAAAGACCAACTCAGTTTATGTTTTCCTTTATTTAGCTCTATTCTTTTTAAATCATGTAAATTTTAAAAATTAGAATCATACATGTATGTTTTTCTGCTTTTAAAAATTATCAATTCTGAAGATTTGGATAAATCTTCTAATCTTTGTAAACTTTTCTATCATATTTTAGGAGGCAGATTGTAATATTTTCCATGTTTGGTATCTTTTTTCGTAGCTAATAATTATGCTTAAAAATTATATGATACTACAAGATAGGCTTTATAACAGTTTTGAAAATATTTTCAGTGAATGGAAATGTAGGAAATTACTAGTTCAAATAACAAATATGTGAGTACAAAGCACCTGTTTTTAAACAGTATTTTTGTTATAGAAAGTCTGTTTTTTTGTTTTGCCATAAATAACCCATTTGACTAGTAGTTTAAAAGCTTAACATATGAGTATATTTTCATGTTACTAAGTATTCTTTTATTTTTTTTCCTTTTAAACTTCTGTTTACTATTTGGCTTTTTTTCCCCCAAATTTTATTTTATTTTATTTTTTTTCAGTGTACTAGAATTCATTGTTTATGCACCACACCCAGTGCTCCATGCAATACGTGCCCTCCTCAATACCCACCACCAGGACCACCCAAACCCCACCCCCCTCCAAAACCCTCAGTTTGTTTCTCAGAGTCCACAGTCTCTCATGGTTTGTCTCCCCCTCCGATTTCCCCCAACTCACCTCTCCTTTCCATCTCCCAATATCCTCTGTGTTATTCCTTATGCTCCACAAGTAAGTGAGACCATATGATACTTGACTCTCTCTGCTTGACTTATTTCACTCAGCATAAGCTCCTCCAGTCCCGTCCATGTTGATACAAAAGTTGGGGATTCATCCTTTCTGATGGAGCCATAATACTCCACCGTATATATAGACCACAGCTTCTTTATCCATTCGTCCGTTGAAGGGCATCCTAAGTATTCTTTTAAAAAGTATTTATTTCTCTGAGGCAGGGTGGGGCAGGGGGAGAATGAGAGAGAGAATCTTAAGCAGTTCCACACTCAGTGCAGAGCCCAACATGGGGCTCAGTCCCACAACCCTGAGATCATGACTTGAGCAGAAATCAAGAGTCAGACACTTCACTGACTGAACTATCCAGGGGCCCCAGAAGTTATCATCGATTTGTTATGAACTACCTAAAACTAGGTGGCTGAATATTACAAACATTAATTTCACAGTCTCCGTGGATCTGCAGTTGGGGTGCAACTTAACTGAGTGCCCCTCCTTCAGGGCCTCTCACAGGTGTCGGCGGGGGCCGTGCTCTTACCTGGAGGCTTATCTTGGGAACAGTCCAGTTTTGCATGCACCGTCACTGCCGCACCGAGAACCCCTCATTTCCTTGCCTCATGGGCCTCTCACAACACAGAAGCTGACTTCTATCAGAGTAAGAGAAGCAGTGGAAGACAGAAGCCAGGTCTCTTTGAAATTTAATCTTGGAAATGACGTCGCATCACTTTTGCTATGCTCTATGGTTAGAAGTGACTCATTAGCCCTAAGAGATAGAGAATTAAACCAGAGATGGGAATTCCAGGAGGCAGAGATTACTGGGGTTCATTTAGAGGCTATCTACCACGATTTTCCAGGACATAAACCTATAGTAACAAATTTCATATCATTGTACATGTCGGTTATTTTCAATTCTTCTAATTATAAAAAGACTACCATAAAAAGTTTATATGCAAGTTTTGGTTGGCAATTTTGATCATTTCTTTTAGATTTCTGAAAGTGGCATATTTGGGTTAGAGCTCCCAACACGAATTGTTACGCTGCTCTTGAACCGGGTTATAGTACTCTCTCTGTTTGGGAGTGTTCTTTGCACCCTTTCCCCTTTAAGACAAGTCTTTTGAAGAATGGGTTTATACAATAAATTGTTGCATAAATACATGGTTCATCTGATGTAGCACAGACCATGCAATCTGAAAGGCGGTGAGATAAAGCAGTGCGGCCCCTGAAGCCACAGTGGAAAGATGTGAGTTCCAGAAGGGCAGTGTGGTTGGTCCCTCCTGCACTGTCACCAAGGCCACGTGCTTCCCCGGGCAGGATATTTAACTTGCTTACATACAGTTCTACAGCAGTGCACTTTGTAAAACGTGGAAAACAATTCCTCTGTTGCGTAAAATCACAGTAAGACCCCAGGAAAGAGTAAAGGGGACCAGAAGTGTGGCAGGCCCCACAGACAGAGAGATGAAAGGCGAGCTTGGCGGCTCAGTCGGTTGAGCATCCAGATCTTGATTTTGGCTCAGGGGTGATCCCAAGGTCTTGGGATAGGGCCGTGCATGAGGGTCTCTGCTCAGCAGGGAGTCTGCTTCTTTGTACCTCCCTCCCCCACCCCTTTGCACCTCTCCTATGCTCAAAACTAAAATAATCTAAAAAAAAAAAAAGAAAAAAAAGAAAGCAAGCAAGCAAGCCCAAATGAAACAGAGATAGGTGGGCGATTTACTCCGGAAAGCTCCAGATGCGTGGCTGTCATTTGTAACTCGCAGTCACAGGTCTCTTGCTCCCTCTGCAAGCGCACGGGTGTGCCTTGTCGATGGTGCTGCGCTTTACTGCACTTCGTAGATGCTGCGTTGGGTACGAATCGCAGGCTTGAGCAACCCTGTGTTGAGCTAGTCTCTCTGCGCTGTTTTCCCAACAGCATTTGTTCACATCATGTCTCTTTCACATTTTAGTAATTCTCACAGTATTTCGAACTTGTCATTATTTTTGGTTATGGTGATCTGTGCTCAGTGATTACGACTCACTGAAAGCTCAGATGGTGATTATCAGTTTTTAACAAAGTATTTTTTTTATTTAAGTTACCTACATTGGTTTTTTTTAGGCAGAAAGCAGTTGCACACTTAGTAAACTGCAGTATACTATCAACATAACTCACATGGACTGGAGAGCCAAAACTTTCTTTGCACTTGCTTTATTGTGACATTGATTTTAACAATGGTCTGGAGTTGAACCGGCAGTGTCTCTGAGGTATGCCTCTGAAGAAATGTCTTTCAAACATGTAGAGTTAAATTATTTAAATCAATTAACATTCACTGAGGCCCTTCATTATGCTGTGCACGTAGAAGTGGGATGCAAAGATGAGTAACAACGGCTTATTACCCGTCTCCTTTTAGAAAGCACAGACGTGCCGGGGCCATGTTCCCGCCTTCAAGAGTCCATCCGGCCTGGGCACAGACTTGCAAATCCGGCAGAATGGGAGAGTACAGTGAAGGAGGTAACTGTGTCATGGAAACCCAAGAGCCTGGCACAGTAATATTAGGTGGTTTAATGGCCTTTGTATGGCAAATGTACTTGAGACGGACACTCAGGAAACGGTTAGTTTTTAAAAGGAAGAAATCTGTATGTAGTAATACCAGGGAGAAGAGGCGGAAACGAGAAAGCCCTTTTAAAAAAGAAAGCATTCTATAAGTCAGTGTGAGGTCGGAGTCTGTGGGGTAACTGGCTTAGCATACAAGGAGGATTGGATCATGATTTTCGGATCGCAGTGAGGTTAGGACTGAACATTCAGTTTGGGTTTCATGTTGTGATTCAATCCTAGTTCCAGCCGCAGGATCTAAAGACAAGTCCAGCTGTAACAAACCAAAGACCATACTTTGCCATTGCTACCTGGTTCTTCATACCCCCACCCCACCTTTACTTAACAACAGTGCCTTAAGGAACTGGCTTCGGCTTTTGCAGAGCTTAGCTTAATTCACGCACCACGAGTGCAGCTGTGTCATTTAGGTAAGGCATGACATAACCGAGAAATGAGTTTAGGATATCAGGTTTAAAAGTCTTACATTCTTAGTGGTGATCTAGATCACTTCTTCACCTCGTTTTCTTTCAACCACTTGGTCAGAAGCTACTCTCCATTTTCCTGCAAGGGCTTATACTTCCAGTACTGGAAGAATTACTGCAAAGCGAAGTTCAGTGCTCCTGGTCATAAAGAGGGTTGGTTAGGTGAAGCCAGACATGCACCCAGAGTCAAGCTCCGAAGGGCCAGGAGAAATGCCCGTTCCTTTTCTCCACCTGCAGGACAGGGTAACAGATGAAGCACTGATATGTGCCTTCGGTCTGTCACATGACTGTAGTGATTCAAAACTACAGTCATTATCAGCATTTTTAGATTATATTCTCTTTCCTTAATTATAATCTTAAAGTAGTAGCTACAGCTCTGAAAGTAATGTGATACTATTAGTTCTAGGGGACAATCTAAGAAGGAAAGGAAGTGACACTTAGTGAACATCTTGCATGTTCCCAGGCAACACTAGATGTTGTCTATCTAGAAACTCGATTTGTGTGATGACGTCTGACCCAGGTCTCCGCTCACAGACGAAGTCCTACCACACGGCTCTACTCAGGTTCATTAGAATCTCAGACATCAGCCTTTCACTTAACAGTATCGTTCTCCCTGCTCTCCACGGAGAACATTGGACCCTAAGTGTGACCTCGTGAAGAGCCATCCTGACACTGCCCTGCAGGCGAGGAGCCGCACACCGCGCGATCTGTGTGCCCGAGGATGGAACCAGCAAGTTGCTTCCAAAGACCGTACCGTAGCGTCCTCTGTGCAACCTTCACACTGGCCAAAATCATATTTACTGTATTTCCAGCTTTTACTTCTTAGTGTGAGTAGTAGAGTTTATTCTCTTTGCCAGTTGAACTGGTATCATTTGATCCTGTTATCAGTTTAAAGTCTAAGTCACTGATTCTCAATATTACCAGGACAAAGACCTCTGTTCAAAGTCCAATTTTCAGGGACTCCTTAAAAGAAAGAGGTCTTTTGGGGCGCCTGGGTGGCTCAGTGGGTTAAGCTGCTGCCTTCGGCCCGGGTCATGATCTCGGGGTCTTGGGATCGAGTCCCGCATCGGGCTCTCTGCTCAGGAGGGAGCCTGCTTCCCTCTCTCTCTCTCTGCCCGCCTCTCTGTCTACTTGTGATCTCTGTCTGCCAAATAAATAAATAAAATCTTAAAAAAAAAAAAAAGAAAGAGGTCTTTCTTATAAGGACAAATAATGACAAATATTATTAGGAACTCCATTATTTTTTAATGAACTCTTGTGTTTTTTAATGAATTAGTATTTATTAATTGCATCTGCATTAAAATTTGACAAATAGTACATATATGCATAAGGCTTCTTCAAGAGTATCATTTTTTTTAAGAGTTTATTTATTTATTTATTTGACAGACAGAGATCACAAGTAGGCAGAGAGGCAGGCAGAGAGAGAGGGGGAAGTAGGCTCCCCGCTGAGCAGAGAGCCCGATGCGGGGCTCGATCCCAGGACACTGGAATCATGACCTGAGCTGAAAGCAGAGGCTTTAACCCACTGAGCCACCCAGGCGCCCCAAGAGTATCATTTTTTGATGATATAGAGATTTGCATTAATTCAGGGCTAGAGCTCATTTTAAATCACAACTTGAGATATAAAACATCTTAGAAATCTGCTTAGAGGCTTAGAATATGATACAAAGCAGGACAACAGGAACAACCACTTCTGTTATTTAAGTTATTTAAATACATCTAGTATTTAAGATAGACTTTCAGGGACTTAGATGCTTACTCCTTTCCAGAATGTATTTTAGAAGTTAGTTTTTGGCTAGAGCTTTGTGTTTGGGCATAACTCATATTCAAGTTATGGCTTTTTTGACACCTTCCCTGGCACATTCCCAAGGAGTTCACTCACCAGGCTCAATTTGGTGACACTGCATTCAGGATGGACACCCTAGTGCTGACGCGAGCGACCCAGAGTGACGGGCTGCAGTAACTTAAATCTTCTGTTTGTAGGATCCAGCAGAAGACCCAGTAGTGGCCTAGTCCTAAGGAAAGTGCCAGACCTGTGGCCTGACACACGCCCTATACTTAGTGCTTTTGGGCTCCTAAGTAACATTGAGGGAACCAAGTAAAAAGAGCTTTCTTTTGTTTATGTATGCCTGTGGGATGTGTGTGTGTGTGTGTGTGTGTGTGTGTGTGTGTGTTTTGGGATTTGAGGGGTAAAGTGGAGGGTGTGGTGGGGGAAAGGCATCCTCACATTTTATTTAGCTGCCAGAGGCATGAACAAAAAAAGGTCATATTACATATTAAGGCAAAGATAAACAAATTAAGGTCCTTCTCTGGAAATCTATACTACTTATAGCCTGAGAAAGTTATCATCTTGTTCTTACTCTATTTTGTTCAGTAAGTTTGGAAGTACTTATAGACATTGGTCCTGAACACATAACAGACAATCATTAAATACTGGCTGGGTGGTTAAGGAATGTTCTCACAGCTTTTTTTTTTTTTTTTAAGATTTTTTTTTTAAGTTGCTCAGCATCTTTTTATTTTATATTAACACATAATTTATTATTTACTTCAGGGGTACAGGTCTGTGAATCATCAGTCTTACACAATTCACAGCACTCACCATGGCACATACCCTCCCTAATGTCCATAACCCAGCCATCCTAGCCTTCCCCCCAACCCCCCAGGACCCTCACTTTGTTTCCTGAGATTGAGTCTCTATGGTTTGTCTTCCTCCCTGGTCCCATCTTATTTCATTTTTTTCCCTCCCTACCACCACGAACCCTTGCCCTGCCACTCAAATTCCTCATATCAGAGATATACGATATCGTCTTTCTCTGATTGACTTATTTCACTTAGCATAATACCCTCTAGTTCCATCTACATCATTGCAAACAACAGGCTTTTGGGGGTTTTGATGGCTGCATAGTATTCCATTGTATATATATACCACATCTTTATCCATTCAATCTGTTGATGGACATTTAGGTTCTTTCCATAGTTGGGCTATTGTGGACATTGCTGCTATAAACTTTCAGGTGCACGTGCCCCTTCAGATCACTACATTTGTATCTTTAGGGTAAATATCCAGTAATGTGATTGCTGGATCATAAGGTAGCTCTATTTTCAACTTTTTGAGGAACCTCCATACTGTTTTCCAGAGTGGTTGCACCAGCTTGCATTCCCACCTACAGTGTGGGAGGGTTCCCCTTCCTTCGCATCCTCACCAGCATCTGTCGTTTCCTGACTTGTTCATTTTAGCCATTCTGACTGGTGTGAGGTGACATCTCATTGTGGTTTTGATTTGTATTTCCCTGATGCCGAGTAATGTGGAGCAATTTTTCACGTGTCTGTTGGCCATCTGGATGTCTTCTTTGCAGAAATGTCTGTTCATGTCTTCTGCCCATTTCTTGATTGGATTATTTGTTCTTTGGGTGTTGAATTTCATAAGTTCTTTATAGATTTTGGATACTAGCCCTTTATCTGATACATTGTTTGCAAATATCTTCTCCCATTCTGTCAGTTGTCTTTTGGTTTTGTTGAATGTTTGCTGTGCAAAAGCTTTTCATCTTGATGAAGTACCAATAGTTCATTTTTGCCCTTGCTTCCTTTGCCTTTCGTGATGTTTCTAGGAAGAAGTTGCTGGGGCTGAGGTCAAAGAGGTTGCTGCCTGTGTTCTCAAGGATTTTGAGGGATTCCTTTCTCACACTGAGGTCTTTCATCCATTTTGACTCTATTTTTGTGTCTGGTATAAGGAAATGGTCCAGTTTCATTTTTCTGCATGTGGCTGTCCAATTTTCCCAACACCATTTGTTGAAGAGACTGTCTTTTTTCCATTGGACATTCTTTCCTGCTTTGTCGAAGATTAGTTGACCATAGAGTTGAGGGTCTATTTCTGGGCTCTCTATTCTGTTCCATTGATCTATGTGTCTGTTTTTGTGCCAGTACCATGCTGTCTTGATGATGATGGCTTTGTAAGAGAGCTTGAAGTCCGGAATTGTGATGCCACCAACTTTGGCTTTCTTTTTAAACATTCCTCTGGCTATTCGAGGTCTTTTCTAGTTCCATATAAATTTTAGGATTACTTGTTCCATTTCTTTGAAAAAAATGCGGGTGTTTTGATAGGGATTGTGTTATATGTGTAGATTGCTTTAAGTAGCATAGACATTTTCACAATCTTTGTTCTTCCAATCAATGAGTATGGAACGTTTTTCCAATTCTTTATGTCCTCCTCAATTTCTTTTGTGAGTATGTTAATGTTTTCTGAGTACAGATTGTTTGCCTCTTTGAGGTTTATTCCTAGGTATCTTATGGTTTGGGGTGCAATTGTAAATGGGATTGACTCCTTAATTTCTCTTTCTTCTGTCTTGCTGTTGGTGTATAAAAATGCAACTGATTTCTGTCCATTGATTTTATATCCTGACACTTTACTGAATACCTGTATAAAAGTTCTAGTAGTTTTGGAGTGGAGTTTTTTTGGGTTTTTCACATAAAGTATCATACCACCTGCAGAGAGTGAGATTTTTACTTCTTCTTTGCCAATTTGGATGCCTTTTATTTCTTTTTGTTGTCTGATTGCTGAGGCTAGGACTTCTAGTACTATGTTGAATAGCAGTGGTGATAGTGGACAGCCCTGCTGTGTTCCTGACCTTAGGGGAAAAGCTCTCAGTTTTTTCCCATTGAGAATGATATTTGCTGTGGGTTTCTCATAGATGGCTTTGATGATATTGAGGTATGTGCCCTCTGTCCCTACACTATGAAGAGTTTTGATCAAGAAAGGATGCCGTACTTTGTCAAATGCTTTTTCAGCACCTATTGAGAATATCATGTGGTTCTTGTTCTTTTATTAATGTATTGTATCACATTGATTGATTTACAGATGTTGAACCAACCTTGCAGCCCAGGAATAAATCCCACTTGGTCGTGGAGAATAATCCTTTTAATGCACTGTTGGATCCTATTGACTAGTATTTTGGTGAGAATTTTTACATCCATGTTCATCAAGTATATTGACCTGTAATTCTCCTTTTTGATGGGGTCTTTATCTGGTTTTGGGATCAAGATAATGCTGGCCTCATAAAATGAGTTTGGAAGTTTTCCTTCCATTACTATTTTTTTGGAACATTTTCAGAACAGGTATTAATTCTTCTTTAAATGTTTGGTAAAATTCCCCTGGGAAGCCCTCTGCCCCTGGGTTCTTTTTTGTTGCCAGATTTTTGATGACTGCTTCAATTTCCTTAATGGTTATGGGTCTGTTCAGATGTTCTATTTCTTCCTGGTTCAGTTGTGGCAGTTTATATGTCTCTAGGAATGCACCCATTTCTTCCAGATTGTCAAATTTGCTGGTGTATAGTTGTTCATAGTATGTTCTTATAATTGTTTGTATTTCTTTGGTGTTGGTTGTGATCTCTCTTCTTTCATTCATGGTTTTATTAATTTTGGTCATTTCTCTTTTCTTTTTGATAAGTCTGGCTAGGGGTTTATCAATCTTATTAGTTCTTTCAGAGAACCAGCTCCTAGTTTTGTTGATTTGTTCTATTCTCTCGATTTCTATTTCATTGATTTCTGCTCTGATCTTTATTATTTCTCTTTTCCTGCTGGGTCTAGGCTTTCTTTGCTCTTCTTTCTCCAGCTCCTATAGGTTGTGTACTTCAGACCTTTCCTGTTTCTTGAGAAAGGCTTGTATTGTTATATACTTTCCTCTCAGGACCGCCTTTGCTATGCCCCAAAGATTTTGAACAGTTGTGTTTTCATCTTCATTTGTTTCCATGAATTTTTTAAATTCTTCTTTAATTTCCTCATTGACCTGCTCATTCACTAGTACGATGCTCTTTAGCCTCCATGTATTTGAGCTCTTTCCAAATTTCCTCTTGTGGTTGAGTTCTAGTTTCAAAGCATTGTGGTCTGAAAATGTGCAGGGAATGATCCCAATCTTTTGGTACCAGTTGAGACCTGATTTGAGACCCAGGATGTGATCTATTCTGAAAATGTTCCATGTGTATTAGAGAAGAATGTGTATTCTGTTGCTTTGGGATGGAATGTTCTAAATATGTCTGATGTCCATCTGGTCGAGTGTGTCATTTAAAGCCTTTATTTCCGGGACGCCTGGGTGGCTCAGTTGGTTATGCTGCTGCCTTCGGCTCAGGTCATGATCCCGGGGTCCTGGGATCAAGTCCCGTATTGGGCTCCTTCCTCAGCAGGGAGCCAGCTTCTCTCTCTGCCTCTGCCTGCTGCTCTACCTGCTTGTGTTCTCCCTCTCTCTCTGACAAATAAATAAATAAATAAATAAATAAATAAATAAATCTTAAAGCCTTTATTTCCTTGTTGATCTTTTGCTTGGATGACCTATCCATTTCAGTGAGAGGGGTGTTAAAATCCCCTCTATTATTGTATTATTGTTGATGTGTTTCTTTGATTTTGTTATTAACTGGTTTATGTAATTGGCTGCTCCCATGTTAGGGGCATAGATATTTAAAATGTTAGATATTGTTTAAAGATCCCTTTAAGTATGATATAGTGTCCTTCCTCATCTCTTATTATAGTCTTTGGCTTAAAATCTAATTTATCTGATATAAGGATTGCCATTTCAACTTTCTTTTCATGTCCATTAGCATGGTAAATTGTTTTTCCACCCCTCACTTTAAATCTGGAGGTGTCTTTGGGTCTAAAATGAGTTTCTTGCAGATAGCATATTGATGGGTCTTTTTTTTTTTAATCCATTCCAATACTCTGTGTCTTTTAATTGGGGCATTTAGTCCATTTATATTCAAAGTAACTATTGAAACATATTAATTTAGTGCCATTGTATTGCCTGTGACTGTTACTGTATATTGTCTCTATTCCTTTCTGGTCTGTTACTTTTAGGCTCTCTTTTTTGCTTAGAGGACCCTTTCAATATTTCTGGTAGGGCTGGTTTGGTGTTTTACAAATTCTTTTAGTTTTTGTTTGTCCTGGAAAATTTTTATGTCTCCTTCTATTTTCAATGCCAGTCTAGCTGGATATAGTATTCTTGGCTGCATATTTTTCTCATTTATTGCTCAGTTTTGAGGGTGGTTCTCTGTGCCTCCTGGATTTTGATGCTTTTTCCCTTCACCAAATTAGGGAAATTTTCTGCTATAATTTGCTCCAATATACCTTCTGCCCCCTTTTTCTTCTGAGATCTCAATTATTCTAATATTGTTTCATCTTATGGTATCACTTATCTCTTGAATTCTCCCCCATGGTCCAGTAGTTGTCTCTTTTTCTCTATATCTTCTATATCACTAATTCTCTCTTCTGTCTCATTTATCCTTGCAGTAAGAACCTCCATTTGTTATTGTATCTCATTAATAGCTTTTTAAATTTCAACTTAGATTTTCTTTTATTTCTCCAGAAAGGGATTCTCTAGTATCTTCCATGCTTTCTTTGAGCCCAGCTAGCACCTTGATAATCATCTCTCTGAACTATAATTCTGACATATTACTAATGTCTGTACTGATTAGGTCCCTAGCCTCTTGTTCTTTTTTTTTTTTTTTTTTTTTTTGAGGTAAGTTTTTTTGCCTTGTCATTTTATCCAGAGAAGAATAGATGAATGAGAGGACTAAATACTAAAGGGTAGCAACGACCCAGAAAAATATCCTGTAACCAAATCAGTAACCAAATCAGAAGAGACCCAAAGCTGGGGAGAGAAGAAAGGAGAGGGAAAAAAAACACATGTGTGCGCGCACACACACACATGTGTATATGTGTGTATATGTGTATATGAAGAAACTGCCTCTTAAATTTTTAAAGAAAGAAAAACTTACATACAAAAATAAGGGTAAACACGACCAAGAGATGAAATATGACTGTAAGGATGAAAATTTAAAAAGATTCTAAGAAAAATATTAGAAGTTGTTTGAAAAAATAAAAACATAGAAAAGAATGATCACACTGGAGACTACAATAAAGCCATGCACAGATTTAGGGTATATTTTGATTTATTAGAAGAAAGTATATCCCAAAATTTTAAAGAAAGAAAAACCTATGTCTACAAAAATATGGTCAAATACAATGAAGGTATAGAATATGAGTATAACAATGAAATTTTTAAAAGATGTTTTTTAAAGGTATTGATAAAAGTTAAAAAAAATTAAAATAGGAAAGAGGAAAAACTTAAAAAATAGAATTAAAAAAATAAAACTAAAAAAAATTTAACTTTGAAAGACTGAAGAATCATGGGAAATACAAGCCGTGAATTCTATGTGGTGTATACCCATAGCTCTGAAGTTTTCCAGTGCTCATTGATCTGTGAACCTGGTCTTGGCTGGATGTTCTTGTTGATTTTCTTTGGGAGGTGCCTGTTGCAGTGATTCTCAAATGGCTTTGCCCGAGGCAGAATTGCACTGCCCTTGTCAGGGGCCAGGCTGAGTGATCTGCTCGGTTTTGGTCTTGGGAGCTTTTGTTCCCTGAACACTTTCCATATAGCTTTGGAGGACAGGAATGAAGATAGCGGCCTCCCAATCTATGGCCTAGAGGAACCAAGAGCTTGGACCCCAGTCCTTAGTGCACCCTCAGAGAAAAGCAGTTAATCACTTCTTTTTCCCTGGTCTCTGGCTGCACCTCATGTTCACCCAGCCTGTGACCAAGCATTTCTATTTCTGGTGCACAGCCCCATTTGGAGTCTCCAAACCCAGCAGACTCCTGCAGCATGCTCCCACACTTCTCCTCCTGGGGGAGGAAGGTGAGTCTCCCCAAATCTGCCACTTGGGTCTCTGCTCAAAGAGTAGTGGCCCAACTGTGCCAGGGATCACGGTTTATGGCAACTCTGAGCTGAGAGCCCATTCCTCTGCTCAGTCTCTGCAACCAGCTTCCCCACTCTGATATCTGGGAGCTCTGCCACACTCAGGCAACTTGGTCATTCTGTCACCACGAAGGGCCTGAGACCACTGTCCCTGAGAGGGCTCCAACCCCCACTTAGCCTCTGGAGTGATGTCCCTTAGTGGAGCAGACTTCTAAAAGTTCCAATTTTGTGCTCTGCTGCTCCACCGCTTGTGGGTGGCTGGCCCCTCCTCCCCCTGTCTCTTTTCCCATAGGTCAGCTCAGATTCACTTCTCCACATGTCCTGCCTTCTGGAAAGTGGTTGCTTTTCTGTTCCTAAAATTGCTCCATTTCTTCTCTTTGATCTCCTGTTGGGTTTGTAGGTGTTCCGGATGGTTTGGTAAGTATCTAGCTGAACTCCTGGGACCCGATGACATTTAAGTCTCCTACTCCTCTACCATCTTGCTCCCAGTCCTTTTTAAAAGATTTTATTTGCTTGTTTGCTTATTTATTTAAAGAGCTTGTGCACAAGTGTGGGGAGGGGCAGAGGGAGAGATATCTCAAGCAGGCTCTGCACTGAGTGGAGACAGGGGACTGCATCTTACCACCCTGAGATCATAACCTGAGCCAAAATCAAGAGTCAGATGCTTAACAGACTGAGCCACCCAGGTGCCCATCATTGGCAGTTATTTGTGTATTTTTTTTTTTAAAGATTTTATTTGACAGAGAAAATGTATGTGTGCGTGCTCAAGTGGGGGAGGGGCAGAGGCAGAGAAGCAGACTGCCCACTGAGCAGGAAGCCTCATGCAAGACTAATCCCAGGACTCTGAGATCATGACCCACGCCAAAGCAGACACTTAACCGACTGAGCCACCCAGGCACCCCACTCTTTGTGTATGTTAAGATTATAAAGTATAAAAGAAATGGATTTTCAGTATTTTTATTGAAGTATGATTAACATACAATGTTACATCAGTTTCAGGTGTACGACATATCCAGTAATTCTATACATTACTCAGTGCTTATCATAACTGTAGATTAATGTGTATATTAAGTGTATATTAATGACTACATCCCCTATGCTGTACTTTTCATCTCCATGACTTATCATTGGAAGTTTGTACCTCTTAATGCCCTTTATTGTTTCACCCATCTTCCCTTCATCTTTCCTCAGGTAACCACCAATTTGTTCTTTGATTTTCGGAGTCTGTTTTTTGTTTCTTTGTTCATTTGTTTTTAGGTTTCACATATAAGTGACATCATATGGTACTTATCCTTCTCTGACTTATTTCACTTAACATTATACTCTCTAGGTTTACCCACGTTGTTGCAAATGCTAAGATCTCATTTCTCCTTATGGCTGAATAGTATTCCACTGTGTTTGAGTGTGTACACATACATCACATCATCTTTTTCCATTCATCTACTGATGGACTTGGGTTGCTTCCATATCTTGGTTATTGTAAAGAATGCTGCAGTAACATAGGGGTGCATGTATCTTTCCAAATTAGTGTTTCCGTATCCTTTGGTTAAATTACTGGATCATGTGATATTTCTATTTTTAACTTTTTTAGAAACCGTCATGTTGTTTTCCACAGTGGTTGCACCAATTTGCATTCCCAACAGCACACAAGGGTTCCTCTTTCTCCACATCCTAACCAACATTTATTTGTTTTTTGATATTAGCCATTCTGACAGGTATATGGTGATATTTCATGGTTTCAATATGCATTTCTCTGATATTAATGATGTTGAGCATCGTTTCATGTGTCTGTTGGCCATGTGTAGGTCTTCTTTGAAAAAAAAAATCTCTTCAGGTCATCTGCCCATTTTTTTAATCAGACTATTGGTGTTGGGTCATAGAAGTTCTTTATATATTTTGGATGTTAACCTCTTTTCAGATATATCATTTGCAAAATCTTCACCCATTCAGTAGGTTGCCTTTGCATTTAGTTGATGATTTCCTTTGCTGTGCAAAAGCGTCTTATTCTGCTATAGTCCCAATAGTTTAGTTTTGCTTTTGTTTCTCTTGTCTGGGAGACCTACCTAAAAAAATGTTTCTACAGCTGATGTCAAAGAGATTACTGCAAGGACGCCTGGGTGGTGCAAGGGTTAAGTGTCTAATCAACCCGTGTTGGGCTCTGTGCTCAGCACAGAGTCTGCTTAAGACTCTCCCTCCCTCTGCCCCTCCCCCCCACTCTAATAAAATCCCTCTCTAAAAATAAATAAATCTTAAAAAAAAAAGATTACTGACTATGTTTTCTTCTAGGAGTTTTAGGTTTTTAGGTCTCACATTTAGATCTTTAATCTGTTTTGGGTTTATTTCTGTATAGGGTGTGAGGAAGTGGTCCACTTTCATTCTTTTGTGTGTAGCTGTCCAGTTTCCCCGTTGCATATTCTTGCCTCCTTTGTCACAGATTAACTGGCCAAATAGTATGGGTTTATTTCTTGGCTCAATTTTGAAAATTGTATTTTTAATATTTTATTTTTCAGTAGCCATCCAGTTAAAATGATAAGAGCTAAAATACTTTGTTTAATATCCAGCATTTATTGTATTATGCCTTCAGTTGATAGTCATAGTAACTTCCCAACCAGACAGATGAATGACATAGTCTTAAAATTAACATGGGACAGCTGATCCCATATGCTATCCTAAGACAGCTAATTGTATGATCTGCTAAACTACTGACTTGTATTAATAACACTGTTGAAATTTTCTGTTGTGACTCAACTAACTTATTAAAAGAGGGAGATGAAAATTATACAAAACTTATTCTTTAATTATAATTGTGTTTTAAGATGTCCATCAAGTATTTGAATAGCTACTATAAACATTAGCAGCAAAAATTTTTTGGTTTTGGCTCTGACTTTCCTTTAAGGATTGATCATACTTCCTTATTCATGATGAACCTCAAGAGACTTCTGTGGGATAGAAATGGCAGAACTAAAATCTGATTAAGCAAAATGTAGGACAGTTTACCAAAGCCATTGTGTATGGGCAGCTGCATCTTCTCTGAGGATGCGATGAGCAATTCGATTAGTTATTGGATCAGCTGATTACCCAATGACATGAATATACCAATGCCATTTTACCCAAGACAGGACCTGAAAGCCAGAGTTGACAGCCAGTCCTACGGTGGTAGTCTGTTTGGGAAACTGGGAAGCTCTGGGCCATAATGTCCCTGCTCATGGAGACCAGGCCAAGGACTGGGGCAATGAGCAAAGCAACAAGATCCTGGAAAGGAAGCAGGTTGGGTCTTTTATTGGCAAGAATCCACTTCAAAACTAGTTCTGTAATTCAAGTTTTGAATATAATTCAATGAAGTTCTATAAATTCAAGAGGATATTTAATACTTAAAAACATAAGCTATGACTGGATAAGGTATTGTTGGAGCAACTGTTATTCCAAGAGGAGACTGAATTAGGGATGGAAGTTCCATGATTAGTTGCCATGTGACCTCTCTGAGTCAGTTTCCTCTGCAAGGGGAAATAATGCCTGTTTGCCATTTCATCTGAGTTGGGAAGAAGGAGATGGTAAACATAAGTAGTAAATTGCAGTGAAGAGCAACTACAGAACAGCAGTCTTCTATTATTGATAAAAACACTATGGCTAAAGTAACAGAAAGTTATGACACAAATATCTTACCAAGTACTTGGAGGTCCTACAGACCATTGAGAGATGTACTCAAACTAGTAACATTCTATCCCTTGCTATACTCTTCAATCTAGTTCTTTCGGTAAAGTTATACATCCCTCTCCCCACTCTACCCCTATAGCTACTACTTCAGGAACAATACTGTTAAGGAAAAAGGCCTGCACATTTTCAAATTGATTTCTCTTTTATTGACATTATTCCAACCCAAAGCACTCCCCAAGTTCCCAAAGGAAGTAAGAAATGGATAAAGCCCTTGAACTGGCAATGGTGGGTAGAAGGCGGCTTCTTGCTCTTCTGTAGGTGATAAATATGACCACTCAGTTTGGGCTGATTCAGGCCAGGGTGAGAACAAAAGAAACCACATGTCTATCACAGGAATCATACATGAGTTAGTCTGTGCTTTGGACGCTGCCCCACCACTTTAAGAGCTAGAATTTTAGACTGATTCAAGCACGCATCCCTTTTCAGGTATAAATGTCCCCTGGATTTAGGTCTCCCAGGATATTCTCAAAAACTGTTACATATATTTTATTGAAGTAAAAATTGGAGTAAAGTAATAGTACAATTTAACAAATTCTGACAAGTGTAAATATCCACGTAATCAACACTCTAATCAAGATGTACATTTCCATTACTCAGAAAATTCTCTCATGTCCCCTTCTAAGCAGTCCTTACCCAAAGAGAATCACTTATGGTGTCCATTTATGGGATTAATATTCCATTCTTAAAATTCATAGAAATATCATCAGACTTTTGTATCTGGCTCAACATATTTCTGAGACTCACCCATGTTGTTGCATTCTTTTTTGTCAACTAGTATTCCATTTCATGGAGATCCCAAATGTCCCTAACCATTAGGCCCACAGATGGACATTTCAGTTGTTTTCAGCTTTGACTGCTGTGAATAAAGCTTCAGTGGACATTATTATGCAAATACTTTTCTTTTTTTTGCTGACATGTTTCAATTTGTCTTAAATGAATACTTAGAAATATATATACATCATTTTGGGGAGCAGTAACACCTTAACAATATTGTCTTTGATATCATAAACATTTCTATTTAGATTTTCTCGGTAACAATTTGTATTATTCATACAAGTACACAAATACACAATATACAATGTAGTTCTTTCATATATTTTGTTATGTTTATCCCTATTTATACTTTTCACCCAACTGTAAGTGGCATTAATGTCATCTCCCAATTATTCACTAAGTATAAATGGTTGATTTTTGTATATCAGTTTTAGATCTTAAGACTTTGCTAAAATATCCTAATTTTTTGTACATATTCATAATCCTTAGGATTTTCTACATACACAATCATGACATCGCAAATGAAGGCAATTTCCTTTCTCTTCCTGACAGTCTTTGGATTTCTTCCCTCCCCCTAATGCAACATTAGCAGCAATCATGAGAATGAACATTGCTGATTTATTCCTATCATAGAAAAATTATTGGTCTTTTACCATTAAGGTTAACATTAGTTTGAGGAAATTCCTATTGCTAGTTTGCTGAGAATTTTTATCATGAATGGTGCTAATGATATTACCAGATGTTTTTTCTGCATTTATTGTTAGGATTATCTAGCTACGGTAATCTTTTTTATGTTAATACGTATTTCTTGACTTTTGAATAGTACATTCTTTCTTGCATTCCTGGTATAAATCCCACTTGTCATGATGTAGTAACCATTTTATATAGGAATTCAGTTTGCCATTAAAAAAAAAAAAAGGTTGGGGCGCCTGGGTGGCTCAGTGGGTTAAAGCCTCTGCTTTCAGCTCAGGTCATGATCCCAGAGTCCTGGGATCCAGCCCGGCATCGGGCTCTCTGCTCAGCAGGGAGCCTGCTTCCTCCTCTCTCTCTCTCTGCCTCTCTGCCTACTTGTGATCTCTGTCTGTCAAATAAATAAATAAAATCTTAAAAAAAAAAAAAAGGTCTATGTCTGTGTTCCTGAGGGTTACTGGCTTGTAGAGGTTTTTTTTTTGTTTGTTTTTGTTTTTGCCTTTTTTTCCCCTTTCAAGTGTCTTAGCTTCTGTTAACAGTGTAATCCTGACATGACACAGAATAAATTTAGGTGTTTTCTGTTTTCTGAAGAGCTTAAGACTCGTATTCTTTCCTGGAGTGTTTGAAAGAATTTAGAGCTCTAGCTAGCAACTTAGGCCTGGAGGTTTCTTTTTTGGAAAGATTCAAATTACAAATCCAATTTCTTTAATAGATAAAGAGCTAATTGATAAAGACTTTCTCTTGTGCTAGTTTTGGTCATTTGGTATTGATATAAAGTTCATAATATTCCCATGTTGGTCTTGTACATAGCATCTGTACTCTTTTCTTGCATACATCTTGGCAATGTGTGTCCTATCATTTTTCTTGATCAGACTAGAGACTTATCTATTTTATTAAATCTTTTTAAAAACCAGCATTGGTTTCATTGCTTTTCTCTACGTTTGCCCTTTTTGCCTTCATTGATTTCTGTTCTTACCCATTTTATTTCCTTCTACTTACTTTGGGTTTACTTTTCTTTTTCTAGCTTCTTAAAGTAAAAGCTTAGATCACTGATTTAAACTAAACCTTTTTTGCTACAAGCATTTGAAATCCCATTAATTTCCCTCTAAGTTTTTGTGGTGCATTTCAAAATTTTTGGTATGTTATGGTTTCTATTTAGTTGAAAACATTTTAATTTCCTTATAATTTCTTCTGTGTCCCATGGTTTATTCAGAAATGTGATAGTTTCCAGGTACTGGGGGGCTTTTCTGGTTTTTTTATTGCCACTTATTTCTAATTTAACTCTAATGGTTGGGAAATAAAGCTTACAAGGTTTTGAAATTTTTTGAGACCACCATGTAGTTTTTTTTTAAGAGTATATATCCTACCGCTGTTGGGTACAGCCTTTTATAAATGTCAGCCCAAGGTGAATCCTAGTGTGGTTCAAAACTTGAATTCCTTGTTTTTTCCTTTGGATATTCTCTCAGTTACTGAGAGCAATGTTCATTTCTCCCTTGAGTTCTCTACTTTCAAACTCTGTTAATAGTTACATATATATTTATGATTGTCATATCTTCCTCATTGACACACACAGATGCCTCTATCTGATAATCCCCCTGGTCTTGAACTCTACTTTGTCTGAATGTCAGCAGTATTTTTCATGCTTCCTATTTGCAAGGTGTATCCTTTCTAACCCTCTTGCTTGCAACCTTTATATTTAATGTACCTCTCTTGTAGGTAACATATGTGGTTGGATTCTTAAAAGACTTTATTTTTTAGAGCAGTTTTAGGGTCACAGCAAAATTGAAGGCAGTAGAGAGCCCCTGCATCCCCACCCTCAACACATACGGCCTCACCTCCTATCAGTATCCCACTCCAGAATGCTACATTTGTTACACTGACATACCATCACTCCAAGCCCATAGTTACATTAAGGTTCATTCTGTGTTGTACATTCTATGGATTTTGACAAATATATAATGGAAATGTATCTACCATTGTAGTATCATATGGAGTAGTCCACTGCCCTACAAATGGTCTGTGTTTCACCTATTCAACCCTCCCTCCTCTCTAACCCCTGGCAACAACCAATGGACTTTTTACTATTCCTTTGTTTTACCCTTTCCAAAATATCAGAGTTGGAAAGATTGGCTTAACTTAGTAATAAGCATTTAAGCTTCCTCCTTTTCCTTCCATGGCTTGACAACTCACTTCTCTTTAGCACCTAATAATACTCCATCGTCTGGATATACCCGTTTATCCAGTTACCCAAAGGCCATTTTGGATACCTCCAACTTTTGGCAATTAAGAACAAAACTACTATAAACATCCATATGTTGACTTTGGTGTGGACACAATTTCTCAGTTCATTTGGGTAAATACCAAGGAGTGTGACTACGAGTTCATATGGTAAGATTAGGTTTTGTTTGGTAAGAAACTCCACCCTTACTTCCAAAGTGGCTGTACTATTTTGCATTCTCACCAGCAATGAATGAGTCATCCTTGTCAGCATTTGATGTCATCAGTGTTTGAATTTTCACCATTTTTGTAAGTTATAATGGTATCTCAGTGTTGTTTTAATTTGTTCCCCAAGGTAGAATGTTGAACACCTTTTCATATGTTTATTTGACATCTTCATTTCTTCTTTGGTGAGGCATCAGTTTAGATCTGTTGCCCATTTTTAAATCAGGTTGTTTCCTTGAGTTTTAAGAGTTCTTTGTACATTGAAGGTAATTTGCAAATATCTTCTCTCAGTCTGTGGCTTCTTGTTGTCTTGACAGTGTCTTCCATGAAGCCAAAGTTTTTAAACAAATTCTCAATTATTTCTTTCATGCCCTTTGGTGGTGTATCTCAAAGGTGATTGCCAAATGCAAGGTCCTCTAGATTTATCTAGATTTATCTCCTAAATGCTATCTTCTAGGAGTCTTATAGTTTCATGTTTTACACTTAGGTCTGTGATCCATTTTGAGTTAATTTTGGTGAAGGGTATAGGTCTGTGTCTAGGTTTTTTACATGTGGCTACACAGCTGTTTCAGCACATGTTGAAAAGACTCTTTGCTCCACTCTTATCACCTTTGCTCCTTTGTCAAAGATCTGTTGACTATGTTTGTGTGGCTTGAATTTTACTTTTTAAGTCTTTAAGCTGAAATGTTTAGTCCATTTCCTTCTAAATTTTTGATATGTAAAGATTTAAGTCAGTCACTTTACTGTTTTCTAATTGTCCCATTTTCTTTCTTCTTACATTCTTCCTTTCCTGTTGTTCTCTGGGTTCAATGTGTCTAAATCCTTATTGTTCTTAAGACATACTTTATCTTTCCCCCATTTTTCAGATTGGACAGATCTATAGATATATGTTCATTAATCCTTTCTTAAGTATTCAATAGCTCATACAAATGAGTTTTTCATTTTAGTTCTTGGGTTTACTTTTTTCTTTACACTTCCCATTGCTGAGATTCTCTACTTGTTCAGTCTTTATGATCATTTTTCCTTTATGTCCTTGAACATAAGCAGCTCTACAGTTCTATTTAGTTAACTACCAAATGCTGGGTCATTTTGGAGTCTATTTCTAGTAACTTTTTTCTTGGACATGGGGCACATTTTCCTGCTTTGCATAGCAAGTCGTTTTTTATTCTAGGATGGACATTATGGACAGGAGTCTGGATTATGTCATTATCTTTTATATGGTACTGTTTTCTTCTTTGTTGGAACTTAGTCCCACATGGCCTATGGCTAGCTAGCCTGTTTTTGTGAGGTTTTATTGGAACACAGGCACTGCCTACTTGTTCACATATTATCTAGGGCCTTTTTTTTTCTTGAAAGTGAGTGTGTATGCGCAAATCGGCAGAGAGGCAGAAGAAGAAAGAATCTCTTAAGCAGGCTCTGTGCCATGCAGAGCCCAACCCAGGGCCTGACCTCACAACCCTGAGATCATGATCTTCGCTGGAATCAAGAGTCAGACGCTGAACTGCCGGGAGCACCTGCAGCAGAAGTGCCGCTTCTGCACTACAACAGCAGAACCGCACAGCTGGGACACAGACCATCTGACTTAAAAACCTGCATTCTATGCTACCCAGCCCTTTAAGAAAGTTTGTCAACCCCTGCTCTAGGATTCACACCTGCCTCCTAAGGTTTCTGTGAGGCTTCTCCACTGAGGCTGGTCTTGGAACTCCAAGGGTTCTAGAGCACTAACTTATGATAAGTCTTGCAAATCCTCTCCCTGTATGTGCACGTCCTAAGTCCTCACGTGATCTTGATGAGACCCCATCAATGAAAGACCCCATTTCTGCCTCTCCCCACAGCTCCCTTGTCTCTGGAAATTTCATCTACCCTCAGGATTCCAACCTCTTCAACTCAGCAGGACTGCCACTCTGCTCGGGCCCAACCTCCCTGAGATAACGCTCAAAGATGTTTCCAGGCACGATGCTAAACTGTGGAGTTTAACATTCCGTGTTTCCCTTCTCTTGAGGATCACAGTCCTCCGCTGTTGTTCAGATATATTTTGTCCAGGTTTAAAGTCATTTTGGTGAGGGTAAACCTGGTACTACTTTGAAAGCTGCTTTTGCAAAACCAGAGATCCTAGAAAACAGAATTATCATGAAGACTCTATTCATTGTTTAAAAAAAAAAAATTTTTTTTGAGAGAGGAAAAAAAAGTGGGAGGAGGGGCAGAGGGAGAAGCAGACTCCCCACGAAGCAGGTAGCCCTATGTGGGATTTGATCCTAGGCCTCTGGGATCATGACCTGAGCTGAAAACAGACTTTAAATGACTGAGCCACCCAGCTGGCTTACTCATTGCCTTTCATTTGACATTTATTGAATAATCATTTTCAGGTTAACTATGTACAATTCCCTTAACCATTCCTCATAGTACAAAACGGATACTGTGTAAGCCATTATACCTTGGTGATGTACAACCAGGACAGTTCCTGTCTTTAAGGAGTTGTCTAGTAAACCAAGCGATACACATCTCTTGCTCCATTTTGGAAACACATCTTTGGCAAGGTATATGGAACTAAGGGTAATAAAAGCAGAGGACTAGATTTCTTCCACTTCCCGACCATATGTCCTTATAAGGGGTAGTAGTATGGGAGAAATTGGGAGATTTTGTAGAAATCTAAATATTGTCAAATAGCAAAGGTTACCTGTTCTGGGCTTATTATAAACTACTTTAAAACTACCATGCATTTTAAATCTTTTTTTTTTTTCAAATTTGGGATCTATATTAAAATAACAATTTTCCCATCATTAGTAATATAGTCAAGAGATAAATTCAAGAAATACTCAAAAGGAAAAAAATAAATCTCTCTCTACCCCATGATCTGTTGACCTTTGTGCTACCTTTTGTATATTTAGTTCTATACCTTATTACGTGTGTATTTACTAAAAGCAGACATTGTTTAATAAAAATAATGTCCTTTAGATCGATAGTTTTGTTTCAGAAGTCAGCCAGCCGAGTTTGATTTTACGAGCCTTTCTAGAGCTCCGTCTTTTTGGTGCATAGTGCCGCGGAGACTTCACCTGTGCTTTCTCATGGCTAGACTCCCTCCAGCGACGTTGCTTTGTACTCAGCTACCCTGAAGTCCTATCTCAAGAGAAGTTCATTCAGAGAGAGCACCCAGTTGCGAGGCTCAGAACGCACATCATGAGCACCGCAGCCTACTTTCTGGCCAGACATCAGACAAGAGTGAGACATTTTAGGGAGGAAACCTTTAGCCCATTTTAATCTGAACTTTTCCTATAGTTTCATAGGGAACATCTAGAGGTGGCTTTGCCACATCTAACTTGTGTTGCCTCAAGGCTGTTATTCTGTCTCTTTAGTTGTAAACATCTAACCAGGGGACAGACAGAGCCTGACTCTGATAACAGCCCAGGAACGTGTAGGCTCACGAGGTTTGAGGCAGGAGCAAATGTTTTATATGCTTGTTTCCTTCAACAGGACAGATCAGGGGCTGGCAAATATTTTCTATGAAGGGCCAGAGAGTGATTATTTCAGGCATTTCAGGACACATGGTCTCCATCAAAACCACTCATCTCTGCACCGTAGCATGAAATTAGCCAGAGCCAACATACAAACAGCATAGCTGTGTTCGAATAAACTTAATTTACAAAAACAGGCAGCTAGTATTTGAGCCAAAGGCTAGTTTGCTGAACCCTGGTATACAAAAATAAATCTAGGCTAGCAAATTTAAACTGTTTTTAGATTTATAAAATTTTCCAGACCTTGAAAAAATATTTTCCTGTTTTGTAAATTGCCAATTTTACTGAGTTGTGTTCTTTCTGTTGATAAGATAAAGCTATTCTTACCTCACAAGTGACCAAAGTGGTAAAGGGATGGTCTCTACATGCTACCTAATTACACAGTATTTTGCATTTGGTAGCTTCAAAATGAAACTTTTCTTTTCACAGATAAACACTACAGGTGAAGACTGGCAAGAAGAAACACTGATTTCTAAGTGCCTGGAAAGGAAAAGCTCTGGTCAGTTTCACGTGGACAAGCCCAGCGTTTTGCAGAGATGCCGCAGCAGTAGTCTCCGCTACTGCTTCTCTGCACTCAGCGCTCCACGTAACATGGGCTGCATGAAATCAAAGCAAACTTTCCCATTTCCGACCACATTTGAGAGTGAGAAGCGACATGCAAGCGAAGAAAGCTTTATTCCTGAAGAGAGATTTCTACCGAAGATGCCTGCTCCAGTTACTGCCGACAAGGAAGTGAAGGAACCACGAGGGCCTGAAATCGTGGTCTTCGAGTTTGCACACCGCCTGTCGCAGGAAATCCTGAGCGACGCCCTGCAGCAGTGGGCGGGCAACAACATGAAGTACCACGACATCCCGTACATCGAGAGTGAGGGGCCCTGATGCCGTAGGACGCCGAGGATAACTTTCTAGAATTGTGGAGGAAGTTGGTGCTAGTTTAAATACATGAAATAATAGCAAAAACTGGTGTGAATAAATAAATTACTCCATCGGGATGGAGGGAAAAAAAGTCCACGATAATATCAGGAGTATACAGGAGTACCGAACATGACATACAATAAGCACTTTTATGTTAACAGCAAATTCTCGCTGCTGGGTCTTGGGCTGGAGCCATTTTAAAGGGCTAAGCACGGGCCCGCACCACGGTGCCAGCTGTGTGTCGGACCACTTCCTTCCTGAGCACTAGTAGCAGCGCCAAAGAAATCAAATGGTTATTTTAAAGATGCTCCTTTTAAGATAACTATTTGTTAATTTACACACACAAGTTACGAAAAGGATTTTTCAGATGTCTTGGCAAGGAACTTGCACCTAAGCCATGGTAAATACTAGCGGGTCGTTTGTCAAAGCCATTGGTGTCAAGGATCCCTACTGAATACATATGATCAAGCAGTAGAAAGCACCCCTTGTAGAAGTCCACCTTGAAACCCGTTCTTAACCACCTTCGACCTCAGGTCCCTAACTAACCATAGCTGTTATTATAGGACTCAAGACTCACACATCAGGCATCTGAACAGGACACAATTTATAGAAGTCACGACACTAAAGTTTATGGCATTGAATTAAGCAGCCCAGTGATATAACAAAACAAGAATTTTTATGAACACCAAAATATTAAAATAACAGAAGCCCTACTCAAGGTAGAAAGCAGAGCCTGTTCTTAGTGCTGCAGGTCTATGAAGTTTTACTGTCTCAAAGATGTAGAGAGTTGGTGTAATGGGCTCTCATTCCCATTCAGAGTACTGTGGGACCAGTCTATGCATGAGTCTATATAGTTGCATTACAAAACAGAAGATCAAGCACTCCCTGGAACAGTACTCGTGTATTTTTTTTATGGTAACGATGCTCATAAGGCATTTCCAGCCATATACTATTTTCTTTTTTTTTTTTTTAAAGATTTTATTTATTTATTTGACAGAGAGAGATCACAAGTAGACAGAGAGGCAGGCAGAGAGAGAGAGAGGGAAGCAGGCTCCCCGCCGAGCAGAGAGCCCGATGCGGGACTCGATCCCAGGACCCCGAGATCATGACCTGAGCCGAAGGCAGCGGCTTAACCCACTGAGCCACCCAGGCGCCCCATATACTATTTTCTTAAATTTGGCTAACTTTTTGGGGAATTTTTTTCTTCCCAAGAACTAAGTACTGTTTAAAATCGATGGAACAGAAAATCTGGGAGTGGAAGAAGACACTAAGAAAACATAGGCTGCAGAAAAACTGGGACTCGGTCTCTAGAATGGTCTTTTCATCCAGATTTGTTACACACTGATTTAGTTGGAAAGGGAATTACTTAAGTCTGTGTGCATTAAATTCTTACTAAGATTCAACAGACCCTTGTCACTGATAGCTAAAGGAAGGCAGAAAAAGACTGTGACCTTTTTAATGAGATAAATATGTATTTGGCCTTGGAAGCAGGCAGAAACGCTACCTTTAATTTTAACAACTATCCTTTCAAACCCACAAAGTGAACTCTCCCTGTTGTGTGGACAAAGAGTGTCCTTTGAAGTGAGTTGTGTGCCATCTTTCAGTTGCCAAAGGACACCTAGTCCTTCAACTTTCATTTTACCTAGTCCCAGGATTTGAACTGTCCTATTGTACTTGCAATCTAGAAACTCACACAGTAGAAAAACCATGTCCCCTGTTAATATAAAGATCTGAAGTCCGAAGGCTAAGGATCAAAGGTTTTCTGAAAATGCAAAATATCTTTCGAGCTCGTGAAGAAAAATTTAAGTTTTTGAGCATACTAATGACTCAGACAACAGCCTAGATGTTGCCATTTTTCATTCATTTTGTATCTCACAACAGGCCACTTTTGCTCCAAAGTCATTTACTATTTAAAAGATACAGTATTAGGGTGAGGACACAAAGCCATAGCCACACTAAATTTTTCAGCACACATATGATGTAGACTGTTGAGTTTTCTTATAAATATGTTAACCTCAGGTTCCTCCTGTGCCTGGGCCCCTATGTCCCAGGGGTGTAGCAGGGATGCCTGCCAGGTCCACATCTAGCAAGAATTCTCTGTCGCCACTCTGACACCACAGCAGTACGGTTCTGTCACCAAGCACCAACACCTCACTACTGGCTCATTTTAACAGAGCATAGATCTTGCAACATAGAATTATCTTGGAAATATATGCTCTGTTATGTCAAACTATGGACAAGGAATTAGGAGGCCTGCATCATCAGAGTTAGTCAAGATACCAAACTGGGGCCAGGCAGGAAAAAGAACCAGGTAAACAGATTAGCGCAGCATCCGATATCATCAAGACATAGTTTGGTCTTGATGATGAGAACAGAGGAGAATCTGTTTCTTTCATACCTTCGTATCTAAATATTGGATCTACTTCATTCTGAACTTTCATGAACAGTGAAAGAATGGAGGATCTATGTGATAAGGAAGGAACATGTAGAACAGAAGACAGAATTCTTAGCTACTGCAAAGGAAACATTTGTTCCGACTGAGAGATCACAAACACAAATGAAAGAATAGTGGCCAAATTATACGAGAAAGGAAACCGGGAAAAAGAGGGCCCAAGAAACAGCACTCACATCAGGCTCTGTCAGAAGACACGCGGCAAAAACAAGTTTCCAGTGTTCTCGCTGAAGGAAGGGACAGTAGCAAGTTCCTTTCTTTACCGCACTGGCACGTGCCCAACCACTGAATCTTCTCCCTTCAGAACATCCAGAACAGGGGCAGGCGAGCCCAGGGTAACCAGGTACCTTGGATGGCAACGGCAAGGGCAGCAGGTGACCAGAGGAAGCCTGCCGGTCCCTCACCGAGCCCGCCCGCCCACCCAGGTGACGGGCTCTTGTGTTGTTCCCTTTCAGCTGCCGGTGTCTGGTCCCAGAGGTCTCAATTTTCAGTTCGCTTACCTGTTCTTTGCACATTACCTGAGGTCACTAGCACTCAAAGCACAATTTAAGGAGATAAAACTGATCTTAGTTCCACAGGAATAATTTGTGTCAAATTGCCTTATTAGTATTAAAAACAGACGCACTGAATGAAGGAGCTGGCCTGACACTCCTACCCCACTTAGGATCACCGGCACTTGATGAGAAGAGGGAGCTGTACTTCTGTATTCTATGGCTTTAGAAATCAAAGTTAGAGACACATGAGCAATACTGTCAAGGCACAGTGAGTTAAAAACAAAGTTCCAGCAAATATATATTGTTTGCTTCATCGTAATGCCCTCGTCCTGTATTTGTGGGGCCCGAAAGGACAGGCCTTCCTTGGAGCACTGGGCACAAGCTCAGATGTACTCCCTATATATTACTGTGCAAAACTCAAGTTTTGTTAATTCTCCTCCCTGTAAGACTTAGCTATGAAATGGTATTTTTCCAAATATTTTTGTGAAAGCATTTTTTTCTAACCATACAATAAAAGTCTAGTTGCCATGAACTAGCTGAGTTTTGATTAAAGCAGATGCCTTTCGATATTGTGTACTGTCCAATTTTTTGATATAAAGAGCTTAACGTTTTCTGCATTTCTAATGAACACAAAGTGAATAAAACTCCACTGACAGAAATAATTTCTTGGATCATTCAGGTCCAATTTAAGAGCTTTAAGAACATAAATGTAAACATGTCCACTACCATGCCATCTGTAGTCTCAATCTGTTCTTGACTTTTGGGGGTGGGGGTGGAATGCTTCATGTTAAATATTTAGAAAACTTAAAGCAACTCCCAGATTGCAGTTCCCTCACCTATAAGAAGGGTGCAGGATATGACCTCTGATGTCTTTTCAGTTCTGCCACTTTCTGTTCTTAAAAACGAGAAGTTCCCTTAGTTTCTGAGTGGTTTGGGATGAAGGGAAAACTCTAAGTCACAAAAAAAAAAAAATGATAAACTGACCCTTAAAGATTATTCTTACCCTGACTTTAATGTCCCAAGTCTGGAACACCCTGCAGTTTCTTGTGTACCTTAAGAAAAACTTATTTTGTCAACAGTTTTGGAATGTGTTTCTATTCTGAACAAAAAGTTGTTGTTGTTGTTGTTTTTCTCCTGATTTATACTATGTAACAGCAAATAACTTATCACACACAAGTTTAATGTAAATTGTAAAAAGCAATGTTCTCTATTTTAGAGATTGGAGTTTCCTAATTCCTCATTCTTTCAGACTAACAAATCCACAAAACAACCATTACTTTCACCATAGGGAGGGATTCTGGTTAACTTGAGGGAAGACAAAAGCTGAGTTAATAATACCAGAGACAACCTCATAAAAACCTCTTCGCTTTGACTGAGATTTCTAATATTATAAAAGGAACACTTCTATCGTAACATAATTACTTTAAAACAGGCTTATATATCCAGAAAATTCTCTGAAGCATTAACAAAATAGCCAAAAAATTTCAGGATTGTTTTTTTAATAATCTATACATAAGTTTATTTAATCAACATAAAAACTACTTCCCAAAACCAAAACACAAGGTTCTCATTTCAATTAGATATTTAAGACCTTCAAATTTTCCCATTTTTTTTTAAAGATTTTATTTATTTTTTTATATATTTGACAGATCACAAGTAGGCAGAGAGGCAGGCAGAGAGAAAGAGTGGGGGAAGCAGGCTCCCCGCTGAGCAGAGAGCCCAATGCGGGGCTCGATCCCAGGACCCTGGGATCATGACCTGAGCCGAAGGCAGAGGCTTTAACCCACTGAGCCACCCAGGCGCCCCTCAAATTTTCCCATTTTTATAAAACGGGCTGGCAAATATTTTCTGAAAAGGATCAGATAGTATTTTAGGCTTTGCAGGATTTAAGGTGTCTGTTGCACTACTCAAAGCAGCGGCAGACAATAGGTAAACAGCCGAGTGTAGCGACACGCCAGTCGATACTTACTTATGAGCACGGATATGAAATTGCGTGTAACTTTCACATGTCATGACATATTAGTCATTGATTTTTTTTTTCCTCAGCCATTTAAAAATGCAGAGAACATTCTTAGCTTGTGGAAAAAAAAAAACAGCAACAGGCAGCAGGCCAGATCTGGCCCATGTACTATAGTTTGCCAACAAGTGCTCCAAAACAATCCCTTAAAAATCTAGTCACCTTAGAATTTCAAATCGTTACTTCCCAGAGACTTAAAGTAATTATTCAAATCTTCATCAGTAACTTCTTTTAGATCAGCTGGTTTCCACTTTGGACTCTGGTCTTTATCTATTAAAACTGTCAAGTGAAGACATAAGAAATGTTAGTATGTTTCCTTCCGGTATTACCAGATTTTAATTACTGAATTGACAGAAACTACCTTACCACAAGACATATTTTCTCTAGCACATTTTTTTCCTGCAAAGTTAAAATTTTTGCATGTGTTCCATTTTTCTTTTAAATTAAGGCTCCAGAGGATTTGGATGGACAGTAACGTACTGATGATGACTCATGTGGTCACTTCCCACTCCACTAAGTCTGATGCCTGCAGCTTGAACACAGCCTATGAACTAATGTGCCTCAAGCCTTAGTCTTCTCCAAACAAAATCGTAAATGAAATCTTGCTGCTATAAAACAGCTAAAACCAGAGTTGATGTGGTTTAAAGGGAAGGCAGGGGAGGGTGGAGGGCCCAGATTTGCCTTCTAAACTCCTCCACGTTGAATTGAAAGGAAAATTACTTGAAGCAGAGGGAAGGGGATTACTTTACGCATAATTAAAAGTGGATACTGCTGTTCTGCTGAATCCTCTAGTTCACAGAGCTCTGAATTAAAATAGCAGACTGTCTTCAGGGTATCCTAAGAAACTACTTCTCTTATTTCGGTGTAGTCATCATTTACTGTGCTCACACAGCATCCGCATTGGATCATAAGTATGAGGCAATTGGCAAACCTGTCCTTTAAGAAGGGAAGGGGTTGTCCGTTTCCTGGTTGTGCGAGTATACTACCGTATTACAGTCATTACTGCTTGGGAAAACTTGGTGACAGGTACACAGGATCCTTCTATATTATTTCGTACAACTATAAATCTACAATTATCTCAAAAAAATTTTAAAAAAATAGTGGGGGGGGGGACTACACTTAGTATGGTTGTGGTAGAGAACTTTAACCATGCTTAAAATGTGCGTAATTCTTGGGGAGACCGGAGGGTTTTTTGTTTTTTGTTTCTAAGATTTATTTAGAGAGTGCTCAAACGAGGGAGCGGGGAGGGACCAAGGGAGAGGAAGAGGGACTCTCGAGCATGATGCAGGACTCCATCTCACGACCCTGAGATCTGACCTGACCCAAACCAACACTTGGATGCTTCTACTGCCTGCACCACTCAGGTGCCCCACACTGGAGATTTTTAAGTCTGGGCTGCCTAGCTACAGGATTCTAGCTAGTATCAGATCAGTGGTAACACTGATGTTATGATCCTTGCCAATCTGGCAGTTTTACATTCCCCAAACAGCATAAGTAAAAACAATTCTGGAACATTCCTTTCTTCAAGAATCTCTTCCCTTAAAGCCCTCTGGCCAAAGCTATCATGGTATCTACCTCTCCAACAGTCTGCTGAAGAGCAAAAGGAAAGAATATTAATAAAATCTGTATGTTCTTTTCACACAGACAGAATTTTTTTTTTTACTTAGCACAGATATAACAAGTTCCTGCCATGTAGACAGCTCAGGTTCTTTCAAGTCTCATGAGGCACCCACTCAAATTCCTTTTGGTAACTCTCTAGTTCTGCTGAAATCTGTATTTATTTTCTTCTATAACCAGGAAGAAGCTTATTTGAGCTGTTAAGAGTAAGAATTTTTGACAACCATTCCCCTAAATTTGCTAGTTTATTTTATCTAATTTGCTAACATATTTTATAATTAGCAAACTGTAGCAAACATTTGGTTATTATGCAAGCACAGCAAACAGTGTGACCCAGATAGAGGCTGCCTGCAAAACAGGGAGGTTGTGCTGAGAGATGAGGCAGTATACTCTTTCTTCATTAAAAAGTAGCTTGATAAGCTCCTGCGTTATGAATCATAACTTGGATGCTGCCTGGTTTCAACTGTTTCCATCAAATAATTGACAGTGTACATGAAAACAATACCTTTGTTTTTTAAGTTTAAGAGGGCTGCTATAACATCAAATGAATGCATTAAAACCCAAGTAGCACACAGGTCCTCCTGATATCAAAGGTCCAGCCTCTGATCCACATGCAGCAAGAATTTGCAGGGAATTGGTGGGGAAATGCATATTTTACTTGTTTTTATAAAACATACAGCCATTTCCTCTGACTCAATTCCCTGAATCCTCTAAAAGGATTTGAATCCCTGCTTATTTCTGATGTTGTGCTGTAAGATAAGAGAATTCTACAACAGTGACCAGTCTTTATCAAAGCTTACATAAGCTCAGAGAATATAATCTTTTATTCAGATAAAGTATATACAGAGTCTCTATTAAAGCAATCCATAAAAACATTTAAAAATCAGATACGCAAAATGCATGCAAAGGGGAAAACTCACTTATGCAACATAAATGGCAGCTATTACTTATGGGGATACGGGCTTATACATACACAGTTCGCAGATTTGCTATGAACAAAAAATATACCATTTCACTTTCTCTAAATATGCTAACTTTGGAGATGATAAAAACAAATTAATAAGAACATTAGCGGATGTTACTAATTATGTCTTTTTTTTTTTTTTTTTTTCCCAATGTCAGTGTTTAACTGCTTAGATACAGGCAAAGAGGTAATAGGGAGCAGCCAGGCCAGTACTAGAGAGAGGCGGGGGAGGGGACTTGAGGCTTCTTGCAAGGGAATAAATGCAATTTTCCAAGGCTCCAGAAGTAGAATGAGTTTTCAGACCCAGCTGTACTTAGCAGAGGCAGTCCATGAGACTGGAGAAGCAGGATTACCTCTTACATACAAATTAGGGAGTGGTGAAACAGGTTATGTGAATTTTTCCAACAATACTGATTTCAAAGACTGATATTCCCTTATGCGCCAGCTGGTAGTAAGAAATCTTTATGAAAGTGGAATTTTCACTAATAAAACAACTATCATCTTTGATTAACAGTATATGCTCACAAATCCTATTTCCATAATAGCCAGGAAGAAAACAATCATCACTTACCTGCCCTGACACCTTCAAAAAAGTCATGGCCTCCCTGAAAGAAAATTGAGATTAAATGGTGAATCCTTATTCCCAGTGATGATCTGTCTTCTCCACTCCCATGGCCACAGCCTGAAATCAACAGAGACTGGAACACCTGTATGACCCACTCTCTTGATCACCGCCTCCGATCCTGGTCTGCTCAAGTCCTACGACTTTTCACCACTTCACTGTGGTCACTTCCCCCTGAAAATGCCCTCATCTCCCTCAAGGCCAATCTTCTCCCCTTGAGTCTGTCCTGGCAAAATCCCAGCACCACCCGCCCCTACCATTTGCATCTGCCTGCTTTCAAGGGGCTAAATCTTGCTGCAGAAAAATCTGTGATTGGTTTCATTTACGCCTGGGTGGCTCAGTGGGTTAATGTCTCTGCCTTCAGCTCAGGTCATGATCCCAGGGTCCTGGGATCGAGCCCAGCATCAGGCTCTCTGCTCAGCAGGGAGTCTGCTTCCCTTCCTCTCTGCCTGCCTCTCCACCTACTTGTGATCTCTGTCAAATAAATAAATAAAATCTTTAAAATAAAATAAAATAAAATTCATGACCACAAATCTCAAACAGGCATGGAAAACTGCCCACTTCCCAAGATAATGATTTCAACTGTCTTCTGCCTTCTCAACCTCTACCCCTGGCAAATTTTTCTCTCACTGTATTCTCAGCTAATGACTTAACTTTCTACTTCATTACAAAAAGAGAAGTGCTAAGCCAAACATTTGCGGCTTGCCACCCCTAAACTACCTGCAGCCCAACTACTCCATCTGTACCATGCCTTCCCTTTCCTGACTGCGGAGAAAGCTCTTTCAAAGACCTGTTCTCAACCCCTCCCCCGCCATTCCTACTCATATCTCCTCTTCTCAAGGACTGTGCTTGAGAAGGTCGTCTGTCTTTATTTTTACCCCTGGCATCATCAGTGTAGGCAGCAAAACTCAGTGACTGACTGCAGTTCAAATATCGAATGGAGAAAGATGTGGCAGATATCTACAATGGAATACGATGCAGCGATCAAAAAAGAAATATTCCCATTTGCAATGACGTGGATGGAACTAGAGGGAATTATGCTAAGCAAAATAAGTCAGTCAGAGAAAGACAATTATCATACGATCTCACTGGTATGTGGAATTTAAGAAACAAAAGAGGGATCATAGGGGAAGAGAGGGAAGAATAAAACAAGATGAAACCAGAGAGGGAGACAAATCCTAAGAGACTCCTAATTGCAGGAAACAAACTGAGGGTTGCTGGAAGGGTGAGGGGTGGGGAGTGGGGGATGGGGGGATGGGGTACTGGGTGATGGACATTAAGGAGGGCACATGATGGAATGAGCGCTGGGTATTATTTAAGACTGATGAATCACAGACCTGAACCTCTGAAACCGATGATATATTACATGTTAATTTAAAAAAAACAGCAACAAATGTCTGGGCTCACCCGCTGCCCCTACTAGACAAGAACGACGTGACCTTGGGCTAGTTAACTTCTCGAATGCCAAGCTTCCTTATATGGAACGGCAATACCACACCGTCCATGTGAGGGTTATCGTACTGCACATCCCAGCACAGTGCCTGACATACAGTAAGTGCTCAGTAAACGTTCACTACTATCGGAACCAACATCATCTTTTGTCTCTACGGGGTCATTCCCGATCACTTATAAACAGGTGCCAGCATCTTCCACCTTATAAAATAACAAGGAACCTCACTTGATTCCACAGTCCAGCCTCTACCCCATTTGTTTCGAGAAGAGAAAGTCACATACGTATAGCCTCCGCTCGTCCACATCCCATTTACTCATTTCCTCCCCAACTCGCCACACTCTAACTTCTGCCCCAGCGCTCCTCCGACACGGCGTGCCGAAATCCCCTGTAATCCAGTACTGTGGGACGTGAAAGATGCCTTCATCCCACCCTATTAGACACTTTGGTAATACCCCCTTCTCCTTGACACACTCTTTCCTTGCTCTCACGACCCCACACTCTCCTGGTTCTCCCTCCTCTGTCCTTTATCTCTTTCGCTGCTTTTCCCTCTAATCCACTCAAAGTGCTGCCTTTCCTGGGGCTCAGATCGACCTCATTCTCCCTCTGCATGATCTCATCCATTCTGTACCTGACGCATCGGCATGTGACTTACCCATTCTGTTACATACAAGATGTCGCTTCTCTACTCAAAAGCACCCGTGGCTTCCCATTTACTCAGAACAGACGCCAAGTTATCTGGGCTCTGGTTCCAGGTTATATGTGCTCTGCCCGGCCCTTCTCTACCCTGTTGACGCTGACCTCATCGACCCCCCTTCTCTGCGCACTCCGTCCGGCTTCCTGCGGCTCCGGGATAGGCAGGCGCTCCCCTGCCTCAGAGCTCTGTACCTGCCTCTGCCTGGATGCTCCTCCCCAGACCCTTGCACAGCTCCTTCCCCCACTTCCTTCAGGTTTTCACTCAAACAACATCTTCTCAGTCAGGTCTTCTCCGGGAAATGCCATCTGTAAGCTCAACCACACACCCCGCCCCCCCCCCGCCCCGGCCCGCTTTATGTCACCTCCTCCTTCGCACTTCACTTTCACTCCGAGGTACTTGCAGCCAGAGATGAGCACCTCACAGTCTTCCTGTTTACAGTCTCTCTCCCCACCAGACAGTTCCATGAGGGGCGGAGATTTTGTCTAGCTGGTTTACTGACGCATTCTTGGTCCCTCTACCAGTGCCCTGCACACGGTGAGCTTTTGTATTTATTAAGTAAATAAATCTCCAAAAGTTCTTTTTTAGGATTTTCTTTATTCAGAGAGAGAGAGAGCACGGACTGGAGAATCTCAAGCCGACTCCCCGCTGAGCACGAAGCCTGACGCAGAGACTCGGGGGCTCGATCTCATGACCCATGGTGACCTGAGCTGAAATCAAGAGTCGGATGCTTAACCGAATGAGCCACCCAGGCGCCCCTCCAAAGTCTTCTTTAAAAACGTGGTTCTAATGTCTTCCGGACTTAAATCTCTCCCGCACACCTCCTCCAAACTCCGACTCCTGAAGGCGCTCTTTCCTTCCCTCGCACTCATCAAGGCCTATCGGTTCTGCTCCTACACTGGGCCTCCAACCGTTCACGGCTCTCCGGGGCTCCCGCCTTCGTCTAAGCCACTGCTCCTCCGCACTGGATCACTGCAGTAACCTCGCATCTGGTCTCTCCCGCACTCTGGAACCCTGGCAACCCCATCGCCGTCCAGCGGCAGCAGCTACCGTCAGAGCAGATGCAACCCGACCACCCACTGCTGTAGCCCGAGAGAATTCTCAACACACGCGCTTCCTACCGCAGGTCACAGATGAGCTGGCGACACCGCGGTGTCTTCCCTTTGTCTCGCCCACTCCCTCCTGCCCTGCATCACCCTCTTCTATCGCCGACCCGTGGGTTTCCTTTGGAGCACGAACCGCAACTTGTAATTATTTTACTTATTTTGCTTACTTGTTCTTCACAGTCTCAGTAGACTATAAATTCCACGAGAACAAGGCCTAGTCATTCTTTCCACAACGTGACACCTAGCACCGTGCCCGGCAACACAGCTAGCGTGCGTGCTGACGGAAGGAACTGACCGGTCCACGCAGGGCAGCAAACACGGACTGCGGGGTTCACGGGGCGGTGGTCGGGGAGCAGGCCCGAGAGTGAGCCCACCTGCTTTCACATACATGTGTCTGCCACTTAGGCACGTTACCGCCCTGTGCCGGTTTCCTCTTCTGTAAAGTGAGACAAGAACAGCTCCTATCATTCTAGACAGCGTCAAATGTAATGGAGAGGATACCTATGCAGTGCCTGCCATAGTACTTCTCTTAACAGCAGGCTTCAGCTGCTCCTTACATCTTACTAGAAGTGTGACTTCAAGATTAAAGTGACTAATGGAGTTTTATTTATAGTTAGATGAACTACTCTGAATACCTTAATAACTATTGCAAGATACGAAAATCCATTAGGGAGACCTACTTTCTCGTTATTAAACAACAAATTCCTTTAGGCCATAAATTAATCTAAGGGCCCTCTACATGTAGCCCCAAACCAATGATTCTGCTTTCGAAGAGTGTATCACCTAGAAGAGGGCTCTATGACTCTGAAGCGTCTCATAAAATTAATATTCCTTGTCATCGGTCTATTTTAAGTGTTATTTACAATGTTATTCTCAACGTTAATCTATTAATTAAGACACGGAACAAACCAATAACACCCATTCCCACATTTTACATAGACATACATTCCTCATTTTACCAGTGAGGGGATTCGGATTTACAGAGTTCATGCTTCTTGCCCAAAGGTCAGAGGGCAGGCCTGAAAAATGGTTTATTTCTATTTTGAACCCCACCTGAGATCAGAGGCTTCTTACACTTAACACACAAATGTAACCGTTGTTTCCTAAGAGCTCAACTCAAGAATAGCGATGGCAGGACAATCCCGCGCCCCTTAAGCTAGCTGGTCTGTTGTGCTTCCACAGAGCAGATTAACAAGTAGTTTTAAGGATTTTGTTTATAGTTTTCTGTATTTTACATGCTCTACAATGAACATCTATTACTTTCATAAACAGAAAATAAATACATATATTTTCAAATTCTTACCATACAAGCTTGACTCAGCCGATATTCCATAGTAAATACTTCCTGCAAGGTCTTTGAAGAGCCCTCTATGAGCTGCCTTAGTGTGATCTTTAGGGATGTTGGGGACATTTTATTAATTATCTGTGGGAGAAAAAAAAATTTTTTTACTAGTTTTAGTCCAAGTACTCCTTTACTACCTACAACAAATTAGCTGAGTCTTCATATAAATCTTATTAAAATTGCTCCTGAAACAGGACTTCCACCTGACCGTTTCATGAAAGTGAGATTATGCCAACCTCATCTTGTCAAAGTGCCAGTGGTTTTCTAATCTCCTGTAATAACAAAACAAGTCATTCCACCAGTGGAATAAATGCTATACCCATAAATTAACATAAGAAATCCATATTTTTGTAGCTGCCTGACATAAATTATGATCCCAACTAGGTAAGCAGTGATTATGCTGAAGTAAAATTAATATACATCTTACAAACAACTAACATTATCAGAGAACATTTTACTTTGTAATATAAAAAAGGTACAGTAGAAATATAGCTCTTTCCTTCCCATTTTGTGACTATAGAGAAGTGTTTGAACTAACTACACTCTTTATCTAAAAATAAATCTACTTACCTTAAAAGTAAGAAGAGAAAACAAGACACCACGAGGTGGTCTATAGTATTTAAATACTTAATAAAGGAAGAGTAACAGGCGGGACTCCTCGGCCACAGCGCCATGCGCCCCTTCCTTCGGAATTTAAAGATGGTGCTACCAGTGTTCTGACGCACGTGTGCGACTGTGACCAGCGGCTGCTGCATGTGCTACGTGAATCTGCTGTGTGTACCTATCATGGGCTGTGTAACTCTGATGCCTGCCCTGGTCTTCACAACTGCAATACAGCTTTCAGGCCTGTTGTTGAGTGACTGTCTCAAAGGCAGAAATTTCAGTTCCTGAGTTCAAAGAATTCCCCCCATCAAGCTTCCAGGTTCTCTGCAGCGTCCTCAAGTGTGATGCGGGTTCAGAGAACACGCCGAATGGGCAGGGCAGGATCGGACCTAACAGCTGCTGGGACTTACATAGATGATTACTGCACCGGAACAGTTCAGGGAAGTCAGTCTCCTACCTACAGTCACAGTGCTGAAGAAAAGGTGAGAAAGAGAGAAAAGAAACTAAGCCTTTTCACGCATCTGATTCATCTTCATCGGAACTCACCCTTCTGCCCTCAGTGCTGCAGGCACACGATCTCGCTGAATGCCCCCGAAGCACTCCCACGCCACGGTCTCCCCTTTCCGGTTACAGACCATGAGGCATATGGTGGCACCCGCACCGCGTCTGCGTACTGTGCCAGGAGGCCCCTCCTTTTCACAGGCAAGTAGACAAGGGGTCCAATTTGCTGACAAAACCACTGGTTTTCTCTAGCAAGAGCAATGACCCAGGGGACCATCGGGAAGAGCTTCACTCACGGTGCTGAAAGCCGGACTCAAGGAGTGACATAGCCATGTTCTATCTTTTCTAGTCTACAAAGTCAATGAAGCTATAGTTCCCTTTCCAAAAGGCTGTAGTATATACGCCCACGATCATGTACCTCAGAACTACCACTGTGACGAACTGCCTGTGTTAGGCTAACTGCACTTTATATACAGTCTAGAATTCTCAAAACACAAACTCTCTCTGCCATACTTCTTCAAGCTGGCTACCAATTAATCTCATTAAAAAGGCCACTTAACAGGAAAACCATCCCATCTACAACTGCACCAAAGATAATAAAATACTTAGGAATAAACTTAACCAAGGCGGTGAAAGACGTGTATGAAAGCTATAAAACTGCTGAAAGAAACTGAAGATGACACAAACAACAGAAAGATATTCCACGCTCATGGATTAGAAAACCAGTGTTGTTAAAATGTTCATACTACACAATGCAAGCTACAGATTTAATGCAATCCCTATCAAAATACCAGCAGCATTTTCCAAAGAACTAGAATAAGGTTAGAATCCATATGGACCCAAAAAGACCCCAAACAGCCAAAGCAATCTTGAGAAAAAAGAAGAAAGCTCCAAGTATTACAATCCCAGATTTCAAGATAATACTACAAAGCTGTAGTAATACTGTAAAACTGTATGGCAATGGTACGGAAAGAGACCTCAGAAATAAACGCACACTTACACGGACGATTAACCTGTAAGAAACGAGGCAGGATATACATACAATGGGGAAAAGAGAGGCATTAATAGATGGTGCGGGGACAACTGGACAACTTCATGCAGAAGAAAGAAACTGGACCACTTTCACACAGCATGTTAAAAATAAGCTCAAAATGGATCAAAGACCTCAATGTGATACCTGAAACCACAACACCCCTAAAAGAAAACACAGGTAGTAATTCTGACACTGCCAGTAGAAACATTTTCCTATGTATGTCTCCTAAGGCAAAGGAAACAGCAAAAATAAATTAGAGGGACTACACCAAAATAAAAAGCTTTTACACAGTGATGGAGACCACCATGACAAGGCAACCTACTGAATGGGGGAAGATATCTGCAAATGGTACATCCAATAAGGGATTAATATCTAAGATATATAAAGAACGTCTAAAACTCAACACAAACAATCCAATTAAAAAACAGGCAAAAGACTTGAACAGACATTTTTCCAAGGAGGACATAAACATGGCCAACAAACACATGAAAAGATATTCAACATCACTGATCAGCAGTGAAATACAAATCAAAACCACCATGAGATACAGTATACACTTGTCAAACGGCCAGTATCAAAAAGATAAGGAACAAGCGTTGGTGAGGATATGGAGAAAAAGGAACCCTCATGCACTGTTGGTAGGAATGCAAACTGGTGCAGCCAGTGCGGAAAATATTATGGAGGTACCTCGAAAAAATTAAAAATAGAATTACCATATGATCCAGTAATCCCACTACTAGGTACTTACCCAAAGAAAACAAAAACACTAATATGAAAAGATCCACACACCCCTATGTTTATTGCAACATTATTTACAGTAGCCAGGATACAGAAGGAACCCAAGTGTCCACCAATAGGTGAATGAATAAAGAAGACATGGTTTCTATATATAAGGGTGTATTACCCAGTCATAAAAAAGAATGAGATCTTGATTTTTGCAACAACATGGACGGACCTCGTGCATATAATGCTAGTGAAATAAGTCTGACTAAAAGAAATACCATATGATTTCATTCATGTGGTAGTTAAAAAACAAAACAAATAAAGGAAAAAAACAGACTTAAATACAGAGAAATGGTGGTTATTGGGGGGCAGGGGTGGGTGGAAGAAGGGATGAGACAGACACGGGGAAAATGGCCGCATGGTAAGGGTTCCAGGTGTCTGTGCTTGTGTCACGCACACATAAACACACTAGAAAAAAAAGGGAAGAAAATTTCAATTGAAAAGCTCCACTGGTTAAGACATTTAATGAACTAGTAATTAAAGAGATTTCCTGTTAACAGACACCACGTTAGAAAATAGTGCATTGACAACCCAAGGAAAACTAGTTTCCAAAAATTCTTAGTACACTGGCAATCCGGCACAGAGACTCAGGGCCTGAACCCTAGAGTCCACAACTCAGTGGTAGAATTCCGGCTCCACCATCTTCTACGTGATTGATCTTAGTTTCTTCATTTCTCAGATGGAGACTGTAATACTATCCACCTCAAAAATGGATAGTGCAAGGAGTCAGAAACCCAGCCAAACAGGGAAGGGAAGGATGGAACATGTACTGAGCACACCTCCCTTAGCTCACATGTGCGCACACTGTACAAATGAGGAAACCAGCCTGGTAAGAATTTATCCAAGGTCACTCAGAGAGGAGTCCAAACCCCAGCCTGGCAACCCCAAAGCCTACTTCACTCTATACACAAGGTTACAGAGGTAATCCATGCCAAAGGCTGACGAAAAGTCAAGAAGAACAAAGATGGAGACGATGTCATGTCAGGTGACAGAAGTTAGTAAAAACCTCCTTGTGTAGTTTTGGTGGAAAAGGGGGGAAGACAAAGTCAGGATGGTAGTTTGAGGAAAAACTGTTAAGAGAAGGCTTTTTCTTTTTCTTTTTTTTCTTAAAGATTTTATTTATTTATTTGACAGAAAGAGAGATATTACAAGTAGGCAGAGAGGCAGGCAGAGAGAGGCAGGAAGCAGGCTCCCCGCTGAGCAGAGAGTCCGATGTGGGACCTGGGATCATGACCCGAGCCGAAGGCAGAGACTTAATCCACTGAGCCACCCAGGCGTCCCAAGAAAAGGCTTCTTCTAAGAGTAGGAAAGATTTTGAAAATAAGGGCAGAAGGAAACATGCATTCACCCAAGAAGGGAAAATTTTACGGATAACTGAAAGAAGGAGAAGACTGATGGCCAAGTAGCTCCTCAATGAGGCGGGAAAGGACAGAATGAAAGCACAGATGGGGATGTTTCCCTCAGCAAAAAGTGAGACACAGGTCAGAGGAATCAAAAGGATGATGCAAGAGGGTTAAAGCTCATGTAATATAGCCTCATTCATTACAAAGGGAACACGGAGACTATTACAGAAAACTGGACAAATGACGAGGACGTGGATCTTCAGCTATGTCAGAAATGTGTATGGATACGATCATGCAACCACACAACCTGGTGAACATATTTCTCCTTCTTGGTATAGCTCTGGGTAGTGTCATAACTAAATTATCCGACCCTTTAAAAATAAGCTGTCTCATGTATGCCAAAGAGCCAACTTCTTTTTTCCTACATTTTTATCAAATAATTCACATTCTCATCTCAATTCAGTATTAGTGAGCATCTATGCATCAGACACTTCAGAGGAGACAACAGTGAACAGGACATGGTTGCACTCAGAGCACTATGAGCATTATAGTCACTGCTTTTTTGGTAAGAATCCTAGGAATTCTTCTTAAGTTTTACCAAATCTTTGGGATTTCCAACAAAAGAAAAACTCAGTATACTCCCTCTACCTCTCCCCTCAGCATCTACCAGAAGACTCATAACATACAGTTTGATATGCATTATCCAACAAGCCTATACGGATACAATTAAAAGAACAATATTTTCAACAACCCTTTAATGATACAATTAGAAAAATTCTACCAAGTTGGCCTCAGGGTTCTTTGAAGGGACAATACAGACATATAAGCTCCCAATCCTTCTCTGATTTAGAGATGATCTTAGAAAAGAAGCTATAGAGGTTTTTCTCTATAAAAAAAGGATGTCACTTATGACATTCTCTAAAAGTCTAGGCTGTAAGATTTAACTCCAAAAGAAGGAACCCAAACAATTAGAAATTCATGTATATTTGGATCATTTATATTTACTATACTATGAACTGTGAACACTTTTCTAAATAATCTTACATATTTTGTACTTACACCTATAAATCTTTTCGTGTTTAGATTGACAATAAACCAACAGAAATACAAAATACCTGAACTAAATAAAGGAAGTTAGTCTAATTCATAGCATACTGCAGTTTCACAGAAACATTTTTATTTTTAAATATATTCTTTATCATTCTGAAGGGTCATATTATTATATAAAGACCAAATAGCACTTTAAAATTTTTTTTTTTAATTTTTTATTTATTTGACAGAGAGAGATCACAAGTAGACAGAGAGGCAGGCAGAGAGAGAGGGAGGGAAGCAGGCTCACTGCCGAGCAGAGAGCCCGATGCGGGACTCGATCCCAAGACCCTGAGATCATGACCTGAGCCGAAGGCAGCGGCTTAACCCACTGAGCCACCCAGGCGCCCCCCAAATAGCACTTTAAAGAAATAGGAACTGCTACTTTTATCTACAGCAATGGCCTAGAGCCAGTCTATCAAGAGCGCTTTCTGCAATCGTATCTTAAGATTTTCCAGTAATTTCTTAAAAGCCTTAGCAATTTAAATAAAATGGCAAAGATAATGTCTAAAGAATCAAGTACTGCTCTTTCATGATCTCCCAAATGCTGATGATAGTGTTTTAGGGTCACTGATAATCAATCAGTGGATCCGTCACCGGAAAGTTGTTGTCCTGTTTACACATATTGATGTATTTTCCCCTTTATGGTTTACTGTCCTCCTTCTCCAAAGACACAATGTACCCAGCAACACTGCCATTAAATTACTCTTACTCATAGCAATAAACAGCACAGTGTAATGGGTACCTTCAGCCAATCGAATAACTACTTCTATATGTCCAACTGTTTTTTTTAATATAATTTGGTATGTTATTTTGATTTTTTAAAATAATTAGTTTTACTCACATGTAACTTAGATATAAAATTCACTCATTTTAAGTGAAGAGTTCTGTAACTTTTGATCAATGTATGCAGTTATGCAACTACGCCTACAATCAAGATTTGGAACATTTTTTTTCTTTAAGATTTTATTTATTTATTTGACAGAGAGAGATCACAAGCAGGCAGAGAGGCAGGCAGAGAGAGGGAGGGAAGCAGGCTCCCCGCTGAGCAGAGAGCCCGATGCGGGGCTCGATCCCAAGACCCTGAGATCATGACCTGAGCCGAAGGCAGAGGCTTAACCCACTGAGCCACCCAGGCGCCCCAGGATTTGGAACATTTTCATCACCACGAAGAGTTCTCCTTTCCCTCAACTCTACCCGCAGATAACGGATGCAATTTCTCTCCCTGTAATTCTGTATTCTCTAGAATTTCATAAAAATAAAATCAAAAGGAAGTAGTCCTGTGTGTCGTGTCTGCTTGCTTCAGCTGGCACAGTGCTTCCGAGACTCACCCATTTTGTTTCACGCCACGCTAACTCATCCCTTCCCACAGCGAAGCGGTATTCGGGTTTTGGTCATTATAACGAAGTCGCTAGGAACGTGTGAGGAAAAGCATCTGTGCAGCCATATGTTTACATTCTCCTTGGGTGAACCCCTCGGGGCGGGACAGTTGGGTCTTGCAGTAAATGTGCACCTAACTTACCAGGCTGCCAAACGGCTTTCTGCCAGCCACGTGTGAGCTGTAGATGTCCCGTATCCTTACCAACGCCGGGGGCCGGTACAGTCAACCTTTTACATCCAGCCACTCTAACAGATGCACAGTGACATCTCACTGTGATTTTAATTTGCAGTTTCCTAATGATTAAAGATCTTAAGCATTTTTATGTGTGCTTACTGGCCATTCATACACGTTGTTTGGTGAAGTGTCTAGATTCCCATTTCCTAGGTGCACTGTTTGTATTCTCGTTAACTTACGAGTGTTCTTTATAGACAATAAAGCCCTGTTATCAGATATGAGTTTTGCAAATATATTTCTTCCCAAATGTGGCTTATTTTCTTTATAGCGCCTTTCAAAGAAGAAAAGTATTTAATTATAATAAAGATCAATTTATTAATTTTTTTCTTGTGTAGCTCTTGCTTTTTGCATTAAAAAGTCTTGGCTAACCCAAAGTCACAAAGATTTTCTGTTTTCTTTTAGAAGTGGTACAGTTTTAGCTCCTATATTTAGGTGCATAATCCACTCTGACTTGCATAAGGCGGAGTTCAGAGCACGTTACTTCGAGACAGGACACTTAGGCACATTGGTTATTTTGAGTTAAATGCACTTGAGAAACAGTATGACCCTCCCTTTGTTCCAGGAAATAAAACGCCTATGTGAAAGATGCCCTGTGTGTAGCAGAAGGAAGACATTTCTTTTCACCAGAGGTAGGGAACATACGGCCAAGACATTTATACAAATAACCCTTGTTAAACCAACCCTTAATTTCCCAGTTACTTCTTCACCACTTACTACCACTAGACCAAACTCCTTTCTCTTGTTAATTCTTCACAAATTTGTCTAAAAGGCATAAAATCTTCCTGCTGTGGTTATTTGTTCATATCTTCATTCTCTTGTGTAGGCTCCCATGTACATACAAAAATTTAATATCTTTTGTATCTTTTCTCCTATCATTCTATCTGGCTTATGTCAATTTAATTCTTAGGCTGGGCTGGAGACCCTCAGAAGACAGAGGAGAGTTTTCTCCTTCCCTGCAGGTATAAGGGAAGAGTCAAGCACTTTTTCCTCTCACATATGGATATCCAATTGTTCTAGGACCATTTATTGATCTCTTTCCCCACTGAATTATCTTGGGAGTTCTAGATAGCCTTTACTTTAGTATTAATTTACCCCCACCACCAGCTAAAGTGTAAACCTTCTGGCTGATGGCAATATGAAGTATCCAGACCTTTGTGAATCCTGCTAACTGTCCAAACTATGCTTTCCTCTGGTTCTTTCCTGGTCTTGTAAAGTTTTACCTAAAACACGTATAGATCAATATTCTGAAAATTCCTGCAGGAAGGAAACCAAGTCAATCTTAGGGCATTTCTCTTTGTTTCCTTGCTCTCGGGAATCAGTCCTGTGCTGCCTGCATTGTCCAATATTAACAAACACTTGTTTCCTATATTTTGTCCAGTTTTCTAGTTGTTTACAACAGAACAACAATTTCTGTAGCACTTAATTCTTCATAAACACCTGTCACTTTATTTTAAAAAATAATACAGTACATGGCTAATTCTCAAAGCTTACAGAAAGATTAGTAATCTTTAAAATTTAATTTCTCTAATATTTTGTTCTTCTTTCTTAAAATCTATACCTAATTATCCTTAGTTTTCCTTTTCCCCAAATTTTTCATGTGTATGATTTCTTTACAGGAGCTTTTCATATTCTAAAATACTAACTTCAAGTATAAAACTGAGTTTCTTTTATTCTTCACAAAATGAGCATTCAAAAGTAAACAAATATGGGCACCTGGGTGGCTCAGTGGGTTAAGCCGCTGCCTTCGGCTCAGGTCATGATCTCAGGGTCCTGGGGTCGAGCCCCGCATCGGGCTCTCTGCTCAGCGGGGAGCCTGCTTCCTCCTCTCTCTCTGCCTGCCTCTCTGCCTACTTGTGACCTCTCTCTGTCAAATAAATAAATAAAATATTTTTTAAAAAAAAGTAAACAAATACATAAATCCCACACTGGTAATTAGAAGAAATTCCAAAGAATTTTAAAAGTTATCTAATATTTAAAAAAGGAACTTATATGCCCTTTAAGCCTTTAACACATAGGCTATCCTCTCCTCTCCTATATTATATCAATCACTAAGAATAAACACCTAAAACACAAGTCAAAAGCAACATGGGTTTCCCTGGCCATTTGCTCAGGAACTCCTTCCCAGACACTAACTGGACACCCTGTTCCTTGTTCTTATTTTTCTCTCTGGCCACGGACTTCCTTCTCTAGCACTAAGGATTAGTGATCCTACTGAAATACCTTTCCTTGGCGTAGTGTCCTTGCTGACACAGTTGGGCTTTGGGAGGGTAGGGTCTCAATCTCTGCTACTCATCTTTCTTTGATTACTGATATCACTTGCAATTTTAAAAAATAAACACTTCCCTCATTGGCCCTGAAGAACATTCTTTACTTCGGCAAGCCTGCTAGTCTTATTACCAGAAAAGGGAGATGAAACAGGATAGCATTTCCTGCAGCTCAGTCGTGTTAAAAAACCAAAAACCCACTGGAACACTTAAAAGACATAAAATAAAAAACAGGGAAAAAAACCCCCCAAAACCCAAGTAAAAAAATGGGCAAAGGACTTGAACTAGACATTTCCCAAAGAAGATACAAACGGTCAAGAAGCATACGAAAAGATCATCAGTGTCACTAACCATCAGGGTACGTAAATCAAAACCACAATCAACTGTCACCTCATAGCCATTAGGATGGTAGAAAAAAGATAGAGAATAATGAGTTGGCAAACTTTACGCACTGTTGTTGGTGGGAATATAAAATGGTGCAAGTGTTACGGAAAACAGGATGGAGATTCCTCAAACAATTAAAAACAGAATTACCATATAATGCAGAAATTCTGCTTCTGGGTATATATCCAAAAGAATTAAAAGCAGGGTCTTGAACAGATTTTTCTTAAGATTTCATTTATGTATTTGAGCGAGAGACAGTGAGAGAGAACATGAGAGGGGAGAAGGTCAGAGGGAGCAGCAGACTCCCTGTGGAGCTGGGAGCCCGATGTGGGACTCCAGGATCGTGAGCCGAGCCGAAGGCAATTGCTTAACCAACTGAGCCAGCCAGGTGCCCTTGAAGAGATATTTGTGAACCCATGTTTACAGCAGCTTTGTTCACAAAAGCACAGAGGCAGAAGCAACCCAAATTAAGTGCCCATCAACAATGGATGAGAAAAATGTGGTATATACACATACAAGGGAGTATTATTGAGCCTTAAAAGGCAATGAAATCTAGTACATGCTACAACATGTATGAACCTTGAAACATCCTGCTAGGTGATAGAAGCCAATCGCAGTAGGGCAAATGCGATGTGATTCCACTCACGTGACGTCCCCAGAGCTGTCATATTTGCAGCAACAGAAAGTAGAACAGCAGCTGCCACTGGGGTAAGGGGGAAATGGGGAGTTGTTACTGAATGGGTATAAAGTTTCACTCAGTTTTGGAAGATGAAAATGTTCTGGCGATTGGTTGTACAACCAGGTGAATATACTCAACAAAACGGAATTACATACTTAAAACGATGCAGATGGTAAATTTTATATGTATTTTACCACAATTAAAATGTCCATACACGTACATAAGAGCATGGCAACTGGAGACTTAGGTTAAGTTTTCCCTAATGTGAGCTACACATCAGGACCTCTAAATTGCCCATAAGCTTACACGGGCCGTCTAGCATCACGAAATGCTCCGAGTCGCACACTCACGTTCCGAGCACGGCAGTACTCATGCACCCCTTTACACAAAAACAGCTTTTGTTTTGCTGCTACCAGTCGAGTCACATTGTAGAAAAATCCAAGTGTGCCTAACACTGAGAAACACTGCTTAAAACTCAGCTCTGAGTATAGAAGGGCCTCTTACTAGTTTAACAAGAATTGTTTTGCTTTGTTTTTTAATTAAACCTACTGCTTCGAAAGACCATATACTGATCTGTTGCAGATTCAACCGAATTTATACATTAATGGCAGAATTACAATACGTTATAAAAAAGACTATACTCCAGTAACCCAACACTTCCAATAAAAATGTCCTTAAATGCTTCCCCCCAGGACAAGGCTCCCTGCAGAAGAGGCATGCCTACTAACGTCTTTCTCTATTACATTCACGGGACCTAAAAGCAGCTCAACTTTGCTATCAACATCCGGCACGGAGACAAGGCCCTTGGTTTAGATACAGGTTTTGTGAAAATACTTTCTGAGACTCAAGTGAGTTCAGGAAAACACAAAAGACAACCCTCCCCACCCCCGCCCCCCAGAACCTGTGCAGTGGTTCATGTCCCCGCCATGGAGCTTGGACACAAGAGGCTTTGGAGAGGCTTCCTACCACAAGGATTCACCACACTCAGGACAGAAAAGATCCATATATTACCTTCAACTGTTCTAGGGCAAAAGATGAACCATCTTGCTGTAAATTCTCAATTATCTGTTCCACAGTATTGGCCGAGAACCAACTATAAAAAAGGAAACACATGATTTCACCAATCTGCAAGCAATTTCTTCTTTCCAAAATAGAAATGAATCTAAACACAGGCTTTCCCCAAACTCCATTTCAATAACGAAAAATTTCCCAAGCTATTTTACAGGATGATAAAATAAAACCTTGCTTCTCTGGCTAAGCATTTGCAGTCTACTTTTATTAGTGCAAAATAAAGCCGAAATTTTCTCTTATGCTTCCTTGCATCTATTACATATAAATAAATACCTTAACTGTGAAAAACTGATGCTTCTAAAATGTAGACAGTTGTGTTATTTTCCAATAGTTTCTATCCTCCTGTTTGTTCCTTAAGCCAGTCTATCAATGTCTCAAACCACTGCACAAAAAATCTTTTGCTGATCAGCTTCGTAAGACCATAAAAAAATGACTTTACGAAGATAAAAGATAATTCAATTGTTATTTTCCAGCCTCCATTCCCATTAAAAAAAAAAAATGTTTTGCACTAAAACGAATCAGCGAGATAGATTATTTCAGTATAACGGACTTATATTCCTCCCAAAAGAGTAGGAAAGAAGCTACTTTAACCAAAATAAATATAAGCACCATGCCATCTGATCTCAGAATGCAGTGCATTATTGAACACAATGTAATTACAGTGTTCGCAAAGTCAATTTAATGCAGTCCTTCCAAAAGAACAGACATACTGAGAACCTGAGATCTCTCTCGGAGTACCTGTTTATGTTGTCCATGTGTTCCTCAAGTATAAAAGACTTGTCTTGATCAATCTTGGACTGTTTAAAAAAGAAAAATCTTGTGATTTATTTGAAGCAACCCAAATCTTCTAAAAACCCTTTAAAATGTTATCCTATTTAATGATACACTTTGTGACAGATTATCACTTTTAGTCTAATTATATCCAGCAGTCTCAGAAATAGTAACCACATGTTCAAAACTCAGATGGGTTATTCCAGACTGGTTCTCAAAAGTGCCAACGGCAAAACATGTTCTTTTATTTTTACTGCTATATTATTCTATTTGCTACATTATCGCTAAAGTATGGCAACGAATTAAGGATGTGAGGGACCTGAGAGGTCACCCTGCCCAAATTTCCATTTGATATGGAAAACTCCCACCAACATCCCCGACATGTCTGCAGCACGACCTCCGGGAGAGAAAACACGAGCGTGAGAAGGAGCTCGCAGTGCCTGAATAACCGTAATCATGATTTTTTTAAAATCTGGGGCCAAGTCCATCCTCTCATGTTCACCGTTCTGGTGACTCCCGCTTCCACCTCTTTTCTCAGACCGCAGCTTGCTGGCCCCTCACAGTCAGGTGCTGCTTCCGCGGAGCCCGTTAACCAAGTGTGGAGCGGGCACAGTCACTACAGGTACGACTGGACCCCAGCCGAGTGCGTCGGGCTCCACGCATCTTTGTGTGTTTGGATACAATGTTTTTACGGACTGGACTAAGTCTGAGTTACTTTGGGGAAAGTGCTAGCGTCTTTTTTTTTTTTTTTTTTCTTTTTTAAACCGGTGCTGTTATAGGCTACATTTCTCCCATGCTGTACTTTTATGACTTTGGTACTTTGGACTGAAATCCAAAATTTTCATTTATCTCTATTGTGATCTGTGACTTAAAATAAGAAATACAGGGAAACCTGGCTGGCTCAGTTGGTAGAGCATGTGACTCCTGACCATGGGGCTGCAGGTTTGAGCCCCACGTTGGGTATAGAGAGATTACTTAGAAATAAAATCTTAAAAAATATAATAATAAATATATATTCAGTCTTTGCCTATATATTTGTTCTTTATTCCTGGCTCACAGCTCCCCAAAATCTTGAAATTTCTTTAAGAAGAGCATTTTTGTTGTATTTGGTCCTTTGTCCCTAAATTAAGGTGAAATGGGCCCTTTGTTATTCGTAACAGGCCCCATTCCATCACAGGTACTGTGACAGGTGACTTTCAGAAAGCTCCCAAGAATGGGGCAGGTCTCCAGGGGAAACCACCTGTGATTAGAAGAGGGAACTTTCAGTCCACCTTCTAATCAAGCCCGCTCCGGCACTGCCCCTATCTGCTGCCTCCCTCCGCGTCCAGTGAGGGAAGAGGGGTTCGAGTTTGCGTTCCATCACCAATGGCTCATAATTTAATCAATAGTGACTATGTAATAAAGCCACCACAAAAGTCCAAAAGGATGGTGCTGGAGAGCTCCGGGTTAATGAACACATCCACAAGAGGGGACAGGGGCGCCTGGGTGGCTCAGTGGGTTCAGCCTCTGCCTTTGGCTCAGGTCATGATCTCAGGGTCCTGGGATCAAGCCCCATGTCGGGCTCTCTGTTCAGCAAGAGCCGTTTCCCCTTCTCTCTCTGCCTGCCTCTCTGCCTACTTGTGATCTGTGTCAAATAAATAAGTAAAATCTTTAAAAAAAAATACAAGTGGGTAGAGTAGTACATCCCACCCTCATTGGGACAGAATGTCCTGGACTTGAGACCCTTCCAGACCTTGCCCTGTGTAGCCTTCAGCAGACTATCCACTCATATCCTTTCTTGTATCCTTTGTATTAAACCAACAAACACTAGATGTTTCCAAGTTCTGTGAGAAATTCTAGCAAATTATCGAACCTAAGGGGTCATGAGCACCCTGATTTATGGCCAATGAGAAGTACAGGTGACAAGACAGGACTTGTGACTGGCATCTCAAGTGGGAACAAGCTCTTAGGGTGCGGGACCTGCCAACTCCAGGCAGACAGGGTCACTCCCGAAATGAATGAATTACACCTGGCTGGTGCTGCGCTGACTGCTCCGTGCATAGAAGCCACACACCTAGGGTCGGAAGAGTTGTGAATGTGGTAGTAGTGTGAGAGTAACGGAAAACACGGGAGTGTTTCCCCATACATTCGTTACCTTTCACACTGATACTATTAAACAGGTCACTCTAAACTTGAAGGTTTTTTTTTTAATCCATAATCCTTTACCTAATTTTTTTCTTAATTTCAAATCAATTTGATCAAAATGCTATCAACGTTGTCATCCAAATTACTGAGAAAGAAACAAAAAGGCCAAGATGATTTATCTATAAACTAACGCCCACACATTTAGCAGAACTCTCTGGTAAGGCCCTTCGACTCCCACTCACTCTGACCCATGCTATATGTACAACATGAGAGACTGTCAAATGCCCTGACAAAAGCTGATGAAACCCTCCCGTGCTCAGTGTTGGCACTTGCCACACTGAGGCTTCAGGGGCTCTGTCAACCCATATTCGTGTTCTTCGGTTCTGAACAAATTTGTATACTACTTTTCTAAGTATTTCCTCCCCTTTTTCTTCTCTATTATGAATTCCTAATAATGAGATATAAACCTACTGGAATAATCCCGCTAATGTTCCTTCCTCTCCGTTTTCCAGCTTATTATCCTTTTTGTCCTCTTACAGTTTTCCTCAACCTTCAGCTATAATCCAGTCTGTTGTGGGGTTTGTCCCTTTTGTTATCACATTTTAAAAAAATTCTTTGACTGCTGTATTCAATCTGCTCTTATTTCACAGATGAAATATTTTCCTCTTTCTGAACAATTATAGTTTTCACAACTATAATTTTTCTTTCTTTTTTTAAGTGTCCTTTTTCCGGCACTGCTTGCTTCAAGTGCCTTTTTTTGCTTTGACCAATTTGTTTTTACACTTGGCATAAAAAAAATTTCAGCATGAAGAACTAAAATGAAGTAGCTTCCTGTGTGAAGTCAATCACAGTTATAGGACTGTCATTGTCTGATGCATCACAAAAGACTAGGCAAAGACCTGGGTGTTCATTGTTGAGGGGGTCCTCAAATGCAGCCTCAACAGGTTTTTCCTTTTTCTTCAAATGCACTGCTTAGGGAGTGGGATGGTGCTACCGACCTAATGTTTGTGTCACCCCAAAATTCATGTTGAACCTCTAATCCCCAAAGTGACGGTACTTGGGGGGGGGTCTCTTGAGAGGTCAAGAGGGTCAAGAGGGTGGAGCCCTTACGAAGGGATTAGTGCCCTTGTAAGAAGAGACCAGAAAGAGCTCACTCTGCGGTGTGAGGACATAGAAAGGTGTCTGTCCATCTGCAAACCAGGAGCAGGTCCTCACAGGAATCTATTTATCTGACACCTGATCTTGGAGTTTCCAACCGCCAGAACTGTGAGAAATAAGTTTGTGTTGTTTACGCCACCCAGCCTGTGGTATCTTTGTTATAACTGCCCAGACCAAGACCGAGGGTATTTAATAGCCTGGAAGCCAACTAGGAAAAGAGACTGGAGGTCTTCCCGTTTATCATGTTCTGCCTCTTTAGTAGAGCACTTTCATTTCGTCCTCCCCCGCGGTCAGCTGGGTCTGTCTGATTGGACCTAAGCGGTAAATTCCTACTCTTCAGCCACCCTACGACAGGGTAGCTGGTGCCGCAGCAGGGAGAATTCTGGAGAATTCTGGAGGCCCAACCGCTCCTCTCGTCTCTCGGCCTGTCTCCACATCCCAGTCTTCTGGGGACTCTGGCCCCTTAGAGAGGGCAGAGGGCGAGAACTGCTTGCTTCTTACTGGCTTCCCCTACTGAAGGAGAAGATACTGCAGTATTCTCAAATCTAGGGTAGCTCTCCTCGTCCTTCTGTTTTCAAGCTTCCAAAATATTGACTTCTCATACCTACCTGTTCCTTTTCTGTTTTGTTTGTCTTTGGGGATTTGTGCCTTTTCTATTGTTTTTTTACAATTGTAGTGGGGTTTTAGAAGAGAGCTTGTATTCTACCCATCATGTTTTACTAGAAGTCATGTAACAATATTAAAGATTTTTGGCTCTTAAAAGAAAACTCAAGCTACAGAACATAAGTCAGGAATTGAAGGTGAAGACTGCAGTAGACCGGTCATCGCATTTAGATGCGCACCAGAGTTGCACGTCAGCAGCTCAACAGCACCAGCACTGAACAGCCATTACAAACACGTCACGGTGCACTGAGGAGGTCCTTGCGAGGACCAGTCACAAGGCTACATGCTGAAATTCACCAGCAATCAGAAGACAAGTTGTGTTGTTGTGCTGCAAAGAAGCCATGCTCTTGGATGGCTATCCAGCAACTCTGAAGCTCTGATCCTTCCATCAAGCTTTCGTGTTAATCAATCCCAGCGCCTTTGTATCCACAAACTATCATATTCAGCAACTGCTAATTTTTCAATCATTTCCCCTGCCCCGTGAATTACAATCTGAAGCTAGAATACTGACAAGATTACCTTGGCATGGTAAGCATCCAAGACATCTGCAATATTTTCTTTTGAAGGAGATTTTAGGGCTAACAAATCTTCTTCTAACATGCCCAACTAAAAGGGGGGAAAAAAAGGAAGACAGATTTGAACCCCAATATAAAACAGAGACTTTTTTTTAAGAAACCTTGTACTCTTTTTAAAAATACTTGTCTTAAAATTATGATGTGCTCTCTTCAGCTGAATCAGGAAGGCAATTTTCTCTGAAGTTAAATGCACACACATTCCCACACAGCAAATGCTGCCTTGCGAAGAACTAGACAAAGATGGAAGAAACTAAAGAGGAGACACGTTCATCTTTGTTTCTCTCTATTAAACACTTGAAATGCAGTACTGCAACCAGAGATGTGAATGATAAACTTTAATCAATCTTAACTAAAATCGCCACCGGTGGTAACGGTTACCGCAGTCAGCGCACAGCTCTGTAAAACGGCCACACTTGGCTCTCCATCCACGGCCCTCACACACTACGCCACGCTCAGCCAAGTGAGACTTTCTGCTGTTTCCAAAACACAGCTCAGTTCTCCTGCCCACTCGCTTGCTCACTACACATTTCCTCTTCCTAGAACGCCTCTCCTGACAATACTCCTCCCAAAGCCCAGCTCAACTGCAACCTCTATGAGGAAACTTCCAGTTTTCCTCCTTTCAACCCGCGGAGTACTTTCTCTATATTCTTTGTCAGATGAGACAGATGGTTATTTACCTTTCATCTTTTGCACCCACCTCTAGTTTCATCCCTAACATTCACGACCCATTTCTGTTACCCTGTGCAGGCCCTGCGAGTGGTGTTTACACACTGTGTAAATCACCAGCCGGCAGGCCGACCAAGAAGGGAGCAAGTGCGGATCCGGGCTCTCTCCCATCCTCACTACATTCCGCTCTAATAAGGGTATCCTCCAGAGTAGATGACAGTGCCCATGTTTGCTGCCTGTTACGGCTCAAGGGAAGGATGGGGCAGCCACGTACCCAAGGTGACCACGGACATGGAGAGAGATCTGACACTTGAAGCAATGTGACAGAAGGTTCTCATATTTTGTCAGGACATTCTTTCTCCTACCCCAGAACATCCTTCTCTCAGGATCAGAATCCATTCGGAGATCGATGTGCTTCCTCCTGCAAGCTAAGTTCACCCCACAGTTCCAGAAACAGAACACACTAGCAAGGTGGGTTAGCTGATGTAGTTAACTGGCTCGTGGGTTGAAAGGTAACAGAAGCCTGTTGGAGGAGAGTGAGCTCCCAGATGAAGCAGAATAAACCCTAAATTTCTTGCTGGAAATTCTGAGGCAATACCACCTAGGACTGGATTTTCTGCTATACTAACCACTAAGAGATTCAACTACTATGGGAGGAACTACCATCCCCACTTAGAGTCGAGCAAACTAGGGGGGACAAAGAGGCTCAATTCAAGCTAGGATTTAACCCTAAGGTGTCTGTCTGTACATTCTTTGCCACTGTGCTATTCTGTGCTAAGAAAATTGGGCACATTTAAAAAAAAAAAGAAAAGAAAAGAAAAGAAAAAGGACAAAGCTAAGTAGTATGTGTCCCTTTCAACACCCTTTAGAAAAATTTTTAAAACCATATTTTACAAATTTAACTCTTAAATGCACTAGCAGGGAAACTCACAACCAAGAGGACTTTTCAAAGATGTTTTTATAAAATAAAAGCTTATCTTTTCATATATAAATTTAGGTTCTTCTATATTAGATTTCCTTAAAGAAGGTATTGTTTTTAACCAAAGTGTAATTATTCATGAAAAAATATTCGATGAAGGTACCAAGCAAAACAGTCCTGAATCCAGACATAATTATCTCCATTTTATACATGAGAAAACATGATTGGAGAGCTTAATTACCTTCCCAAAGGTCACAGAGCTTTAAACAGTAGATCCTGGATTCAGACCCACATCTAACCAAAAGCCTGAGATCTCAACCACTTACACTCCTTTCCCTTGCAAGACAACATGCAATCCCAGTAATTACCTTTTCAGAATCTACAAAATGTGTAGCGATTCCTGCTGCGTACACATCTCTTCCCTTCAGCCTGAAGCCCGTTAATGCAAGGAAGTAGCCAAGTTTTCCTCGAAGTCGTGGCAAGAAATAACCTCCACCCACATCAGGGAATAGGCCTGTAATTAAATAATGAAAAGAGATCGTAATGATTCAAATTAAAAAAACGAATCGAACTCTTTGAGATCAAATGGCCATTTCTGTCTGGTATGTGAATCTATACTAAAAATATTACTAAGTACTTTCCAATGCAATCAATATCACAGAAGACATCTATTAAATTGTTCTAACTTGAGTATTTCTCAAATTTTTCATGTTTTCATTTTGACAGAAGTCAATAAAATATTTTATGGCATAACTTTCTGTATATAATACTCAATAAATGTAAAATTTCCTTATCACTATTTTTAATAATCTCTGAAATAGTAAACAGTGAAAATGAATCATTGAACACATCAAAAACTAATGATGCACTATATGTTGGCTATTTGAATTTAAATAAAAAAAGGTTTCTTTCCAAATGATAAGCAAAGAAAAATATGCATAATCTAAAGCTATATTATGTGAAAATTCATTAATACCATTCAAATCATAGTTTATTCTGTTAATTATCTGGCATTCAAGATATCTTATTTTTATTGACATATAATGTATTATTAGTCCCAGAGATACAGGTCTGTGAATCGCCAGGTTCACAGCACTCACCTTCCCCAATGTCCAGTACCCCACCACCCTCTCCCGACCCCCCCTTCCTTCAGCAACCCTCAGTTTGTTTTGTGAGATTAAGAGTCTCTTATGGTTTGTCTCCCTCCCGATCCCATCTTGTTTCATTTATTCCTTTCTTATCCCCCAAACCCCCGATGTTGCCTCTCGACTTCCTCATATCAGGGAGACCATATGATAATTGTCTTTCCCTGATTGACTTATTTCGCTCAGCATAATACCCTCTAGTTCCATCCACGTCATTGCAAACAGCAAGATTTCATTTCTTTTGATGGCTGCATAGTATTCCATTGTATATATATACCACAACTTCTTTATCCATTCATTTGTTGATGGACATCTAGGTTCTTTCCATAGTTTGGCTATTGTAGACATTGCTGCTATAAACATTCGGGTACACGTGCCCCTTCGGATCACTATGTTTGTATCTTTAGGGTAAATACCCAGTAGTGCCATTGCTGGGTCGTAGGGTAGCTCTACTTTTAACTTTTTGAGGAACCTCCATGCTGTTTTCCAGAGTGGTTGCACCAGCTTGCATTCCCACCAACAGTGTGGGAGGGTTCCCCTTTCTCCGCATCCTCGCCAGCATCTGTCATTTCCTGACTGGTTAATTTTAGCCATTCTGACTGGTGTGAGGTGGTACCTCACTGTGGTTCTGATTTGTATTTCCCTGATGCCGAGTGATGTGGAGCACTTTTCATGTGTCTGATGGCCATCTGGATGTCTTCTTTGCAAAAGTGTCTGTTCATGTCCTCTGCCCATTTCTTGATTGGATTATTTGTTCTTTGGGTGTTGCATTTGAGAAGCTTGTAACAGATTTTGGATACTAGCCCTTTATCTGATATGTTGTTTGCAAATATCTTCTCCCATTCTGTCAGTTGTCTTTTGGTTTTGTTAACTGTTTCCTTTGCTGTGCAAAAGTTTTTGATCTTGATCAAGTCCCAATAGTTCATTTTTGCCCTTGCTTCCCTTGCCTTTGGAAGAAGTTGCTGTGGCTGAGGTCGAAAAGGTGGCTGCCTGTATTGTCCTCAAGGATTTTGATGGATTCCTGTCTCACATTGAGGTCCTTCATCCATTTTGAGTCTATTCTCACGTGTGGTATAAGGAAATGGTCCAGTTTCATTTTTCTGCATGTGGCTGTCCAATTTTACCAAAACCATTTGTTGAAGAGACTGTCTTTTTTCCATTGGACATTCTTTCCTGCTTTGTCAAAGATTAGTTGAACATAGAGTTGAGGGTCTATTTCTGCGCTCTCTATTCTGTTCCATTGATCTGTGTATCTGTTTTTGAGCCAGTACCATACTGTCTTGATGATGACAGCTTTGTAATAGAGCTTTAAGTGTGGAATTGTGATGCCACCAACTCTGACTTTCTTTTTCAACATTCCTCTGGCTACTCGAGGTCTCTTCTGCTTCCATATAAATTTTAGGATTATTTGTTCCATTTCTTCGAAAAAAAAAAAAAGGATGGTATTTTGATAGGAATTGCATTAAAAGTGTAGCGTGTTTTAGGTGGCATAGACATTTTCACAATATTTGTTCTTCCAACCCATGAGCATGGAACGTTTTTCCATTTCTTTGTGTTTTCCTCAATTTCTTTCATGAGGACTTTATAGTTTTCTGAGTACAGATTCTTTGCTTCTTTGATTAGGTTTATTCCTAGGTAGCTTATGGTTTGGGGTGCAATTGTAAATGGGATTGACTCCTTAATTTCTCTTTCTTCTGTCTTGCTGTTGGTGTACAGAAATGCAACTGACTTCTGTGCATTGATTTTATATCCTGACACTTTACTGAATTGCTGTACAAGTTCTAGCAGTTTTGGAGTGGAGTCTTTTGGGTTTTCCACATAAAGTATCATCTGCAGAGAGCGATAGTTTGACCCCTTCTTTACCGATTTGGATATCTTTAAATTTTTTTTTGTCTGATTGCTGAGGCTAGGACTTCTAGTACTATGTGGAATAGCAGTGGTGATAATGGACATTCCTGCTGTGCTTCTGACCTTAGCGGAAAAGCTTTCAGTTTTTCTCCATTGAGAATGATATTTGCGGTGGGTTTTTCATAGATGGCTTTGATAATATTGAGGTATGTGCCCTCTATCCCTACACTTTGAAGAGTTTTGATCAGGAAGGGATGCTGTACGTTGTCAAATGCTTTTTCAGCATCTATTGAGAGTATCTTGTGGTTCTTGTTCTTTCTTTTATTAATGTATTGTATCACATTGATTGATTCACAGATGTGAACCAACCTTGCAACCCTGGAATAAATCCCACTTGGTCGTGGTGAATAATCCTTTTAATGTACTGTTGGATCCCACTGGCTAGTATTTTGGTGCAAATTTTTGCATTTGTGTTCATCAAAGATACTGGTCTGTAATTATCTTTTTTGATGGGATCCTTGTCTGGTTTTGGGATCAAGGTAATGCTGGCCTCATAAAATGAGTTTGGAAGTTTTCCTTCCATTTCTATTTTTCGGAACAGTTTCAGGAGAATAGGAATTAATTCTTCTTTAAATGTTTGGTAGAATTATCCTCGGAAGCCGTCTGGCTCTGGGCTCTTATTTGTTTGGAGATTTTTGATGAACGCTTCAATCTCCTTACTGGTTATGGGTCTGTTCATGTTTTCTATTTCTTCCTGGTTCAGTTTTGGTAGTTTATATGTCTCTAGGAATGCATCCACTTCTTCCAGATTGTCCAATTTGCTGGCGTATAGTTGCTCATAATATGTTCTTATAATTGCTTGTATTTCTTTGGTGTTGGCTGTGATCTCTCCTCTTTCATTCATTATTTTATTTATTTGGGTCCTTTCTCTTTTCTTTTTGATAAGTCTGGGCAGGTGTTTATCAATCTTGTTGATTCTTTCAAAGAACCAGCTTCTAGTTTCATTGATTTGTTCTACCATTTTTTTGGTTTCTATTTCATTGATTTCTGCCCTGATCTTTGCTATTTCTCTTCTCCTGCTGTGTTTAGGCTTTCTTTGCTGTTCTTACTCCAGCTCCTATATATTTAGAGTCACGCTGTGTACTTGAGATCTTTCTTGTTTCTTGAGAAAGACTTGTATTGCTATATATTTTCCTCTCAGGACTGCCTTTGCAATGATTTTGAATTGCTGTATTTTTATTATCATTTGTTTCCATGAATTTTTTCAATTCTTCTTTAATTTCCTGGTTGATCCATTCATTCTTTAGAAGGATACTGTTTAGCCTCCATGTATTTGGGCTCTTTACAAATTTCCTCTTGTGATTAATTTCTAGCTTCAGAGCACTGTGGTCTGAAAATATGTAGGGAATGATCCCAATCTTCTGGTACTGGTTAATTTGTGACCCAGGATGTGATCTATTCTGGAGAATGTTCCATGTGCATTAGAGAAGAATGTGTATTCTGCTGCTTTGGGATGGAATGTTCTGAATATATCTGTGATGTCCTTCTGGTCCACTGTGTCATTTAAGGCCTTTATTTCCTTGTTGATCTTTTGCTTGGATGATCTGTCCATTTCAGGGAGGGTGGTGTTAAAGTCCCTTACTATTATTATATTATTGCTGATGTGTTTAATTTTGTTATTGTTTTATATAGTTGGCTGCTCCCATGTTAGGGGCACAGATATTTAAAATTGTTAGATCTTCTTGTTGAACAGACCCTTTGAGTATGATATAGTGTCCTCCCTCATCTATTATAGTCTTTGGCTTAAAATCGAATTGATCTGATATAAAGATTGCCACCCCAGCTTTCTTTTGATGTCCATTAGAATGGTAAATTATTTTCCACCCCCTCAATTTAAATCTGGAGGTGTCTTTGGGTCTAAAATGAGTTTCTTGTAGACAGCATATTATTGTGTTTGTTTTTTTGTTTGTTTGTTTATTTATACTCTATTCTGATACCCTGTGTCTCCTGATTGGGGCATTTAGCCCATTTACATTCAGGATAACTACTGAGACATATGAACTTAGTGCCATTGTATTGCCTGTAAGGTGATTGTTACCGTATATTGTCTCCATTTCTTTCTGGTCTACTACTTTTAGGCTCTCTCTTTGCTTAGAGGACCCCTTCAATATTTCCGGTAGAGTTGGTTTAGTGTTTATAAATTCTTTCAGTTTTTGTCCCGGAAGTTTTCTCTATCCTATTTTCAATGATAGCCTAGCTGGATATAGTATTCTTGGCTGCATGTTTTTATCATTTAGTGCTCTGAATATATCATGCCAGTTCTTTCTGGTCTGCCAGGTCTCTGTGATTAAGTCTGCTGCCAATCTAATATTTTTACCATGTATGTTATAGAATTCTTGTCCTGGGCTGCTTTCAGGATTTTCTCTTTGTCACTACGACTTGTACGTTTTACTATCAGATGACAGGGTGTGCACCTGTTCTTACCGATTTTGAGGGGGGTTCTCTGAGCCTCTAGGATTTTGATGCTTGCTCCCCTTGCCATGTTGGGGTAAATTCTCTACAATAATTTGCTCTAATATACCTTCTGCTTCCTCTCTCTTTCTTCTTCTTCTGGAATCTCAATTATTCTAATGTTTTGTCTTATGTTATCGCTTATCTCTCAAATTCTCCTCCTGTGGTCCAGTAGTTGTCTGTCTCTCTTGTGCTCAGCTTCTTTATTCTCCATCATTTGGTCTTCTGTATCACTAATTCTCTCTTCTGCCTCATTTATCCTAGCAGTAAGAGTCTGCTTTTGATTTTTTTATTTTTGATTGCACCTCACTAATAGCATTTTTTATTTCAGCTTGGTTAGATTTTAGTTCTTTTATTTCTCCAGAAAGGGCTTTTATTTCTCTAGACAGCATTTCTCTAATATCTTCAATGCCTTTTTCAAGCCAAGCTAGTACCTTGAGAATCGTCATTCTGAACTCTAGATCTGACATATTACTAATGTCTGTATTGATTAGGTCCCTAGCTTTTGGTACTGCCTCTTGTTCTTTTTTTTGTGTGTGTGGTGAGTTTTACCACCTTGTCATTTTACCCAGATTAAGAATATATGAAGGAGAGAATAAAATACTAAATGGGTGGCAAAGACCCCAGAAAAATGTGTGTTAACCAAATCAGAAGAGACACCAAATCGTGGGGGGAAGAAAGAGGGTAAAAAGAAGTCCAAAAAAAAAAATTAAGAGAAAAAAAGAAGAAAAAATATAGATATTAGACTGTTGAATAGAACAGAGCCACCCACTTAATTGTGGGAGTACTTTGGTCTCTCAGAAGAAACTACCTTCCAAAATTTTTAAGACAGAAACATGTATGTGTGTGAAAATAAAGGTAAACGTGATGAAGGGATGGAATATGACTGTAAAGATGAAAATTTTAAAAAAATTCTAAAAAAGGAGTTGATAAGTTGGTTGGGAAAAGAAAGAAAAAGAAAGTGGAGAGAATTTGTTCAGGCTGGAGATAAGAACAAAGTCCTGTGCTAGATTTAGGGTATATTTTGATATATTAGAAGAAGTTGTATCCTAAAATTTTTTAGAAGAAAAAAACCCTATGTATATACAAAAAATAAAGTTAGATACATGAAGGATAAAATATGACTATAATAATGAAGGTTCAAAAAGATTTTTATTTTTTATGAAAGTTACTGTTAAGATAAACTAGTTAAAAAACATTAAAAGAGGGAAAAGTAAAAGTTTAAAAATATTAGAATAAGAAAAAAAATAAAATTAAAAAAAATTAACTTTGCAAGACTAAAGAATAATGGGGAGAAAGCCATGAATTCCATGGTTTGCTTTCTCCTCCTCTGGAATTCCACTGTTTCCCTTGGTAAGGGAGCTTGGTCTTGGCTGGATTTCTTGCTGATCTTCTGGGGGAGGGGCCTGTTGCAGTGATTCTCAAGTGTCTTTGCTGAGGAGGAATTGCACCGCCCTTACCAGGGGCCGGGCTAAGTAATCCACTTAGCCTGGGTTTGCTTTGGGGAGCTTTTGTTCCCTGATTGCTTTCCATAGAATTCTGGATGACAGGAATGAAAATGGTGGCCTCCCACTCTTTGGCCTGGAGGAGCCAAGAGCTCAGGGCCCCACTCCTCAGTGCGCCCTCAGAGAAAAGCGCTCAATCACTCCCGTCTCCCTGGCCTCCAGCCCTGCGCTGAGCTCACCCGGCCTGTGACCGAGCGTCTCTTGTCTTTGACACACAGCCCCACCTGGAGTCTCTGAACCCAGCAGATCACTGCTGCTCTTCCAGAGAGGTCTCCCCAGATCTGCCACTTGTGGGGTCCCTGCTCAAGGAACAGTGGCTTGACTGAGCCACGGATCACAGTTCAAGGTAACCCCGAGCTGAGAGCTCCCTCATTGGCTATGTCTCTGTAGCCAGCTTCCCTGCTGTAATACCTGCTAGCTCTGTGGCACTCAGATATCCCTGATCCTTCGGTGACCCGGCAGGACCTGAGACCACGCTGTCCCCACGAGGGCTCCACCTCAGCTTAGCCTCTGGAGTGATGTCCCTCAGTGGAGCAGACTTTTAAAAGTCCTGATTTTGTGCTCCGTTGCTCTGCCGCTTGCTGGGATCCGGCCCCTCCCCCCCCCCATGGTCTATCTTCCCATTGCTTTGGATTCACTTCTCCCCGGTCCTACCTTTCAGAAAGTGGTTGATTTTCTGTTTCTAGAATTGCTGCTCTTCTTCTCTTCGACCCCCTGTTGGATTTGTAGGTGTTCAGAATGGTTTGATAAACTATCTAGCTGATCTCCTGATACCTGATGTCGTCGCAGTTTGCTACTCCTCCGCCATATTGACTCCTCCCTAGCATTCAAGATATTTAAAGTGATGCAATAATCTTTAGTCCTACACCAAGAATGTTTATACTTAATAAAATCACTTGCATTTATTCTTTTCTTAGCCTTCTTTTTTTTTTTTTTAAATTCCCTTATTCCCTCTACTGGTAACAAGTGAAAATAGCATATATGCAAATACCTGCCAGTATACAACTTCTTGGTATTTACGAGGTCCTTAACTGTGATCCTCTAGTTTTATAATCCACATGTCTATTCCAAGATTGCTTCATTTAATGAAACTGAGATAACAATACAAGCATTCAAATTCTTTCCAGTTCTACTTGCCGAAACATTCCTAGACTTGAAAAAATTAGCAGCATTCTACTGTATCTCGTAGCACCTCAAACAAGATAGTTCTAAAGTTGAATTCATGACTTCTCCCAACTCCTATCATCTCTCTTCTAGTATCACTTACCTCAAAAAGTGCACAGCCATCCAGTTTTGAAACCTTCTCATACCACCCTTTTAACATGCCCCAGTGATTGTGACCTACTGATTCCTTCTCCATACACTAGCCAGAGTGCTCTTTTTAATAACACAGATCTTGATAAGAGTTTTGCCTTCTACTGCTTAAAACTCTTCCATAACTATTTCTCTTAGATTAAAACCAATACTTTATCAAAGTCTTCAAGGCCCCCAACCACTTTCTCAAGTATCTCTCTTACTACTCATTTACCACATTCCAGCCACTCTGTTCTTTCAGTTCCCCAACACTGTACACTCTACATGCATTCTACACTATATACTACCTGCCCCACAGCCTCGTAGCCCACGTGAAAACACATTCTGTCCTGAAATACGTTCTTCTGTTCCAGGGTACTACATTCTCTCCTTTTGCCCCTGTCTCAATGGCTGCTTCTTTACATTCCCCCTTGCTGGGTCTACTTCCTCTGCCTGACCTCTACATGCTGCTATGCCTAGCCTTGATATTAGGCCATTCCTACACACACAATTCCTTAGCATTATGGCTCTAGATAACATCTATATGCTGTTAAATCCCTTTTATGGACTGAGTTGTGACCCCACAAAAAGTTTTCACTTTATGAAAAACATTATGCTAATAAATTGGACAAATTTCTTAAAAAATCCACCCTGTCGAAGTTTGTACAGGAAATAGGTAATTTGAATAGACCTACATATATTAAAGATTTTGAATTTATAGTTGAAAACCTTCTGCCAAAGAAAATTTCAGGTCTAGATGGATGTACTGATGAATTCTACCAAATACAGAAAAAATTATACCAATTCTACAGCTATTCCTCCAGAAAATGATGCCAGCATTACCCCCATACCAGAAGGAAGCAAGGACATTATAAAAAAACCACATGAACACAGACGCAAAAATTCCAAATAAAATTTGAGTATATCAAACTCAACAACATATAAAAAGTATAACACCTCATACCCGAGTGAGATTTATCCCTGGAATGCAAGGCTAGTTTAATGTTGAAAAATTAGTCAAAGCAACTCACCATTAACAAACTAAAAAAGAAAAACCAATAATCACTTCAACTGATGCAGAAAAAGTTTTGGCTTTTTAGATTCAAAATCCATTCCTAATAAAAACCCTCAGCAATTCTGGAATAGAAGAAAACATTTTCACCCTGAAAAAGGGTACCTATGAAAAACGTACACTTAACTTCCCACTTAACTGAAGGACTGCATGTTTTCCCTAAGATCAAGAACAAGGCAAGAATGCACACGCTCACCTCTGTTCAACACTGTAGTGGGAATTCTGCCCAAGGTATTAAGGCAAGAAAAATAAAGAGTATCCAGATTGGAAAAGAAAATGTAAAAGTGACTTTATTTGTAAATGATGTAATTATTTATATAAAAAATTAATACAATCTATAACAAAAATCTACTAGAACTAATAAATGAGTTTAGGAAGTTTGTAGGCCACAGAGTCAATACACAATCAATTGTACTTCAGGTGGCAGTCCAAGATGGTAGCTTAGGAAGATACTGAACTCACCTTCTCCACAGACACACCAGATCTACATCTACATGTACAGCAATTCCTGTGGAAAATGAACTAACTGAACAGTTTTTGCAAAAAAAAATTATGGGGGAACCACATATACAACAGCAGGAGAGAAAGAGATACAGACAGTAACCACAGGAACACCATTCCCAATGTAATGTCTTACGGTAAGGAGGGACATCACTGAGGGGCCCCTGCACAAACTTACCACAGTGGAGGAAAAAAAAAACAATGAAACAAACACAGCTGTTTAAAGAGCAATTAGAATGTAAGTGACGAAAATCTACTTATTAACCCTATAGCACCCACCAAATGGGCAGGGAACTGCTGGAACTCTCTGGGTCAGAGGTGCCAACAAGCACCACATTTTACATTCCACCCTCCCTTGCCCCCCACCAATCCACCTTCACAGTGCGGACAGGAGCAAGGTCTGGGCACTCTAGCCAACCTACTAGGTCTGCCCTAGCAAGTCTCAGATCCCTAGCCCACAGACATTCTAGCTGTCTGCTGAAGGTGCCCACCCCAGCCCCAGGTGTCTGGTCAAGGTAACCCCAGAGCAGCATACTCTTAGCCTAGCCCTGCTCCAGCTCCAACTAGCCAAAGCTGCCAGGCTTACCAGTCTACACAGAGATGCTCCTGCTCAAGGTCATGCCTTCAAGACTCAGAGAGATAGGCAGCTATTCTAATGCACAGAAACAAACACAGAAAGTCAAACAAAATGAGGAGCCCAAGCAAGATGCTCCAAAAAAAGAAGAAAAAAACCTGGGGGTGTGGGGGAACCTTAAGAAAACAGAGGTAAGTAATTCACCAGGTAAAGTACCTGATAAAGATTTCCAAGTATTAGTCATAAAGATGCTCACTGCCCCTAAGAATGAAGGAAATTCAACAAAGAGAAAATATGAGAACCAGAGGTGAAAAATAACTGAAATGATACAAAAGGACAAATCAGCATTTGCCAGATAGAATAGTAGAAATTACCTAATCAGAACCACAAAAAGAAAAAATAATTTTAAAAAATTGAGGGGAGCTTTAGAGATGAAAACATGAAGTATACATATATTTACATTATAGGGGCCCTAGGAGAAGAGAGAGAAAGGGGCAAAAAACTTATTTGAGGAAATAATGGCCGAAAACTTCCCTAAACCAGGAAAGGAAACAAACATCCAGGTTCTAGAATCAAAGAAAGTCCCAAACAAGATGAACCCAAAGAGACCCACACCAAGACATAATAATTAAAGGTAGCAAAATTTAAAAATAAAGAATCTTAAAAGCAGCAAGAGAAAGACAATGTCACATAAGAGGGAAACTCTGTAAGATAACTGAATCATATAATTATATTATATAATTCAACATCTATATAATTCAACAAGTTGTATCATGCTCCTTGATTTCAAACTGTGCTACAAAACTATACAAATTAAAACAGTATGGTACTCACACAACAACAGACACATAGATCAATGCAATAGAATAGAGAGCTCAGAAATAAAACCACACATAAATGGTCAATTTATCTACAAGAATGGAGGAAAAAATACAGTGGGGAAAAGACAGTCTCCTTAATAAGTGGCATTAGGAAAACTGGACAGCAACACACAAAAGAACGAAACAGGACCACTTTCTTATACTACACACAAAAGTAAACTCAAAATGGATTAAGGACCTAAATGTGAGACCTGAAACCATAAAAATCCTACAAGAGAGCATAGGCAGTAATTTCTCTGACATCAGCCATAACAACATTGTTCTAGATATATCTCCTGACGCAGGGGAAATAAAAGCAAAAATTAAACTATTGGAACTACATCAAAATAAAAAGCTTCTGCACAGTGAAGGAAACAACAAAACTGAAAGAAACCTACTAAATGGGAGAAGACATTTAAATAATCAACAAAACTAAAAGGCAACCTACTGAATGAGAGAGGATATTTGCAAATGACATATGTGATGAGGGATTAATACCCAAAATATATGAAGAACTTATACAACACTCCAAAAAACAAATAATCCAATTAAAAATGGGAAGACATGAACAGACATTTCTCCAAAGAAGACATCCAGATGGCCAACAGACACATGAAAAGATGCTCGACATCACTCATCATCAGGGAAATACAAATCAAAACTATAATGAGATACCACTTCACAGAATGGTTAAAATAAAAAATATAAGAAACAAGTGTTGGCAAGGATGTGGAGAAAAAGGAACCCTCTTGCACTGTTGGTAGGAATGCAAACTGGTACAGCCACTGTGGAAAACAGTATGGAGGTTCCTCAAAAAGTTAAAAATAGAATTATCCTATAATCCAGTATTTGTACTACTGGGTATTTACCCCCCAAAATACAAAAACACAATTCAATGGGATATATGTACCCCTATGTTTATAGCAGCATTATTTATAACAGCCAAATAGTGGAAGCAGCCCAAGTGTCCATTGATAGATGAGTGGATAGCGAGATCTCTCTCTCTCTCTCTCTCTCTCTCACACACACACACACACACACACACAGAGGAATATTCAGCCATAAAAAAGAATGAAATCTTGCCATTTGTAATGACATGGATGGAGCTAGAGAGTATAATGCTAAGCAAAATAAGTGAGTCACAGAAAGACAAGTACCATATGTTTTCTCTCATATGTGGACTTTAAAAAACAAATGGGCAAAGGAAAAAGAGAGAGAGAGACAAACCAAGAACCAGACTCAACTACAGAGAAAAAACTGGTGGTTACCAGAGAGGAGGTGGATGGGGGATGGATAAAATAACTGGTGGGTTTTAGGGATGGATTTAGGAGGCTACTTGTGCTGAATACTGAAATACTGGGTGATATATGGAAGTGTTAAATCAATATATGATACACCTGAAACTAATATAATGTTGTACGTTAACTTTATTGGAATTAAAATAAAAACTTAATTTAAAAAGTAAGATAAAATTTTAAAAGAAAACTACAATGAGATACCACCTCACACCTGTCAGACTGGCTATCCTCAAAAAAGCCAAAAACTACTGTTGGTAAGGATGTGGGCAAAAGGGAACCCTCATGTACTGCTGGTGGGAATATAAATTGGTATAGCCACTGTGGAAAGTATGGGGGTTCCTCAAAAAATTAAAAACAGAACTACCACATAATCCAGCTATTCTGCTTCTGGGTATATATCAGAAAAAATATAAAAATACCAATTCAGGGAAATATATTTGCCGCTTTGTTCACTGCAGCATTAGCCAAGACATGGAAGCAACCAAAGTGTCCATCAACAGATGAAGGGATAAAAAGATGTGGTATACATGCACATACGATATAATATTACTTTGCCACAAAAAAGGAATGAACTCTTGCCATTCGTAACAGTACAGATAGAGCTAGAGGTATTTTGCTAAGTGAAATAAATCAGAGAAGGACAAATATCGTGTGATTTCATTTATGTGTAGAATCTAAAAAACAAAACAAAACAGAAACAGACTCACACATATAGGAAACAAACTTTTGGTTACCACAATGGGGATGGACTGGGGGTAAGCAAAACAGATGAAGGAGATTAAGCAATACAAACTTTCATATACAAAATAAGTAAGTCATGGAGATAAAAATCTACAGTGTAGGAAATGTAGTCAACGATAAAATAACTTTGTATTGTGACAGTTCTAGACTTCTTGTGGGAGTCATTCTGTGATGTATGAACGTATAGATTCACTATGATGTACACCTCAAACTAAGATACTGTACGTGAATTATGCTTCATTAAAAAAGTAAGTGGTACCCTTTTGATGGCTGCATAGTATTCCATTGTGTATATATACTACATCTTCTTTATCCATTCATCTGTTGATGGACATCTAGGTTCTTTCCATAGTTTGGCTATTGTATGATCTCCCTGATATGAGGACATGGAGATGCAACATGGGGGGTTGGGGGATAGGAAAAGAATAAATGAAACAAGATGGGATTGGGAGGGAAACAAACCATAAATGACTCTTAATCTCACAAAACAAACTGGGGGTTGCTGGGGGGAGGTGGGGTTGGGAGAGGGGGAGGAGGTTATGGACACTGGGGAGGGTATGTGCTATTGTGAGTGCTGTGAAGTGTGTAAACCTGGTGATTCACAGACCTGTACCCCTGAGGATAAAAATACAGTATATGTTTATTAAAAAAAAAAAAAATTGGAAGGGGAGGCGAACTATAAAAGACTATGGACTCTGAAAAACAACCCGAGGGTTTTGAAGGGGCGGGGGTGGGAGGTTGGGGGAACCAGGTGGTGGGTAATAGGGAGGGCACGTATTGCATGGAGCACTGGGTGTTGTGCAAAAACAATGAATTCTGTTACGCTGAAAAAATAAATAAATAACTTTTAAAAAAAAGTAAGTGGTATTTCTCTATACTGGTAACTAAAAGTCAGAAATGAATTTTTAAAATAGTAACAAACAATATGAAATAGTTAAGGAAAAGTCTGACAAAGGGTATGTAAGACCTATAAACTACAAAACTTGGCTTAGAGATATTAAAAAAGACCTAAATAAATGGGAGATATACCTTGCTCTCAGGTCGAGGATTCTATATTGCTATCAATTCTCCTTAAATTTTAGACAATCCTAATTGAAATCTTAGCAGGCTTTTTAAGTTGAAATTGACAAACTGACTCAGAAATTCATATTGAAATACAAAGGATCTTTATAGCTAAAACAACTTGTGGGAAACAACAAAGTGGGAAAATTATCACTACCTGATTTCTACTATTAAGCAACAGTAATCGAGACTGTAGTGTTGGCACCAATATAACACATACCAAGGTACAAAAGCCATCAGTGGAGAAACAACAGCTTTTTCAAAATGTAGTGTGTGAATGCCTGTATCTCTATGTGCAGAATCATAAAATTTGATCTGTATCTTTGATCCATATTTCACAGCATGCATAAAAATTTCAAAATGGGGGCACCTGGGTGGCTCAGTTGGTTAAGTGTCCAACTACTGATTTTGGCTCAGGTCATGGACTCAGGGATGTGAGACCAAGCTAAGCATGGAGCCTGCTTGGGATTCTCTCTCCCTCTGCCCCACCACCTCCACACCTCCAGCACACGCTCTCTCAAAAAAAAAAACAAAAAACAAAAAAAAAAAAAAAAACAAACAAACAAAAAAAACCAAAATGGATTGTAGATCTGAAAACAAGACCATTTTCTCCTAACAACCAGTGTGTTAGTGGTTGCCAGTTAAATATTCTTTTTCTTTTGTGTTTTTGGATACGACTACTAAGTTAAAATAACTTTCAGGTATCTTCCTAATTTCTTTTTAAGGATTCTTTCATTGCTGTATCTCAGTAAGATTCCATCAATTCCTTTAACAACAGTGTAATCTGAAATGCATCCAAAGATAATTCTGAAAGTAATTATGAAAAATTGGGGGTTTTACCTATTGCTGTTTCTGGCATCGCAAAAAGAGACTTTTCAGTAGCCACTCGGAATTGCCCATGAACTGAGAGACCAACTCCCTAGGAAAATAAGGCAAAAAGTTGTTTAAAGATACTGTGAAAAGTATATGCAAACTCATACGCACACAAACATTTTAAACCAAGTAAACTATCTTTATATTCTACAAGAATTTCTTTTAGGAGAAAAACCCTAAAATACATAACTTCAGGAGTGCTGGACAAAAAATATATGGGTGTCGCCGGTATCTGGAATAGACTGTTTTAGCTAAGATGTCTTCAATCAGCATTTCGTGTTTTGTTTAATATCCTCTTCCCCCTTCCCTCTACTTCAAATCCCGTACAGCATGACAGAACAGTGACTGTTCCCAGAACCACTGACCGTTGTCACGGTGGAACCTGTCATCAAAAGAGCACAACCAAGCTATTCTAGCTAATTTCAGTGACCTCGACTAGCATATTAACACACGTATTCACATGTTTCATCATTTATTACGTAGTTCCCAACATCAGTAACATCATTTTTCTCAGATACGATATTTACCAGGGTCAAATGTATAACCTCTTAAAAACTGATTATGAAACTCAAGTTTTAGAAAATAAGATTTGGCTGGAAGTCTATCTCGACTTTGTTCAATGTCACTGAAAAGGAAAAACTTAACAGCAAGCTTTGAATACACATATTTGAAAAAACACAGCTGAGTAAAATGAGTCAGAGTATACCCGTGACGACAAAGTACTCAGTTAACACCAGTGCTCACACTACGAATGCAGTCCCTGTATTACGTTCTTTCCTCATCACTCAGAACTTCTGTTAGACCACTTCAGTTCTTCTCATTCTTGATCCTTTTTAACCAGTGTAGTCTTTGTCAGCACAGGATTAAATGAGTTAAAACACATAAAGTGTTTAGAGCGGTTGCAGGCACTTCAGAGTTCTCTAAGCATTAAATAGAAAGGGCCTCATTTCTATCTGGTTCTTTTCATCTTTCATCACAATTTCATCAACTCTTTCAAGTGTTTTCATACTCAGTTCAGTCACTTAAAAGTTCTTGAAACTTTTCCCACGTTGGGTGTAGAGATTACTTAAAGGTTCTTGAAACTTTAAAACCCTCTTACGACACAAAAACAGACACAAATTTCTTATAAATTTTATAAACTTATAAAAATTACTTATAAAAATCTAGAGATCACTTAAAAATAAAATCTTTTAGAATAATAAAAATATAAACGTTCTTGAAACTTTAAAACCCTCTTAAGAAACACTAAAACACACATACATTTCTTATAAATTTTACATGCTATATGCACTAAGCTTAAATTTTAGAAGACCGTGTAAATAAACAAGAAAATGAATAAAATTCTTCAGCCACTACCTACGTCTCTTAGTGTCAACACTTATAAGTTAAATCCACAACGTTAGATAGTCTTCGTACAGGCAAATGTCATGTCATAGGGTTCTATGATGACACAGCCAACTGACAGTGCGGACCCCAACTCAACTGTATATACTCCAAGATTAGAAAATCTTACGAATTTCAATGAAGAAAGCACTACCAGTTTTAGTATTACTTTATTACATTATTTTAGAAGCCCTTGGTTCATATTCTCTCCACTTTTAGTTTATCACATTGTAGCTGCAAGTTATTAAAGCTCAGGAATGTCCTGCTAAGAACTTAAAGAGTTTGACTGGATCCCCAGTTCTCCAACTTTCTTCTTTTGAGTCCTAGGGCTCAGAACTGCCTCCCTGGGGCTGCACAGTTTCAGACCTCATGGACTGACCCTGTTTCAAACCTCCTCTGGTCATTGCCACCCACCTCTTTTAATTAACTCTGAATTCCACAAACAGCAATGGCTATATCCCCTGTTACCAAATATTTACATATAAAGGTAAAATCTGACCACAACCCCAATCCTAGTCTCCACCATCTTTCCAGAGAAACAGTTATTACTAATTTGTTACGTAACCCTTCAGATTTCCCCCTATGTATCCCTAATACATATGTGAACAAAGTGGACACTTATCTGAGACACACAAACACACGTGGAGCTCTACGCAGTACGGCCGGCCTACCTCTGGCTTCACCTCCCATACGTGTGCCATGCTTATTCCACTAACCACAGGGCCCTCATGCTCTTCCTCCAAAATTCCAAGCCTTTACAATTTCAATTAATCCTATCATTTTAAAGTGAGGAAGACATACGAGGGAAGGCCACTGTCTACCCTATCATTGCCCAATATATATCCAAAGACTTCGCCCTTCCCTGAGCAGTGGCTGAACTAGGGATGGGCACCCAAGGGCAGCCAGTCGAGGCTAACCACAACTGTAAGGCGCAGGGAACAAAGGGAGAGAACAAAAAGTGCACTAGGCAAGGTTCTCACTCTAAGGGATTTAAACTAAAACACGGCGGGCTGCTGTGAGTTGACGACAGCCAACGCGTAAAGCTCATTTGAACTCTGAACTGAAAAAGACATGACGGCCAAGCTGGGGCAGAAGTCACACAGGGTGACGGTGAATAAACCGAGAAGGCTGCATCCAGTGCACACAGCACAGAGACAAAGCAAACCTACAGAAAGCAGCAGACACAGCTCGCGGTTCAGTTTTCAGGAAGACTAGCAATGCCGCCCATTTTTGTCTGTGGATTCCCATTTCATCTCCGCACCTGTCTGACAACTGCTCTGTTCTCTTTCCTGCATCTGTTTGAGTTCATGCTCTTTTCAGTTATTAAAATCTCTTGCTACATTTCCAATCAGTACCAGACCTACATCCTGTCATGCTCCAGCATCACACAACATAAGCTGCCTGTATGCCTTTTCCTGCTAACACTGCTCATCACACCAGTCCCTCCATCACATCTTCTGCAATATCCCTTGTCTCGCAGGACAACCACTTAACAGCCCAGCTTTATGTACCTCCTGAAATCAGAAGACAAAGCAACTTATGAGCCCCGTATTTTTTGACACAGAAACTACAGATTCAGTTATCCTGTATTACATAATACATTTTGTTTCACCCATAACTGGTAAAATGAACGAAATCAAAGACTCTAAGATTTTAGAAAGAACTTATTAATAATGAGCTTTCAGAATAAGAGATGCTTGACACAAGTACCATTAAGAGCCAATTTTAAAGACCTTTCAATTAAGAGGAAGGCTGAAAAAAATGCTAGCCACTGCACTTGGAGATACTAAGAATATAAACACTGATCAGCAATGAAAAGGATGTAGACCTCTGAGGCAGATTCAGATCTAATTTTGCATCTTATATAAAAGAACCCACTATAGATTGCTTACAATAAGTCCCCCTTGAAACTTTCAAAATTTACTGTTACATACTTTTGAACCATTCACCTGAGCTGGTACCCTTTGCTAGACTAAAAAGCCTTCAAAGTCTTCAATTTTATTCTATTAATGGTTACACTGTGCAGACTCATTCCCCAAATGTGAGATGTCATTCTAATTCCTAACTCTCCTCGAACACTCTCCCCCTGCATCCCGCCGAACCTACTACTCGAATCTCCCCTCATCTAACAGGGCATCTTACAGCATGCGGCGGAGCTGCCTCGTCTCCACTTCAGGAAACACGTGACTTGGAGCATCTACTCTCCTGGTCTTCCCTCCGTCGCAGGAGTTGCTCCTTCTCCTCTCCCTGACACGCAGATGCGATCTGCCCCACCAATGATCAGAGATGACGTCATCCCTCTACTCCACTCCTGCACTCCGTTCACTCCGGATTCTCTTCCCGCGGGATGCCTTCCAAGAGCCCAGGAACTCAAGCACCATAACACTAACGATTTAAATCATTTTGCCATCCTGATTTCTCTAGAATTTTACATCTAGCTGCCTACTTAAAGCCTCCACTTAAACATCTAGTACTTTTCTCAGGGTTCAGACATCAGAAGTAAATCTCTTGATACCTCCTTAAATGTGCTTCTCCCTCAGTAAATACCACCACCATTCACCCAGCTTCTCAGGCCAAAAACCTCAGCATCATCCTCTAATTTCTTAATCTAATCTATGACCTGGTCTTTATAGCTCTGACGCCGAAATATACTCTGGATCGGTCCCCAGTTCCCATCCCCACTGTCACGACCCTAGCTGCAATTACTAGGATCTCCCGCCTGGGCTTGGCGTTCTTGCTTCCATTCTTGCCACAGTCTATTCTCTACGCAGCAGCCAGGTAAGATTATTAAGTGTATATTGGTTAAAGTTTTCTCCTGCCCAAAATTCTCCAGTAACTTCCCATTACAGTATTACCAAAATTACTCTTCATGGCTGATAAGGCCATGGCCTGGGCCCTTTCTAGCTCCCTGATCTTGGGATTTACAATGCTCTACTTTCCTCACTTGCACTCAGGTCAGCCACATTGGCTTTTTAAAAAAATTTTCTTAATTGACATATAATACACATTCAAAAATACACAAATAGTAACAAATGGTAAGTATACAGGTCCAATGAATTACCCCAAAGTTAACACACCCATGTAGCCAGAATATAGATAAAAATGATCAGAAATTATTTTATGTACCCTCCATCCTTCAGGCAACCACTACCCTGGCTTCCAACAAAATAAGATTTATGCTTTCTGATTTTCTCTCGATATAATTAGAATCACAGAGTACACAGTTTTTATCTTTTGGCCGGCTCTGTGTGGGATTCTTTCATGTGTGCAGCCATTACTTTTCATCGGTACAGCATTCCTCTGGATGAATAAACAGTTTATTGATCGATTCTACTATACAGAGCGAGTTAGGTTTTCTGGCTTTGGGCTACTGCAAATAACGATTCAGTGACCATCTCATGCGTGTCTGTTGGTGCATAAGTGCACACATTTTGTTTGGGTATATACCAGGGAGTAACACTACTGGGTCAAAGGAAATGAATTCAATTAACTTTTAAAAATAACAATTTTCCACGGGATGGGATTGGGAGGGGGACAAACCATAAGAGACTCTTAATCTCACAAAACAAACTGAGGGTTGCTGGGGGGGGAGGGCAAGGAGAGGGTGGTGGGGTTATGGACATTGGGGAGGGTATGGGATATGGTGAGTGCTGTGAAGTCTGTAAGCCTGATGATTCACAGACCTGTACCCCTGGAGCAAATAATATACTACATGTTAAGAAAAATAATTAATAAAAAATTTTTAAAAATACATAAATAGGTTTTTTTAAATGGCAATCTTCCAAAGCAGTAGTACCAATTTTCTACTCCACCAGCATTATATGAGTTTTTGTTTTTGTTTTTTTTTAAAGATTTTATTTATTTATTTGACAGAGAGGGATCACAAGTAGGCAGAGAGGCAGGCAGAGAGAGAGGAGGAGGCAGCTCCCTGCTGAGCAGAGAGCCCGATGTGGGGCTTGATCCCAGGACCCTGAGATCATGACCTGAGCCGAAGGCAGCGGCTCAACCCACTGAGCCACCCAGGCGCCCCGAGTTTGTTATTCCCCATCCTCAAAAATACTTGAACTTGTCTTTCATAATTTTAGCCATTTTAATGAGTATATGTTAGTATTTCATTGTGTTTTAATTTCCACTTCCTTGACTAATGCAGCTGAATGTTTGCTGTATTTGTGATCTGGATAGCTCTGTGATATGTCTACTCTCATCTACCGTTCATTTTGCACTGGATTTTTGTGTGGACTACAGAAGATCTTTATACATTCTAAACAGGATTCTTTTGTCAGATGCTTGCATTCCAAGACTTATTTTCCAGTCTGTGCTTTGCCTTTTCACTCTTAGTGATGTCTTGGAATGCAAAGAAGTTCTTAATTTTGAAGTCTAATTTGTTATTTTTGTTTATGGTGCATTTATATACTATTTAAAGTAATCCTGGGGCACCTGGGTGGCTCAGTGGGTTAAGCCTCTGCCTTTGGCTCAGGTCGTGGTCTCAGGGTCCTGGGATCGAGCCCTGCATCGGGCTCTCTGCTCAGCAGGGAGCCTGCTTCCCCCCTCTTTCTCTGCCTGCCTCTCTGCCTATTTGTGATCTTTGTCTGTTAAATAAATAAATAAAATCTTAAAAAAAAAATAAAGTAATCCTTCTCTACCCTCACCGCACAGCCATAGTGCACGTTCCAAACTTTCAGAATTTTCTAGTTACCTTTATTGATTGCTAGCTTAATTCCTTTGCATCCAGAGAACAGTCTGTAAGATTAATCCTTTTATGTTGGGACTAATTTTATGGCCAATTTTCGTAAATGTCCCATACACACATGAAGTGAACATATTTGCAATTACTAAGTACATGTTAATGGGATCAAGTTTAGTGGCCAATGTTCCAATCATGTGCACGCATGAAAAATAGGTGTGTATACATATGTACCTATTATACTGAGTAGCTGCCTGCTCCATTATTGAAAGAAATGTGTTCACTCTTTTTGGATTGTGGTTTGGTCTATTTCCCCCTTTAGGGCTTTTACTTTTTTGCATAGGTTGGACATTTCTAAATGTTTGAGAATCATCACACCAGTAGAGTTACTGCAGACAGAGCTTTGCTCCCCCAGCTTCTCGTTTTAGCACTGCTGTCGTATCGTATGCTATGGAACTATTAATTCAGCTCAGCTTCATATTCCGTTATAAACTGAGAGTATCAGACAAATATTTACACACTATCTTTCTACAGTTGACTGAGGTCAGTAAAATTTTCAGAATCTGACCTCAGTGCTCTTTTTAACTTTTTTATTTTTGAGAGCGATCATGGGGACGGAGGGAAGGGAGAATCTTAAGCAGGCTCCACACCCGGTGGGAGCCCGACGCAGGGCTCCATCTCACCACCCTGAGATCATGACCTGAGTTGAAATCAAGAGCTGGGATGCTTAACCAGGTGCCCTGATCTTGGTGATCTTAAGAGGGTGAAGATCTAAACAGAGTTTAACAGACTGAAATAAACCCCACCTGCTAATGGAACAAATAATGGAATTTAGGGCTTGCCAAACTGGGCCCCCAAATGCTATACCCCAAGAGTTAGGATGCCCTGGATTCAAACAACCCCTCACTTGGAGTGAAGCTCAGCTACAAATCCTTCCATTCCCGACTGGATCTACATGATCTGGAATTACTAGTTCCCTCAGCCCAGACACCTCCTAGAAACAAAGGTACATCTTCTTTGGAGGAAGATAGCGTCTTCCTAGGGTTCAAATAACAGTCCATTAGAAATAACTAGTACCTGATCTGAAATGATCCAGCATATACCACAGGACTAACACCAAAGAGAAACAATAAACAACAGAATGTCCTTCTATATTAAAATTTGTTGTAAAATTTACCTTGTTATTAAAATACATTGGCTTTCTTTCAGCTTATTGCTGGTATGGTATTTTTCTATTTTACATTTAGCCCTTCTGTTCCTTTTATTTATGGTGTCCCAAGCACTCCTGACATCTTTTTTTGACATTCTTTACTTGTATTATTAGTAAACAATCGCCATTGCAGTACTGAGCTAACACTGAACAGTTTAAAGTAAAATTTGATCCATTTTTATAATCTAGATAAAAATTCTAATATGGATAAACAAAAACAACTAAAATATATGAATGTAGTCAAACTCATACCGTCACAGGAATGACAATGTACTTAATTTTATAATCCTTAAAGGTAAAATTTAGGCAATCTAAATTTTTTTTTTTTTTTTTAGATTTTGTTTATTTATTTGACAGAGCAAGAAAGCACAAGCAGGGGGAGCAGTAGACAGAAAGAGAGAAGAGAAGCAGGGCTCCATCCCAGGACCCTGGGATCATGACCTGAGCCGAAGGCAGATGCTTTACCATCTGAGCCACGCAGGCGCCCCAAGCCTGTTTTTTAATTAAGAGACATAGATGAATTTTTAGACTGTTCAGTAAAGGGGAAAGGCTGGCACAGCTTTATTTAAGGCTTTAAAAAAGACCTTATAATTAAAAGCACAGTTAAATCCTTCAAAATTATGTTAATTTGCCGCTAGAAATAAGCATCATTTCTGTATTTCTAGATAATATACTATTTGAAACAAAAAGCAACACTTAAAAAAAATGGATAAACATTTTTTAAAAGCTTTACTTGTTTATTTTAGAGACAGAGAGAGAGAGTGCTCCTGCACGTGCTGCTGTGCACAGAGCTCAGGGAAGTAGGGGCGGCAGGCAGAGGGAGAGGGAGAGAATCTTAAGCAGACTCCCCACTGAGCACGTGGACAAGCTTGATGCCATGACCCTGAGATCATGACCTCACCCGGAATCAAGAGTCAGATGCTTAAGCGACTGAGCCACACAGGTGCTCTGATAATTATAAGGATATTTAAAGTTAACTTAAGAAAAAGTCAACCACTCCATAATTTATATTAATGGCAAGATTAACCCCCCAGTAAACAAACAAGGACATATGTGGAACAATTAAATTAGGTGCTTGAAAAAGAAATGTTCCAGGTAACAGTACTGGGTCACTGTTAAATTTCTTGATTTTGGTGTCCTTATTCTTAGACAATACCCACTGAACAATTTAACAACAGTTATCACGTCTTCAACTTTCTCTCAAATGGTTAAAAAGAGATTCTTCATAGAGGTAGGAGAGAAGAAAGAATGATAAAACAAATGTAGAAATCACAGGGAATACGAAGAATATGTAAAAGTTTTCTGTATTATTAGTGCATATTTTTCTGTAAAATTTGAAGTTGCTTCACAAAAAGTTTTTAATTAAAAAAAATAAAAATTAAAAATAAATGTTACAAAGTAAACAAAGCCAACAACCACAGTTATGAAAGCAACTCACTCAGAAAGGCACACAATGGGGTGATGTCACTAAGACTCACACAAAGGGTCATGGGTTGAAATTCTCATCAGGGACAATGAGGAAGCTCCTGCCCAGAACAAACACTGCATCACAGCATCAGAGTATGGGAGAGACGTCTCTCATCATCATTCAGGATTATAAGCAGAGCTTTGAAATAGGTACATGTTTTTGTTAGAAATTTAAATAGGTTTCCATCATAATTTCATTACAGTATGAAAGTTAATATCATGACTATAAGATAAGTTTCATAATGTATCTCCGGGACCACATGCCTTAGATTTGCAGTCTGATCAGCAGTCTCCACAGTAAAAACAAAGACTTTATTGTGCTTCTCGCATTAATATTAATAGGCTAGTGCTGCATATTAGTGATACTAATATACTGATTATATAATGTTAATGTATTTTAATAGACTGCAGAGATCAGCACAAAACAAAAATTTCCCTCCTGCTTTTGATGCATACTTCATATTATATTTGGATGAAAAGGATATTCAGTAGAAACAAGTAACTGAGGTATAAATATTTACATGTTAACAGTCTACCATTCTTCAGGTATAGTTTTTAATAAAAAAGCCAGGAGGACACTTGGAAGTTGTTAAAAGAATAAATCTTAAAAGCTCTTATCACAAGGAAAAAAAGATTATTGTTCACCATGTGGGGTGATGGATGTTAACTTACTGTGGTAATCATTTTGCAATACATACACATACCAAATAATTATGTTACATACTTAAAACTAATAAAATATTATAGGCCAATTATGTTTCAATTTTTTTAAATCCAGGGAATAGAAAAATTCTAGTATATCATACTTAAAGCATACATTTGAAATAACCTAAAAATACACACCTCCTAGATTCACACTCAAGGTTTTTTACCTCAATGAGCGCATCCCCCAATATATGCATACTTATAATTATACACGTACATGTGTCCAATATAACATATACATATCACATATATTTAAATATATATTTAATGGAAGTTTTAAAAGTTCTAAGAAGCCACTACTTTATACTATATACTCAAAACAAAAAGGATTATTATAATAGGAGTACTCTTAATCAACTTCTGATTTACTAAAGATTTCCATTAATTCTGTAAAATATGTTAACTAATGTCCATATTAACTAGCATCCTGAAAGCTACTCTCTGGCTACTTTTTGATACAACTGCATACTTTTCTGATCTGTTGAGTTTACCAAATGTGCCAATTATACTTGTTATGGTAAGTATGTACTTTAAATATTATACATCATAAACTGATAGAAGTATAAAAATAAAGACTTGTTTCTATGAGAACCAGGTTGAATAGAGAATATGAAAAACACAAGTCACTAAAAAAACTGGTATAGGGCAAAGAGAACAACTATTTCAGTGGCTTTATCTTTAGTAAAAAATAGTGGTATTGTTATCCTAGAACTATTATTATATTTATTAGGACAAAACAAATCTGAAACAATGTTAATGTTATTTCAAAAAAAACCCAAACTTTTCAACATAAAAAGATACATATATCAAAGAAGTAGAAATCTAAATTTGAATAGATGTATTAAACTCAGGATCTATCTTCTCCTAAAAATAAGATCTATATTCTTAGCTCTGTTTACTGAAAAGGTGTAGAAAAATTTACCAACTTAACTAGTGCCCAGACTGTTACTGCTAGCTACCATTTTCTACTAAAAGTAATCAGGGCTGTCTTGGAGAAACAGCCGACTTGTAGGTCTGGGGAACACAACATACAGGAAGAACCTAGGCTATGTTCTTTACCACGCAGCAAAGAAACTGTCAAAGACTTCTGGGTACAGAAAACCAACTTGAAGGTTCCCACTCTTCTGATTTGCCTCTTCTGTACCCCCCTTTTTTTCAGGGTCTCCTATAGGTTCCTTGTTCTGCACTGGCCAATAAACATTGGGTATTGTTGTTGTTGTTGTTTTTAACATTTTATTTATTTGTCAGAGAGTGAGAGAGCAAAAGCAGGGGGAGCGGCAGGCAGAGGGAGAAGCAGCCTCCTTACTAAGCAAGGAAGCCCCTCCCCCCGGATGTGGGACTTGATCCCAGGGCTCTAGGATCATGACCTGAGTGAAGGCAAATGTCTAACAGACTGAGCCACCTAGCTATCCCTGTTTTTTATTTTGTTTTTAGGATTCCATTCTGGACTTATTTTGGTTGTCACTCTATTTCTGTCACATTTCCTTACATAAGCTTTTCTACTAATTTTCAGTACAAGGCATCTCTTCTATAAGATAATGAATTCATGAAAAAATCCCAAGGTTCTGCAAAACTGCACAGAGCTTATAGGAAAAACAGAGTTTGGGCAGTCTGCTCAACACTATGTAACACTGTAATCTGGATGATAATAAAAACTGTAAATGGTCCCAGGGACCTGATTTAGACCACCCAGTCAGGTGTCTCATTACCAACAAAGAATGTCACAGCAGGTATTTAAAATGAATAAAAATAAAGTAGAAAGAAGGGCAATACTTTAATCAGGGTAGGACTAACGTGCAGAGACAAAGCAGGTGAAAGTGCAGCTCTAAGCCGATGGGGCTCTGCCCTTACACATCCAAGTGCCAGGTGTAGGGAGTTCATCTTCGAGGTTGCCCAAAGAACAGGCACTTAATTAATTTTCTTAAAATTAACAACAAGTGAATTCCTATTCACTGTACATCAAAAGAGCTAAAGCTTTTTTCTGCCTAGTTGATTATGTATTTACTGCCACTTATCCTAGCTCCCCTTGTCTATGAACAACACTTTTATATTATCCTAACATTATTTCACCATTTACTGATTCCTTATGAGCTAATTCACGTTACAGAAGCCCACACCATCGAGAATACTGTGCCTACATGAGTCCCAAATTCACACTTCTTGCCCAGACAACACCCTGAGCTTCAGGCTTGCATAACCAACACTTTCTTTCAGACGAAATACCCCCACATGGAGAGTTCACAGGTGTTTCACATTTAAGCCCCAAATTAAACTCACCTCCCCTCACCCTCCCCAGCCCATACCCCCCAGCCATTCCTCCCTCAAAATCCTGGTGAACAGTCCACCATTCATCCCACTGCCCAGTCTAGACCCGGAAGTCATGCTGGCCTCCTTCTCCTCTTTACCCATGTCCAATCCCTCATCAAATCCCAAGTCTCCTCCGAAATACCTCCCATAAATCTAGTTTTTGGTTCTTTCATTATCTCTACCCTACTTTAAAACCACCATACTCTCTCACCTGGATCTCTACAGTAACTTCCTAAACAATCTCTTTACTGTCCATTCCAACCCCCTCCAATCTGTTCTTCCCACAAAAGACTTATTCTAACATGCGAGTCTGTTCAAGCCATCACCCCATCTAAAAACACTTAAAAGGCTCTCCCTACTGACTTCAGGACAAACTACTCAACATATCTTATAAAGAGGAGCAATCTGGTTTCTTGCTTACCTTTTTGGCCTCAGACTTCAATCACTATCTCCATACCCCCAAACCCAGGCATACTGAACTTTACCCGGAAATGCATTTTCACGGAGGCTGCTCTCTTCTCGTCTGCACGCTGTCCTCCCACGCTACATTGACCCCTTGCATGCTAGCAGCGACCATATCACATTTCTCCACTATTTCCAACTGTTCTTTCCTGACTGCTTATAGAACTTCCTCCAAGATGCTTCCTTTACACCATCCCCTCCCCTAAAATGCACATATTCACACAGTTGAGGCTGGTGCTATTTTGTATATTTCCAGAACACCCTGTTCCTGCCTCTCTACACAGAAAGCACCATGAGGAAAGAAACATACCTGCCTTGCTCACTATTTTATCCCCAGAGCCTAACCAGTATCGAGCACATAGCACTTATCTAACAAATTTTGATATTTGGGTGAAATAGTTGAAAACAATCTCAAATAATGGCTTAAATCATAATGAACCTTTAGTTAGTATTAAACCTCTTAAGTCAATACAGCTTTAAGAAAATGAGTTCATTCTAGGGGCAAGAGGAACTCTTCCTACCTTTCTTCTTTGTGCAGTAATTGGTGCCTCAATAACGAACAGAGCCCTCTAGATCACAACCCAGCATGGTGTGTGGATGGCATGGTGGATGAACAGAGGCAGGCTGAGGATGGCATCGGAAGGAGGTTCCTGCCACGTGACCAAGAATCTAGGGGGCTTTCACAGTTAAAAAAAATGAACTAAAATCCTGACAATGAGATCCACAGAAAAGGGCCAAGGAAAAAGGAAAACAACTCTCTGTAGATCTGAGAATCTGCAAGTCTCTGAAAGTTGCCAAGAATATCCATTCTCCTAGAGAGTCAAACGTTCTATTTCCCAGAATTCAGTAACTTAAGTTGGTGGGTGGAGGGAGGCAGCAAAGCCAAGGTTCTAGTAGGGAAATACAAGGCCTCCCAATTCTGTACTTAGATATTCCTGGGCTAAAAGCCAAGGAGAAAAGAATAAAGTAGAGGATCAAGAGCTCTACCTAATGAGACAGACAAGGAGTAAGATGGAGTTAAAAAGTACAGGAACATCTGTTAGAGGATAATCCACTGCAATTTCAAAAATACAATGCTGGGCGCCTGGGTGGCTCAGTGGGTGGGCCGCTGCCTTCGGCTCAGGTCATGATCTCAGGGTCCTGGGATCGAGTCCCGCGTCGGGCTCTCTGCTCAGCAGCGAGCCTGCTTCCCTCTCTCTCTGCCTGCCTCTCTGTCTACTTGTGATCTCTCTCTGTCAAATAAATAAATAAAATTTAAAAAAAAAAAAAAAAAAAAAAAAAAAAAAAAATACAATGCAATGCTGACCTATGAAAAAGGCTGAGAAACTAAATGACCCTAAAAATTTACTATCAGAAATTGTGCAGCTAATTGTCCAGCCTAACTCTCCCCTAATAAGGCAGAAGGAAATCACAGAGTACCAAGGGAGAGAAGGAGACTCTACCCCTCTCTAGCAAGAAAAAGAATATAATCATCTACACTTGGAGAAAGTTCAACAGTGAATACAGATAAAAATGAATAAATACAAGCACATAGTCTACACACTTAGAAATATCCAAGGGAAATTTCCTAATTCTTCCTTGCACAGCGCCTGCAGTCTTACTAATACTTCATATTCTCTTTTCTAATTATTCTTCCACTCTTAGTATAATTTTATTGCTTTCTCTGTAGAGAAGTTCACCTGTCAATATAGTTCTTTTTATTTTTACTTCCCAGGGCAAATGCACTGCAGTACCTTTCTTTAGTCCTGATGGTAACCCTTTATCTTTGCATATCAACTTCCAGTCTACTTTCATCACACTGGCAACTGGCAGCTTCTACCCTAGAACTGCAAAGGACAAATGAGAATCACAGAGCCCACTACGTCTTTATCCAAAGGATATAAAAATAGTGATTCTAAGGGGCACATGCACCCCAGTATTTATAGAAACAATGTCCACAATAGCCAAATTGTGGAAAGAGTTCAACTATCCATCGACAGATGAATGAATAAAGAAGATATGGGACACACACACACAGTGGAATATTACTCAGCCATCAAAAAGAATGAAACCTCGCCATTTGCAATGATGTGGATGAAACTAGAGGGTCTTGTGCTAAGTAAAATAAGAGCCAGAGAAAGATAAATGCCATATGATTTCACTCATACATGGAATTTAAGAAACAAAACAGATGAACATAGTGGAAAGGAAGAAAAAATAAGATAAAAACAGAGAGGGAGGCAAAACATAAGAGCCTCTTAACCACAGGGAACAAGTGAGGGTTGCTGGAGGGCAGGTGGGTAGTGAGATGGGGTAACTGGGAGATGGGCATTAAGGAGGGCACTTGATGTAATGAGCACTGGGTGTTACATGCAACTGATGAATCACTAAATTCTACCACTGAAACTAGTACTATACATGTTAACTAAATTGAATTTTAAAAAAATAATCACAGAGCCCAATTTGTTTATGAGTTATATTGATGTATCTGAAATCAGGTCAACCTGACGTACACAAACTGACCTAGCAATATGAGTATCTATCGTTAGACAAGAATGCTACAAGAAACAAAAATTAGAGGCCAATACTCTTGGTAAACTGCAAAAATCCTCAACAAAATACTAGCAAACTCAAATCAACATTACATTAAAAGAATCACATACCATGATCCAGTGCGGTTTATTCCTGAGATGCGAGGATGGTTCAAAGCATGCAAATCAATCAGTATGACATACCATATTAACAAAATGAAGGATAAAAGTCACATGATCATCTCTATAGATAAGAATCATATGATCATTTCAACAGATACAGAAAAGTCACACATGACAAAATTCAACATTGTTTCATGATAAAAACCGTCAACAATTTAGGTACAGATGGAATGTACCTCAACATAATAAAGGCCATACATGACAAACCCAAAGCTAACGTTATACTCCACAGTGAAGAGCTGAAAGCTCTTCCTCTAAGATGGAGAACAAGACAAGGATATCCACCCTTGCCACTTTTTACTTAACATAGTATTAAAAGTTCTAACCCAAGCAATTAGGTAAGAAAAATAAATAAAAGGCATCCAAACTGGAAAGGAAGCAATAAAATTGTGTTTAAGGATGACATGATACTACATTTAGAAAGCTTTAAAGACTTCCCCCTCAAACAAACTATTAGAATAAAATAATTTCATAAAGTTTCAGGAAACAAAATTAATACATGAAAACCAGGTGTATTTCTTCTACATGCTAACACCAAACTTTCAGAAAGAGAAGAAAAAAATCCCATTAACAATTACATCAAAAAGAAGAAAATACCTAGAAACAAATTTAACTGAGGAGCTGAAAGATACACTGAAAACTGTTAAGACATGGGTGAAAGGAATTGAAGAAGACACAAATAAATGGAAAAATATTCTGTGCTCATGGATTGGAAGAATATTGTTAAAATGTCTGTACTATCCCTAGTTTGGGGTCTGTTCTTTGGTACATATTTTTTTTGTATTTCTTATGTATATCCAATGTATAAAATAAACTTTTAGTCATTTGGAAAAAAAAAAAAAGAAAAGAAAAGAAAATGTCCATACCATCCAAAGAAAACCTACAGATACAATGCAATCCCTAATAAAATTCCAATGGCACTTTTCACAGCAATAGAACAATCAAAGTTTGTACAGAACCACAAAAGACCTCAAAGAGCCAAAACAAACTTGAGAAAGGACAATGATGGAGACATCACCCTTCCTGATTTCAAACTATATTACAAGCTGTAGTGATCAAAACACAACAGTACTGGCATTAAAAAAAAAAAAGGCCACACAGATCAAATGGAAAATAGGGAACCCAGAAATAAAGCCACATATATATGGTCCATTAATTTTCAACACAGGAGCCAAGAATATACAATAGAGAAAGGACAGTTACTTCAATAAAGGGTACTGGGAAAACTGGATAGCCACATAGAAAAAAATGAAACTGGACCCCTATCTTACAGCATACACAGAAAATCAACTCAAAATGGATTAAAGAATGTAAGACCTGAAACCATAAAACACCTAGAAGAAAACATGGGTAAACTCCTTGATATTGGTCTTATCAAAGATTTTTTAGATGTGACACCAAAAATAAAGGCAACAAAAGCAAAACAAACAAGTGGATTACTCAAACTAAAAGCTTCTACTCATCAAAGGAAACAACCAACAAAATAAAAAAAACCTATGGACTAGGAGAAAGTATTTGCAAACCATATATCCAAAAAGGGCTTCAGACCCAAAATACACAAGGAACTCCTACAACTCAACAGCAAAAAACCCCAACAATTTGGTTAAAAAATAAGCTGAAGAGACATTTTTCCAAAGAAGACATACAAAATGTCCAAAAGGTACACAAAAAGGTGTTCAACATCAGTAAAATGAGGGAAATGCAAATCGATACCACACTGGGATATCACCTCACACCTGCTAGAATGTCTATTATCAAAAAGACAAGGGGCCACATGGGTGGCTCAGTCGGTTAAGCGTTTGCTTTCGCTCAGGTCATGACCACAGGCTCCTGGGATCAAGTCCTGCATCAGGCTCCCTGCTCAGTGGTGAACTTCCCTCCCCCCACCCCCGCTCCTGTGCATGCGTTCTCTCTCACTGTCTCTCTCTCAAAAAAATAAAATCTTAAAAAAAAAAAAAAAGAAAAAGACGGATAATAAATACTAGCAAGGGTGTGAAGAGAAGGGAAACCTAGTACACTACTGGTGGGAATGCAAACTGGTACAGCCACTATGAAAAAGAGTATGGAGGGATTCACTGAGAAATTAAAATAGAACTACCATATGGGGCGCCTGGGTGGCTCAGTGGGTTAAAGCCTCTGTCTTTGGCTCAGGTCATGATCCCAGGGTCCTGGGATCGAGCCCCACATCGGGGCTCTCTGCTCCTCGGAGAGCCTGCTTCCTCCTCTCTCTGTCTGCCTCCCTGCCTACCTGTGATCTTTCTCTCTCTCTCTGTCAAATAAATAAATAAAATCTTAAAAAAAAAAAAAACAGAACTACCATATGATCCAGCAATTCCACTTCCAGACAATACTGAAAGAAAACAAAATCATATCTCCAAGAATTATCTATACTCCCAAGCTCACTGCAGCATTATCCACAACACTCAAGTTATGAAAACTACACACAGAAGAATGGATAAAGAAAATGTATGTGTGGGGCACCTGGGTGGCTCAGTGGATTAAGCCGCTGCCTTCGGCTCAGGTCATGATCTCAGGGTCCTGAGATCGAGCCCCGTGTCGGGCTCTCTGCTCCGCAGGGAGCCTGCTTCCTCCTCTCTCTCTGCCTGCCTCTCTGCCTACTTGTGATCTCTCTCTGTCAAATAAATAAAATAAAATCTTTAAAAAAAAAAAAGAAAATGTGTGTGTGTGTATGTGCATTTGCGTGTGTATATATACATATGTATATATACACACACACTATATAGTGTGTGTGTGTGTGTATTGGAATTTTATTCAGCCTTTAAAAAGAAAGAAATCCTGCCATTTTTGACAATATGGATGAAGTCCGGAGGGCAATACACTCAGTAAAATGAGTCAAAGAGAAAAAGACAAATACTGAACAGTATCACTTACATGTGGAACATTTAAAAAAAAAAAAACAGTCTAACTCATAGAAACAGAGTAGAATGGTGGTTGCCAGAGACTGGAGGGGTGGGGAAAACAGGAAGAGACTGGTAAAAGGGTACAAAGTTTCAGTTACAAGATGAATAAGGTCTGAGGTGGGAATCCTTTCACAATGTACTCGTGTACCAAACCATCACATTGTATACTTTAAGTATATTACAACTTTACAAGTCAATAAAAACCTGAAGAAAAAGGACAATAAACATTATGTCTAATCGTAATAATTATGATTCTTATGTCTATCATCAAAATATTCCAACTCACTGGACAAAGGTTGGTCATTCTAAAATCATTCTTTTAGGGGCACCTGGATGGCTCAGTGGGTTAAAGCCTCTGCCTTCGGCTCAGGTCATGGTCCCAGGGCCCTGGGATTGAGCCCCACATTGGGCTCCCTGCTCAGCAGAGTCTGCTTCTCTCTCTCCGTGTGTGTGTGTGTGTGTGTGCACTCACACATGTGTGCGCTCTTTCTCTAGCTCTCTTTCTCTAACAAAAATCTTAAAAAATTAATTTAATTAAATTAAATTAATTAAAATGGCAAGGCCTAAGGGCACACGGATGGCTCAGCTGTTTAAGCAGGCGACTTTGGATTCTGATTCAGGTCATGATCTCAGGGTCATGAGACTGAGCCCCATGTCAGGCTCTGAGCTGGGCATGGAGCCCACTTAAGGTTCTCTCTCTCTCTCTCTACCCCTCCCCTCCCTGTGCTTGCTCTCTCATAAAAAAAAAATAAATAAATTTAAAAAATGGCATGGCCCATGCATGTCTCCGTGTTTTCATTATACAATGTAAACACATTAAAGAGTACTATATTAAACGATGGTGGCGCTGGTGGGGCGAAGTACACCAACGTAAGCTGAACTCAAAGTTTCCTCAAAAATCTTCTGTAGCTCATAAAGTCACTGCATCTCTTTTTTCATAAGGGCTCGGGTTCTAAAGTAACTAAAGAGTATTACAAAAAACCAGCATTTTATAATTAAAATAATTTCTTTTTTTTTTTTTTAAGATTTTTATTTATTTATTTATTTGATAGCGAGAGAGAGAGATCACAGGTAGGCAGAGAGGCAGGCAGAGAGAGAGAGAGAGAGGGAAGCAGGCTCCCTGCCGAGCAGAGAGCCCAATGTGGGACTCGATCCCAGGACCCTGAGATCATGACCTGAGCCGAAGGCAGCGGCTTAACCCACTGAGCCACCCAGGCGCCCCCTTAAAATCATTTCTTAAAATGTCATCTATTCAAATATCACTAAAACAGAATACTTTTTAAAACTGAAGATGCAAGTATTTCCTCAGAGACCTTCGCAGTACCTTAATATAATTTAATCTCTGAGGACTATCAAGTCTTCTCATTAAAAAAGGACATCTCAGTGACATTTAGGAGTGGTTAAATTTACTCTGATTCAGTAACTGAGCACTAGTCCATTTTCCACGTGGTTAGCTTGTGTCCCACAAAGTCATGGGGGTATTGTCTACACTCACTATTCCCATTCCAATGCCCACTTCTCTACTACTTTGAACATACCCCTTTCTAAAGTATGCTTTAAAGCTTTAAATTTTCCAGGGTGCCTGGGTGGCTCAGTTGACGCAGGTAATGCTCTCGGAGTCCTGGATCGAGCCCCGTGTCAAGCCCCACATCAGGTTCCCTGCTCAGCGGGACGCTTGCTTCTCCTTCTCCCACTCCTCCAGCTTGTGTTCCCTCTCTGTGTCTCTGTCTGTCAAATAAATAAAATCTTTACCCAAAAAAAACCAGAACTTGAAAATTTCCATTATTTTGATCACAAAGCCCTTTGCTAGCTGCATCTTACCACTCTGAGAGCGACAATACCATATTGCACGCATGTTTGGAGTTGGCTTGGGGGAGCTAACCTTATTTCTACTGTAAAATGCATTGTGGTGAGAGAGGAGAAACGAAGGAATGGAGAAACGAAGAAAGGAAGAAAGAAATCTGAAAGTTCTTTAAATCGAGTTCAGTTGAGAGGGAAATACGGGTGGCTCTCCACGTGTGGAGTGAGAATTTAAACACTGTGCTGTTCTGCGTCTACCAAAAATTAGTACTGGGTTCTAATCACTTGTCTCTCTATATGTTAACTTGAGAAAATATGAATTCAGATATTCAAAAATAAAGGGGAAAGGAATAAAAATCTTTCTGCAAAACAGAATGAACTATTCTTTTGCATTTTTATTCATAAAAAATTGTTTATGTCTTGCAGAAACACTGGAATGACATAACCTTAACTCATTTTGATCAACCAAGTGAAGCAGCGCACGAGATGGGACCGGGAGGGAGACAAACTGTAAGAGACTCTTATTCTCACAAAACAAACTGAGGGTGGCTGCGGGGTAGGGGGGTAGGGACAGGGTAGCTGGGTTATGGAAAAAAATAAAAATTAATAAAAATTAAAAAAAATAAAAATAAGGAAATTTTAAAAAGAAACATTCATTTCAAATCTGAAATCTGAAACATAATGGAATCTAGCCGTCCCATCGACTAAGTGCTGTGCTATTTACTATTCATGATAGATAACAAAAGATGGTAAAAACTATTATTGTCCTTGATAGAAAAAACTTTTTCTATAGTAAAAAGAAAAAAAAAAAGCTCTATGGTGCCATCTTTTGGACTGTTCAAGTTTCCTTAACAAAATTCTTTCTTACGATATGAGAAACAATTTATTGATCAGTATCAAGATAAGAATAAACAATTAACCATTTGTACACCTTAAGCCATATTTGCTCTTATTCTATACTTCTGCATTAGGATTTAAAGATGTAGTTATATGAAACAATTTTATAGAACACTAAAATTCTACTAACAATTCCGAAAATGAAGGGTTTTTAATAACACACTCCATGTTGTCGGCACATGTGGTAGTGGTTCCTAAAGTGAGTCACCCCCAATATCAGGAGCATCATCATCTGGGAACTTCTTAGAAATGCAAATTCTTGGACCACACTTTAAAGGGACTACACTGGAATGAAGGTGGGAGGAGTATGCATTTCAACAAGCCCTCCAAGTGCTTCTGATTCAAGCTAACCTGTGAAAAACAATGTCCCAGGGGATTTTGAAGGTCCACAGATAATCCTGACCCACACACTGGTTAAGAATCACTAGGAGATCAGCTACACACTGGGATCACCAAAGAGCTCTCAAAACACCAGGGGCCCATTCCAGTACCGACTTAATAATTTTGTGGAGTAAAGCATGGGCACTAGAACTTTTAAGTCTCCCAAGGGATTCTAAAATGCAGTCAAGGCTGAAAGCCAATATTTAAAGCATTGTATTTTCTTTCTTTTTTTTTTTTAACTTTATTTATTTATTTGACACAGAGAGAGATCACAAGTAAGCAGAGAGGCAGGCAAAGGGTGGGGGGAAGCAGGCTCCCTGCCAAGCAGAGCGCCCAATGCGGGGCTCAATCCCAGGACCCTGAGATCATGACCTGAGTGAACGCAGAGAGGCTTAACCCACTGAGCCACCCAGATGGCCCTAAAGCATTATATTTTCAAAAGGAAGAGTTCACTAAGAGTCTTAGATTAAGCACAGTTTGAATCGAGACATGAAAAGTTAGCCTTTAAAACCATGATACACTCAAAATACCACTAAAAAAAAAGAAAAGAAAAGAAAAAAGAAAAAGAAAGAACTGGTTCATTCAAGTCTGTAAACGTTACATTTTCAAAGGATACGTAAGATGTCCATTCCTTAGAGTGGAACTGTTTTAATCAATAAATAAACCCTGTGCATTCCTGGTTGTTGAGATGGTTTAAAAAAAAAAAAAAGAGGACGATGACAGCCTTATAGACCTTCTAACATATTTGGGCAAATTTCATAATGACAAAGTATAAATGCCAAATTTGAAGTACAGATTGAATCCAGATGTCAATGGAGGAAGAAATCACATCTAATCATAGTAGTATTTAGGATGACAAAATGGATTAGAACTTCACTCTAAGAATGAATTACATATAAGTATTTGCAAAGCACGCAGGTGGGCAGAGTTGATGGGAGAAACGACACACAGGGGTTGTTGGGTTTTGTGGAGGGTGGAAGGGGCAGGTCATAAAAGAACCTTGCTCACTGAGGGATTTCTCATGACTTGACTATTTTGTCAATTTTCCCAAGGACGGTACATACCTGGTACCATTCTAGAAACACAGGACAAATATGAGAGAAATTAATTCGTGACATACAATGGATGCCTTGTGGCATGTTTTCATACTTAGCATGACCCAGAATCCCTTGGAGGGCTTGTTAAAGCAGACCCCTGGGCCCCACCCTTAGAGTCCGACTCTGGGGTAGGGCCCCCGAATGTGAATTTCCAACAAAGTCTTAAGTGCTGCTGACACCGCTAGTGCCAAAATAACACCGTGAAAACCCCGGCCTGAGGGCACTAAGACTCACTTCTCTGGTCGTATTCTCATGAAGACGAACGTGAAGTATCTTTTCTTTTCCATTTTTATTTTGAAGGTCATGCACACTCATTAGAGAAAACAGACCACTAGAAAGAAGCAGCACCACCTGTACCCCCATTATTCAAGACATTATCTTGACCTGTTTTACTACAGTCTTCTCTTTAGAAATAACTGGAGTGTTCTTGACTGTAACATAAACAGGAACGTGCGCAACCACTGTACCAACTGAGAGATATCATGGAGGCCAAGAAGCACAGCCAATTCACTCAGATGTAATACGACAGAGCCATAATTCTTCTCAGGCTCCTATGAAAAATGGAATTTCTGCTCACTGGGAAGTACAAAGGGCAGTTCACCAATCCTTTCATATCGACATTAGTCTTGTGCTATTAAACTTGAGTGATCTCTTGGTCAACTAGACCAAGTATTGATTGAAGTATTTCCAAAAATGGTATGTCAGCAGCATATTTTCTAAGCCCCTTCCTTTCTGAAAATATTCTTTTACAATTATACTAAATGACAACTCGGTTGGGTAGGAAACTCTTGAGTCTTAATGACTTTATTTCACAACTTTCTCAATCCATTGACTTCTGGCACTTACCAGAATTGATTTACATTCCTTGGTATATAACTTGTATTCACTAACCACTCCTTCACCCCTACTCCCTGGCCTGAACACTTATAGGTTTTTTCCCTTAAAGCCTGTAATTTAGAAAAACTTACCTAAGCTTTTATCTAAATGTGGATCTCTTTTCAACCCACTGAAAGAGTGTGTTTCCCTTAATTATATATATTTTATATAGTGCAGGTTTGAGTTTGTTTCTGTGTTTAAAGACAGTCATCTTTATATGAGGCCATTATTTTTATTCCAAGTGCTTAATTTACTTTCCATGAAATACTCTTTTGTTGGGTTCCCACTATCCTTCTTCTGCATTCATTACCTCAAAATGTTTCTTCCTGCCATTTTCATCCTTGTCCTTTTACAGTTAGTGCTTTTCAAGTTTGTCCTCCACAGATACAGCTTCATGATCTAGAATATTAACTTCACCTTCTAATCTACTGGCCTGAGGGGAATGTCAGTTTTGCTACTCCCCTCGCCCTTATGTTCCCTTTTGCCCTTTCCTCTGAGCTCACTGTCTCCTGATGGACTGTCTTTCCTATTTCATGAAAGCTGTATCTTTTCACTGCTATTCAGTATGTCCAATGCTGTTTTTATTTTCATTTTCTCCAGGTTCCCTGCACATTCACAAGGCAGCTGTTCCTTCAACTTTCAATTCTTTTCCTGCCACTTATTCTGCAATATTTTTTCAGGGATTTTTTTTTTTCTAGGCTTTTCATTATGGTAACGTTTCCTTGACAAAGAAAGCACAATCCACTCATGTTCTATATATGTTAACAAGCCAAGAGGTAAACGTTGCCCCCGATCCTGCTTTCTAACCACACCTGCTAGTGGAATCCTTTCCCATAATAACATGCAAGATCTATGCAACTCCAGTGCCCAAGAGGCTTTATCTAGTTTGGTTCCATCAGAAAAAGAGGGGGACTTCTTATATTCCCAATGACTAATCTCTGAAACTCTGAACATGGAATCTTTGAAATTCTTCCCTTCAGCCTCCTACTACCTATCTAAATCCTACCTTTTCCTGCCAGGAAGACCCATTTTGACTTCTCACTTCTTTAAAGGCTTGTCTTTGGTTATAGCTAGTATCATACAATTTTCCCCTTTCCAGTCATTATTTCATGTTTTTCCAACTCTACATCAAGTTATTCAAGGCCAGAATCATTTAAGACTGCTTTGTAATTATACAGACATAAAAGAAATACTTTGTCAATTGATAAGAAATGCAGTTTTTCAGAGAACTTCATAAGGTATCCAGACACTTTCACTAAGGCGAGATTTTGTGCAACAGACATAAGTTAGGCAAACACATCCGCAAGATTCAGACTAAAAATCCCTTAACATTCCAGTTTCATTTCTGAAGCTGTTACAAGCAGTCAGTTTACTTATAAGTAGAAAAAGGGCTCTTTGTAACAATGTAACAGAAAATTCAATCCATTCTGTTGGTTAAAAAAGCTTGCTAATTCAAGACGCTAAAGTAGTATATAACTTAATTAAGAACATATTCTTTTGGGTGAAGATCATCTAAAAGTGTTAAAAGCAAATATTATATACTAAACCTGCAAAGATCCAAAATCCAAACAGGATTTTGTTTTAGTGGGTTCTACGGTATTATATTCATTGCCTTCTGATCAGTAATGATTAATTTATTTTTACTAAACTCACATATCCATGAGGAGAGTAAGACAGTCTACTTACCCCACCCATTGTAATTCCATGAATAAGAGCAACATACGGTTTCCGGCAAGAACCTAAAACAAAAAACAAACAAACAAACAAAAAAACCCAGAGCTATAATTAATTCTGATGCTTAAAATACATTCACTTTTCCAAAAAGCTCATGTTATATGAACTCTGAATATTGTCTTTAGGAAATTTTTGAAAGAAATACCAAAGAGGCTAAATATATGGCTTCAGAAATATGTTCTTTTTAAAATGTCAATCCTGACACAATCTTGATTGTCTATCATTTAACAATTCAACACTTCAATCTAAAACAAATGAAAGCCTTTTATAGCTCAGCTACTGAAAAATATAATTAAGATTTACCTTCTAAGCCATGGATATTTATATACACAGTTGTATTTTAAGGAATAATTTATTTTCAATACAAAGAGAAATGCCGCATACAGTAAAAGGGACTTAGAGTTAGTCTTCTAACTCTTCTAACTGGGAGTTAGAAGACACAGATCCCAGTCTCATCATTGTCATTAACTGGCAAATCCACTATATTCAATATGTATACTGGCATGAGATACACACACACACACGCACACGCACACACACGTACTGACAATTCAATATATATACTAGCATTAGGTGTATACACATTCATACACACACAAGTTAATGTTTATGTGCATATCACATATGCATATGATTTATAAGTAAGTTTCCTCATCTATTAAATAATGAGATTTAATATATGGCCTCAGAAGTGCCTTTCAGCTCAAAAATTCTGTAAAGTTTTACTGTGTTCTTTCCCTTTTTTCTTTTTCCTCTGAGAGGGGAAGTTGCTTATAACATAACAAAAATGTAAATCACTGAACTTCTCTTACTGCTTGTTGCCAATATTACTTCCTTACTGAAGACCAATATAAAAATTCAATTTTTCTGGCTTCAGTTTTGGACTTTTTTTTTTTTTTTTGATTGACGTATAGTAGACACACAATGTGAGTTTCAGGTGTACAACAGAGTAATTCCACAAGTTTATGTATATTACGTTACGCTCCCCACAAGTGCAGCTGCCATCTGTCACCATGCAAGGCCATTATAATTGGACTGACTATATCCCCTACACGGTGCCTTTTGTTCCTGTGACTCACTCATGCCATAACGCGAAGACTGTATTGCCCACTTCCCTCTTCACCCCCCCTCCACTCCCCTCCCCTCCAGCAATCATCAGTTTGTTCTCTGTATTTACAGGTCTGTTTCTGCTGTTTATTCATTTTGGATTCCACATGTAAGTGAAATCAGACGGTATTTGTCTTTCTCTGACTCATTTCACTTAGCATAACATCCTCGAGAGCCATCCGTGTTGTCACAAATGGCAAGATCTCATTCCTTTTTATGTCTGAGTAATATTCCCAAGCAATGTGGAAGAATAAAACTGCAGTTTCAATCCATCTAGCAGTTCTGTGAATACTTCCAGTTTGCCAAACCATCAAGTCCTAATTCTGGAATGAGTTTCATCCTAATTTCATATTTGCAAGTTCACAACTTCTATAGCTTTCAATCTTGAATTATAATTCCCTTCAATCTTGAACTATAATTCCTTACGAAACTGTAATTCCCTAAAAACTACAGGAAGAAATTTCTCTATTGATTGGGATAGAGATATATACACACACCCCATTTCAGCTATATTTATATATATTTCAGATATATAATATTAGAAGCTAACAGATGCAGGGAATAAAGCCAGAATCTGTCACATTCCTTATTAAACAAAATATATCATTATAAGGTATAGAAATTAAATCTTGAAGGCTTTCTCTCTGTATATTAATATTTAACCAAACTCCTTAAACTTCTTAGAAGTTTTCTGCCATCTCCTTTTATTTAGTATAGAACTGCACTAATACTGTAGCTACTAGCCAAATATAATTATTGAAATTAAAATTAAGTAAAATTTAAAATTTAGTTTCTTGCTCACACTAGTCCCATTCAAGTTCTCACTAGCCACATGAAGAAGCCACTCTAAGTAAACATGATATGTAGAACTTTAGACTTAAAGAAGTGAGAGAAGTTCATTCAAACTGGCTCACTTGGCTAAATCAAGAAATAGCCTATTTTCCCCACTCCTACTTCAAATACATAGAATTACATAGTAATTCTATGAAAAAAAAGTTCTGATGTACATCCAAGTTCAAAGCCAAACAAAGGAAATCCACCAGTGCCAGACATCGACATCGGCCACAGCAACTTCTTCCAATACACATCTCCAAAGGAAAGGAAGCAAAAGCGAAAAAAACACTTTTTATATTTCATCAAGATAAAAAGCTTCTGCACAGCAAAAGAAACAGTCAACAAAACAAAGAGCCAACCCATGGAAAATGAGAGAAAGATATTTGCAAATGACACTACAAAGGGCTGATATCCAAGATCTATAAAGAACTCCTCAAACTCAACACCCAAGAAAACAGATAATCATATCCAAAAATGGGCAGAAGACATGAACAGACGCTTCTCCAGTGAAGACATACAGATGGCTAACAGACACATAAAAAAAAGTTCATCACCATTGGCCATCAGGGAAATTCAAATCAAAACCACAATGAGATACCACTTTACACCAGTTAGAATGGCAAAGATTAACAAGGCAGGAACATCGATGCTGGAGAAGATATGGAGAAAGGGGAACCCTCTTACACTGTCGGTGGGAATGCAAATTGGTGCAGCCACTTTGGAAAACAGTGTGGAGATTCCTCAGAAAATTAAAAATAGGGCTACCCTATGGCCCAGCAAGTGTACTACTGGGTATTTACCCCAAAAGATACTGATGTAGTGAAAAGAAGGGTCATATGCACCCCAATATTCATAGCAGCAATGTCCATAATCACTAAAGTATGGAAAGAGCCAAGATGCCCTTCAACAGATGAACAGATAAAGACAATGTGGTCCGTACATACAGTGGAACATTACTTAGCCATCAGAAAGGAAGAATACCCAACTTTTACATCAACGTGGGTGGGACTGGAGGAGATTATGCTGAGTGAATTAAGTCAAGCAGAGAAAGTCAATTATACAGTTTCACTTACTTGTGGAGCATAAGGAATAACATGGAGGACATTAGGAGAAGGAGAGGAAAATTGGATTGGAGCAAATCGCAGGGGGAGATGAACCATGAGAGGCTAGACTCTGAGGAAACAATCTGGGGGTTTTGGAGGGGAGAGGAGTAGGGGGATGGGTGAGCCTGGTGGTGAGTATTAAGGAGGGCAGGAATTACTTGGAGCACTGGGTGCCGTACATAAACGATGACTCTTGGAACACTGCATCAAAAACTAATGATGTATTTTATGGTGACTAACATAACACAATAATTAAAAAAAACAAAAAAACAAAAAACACCAGTGCAAGAATAAACTCAAAATCAATAGCTGAGTGAAGCTACAGCCAGTGATTGTGAGCGAATGTGTATGTTTTGAGTCAGAAATAAATTCTGGCCCACATAACTTATGAAATGGACTACCTGTATAAAAACTCATCCTAAAGAGCTTTTAGATTAACAAAATGTAACTAGAAAAACTATCTGCTGAGCCAGGAAGTCAATAAATTCCTTCCAAGAAAGGGAGAGAAAAAGCCAAAGAAAGTGGATGTTCAAGCAGATAATAAGCACCACCACTACCACTGAACAAAAAAAACAAAACACCCTTAACAAATTAGTAATAGAGGGCGCCTGGGTGGCTCAGTGGGTTAAGCCGCTGCCTTCGGCTCAGGTCATGATCTCGGGGTCCTGGGATCGAGTCCCGCATCGGGCTCTTTGCTCGGCAGGGAGCCTGCTTCCCTCTCTCTCTCTCTGCCTGCCTCTCTATCTACTTGTGATCTCTCTCTGTCAAATAAATAAATAAATAATAAATAAATAAATAAATAAATAAATAAATAAAAACAAATTAGTAATAGAGGTAATATCTGTAACTTGGTAAAAAAAAGTGCCTACAAAAAGATTATACTAAAAATTGAAAGTTTAAAACTTTCCTATGGACATCAGAAATAAGACAACACAGAATCATTCAACATTACAATAGAGGTCCCAGCCAAAACACAGGAAAAGTCATAATATAAAGACTGGAAAGAGAGAAGTGAAAAAAATATGTACAGATGCCTATGTAGCAAAGCCAAGAGAATCTACAGAAATATCATCAGAATAAATTTCAGCAGGGTTGCAGGATGTAAGAACAAACTTTAAAATCCAAAGCACTTCAATATGCCAAAAACAGTAAATTACAAAATGTGAGAGTAAAATTACCATTAAATATACTAATAAAAAAAAGTAAGCTACCTAAGAATAAAACTTAAAAAAAAAAAAAAACCAGGCAGCAACTTATTTATGGATAAAGTTACAAAACATTATTAAAGGACATAAAAACTCAAATCTGGTTAAAAGTTCCAAAGTTGTTTAGGGTGATAGTCACACAAGTTTACTAAAAGTTACTGAATTATTTGAGATGGGTGAGTTTTACGGTATGCAAATTATGATTCTGTAAGTTTTTAAGTCTGCATAAATAAAGAGATATACTGCATGTATAGATGAGAAGACTCAATGTGAAAGATGTCAGTTCACCCTAAATTAATTTATAATTGTCATCCCAATCAAAACTTCAATGGAAGCTTCTGTGGGGTCAGAAAAAAATAATTCTAGGGGCGCCTGGGTGGCTCAGTGGGTTAAAGCCTCTGCCTTCAGCTCAGGTCATGATCCCAGAGTCCTGGGATCGAGCCCCACGTCGGGCTCTCTGCTCTGCAGGGAGCCTGCTTCCTCCTCTCTCTCTGCCTGCCTCTCTGCCTAGTTGTGATTTCTCTCTGTCAAATAAATAAAAAGTATTTAAAAAAAAAAAAAAAAAAAAATAATTCTAAAACTCATTCAGAAGGTCAAAACCCCAAGAGCAGCCAAGACAATTCTAAAAGAAAACAAGGGCAACTTAAACTACCAGATAGAAACATATCAAAGTTGTAATAATTTTGACATTGTAGTTTCATCGTAAGTACAGACCAATGAACAAAGTAGCCCAGAAACAGACCAGGTCACATCTTAAGAACTTGATGTATGACAGAGATATCACTAAAATCAGTAAAAAAAAGGCATGAACTTTATAACCTCTGGCTTTCTGGTTGAAAAATAAAAGTTAAATGATGTCACATGCAAAAAATAATTTCAAGTACGTTAAAGATTTAAAGTAACAAAATACCGAAGCTACTAAAAGAAATATAGGAACATCTTAAAAACCTGTGTTATTAATTGGATTTTTTCAAATGCAAAAAAGCAGAAATTATTCAGGAAAACAATGGATACATTTCAACTCATTGAATAAAAACCTGTATATACCAAAAGATAACTTAAAGTAGCAGAGAGAAGTGTTCTTCTAGTACATACAATCTACATAAGTGAGGAATCCAGAATATATAAAGACATACACTATCGTAAGAAAAAGACAAACAATCCAACATTAAGATGAACAAAGGATGAGAAGAAAATCTAAATGATTACTTAACACAAACACCTTCTATCTTACCAATATTCAATGAAATGCAAATTAAAGTCAATATCAGACATGCAAAGTTTAACACAAAAAATGATGGAAAGACATGCAGAAAATAAAATCTTATACTTTAGAGAATAATCTGGAAAAAACTGAAGATATATCAACTATGATCCATTCACTCTATTATTTCTAGAGAAACTTTTGTACATTGACACTAACAGGACATACATAACAATCTGTACTAGTAAAAATTTGAAATAACCTAAAATATCTATTAATATAGAATAGATAAGCCCAGAGGGGTATATTCATAATACAGAATACTACGGAACAGTTACATTCCATGTTATTAAAAACAACTTTGAGGGGCACCTGGTGGCTCGATTGGTTAAGTATCTGCCCTCAGCTCAGGTCATGATCCCAGGGTCCTGGGATCGAGCTCCAGAGCTCCACATCGGGCTCCCTGCTCAGTGGGGAACCTCTCCCTCTGCCTGCTGCTCCCCCTGCTTGTGCTCTTTCTCTCTCTGTCAAATAAATAAGTCTTAAAAAAAAAAAAAAAGAAAGAAAACAACTTTGAGTGGTACATACAGTAAAACGTTACTTACATAAATTTCAAAAACAGAGTAATAGCATTTTTGTTCCTAAATATGTCACAAAAATATTAACTATGGTCTAGTAGGATACACTAAAAATTAATGACAATGATTACTTCTTAGGGAGAGATAATGGTTGCTTCTGGGGAGAGAAAAAAAAAGTGGTACTGAGGAAAGCACCAAAGTGGACTGAAGCTTAAAACCTGTAGGTCTTAATTAAAACATCAAGCAAAAATAAAATATTAATGTCTATTAATTCTGGCTGATGGGTACATAACTATTACGTTATTCTCTGCAATTTAACATTTGAAATACACGTTTGATAAAGTACTTCTTCAACTCCAGTAAACTCTGGAACATCAACTATGAAAACCCTTTCATTAAGAAATGATATTTCATTTACATAGAAAACAGAGACCCAAATTTTTGTTTTCCAAGAAAGTCAGTCATACGATCAGAATCCATGTTTTCATATTGGTTATAGGACAAATAGTAATTAAATATAGCTTACTAATATTGTAGTGTGAATTGTCCTGGAATGAGCCAAATTACCAGCTTTATTTATGCCTGACATAGTATACAAAAAAGTAAACAAGAGTGTCTATTGACACATTTTGAACGATTAATACTGCACGGCTTATTTCTTGATTCCATTTTCAAAGCTCTCAGTGGAGCACACATACCAATGGCATTGTTCAGGGTATATTCTTCTCTAAAGAAATCTTGAGCTATCTTCTGGTTTGCCTTCCCAGCTTCGGCGATTACTATAAGAAAAAAAAAAAAATGAAGGCAAGGAAAAAAAAGAAGGATTACAAAGTTTTTAAAAGTGCTTTCTAGTGGGGCGCCTGGCTGGCTCAGTTGGTAGAGCATCCCTACTCTTGATCTCAGGGTTGTGAGTTCAAGCTCCATGGTGGGTATAGAGATTACTTAAAAATAAAATCTTTAAAAAAAAAAAAGTACTTTCTAGTTAATACAGTCAAAGGGAATAAATTTAAAATATTGTGATATTAAGTACTGGGGAAACTCTAGAATGGTTTGTAAAAGTTTTGAAGTGTCCATTCCACAGACACAGTTAGCCCTAGAGCCATAGCCTAATGTCAAAACTTCAAGGCAAAAGCTCCGAAGGACTTCTTACAAATTGCTGTACCTAATTTAGAACTTACATATTGCTACAAAATTCATTTTGACTCTTTTCTGTAGCACCTGAATAAATATTTACTGGACATACATTTCCAATGGTAATATGGCTTAAGACAAAATACACAGAGAAAAATACAAGTACTGTGTGCATGTGTGTACATATACTCACAGTTCTCTAATATATCCATCTAGTTAAGTATTTCTGCCACGTTCATTTCACCATGAAACATTTATTGAGCATCTACTGTATTCCTATTCCAGTCAATGGTAAGACTACTATCAAACCATTCTCCTCCATACACTGTAAGCTCATATGCCTTCCTGTCTTTAAATCTTATGAGAATTATTGATTACAATACAAATTAAAATAAAAACATATTTCTTCTTCTATGGGCTAGAGTTACATAAAAATTGTTGAATATAGATTTTTAGATTAATTTTAGAAGTCTGATATATCTTCCTTCAAAATGTTCCAAATGTTCACTTCTTTTCCTGGTTTTTAAAAGAAAGATCTAGTGTCTATTTTTGTCCTTCTGGGGCTTTCACTGATACGTGCACACCCCTAAACCCTCATCTCTTGTTTCATATTCAGCAATTCTAAAAGGACAAGAGTGCAAATTATACTGCCAATGGAATGAAGCTCTTTTACCTCAAAAATCTTTGATTTCCTCTTTTATTCTAATCAATTAATTCCACAGAAGTTAAAATTAAATGACATTCATAATCACATTTAAAAAAAATTTTCTGAGTGCCCATTTATCATCTTGGACTATGATCTTAAAAGCAACTGAATTTCCTGGAACCGAAGACCACTGCTTTATACACTTTAACTAAAATAAATCTGTACTTTGTAACTGTACTTCCAAACATCAATATAAATTTAGTCCTATATGGAAAAATAGCTCACAGTTAGAGGAAGCTAAAAACAATACATAAGACTCTGCCCATCTGTAAACTAACAAGATCACAGACCCAACTCCGGAAGAAAAGTTAGCTCCATGCTGGAAAACAGTATTTTAAAAATATTCATGTTGTGGGCAAAACAAACTCAAACACAATTCAGTTAACAAATCTAAGCAACTGAAAAATTAAAAATAGAATAAAAATTGATGGAATTAAAAATTAAAACTCAATTACCATAAATTTAATAGGTATCTGAAATTATGTCCGAAATCAAGCTTGTTTCTTCCCATCCCAAATATAACAGTTGGGACGCCTGGGTGGCTCAGTCAGTTAAGCATCTGCCTTCAGCTCAGGTTATGATCCCAGGGTCCTGGGATGGAGCCCCGCATCGGGATCCCTGTTTGGAGGGCAGCCTGCTTCTCCCTCTCCCTATTCCCCTTTTGTGTGTTTTTTCTCTCTCTCTCTCTCTCTGTCAAATAAATAAATAAGTAAATCTTAAAAAAATAACCCACAAATATAATGGTTTCTGTAAACTTGTAAATTTGATATCTAGAGCAATCTAAACCATACTGCCATTAACACAACATAAAAAAACTATATTTATATATACATGTGTATATACATATAGATATACAGATATACACACACATACACACAGACACAAAATAAAAACCCAAAGAAAAAACCATCGCTGGACTCTATCAGTTCCCTAACAAACAAAATACTAAAGTTTTCAGTACATACAAAATACTGATAACCAGTGGTGAGAAGTACATGACTTTGACCCTGAGACCAAAGATTTCTTCTCTCTTGTCTCTAATAGTTAAATGTATATAGACTGACCTAAAGAACTAGAAAGGAAAATTAATCTTTTTATCCCATCTCAGCATGTTTACTTAAACAGCTGTAAAAATGCATTAACAACAGGATGAATTCTACAATTAAGTACATCCTTGCTTTGAGATCATGCACTAAGGGTAAGCATGGGGACGGTCAAGGAAACATGTGAAGGAACGTCATAAGTGGAGAATGACAAGTCACAACATGGCCAGACTGTCAGGTTACATGACAAACCGAATTGCTGAATGCCAGCTAACCTAAAATAAAAAGTGGACTCACATTGCATAACTGGGCATTTTGTTTAGGACGATTCAGGGAGAAACTGGATATATGAAGGGTACATATGTAGTTTTTTTTTAAATGTTATTTTTATTTTTCTAATATTAACTACAATGGCTAAGTCATTATAATAAAAAAAAATTTCTAAGATGTAAAGCAAATTACGAAGTATTACAAAAATTTCCTGTTAGTTTTGTCAATCTATTGGGGGGGAAAACAACATTGAGATTGGGCAGGGGTAGTTTTTACCTCTGATATCACCCCCAGCACAGAAAGCCTTTCCACCAGTTCCTTTTATAATGATCAGGAAAGTTTCAGGATCTTGTTCCCAGTTCTAGCCAAAAAAAAGGAAGATGGTAAAAGCATATTATAAATACAAACTATAAAAAAATCTATACGCATATATATGCATACGTATCTACATCTGCGTAGATAGATTTTATCAGTACATACAAAGTACAAGATTTTAAAGTACATCCAAAAGAATGGATCCCAACTTCATTTTCTTTTCTGACATAAATTAGAGACTATTTCAACAAGTTACTAGATGAATACATTTTGTGATCCAAATTACATGATGGTATCTGAAATCTTTAGCATGACAACTTTGAGATGAAAATGAAAAAAACAGGAGCTTAAAAATGTTACAGAAGCTTATAAATCTGGTGAAAAGCAGAGCAAGAACCTTTCTGTTGCGGTGACATAGGGCTCTGTCCCACTGACAAATTATAAGCAACTGAGTGAAAGCACGGATATGATCAAGTCTTGAAGTGATCTGAGGTCGGTAAGGACAGCTAACAAGTACGTAGCATGAAAGAGTCAAGAGCCAATGGAAATTCCAAAGACAAACAATCGACTAAAAAAACCGGTTAACCGGAGAGAGAATTAACAGGAACTCTATAAATACTACTCTTGAGAACAGAAATAGAAACACACTTGGAAGAGATGTAGCTGAACAGATGTGGCTGTGCGAAAGGCTAATAAAATACTGGACTACATTAAGAGAAATACGGCGTTCTAACATGAAGTTTCTACTTTCCTCCACACTGGTCTAATTCCAATCTGAAAGTCCTGGCCCATTTCTCTTTATTACATTTAAAGGCATATTATACAGTGTCCCAAACAGACACACAGTTAGGAAGAGAGACTCATCAAATGAAAAATTAAGGAACCGGTAACCAGGGGAGAATTAGTCTTTGTGGCTGACCCTGTGAGGCACACTATTTCACTACATCGCCACAACAATCATGTGAGATGTAACCATCCCCCTTTCACAGCTGAGGAAAATGAAGGACAGAGAGATTAACACGCCAAGATATACAGTTAATTAAAAGAAATCCAAGTATTAAACAAAGTCGTTGGGCTGTGAGTCATGCTTTTCCACTACACCACGCAGTTCTCTTAGAAGAGTTAAGGCTTATGGCGTTCTCTAAGGCAGGCTGACCAGGCAGTTCAAAAACAGCTGTCAAAAAGCTGTCATGTGGGGATGATGAGGACGCCTGGGTGGCTCAGTCAGTTAAGTGCCTGCCTTTGGCTCAGGTCATGATCTCAGGGTCCCAGGATGGTGCCCCACATCGGGCTCCCTGCTCAGCGGAGAGTCGGCTTCTCCTTCTCCCTCTCCCCACTGCATGTGCGCTCTCTCACTCTCCCTGTCTCATATAAAATCTTTAAAAAAAAGCCATCACATGTAAGGAAATTGATTTCTATACTCACGTCCCAAGAAAACCAGTATCACTGGTTAAAAGGTCAGAAAGTTGGAGCTATGTGAAAGTGGAAGGGGCTATCTCAGGAGGCCACGGGGAGGCCACTCAGGAGGCCTCCCTGTCACTAGGGAGGCTCTGAGATAATCACACAGGGAAAGCCCGGAAGACAAGAAATCAACAGGGCTTGGGTGCTGATCCCAGACATTCTATGGAAGAGAATACCAGAAATATTGTATTGAGATACACTTTTAAAAGGATCCATATAATTTCTTTAGGGCAATTACAAACCTTGAGCTGTGGATAAATGTGCCGGATCATACTAAGATTCAGTGCATTTAGGAACTTTGGTCTGTTTAGTGTTATCACTCCTGCACAACCTTTTCTTTCCAACAGTACTTCTGCGGTGTCCGTGTGCTTAGACATTCTCTGCAGAAAAAAAAGAATAACTTTAGGATAAAATTCATTCGGGTTTTGTCACAAGCCAACATCAAACCAGAGATACACCTCAGAGATACTCTGGGTTGGGTTCCAGACCATCACAATAAAGGAAATATTGCAATATGTCAGAAGAGCTTTGTTTTCCAAATGCATGTAACTGTTACTTCTATGCGATACTGTAGCCTATTAAGTATGGAGTAACACTAGGTCTGAAAAAACCACGCACAGATCTTAATTTGGAAGGAACTTCTTGAGAGGAAGATGGTGAAGGAAGAGGAAGATCCCCAGGCTCATCGTGTCCCACAAACACAACCGGGTAACTCTCAAGTCATTCTAAACACCCCAGAAACCCACCTGAAGACTGAAAAACAAAGTCCACAACTGAAGGGGGAGAAGAGGCCACACCCAAGCAGCAGCCCAGTAAAGAACGTGGTAAAACAGCATCAACTCCGGAAGTCCGAACCTGCCTGATAATTGTGCTGACCTTGCTTTATGACTGAATACGCTGGCCCTGGGAGAAGAAAAAAAAAGTACCTCATTGCTACTAAATGCTAACCGTCATCTGCGCCCCCAGTGAGGGAGTCAGACTCCTTTCGCTGGCAGAGGCTTGCCTCAGTGTTGACGGCTGCTGACTGCTGAGGGCGGAAGGCGCTGAAGGTTGGGCGGAGGCTGTGGTAATTTCTTAAAATGAGACAACAGTCAAGTTTGCTGTAGTGACTGACACTTGCTCTCATAATTTGTCCGTAGCACGCAATGCGTCTGTTAACATCGTACCCACAGTAGAACTTCCAAATTAGAGTCAATCCTCTCAAACCCTGCTGTTGCTTTATCTACTAGGTTTAAGTAACGAGTCTAAATCCTTTGTGGTCATTCCAACAATCTTCACGCACCTTCACAAGTAGATTCCATCTCAAGAAGCACCTTTCTTTGTTCATTCATAAGAAACAATTCCTCATTCATAAAAGTTTTATCATGAAATTGCCAGCAACTCAGTCCATCTTCAGGTTCTACCGCTGACTCCAGTCAGCGCATCTGCAGCTGCTGCCCCCATTAAGCCTCGAGCCCCTCAGGGCTGGATCAGCTTCTGCCAAACTCCTGTGAATGTCGATACTTTTACCTCTTCCCGTGAATCATGAATGTTCTTAACAGCAACTGGAATGATGAACCCTTTCCAGAAGGTTTTCAACTTACTTTGCCTGGATGCATCAAAGAAATCACTCTCTATAGCAGCTATAGCCTTATGAGATGTATTTCTTAAATACTGAGGCTCGAAAACCAGAATTGCTCCTCGACCCAGGGCTGCAGAACAGATGCTGCATGGGCAGCTCCATGAGAGCTCTTGGCTGACCAGGTGCATTGACAATTAGCAGTATTCTGAAAGGCATCTTCTTTTCTGAGCAGTCGGTTACAACGACAGACTTAAAATGGCCAGTAAAACACGCTGTCATTCAGGCTTCGTTGTTCCATTCATAAAGCACAGATTTAGCATAATCCTTAAGGGCCCTAGGAGTTTCGAACAGTCAATGAGCACTGGCTTCCACTGAAAGTCAAGAGCTGCATTAACCCCGTCAAGAAAGTCCGCCTGTCCTCTGAAGCCAGCCACTGACGTCTCCTCTCTAGCTGCGCAAGTCCTAGACAACCTTGTCCTCCAACAGAAGCCTGTTTCATCTATACTGAAGACCTTGTTTCATGCAGTCTCCTTCATTATCTTAGCTAGACCTTCTGGGTAACGAGCTGCATCTTCCCAATCAGCATTTGCTGCTACACCTTGCATTTTTATACTACGGAGATGGCTCCTTTCCTTAAACCTCATGTTACTAACCTCTGCTAACTTCAAACTTTTCTCCTCCAGGATCCTCACTTCTCTCAGCCTTCACAGAATGGAAGAAAGTTAGGGCCTTATTCTGGATTAGGCTTAGATTAAGAAAATGTTGTAGGGGCACCTGGGTGGCTCAGTGGGTTAGGCCGCTGCCTTCGGCTCAGGTCATGGTCTCAGGGTCCTGGGATGGAGCCCCGCATCGGGCTCTCTGCTCAGCAGGAAGCCTGCTTCCTCCTCTCTCTCCCTGCCTGCCTCTCTGCCTACTTGTGATCTCTGTGTGTCAAATAAATAAAATCTTAAAAAAAAAAAAAAATGTTGTAGCTGTAATCTATCCCAATTAAAACTCTCTCCATATCAGCAAATGACTACTTCACTTTCTTACTAATGTGTTCACTAGAGTAGCACTTCTAATTTCCTTCAAGAACTTCTCCTTTGTATTCACAACTTGACTCACTGGTGCAAGAGACCTAGCTTTTGACCGACCTAGGCTTTTGCCATGCCTTCCTCACTAAGCTTAATCATTTCTAGCTTTTGATTTAACGTGTGAGGCATGTGACTCTTCCTGTCACTTGGAAGGCCACGGGGGGATTATTAATTGACCTAATTTCAATGCTGTTGTATTTCAGGGAACAGGAAGGCCTACAGAGAGGGAGATGAGAGAACAGGAGATCAATGGAACAGTGAAAACAGACACAACACTGATCAATTAAGGTCATCATCTTATTTGGGCACGGTTCATGATGCCTTCAAAACAATTACAACAGTAACATCAAAGATCATTGATCACTGTTCACCAAAATAATAGTGAAAAAATTGGAAATATTGTGTGAGAATTACCAAAATGTGACATCGAGACACACCGCGAGCAAATGCTGTTGGAAAAACAGCACCAATAGATTTCTTCTACTGATGCAGGGTTGTCACAAACTTTCAATTTGTGTAAAAAAACAAACAAACAAAAACCCAAAACAAAAAAACAGTATTTGCAAAACACAGTAATATGAGGTATGCCTGTACATCAATGCAAATCTTTCACACAATGGTACTCGTCAAATGGATTACTAGGTACATCCATTTCTAAAATTTAGATTCTGTAGATAAGCAAAATACGCATACCAAAAGTATATACGTAGTATATACAGAGTATACACATACTTAACTTTTAACTTTTGAATGAATGGAGCCAACTGATTTAGAATAGAACCTAGTCCTAGAATTACTTAGACTACGAACAGTGAAAACAGTGTGTGTGCAATGCTACCCACCCACTCTGCTCATGGGCACGTACATATCTACATGTAGAATGCATCTCTAGATAGATACACAAGAGACTGCTAAAATGGTTGCCTCCAGGAACGAAAATCAGACATATGAGAGCGGGGTGGGAAGACGTTTTGTTGTTTGGCCCCTTTGAACTTGTTTAATTTTGTACCATATATATTTACTACCTATTCAAACCAATATTTTAAATATTTTCAAAAACAAAAGAGTAATAAATTAGACTTCAAAGGTTCTAAGCCATCTCCAGAAGGGAACTTTGTTAACAGGCTTTATTGCAGAGGACTTCCTTGTTTGACTATGGGGTCCGCTGACCCCCAGTAATGACCCCCGTGTGTAGGAAGTTGAGAAGACAGGATGACATGCATATACACTGTGCACTGAGAGCAACCCCTATTTCCTGCTACACCGTACACCGGCCGCAGGGAGCACTCCAGAAGGCTTTAAGGACAGGTTTTCATGAAGGAAGGCCCAGAGAGCCATAAGCATCCTTGTTCTCCCACTGGAAATTCAACTGTACATAAGGAAGAGCAAATGTTCAATCATTTAAACAGAGCCATTTTTCATAGTTTCCAGTACTTAAGTTTGTTTCGGTACACGTTATTGTAAAACAGTGTTCTTACTTATGTTCTTAACAAATCTGTTGTTGATTCATCCTCTAAGCTCTGACCTCAGAAATAACAGTAAGTCTATTTTTTAATCTGTTAAAAAAAATACTAAGCTATATGACTTGTTTTCTTACCTTATTGGTACTTTAAAAAAAAAAAAAGTGGTAAAAGAAATCTATACACAAAAATCAGGAAAAAAAAAAAAAAAAAAACCAGACCAAAAGGGATACGAAGTCCATGAGCAGATACAGCCTTCCCCCAGACTTCACCTTCTCCTTCAGTCTGACTCTAGCAGCTGGAAGTGTCTGACTTCTCAGGTTTTCTTTGAAGTTCCTACTGACCCACTAGTGTTCGTACGTGTGTAGGAAGACGGTGAGCAACTTTTCTGACCCATAATTCCTCCTCTAGACTCTTTCATAGCTTCTGTCAGTATTGTGGAAGATCTTATTCCCGTAGTCTTTTATTCCATAAAACTGTAGGGGAGGAAAAATAAGTTTCCCTCTATCTTTCCAGGTTCTTAACTAAGAGCCCCCCAGAAATAAAGACAGATTAACAGTAGAAAATGTTCATTTCTTAAGGGAGCCCCTCAAAGATGTGAGAACCAAAGGGGCAGCCAGGCAACTGAGGCTCATAAACCATCCTGAGCTAAGGAAAGAAACAGGGTCTGATGCTTCAAAGGGGAGGAAAGCAATTCACTAGGAAGTAAAAAGAGCAAATGTTTATAAACAAGTATTTGCCCTTCCATGCAGATAAGTTTCAAATATAAAAAAGTTATAATATGTATCCCTGAGCTCTTCCTGGTACAATCCTTCTTTCTAATTTCTTTCAGGCAGTTGAGAGGGAGGGAAAAAAAAACATTTCCTGAGTCTGCTGGATCTTGACTGCCTTCAACTCAAAATAATTCACATGGCAAAGTAAAAGATTTTAAGGGTGGTATATTCTGTTCCCCTTTGAGACTTTTCTTGCTCCTTGAGATAGGCCTGTGTTGCTATGTACTTTTCTCTTATGGTCACTTCTGCTGCATCCCTAAGATTTTTGGACCACCGTGTTTTCATTCTCATTTGTTTCCATGTTTTTTTTGTATTTCTTCTTTAAGTTCCTGGTTAACCCATTCATATTTAGTAGGATGTTCTTTAACCTTCATGTACTTGTGCTCCTTCCAAATTTTTTCTTGTGGCTGACTTCAAGTTTCATAGTGTCGTGATTAGAAAATACGCATGGTATGATCTCATTCTTTTTGATCTAGTTGAGGCCTGATTTGTGACCAGTATGTGATCTACTCTAGATAATATTCCATGCACATTCAAAAAGAGTATGTATTCTGCTGTTTCAGGATGGAATGTTCTGAATGTATCTGTAAGACCCAACTGGTGCAGTGTATCATTCAAGGCCCATGTTTTGTTGTTGATTTCTTAGACAATCTACCCATTGTTGTAAGTAGGGTGTTAGAGTCCCCTATTACTGATTATCAACGAGCTTCCTTATGTTTCATTGGAAAATCAATTCATTGATTTATATATTTGGCTGCTCCCAGGTTGGGCGCATAAGTATTTACAGCTGTTAGAACTTCTTGTTGGATAGAACCCTTTATTATGATACAGTGCCCTTCTTCATCTCTTGTTAGAGTCTTTGGTTTAAAATATAGTTTGTCTGATAAAAGCATGGCTATTCAGGCTTTCTTTTGATGTCCATTAGAAGGACAGATGGTTTTCTATCCCCTCACTTGCAATCTGCAGGTGTCTTTAGGTCTAAAATGAGTCTCTTGTAGGCAGCATATAGATGGATCTTATTTTTTATCCATTCTGATACCCTATGTCTGATTGGAGCATTTAGTCCAGTTATATTCAGAGCGATCATTGATAGATGTAATTTAGTGCCATTGTATTACCTGTGAAGCTGGTGTTTCTGGAGCTTTTCTCTGTGTTGCTTTTGATCTTCCTTTCCCACTCAAAGAGTCCCCTTTAATATTTCCTGCAGGGCTGGTTCAGTGGTCACAAATACCTTTAGTGGGTGTTTTTTTTGTTTTGTTTTGTTTTGCTTTTTGGTGGGGGGGAACTCTTTCTCTCTCCTATTCTGAATAACAGCCTTGCTGGATGAAGTATTCTTGGCTGCATATTTTTCATTCAGCACATTGAATATCCCATGCCACTGCCCTCTGACCTGACAAATTTCTGTGGAGAGATCTGCTGCTTACTTTATTTATCTTCCCCTGCAGGTTAAGGATTTCTTTCCCTTGCTGCTTTCAGGATTCTTTCCTTACCTCTGTATTTTGCAAAATTTACTATGATGTATCTTGGTGCTGGTGTGTTTTTGTTGATTTTGATAGGAGTTCTCTGTACCTCCTGGATTTGGATGTTTCCTTTCCCAGATTAGGATCATTTTCAGCTATAATTTGCACAAATACACCTTCTGCCTCTTTTCCCCTCCTTCTTCTTCTTCTGAGACTCCTATGATACAAATGTAATTAAGCTTTATGGAGTCACTGAGTCCCCTAAGTCTACATTTGTGATCCAGTATTTTTCTTTGCCTCTTCTTTTCAGCTTTTTTTTTTTAAGATTTGAGAGAGAGAACACATGCACACACATGAGCAGGAGGAGGGGCAGAGGGAGAGGGAAAAGCAGACTCTCCATGGAGCAGGGAGCCTGACACAGGGCCCTATCGCGGGACCCTGAGATCATGACCTGAGGCGAAGGAAGTCACTTAACAAAATGAGCCACCCAGGTGCCCCTCAGCTTCATTATTTTCCATGATTTTATCTTCTGTATCACTTAATCATTCCTCTGCTTCTTCCACCCTTGTGGTGATTACATCCAGGCAGCTTTGCATCTTGGTAATAGCTTTTTTAATTTTAGGTCTTCTATCTGTTCAGTAAGGGACTCCCTGGAGTCTTCTATGCTTTCCTCAAACCCAGCTAGTATCCTTATGATTGTTGTTTTAAATTCTGGTCCGGTATATTACTTGTATCTGTTTTTATTAGCTCCCTGGCCCTGACCTCTCTTGTTCTTTCTTTTGGGATGAATTTCTGCCTCTTGGCACTTTGTCTAGTCTATCTGTGTGTCAGGAAAGCCTGTAATGTTTCCTGCTCCTGAGAGTAACAGCGACATTATGAAGAAGTCACACACTGCCCAGGGCCTGACACTTCAGTAAGGGTTTCTGGTGTCTGCTGTGTGCACTCTGCAGTTGTTTTCACTGCTCTTTCCTTCAGGTCAGTCCCCTGCAGAGTTCCTCCTTGCCTGCAGGGGGGAATATTTGGGCATTACCACGGTGCGGAAAGTGTTAACTTGATGTGTTCTGGTCTGCTCCTTAAAAGCAGTTAGATCTGGGGCGCCTGGGTGGCTCAGTGGGTTAAAGCCTCTGCCTTCGGCTCGGGTCATGATCTCAGGGTCCTGGGATCGAGCCCCGCATCGGACTCTCTGCTCAGCGGGGAGCCTGCTTCCTCCTCTCTCTCTGCCTGCCTCTCTGCCTACTTGTGATCTCTCTCTGTCAAATAAACAAAATATTAAAAAAAAAAAAAAAAAGGCAGTTAGATCCTATTTCCCCTAGAGCTGAAGCTCTGCAGCACTTTACGGTCAACACTGGTGGGTGAGAGGCTAGGGGTCAGGGGGGACTCGCTGCTGCTCTCTCAGGCACACTTGCCCTCGCGAAAAAAGCACTGCACAGGGACGCAAGGCTTGGTGTATGTGACTGAAGCCTCCACGGTGGGCACTGTGCTGCTCACTGAAGCTCGTCTGTGCTGACGGATGGGGATAAAAATGACATCAGCCAGCTCTCTTGTCCCCAAAGAGGGGGGTTTGCGCCTGCCACTGTAGAGCAAACACTCACAAAAGAAAAAACAATCTCCCCTCCTTTGTCCCAGGCTTCCCTCAGATCCCTGCCTTCACCCTGTCTTTGTCCGAGCTGTCTGTCCACCCGCTGGCCCAGTACTCCTCTGTTTTATCTCAAGCACACTGGCTGGGTTTCAAAACTCCAAAATTTAGGGACCCAGCACAGTACTAACATCTGCTGATCCTCTGGGGGACGGTCTCACTGGGCTGTGGCTGGTGCCATTTTTTCCCAGAAGGGCAGATACATTATATGCACAGGGGCTTGGAGCTTATGGTGAAACAGCAAAAAGCCGGCATCCAGGTTAGAGGCCCTCAGCAGCTGTCTCTTATGCTAACGAACAGAGCAGCTCAATGGTGCCCACCGGCTCTTTTGTCCCTGGAGGCAGTGCCATGTCTCCCAAATACACTGCAAGAAGGGGAACCGTCTCCCAGTGCAACCCAGGGGATCCTCAAACCACACTGTCCACAACCGGGCCTCCGCCCTCCTCCTCCACGGAGCACCTCTATGCCTGCCAGGCTCCACCCCAGGAACGGCAACTTCATACTCTGAGCTCTGCTGCTTGTAAAAACTTGCCGTTATCAGCCCCTCTTGTTCTGGGGACGTGTTCTTCTTGTGCAATGCCCTGCACCCTGTGCGTGCACTTGCACTCACACTCAGTCTCTTTCTCTCCTCGCTCCCTGATCAGGGTTCCCTCCCCTACAAAGCATCCATGATTCTTTTGTCCCCAAATCAGGTCTCCACACCTCCAATCTTCCACCACGTGGCCCCCTTTCTCCCTCTAGTTGTGCAGTTTGTTCTCTATCTTCAGATCGACTGCCTGGGTGCTCGGAATGATTTGATATCACGCTGTGTTCAAAGGACACGGCAACTTCTCCCCTTCAATACCCATAGTGGTTCTATTTCTTGGATCAACCCTAACTCATAGAAAAAGATAGATGGTACACTATAAACCTGCATTTTTAGATATCCACATCATTTTCAATCTTAAAATACCGAAAAAAGTTTTCGTATCATATAAACATGTTAAATACAAGTATAATAAACTTTCTCTCCATACTAATTAAATTTCTGTTTGAACCAAGTGCAATTTACCAGGCCCCTGTCAAAAAAATGTTTCATGATCGTTTTCACTGAACAGTTTATATAAATTATCACCCAATACCAGAGGCAATCCTTTAAAGCTTTAATCTTTGGTTTCAGAGATGCTAAGAGCTGAAAAGACAGCTCAGAGATGTGGCGAGATGCTCACCGTGACCTTGTAACGAGAAAAAAGGCTGAACAGGCTGCAAAGTAACGGTTTCTGGCACGCTCAGTCAGAGAACGGAGGTGCAGCGCAAATGGCTGCAGTACCTTCAGGGAGACATGGGACCAGAATATTTGCTAGCTGCAGGCAAAAGCTTTTAGGAAGATTAATTGGAATTTTTGATGACTTGATAGAGACCAAGTGTGGGCAAATGTGATAGTATGAAGCTCCTGGGGGTTACAGTCATGCAGGGATTTCCATCCTGGCTGGCTTTTCCTCCTGGAACCCAACCAGGCTCTCCCGGGAAAACTGAAGAAAGCTCCTCTGTGTGGTGTTGGCTGGGGTAGAGAAACAGCAGGTGCAGCTAAATCCTTTCCCCTCATCTTCCATAAAAAACAAAAAGGCTAAAGGACTTTAGTGAGGAAGGACTTCAAAGCCTGTAGCCCAGGGTTCTAGTGGGGCCTTGCTGCAGTGGGGGGATGGAAATGGAGGCCTGTGAAATAAAAGCCTTAATCTCCAGGGAGAAGCACCATAAAACCATTGCCAAGGACGTCAGTGTTTACCAACCACAACTGCTGGGGGGGGGGGGGGGTGGGCAACGCAAAGAAAAAAAGCACCCTATCCCTAGAGAAGGGACAGGAACAATCATAAGGGCCACATCCCTGAAACTCTGGTTCAGAGTGTCTTTCAAACATTAAGGCTTAATGGAATACAACACCAAAGGCATGATCTATAAAAGAAAAACACTGATAAACTGAATTTAATCAACATTAAAAACTTCCATTCTGCAAAAGATACTATTAAGAAAATGAAAGACAAGCCAGAAATTGGAAGAAAATACTTGCCTTTCACATATCTGGTAAAGAACTTGCATCCAGAATATATAAACAACTCTTAAAACTCAGTAAGAAAGGGGCACATGGGTGGCTCAGTCAGTTAAGTGTCTGACTCTTGATTTTGGCTCAGGTCATGATCTCAGGGTCAGGAGACTGAGCCCTGTGTTGGGACCCACGCTGGGCATGGAGCCTGCTTAAGATTCTCTCTCTCATTCTCCCTCAGTCCCTCCCCACCAACCATTCACTCTTTCTCTAAAAAAAAAAAGGAGAAAGAAAAAAAGGAATAAAAAAACACCTCAATAAGAAAAACAACCCGGGGCACTTGGGTGGCTCAGTGGGTTACTCCTCTGCCTTCGGCTCAGGTCATGGTCTCAGGGTCCTGGGATTAAGCCCCACATCAGGCTCTCTACTCAGCAGGGAGCCTGCTTCCTTTCCCCTCTGCCTACCCGTGATCTCTGTCTGTCAGATAAATAAATAAAATATTAAAAAGAAAAACAACCCGGTATTAAATGGGCAAAAAAAAAAAAAACTGAAGATTTTCACCAAACATAGAAGGATGACAAACATAAGAAATGCTCAAAAATTATCAAAAGATCATTAGCAAAATGCAAATTAAAACCACAATGAGATAACACTACACACATTAAAATCCAAAAACAGACAACATGCTGCCAAAGATACAGAACAACAGACATGCTTATTCTTTTTTTTTTTATTTTTTTTTAAAGATTTTATTTATTTGACAGACAGAGAGAGATCACAAGTAGGCAGAGAGGCAGGCAGAGAGAGAGGGGGAAGCAGGCTCCCTGCTGAGCAGAGAGCCCAACGCGGGGCTCGATCCCAGGACCCCGGGATCATGACCTGAGCCGAAGGCAGAGGCTTTAACCCACTGAGCCACCCAGGCGCCCCCAGACATGCTCATTCTTTGTTGATGAAAATGTAAAATCGTACGACCACTTTGGGAGACAATCTAGCAAATTTTTATAAAGTTACACATAGACTTACCATACAAGCCAGCTGTTCCACCGCATGTATTTACCCAAGTGAATTGAAAAGTTCTGTTCAACAAAAGCCTGTACAAAAATGTTTGGTAGCATAACTGATAAAAACTGGAAGTAAACAAAATGCTCTTCAACACAGAAATGGACAACTTATCCCAAAATGGTATACCATTCAGTGATAAAAAGGATCAATTTGGGGCGCCTGGGTGGCTCAGTGGGTTAAAGCCTCTGCCTTCAGCTCAGGTCATGGTCCCAGGGTCCTGGGATCGAGCCCCGCATCGGGCTCTCTGCTTGGCAGGGAGCCTGCTTCCTCCTCTCTCTCTGCCTGCCTCTCTGCCTACTTGTGATTTCTCTCTGTCAAAGAAATAAAAAAAAATTTTAAAAAAAAGGATCAATTTTATCAATTCACATAACATTTTGACAAATTTTGACAAAATGCATTTTGTCAAGTGAAAGGATCCAAACCCCAAAGCCCATATATTGTATGATTCCATTCCTAAGACACTCTGCAAAGGACAACTTTAGAGGGACAACACAGATCGGTGGTTGGGGGCACGTAAAACCAGGGGCAGCTTTAGGGCGGAAGAACCGCTTACATCGTCTTGGGGTGGTAGATGCAGGGTTTTGGCATCTGTCAAAACCCACAGACATGGATGTCACAGAAAGTAAACCTTCTTCTTTGGTCTAGTCTGTATACATTGAAGGCGGCTACGACGCCACGGGACTCCAACACAGAATGCAGACGAGGACAAATCTAACTGAATTACACACGTCTGACATAACCTCACTGAGGAATCCTGGTGATAGCTGCGGGGAGCGGCCCTCCGGGACTCTGGAAAACAGTCACCTGAATACAAAAGGAACTGTACTTCAATACTGCGCTCTGGCTGGTAAATTCGTCTTTCCTGGGGGTGGTTCACAATTCTGCACCTGCTGCGCAGGTACACTAAGGTGAAACGAGCAACAGAGGAAAGTTACGAGAAGCAAGAAGGGACGCTCTAATGAGCCCCGCCCTGCGGCAATGGGGATGTCGTCAGTACGAACCCATGCTTAGCTAAGACAAACACACGGAACACGGAGACGACCACAGACAGGTACAGATATGCAGGTTAGTACGCCGTGTTCATATACTCTGCTCCACACACACATACGTCACCCTTGCTCTGTCCCCCGGAGAAAGCCATCATCCCCCAGTATCAAAGAGCACTCCCAAGGCGCAGATCTTGATTCCAACAGAGACAACCAGGGCTTCTTGAAGAAATGGCTGACTCCTGATAAGGAAAACATGAGAAGCCCAGAGCACACCTTCTAGTACCAAAAAGTAAGGAGGTGTTAAAAATATATAGCTATTAAAAGGACAGAATCATATCAAAAGGACACAAGAGCCAAAATGAAGGAATTCCTAATGGCCAAAGCTAGAAGAATCTCAGGAACAACACAACATAATGTGATACTGGAGTATCCCAAAGAATAAAATAAAAATCAATGACTCCACTCTGATACAAATAACTGAATGAATAAATAAATGGAGAATGATCTTCCTTACAGAAGATTTCTAAATAATATATGTAAAAATCTCCCTCCCAGTAGGCAGAGCTTACTCCCTTCACCCTCTGATGTGGGCTGAACTTGCTTCCAAAGAACAGACGGTGGAAAGAGGAAAGTATCTGGAGAGGAGAAACCGAGGAATAAAGGTCAGCATCACCAGCTGTTACGTGACTGTCACTCATCCCAGACGCATCCATCAAAACCCACAGATACCCGGTCACGATGTGATGAGAAGGGCTTTTCCTCTGTGATATCCTCTTCAAAAAAATTTAAAAAAAAAAAGGTTTTAACTGCAGTCTGATGATTAAAAACAAACAAGAACACCAGACACAGCCCAGATTAGAGGATATTCTCTAGGCTAATACTCCCCCCACAAACATTCAAGGTCATAAAAAGTAAGACTCAGAAACTGTCACAGACTACAGAAAACTAAGGAGACATGGCAAAGAAATGCAATATGGTATTCTGGCTTGGATCCTGGAACAGAAAGTTAAGGGGAAAAATGGTGAAATCCAAATAAAGTTTCAGGTTAACAGTAATATACCAATGTTCTTCATTTTGACAAACATGGCACGGGGGCTGTGTTCATTTGCTAGGGCTGCTGTAACGAAGTACCACAACCTAAATGGCTTCAACAAGAGCTACTGTCTCACAGTCTGGAGGCCACGAGCCTGAGATGAGGGTATCTGGGACCACGCTCCTCTCAAGATGGCTGGGGGACAGGATCTGTTCCAGACCGCGGTCCCAGCTTCCGACAGATCCTGGCCTTGCAGCAGCCTAATTCCACTCTTCACATGGCCTCCTCCCAGTACACTGATCTCCAAATCTTCCCTTTATGTAAGGACAACAGTCATACTGGACTAATCTAGTAATCCCTACTCCAGTCTGGCCTCCTTTTACTACGTACGTCTGCAATGACGCATTTCTAACTTGGCTGTCAGAATAAGCTACCTGCCATGGGCCCTGAGGTCTCCTTGTACTTTAATGCTATTTATGTCATGAACCCAAGGGCCTGACCCCGCTCTTTGCCTCGGTCATTTTCAGGGTTGTATTTGCTGCAAGTAACTATTTTATTTTATTTTTTTTAAAGATTTTATTTATTTATTTGACAGAGATCACAAGTAGGCAGAGAGGCAGGCAGAGAGAGTGAGAGGGAAGCAGGCTCCCTGCCGAGCAGAGAGCCCGATGCGGGACTCGATCCCAGGACCCTGAGATCATGACCTGAGCTGAAGGCAGAGGCTTAAACCACTGAGCCACCCAGGCGCCCTGCAAGTAACTTTAAAAAAAAAAAAAAAGGTGATGTCTCCCCGTGGGACGGAGAGCAGGTTCCGGCTACACCAGAAGTTCCCCGTATTCAGCAGTGCTGTCCTACAACGCGATCCACTGCACACGTGCACATTCGTCTGGGCCTTCCGTGCCACCCCTGTAGAACTTGGGGAGCAAGAGAAAACCAACACACATCTGACGTTCAATGTTGCTCCATGTGCCACTAAGAACAGAATCCTTGGGCTCTACCTCAAGAGCTTCACATCTTCTGCCAACATCCATAAAACAGTAAAAGGCCAACTCTAGTTTGTAAGCGGGGTAAAAAATTAATCCCAAACCCAGTGTAGTCCAGCCAGCCCCTAAGGCCCTTGGCCTCCTACCCATCCCAATCCCAGCCCTCTCCCTTTCTCTAAAAATATACCTATCCTAGTTTTTATAGTAAACACTAAGTGTACATGCAAAAACACATCATCTTTTTTTTAAATAGATACATTTTTAAACCTTTCTTTTTTTTAAGTGGAGGGATGGGAGGAGGGGGAGGGAGAGAGAGGATCTCAAGCAGGCGTCACACCCAGCACTGAGCCAAATGCGGGGCTTGAGCTCAATAACCCTGAGATCACCCCTGAGACCAAAGTCAAGAGTGAGACATTTAACTGACCGAGCCACCCAGGCACCCTGTTTTTCAAGTCTTTTAATCTACAAGCTCTCCCTTCATCCCTCTCTTTTTCTTACAATCTGTTGAAAACAGGCCACTTCACCTACAGAATTTCTCAGGACTTTGCTGAGTGCACATGCACGCTACCTACTGTGAACAGCTGTGCATCCTCACACGCCAACTGGGTCAGTACCCTACTGATAAACACCGAGGGATCTTCGACTTCCGCTATTACAGCCATGCACGAGTATTTTTAAGCATGGATCTCCAAGACCTTAAGCCAAGTGTTTTTGCAGGACTTTTTCAGAGGGTCAGACTTTGGGGAAAGAATATTCCAGAATCTCCTGTTAATGCTACTAGAATGACGGAAATGAATAGATGAATAAAGGGTTTTTTTTCCTACCTGGAAAGACTGATAGCCTTCTCAAAACCTAAAAACAAATATTAGCGCACTAAACAAAATTATTCAAGCAAAAGGGTACAAGAAAAAGAGATGAACTATCCAGTATTAGCATAATTTATGTTAATTCTGTAGAAAAAAATAAATCCCTTTTCCAAAAGTATCGCAAGTTTTTAACTAAAACCTAGAAAAGGTTCTCTGAAGAAAAATTTATCATATTAGGAAATATTACAGAGACTAGAGTCAGAAATGAAATCCTCGTACAACTCAAAGTTGGGGGGCGGGGAGAAGGGGGCAACAGAAGGGATAAAGAAGAACACAGAAGGGAAAGAAGAAATGCTTCTAGCCAGAGCTATCTTAAAGAAGGCAAAGTAATTTAAGGTGGGAATTAGAACTTTCTTAAATCTTTATTGTTCATCCAGGAAAGACAACAGGTTCACATTTACTTTTTTTTTTTTTTAAGATTTTATTTATTTACTTGACAGAGATCACAAGTAGGCAGAGAGGCAGGCAGATAGAGAGAGGAAGCAGGCTCCCCGCTGAGCAGAGAGCCCGATGCGGGGCTCAATCCCAGGACCCTAAGACCATGACCTGAGCCGAAGGCAGAGGCTTAACCCTCTGAGCCACCCAGGCGCCCCCACATTTACTTTTATTTTCAAATATTTTCTTAGCCAATCAGCAAAATCTGTTCCTTATTTTTAATTTGCTTTTTAAAAGTTTTCCATGGACACTATGCTAAACACTTGACTAAACTCTTCACGTAATCCTCAAAACCCCCCCTAATGAATTATATACCAGAAATTCCTTTCCACAGAAAAGGAAGCTAAGGCCCAGAGAAGTTAGATCACTTACCTGGAATCACACAACTCTGGGGCAGGACCAGAGAGAAACCCAGGTTTCTCTCATTCTAGAATAGACGGTCTAACCATTACAGCTCCTAATCTGAGTGTCCCAATTACCTTCTTCAAATGATATCATCTCACCCACTTTATCCCCACACACAGAACTCTTTCCACTCCTGTGAAGCCTGAGTTACCCATTATTTACATCTATTCAAAAGAGAAATGAAGGAAACTCGCTAAAATATATGAACACCATCAACACACAGCTGTGCTAAACTGAACGCATGAAGTCTGCCGAAATAAAATCCCTAAGACACACTCAACTTTGGAATATCTACTCTGGCAAAATCCATAATAACAACATTCCCCCAAGTGTACAAAAAGATGAGAAGGATAAAATGGCCCATGGTCAAATCAGTGTGGGAAACAACTTAAACCAATGTAAAGTAAGTTTCATTATTATAAGACATTTTTTGTATTTAATACGCAAATATTAAATGTAAACATTTAAAATACAATGAGTTTTCTTACATGATTAAACATTTTTTTTCATGGAATATTTACCTCTTGGGGCTTGTATTTTGCAGGCTACATTTTTTTTATTTTGTGTGTGGGGGGAGGGTTAGAGATTTTATTTATTTGACAGAGAGAGAGATCACAAGTAGACAGAGAGGCAGGCAGAGAGAGAGGGGGCAGCAGGCTCCCCGATGAGCAGAGAGCCCGATGCGGGGCTCGATCCCAGGACCCTGAGATCATGACCTGAGCCGAAGGCAGAGGCTTAACCCACTGAGCCACCCACTTGCCACTGCAAGCCACCCTTGCAGGCCACATTTTGGAAAACACTTCAGAGCCTTCATAAACATTGTGAGAAATGAAACTTTCCTCTGAGGAAAAACCAGTACCTGGTACATAGGAGGCATCCCAAAAATGTTTAATAAGCTGAACGAACAATTCATTATTCTAGTGATACAGTCCTGCTGTGACATAAGCCTAGAGCAAGCTGCACTGTCGATACCCAAATCCCAGTCTTACACCTTTCATATACGTAACATCCGCTGCCATCAAACCAGGTTGCAACCAAAGACACACCCGAGAAAATATCCTACCTGAAGCAGAACATGATTTCTTTTGACATCTGACTTTCCTCTTTACCCCCATCACATAGCCTTCTCACTCCTAAGATTTTCATCAATTTCCAGCTAATGTTGAATGCCACTGAATTTAAAGCACTGTAACCCAAATAAGACACGAAGCACAATGTAAGCAAGATTCTTAGTACGAAACAGCATTTAATAAACACAGACTCAAGCTTCACTCCATCCTTCCTGACTTCAAACTGGGTCACTAAATTCTTCCACATGGCAATACTCTTTTCTCTCACCTTTTGTGATACCCTCTCCTTTACATCTATAATTACTACATCTAAGCGCCTGGCTCAAACCTTCATCTGTATCTTCACTTCTCCAGAAGACCACACCCCTACTTCCAACTGCCTACTAGAACTGCAGGAGCAATGACATGTGCCCCATGATCAATTTGGTAAAAACCAAATTCACCAACAAATTTCTCCCCAACAAATCTGTCTCTCCTCCTCTGTCCCCTATAACAGGTTAAGGCATCACCATTTTCTCAGTCAACAAAGCTCAAAATGTTGGTGCTATCCCTGATTCCTACTTGTTCTCCTCCCCCTCTGCCAACAATTTGAGGCAGTTACCAAGTACCAGAGAATCCATTTCTAAAATGACTCTTATCTATTCATACCGTTCTATTCCCATATTGTAGCCACACAGGATTATTACAATCGTCTTTCCTGGCAGATTTCCAGAACCTCTGTCTGACGGTCTACCCTTCACACTGCCACCAGAGCAATTTTGCTAAAACACAATTACAATCCTGTCCCTGTCATTCAGAAATGGTCTATGACTCCCTATCAACTTCAAAAACACCCACACAGTCTCTCCACATCCTGAGTAAACTCTCCAGGCCCATCACTGCCTCGCACTCCGTGTAACAGATACTCCGAAAGCCCTGAAGTGACCTTCCTTCTCCTCTGTCACCATTCCTGCCGCCTGGAACAAGCATACTGTGCGACAGAAAACAGACTTTCGGAATCGTACAGACTCAAGCATTAGGGCCATAGAAGGACTGCCTGGGAAACGGCCTATTTCTGAAGGGCATCTAAAAGCCAACACTGGGGGATGCCTGGGTGGCTCAGTTGGTTGGGCGGCTGCCTTCGGCTCGGGTCCTGGTCCCAGCGTCCTGGGATCGGGTCCCGCATCGGGCTCCTTGCTCGGCGGGGAGCCTGCTTCTCCCTCTGCCTCTGCCTGCCATTCTGTCCGTCTCTGCTCACTTTCTCTGACGAATAAATAAATAAAATCTTTAAAAGCCAACACTGGGACCAAGACAATTCAGCCCTCAGGCCCTGATGAAAGTTCAGTTTACCTCCCTCCATCCATGCAGTTTGTGCCTTAGGTAACCACAGTCCAGGGGAACAGGATTCTGTCTTATCGTTCTATTCTACCTGGGGGCTGACGTGTAAATAGGAACCAGCAGCACTGTTTTTTTTTTTAAAGATTTTATTTATTCATTTGACAGAGAGAGAGATCACAAGTAGACAGAGAGGCAGGCAGAGAGAGAGAGAGGGAAGCAGGCTCCCCGCTGAGCAGAGAGCCCGATGCGGGACTCGATCCCAGGACCCTGAGATCATGACCTGAGCCGAAGGCAGCGGCTTAACCCACTGAGCCACCCAGGCGCCCCCCAGCAGCATTGTTTTATGTTCTCTTTCCAGGAAATGCCTCAGTTCCTATGTCTACGTACTAAATAATCAAGGGTAGGAAGGGTGACTCCAGTCTTCACTCGCTCGTCTCCACTCAGGCCTGAGACGCATTCTACCATAGGTACCGAACACCCACTCTGCGTCTGCTGCACAGGGAGCGCCGCAGGAAAGTCTACAGAGCCAGAATCGACTCAAATCCCACCTCTTGTTTACCAGCTGAATGACACGGAGGCATATTACACAGCCTCTCCGTCCCTCCATTTCTAACCCATTAAACAGGGATAAGGCCATAATCCCTTAACCAAAAACCCTTGGGTCCGGATGTGTCTTGAAATCCAGAAAATTTTCTAGATTTTGGAAAGGTAACACAATATGTATTAAAGAAAATAAAAAATCCCAAGTGGAACCTGGTCAGCACACTGGGATAAAATGCTTTAACACTTCTGCATCAAACTATGAACATCTGCACTTGTCAGAATAAAGAAAAAAGAGCTTCAAGTACGTTCGAGTCAGATTTTTGTCACAAAATGCACTTATCGCAAACTAACCGCAACCTCCGATTCCGAGGTTCCGAACTGCAGATAAAAGACCTGTGGTGCCGACTCTGCAGGACCACGAAGAGAACCAACGGAGCAGTCCCTCCAAGTGCTGGACGAGGCCGTGGCCTACAGTAAGTGCTACAGCAGAGTGACTCGTTTTTATGTGCAAGGCACCGTCAGACTGTACGAGAGTATCGTAGTCCGTGTGGGTTGCTGTAAGACAAACACCACAGACTGGGTGGCTCAGTACGACAGTCTCACAATGCTAGAGGCTGGGAAGTCCATGATCAAGGGACCTGCTAATTCAGTGCCTCATCAAGTCCCTCTTTCTGGTTCACAGTAGGCTGTCTTCTCACTGCATCCTCCCCCACCAGGCAAAACAGGTGAGAAGCTCTCTGGGGTGTCTCTTACAGAGTCACTGACCCCATTCATGAGAACAGCACCCTCCTGACCTCATCACCTCCTACAGGCCCCACCTCCGAATACCATCACACTGGGCGTGAGATTTCAACATATGAATTCCGGGATGGTACAAAGACTCAGTCCATAGTACAGAGAAACAAAAATGAGTAAACATTATTTCTTCCTCATAAAATGGTAAACTGAAAGTATCTCTGGAAGGGTACCAAAGGCATCTAAGCTCCGGAAGACTATTTCAAGTACAATTGTAGCTAGCAGGTATGAAATGATTACACGCCAAGCACTAGATTTTTAAATGAAGTTTTATTATTCATAAGCACTGTAAGATAGACTATTATCCCCACCTGACAATGTCTAAAAAGAAGTTGAGAGAGATGAGGTACTCTACCGAAGATTAAGCAGTGGCCCCATTATTTCAACCCAAGCATTCGGACTTGAAGGTCCGTGCTCTTATGCACAACCTTACCCCATCTCCTAGTTGTGTGTCAAGCCTTGACACTATAAAACTGGGAACCACGGTGCATAAGGACAACAAAATCTGCCAATATGCCTCCACTTCCCTAACGAGGACATTTTACATTACACCGTAATCTAACAGTGCCAACAAAACAAAATGCAAACTTACCAAATGCTGCAGTATGACATTAGTCCTGTTCAATGAATTAAACCTGAAACAGACATAGAATACAATGTCTCAGTGCACAAACACCATATTTCCTTTCGTTTTAGCCTCTTCTAAAAGGCATTAGGAAAAAAATGAATTTGAAACAAAAAAGGGTAGAGATTCTTTTCCCCTTCATTCTGTTCAAGGTATGTCCCTCCCAAAACAAACTGGAAACCATGGTATAAAGGAGATAGGACCTCCAAAAAAAAAAAAAAAAAAAAAAAAAAGCAACTGAACACGAGAAGTGGGGGAGGTGGGAAGCCGGCAACTTGCTCCCAGGGCCTGGAGAAAATTGTAGAATGTTAGAATCCATGAGAGTTCCATTAGTCATTTCTAATTCTTCCTCCTCTCCTTCCTCCAACTCATCATCATCTTCACCCCCTTCATCATTACATCAAGAACCAAGCAGCCCTGTAACAGATTTGGGCAAATATCATCTCTGATGACCTTCCCTGAACTCACCTGCACCTCCATCAGAATCATCCGTAAGGGGCGCCTGGGTGGCTCAGTTGGTTACAGGACTGCCTTCACCTAAGGTCATGATCCTGGAGTCCGGGGATCGAGTCCCATATCGGACTCCCTGCTCACCAGAGAGCCTACTTCTCCCTCTGACCTTTCCCCTCTCATGCTCTCTCTCTCTCAAATAAATAAATAAAAATAAAATCTAAAAAAAAAAAAAAAAATCAGTAAACCAAAGTAAACTCATGCTCTCTCTTCCTGCTGACTTTACTCTGCATCTAACTTTAACATTCTGTCAAATCCTTTCTAGATTTCCATTTGGTATCAGTGGACTTTGAAGATGGATCACCACTCTGATTTGGACGAAATTCTTGGGAAAGAACTTTACTTTCAAAGTCAGGTTTTCCATCAAAATAAAGATCTATTCTGTAACCTGATTTAGTATCTTAGAATTCTGTCACTTCAATTCCTGTCAAATAATGCACTGCAGACACTTGCGGATAAGTGATAAATGTTAACCCACAAATGTAGGATTTGGGAAATCAATTCCAACGTCTTGGGGTAAAAAAAAAGGTGGTCAGCAGAGTTATACGTCTGTTCTACTTCAAAATCTCATTGGCTTGTTCAAGTCTACTGCATTCTGTACGTCGTTAATATATTCAACTGCTCCTTGCTGTTCTTTTTCTGCGGTCATGGGCTCCACTGTGGTTAAAGGTGAGTTCCTTTTTACTGACCTTGGGGTTGGAGGTGGGGAGGCAAAGGCTGCAGGCAGCAACTTGGTCCAGTCACCTCTAGTGGTATTTTATAAATGGTCCTCTATACAAAACCATTACAAACCCAACAAAAATATTTATTTAAAAATATTTAAGTACTACTTATGGAAAATAGTCATGATAGAAATTACAAAAAGAAAGCAAACTATAAAATAAACATAAAACCTCTAAGTTTGTTTCAAAAGTGTTTGGCTAGGCACAGGAAGCTTAGGACACAGCTTGGCAAAAGTGATTAGTAATAACCGAAGTCAAAGTGGTAGAGGGTGGGGGAAGCTGGAAGGGGGCAGGAAGAAATCTGGAGTGTAAAAATTATCTCTATCCCGATGATGGTTACAGGATTGTATACACATGTGCAAAAGTTAACTCGGCTACAGACTTCAGAAGAGCACGTTTCAGTACTCCGCGACCACTACAACTAAACAAGTAAAAGCACCATAGGAATGAATGGGTGGTGACTAGAAGGAACATGAGGAAAGCCTCTGAGATGCTCGTACTATCTTTTTTTTCTTTTTTTAAAGATTTTTATTTATTTATTTGACAGAGATCACAAGCAGGCAGAGAGACAGGCAGAGAGAGGAGGAAGCAGGCTCCCTGCTGAGCAGAGAGCCCGATTGGAGGCTTGATCCCAGGACCCTGAGATCATGTCCTGAGCTGAAGGCAGAGGCTTTAACCCACTGAGCCACCCAGGGGCCCCATCGTACTATCTTTTTTTCTTGATCCAGGTGCCAGCAAAATGGATAGGTTTGGTTTGTGAAAATTCATCAAATTGTGTTTTTATGCTTCAAGCTTTTTAAAGATTTTATTTATTTGACAGAAAGAGCATGAGAGCACAAGCAGGGGTAGGAGGAGAGGGAGAAACAGGCTCGCCAATGAGCAGGAAGCTTGATGCTTTGGGCTCCATCCCAGGTGGGATCAAGAAGTAAAATTTAAGATTTTTGAAATAAGGTCAAAGGTAGAAATCTCTAGCAGCAGCCCGATTAAGGACTGTGCATGAGGTTTGATACATATACTACCTGAGGGAAATTATAAATCACCAATGCATTAATTTTTCAAGGATACTTTGAGATTTGAGGGGCAACTGTTTAGCTGAGGCATTAAAAAAAATATATAATATAGGGTGCCTGGGTGGCTCAGTGGGTTAAAGCCTCTGCCTTCAGCTCAGGTCATGATCTCAGGATCCTGGGACTGAGCCCTGCATCAGGCTCTCTGCTCAGTGGGGAGCCTGCTTCCTCCTCTCTCTCTCTGCCTACTTGTGATCTCTGTCAAATAAATAAATAAAATCTTTAAAAACAAAACAAAACAAAAAACGTAATATGCCCATTGTCACCATTAAAACCACATTTTAGGTGACTGAATTTATAAAAATATTTGTAATACATCTCTCCAGAATTCTTTTTACCTTCTTCTTATATTACTTTTAAATTGAATACCACTATCCCAAAAAAAGGGAAAACACTAATTTGTTTAAGTCTGTCACTTCACATTTCTAGACTAGCATATTTTGAATTTGTCTTACCGCAAGTAAAAGACTTATTCTAGCCCAGTAATCCCACAACTTGTCTGCACATTAGAATCACCTGGAAACTCCAGTAAAACATTCCAAAGCCCAGTTCATACCCAAGACCAATTAAGTCACACTCTGAGGGTGCGACACAGGCATAAATAAGCATTTTGTTTGAAGCTTCCCCAAATGATTTTTAAAAGTTGCCATTAAAATCAGTATTTTATGAAAAAATTAAACTGAAATGACAGATACTAGCTTATTTAGGGGTATTTTCTAAATAGGGATTTCATATAGACTTTTAAAATCTGAACAATATATATCCTGAAGCACCATTTTTTTTAAAGATTTTACTTTTTATTTATTTGACAGAGAGAGATCACAAGTAGGCAGAGAAGCAGGCAGAGAGAGAGAGGAGGAAGCAGTCTCCCTGCGGAGCAGAGAGCCCTATGCGGGGCTTGATCCCAGGACCCCAAGATCATGACATGAGCCGAAGGCAGAGGCTTTAAGCCCCTGAGCCACCCAGGCGCCCCCTGAAGCACCATTTAAAAAATTTTTTTGAACTTAAAAACTTCCATAAAAATAAAACTGAATTAAGAAAGGAAAATTTAAGCACTAATTTTAGATCCAGAATAACCCTGCACTCCTTAATGAGACCAGTACCCAAATGCCAGTTCAAGGTCTTATCAACAGTTTAAGCACTACCTGTGGCACGGAGAACCCAAACCTAGCTTCAAGTCCTAGTTTCACTCCTGAGACAGAACTGTAGCTCATTCAAAGAAAGTTAATGTACACCTACAAAGTGCAAGTGCACTGCACCGTGAACAGAATTTTCAAGATCCCAAAAGCTCTGGACCAATTGCTACAAAACAGAAAAACCTAAGTACAAATACGTTCCTTACCAGACTCCATACAGACACCTTAATTTTACTTGTCCCAATTTCTACTCAACCGTTATCTAAAATCTGCTCTTAACTTTAACATCTCAAAAAGGAATTTGATTATTCAGTCCCCCAATAATTCTGAATTGAAGGGCTTCTCCTTCCCTCCTGGTGGTTCCAGCACTGCCATCTGGTGGACATGAAGAGGCCATGCACCTTCCAGCTACTGCTAATTTACTGAATCACTTTCTCAGACTCCTTCCTTCAGGTGACGCTCAACTTGCCTGCTGGGAGCAGCTGTTCTCAAAGTGTGGTACCTGGACCAGCACCACCAGCATCTCAGGGGCGCATGTCAGAAATGCAAACTGTCAGCCCCACCGCAGACCTACTGAATTCAAAACTGCGGGGTGAGCCCAAAAATCTGTGTTTAACAAACCCTCCAGGTGATTCTGATACATGCTGAAGTTAGAAACAACTGTCTTAGAAGGATGAAAACACTAGGATTTAGGAGATTTCTGCAAATTACTCAATAAATCACACGAGTTTACAAAATTAAACTTTTCATGGAACTGTTGAAGATGAAATAATGAAAATAGTGCTTGGGGCGCCCAAGTGGCTCAGTGGGTTAAGTCTCTGCCTTCGGCTCAGGTCATGATCTCAAGGTCCTGGGATCGAGCTCCGCATCGGGCTCTCTGCTCAGCATGGAGCCTGCTTCCCCCTCTCTCTCTGGCTGCCTCTCTGCCTACTTGTGATCTCTGTCTGTCAAATAAATAAAATATTTTTTTAAAGTGCTTAATGAAGATTATAGCTGAAGTAGGCAAGGTAGAAGGTGAATAGAACAGAAAATCAAGCCCAAGACCAAGAAATTCAGGCATGAACTGATGAACAGCAGCTGTAGAAACACAGGAATGATTTCTTAGGAGATATTATGAAGTTAAAACTCAACGGAAAAGAACTTTGCTAAAAACAATTACAAGAGTTCAAGCTAGGATAGCTGAGAGACTACAGGTACTGAAAAGGCTGGCAAGGAAACGAGCCGGTTTGTAGAATGAAATATGAAGTCCATTTCGTTTCTTCAGACTGTATTGACATAAATGGAAACATTCGACAGCAAGTAGAGGCTGGAGTTTGAAAGAGAAGTCAGAACTGAAGCTAGGTCACAAAGTCACGGGCAGAGATAAGGGCTGAGGTGTAAGAACGTCTCCCCCGTCCTTGAGGAATGAGACAGCTGTATTTGAAAACCAGTGGCCTGAATGCTGCCCGGGTCTACTAATGTGTTTTTTCTGGTCAGCAGTGTTTTAAAACTAGACATTTAAAATCAAGAGATTTCACCAAAAAATTCCGTTTCCCAGAAAAAATAGTTACAGAAAGCTTGGGTCTCCATTCTACAATGGCAACAAGGCCTGCCCGGGATGAGAAGCAGCTCCTTTAGACAGGGCACTTTCCCTAACTCACAGGTTCCCTACTAGTCCCCGCCCCGCTGATGTCTAGCCAGCATTACTCAATGCTTCCTTCTCAGCCTCTGCCTTTGGGTCTGGGACTCCTAACACAGAACAAAATGTAACAGAATCAAATATCGCGCCTCCAGAAACAATGTAGAAGAGGAGACAGCTCAAGAAGCAAGCGGCGAAACAGTGTAGTTGCGCAGAGTACAGAGCCGATGCAGAAAGCCAGGAGTACTATGGGCCACTTAAAAGACCAACCTCTTGGGAGAGTCCCCCCACCCTCTCTTTCACTTCTAAATCTCTCTCATACTTGTACTTTCCCTTCAGACACTTATCGCAGTTTGTAACTAAGTATTACCTCTGTTTAAACATTTGTTTCTTATCTGCTTTCTTTTGGGACTTCAAGGGTCTTGATAAGAAACAGCAGCAAGTAGCTCAGGTTGGCTACAGGGTAACAGAAGTGTCTAGAACTCCCAGAAGCTAGAATATAACCCTAAGTATTACAGAATCCATGAAGTAAATTTGAGTCAAATCTTTGAAATCGAGCTAGGAAATTCTTACTTAATTCCATAAAAAGTTCCATAAGAACTTCTTAGCAAAAGGATGGCAGGCCCTGAGTGAACTTTAGCAAGACCCCCTGGCAGGCACAGGCAGAAGCTACTGGACTCAGAAGGCCACGAATTAAGTTTCTGCAAGACAAACGGCTGGGAAATCCGAGAGGATTATTCAAATCTGAATCAGCAGGAAGGAATAAGGGCTGGGAGTGCAGGAGAAGTCAGAGAACTTCAAAAATCTAGAAGAGAAACTGCAAGACGCTGAAAGCACCGGTGAGTGCGGGTTATACTCGGGTGCAAACCCGCAGCTGAGGAGCAGACGACCCGTGCAGGCAGCGGTGACTCGCACTCGGGACAGATCAAGATGAGACGAATCCCAGAGCTGTCTTCAGGGCGGTACTTGACCTGGGAAGGCTCCCCAGGATGCTCAGCAGCTGCAGGGGCGCGGTGACAGGTAAGAATGAGTGGAGGCACATGGGACAGAGCCAGAGCGCAGGGACACAGAGTTCAGGAGGAGTCCGAGGCGGCTCAGCAGTGTCCCCGCAGCGCAGAGGACCGACCTCCTCGCACACCACCCTGCGGCCCCGTTCCTCCACGCACTCGCGGGTCAGGGTACCGCAGACGAGGCGACACCGGGCTCAGGTCTCTGCTAGGGCCGCACCCACCCCGGAGCCCTGGCACAGGCGTCCCCAGTGAGCCCCGCGCCGTCCCGCACTCACGCACCAGCGGCTCCGTGAGGGCAGCGAAGGCTGAAGCCCGCCCGAGCTCCGGGGGTGGCCGATTCCGTCCCCAGGCACCCGATTTCCCTAACGGGTCGGTCTTCCCAATCCGCTTCCCCAACAACTTGGGGTTCGCTCGGCACTTCGGGGAGCAACACGGGCCCGCGCCGACTCGCCTGGGCGCTCGCACGCGCGGGGACCCCGGACCTCGGGGTGCGGGGACGCCGACGCGGCTCCCCTCGCTGCCCGCTGGCGGGGGCTGGTCTGCGGCTCCGCACGGCCTCACCCGGCGCGCACTCGCCTGCGGGGGAGGAACCGGTCTCCGCCACCGGAACGCCCCCCTCGGCTCCGACGCGGACCGCGGCCCCCCGGACCCTGCCCTGCGCGCCTCGCCCCGGCCGAAGCCCCCAGCCCGGACGAGCGCAGGCGGCCGGCAGACGCGAGCCTCGGGGCCGCCCAGGACCGACCGCGGACGCCCCGCACGCCGAAGGCCCGCGGCCCGCACGCCGCACCGCACCGCACCGCGAAGGAAGGGGCGGGGCGGGCGAGGCTGAGGGAGCACCGGAGCGCGGGACGGGGCGGGGCGTGCGCTCGGGTCCGAGTCGTGCCCCCGACGGCCGCCGGGGACTTCGAGGCCGGGCCGTCCCCCCCGGCGCGCCACCCTCTGTCCCTCGGCGACAGCCCCGGAGCCCGCGCTAGGCCGCTCGCTCGCTCACCCGGACACGAGCCTCCACGTCGGCGACCCCATGGCTCAGGTACCCGCGCGCGGAAGGCGGCAGGGGGCGTTGCCCCGCGGGATCTCGCGACCTCGCGTGGTCTCCCGTCAGACCCGCCCACCGCCGCCCGGCTCCGCCCTGCGCCGCCAGACACAGAGGACGGGTCCTCCAGGCGGCCAGAGAGGCCCACGACGGGCTTTCCGCCCCGCCCCCTCGCCGGCGGCGCGACGCTGAGGGGCGGGGCAAGAAACGCTGCCGGCGGAAATGGATAGAGGGCGGGGGAAGAGGATGGAGGTGGGGCTTGGTTAGGGGGCGGGGCTGAGGCGGAGGCGAAGGCGAAGGCGAAGGCGAAGGCGAAGGCGAAGGCGAGGGCGGGGTGGGGCGGGGTGGGGCGGGGTGGGGCGGGGTGGGGCGGGGTGGGGCGGGGTGGGGCGGGGTGGGGCGGGGTGGGGCGGGGTGGGGCGGGGTGGGGCGGGGTGGAAGGAGCGGCCTGGAGCTGAGCCTGGAGGACTGGGAGGAAAGAGGTCGCACCTGGGAGGGGCCCGGGGCGGCTCGGTGGGTGACGCAGGTGACTCTTCTTGGCTTTGGCTGGGATCGGGATCTCAGGATGGGGGTTGCAGCCCCATGTTGGGCTCCCCTCTCAGTGGGGGGTGTTTTTGAGATTCTCCCTCTGCCCTTCACCCCTCTATCAAATAAATAAATAAATCTTTAAAAAAGGAAAAATATTTCTTTTTTGTTCCCTAGAGTCTCTCTTGGGCTAGACCTGACCAGCAGGCATTGACATGAAAGACTTTGCATGAATTTTAAGACTTTTTTAACGAAAAATAAAGATTTAGTATTCTCTTCTTTGAGAATCAGATGAAATACACACTTGATAATAGAATCCTGGTGTAGTTTAATCCCGGCCTTACCAAGCAGAAGTTTTAACATTAGGACTGGTACATGTCAAGTTTTTTGGGAAAGTTATAGATCCCCCCACTCTTCCTCAATGGCAGACAAAACTTGTCTTATTAAGAGGTGATAGACACATCTTTACCAACAAAACTGAAAGTTACTGTTATCAATGAAAGCATAATTATGTTCAGAAAGTAGCTTACTCTTAAATGAAATCAAAGGTTACCTTATCCATTAGGATTCAATGTTAAGTCGATTCAGAAGAATGTTTCTCTGTATCCAGATACACCAGATGTCCAGCCCCAAACATTTTATACCACTCAAGTATTGACACATTGGTCAGAAAAAAGGAATTCAGTGAAGAATTTCAGAGGGAGGAAAGTTAAAGGTATTAGTCTTAGCTAGTTAACATTTAAGAAGATACTATCAAGATTTTATGAAAAATTTCTTTTCTCGCTTAGGTCAAATGTAATTACCAAATGCCCACTGAGCAGAAGACACACGGGCATCACAGAAGGAACTCCTGACCTGTAATTCAGTTTTTAACCTGCTCTGGAACATCAATATCTGATATCAGCATCTGACATGGCCATCCTGTCTCATTCGGTGTGCCCCAAAAATGAACAGTTCAACCCAGTACAGTTTATTGGAAAGCATGAGCTTTCCTGCTAACCCAAGATTCAAACCTTCCCTGTTCTTGAAGCTTCATGTGCATGCATCTCACAAAGCCCCATGCTTATAAAGGCCCTGTGCTTGGTTTAATGTCCTACTTTTAACAGTTTTTTAACAAGATGTCTCACGTTTTCTTTTCGCTATAGGCGGGTCTACAGATTATGTAGTCAGTCATGTCCTGTCCCTAGCATGCTAATAGTTTTGTGAGCTTAGGCAAATTACATAATCCAAGATGTTTTTCAAAAGTGTTCATATCATTTTGGACTAAGAATTCTAGTTGCTGACAACCCACGAATAGGAAAAAAAAATTCCAAATGATATATTTAATACAGATTTTGTAGCTAGAATATATAAAGAACTGTTACAACTTAATAATAATTTAAAAAATCATTCCATTTCAAAGTGAGCAATGAATCTGAATAGGCAGTTCTCCAAAGAAGATCTACCAGTGATCAAAAATCATATGAAAAGATTCTCAACATGATTAGCCAACAAGGAAGTACAAATCAAAACCATAATGAGATATGACTTCATACCCACTAACATGGTTATAATCAAAAAGACAGAAAATAACAAGTGTTGGTGAAGATGTAGAGAAATGGGAGTCTTCATGCACGCTCAGTGGGAATGTAAAATTTTATGGCCATTTTGGAAAAAATCTGGCAATCCCTCAATTGGTTAAATATAGAGTGACCTTTGGCCTAGTAATCCCACTCCTATGTATATACCCAAAGGAGGAGTGCGCCAGACAAATGTTTACAGCTATGCATAATAAATAAAGAGTGGAAACAATTCAAATGTGTATCAACTGATGGATTTTTAAAAAGTAATATATCTGGGGCGCCTGGGTGGCTCCGTCGGTTAACATTTGCCCTCGGCTCAGGTCATGATGAGCTACAACATAGATGAACCCTGAGAACGCTGTGCTAAGTGAAAGGAACCAAGGACAAATGACCACATGTTGTACAAGTTCGTTAATATGAGTGCCCGGAATAAGCAAATGTATAGAGACAGAAAGTAGACTAGGGTTTAGAAGGGGTGGTTGAACAATTGGAGGATGCCAGCTAGGAGGTACTGGGTTTCTTTCCCGAGTAATACAAATATTTGTAAATGTATTGTGGTGATGCTTATATACTAAAAACCATTGAATTGGGTACTTTAAATGGGTGAACTGTATGGTATGTGAACCATATCCCAGTTTAAAATCAAAGAATTCTGGGGGCGCCTGGGTGGCTCGGTGGATTGGGCCGCTGCCTTCGGCTCGGGTCGTGGTCTCGGGGTCCTGGGATCGAGCCCCACATGGGGCTCTCTGCTCCGCGGGGAGCCTTCTTCCTCCTCTCTCACTGCCTGCCTCTCTGCCTACTTGTGATCTTTCTCTCTGTCAAATAAATAAATAAAATCTTAAAAAAAAAATCAAAGAATTCTGGTCGCTCCACATCCTCATCAACATTTTGTGCTGTCGGTCTTTAATTTTAGCCTGCTGATGTGTGTGTTAGCTCACTGTGGATTTAATTTGCATTTCCTTGGTGTCTAATAATATTGAGCATCTTTTTGTGTTGTTCATTATCTGCTTTGGTAAAGTGGCTGTTCAATTCTTCTGCCCATTTTAAATGAGGTTATCTTTTCATTGTTGTTTGATGTACTCATTATCTAATGCTGTTACAAATTGCCCCAAGATTCAGCAACTTAAAATAACAAACATTCATTATCTCTCTCAGATTCTGAAACATGGGAATCAGAGAGAGGCTGGGAAGTGGTTGTGGCTGAGTCTCTCCTGAAGTTGCAGTCCTGGTGTTTGCTGGGACTGCAGTCATCTGAACGCTAAACCGGGCAGGAGGACCCCCTTCCAGACTCACTCAGGAGCTCGTTGGCGAGCTTCAGCTCCTCGCCACGTGGTCCTCTCCACGGAGCTGTCATGGTGTAGTGGCTCTGTGTCTCCAGAGTGCGTGATGCAAGAGAGAGAAGCACCCAAGAGAAGCCATGGTATCTTTTATAACCCAGTCTTGGAAGCGACCTACCATCACTGCCGGTCACACGTCCCACACCTGGTGCAGCGCGGGAGGGGACTGCAGCAGGCGCCAATACTAGGCGGCTGGGCTCACTGAGGCCTGTTCGGAAGCTGGTTACTACTCTGGAATTTGTATTTTCTTTTCTCATTCCCAACAGTCATGAAGGCACACCAACTATTTCTTAAAAGCATCTCTCAGATTTGCCCTCTCCGCTTAACGTCCCAGTGCCACCACTCTGGTACCCGTGTGAAACATTCCCGATCCAACGTCTCTCTTCTCCCACAAGCATCACACCCTTCAATTCACTGTGCGTTTCACTGACGACAAATCCTCCCTGTACCATGTATCTTTGGCTTATTTTTCAGCTGCTAAGTCATCTCACCGTTGTCTCTAGCTGTGTGGTCCAATATTGGACACATGTGGCTGCCGAACACTTGAACTGTGGTCCATGCAACTGAGGAAGTCGATTTTTCCTTGATTTAAATTTAATAACTGGAGGGGTATAAAACATTTTAAATATTAGTTACATGTCAAAATGGTAATATTCTAGACATACGGGATTAGGGAAAATATTAAAATGAAACTTCACCTGTTTCTTTCTACTTTTTTAGTGCGGCATGAAAAGTTTCAATTACGTATGTGGCATTGTTAGTGAACAGTGGTGGTCTGTAACACTGAGTTCAAACTGACTGACCTTTGAGGCAACAGAAACAAGTCTCCGCCTTAACTATCCAAATTCATTTCCCACGTAACCTGCCCTCTTCATTCCTGTCATAATCTCTTCTGGATGTCCCCAAGACCTTAGTGATTTCCTGCCTCTGTGCCTGGGCTCACGTGATTCTGCAGGCCAGGAAAGCTGCTCTTCTTTTATTCTCTTCTAAAAGTTTTCCATCCTGAAGATCTGTCTTGAGTCTTATCTTCCCACAATAGTATCTTATTCTAACCTATACTGAGCTCTTTTTTTTTCCTGAATTCTAGTTATACTTCTAATCAGCATCATAGTTGATCACTCATTTCTTGCTTACTTATTTGTTGAATGCTAATTTTCTCTCTCAAATTATACATTCCTTCAGGATAGAAACTGTATCTTCTAGGTTGTCTGAATTCTTCAAAAACCTACTCTTGGGAACATGATGAATGGCCATACAAACCTGATACACTAATTAACTAATTAGGAAAGAGATTTTGCAAACAAACAACTCTGTGTGTATTTTGATCAGTGTATGCCTGGCACTGGTATGGAAAAATAAGGTTTTAAAATTTATTTATCAAAACACAGATGCTCCTCGCAGATGAATTAAGTACTCACAACATGTGAAAGATTATCCAGAAGCCAACACCAGGATGAACGGCAGGGACGTGACCCCTCCTACTTTTTCCTGTTAGAAATCAATGATTGGTAATCTATGAAAGGTTCTGAAAAACTTGCCAAAAGGTCACTACTGTTGGGTTGAGGTCCCTCAGCATGCCAAACCCCGCCCCTCACCCCTGACCTCCACCACTAGAAAAGATCTCTTCCAACGCCAGAAATGAGCTGCTTACTCAGACTGTCCCAATAGCCCACTTCCACACCAGCCTCTGCCGCTGCACCTTTTCTGAACTCGAGCCAGCCTGAGGCAGGGCTGTTGGGTCAGATCTACCCTACTCCATTGCCAACGAGCTAGGTAGGAAGTCTTAAGGCTCAAACTCTACCCCTCTCTACCAGACTTCTTGGAAAAATACTAATACCCACTCATTTCACCTTCTTTTCATTGCTGAACTTCCCAAAATTTTGAAAAGTGGCCTTTTGTGGGAAGAGTGTTTCGAGCCAATGTTATTTTTGTGTCATTTTTGGTTTGGGCCAAGCCCCTGACCTAGAACAATATCACTGTCCCAACCCAAGGCTGTGTAAGTGTGGTTGTCTCAGTGTACCCCTTTGGCCAGCACTGACCGCGGGATGCCTAGAGCACAGACCACCTGCACAGAGTCTCAGGTGTCTTCCCAAACAAAAGGAATTGAGCCACACAATTGGAGGCCAAGAAGCAAGGCATTGCTCAGCTATTACTAAAAAGCAATGCAGAAAACAGATCTTGATCCAATAATAATGCTGATCTCAACTTGTTGATCCCCAAAGGGTATCAGCATGCTCTCTTACATGTAACAAGGTGAACAGTATGAGATACAGTAGAGCCCGTGACCCAAGAACAGTTCTCGTAAGGTAGTTACCATTTTCTCCCTTGAACTATAGGCAGGATGAGTGGCCTCGTAGACCCCAGAGTTTTGGAGACACGCAAGGCATAAGTAAGTAAGGAGTAAGGCAATTTGGATGCCTTCCCTTTCCTCTTGCTCAGGGCCCAGTGCGAGTTAAATAAGCCCTCTGCAAGGCTAATATTCAGTAAATAAACATCAGTATAGCCACGTGATTGTTAGGACATTGAAATACTTCTAAACCAATCAATAAATACCCACTGCCCATGACAGCGAATCTGGGCAATCTGGCCCCAAGAACCCCGGGTGGGCACCACTGAGTAAACCAACCTGACACCTGCCAGCCAGCAGGCCACAGCTGTCCACACAAGACCACACTGCCATGTGTTCATAGCGAACCAAGTCCTTTCAGGGAAGATAATAGTGCTTGTGTACCGGAACGCACATGCCTGGTGCCCATCAGGCTGCCAGTCCCTTGTTGAGACCACCTGCGCAGGCTAACCCCAGGGCTGCCCTCACGGCACTACAGTGCCCCGGAGCTGTTCAGGATTTTGAATGTTACCTTTGGCCTTTTGTAGGTTTGTGATACTCATCGCGTCCCCCCCAACGAAGAGGACTGGACTATACGCATTGCAATGCAGTTACTGCAAGGACCACGGAGGTCAAAGCTTGGATCAGAAAAATCTCAGAAGTAGGACTGCGTCTGGGGGCCCTTTTTTCTCTATTTCCCTTTTCTCTGTCTCCCTTTTCTGGCCACATGCAATCTCACGCAGACTTGTCTAGTCATTGAGGGCCTGTTACAATCCCAGTCCAGTGGTAGGTGCAGGACCCTGCGGCCTTGGAGGCTACACGGAGGCTACGGAAGTCCACAGTAAGGCCACCTGTGTTCATCTAGAAGCCACAGAAAGCTTCTCAGGAGAAGCGGCTGCTTGAGACATGGGAACACTCTGCATAGATCCAACACAGCCTGTGACTCCGGCATCCTGATAGGGGCACCAGAGAGGTAGGGTGGGATCAGACCACGAAGGGCTCATGAATCCACCTTTAAAGGGTATGTAAGCAGAAATACGACATAATCGGATTTTAGTTCTGTCAGAATCACCTTGAAGTACAGCCGGTGGAGAAAACATGTCTGGTTCCCCACGCCCCTCCCTCTGTCTTTTCTGCACCTTCATACTTGCTGGACTTGCATAAAGTTGCGATGTGCCCTGGCTTGTCTGGTCCCAATTGCATCTCATGACATCATCTCACAATATGGCTTTTAATAGCTATTTATTTACATATTCCTTTTGCTTTTGTCGTATTTGCCAAGTAGCCAATCTGTTTTCGTTTTCTGAACTAAGCAGAACAATCTGATTAGCCAAACCTTAACTTTTTCTGACCCATGAATGTGCCACCTTAGATCAAGGGGCTATGGGGTTTATCGTCTATTTGAGTCCTGGGGATGTTCGTGGCTTTCAAGACCATGTGGGTTTGGCAGGGAAGGACGGCTTATTTCTCAGATCATCAACCTACCTCCCTGCCCAGAGTAATGATTCAAAGAGCATCCGATAAATATAGGACCATTAATAAAATAGAAACATCTAAAAACAAAAATGGTTCTTGTAAGAAAAAAAAAATGTCACAGAAACATTCTACAAGAATATCTGCCCCAAATGTTAACAGCAGTTTTCCTTAAGTGGTGGTGAAAATATGGGTGACTCAGTACTTTTCTATAATTATTTATATTTTTTATTGTTTCTCATGAGAACGGTTGTTTTATTTTTAAAAAGTGGTTTTAAGGAAATAACAAATACTGCATAAAACCTACCATATTTTTCTTTATAAGTCATTCTCAAAATATTTTTCGGATAAGTTTTCTCTTTACCACGTGACTGGATTTCTAGGGAGTTGCCCCCCAGGTGGTGAATGTACCACATCAAAAAAGATTGAAAGGCTAAACAAACAAACAAACAAACAAACCGGAAGGCTTATGTTTTTTCCATAAAATGGTCTCTCCAAATAAAATTCTTAGAAAAGCATTAATATGGCTGGTTAGTGAGTTATCGCGGTTGACTATTTATAGCCAAGTTACAAAGTGAGCTCCTTATTCTACTCTTTCACCCATTCTCACTACTGCATTTGATGAAAAAAAAAAAGGAGAATTTTAAAAAGAAAAAAAAAGCTTTAATACTTTTCTTGATTCTGATATACTGCATGTCAAATTGTATCTCTCATTAAAAATACATACATAATGAAGCAGCTGGGTGGCTCAGTTTGCTAAGCGGCTGCCTCCCACTCGGGTCATGGTCCCAGAGTCGTGGGATCGAGCTCCACATCGGGCTCCCCACTCAGCGGGAGGCCTCCCTCTCCCACTCCCTCTGCCTGTGTTCCCTCTCTCGCTGTGTCTCTCTCTGTCAAATAAAATCTTTAAAAAAAAAAACATACATAACACATACAGAACATTAGATGTAACACTAACATTGTAAAGACTGTAAAAAAATGAGCCTTGATACACAGTAATAGTAAATGTCTATTTGTATATTTGTAATACCTGGCATATTCCTCATATGCAATGTCAAATTATCTTCATTATTCAAAAATATGTACATTACATAGGTGCGGTCTTGAGAACTTCAGTTTAGCAGTATATATTTAAAAGTACCTCCTCAAATGACTAAATGAGTAAACTGATCTGTCCTACCAAGTTGGGTAAGTTGGGTTACAAATTCTGTGATGTTAGCAAGTCCCGCAGAGAACCTTGTAATCAGGAAGATCTTTTGTAACAATAATGGCCTTTAAACTCTTCTGGGTTTCCCTAAAACAGTTTGTATGTATGCGTACGTAGCAATAATAGTTACAAAAATGTAAGTAAGTTAAAATTTGCTTGAAAGTATGCATAGACTTTCTTCTGAAGAGCATTAGGTTCCCTAATATCTGGTATCTCTTTTGGGGAGAAGAAATGAAATCAAATGAATGTCAAAATAATATGTTTTTCCACTCATACAGGAAAGCTTTGAGTCCTTCTCAGAGTCACTTTTAAATTGTTCTGATGCTCAATTGGTGAGACTGTCTATGTTCTTAATACTATATTCACTTTCCCTAAAAGCTAAGGAAAGAAAGCTGTAATTATCAGTATTTCTTCCCCGCAGCTACAACGCAGCCCTCCTTGAGGGCTCTTTCCTCCAAATCCTAAATCAAAAAAACAAAAATAACTCATCCTATGACATGGTGGTGAAATCAATGGAAATTTGTGAAATTTCTGCCTATATTTAGGAGCAGAAGAGTTGCTTGGAGCAAACGGATGGTGGAAGGCAAGACAGCAATGTTTGGTATGTGTTTTTAAGATTCAGAGTGGATGAAGTAGGAAATAATTAGCGGCTGATCCAAGACTGATGGCAAATGGTAACATCAAAGATTTCTCTCTCTTTTTTTTTTTTTTTTTAAGTTTACCTTTTGACTTCAGGACAACTTAGAGACCGCTGCTGCTGTACACTGACCTGCTGCCAGACTCCGGGGTGTGTTGAGGACGGTACCTCCAGGCTCGCGGGAAGGGATGGGGAACAGGAAGCCAGAAATGGTGTGCACAAGTGCCTGGTGGCTGGGAATTCACTTCCTTTTCTTCATCTTGGTGTCAAGAAATGGTCTCTACCTTTCACTTAACTCGTTGGTCCTTACAGAGGCATCTGCTGAACTGCATTTACTATTATTTCTGAGATAAATTTGACTGTATTTGCCAGGTAATATATTTAACTTTTCTTGTGGAAAAAGAGGGGGGAAATATGGATGAAGAAAGAAACTGTGAAATATATTTACAAAGAAAAGGAGACAAGTGTATGTTCTTTCTAATTTTCCAGGGATTTATTTCATTTATAGCATTTCTTTTGTGGAAACTTGAGATTAGTCACAATAAGCAAACTTTTCAGTGTCGGTACATTCTATAAAAACAGTTGTGAAAAATCATCTAGGGTGAGATTTAATATTTGTGAAGGCATTTTAAAAGCTAGAATTATTTTTCAGTTGTATTAACAGTCAGAGCACAGTCCCATGTGCCCAAACATAGGTCTCCAAATATTACCTAAATAATGAGGCACTTAAATATCAGAGAAGGAAGTTACGAAACAAACTAAAAACCCAGTCCAAATCAGCATATGAGAGACCCACTTCTTGTCTCCTCTTGTCTTTCCAGTCTTCTTTTGCCTAAGTTTTTCCCAGAACGATTTGGTAATATGATGTTTGGAGGAGATAATATGGGTGCGGCTTAGGAAAAGAACTTGATTCTGGGTGCTAGACATTTTAAATGAGCCTTTTAAAGTTCTGTTATGGAATGCCTAAGAAATTAAAAGATTCTTCCCTATTCCTATGAAATTCTGTCCTATTCCCTGGGAAATGAATGTCATAATCATCCTTGTCATGTAATGTTCAAAATATAGATTATGAAATTGTTAACACTTCTAAAAATAAAACTAGGTAAACTTATTCCAAAGCAAAGATCACAAAAGAAATAAGCAATCCAGATGTAAATATTCTGAGATACCAAAGTATGCAATAAAATGATCGTACAAACTGAAAAGTATCACGGAGGATCCAACAATAAGTTGATTTTAGGTTTTCTCTGGATAGCTAAGAAAACAAGGAAATATCCAGGAAAGTTGAAGAATTGGAGGAAATGACTCATTGATGGTGTGCGTGCTCTAGAGGGCAACCTTTGTCCTGAACAGCTGAACACTCTGCACCTAATCGGGAGGGCCCGGCTGGGCAGTTTTCTAAGGCAGGTTCAAATGAAGCCCAGGAGAAGACCATCCAGTGTCCCTGAACTTTTGGCTCTCAGAGTCCAGCATTTAATTTAATTTAATCCAGCGTTAACTGAGATAGAGGAGAGCTGAGACCCTAAGGATCCATATATTTCAAGGCTATGGCAATTACTCTATTCTACATCTAGCAACATGTCTGTGGGAAGTAAGTGGGAATGCATATAATTCCCATTTTATGAACATATAGACACTGTGTGTGTGTGTGTGTGTGTGTGTGTGTGTGTGGTGATAGAATAAAGATGAATACTTAAGCCCCCAAAATTCCAAAGCCCAGCATTGGAAACCTCCTGTAAATATACCTGCGTGATTGTTCTAAAAATTTATCCTTTGCTTCTGATATCTCAGCCACTTATAGCCCTCAATACCATATCCAATTCCCCTTTGTTTATATACTTCAGCAAATCTGTACTGTAACTGAAGGAAAATGCAAAAAGTTGTAACAGTCTATCAAAAATGTTAAAGATTTCTACCTCAAATCTAAAAAAAAAAAAAAAAAGAACATAGATATGCTTTGTTTTCACAAGGGTCATTCAGTCTTTTCTAAGACAAGTATAAACGATTCATACTAGTTAATGATTTAAAAGGAACACAGAAATGAGATTGTGCAATATGGTGCTAGGAATCTTGTGCAACAAAATCAATTCAAATCTATTCCTCCTGAGGGTCACCTCCATTTTCCTTATTTGTTACGTACCTGATAGCCTATAGTTAAGTCACCTTTACACACGCCTGCCAGAGGATACATGGATGGTAAATGCTGCATGACTCATTAAAATCCAGTGAACGACAGTCAAAGCCAAGTGTGCCGCAGCTGATTTCAGGTTGTGAGTTGTGGCGGTGGCAGGCATGCAATGTTGACGTATGCGAGAGCAGCTGGTGACTTTCCATGCTACACCTGAGTAAGGATCTGACCGGGTCTAGAAAGGCTGTGAGAGCTGCCTGCGGCCGCTGCTACTGCTAACCTTTATTCGAGAGGCCTTGGTTAATGCGCCATTAAAAATCATATTTCAGGGGTGCCTGGGTGGCTCAGTCAGTTAAGTGTCTGCCTTTGGCTCAGATCATGATCTCAGGGTCCTGGGATCGAGCCCCCCATTGGCTGTCTGTTCAGCAGGGAGCCTGCTTCCTCCTCTCCCTCTGCCCTCCTCCTGCTTGTGCTCCCTTTCTCAAATAAATAAAAAATTTTTAAAAATCGTATTTCATAAAGATATAAAGCATATTTAATGATACATGAAATGCTCATATATGATGATTAAACAATAGTTCACAAAACAATATGTTTGGTAATATTCATAAAAGTATGCATGCAGAGAGAAGATGAAACCTACTCTAACATGCTGATGTTATAGTATCGGGGATGGGTTTTGTTTCCTTCTTTCCATTTTTTCATAATTTTTGAGTTTCCACAAACTTTTCTTCATAATGCATTAATTCTATAAAGAGAAAAAAGTCAATAATTTCATCTGAAAGTATTTATTTAGAATATCTTGAAAATTTTGAAAAGGTGAATTTTGGCAGTTATTCTATTGATATTAAGCTATGCCATTGGCACAGTAATCCAGAAGAGAATGAAAGAAAGAAAATAGAAGGTTCAGAAATACAGCCCAGTGCACAAAACAGCTTGATGTATACATCGACCATCACACATTTGTGGGAAACGGATGTTTGCTCAAGAACAATGTCAGGAAAATTGGCTAGATAGTTGGGGGGCGGGGAGTGGTACAAGGAATCAAGTTAGAGCTTTCAAAATAATTTACAGATTAGTAAAAACTTAAATCCTAAAAATCAAATAGTTTGTATGTTGGAGGCAATATAAGAATATTTCCTTAAAGATTCCACTGAAAACAAAGTTTGAAGACCACTATACTGTACTATTTGATTTCAATAAAATGCAATGGACTGTTACTTCTCAAAAACTACAGGAGAAGTAGGAACAATGGTCAAAGCATCACATTCCCCCAACACCAGCCTCATGGTCATTTAAATTCCTGCTTTAGGAAACTGGTAAATCTTTCTATAATTACCTTGCAAATAGTCCAAATCTCAGATATAAAATCTGAGAATATCCAGGCCTGTCTCTTAAGAAATAAAAGATTTGTGTACTAAGAGTTCACCAGCGATCCTTAATGTGATCGGTCTGTCCTAACAAGAGCCGACTTCCACTCAGACGTCTCAACAGAAGAGATTTTTATCGAAGGGATTATTTACAGAAGTTCTGGCTTGGGTTTAGGGTAGGGTGAAGGGAGGTAACACGACACAGAGGTGGTAAGGGACCTGAAGGTACCCAGGCTCTTGCAACACAAGAGACTGTTACCACCACTAGGACTGAAGGGATCAGGGGAGGAGGTCAAATCAGCAGAGCAGAGAAGGGGAAGCTGCCTTGCCTCAGAGGTCCAAATGGAGAAAAGAGGTCAGAATAAATACCCCGGTTTGTCCTCCTTTCTACCCTCCAACCTATTTTTGGTATCACCCATTGGTCACTCTTACCTGGAAGCCAGCTGGCAAGAAAGTCCAGAGAAAATGGTTGATGAAAGCTCTGCCTTCAGAGAGATAAGAATCCAGCAGAGAAGGCTGGAAAATGGATCTGGCAGAGAGCTGGTCCTGATCCGATCATAAAGCAATGCTTAACTCAATTATGGTATTACCCTTCCCTAATGAAGAAGATAATGGTACTCAAAAGACCATTACGCATTCAAGGAGCACAGAAGAGATGGCAAACGGCTCCATCTGGGAGAGTGAATTCCGGGCGGATTTTCTCAGTTCGACAGCTAAGGGCTTTCTTGTTGCCTGCGTGAAGTTTCTTATATTTTTGCTTATTCCAAAAGAATACATATCCACTATAGGAAACACACACATAACAGAAAACCAAACATCTACAATCTCACCCCTACCCCAACACCACTATCAACATCTCAGTGTGTTTACATCTTTCTGGATCTTTTTCTCTGCACACAGACACAGGAGTATGTTGTATTTGGGATGATGACACAGACACGGTTTTCTTAATTGAAATTTTCCTGTAATAAGTCAGGAGCACTATCTCATGCAATAAAATATCATTCTGCCACTTTTAAAAAGATTTTAAACTTTTAAAATACTTGTGTGGTTATAACTGATTTCTATCCTCATTTAGTGTGCTTTCCCTTTTGACTATTACCAAATACACTGTGATGAGCTTTCCTGTAGTCTACCTGCACACAGCACTGTCCTCATGCCAATTTCAGGCCACAGCCTGTTCCTCTATAGCCCTCAAGCTAACAGTTCTCATATTTTTACAGGGTTTTAAAAACAAAAGTACATACACAAAGAAGAAAAGCAACAGAGACACATGTGGCTTGCAAAGCCTAAAGTATTTACTATCTGGGCTTTTATAGAAAACATTTGTCAATTCCTCTACTATGAATTCCCAGAAATGCAGTTTTTGAGTCAAAGGGTGTGAACATTTTTGAGGCTTTTACTGCATTTGGCCAAACTGCCCTCCAGAAACACTGAAGCAATTTATGTCCTTCTCAGTACTGAGTTTGGTCTTTTGCCACACATCCTGCCTCAAGGGTCCCTGGCCTAAATCACTAGCTTTTATTCTCAGTCAACTCGAACGTGCATTAGCTTTTTAAGTTTTCGCTTCCCTTAAACGTATGTTTGGCCATTTACATTTTTCTTTCATGATTTAACTAATTTACACTTTTGTCCATTTTTTAACAGGATATTTATACTTTCTTCGCAAGATCTGTTTAAAAAAAGGTTACTCTCAAAAAAAATTACTCTCCTATCTTGTAGATGTTGCAAATTTTGGGTGGTTTTTACTCATCTTTCAATTTAATGGGTTTTTCTGATAAAAGAAATGAAAAATTCTATAGTCTGTCATTTTTCCTTTGTAATTTTGCCCTTTGTTCCAATTTTACTTTCAGATTAAAAGCAATTCAGTTATATTTTATCCTTGAACTTTTAAGACCACTTTGTTTTTTAAAGATTTGATTTATTTATTTGAGAAAGAGCGAGAGAGAGTGCCAGAGCAGGGGTAGGGGCAGAGAGAGCAGCAGACGCCCCTGCTCAGCAGGGGGCCCCTAGTGGGGCTCCATCCCAGGACCCTGGGATCATGACCTGGGAGGCAGCCACCTAACCGCTTAACCAACGGAGCCACCCAGGTGCCCCAAACTCTGAAGACTTCTAAAAACTTTAAATCTTTTAATCCTTCTCAACTTTAGTATCGGAGAAAGGTTTTTAAAGCGTGCGTAGGTGATATAATGTGAATGCCGGAGTCCTGCTGCTGGGTTCGAATTTGGCATCTGACTCCTGGAAGTCAAGTTAATCCGTCATGAAGCGGGGGCAACAGTAGGGCCACCACGGCCCCGCAGCAAGCACTGGCGCCGCGTCACGGCCATTCCTCGAGCAGCAGCGGAGAATCCTCCGGGCGGGGGAACCCGAGTCCCGCCGAGCTGGAGGCCGCAGGAGCCGCACGGGAGCAGGACGAGGAGCCCAGGCCCGGGATGTAAGTTTGGGCGCCCTTCCCGGAGCCCGACCCGAGCCTGACCGTCGGGCACTGGCCCAGGCCAGTCTCGGCGGCTCCTCGCTGCCCCCGCCCAGGGCTCACAACTCAAGGCAGTGCTGGGCGTTTGGGGAAACAGACGAGAAACCCGCCCGCCGGAACCTCCCCACACGTCTCCCGATTTCTTGCGGTGGGACGAGCGCAGGTTCACTGACCCCGGTGCCCCGGCCCCCCCGGCCGACGAGCCCCGCCGGCCCCGCGGCAGCAGCCTCTTTCCCGGGCCCTCTTCGGGCCTCGCGGGCGGGAAGCGACGACGCGGACGGCCGGACGCACCCGGCCCGGGACCTGGGGTGCCCGCGGGGCGCGTGTGCTCGATGCTCCGCGGCTCCCGCACGTCTCCGCCGCCGGTTCCCCCCGGGCCGCGGGCCGCCGGCGAGGGCTGGAGAGGGGCGCGCCCCACCGCCCTGCGCCGCCCGTCCAGGTGCCCCGGCCCCGGCTCGTCCGGCGCGCGGCACGCTCCGCTGCGGTGAGAACCGCCCGCACACCCGGCCTTTCCGTCCGCCTCGCGGGACGCCTGTCTCCGGCCGCCGCCCCGCCCCGAGCCGTCCTCCCGGAGCCGCGCGCGGGAGCGCAGGAGGGAGCGGCCCCGGCGCCTGGGGGCGGCTGCGGGAGGGACCGGAACCGCGCGCGAGGGACCCGGGCGCGCCCGTCCTCCCAGCGCCCGCCCCGGATCGTCCCGCGCCCCTTGTGACGTCGCCGACGCCGGCCTCGGCCCGCGTGGGATGCCCTCGCCCCCCCCCGCGCCGGCCCGCCCCGGCCCCCGGCCCCGCCCGCGCCCCGGAGCCGCGAGGCGTCACGCCGCCCCCACGCCGGGGGCCCGGGAGCCGAGGGGCGGCCGCCGGCGGATGCTGAGGTCCGCGCGCCGGGGACGACCGGGCACCTCCCCGCGGCGGCCCCGCCGAGCTCCTGCCCCCCGCGCCGAGCCCGCGCCCCCGCCGCCCCGCGCCGCCGCCGCGCTTTCCTGCTCTCCTCGCCCGCCTCTTCCGTCTCCGGAGGGAAGCGCCGCCGCCGCCGAGCCCCGCGCAGGGCACGCGCCCTCCTCCTCCCGCGCGCCCCCGCGTCCCGCCCGGTCTGCGGCCCCGCGTCCCGCCGCTGCGGAGGCAGGTGAGTGCGCGGGCGCCGGGCGGCCCCGAGCTTCCCCGCGCGGGCCCGGCTCGACCCCCGCGCGGCCGCGGGACCCCGGAGACACGGGGGTGGGCGAGGCCCGCAAACGGCTGCGCTAAAGCCGGATGGTCCCGAGCGTTTCCGGGGGGGGCGGGCGGGGTCCCCCAGCAGGTGCGGCGCAGCGTCCGGCCCCGCCGCCCCGGGGATGCTCGTGCGGCCGCGGGGCTTCCGGGAGGCCGCGCACCCCACCCCCGGCGCCGCACCTGCGCGAGGCCGCACCGCCCGGTCCGTCCTCCGCCGGGGAGAGGCGGGCTCGGGCCGGGGCGTCCAGGTCGCGGTGGCCGGAACGCGAGGGGACACTCGACGGGGTCTGGCCGGATCGCGGGCGCCGTTCGACACCGAGAGCATGGGGGCGGGTGGGGAACCCAGGTTGTTTCGTCCGGGGTGAAGAGTGCATGTGCACAGTTAGGTGTGCGTTTTGGAGGCTTCCACCTCTAAAGCTAATTTTAAGGCGTCAAATAAGCAGGACTTTGCCCACTGTGCGACCGCAGTTGACTTCAAAAGAACGGCGGGTTAACGTGGCGTGGACAGACCACTCAGGAATCCCACACGTCGAATAAACATTTTTTGGGTCCTTTTCCTGTTATCCCTATCTTTCAAATCAAACAAGTTTAAGGATCAGTCCTACTCAGCCCTGTAACAGTCTAAGGATGAAAATAATCCACTGAACTACCATTCACTGATGCATTAGCTAAGTGACCTCATTTTTCACTTTAAAAATAGGAAACATAAAGGAAAAAATGAAAAGGAGTGGAAGAGTTCCTTTCTCAACAAGTATTTGTTTGAATTCTTATTTATTTATTTATTTAAAAATATTTATTTATTTGACAGAGAGATCACAAGTAGGCAGAGAGGCAGAGAGAAAGAGAGGGGGGAAGCAGGCTCCCTGCTGAGCAGAAAGCCTGATGCAGGGCTCCAACCTAGGACCTTGAGATCATGAGGGGAGCGGAGGGCAGAGGCTTAACCCACTGAGCCACCCAGGTGTCCCTGAATTCTTACTTAGAAGCTACTTTATTTTTAAGCTTTTGTGGATTTTTCTACTACTCCTGTAGTTCTTGGTCATGAAGAGGATTGCATAAGGTGCATAAGGTTTACACTTTTTGCATAAAATAAGCTACCATTTCTATCCATGCTTTTGGACTAAACCACCACGTGCTTGGAGATTGTGCCTAGAATTGCCATTTGGTGTAAAATATCTCATTACAGATTTAAACTATAACTATACTTGTGCTAGTCCAGAAAGAAAATGACATTAGACATACAAGGACTGTGATGAAAGTTATAAAGTTATTCATTATATATGTACTTCTTTTATTTCTGTCTCTGATAACAATTAGGAAATGTCTTATTCTACTTCATCTTGTAGGGAAAATTGTGTAAAAATAATTATGTTTTATAAAGTGACTAATAAAAACAAATGTTTTCATTTATTAAAGGTGAGGACAGTATATATGAGAACTTTTTCTAGGTGTGTCTCCTTCATAAATGTCTTTGTTAAAATACTTTTCATCTTGTAGTAAAGCTAATCAAACTCTGTACATCGCTGTTTTTGTTTGGTTTAGAGTTTAGAAACGAGAGCAGAGTTGCTTTTTGCTTCCCATCTCTTGTGGTTAGCGTAGTTTCCCAAATTTGCCTAATTTAAAAAATTACCTCAGGTGGTGGACGGCTGGGGGAGGGGGAAATGAAAGTGGTTTAAAAAGACTCCAGGGTTGCAACTTGAGACTTTCTGAATGAGAATCTCTAAGTTTAGGAGATGATGATACTTCAAATAGGCGAAATGATAAATTTTTTTAAAAAGGCAAAGCTGGGAAACACAAGTGGGAAATACCGCAGCTGTGAGGAAGAGCGGACATAACCCCTTCTCATTCCTGTGCATAGAATGTTCTTAAATGGAAGCTATGGGTTTACTAATACGATGATGGCGCCCATTTAGGAAACCTGAAACTTTTAGATCCCATTGTAGTTCGGCCTCCTGGTGATTGAACCTAGCAAACATTTTTGCATGTTTAGTCTCTTTTATGTAGTATGCAATGTTAGTTCAAGTCCTCTAATGTTACTGGAACCTCTTCTTAATGGGCTTTTAATGTAGATTCCTGTGACTAGTAAACCGCAGCAAAATACCATGCTTGATCATTTCTCTTTCAGAGAACAGATTTATTTTCTACTCCTTTTGTGCTCCTAACTAGAGAAGACAAGCTCGTAAATTTTAGTAACTTATTTAGAGCTTTTATTAAAATGACCTAACCCCATCCAAAAAAGAAAAAGAAAGTTTTTGGGGAGCATAAAATATGATCAGTTTTATATAAAAACAAATTAGCAAAAAACAGAGTATTAAACATCTATGAAAGAATTTGTTAAGATGAATTACCACAATGGAAAGGGTCAGAGTTTTCTTTCCTTTTCTTCTCTCTCCATTCCTTTTCTTTATTTCTCTTGTTTTCTTTTGAGGGGTGGAGAGGGTTGTTTGCTGGCTTGTTTTTTAATCAATTAAATATTTAAAATCTCCTAACAATTATCCGAGGTTAAATTAATGTAAATGTTTGCTAACTTTATCAATAGATACTTAAACCTGTCCTTTACAGAGCGATGATGGTAGGTTTCCCACAGTGCTAATGAGAGTTAAAACTACTAGCAAAAGAGTTAAATTCAAATGACCAAAGGAAACTGGTCTTTAATATTGCTAAAGGAGAGCCTAATTTAATTACAGTGATGTCATAATTTTTCATTATCTGTTGCTTTTTAAATAACATCTGATCTTCCAAATTCTGGAACACTTCTCAGGGTTTTTTTCAGGAGTTCGCAAGAATCACTTATAATCACAAATAATCCCAGTTTGATCTGGGAATAAAAGGTCGGTTTTAAGAATATGGCTGATGGTTGGGGCACCTGGGTGGCTCAGATGGTTGAGCGTCTGCCTTGGGCTTAGGTTATGATCTCCAGGTCCTGGGATCAAGTCCCATGGCTGGCTCCTAGCCCAGTGGGAAGCCTGCTTCTCCCTCTGCTTGTGGGCTCTCTCTCTTTCTCAGAGGGATAAGTGAAATCTTTTAAAAAGATATGGCTGATGGTTAGCATCATTAATAAGGGAGCTAGAAATAAGGAATCAGATCAAGAAGATAAATATTACCCAGCGTAGACAGTTATCCATGGTGCAGGATTAGCAAGAATGAAAGAGAATTTAGTAGATTTACATATTGGCTCTACTGAAACATTTATGTCTTTTTACTATTTTGAACTTTTCAAATAAAAGGACTATATTCTTTTATTCGTGTTTCTTTAAAGGCAAATGTTACATTCAATATTGGGTATTGATTTATTCAACACTAATAAATATCTGTTAAAAATCAACTTTGCCTCTACAAAGTAGAAGTAGAATGACACGAGGTGTCCTGCTAAACCCAGTTTACAAGAAATTATACATAATATGACCTATGACCTTTGCTTCCCTAATAAGATAATGTATTTTGGTCATGTTATTTTGTCATTACAGTAAAAAAAAAAAAATAGCCATCTTCCAAAAAATCTGTAAAGAACTCCTTTGAATCACATTCTCCAACAGCTATAATCTGAAAACTTGGATGAGTAATCCCTTACAGATGAATTTGGGTGGAAGACAATCCTTTTAAACATGTTTATCTCCAATGAACTAGAAATCAGTTGACTAACAAAACTCCCGCTGTGTATCATGAGGAGATGGAAAAAAAACGTGTATCCTGCTCTCAAGGGATTTATAGCCTAGTCGAGAATAATGGTGCCCACGGGCTGGCTTGGATGGGGGGCTCAGGCCCTCATAATGTTCATTAACCCTCTGCCCACACCCAAACTACTGCATAGGAACATAGAATCTCAGTGTTAAAAACCAGTGCGATTCTGTAAAAAATCAACCTCAAAGCAACAGCCGACTGCTCTTCTTTCAACAATTTATGCCCCTTACCCACGCCTCGTTTTTTCCACTCAATCAACAAATATTTATGATGCCCTCATTAGGTAGATGACAAATGCTAGCAGTTTTTAAAATGTACATTTTTCGGGGCTTCTGGGTGGCTCAGTCGGTTAAGCATCTGCCTTCAACTCAGGTTGTGACCCCAGGTTCTGGGATCGAGTCCCGTGTTGGGCTCCCTGCTCAGTGGGGAGTCTGCTTCTCCCTCTGCTTCTGCCCCTCCCCAGCCTGCTGGTGTGCTCTCTGCTCTTTCTTGCATGCACACACACTCTCAAATAAATAAATAAAATAAAAAATAAAATTGCATTTTCCAAACCTATTAATTTTATTTTTTACTCTTTAAAAATTGTAGTAAAATAAAATTTATTATCTTAACCATTTTCAAGTGTATGCGTCACTGGCATTAAGTGCTTTCCCTTTGCTATGCAACCACTATCCATCTCCAGACGTTTTCCCTCATCTCAAACTGATACACTGGACCCATTAAACAATAACTCCTCACTCTCCTCTTCCCCCGGCCTCACCAACCACCATTCTACTTTCTGTCTCTACAAATTTGACTACTCTGGTTACCTCACATAAGTGGAATCATACAATATTTGTTCTTTTGAGTCCGGCTTTTATCACTTAGCATAATGTTTCTAAGTTTCATCCACATTGTAGAATGTACCAGAATTTCATTCCTTTTTAAGGCTGGATAATAGTCCCCAACCTCTTTTATTTGGAAAATAAATGTAAAGAACAGGGAAGTTTTGAACTAGAACAGACCATAGAAATCATCTCCTTCCAACTCTGTGTCCTTCCTTTCCTTTCTTTTTTTATGTTTACAAAAATAAGGAACACAAGTCCCTTGTTGGGGGACTTGGGACACCTGGTTGGTTCAAGGCAAGCAGAGCCCAAGAACCAGCTTTCTTATGGCCTAAACAAAAGCTCTTCATACCAGGAAGCCCAGGTAGACAATAAAAGGCAAGTGTTAAATGAGTTGGTGCCAAAAGTAAGTGTTGCAGGTGTTCAGAAAAAAAGATATTATTGAAAAATGTTACCTTTGAAAGGAAACATTGAGACAGATTTGAAGAGTATTAAGACTAGATTCTAATCAACAATTACCACAACTATAAATTGTATCCTACTGGAAAAGATTCTTTCTACAAGTCCTACATCTGCTGTCTTTTCCTTCTGCCTTGAAATATACATTATACATTACGTTTGTATTCTTAAAAATATGTATTCTCCAGTTAAGATAGTTCCACTGAATCTGCTATTTTTCATGTTCTGTGGGATTTCAGGCTACCTTTGTGACACCACGGTGGTTCTGAACACATCCCTGACCATGTATATAAAAATGTAAACATATAGTTGAAACTCAGCAGAAGGAAAACAGTCTAAATGGATGGAATTTCTATTTAGTGAAAATGTTCCAAACTACGGAGAAGAGGCTAAAAGGGGTCACTATCAGATTCAAAAGTATTTCTGAATGGAATGCTTTTTCCTAGTTTTCGAGTGAGTTCTGGAAATCTTTGCAACTTCATGCAAGCGTCACGCTAAGGTGGAGCACTACTTAGATGCGTTTGCATTTGTTGTTGTTGTTATTCCCAGCATTTCATTTGTTACAAAGAAGGTGATATAAGTTGACCCTTTGCTGACCAAGGCCCATCATTCTTGGTTGCAATAGCCATAGGATTCCCTGTTCTACTTCTCAGTGACAAAGGGGACACAGGGCTGACTGGTGCACCTGCTGTTTCCTTAAACTGTCAGATAAAAATCCGCTGAGCGATGTTCCCTGTCCTCAATCTAGATCTACTGAATCAATATATCCGAGGGGAAAGTCTAAATATCTGTATTTTTTTTAAGATTTTTATTTTTACTTTTATTTATTTGACACAGAGAGAGAGAGAGACAGCAAGAGAGGGAGCACAGGAAGAGGGAGTGGGAGATGGAGAAACAGGCTTCCCGCTGAGCAGGGAGTGAGATGTGGGGTTTGACGTGGGACTGGACCCCAGGACCCTGGGATCATGACCTGAGCTGAAAGCAGACGCCTAACCCCTGAGCCACCCAGGTACCCCTGAATGTCTGTATTCTTAACAAGTGTCCCAAGGAGTTTTTGGTCTTCCTGATTTGGAAAACGCTGCTTCAGCGCAAGATCCCATTTGTAAGTTACTAGAACATTGGAAACAGGACATTTTTGTGGTCTCTTGCTGTAAGCAGCACCAGTGAGCAAAAATATGGACCACTGTGGTGCGCTAGCAGCCTTGATAGAGCTACGGGGAGGCAGACTCATCAGCTTAGAAGTAGACTGTATGTCAAGGGCACCTGAAGGTCAGGAAGGAGGGAGGGAGAAATGCAAAGGTTAAGTAGATGGATTTACATATCCCATATTTAACATCTTTTCTAACAAAACCAAATTAAACTTACTATTTTGGTCTTTAATCAACTGCATTAATCTTGTCGAGAGAGGTCACCCTAGATGACGAGCGTCACCTCGGACCCGGAGCGGGCACACAGTGTGCTTCAGGTGACAGTCATCCAGGTATGGCTTCTGTTCGTTTTTGTGAGTGCGCACGGGATACGTCAGTAAGTGTGGGCCCACACGCCTAGCGGCACCGGGTAATGTGATAAAACCCAAGTACAGTGAACAATACGGCGAGGACGAACTCTGTGTTCGCAGAGCTAAGAGCCCACACATATCGAACGCCTCTCACCGTGTGTGCTTAGCGTTATAGGAAACCACACGCACCTTTAAATCTCCTGCCAGGCAGAGCACAGATAAGCAAACCAATGCGCAAGTGTTGGTGAGACGGGCGACAGATCCGGCCTGCCTCTCTGCTGCCACGGCCCAGGTGCACGAGGCAAAGGAAGGTCCGGAAGGGCTCCAGAAGGATCAAGCCGTTGAACAGACTCCTCTCTTGCTCTCTCTCTCTCTTTTCCTCCCTCCACACACATACCTTTTAAAATACATCTTATCAAATTAGAAATACAGGGAATTCACAAAGTCAACCTACTCATGTAACTATCACTCAGACTCAGACTTACCAGTGCCTAAAAGCCGCTTCCTATCCCCCAGTCAATAATTCCTCCTCCCTCTCCAAGGGGAGCCGCCACGGTGACTTCCTATACCATAGGTTAGTTTCACCTATTTTCTTTTCTTTTTTAAAAAAAGATTTTATTTATTTATTTGACAGATCACAAGTAGGCAGAGAGGTAGGCGGGTGAGGAGGGTGGGAGCTGGCCCCCCACTGAGCAGAGAGCCCAATGCAGGGCTCGATCCCAGGACCCTGAGATCATGACCTGAGCCGAAGGCAGAGGCTTAACCCACTGAGCCACCCAGGCTCCCCTCACCTATTTTCAAACTTCAAATAAATTCAACTGGACGGTATACACATATTTTGTGGCTGACTTTCACTCAGCTGTTTCTGTGGGATGCATCAACTTTGTGGCCTATAGCACTAATTCATTCGTCCCATCCCTGCCTGGTATCATCTTACGTGAACATGCCACACATTATTTCACCTTCTTAGCCGTGATTGTTTGCATTATTCTAGTGTTAGATCATTACAAATCACACTACTCGTAAACATTCTTGTGCGTGTCTTTTAACACATGCAGGAATTTCTGTTGGATATATGTCTACAGGGAAAATGATTTCCAACACCGACTTCACCAATTTCATTCCCACCCTGGTGTAGGAGTCTCATTGCTCCACATCCTCACCGAAACTCGAGATTTTTAGACTTCACATTTGAGCGATTCCATTGGTTATCCATTGGTACCCTGCTGTGACTTTAAGTTGCATTTTCCTGATCACTAATGAGGTAGACTGTCTTCCCATATGTTTGTTGGTCATTTGAATATCCTCTTTTATAGAGTTATCTGTTTAGATTTCTTGGCCATGAACTGATTATGAGAGGGTAAGTTAAACATCAGGCATAGAAGGCAGGGGACAGGCATCATCAATCAGAGGGAACAGCATTGACAATTAAGAACCTGCCCAGAGCAAGGGCGTAAATGGACAGACAGTGGGAAATCAATTACTAAATGCTAAACTTAGAACCTGTGAACTGATGACAGCAACATCACAGATCGAAGCAAAATAGCACCAGAGGAGGACAGATGGTCCCACACCGTACAACTTGATGGATCTGAGACATGTTGGACAGTCGAGTACCTGAAGGTGAAACATGGGTCATCCACTGGAAAGGTAATGTCATTTCCAGCGACGAAACGGTCGTGTTTAAATGCCTAGTGACGCCGGAGGAATAGTTCCGGTCCGGCCTGGGTAAAGGGTAGGCAGCTGCAAGCTCCCGGGCGCGGTCAGGAGAGGCGACACAGCGGGTTGGAGTTGCGGGCTAGGCCTCGCTGGCTGCTCGGCTGAGCCGACGGACACCCCAGCACTGTGTGGGCGCACTTCTGCCCCCTTTCCCTTCCGCCAGGGCGGCCGTCGCTGTCCGCACTAGTCCTTAGAGCAGCACCGAGTAAGGGCCAGAGCCGGAGCGGCCAAGTGCGCTTCCCCGGCAACAGCCACGTGTGCCCCACGGAGCCGGGGCGGCTGCTCGGCGTGTGCCCGCCGGGGACACTCCTGACACCTGCACCCCCGCGACAGAGGCCACCACACACACCACTCGTCAGCACCTGGGTCTCTCCTGGGAGTCCGGCGGCCTCCCCCGGCCGCAGCGCTGTCCGGCAGGCCCGCCACACGGTGGCTTCACCCTGTCCCTCCTCGGGGACGAGTCCCGCTGGGAACCGGGGGCTTGGCTGATCCCTGCCGCCCGCGAAGAGGTGGGCTGTGTCTGAGCCGTGGGTTCTCCGCGGGAAGAAGTGAGCGTCCTGCTTGCTTCCTCCCGAGAGGGCCCTGCCGTCCTGCCGAGGGCCCCGTCCACGTCGGCGTCTGTCACTGTGCCCAGAGAAGGACATGGCCGGCCTCTGGCACATCCGGCCTCTTCACACAAGAATGGACTCACTTGTCCCCGAGTCCCCACAAACTATCCTGATAAAATGTCCCCCGACGGTATTTCGATCCTGCCAAGCCCCCCACAGACGGTCTCCTGTGAGCCAGAGTCGTCCTTCGGCCTCCGGGAACCAAGTTTTCCAGCCCGTCGCCCGGACACTGAAGCAGTCAGACCTGCCCCACATAAAGGAACCTCATTCTGGGTCATTCCACGAATTACAAGTAGCTCCCAGCCTTTGGGATTTAATGGACTAGCAAATTTGCAGAAAAGATTTCGGCGACCCACATAAAATCGCCAGCCTCTTATCTTCTCTGGTAAGGACACGTGCCGGTGGTTTCCGTGAGGTTTTATTGAAAAGCCCTCGCGGGCATTTGTGATCCACTATCTGCAAAGTCTGCGCTGGGTGCTTTTCCAGAAATACCTCATTCGATCTTCACAGTGTTCTGGATACGTAAGTATCAGGTTCATATTACAGACGAGGAGAGAGGCTCAGAGGGGGAAGGAAATTACCTGATGCTGCACAGCTAGTTTATAGCCAAGCAAGGCTGTGAGCCCACGTTTGTCTCCAAAAGCCTGTGTCTTTCCCACTTACTATTTATCACATCTGAAATATGTATGTACCATTCAAATGTCACTTTTTTTTTTCAATGCATCTGGACCTCTTTTTTTTTTAATTTTTATTTATTTATTTGACAGAGAGAGAGATCACAAGTAGGCAGAGAGGCAGGCAGAGAGAGAGGAGGAAGCAGGCTCCCCGCGGAGCAGAGAGCCCGATGCGGGGCTCGATCCCAGGACCCTGAGATCATGACCTGAGCCGAAGGCAGTGGCCTAATCCACTGAGCCACCCAGGCGCCCCTCAAATCTCACTTTTTAAAGATTTGTTTATTGGAGAGAGAGCAGAAGCTGGGGGGAGAGAGAAAGGGACAAGCAGGTTCTCCGCTAAGCAAGGAGCCCAATGTGAGTCTGGATCCCAGCACCCTGAGATCATGACCTGAGCCAAAGGCAGATACTGAACCACCCAGGTGCCCCTCAAATGTGATATTTATTTTTAAGATTTTATTTATTTTAGAGAGAATGAGAGAGAGACAAAGCACGGGAAGGGGAGGGTCAGAGGGAGAAGCAGACTCTGCTGGCAGGAAGCCCAGTGCGGGACTCGATCCCGGGACTCCAGGATCATGACCTGAGCCAAAGGAAGTCACTTAACAAACTGAGCCAACCAGGCGCCCATCAAATGTGATTTTAAAAACAGTGCTGTCTTGATGAAATGACAGAATGGTTAGGAATTAAAATTGAGTTTTGTCTGTGTAGAGAGATCTGGGCTTCCAGGAGAAGTCTTAAGAGCATTTTTGCCCACTTCAATTTATCCAACATTCCTCCAACTAGAGATGAAAAATCCCACAAAAGTTAAAAAGACAATTTCTAACTGATGTTGTGATATCCTTATGTTAATATACATTTGGTCTGAGATGGTGACGAACGTGACTTCTTTAAACCTGTTCTGATCAGGGGTGCCTGGGTGGCTCAGTCAGTTAAGCGTCTGCCCTTGGCTCAGGTCATGATCCCAGGGTCCCGGGACGGAGCCCCACACTGGGCTCCCTGCTCAATGGGGAGCCTCATTCTTCCTCTGTCTGCCACTATTACCGCTTGTGCGTTCTTGTTCTCTCTCTCTGAAAAATAAACTCTTTAAAATAGAAATAACCAAATACGCCTTTAAATATGTTGTCAGAAGTAAGGCTTATGAGAGGTCATTTCAGTGTTCACTACATCATTAAAGATTCGGCTTTTAAAGGGAATGGCTCCTAGTAGGAAAGACGGACTCACAGAATTAAATTTATTGACCATATAAGTGGGGAAGAGTATCCTACTCCATTTCTGTTTGGCCAGAAAACAAAAGACACAGGAGTAGATTTTGTTGACATTTGCTAAAATTATCAAGGTCTCTCTTTTTTTTTAAAAAGATTTTATTTATTTATTTGACAGAGAGAGAGATCACAAGTAGATAGAAAGGCAGGCAGAGAGAGAGAGAGAGAGGGAAGCAGGCTCCCTGCCGAGCAGAGAGCCCGATGCAGGACTCGATCCCAGGACCCTGAGATCATGACCTGAGCCGAAGGCAGCGGCTTAACCCAGTGAGCCACCCAGGCGCCCTCAAGGTCTCTCTTTCAGGAGAGGCATTAGGGGATAAGGTGTAGCCCCCGAAATTTGCATGTTGAAGCCCTAACCCGCAGTGCCTCATGATGTGACTGTATTTGGAGACACGGCCTTCAAAGAGTAAGGTTAATGCGTTCATATAGGTGAGTCTTAACCCAATCTGGTGTCGTTTTAAAAGAGGAAGGGACGCCAGGAATGCTCGTGCACCGAGGAAAGGCTGTATGAGGACACAGCCATCTGCACGTCACGGAGAGGGGCTTCCAGAGAAACCAGACCTGCTGACACCTTGCTCTTGGAACTTCAGAACTGTGAGAAGAGTAATTCTGTCGTCTCAGCCGCCCAGTCTGCGGTAGTCACGGCAGCGCTAGCCCACTAACCCAGGAGGCACCGGGTATCGCGCGTGAGCCAAGCTGAGGCAGCCAGTTCAGAGAGACGTCAGTAGACTATGACAGATGAGATTTTATTACCCAGGAAAGACGCTAAACCTCAAGGTTTACCTTGAGGATCAGGGGGAGAAAAGATTTTTTTAGGAAGGAAGTCCATGGTCAGATAGCAATTTTTAATAGTCAAACTAGTGGCTGTTATCAGCTGGGTGTGTTTCTCTACTTTTTTGCTATATAATGTGCCTTATAATAATAATGTGCTTATGATTATTTACCCAATAATGACTCCTTTCCTTCCAGCTAAGAATTTATGGAAGAATTTTATTGGCTGGAGTGCGGCAAACAGGGAGGGCTGCCGCTTCCCTGGGACTCGAATCTCTACCCCGTCACTTCCTAGCTGGGTGACTCGGGGCGAACTACTTAACACCCTCATCTTGGTTTCTTCATCTGTACAATAGAGATAGGAGAACCCTCCCATAAGGTGGTGTGAAAAGTAAATGACTAATATATAAGAAGTGCTGAGAAGGCTCCGCGTACAGGAAGCACCGGGTGCATGCCGGCTGTTAATTTCACCTGGGCCTCTCCGCACTCGGATGACGGGTGGCGGAACCGCTGTGCCTCGTGGTTCCACAGAGAAGTCTTCCAGCAGGTGCCGGCCCCCGCGGACCTGCCGGCGTGGTGGTAAAGAAAAATGAGCCGGCAGGGCGCCTGGGTGGCTCAGTGGGTTAAGCCTCTGCCTTTGGCTCAGATCATGATCTCAGGGTCCTGGGATGGAGCCCTGCACCAGGCTTTCTCCTCGGCGGGGGGCCTGCTTTCCCCACCCCCACCTGCATCTCTGTCTACTTGTGATCTCTCTCTCTGTGTCAAATAAATAAATAAAATCTTAAAAAAAAAAAAAAGAGCCGGCTCGAAGAACAGCAGCTTTTAAATCTCAGTGTTCAACATCATCTAGGAGGCTGACCAGAGTGCAGATTCCCGGGCCCTGTCCCCAGAGATTCTGATGCACCAAGTTGGGATAGAGCCCAGGAATCTGTCCCTTTAGTGAGCCCCTTGATTAATTCTAACGCAGGTGGTTCTCAGATCCACTATTAAGAAATACGCATCAAAAACAATTTCTTCTGGATTCAAAGCTATTAAATTATGGAAAATGTCGTAACTTACTAATCACAAGTCTATAATAATTTCATTAAAAGTATTTGAAATGTTTATGTAAAACTAACTTTGGTCAAAATGAGTATGTAGACTTGCTTTTAAAAGTCATCTGAAAATGGGGCGTCCAGACGGCTCAGTCAGTTAAGCGTCTGGCTCTTGAGTTTGGCTCAAGTCGTGATCTCAGGGTCCCGAGGTCGAGCTCTGTGTTGGGCTCAGTGCTCAACGCAGGGTCTGCTCGAGAGTCTTCTCTCCCTCCTCCCTCAAGCATGCTCTCTTTCTCTCTCCCTCTCTCTCAAAAATATATAAGTCTTTTTAAAAAAATCATCTGAAAGATAGTTTCTGCAAGTGTTAGAGTTACGGATAAACCTGAAGAAATCGATCATCAAATGCAGACCTCAGTTTCTCCAGTTTCTCAGTTTCTCCAGGACAACTTGAGTTATCCCTGTTGTCTCAGCCCAGAGGCCCCCTGGGGGTTATTTATGGTCTTCACGAACTGAGCTGAGGGCAGATGGGGAGAGAGACCTGAAAGCAGCTTACAGACAAGCAGGGAGAAGCAGGTTCGGTTCCTCTGGAAGAAATGGTTCATTCAGCCAGAAAGTAGCAGATGATTGTGCGAGTTAGTCAGAAAACTTTGCGTGCAGCTAGTGATAGTCGTGAGAGGTATTTTTAGGGAGCCGGGACCCTGAGGACAAATAGTGCTGGGCTCTGTGTGATGCGGGAGAAAGCTTCACAGTACAACAGCCCCGTGTGCCTAATAGTAAAGGAGGGTGTCTCGTTTTTATTCACTTTCCTTTTCTTACTGTCGAAGCTGAGTATGTTTTCTCATGGTGGTTAACCCGTAATCTTAAGAAAACAGCATTTGGGGGGCAAACTTCAGACAAAGCAGCTGTGACCATTCACAATTAACTCCTAGAGTTCATTAATGGGATTTACTTTTTATTCTATTTATTTACTTATTTATTTAAGAAGGAGAGTGTTAAGAGAATAGAATAGAGAGCCTGGGCTTGTGTGTAGGACTGACTCCGAGCCCTGCCGTTTGGTCTTGTGCAAGGCCGCAGAAGTTACCCAATCTCTCCAGGCTTTGCTGTCGTGGCCGTAAACCCAGGCTGACGCCTTCACAGTAGTTCTCACAACGACTGCGCGTGCTAGGCCTGTGCAAGCTTTCCGCCCAGTGTGGCTGCCTGAAAAATGGGAAAGGTCTGTCTCCTAATTACCCAACAGCCATGTCGGGGTGGGACAGCGAGCCTCTGAGGAGCCAGGACTGTGCAAGTCCCAGCGAGCCGCCTGCTTTCATTCATTCTTTGGACTTTTGCAGCGCCGCAGCAGCGGGACTTTTCCCTCCGCTTCAGAGGGAGGCGGCGGGGGCCGGGCTGGCTGCTAGCCCAGGAGCGGCCGGGTCGGACCGGGCCGAGCAGTGCTTGCTGGCCTGGCGCCTCGTGCTTTAGAAAGTCGGCCCCAAACCCGCGGCTGAATCCCCTTTTGCTCTTCTCTCCTCTGCCCCAGAAGGACAGAAAGTGCCCCTGCAAGTGCCGCGGAGTGCGTGCTCGTTCCGAGGTCACCCAGGACCTGGGTTTCCCTTTTAACGTCGTGCTCTGTCCACCTGTCGGTGTGGGGGTGTCTCACGTCGGGTCCCCAAGACTCTGCTGCCCTGAGAACTCGGTTCTTTGCATCACGGAGTTTGGAGACGCAGCGCACGTTTGGAGCTTTTCAGCGGGGGGTTCCGAGCGTCAGCGCCCTGGGCTTCCAGCGAGGCGGTGCCGGACACCGCGGGCTGTGGGCCGCCGACGGGGACCGCACGCGGGTGACCCGGGGACCGCACGCGGGTGACCCGGGCCGCCGACGGGGACCGCACGCGGGTGACCCGGGCCGCCGACGGGCACCGCACGCGGGTGACCCGGGCCGCCGACGGGCACCGCACGCGGGTGACCCGGGCCGCCGACGGGCACCGCACGCGGGTGACCCGGGGACCGCACGCGGGTGCTCCGCGGTGCCGGCCACCCTGACGCCCCGCCCTGAACCGCCTTCTCTTTCGCCTTCTCGCCTTTCCAGCCCGCGGCCCCGGGTGCTGCTGCTCAGCGGCCGCTGCGAGGTCGGAAATGTCCGCGGTCCTGCGGGAGCTGCTGCGGGTCTCCGAGAAGGCGGCGGACATCGCCCGGGCGTGCCGGCAGCAGGAAGCCCTGTTCCAGCTGCTGATCGAAGAGAAGAAGGGGGGAGAGAAGAACAAGAAGTTCGCAGTTGACTTCAAGACGCTGGCGGACGTGCTGGTCCAGGAGGTGATCAAGCAGAGTGTGGAGAACGAGGTAAGGGAGGCCAGCGAAGCTGACTGCAAAACCTTGCCTTGTGATTCTTTCAGTAGAATAGTATACTCTCTCCCTTGTACAGATTTTATTTATTCATATGACAGACAGCGATCACACGTAGGCAGAGAGACAGAGAGGGTGAAGCAGGCTCGCTACTTCAGCAGAGAGCTTGATGCGGGGCTCGATCCCAGGACCCTGGGATCATGACCTGAGCTGAAGGCAGAGGCTTTAACCCGCTGAGCCACCCAGGCGCCCCGCATACTCTCTCTTTTTCCCCTCCCACCTCAGAATACTAGCACCTACGATTCTAATAAACAACTCGGGTTCCCCCCTGCCTTGTTTGACTATAAAATTACTAAAAATGTTCACTGCAGAAGAAATTAAAAATACAGAAAAGCAAATACAGGAAAAAAATTTACCATTCTGACAGCTGAAGAGAAACATTTGGATATGGAACTTTTATTTATTAATGAGTTTCTTTTTAATAAATAATACACATTCTCAAGAAAATAAGCAAAAATAAGAATCCTTAATCCTATCCCTATAGAGAACCACAGCTGTGTTTTACTAAATATTGTAAGGACAGTTTCCTTCTATGCGTATTTGTGTGCATGGTACATAGAATTTATCTCAGCAGAAATGGGAACATTTATTGACTTCTTTTTTTTAACTTGACATATCATGTCCCACTTTTTTTTTTTAAGATTTTTATTTATTTATTTGACAGAGAGACACAGTGAGAGAGGGAACACAAGCAGAGGGAGTGGGAGAGGGAGAAACAGGCCTCCTGTAGAGCAGGGAGCCCAATTTGGGGCTCGATCTCAGGACCCTGGGATCATGACCTGAACAGAAGGCAGATGCTTAACAACTGAGCCACCAGGCACCCATCATGTCCCACCTTCTGGTGTAAACTTTTATCTAATGGTTGCCTCCGTTATGAGCTGCTACTGTCCTGAAGACTGAAAATTCCCTTTTATTCTAATAGAAAATCATTGTCTATAACTAACAATGATTGTGATTCTAGGTATCTTAAGCTGGCTGGGAAAAGAAACTACTCATAAGTAGTAATAACAAGTAATAACACCAGCAGATACTTAAGAGTCCTTACTATGTGTCAGGCCCTTCTAAGGGCTTTAAATATATTGATTTATTTAACAATTCTAATAATTTTATGAGGTAAGAATTATTATTCTGATGTAATGGATGAGAAAGGGAAGCACAGAGAGGTTAAGTAACTTGCCCAAGGTTGCACAGCAAGTGAATGGCAGGAACAACTTTTGAACACAGGCTGACTGACTCCAGAGTTTGCACTCTTTGCGATACTATGTTGCCTTTATATGATAATCTAATAATTACACATTTTTTAAAGATTTGGGAGGATAGAACTTTATGGCAGAAAGCACTACAAAATATTGGAATAGCTTCTATTGAAATTCTCAAAACATTGGGAATCGTACGGAATCATTTAAGTGAATTATTGACCATGAGCAGGAAGAGATAATAAATGGTCCCTTGAAATCTCTACAAACTACACTTTGTCATACCCTGTAGTATCTAGCTCCAATAAACAAAGTAAATTTATTTTTGTTACTTATCAAGGTAGTCGGGTACCAGGGATGGTTGAGCATTTGAATTAGAAACATATCATTAACTTGTATTAGTTAATATTTGCCCCAAAGCCCTGTGACAAGCTCAGCACTTGTTCAATCCTAAAGTATATGACAGGACCTATGAACAAAGAAACGATGTGCACTTTCGGCTCCCTAAGACCTCTCTGTTTCATGACCCTTCTATCCTGTAACCTCAGAAGCGGGTCCTTAAGACTTGGGAGTGGAGCCGCAGCCCCTGCTGAATGGGCTCATTGGCAGCCGCCGGTGACACGCACTGTTCTTCAGAAGGGAAAAACAACAAGTGGTTGTGGGCGCTGTTAAAATTATTGGCCGTCTGCAAATGACTGAGTTCAAATATCTGAAGCATTTCCTTGCTTTTGTTTCCTGAGAACATCACACACATCATAATTCAGCACACAGCCGGAGAAAAATTATCTTTACTACAGAGAGGATCAGAAGCAAAATAGGTGTGAAAGCTTCCTGGTTATACAGACGTGAGCGAAGTTTCTTCCTGAGCTCCATCTTTTTTCATTCTATGTTGATGCATTAATTATCAAAGTCTTTCCCTTCTGTTTTTGCTATGGTGCCTTCCTTGCTGATGTCCAGTGACACCTCCCACAGCTGAAGAGAACACCTGAAAATGAAAGCAAACGCTAATGTTATCCTCTAAACTTAATTAGCAATCGTCTTAAGTACTGGGCAATGCTATTAATCCACATAAGTAGGGCTGTTGGAGAGCAGCAGTTAAAATATCTCCTTGTAAATACGCTAGTTCTGTGGCCCTGAGAGGGAAGGATGAAGTGTCCAAGATCCGGCAAACTTGGAAGCAGACGTCTGCCGTGATGGGGACTTCCTGGAGGGGCGGGGAGCAGGAAGATGTTAGGAAATTAAGTACTGAACCACGCTGACTTCACTTTTTATACTTGGATTGCTGTCTGGAATTGTAAATTTCTTTTTTTTTTTTTTTAAGATTTTATTTATTCATCTGAGACAGAGAGCATGAGCAGGGGGAGAGGCAGAGGGAGAGGGAGAAGCAGGCTCGCCGCTGAGCCAGGAGCCCGACAGGGGGATCAATCCCAGGACCCCGGGATCAGGACCTGAGCCAGAGAAAGACACTTAACCAACTGAGCCACCTGGGTGCTCAACATTGTTAATTTCTGAATTTCAGATCAAGTTGTGCTACTTGATTTGAAGCACAAAGGGAAAATACAGTCAGAATTGAACACATATGTGGTATTTGAGGGAGTTTCCTGTCTGTTTTTGTTTCGTCTGTGTTTTGTTTTTTGGTTTCTTTGTCATACTCTGAATCATTCAGTTTCCAGGCTTGGGAAAAAAAGTTTTGGGAGAAGAATCGAATGAGTTCACTAATGATTTGGGTAAGTAGAAGAATTTGAATGTATTTTTATAACTTAATTATCATATCATATTCTAATTTTCAACAACATCATGAAATAAATGAATGGGAGCCTTTCATGTAAATAACATTCAAATGTTAAGCTTCTTTCAGCACTTCAGAATATCATGCCTTTTAAGTTAGAGAGAGGTAGTATCTTGGAATTATTGAGCAAGTCCACATGTATTCTTTTAGATATAAATCTGTAGCTCTTTTTTTTTTTAAGATTTTATTTATTTATTTGACAGACAGAGATCACAAGTAGGCAGAGAGGCAGGCGGGGGGGGGGGGGAGCCGACTCCCCGCTGAGCAGAGAGCCCGATGCGGGGCTCGATCCCAGGACCCTGGGATCATGACCTGAGCCGAAGGCAGAGGCTTTAACCCACTGAGCCACCCAGGTGCCCCGAATCTGTAACTCTTAAGATAATACATGACGAGATTTGGAGAAGTTCATGGCCCTTTGAAAATCTAACCGAAGCTACAGATGCTCTCAGGAAGGTGCACATTACACATGACCATTTTAGGTCCAAATTTTAAGCCCATTCATGGACCTTCTGGGGAGTCGGCAGACTGTGCCTGAGAATCGAGAGAGCCCCATCTCTGAAATACTGTGTGTTCCTGAGCAAAGAAAACTTGTTCACCTCATCGGTTCTCTGATCTCAGAACCTCTGTAAAAGGAGTTGAGTTAAACAAAAGGTTCCTTTTAGCACCAAGTTTGAACTCTTCTTAGATTAGTTTCCTGTGGGCCAGGTTCTCCATTGATGTACCTCCCCATTTCCCAGATGGTAGAGAGACAAATATCAAAATCTCTGATCCTTTACAGCAAAACAAATTATTTTACGTTTACCTGGCTGTTTTGTTTGCTGAATGGTAGAAGATTAAAATAGTGAACTTTATCATTGATCATGTGACCCATAGTTCAACATCTAGAAGCACAGTTGCAAAGGAAAAAACTAATTTCTGGATTAATGCTGGAAGATTGTGCCCTTCATGGCTATGTATGGCGATGCAGTTAGTTCTGTGACTCTCAGAGAAATCTCACTGAGATTTCTAGTCTTCAGGATAAAAAAAGTCTGTGACTAACTAATAAGAAAAAGGATAAAAAACCATCTGTGACTAATAAGAAATCCAATGCTTGAAATCCTGTGCTCGGCTACCTCAAAACCAGTTACTTTACTCTTTCATTCATGTAGAATTATAGGGACAAAAGTCACTCCACATGCACGTTCCTGAGACCCTGAGGGGAGAAGGGGTCAGCGGGAGCATGGGACGGGGAGGCGAGTGCAGGCCGGAGCCGAGAGTGGATGTTTGCAGAAGGAGTTTGCATTTTGCAGACGTGATGGGAATTCAGTGGAGAACTGGAAGCAAAAGGAGTGACGTGAGAGGATTTGCTCCTGGGATTGATCTGTGACTTTTCCTGAGCCCCGAGTCCGGGCTTGGTTCCGTGGCAGTGACTAGCCTTAACACTCCCCAACTTCGGCCGTTTCCTGTGATTTGGATTTAACTCCACTAAATGCAGTGGAAGGTTTCCTGCTGATTCAGAGGCATCACTGTGATAGATTCATACTGTGCTTCCCGACCCGAGTGAGCACCCGAGTCCCCTGGGGGTCGTCCGCACTCGGCTGTGGGAAGGAGCCGGAGGTCCCGAGTGTCTGACAAGCTCCCGGGGAGGAGGCCGACGCGGCTCGTCCTCGAGCTGGCCGGGCTAGCCGGGAGTTCTCGCTTACTTGGCACGGGAGTGCCGTGTCCTCTGCGTTTTCCAACTTTCTCTTCCCCACTGCCGTCACTTTCTGGTGCTGTTCATTTGCCTGTTGTCCAGCCTCTTCCGTCACTTTTGGTCGGAGCTGGAAACCGGAGGAACCAAGGGTGTAAGAAGCATGTTTAAGTGGGGCTGGGTCGGGTAGCTCGTGTCACCAGGAGCCCCGAGCTTCCGTCCCGACTCCCGGCGGGGCTCACAGAGGAGAGCCAGTCGTGCGTGTCCCGTCCCCTCACACAGTCTGCTACGTGTGACGACGAGCCGCGCTCATCTTCCCGTACTCTGCTGAGCGGAAACAGTTTTTAGTTAAAAGCAGTATCCTGGAGGGAGGCAGAAGCACTTGCAGCGCTTTTATTCTGCTGATAAAACCTCTTCTTTCCCACAACGCACCCACCCATTAACAGGCTGACCGATATACATTAAGAAGCAAAAGGCAGAAACCATAAATATCCAGGACTCAGGGTTCAGGGGTTCTTAAGTGGTTTGCGAGCCCCTTGGACTGGATACAGAATTGTGTGCGTGTGCCCACGGGGACATTTTTCTGGGAAGACAACGTTTTTGATACTGGGAACCCATCCCTCACTTCATGTTAGGTGTGTGTGTGACTCGGGGGCAGCCGTGACCTTGGCAGCCCCCGGCGTGACTCTGGCAGTCGGCCGGGTCAGGAACCACGCGTGTGACCGTGCCGGCCTCACCTGATCTGAGTGCGCGGCTCTACCCCTCCCCATCCCTGTCGTTCTCCTCTCCGGAAACTCTGGAAGTGTGGCGGCTCAGCTGGTCTTTGCTCTAGGGGAGAAGATGACCGTGAGGCTGTGTCCGACGGAGCAGGAGACAGCCGAGCTCCTCAGCAGAGTCCTTGGTGGCAACAAGTTGGCATCCGAAGCGTTAGCCCGGGTTGTTCATCAGGACGTCACCTTTGGCGACCCGGCTCTGGACGCGGTGGAGGTCGACATTCCGCAGGACACCCTGGGGATCTGGGTGGACCCCATCGGTAAGCCGCGGGGGGCGCTCGCTTTCCTGTGTTCTCAGCGGTCCTTCGGCGGGGGGAGGCTTGGAGAAATGAGAACGGAGCATGGGGCTGACCTGTCCCCGCAGCCTGTGACGTTTTAAGGCTGGGAATGAACCGTGAGGAGTTGAGGCGTGAGTCGCCCGTGCAGGTGCATTTGTGACGTCTCGGGAGCGGGTGTGTGTCTGTGTCGCACATGCGGCACCGACAACACGGAGTTAACTCCTCTTCGGGAGACTTCGGGGCCAGGCCGCAGGGACAGCGGAGTGACCGAGCCGCCCCCGTCCCCGGCGAGCGCACCTGCCGGTCCAGGACGCTCGGCTCCGCAGACGGTCCCGCGTGCGCTCGGTCCGGATCGTCGGGGCTTTAAAGAGCCACGAGATCCCGGTTTTAACCACCGACTGCCGACTGGTCCCACAAGCAAACGGGCGGAACCACCGCGCAGACGAGCCAACGCGCGGCGAACGGGACTCGGTCCGCTCGGGAGCCTCGCGGTCTCCACCGTCGCCGTCCGGGCCTGGTGCCGCCTGAGCCCTGCTGCGCGCTCAGCTTCAGTGGGGCTGTGTGTGCGGCCGTCGGCGGAGCCTCTCGTCTTCGTTCCCACTCGCCCGGGTCCCCCACCCACCGCGACGGGGCCACCGCGGGCAAGTGCCCCCCGTCCCGTCCCGTCGTGCGGGCGCGCTAGAGCCGCGAGCGCGAAGTGCCCTTAATCATCAGGAGTCGTCGCAGGTTCATCAGTGGGTTCCGTAGGCAGCGGCTGAAAACCCTTCCCAAATCGCCCGTCACTTAATGGTAAATTACCATGAGTTGAGGTTTCTGAGGGATGGGGTCTCCCATTTCTTGGTTCTCGCCTGAGCGGATTCTGTTAGCCAGCGGTGTGGGTTTTTCTGCGCCTCGCACCCTTCACCGGGTGTGAACTCACCGGGTGTTGGCCGTCAGCTGCGGGCACGTGTGTCTCTTAAGGAGAAACCTGGCTCCTCGGCTTTCTCCACAGGAGCACCGTCCGTTTCCTCTGTGTGTGCCGTCACGGCTCTTTCCCTCTTCTTTGAGGGACCAATAAAAACCCATAAAAACCCATAAAAATAAAAATAATAAGGTAATTGCACCCCTGAGAGCTTTCTGGAAGGAGGTTTTCCCGTCCATCCGTATTATAATTTGCCCTCTGGTTGGTAAGAGCTCTAAGGAATCCCACCAGTCCCGAGTCATTAGCTTCTAAGTTCTTTTGACCTGTGAGGATTATCTGAGTGCTTCTCAGAGGCAACGTGCTGGGTTAGACTCCACAGGAACCATAGACACGTCCTCTCACTTTAGGACTTCCCGTAGGGCTGGGGAAAATGGAACTCGAGCATCTTAAACATGAAGCGCAAGAGGTCAGAGAACAAGTCAATACAAGTGACACCCAAAGGTGACATGTGATTGATTACTCTCAGTCTGTTCAGCTGCTGTGACAAAATACCACGGACGAGGTGGCTTAGAAACAACAGAAACTTCTTTCTCAAAGTTCTGAAGGCAAGTCCAAGATCAAGGCGCTAGTGTGGTAAGACGAGGACCCTCTTTCTGCTTCGTAGCCGGCAGCTTCTCGCCGTGTCCTTGCATAGCACAAGGGATGAAGGATGTCCCTAGAGCCTACTTCATAAGGCAGTAGTCGCATGACTAAGGGTTCCACCCTCCTGCCTTAAGTGCCCCCAAAGGCCTCACTGACTAATCCTGTCCTCTTTGAGGGGTTAGAATTTGGGGAGGACACACTCAGACCACAGCCGTCACCAAGTTAGTGGAAAGACAGAAATGATACAGGACAGAGTTTATGGATGTATCCATCATTATTTTTGAAATAACTGCCTGAATCCAAACAAATCTGCTTCATTTTTTTCAGATTCCACTTACCAGTACATAAAAGGTTCTGCGGACGTGAAATCCAACCAAGGAATCTTCCCCAGTGGACTTCAGTGTGTCACCATTTTAATTGGTGTCTATGACCTACACACAGGGGTGCCCCTAATGGGAGTCATCAACCAACCTTTTGTATCACAAGACCTAAACACCCTCAGGTAAAAGAGTATTTCTGGTGTATTGTGGTTTGGGGAAATCACCCCCTCAGCTTTGGGTATTTTAGTCGGGATGGTCCCTTGACATGACATTACCATGACTTGGTACCCTGAGGTGCTCCTACTAAAGTCTGCAGGTTTGAATTAAAATTCTTTTTCTTTTCAATCTCGGGTTAAATATAATTTGGGTGGGGGCTAGGCACAGGCTGACAGAAACTTTTAAAAGAAAGTCTGTCTTGGAGGAAGCTTAGTTTAGCCTTTGGAATATAGCAGTCCTGTTCCCCGTTTTCTAGAATCCATTCGAAACCAGATTGCTAGAACAGTGGTAACAGTCTTCTACTACATTTGAAGCAAGGTAGATGCTATCCCTATACAGCCAAGTCAAACATTTAGGCAATTTTAGAAGAAATTCAAAACAAATACGAAAAGTATCAATCGAAAGGTGAGTGAGTATGACCAAGATTAGACCCTGACCGTGCCCCCCCCCCCAACAAATCCTGCCTCTCCCCCCTCCCCTTTGCACGGACTCCGGCCCAGAGCCCGGAGGTGGCCAGGCTGTCCGTGCCGCTCCTCCCCGGCCTGCACGTGGGTCGACCCAGCACGTAGCACAGTGCAGGTGGACGTAAACGGCTTTTCTTCTGTGCTTTCAGCTTTGAAACGGCCGTATTTTTCCATGTCTGTATGACTCCACGTTTTTACTGAACTTTGACTTGTTTCATGCCACTATGATTTATTCTTTTTTTTTTTTAAGATTTTATTTATTTATTTGACAGAGACAGATCACAAGGAGGCAGAGAGGCAGGCAGAGAGAGGGGGGGAAGCAGGCTCTCTGCTGAGCAGAGAACCCGATGTGGGGCTCAGTCCCAGGACCCTGAGATCATGACCTGAGCCGAAGGCAGAGGCTTTGACCCACTGAGCCACCCAGGCGTCCCAGATTTATTCTTTAATGGACATATACTACACCTCTGCAATCTTGACTTTTTCTTCCCCTCTACCCTGCCTTCTTTCAAACTGCAAACGTGTCTCTGGTATCTTTAAAGAGTTATTAAGAATTAGAAAGATCTGGGACGGGAGGCAGACATACCTGTGGCCTAGAAATGGCTGCCATGCTGACAACAGTCAGCAGGGCCGATTCCGGAGTGAGGGTTTCTGGATTTCCACGCAGAGCCCAGCACTGACGGACGCACTCACAGCTCTGTTCCCTGAGGCCTGCTCCGCTCTCTGTAAACAGCATAAAGACCGACTCACTACAGTTAGTTAAACTCGGAGACAGAAGCGCTGTTGGTGGTGGTGTGGCCACAGAGCATGAGTCCCTCTTTCTTGGTGTTAAAGCCAAAGTGGGACTGGTGACTGAGACGCTAAGAAGGGCTCAGCAAATGAAGAAAACCCTGTAAGGATGTAAAAGATTTGCAGGTTGAAAAGAGAGACGGTTGATCTGCTCATTTTGTTCCCGATTTAACTTGAAACGCCAAAAGTGGCAAACGAAATTCTGCTGTGTTCTTGGAGGCCAGAAATCCCAGGGCTCTCTTCCCATTGCCCTAGATCACCTCTCAAGCCCGCAGCAGGGGCTCCTAATGGCTCAGCTGAGGAAGCATCTGCCTGCAGCTCAGGTCAGGATCTCAGGTGCCTGCAAAGGAGCCCGAGCACCCCCCAACCCCACGTCATGCTCCCTCTCTCTCTGCCCTTCCCCCCTGTTCTTGCTTGCTCTCTCACACTCTTGCTCTCCCAAAAACATAAATAAAATCTGAAAAACAAAACCCCCAGCATTCCTGATCTGCAGCGACCCGCCAGAAGCGTAAGAAGTACTTTTACAAACGAATGAGCTACTTGCTCTGTTTCTAGGCTTCGGGCGTGGAGACTGACTGCGTTATGTATTTTCATATCATTACGTTGGAAAACGACGTGAGTAGTACAAACAAGCGTGAGAGGCTTCCTCTCCCAACTGAAACACTGTCTTCCGCAGGTGGAGAGGACGGTGCTACTGGGGCCTTTCTTACTTGGGGACCAACATCCATTCGCTTCAGCTTCCCGACCCCAAAAGAAAGAGTAGTGACACGCAGAGCAGAGGGACGGAAGATGCCAGCTCCGAGGGCCCATGCCCCCACGGGCTTTCAGCTGTCATCAGCACGAGCGAGAAGGACACCATCAGAGCTGCCTTGGCACGTGTGTGTGGCGAGCGCGTGTTCCCGGCAGCCGGGGCCGGCTACAAGAGCCTGTGTGTTGTCCAAGGCCTTGCTGACATTTACATCTTTTCGGATGATACCACGTTCAAGTGGGACTCGTGCGCTGCTCACGCCATCCTGCGGGCCATGGGGGGCGGGATGGTGGATTTCAGCCGGTGCCTGCGGGCGCAGGCCGGGCCGGGGCGCGACTGGCCGCAGCTGGTGTACCACGCGGGAGACGAAGGTGCCGCCGGCGTGGATCGCTGGGCCAACAAGGGCGGACTGGTGGCCTACAGGTCCCAGAAGCAGCTGGAGACGTTCCTGAGCCTCCTCATCCCCAACCTCACCCCTGCGGATGCGTGCACGTAGGCGGACTCTGTCCTCGTGGCTTCAGAACCCAACCGTGAAGCAGTTTCCCGCGTCTCTTACCTTTGGGAGATCGCTTCGTCCTGTTGATGGTCGGGCTTCTCCCCCTTCTTGTGAGGAGCATTTTCCCCTGATGTGTCCATAGGACGTTCGTTTCAGTGAATGAACCACGTCCGTGCAGCAGCTACACAGCTGCTTTTAGCCCGGGTGTTGTGCCGTTCGTGTGGCCTGGGACACTTCAATAAAATAGCCAAGAGGAAGAATTCCGGCTGCCTGAGTAACACTCCTCTACGCATCTAAATCACGAGTAGAATGTCGCTGAAATATTAGGGAGAACGTAAGAAAAAGCTGTGCTTGGATTCTCTTTCCTGTCCTGAAGGGAAAATCTGCAGCTTTAGCCTTTGGCAGAACATTTAGAACCTTGAATCTGATGCATAATTTAGCCAAGTTCATGTACGTTCAGTCTTCTTCTGCTTAAGAGAATCATAGCCTGGAGCACTGTGTGTCCCCTCCTCCTCTCGCTCACAGTCTTTCACATGGGTGCACGCACGCGTGTGCGCGCACACACACACACACACACTAATATTCTCTAATTCTAATATCCTCATAGACACGCTCCATTTCTATCACCAAGGCAGAAGGGGATAAGGAGGTTTCTGCAATTCCTGCAGTTTTTACTCTTCAAAAACCAGGGGTAGAGCTAAACACAGGCAGTCCTCGTGTTTCCTGGAGCCCCGCAGGATGTCCTCTGAGGTGGACGTGGACCTCTTTTCCTGTTCTCCTGAGCGGCCTTGGTAAAGACCCAGGCCCCCATCCGGAAGGATCCAAGGCTCAGCTCTGATTTCTTCCTGCCTTGCGCCCTCTGGGGGCCGAAGGATATTTCTGCAGCATTTTCTATTTCTCTATAATTAGAAAGGAATGAAAATGACAAACTCTTTTTGATAGTCTGGTGTTGCAAACAGCAGATTCAACAATTGTTGATAAACTAGTTACAGCATTTAAAGCTATCATTGTGTTTCGTGACAGATTGTTGGCTCTCAAACTATATATTCTAAGCACTTAGAGTGTTGTCTTAAAGGTTGATTTTAAATAAAAGTGAGGTCATTCTTCACAAACCGCATTAAAAACAAAAGCCAGGGGCACCTGGGTGGCTCAGTGGGTTAAAGCCTCTGCCTTCGGCTCAGGTCATGATCCCAGGGTCCTGGGATCGAGCCGCGCATCAGGCTCTCTGCTCAGGAGGGAGCCTGCTTCTTCCTCTCTTTCTGCCTGCCTCTCTGCCTATCTGTGATCTCTCTGTCAAATAAATAAATAAAATCTTAAAAAAAAAAAAAACGAAAGTCCAGAAACTAGTCCTGCTCCCTGATATGTGCCAGAATGGAGATATGGAATATGGTTCCAGGAAGAACATTTATCATCCACATGAACATTTTAGAGCATGTAAATTATCAATAAAATACAGTGAAAACAGTCCTCTTCAGTGTGATCCGAAAAAAGCAGTTTATGAATTTATGAGAGAAGAAAAGCTCGGAAGTCATGTCTATTCTGTTAACATCCGTTATGCACGCTCCCCGCCCACGTGCAGGGAAGCCAAGCTCCGTCCTTCAGGGTGCGTCTGAGAATGGGTCTGCAGTTTCTCTTGCAGGAGCTACGCCCATGGGAATATGATCTCTAGTGTCGATTTCTTTAGAAGAAAAAACTTAAAAATGCTTGCAAAGTGATCTGACGACATATTCTGGATTTAAATTTTTTCCCTCTATTTTTACAATTGTCTCATCCTCATGTTTTTAAGACTCACCTTAATCAGGGTGCCTGGCTGGCTCAGGCGGCGGGGGGATGTGACTCTTGATCTTGGGATTGTGAGTTTGAGCCCCATGTCAGGTGTAGAGATTGCTTAAAAAAAAAAAAAAAGTCTAAAAAGAAAAAAAGGACTCACCTTTTTCAACCCTTGCCAAAGGCTTTCATTCTCGTTTTCAAAATCATGTTCCATCATGTTGTAGGGAACCTATTGAAAGTACTCTCAGAATACACGGTTTGGGGAAGTAGTCAACGACTCTTGGCAAAGACAACTCACTTGACGGGAACGGGAGCTGGGAGTGGTGATGGAGGGAATGCCGGAGGAGCCTGTCGGCCATGAAGGTCAGGTCTCAGTGCGTTAGCCACTGTGCTTTACAGGAGCCCAGAGAGACGAATCTGCCCGTCACTCATAGGGAGGCTGGTAAGAAGACAGCTTCCACTGCACAGCGGGAAGGGCAGGCTCTCGGAAGCCAAGTCACTTTCCCCCACCCCAGCGTCTTCCACGGTGGGGCAGGAATGAGGAAGGTTGCAGTAGCTGGAGTCTGAGGAAACTGGGCTCATCGCTCTACAGTAAGATTTAAGCCTTTTCCACTGGGTTTCGCAATCGGTAGCTTGAGATACAATGCGGTGTAAATGCATCTGCCTTAGGCCAAGTGTTTCGGCCCCGAGTTCCACACCAGGCCAGCTGACCAGACTCACTCTTTCCAATGAGCCCAGCTATGCCCGCGGTGTATTAGGACAGCTTGCTGCATGGGCAAACTCATCGAATAGTTAACTTGATACATCAAGTCTTAGAGTATAGAAGTAGGCAAAAGAATGAAAAGCCAGAGTTAGTGTATTTTTATCCTTAGGATACAGGGAGGAGCACCATTACAGTGAGAAATTGGTAGCTTTGATATTATTTTTCCCTAGGAAGATATTTCTATCCATCCATCATGCTAATATAAACAAGGTCATGCATGTGAGAAGTTATGTTTTAAAAATAAATTCTAAGGATTATAATTTTGTTATCCAGATTATTTTGAGAATCGTAACCCAGTCTGTAGGTAGTCTAGGCTTGCACTTCCCAAATGATATCCCCTTGCCCTCAGGTGGCTATTGAGTCCTTAAAACATAGCTACTCTGAATTGAGGTGTGGTATAAATGGAAATATGTACTGGATTTCATGGGAAAAAAAGTAAAATATTCTAATTTGTTATAGACATCTCTATATTTTTGCAATGGAACAAAAGTCTTAAATTTTGGAACAAAATACTTTAACTTGCAACTTGATGAATATTATAACAAAGCAACAGTTCAGTAAGGCATTAAGTTCACTAATCAAGGCAATTTGTAAACATCTAATAATGGTTTTATTTCCTAGGTCTTTTCTGAAAGTTAATCATTTACATTTTGTTGTCTTAGTTCTCACATTTCCTATGTTGTAACAACTGATTTATTGCTTCTTTCGAGCAGTCATACGGTACTGTATCTTCAATAGCTGATCTAAATTCTGTTAGAGATAACATGACTATGGGACAATTCTTGTCCACCATTTCATTTCAGTAGGCCAAAGGGAATCACAAACCAAACTTGACATATACCTGCTACCAAAGACAGACTAACTATGGGACAAGGGAAAGAACATAGGTTTTAGAATAAACAGACCTGGGTTCACGGACGCTCACAATGTGATCTCAAGTTGGATATTAAACCATGTAACCTCTTTGAATCCCAGTTTCTTCATCCAGGAAAATCATCAATGCCATCTCTCTGGAATATTGTAAGAGGCAATGAAATAATGTACGTACGTCTCCAACACCGTAGATAGGTGTTCAACAAAACAGAGCTACAAATACCTTCAGTATTCATAGAGAATGCAGTCAGTCTAAAAATTACCAGGAAACAAAAACTAAGTTGGAGGTGAGACAGTCAGTTAAAGGAGACCTCACTCTTTTCTCAGCCATTCGTTTTGCTAACGGATACGGACAATCTGCCAGGCAATTTAGACGGAAGGTGGCAACGACTTTCCTTGGCCAGGCGGTAAGGGCGGTCTCCGGGAAGCTTAATTCTTCTCTTGTAATATAATAACATCATATTATATTCACAGTTAACACATAACGATCACTATACTCCTGGTGCTGTGTTAGACATTTTACTTACATTCTTTTCTTTACGATAACGAGCTAATTTGTGTATTCCTAGATGCCATGGCCTAACACTATCTTTTCCTCCTCACTAGATATTTTGCTTACATTAAAGAACGAAGTCAGACCCCTGGGTAACTCAGTTGGTTGAGCAACTGCCTTCAGGTCAGGTTAGGATCCAGGAGTCCCAGGATCAAGTCCTGCATCAGGCTTCTGATGCCAGTGGGGAGCCTGCTTCTCCCTCTCCCTCTGACCCTCCCCGTCTCGTGCTGTATCTCTCTCAAATAAATAAAGTCTTAAAAGAATAATTGTTCAAGATCTTCTTCTTAGAACGTTTTCTACACATTCCTTTCACCTGTCACTCTATACCAGCCACTTGCTTGTTCCTATGAACACCCCTAACTCAGCCCGGCTGTTCTCCAGGATGGGCTCCCACACTGAGTAGGGTCTTGAAGATCACGGCCTTTGAACGTACTTTATGTGCTGCCAGTCATCGCCCTGGCTTCGGACCCCTCCGAGGCTCCCCGCGTGAAATTGTAAGTGCCAAAAGACGTGTATTCTCCAAAGGGCTTTCTGCGATGTTACAATGACAGGAACAAAAATAGCAGAGCTTTTCACCTGTGCATCAGGTCTGTGAGACAGCCCTTCCGTTGGGAAGAGGTCCAGCCAGCCTAAGCCTGCAGTAACGCTTTATATGTATACGAACCATGTGTTAGCAAAATACCAACTTCACAACAGCTTAAATAAGGTAAAAGTGGTTTAGGAAGCCGAAAGGCGGCTGTACCCCAGGGACTCGGGCTCCTTCCATCCCCAGAGAACGGCCCTTCTCCTGCGACGGCAGCAGGATCTGCAAGACAGAGGGAAAGACAGGAAGGAAAAAGCAGGTAATTGCTCAGCTCATTGACCAGAACCTAGTCATATGGCTGTTCTTGCACACAGGAAGCTGGGAAGTGTACCCAGCCGTGTGGCCAGCAGCCCTGTACCCGGCAAAACCGGGCACTTCATCACCCTGGAAGACAGGACACAGGCGTTGGAGAGCAACCGGCAATCTCTATCGCTCAGTCCCACTGAGCGGTGCAGCCTGGTCTCGGTCTGACCTCTGATCACACATCCCTGTTCTTATCACTAATGTCTCATGACGTTTCCAGCCACATTAGTGCCGTCCTTAGCCGCACGCGCTTATCTGTTTCAGCTGTACTTGTCTACTTCATCCCCCGAAGAATTAAGTGTCATAAATATATCCCTTTATTAAAATGATAAAGAAAGGGAACTTCCGGCCAGCAAAAGCATAGATGAAAACACAAAATGAACGGAAGCGGTTATTTATCTCCCAAGATCTACGGTAAATATCTGGGCTTCTTGGCCCTGCCAAATCCCCTCCTGCCCCCCTTATCAGACTACTCATCAGCAAGCTGGCGTCCAGTCTGTTCCCTGTTTCAGCACTCCACTCCGGGGTCTGCCCAGCCCATCCCAGACGCTGGATGTGACCCTTTGTCCTGCGCTCGCAGCCACGTGTGCGCTGTACGACCAGCCTTGAACAGCCACCAGCCCGCAGCCCTGCCCCTCCATGGCAGGAAAAGTCAAACCGAGATACACGCATGTGCTACCTACCCCAAAGGAGAAAAAAGCAAACGGAAGGTTACAGTTGCCTTCCTGTCCCCAGTTTTGTTTTCATTTTTTCCTCTAAGTGTGAAGAGAGAATAAAAACCGTCAGCTGTAGCCTTTCACACCCATGACTGGCAGCTCTAATTATATTCAGCTCGGTACAGACCGGGTCAAAGACGCACCGGAGAGCAGGTCTAGGGGACTGCGGATGTCCCCTCGGGCTGGCAAGGACCGCGTGGGAGCCCACTGTGTGCGCAAGTAGGGGTCGGAAACTGACCCAGCGGAAGTAGCTGTGTCCTACACCGACGTTTCTGAAAAGGTTTTGTTTACTATTTCTGTTTGATCATCAGACTAGCCAGAATTCCGGCTCTGTAACAAAATGCCTATAATCGTAATATGATTTTTCTTTCTCGGGCTGTATTTTCAATGCTCCTGTTCCTGAAGGAGCCATGACTACAGGATTAGGAGCTTGCTTCCTGTACCCCTGAGAGAGGAGGGAGGGGAGGGGAGGGAAGGGAAGAAGGGAGGGGTAGGGAAGAGGTGGGAAAGGAAGGGAAGAGAAGGGAGAGAGGGAAGGGGGGAGGAAAGGGAGAGGGGGGACTCCTGCAGCCACGACGGGCTCCTCACTCAGGAAGGCTTGTACTTGGTTCTGCTATTGCTGTCTCAAACTTCTCAAAACTTCCATTTTTAAGGAGGTGGGCCGGGAGGGGAGAAAGTAGGTGATGGTGATTAAGGAAGGAACTTGTGATGAGCATTGGGTATCGTATGGAAGTAATGAATCAGTAAATTCTACACCAGAAACCAGTATTACACTGCACGCCAACTAACTGAAAGTTAAGTAAAAATTTGGAGGAAAAAATAAAATAAAATCCTCTTCTGAGAAAAAAAAATGTATGTTTGAATTTGTGAGTTAAGTCAGAAGGACAGTGGAGCATACGCATTGACGGGGACACGGCATACAGTGTGTGTCCCCCACCCCCCGGCAGCCCTCATCCTGTTCACCTAACACCACAGCGCCCTGTGAGCATGGAATTCTCAGGGGCCCATGATGTTCAGTGAGACTCAAAGTGAGCACAAGGTAAGTACGTTGCATTCATGATTACGTGGAACATCGACAGCCCTGGAGATCCAGAACTTGGCTCCAGTACGAAAAGAAGGCAAGGGCGTTCTGAGAAACATGCGTGAACAACCAGGTGAACCCATCACCGCCTTCCTCATCTGCTACTTTTCTGCATTAGCAAGTCACTTCGGCTGAAAACCATGGCGTGGAAGGAAGGGGAAAGGCAGGGTCACCTGTAATTCCTTCCCTTTCTCGTCCTTGCTTGCCAGTAAGCCACGGGCAGAGAGACTTGGCAGAACGAGTGAGTATCAAGAAAAGAAATAAAAGCAGTCGAGTTAGTTTCATGAAGTGTTTCCACTGTTCTGGTGAGAATTAAATATGAATTCACGTAGGAGCGATGAAAAATGGATGGTGTAATTTTGGCAATTCGACACATGCGTTAAATGCTTGTATCTGAGTTTAAAACTGGCATCACACTATATATAGATGAATAAAATCCATGCTGATAAGTTACATTTTTAACTTTTCTTTACCTAGAATGACATTAAATAGCAAATAAATGATACATGACAGGTTGAGAGAGAGACTGCGGAAGAAAGGAAAACTGTTTTACTTTGGTACTTTGAAGTATTTAAATACTTGAGTGCTTTCGTACTTTCCCTGCCTTTTGAACGAAGGCCCCAGATGTTCATACGGCAGGTTCATTTGTAACACTGGCTGCCCCAAATCATGTAGCGGGCCCTGTGTCCGTCTCCCTTTCACTTCTCACCTCGTTGTCTTTCGCTCTGGCTGAAATTTTGTCATGTCTGCTGGCCAGGCCCAACGCGAGCCCCCGGTAAGGGAGGTCTCCCCCAAGTGAGAGCAGAAGGGTCTGTTCCGTTATCCCAAAGCTGAGGGGATAAGGGAACCAAACTGTCGTGTCCACACGTTTCCCGCGTGGCCCTTAACGCTGTGGCACTTGAAACACGTTCGTTGTAAACGTATTAACGCCCTCCACCAGGGCCTCCAGCAGGTCCGCGCCGGCCCTTCTGTGATATTAAAGGCAAATTCTAGCAAGGTTCTTGTCTTGGCTAACCTCTTCCAGTAGGTTGCTTTTAAACTACATTATTATGTGTTAAATATGCTGCTTCCTTTGAACAACTCATTCCTTTGACTGTGTTTTAAGTATTCTTTTCATTACGTGCTTCTTGAACAACCGGAACATGAGAGGGAGTGAAAAAAAACAGAGGAAAACCCATCACCCAGCCACGAGGACTGCTGACATTTTAGTCTGCTTCCCTAGAGTTGGTTTCCTTTGGTGTGGAAAAGAGTGGAAACACGAGCCACAGAGTGCGAGAAGCTGTGTAATATGTATCTGGTAAGCGACCTGTACCCGAAGAGAGAAAGGCCTCCTACAGGTCAACCAGAAAAATAAAGTCCAATATAAAAATGGCCACAAGCCTTTTTGCAATGGGTTTGCTGCCAGAACACAGGTTCTGTGGAAAACCTCAACCCAGTGGGAGAGGAAAAGACTCCTATCCACACCGTCATCCCTGGACACGTAGGCTTGGGCAGGTCCACCACTACTGGTCATCTGACCTCCAAGCGTGGTGGGATTGACAAAGGAACTATCGGAAATTTTGAAAAGGGGGCTGACACGAGAAAGGGCTCCTTCAAGGATGCCTGGATCTTAGATAAACTGAAAGCTGAACGTGAACATGGTATCACCATTGATAACTCCGTGTGAACATTCGAGACCAGCAGGCATTTTATGATCATCATGGCAGCCCAGGACAGAGACTTTCTCAAAAACATGATTGCAGGCACGTCTCAGGCTCACAGAGCCATCCTGATAGTGGCGGCTGGTGTTGGTGGTTTTGAAGCTGGTAGCTCCAAGAACAGGCAGACCCGTTAGCATGGCCTTCTGGCAAAACAATGAAGGGCTGGGTTGCAAATGGGTTCCGCCAAGCCACCCTACAGCCAGAAGAGATACAAGGAAATCGTAAAGGAAGTCAGCACCTCCACTAAGCAAATTGGCTACAACACTGACACGGTGGCATTTGGGACAACTTTTTGGTTGGAATGGTGACAACGTGCTGGAGCCAAGGGCTAACACACCTCGGTTCAAGGGACAGAAAGTCACCTGTAAAGATGGGACGCCCAGGGAACCACCCTGCTTGAAGCTCTGGATTGCATTCTGCCTCCAACTTGTCCAACTGACAAGCCCTTGTGTCTGCCTCTCCAGGACGTCTACAAAATTGATCATATTGGCACTGTCCCTGGGGGCCGAGTGGCCACTGGTGTTCTAAACCTGGCATGGTGGTCGCCATTGCGCCTGTCAGTGTTGCAACTGAAAGTCTGTTGAAATGTACCATGAAGCTCTGAGGGAGGCTCTTCTTGGGGACATTGTGGGCTTCAATGTCAAAAAGATGTCCGTCATGGCGGTGTGGCTGGTGATAGCAAAAATGACCCACCCATGGAAATAGCTGGCTTCATGCCTCAGGTGATTATCCTGAACCATCTAGGCCAGATCGGTGCTGGGGGTCACACAGCTCACATTGCTTGGTGTAAGGACCCATCTAGCCAGAGCGACTCCATCTTGGTTAAAAGCCATTTTGTTGTTTGTGCACTAAAACTTAAACTGACCCTGCCCCCCACCCCCCACCCAGAGAAACTTACTTAGAAGCAAGTCTGGGAAACCAGTAAAATATGGTCAGCTAGTTCCTAATAACAGAGCCCAGAATACAAGGCCAGGTCGGCCAGTTCCTGATAACAGAGCCCAGAATACAAGGACAAGTTGGGCCAGGTGGAGACATCCTATCAGTAAGAAACACACATACTTTTTCTCTAACCACCAAAGAATGTAAACCCCGCCGTTTGGGCACCAACTTTGAGCACCAATTCTGACCAGAGTAATAGATTAGGTCAAACAGCTACTATAGGGTAAATTATAATTCAATTGGGCACCTGCGTGTGACCTAACATGACTACAATCTCATTGGCCACCTATGTGTGGCCAGACTTTTGCTCTATAAAAGGTAGTCTGTGAGATGGGGAGGGGTCGCCCTTTTTGGAGACGGCCCTGACTGGTCAGTCAGTCAATTCTTGAGGATGTAAGATGGGGAGGGGTTGCTCTCTTCAGAGACGGCCCTGGCCGGTCAGTCTGACTTCTAATGCTTGGCATAGAATAGAGCTTTGCATAACTTTCACCTTGCTTCAGTCTCGTTGCCCTGGCCTCTCAGTCTAACTTCTAATACTTATCATAAAATAAAGCTTTAAATAACTTTCACTTGCCTCCGTCTCATTTTGTTTAATTAAGGACCTAACACTGGGTAGTCTGCTGAGCTGAAAGAGAAGACTGATCGCTGTTCCAGGAAAAAAGCTGGAAGATGGTCCCGAGTTGTTGAAATCTGGTGATGCTGCCATCATTGACTCGGTTCCTGACAAGCCTACCTGTGTTGAGAGCATCTCTGATGATCCTCCTCTGGGCCGTTTTGCTGTTGGTGACAGGAGACAGACGGTTGCCGCGGGTGTCATCAAAGCCGTGGACGAGAAGGCAGCTGGAGCTGGCAAGGTCACCACATCTGCCCAGAAAGCTCAGAAGGCTAATGAGTATCATCCCCAGCACCTGCCATTCCAGCCTTAACTGGTGGCAAAAGAAAGGTCTCAGAGCCGTGTCATTTGGCCATTTAAGTTCAATAGTAAAAGGCTGGTTAAAGACAGCAATGCATCATAAAAACTTCAGAGGGAAAGGAGAATGTTTTCTATGGGCCATTTGTCTGTGTGTGTGTGTGTGTGTGTGTGTGGCAGTTTTAAGTTATTAGTTTTTAAAATCAGCATGTTTTAATGGAAACAACCTGACCAGACATGGGTCACAGAATTTTGAGACCCATTAAAACAAAAACTTAATGAGAAAAAAATAAAAAATAAAAATAAATGACCACAAGACCCTTTACAAAAGAGAGTGCTTATGGCCAATAAGCATATGAAAAGGTGCTCAACATCGCGCATCCCCAAGAAAATGCACTTAAACCACATGACCCGCCGACATAACGCGAATTAGCAAGAGTTTGGAACAACAAAAGTCTCCTCTCTTGCTGGTGGGAGCACAAATGTGTACAACTACTTTAGAAAACTAACACATAGTGGAACTTTAGAAAAATATTTAATAAAGCTGAACATATGCTTATTCTATGACCTTTTTCTAGGTGTGTGCCCCACAGAAATGCATGTAAATATCCATCGAGAAACACTTCAAGAATATCCATGGCAACGGTGTTCATCATGGCCAAGTCCTGAAAACCAAGCAGACGCTCAAACCATGGTAGAAAGAGTAACCACGTCATGGAATGAAGCTCTACGGACCAATCAACACACACTCTGCTGAAAGAAAAAGCATGTACTACATGACACCATTCATCATTCACATGATGTCCAAAACCAAGCAGAACTAATGCAAAGCTCCATCAAGAGCCCTCTTCAGGGATGATCTTCTTGGGAAATGTCCCAGTGGACCAAGATCACGTCCCCACCCTGGGCCGGGCATGAAGGCCTTCACTGAAATTCGGGAGAACTCGTCAGTGTCTTCTGCGCCTTAGAGCTCCCGGACAGTTGGGTGAAGACTTGTTGATGTTGCAGTTCAACTCAGCTCCTACCTCTGCTCAATCATGTTTCTTTCCTTCCCTTTCACTTCGCTCCCACAAAAACTGGTCCCAGCTGCACAGTAATCTGAGTCTGCTTCCCTGGGAACCTGATCTAAGTGAGAGTAGTAGCTGCCTTTGGGGCGGCAATGACTGGAGAAGGGCAAGAGAGAGCTTTTGGGGTGTCAATAGTGTTCTATGCCCTGATGGCAGATACACGGGGGTGTTTACTTTGTAAAAATTCATTGAGCTGTATGAATTTTGTGTATTTTACTGTATGTATGTTATACTACAGTCAAAAAAAGGCCAATGAATATACTTGAAGACTGTGTATATTTGAACATTTTTATAATTATTCCATCAAGATAAATTCCTAGAAGTGGAAATGCTAGATCAGAAACCGACGTTCTAAATTTGGGAGCCTACTGACAGAGGGTCCTCCGGAAAAGGTTTACCAACTGATGCGTCAGCAGAAGACGGGAATGTTCATTCCCCACATGCTGGCCAACACCAGATAGCATCACTTGTCCACTCTGATATGTGAGAAAAAGTAGGTCAGATTACTTTAATATTCTATTGCTTTTCTTTAGAACTAATTACATGCTGATGATTAGTTGGCTAATTTTATGTAATTAGTGAAGTCTACTGTAGCCCTTGAATTATACCATTTTATCATGCACAGTAGATAAAATCTTAAATATTTGTATTAAAAAACCAATATGCAGACATTGTAGAAAGGCAAGTTTGAACTCAGTGCAAGAAGCTTTGGAAGGATTCAAGATGTCCACCCATGGAATGAATTGCATTCTAACTACCATTCAGCCTATAGGCATTGATCTAGTTTTCATGATGAAACATGAAACATATATTGGGATTTTTAAATTTTAAAATTCTAATATACCATGCTTTTTAAAATTTTTTTCTTCATGTAGTTTTTCACTTTAAGATCTCATTCATTTCTGCAACTTCAACTATATAGTTGATTCCCAAATTTATAAAAGGAAAAATGGAAAAGAGGAGGGCCTGGATTGGAATAAGGAAAAGCCCTCATCTCTCTTTCAAACCCCAGACCCATATTTGTAATTGCGAGCCCGCCATTTCCACCTCCAAGTCTCCCTAAGTAACTACCAACAGCTCCATAAGTAACCCTAAGTAACCACCTTTCCCGTCCTGCCCTCCCCTCCACTCGCACTCTAATTTGCTGATTCTAGGTCTTTTCTTCCATATCCTGCTCTGAGGGAGAAATCTGGGGTCCTGTTCTCTTCCTTGAGCTTTTTCTCCCCACTCTCTCCTCATTTCCTGGCCTCCCAAATCCTTTCATCCTTCAAACTCCCGGGTCACCCGTTTCAGCTGACCTCTCCATGCCTCCAGCTCGCCCTTACACAGGTACTGCGACAGGGCTTTGAGGAACCCGCATACTTGACGAGAACCTAGACTAGGGATCAGAATGATAATCTGCTGCTGTGGGTCATTCGTGACTGTGGATGGTCACTCCCGGTGCCCGGTCTCTTCACTGGCAGGACAGTCACATGGGGGCCCTTTTGATGCCAATACGGTACAACCGATTCCAAGTCAGGCTCTCATTTCCCTCAAAACCCTCTGGTGACTTTCTATGACTGCTCGGCTTCAGCTTGGAATACAAGGCCTTCCCCCTGCCTCCTGCTGCCCCACCCCACCCCAAGGAAACGAAGAAAGAAAAATAGGGGAGACTCTCAAAATCTAAGAGAAGATTTTGAGACTCTTATCACCTAGCTGCTTTCCACTGGGCTTCTCATCCTTTTACCCCCAGCACATACAGCTTAGGAACTTAAAAAAAACAAACAAACAAAAAAACCCCAAAACAAACCTTCAAGGGAAAGTGCACGGGAAGCCCCAGGTTCACTGCTTTACCTTCTTCGTTTCTCCGGGACATTGAGCCCTCATATCTCGGCTGCCCAATCTCCAAACTCCAGTTTCTGTTTCCCTAGTGAGCTGGAGCTCTGTCTTCAGGTCTCACAGGGTGAATTTGGGAATACCTTGTGGTCAGCAAAAATTTCTTGAGCAAAATGCTAATCATAGTGGGAAAACTGGAGATAACCTCAACGACCACCAACCGGAGAAGGGCTGAAATAACTCGCAGTCTCTGCATAATGGTCACGTTATGCAACCAAGGAACAGAAAGAGTTAGGGTTCCAAGGCCTCCTTCGGAAACACACTCTGGGTACAGGGTGATGGTGTATTGTGTATGGTGTTGCTAAGTAAAAAAACCCACAATGTATAAAAGAGTGATTTACTTTGTAAATTAAAAAAAAAAATTTAAGTCTGTAAGTATATATACCAAACTATTCATGGTAATTATGCCAATGGACAGGATTACAAAAGAACATTCATTTTCTCTATCATTGTAGTTTGTTTACATGCATATACAAGAATTACTTTTATAACTAGGGAAAAGAATGAAATCAAGTTGATATAACATTTCTTTAAGAAAAAAGTAACATTCTGGTACCCCTTGGGCTAATAATACATTATATGTTAATAAAAAAAAAAAAGTAACATTCTGGGGTACCTGGGTGGCTCAGTTGGTTAATGTCTAACTCTTGACTTCACATCAGGTCATGATCTCAGGGTTGTGGGATCAAGTCCCGCGTTGGGCTCTGTGCACAGTGCAGAGTCTGCTTGTACCTCTCCTTCTTCTCCTCCTCACTCTCTGTCTCTCTCTCTGAAATAAATAAATAAAATCTTTAAAAAAAATAACATTGGGCTACAGGTTATATACACCCTCTGGAACGTAAACCTGATGAGAGTAGGGACTTTTAAAAATACAAGGCTGTGTTCCCAGTACCTAGAACAGTGTGAGTCACAAAATGGGCACATAGTAGTAAGTATTGGTCAAATGAATGAATACATCCAAGTCTCTGACCCGAATGTGAAGCAGTGGAACTAGTTTCCTATATTTAGTAATACACAAGGAGTAATACACTTGGTATTATGGAAAATATATTTTAAGGGGGATCACTTGAATATAGACATGTACTTTTCTCCAATAACATACATTCCTGAAATATGCTTGAAGTATATTTTTTTCTCTGCCAAGACTGCAAGCTCCTTAACGTCATGGCCTGTTGTTTCTGTGCGTGCTCGGTATTACTCCATTTCAGTAAGGGCTGCACCAGAACTTTGAGCACCTAATAAATAGTCACTGAATAATTGCTCAATAATTGATATTTTATTATTTGTTATCGGTGATAAAGATGATTAGTCACTGGTATGTAAGGATGTAAACTTTATTCCCATTTTATTTTAGCAATATTAAATGTAGTAGAAAGTCAAATTATGGTTAACTGGAGATCGACGGAATCATAGTTCCTTTTACATCCCTATGGGTCATGTCATGATATTTTCAATACAGGGTACAGAGAAGACCAGTGATATGACAATCAAAGTTTCAAAAATAGTGATGCAAAACTTCTGTATACCCCATAGGACTTTTTGTTTCAAAGGGAAATACTATTTACTGCATAATTTTTTATTTTTATTTTTTTACTATTTTTTAAAAAGATTTTATTTATTTATTTGACAGAGATCACAAGCAGGCAGAGAGAGAGAGGAGGAAGCAGGCCCTCTGCTCAGTAGAGATGCGGGACTCGATCCCAGGACCCTGAGATCATGACCTGAGCTGAAGGCAGAGGCTTAACCACTGAGCCACCCAGGCGCCTACTGCATAAATTTTAAAAGCAGAGATGAAAATACTTGACAGGTACAGATTCAGAGAATCACAAAAATGTTTACGAAGAGATCTTAAAGATGATCAATTCCAAGTTCATTCATTTTATATAGGAGACTCTCCTAACTCTAAAGGGTTAGCTATCTGCATACAGTGTGGGAATTCAGTGCCCTCAGACTTTCGGGTCCCAGAGTGAACAGTTGGGATGTTTTCAATAATAAATACTATTTGATTCAAATCAACTAAAAGGCAACTTATGGGATGGGAGAAGATATTTGCAAATGACATATCTGATAAAGGGTTAGGACCCAAAATATCTAAAGAACTTATAAAACTCAACACCCAAAACATGAATAACTGAATTTTTAAAATGGGCAGAAGACATGAATGGACATTTTCCCAAAGAAGACATACAGATGGTTAACAGATACATGAAAAAATGCTCAAAATCACTGATTGTCAGGGAGATCCAAATCAAAAGTATAATGAGATACCACCTCACCCCTGTCAGAATGACTAGAATCCAAAACCCAAGAAACAACAGGTGTTGGCGAGGATGTGGAAAAAAAAGAACCCTTGTGCACTGGGTTGCTGGGAACACGAGCTGGGGCAGCCACTCTGGAAAAGAGTATGGAGGTTCCTCAAAAGTTAAAAACAGTCACCTACGACCCAGCAATTGCACCACTAGGTATTTATGAAAAGAATACAAAAGTATTAAATCAGGGATACATGTACCCTGCTGTTTCTAGCTGCATTAGCTACAATAGTGAAACTATGGAAACAGCCCAAGCGTCCCCTGATGGATGGATGGATAAAGAAGATGAGGTACGTACACACACACACTCACACACACACACTCACGCACACACTGGACTATCACTCAGCCATAAAAGAAGTCTTGCTATTTGTAATGACATGGATGGAGCCAGAGTGTATTGAACTAAACAAAACCAGTCAGTCAAGTCAGAGAAAGGCAGATACCATATGATTGCACTCATATGTGGAACTTAAGAAACAAAACAAGCAAAGGTGGAAAAAGACAGGCAAATCAAGAAACAGACTTTTAAAAAAAAGACTTTATTTACTTTTTAGAGAGAGAGCAAGTGAGAGGAAGGACAAAAGGAGAAGGAAAGGGAAGCAGACTCCCCACTGAGTGGGGAGGCCGCCAGGAGGCTTGATCTCAAGACCATGAGATCATGACCTGGGCCAAAACCAAGAGTCAGGCACTCAACCACCTGAGCCACCCAGGCACCCCAGGAAACGGACTCTTAGCAGTAGAGAACAAACTGGTGGTTATGGGGACGGGGGGACAGGGTCGGATAGTGAAATCGGTGATGGAGATTAAGGAGCGAACTTGTCGTGATGAGCACTGGGTGATGTGTGGAAGTACTGAATCACTTATTGTACACTGTATGCTGACTGACTGAATTTAAATAAAAGCTTTAACAAATAAAAGCAAAAATTAATGGAAACAAAAAAACACTATTTGACTTTAAATGATCAAGAACAGTTTATTTCACACTTTCGTTTTAACATACATTCTAAAATACCATACCGCAAAAGTTTTAAATTCTATTTATACAAGTTGCTGAGGACACAAATATTTTCTTGTTGTTGTCTCCACAGCTCTCCTGAATTATAGGAGTCCATCATCATATAGAAAAATATCCAATAGGAAGAAGGATCACTTTACATAAATTAGCTCATTGGTAAATTCCTAAACAGCCAGTGGTAAGATGGGTCAGGCTATGGCCCGCAGCTGGAGGAACATGGTTTTCAACTGATCTGTTGAATGAAATAGAAACCAAGGCATTACACTGAATAAAGAGGAGACGTGACCCTTCGCATCCCACAGTGAGAGCATCTCCGGAAAGGCTTTAGGACCATAAATACATTCCGGCTGATTCCCAAGATAACACTTTGAGAAGGACACAGAAGTAGAAAATGTTCAGAAGAAGTGACCATGGAGTGGGAATTTCGTTGTTCTGAGTGGTATCAGCTTTTTTCCATGCTACAGTGTTTGTTTTCTGTGTATTTAGGAGATACTGAATTCTGTATATTTATTTTGTACCTTGTCATGTTACATAAACCTATTTTTAGTTCTTTTTTTAAGGATTTATTTATTTAAAAGAGAGAGCGTGCACAGGGGTGAAGGGCAGAGGGAAAGGGCGAGAGAGTCCAAGCAGATGCTGAGCTCAGCATGGACCCTGATGTGGGGCTTGATCTCAGGATCCTGAGGTCAGGACCCAAGCAGAAACCAAGAGTCAGAGGCTTAACCAACTACACCACCCAGGCTCCCCCCAACCTAATCTGAGTTCCAGTAATTCTTCAGTTTGATTCCCCCAAACTGTCTAGGTAAACAATCAAATAGTACCCATAATACGATTTTGTTTCTTCCTTTCCAACATGTGTAACTCATCTGCTACTTTCTTACTGCATTGCCTAGATGTCCTGGAAGAAGCATCCGCAAGCATGTGGAGGACAAGTATGAGTTGGTGTAATTTTCTGGTTCTTTAACACGTACAGACTAGCCTTAGTAATGAGAGTTTATTATAAAAATAAATAGTAACTTCAGATAGCAAGGAAGTGAAATTTCCCAATTTCTTATACAGTATCTCGGGTCTTCTGGAAGCCTCCGATCTGAGCACTCCTCCTGGACAGTCTAAAGTTAAGAATGCTCTGAGGCACTGACTTCCTTTTAGTCCCGTGTTGCAGAGGCGCGTTGGGCTTGTAAACAGATCTGGTCCAGTCCGGAGGGCCAGGAGAGAAGCGTGACCTTCGTCACCGACACAGAACGGGAGCCACAGCCTCCCCACGCCCAGGGTGCTCCCAGTTCCACGGACATGGGATAAGCTGCACATATTTCAAGGACACACTTTGGGAAGTTGTTTTATAAACCACTGAAGGCATCACCACAACGGAGGTAATGGACACATTCATCATCCTCCCAAACTTCCTCAGGCCCCCTTAGAGTTCTCCCCTCCCCTGCCCCGCTCCCCGGCATCCCCGGGCAATCACCCATCTGCTTTCCGTTCCCACAGAGCAGTGTGCAGTCTTTGGAGTTTTGCAAACGGAGCTATACAGGACTCTCCTCCTTTGGGGCAGTGTCTGGCTTCTTTCACTAAGATCACGTCTTTGACATTCGCCCACGTGTATTTACCGATTTATTACCGCGTGTGTCGGCAGGTGCGTCTTCTCACCGCTGAGTAGTGTTCCCTTGTGCCGCTAAACCGCTGCCGGTTCCTGCATTCACAATCGACGGACACGTGAGCTGGTACGGTTCCAGCTGTTACAGATAAAGCTGTGATGTCCAGTCCTGTGTGAGTCTTTCCGCGAACGTGTGCCTTCGTGTCGCTCAGAGAAGCACCGAGAGTCGAGGCGCTGGAGCGGGTCTGTGCTGAGCTGCTAAAGACATGGCCCAGTTACCGTCCGAAGTGGCATAACTCTGACACCCCCAGCTGGGTGAGGTCCCGCCTGCTCTGCATTCTCCCCCGTGACGGTATGTTCCGTCTCATTTACCCTTTTTTCCTTTCTTTCACATGTGCTGCTGTGTGACTGAGGTTTGATGTGCGTCTTTCCAACGCAGACTTTCTCCCTTATTGATACGGACATCTGAGGTCAAACGATTCTTCATGTGGAGGGCTGTCCTGTTGCATTTCAGGAAATGTAGCAGCTTCCCTACGCGCCACTGGCGGCCTCCAAGCTGGCGGTGACAATCACAACCGTCTGCAGACATTGCCGAAAGGCTCTGCGACAGAGAGGCCAAACGCTACCTGGCGGAAAAGGCTGCTCTCGTGACTAATGATGTTGCGCATATTTTCATGTGCTTATCGGCTATTGACATGTTTTCTTTGGCAAAGTGTTTCTGACATGCTTTGCCCACCCTTAAATTAGTTGTTTGTCTTGGTATTGTTGAGCTGTGAGAGTCCTTATGCATCTAGATACAAGCCATTTGTTGCAGGCATGTTTGAAAATATTTCCCCCACCCTATGCCTGGCCTTCTAATTTTTAAAAAATTTTTTTTAAAGATTTTATTTATTTATTTGACACACACACAGAGAAATCACAAGTAGACAGAGAGACAGGCAGAGAGAGAGGAGGAAGCAGGCTCCCCACTGAGCAGAGAGTCCGATGCGGGGCTCGATCCCAGGACCCTGAGATCATGACCTGAGCCGAAGGCAGCGGCTTAACCCACTGAGCCACCCAGGTGCCGCTGGCCTTCTAATTTTTATAACATTGTGTTTTGAAGAGGAAAACTTCTTAATTTTGATAAAGTCCAATTTATTACTTTCTTTTATCATTTGTGTTTTTAATATTCTATTTAAGAAAAAATGCCAGATTAAATGTAAGTAAAGTTTTCCCTTGGAAGTTCTATGGCTTTATCTATTATATTTAGGTGTATGGTTAACTTTGAGTTAATTTTGTGTGTGGTATGAGGTAAGGTGGAGCTCTACTTCTTTTTTAATTTTAATTTTTTTAAAGTAGGATCCACAGCCAACACGGGGCTTGAACTCAAGGCTCTGAGATCAGAAGTTACATGCTCTACTGATTGAGCCAGTCAGGCGTCATGTACGTGGCAATACCTTATAAATGCAAATTACGTGTAAAACACGGATAATTTTTAACTGATTTTTGTATCCAGCCAACTGGACATTCCCAGTTACTAGTTCTATGAGCTCTCTCATTGTAGATTGTTTAACATTTTCCACGTAGACAAACACATCATCTATGAATAAAGACGGTTTGATTTTTTCTCTTTTCAATCTTGATGGTTTTTATTTTTCTTGACTTACTATATTACATAGAACCTCTAGTGCCGTGTTGAATAGAGGTTGGATTTCGTCGGTTCGTTCCGTTGAGATAATCATGTTTCCTTTTTTATTCTGTTAGCACAGTTTATTACATTGATTAGATTTTAAATATTGATCCAACCTGTATTCCTAGAATAAACCCCAGAGGGTCATGGTGTGTTATAATGTTTAATATATTGCTAGATGTGATTTGTTAAAACTTCATTAGGAATTTTTGGACCTTTGTTAGGGATGTTGGTTGTAGTTTTATTTTCTTATAATATTTTTGTCTGTTTTGGGGACCAGGGTAATGCTGGGCTCCTAAGTTGAGTTGGGAAGAGTTCTCTCCTCTTTGGTTTCTGGAAGTGACTGTACAGAATTGGTATTATTTCTTAGCTAGAAGTTTGGTAGGACTTAACCAGTCAAGCCATCAGGCCTAGAATTCCCCTTGTAGAAAAGTATTAAAGTACAAATTCAATTTCGTAATAGATATTTGCCTATTTATGTTTATCTATTTCTGCTTCAAGTAGCTTCAATAGTTTGTCTTTGAAGAAATTAACATATTTCATCTAAGCTGAAAAATTTACTAGCATAAAATTGTTCATAATATTATCTTTTTAATAGGATTGGTAATGATATCTTCTCTCTCTTTTTTTTGTACTGGTAACTTGTATTTTCTCTTTTTATTTCCTATTCAATCTGGTGTGAAGTTTATCAATTTCATTGACCTTTTCAAAGAACCAATCTTTAATTTTATTGATTTGGCAAAAATCTTTTAGATATGATACCAAAAGTATAATCCATAAAGTTAAAAAATGTGGTAAGCTGGATTTTATTAAAATTAAAAACTTTGGGGGCGCCTGGGTGGCTCAGTGGGTTAAGCCGCTGCCTTCGGCTCAGGTCATGATCTCAGGGTCCTGGGATCGAGTCCCGCATCGGGCTCTCTGCTCGGCGGGGGGCCTGCTTCCCTCTCTCTCTCTCTCTGCCTGCCTCTCTATCTACTTGTGATCTCTCTCTGTCAAATAAATAAAATCTAAAAAAAAAAAAAAAAAAAAATTAAAAACTTTGCCCCACAAAAGGCACTGTTAAGAGATGAAAAGACAAGCTAGGAACTTGGAGTGACATTTGTAAGTCATGTATGTGGTAGAGGACTTATAGCCAGAATATATAAGGAACTCTCAAAACTCAATAATAAGAATATAAACAATGCAATAAAAAAATAAATAAAAATGAAATCTTACCATTTATGATAACGGATGGGTCTAGAGGATACTATGTTATGAATTAAGTTGGACAGAGAAAGACAAATACTGTGTGACTTCACTTATATGTGGAATCTAAAAAACAAAGGAACAAAACAGAAACAGACTCATAGATACAGAAGCACAGCTACTGTTGGTAGCTGTGGGGAAAGGAATGAGATAGGAAAAGGGATTAAGAAGTAGAAACTTCTAGTTATAAAATAAATTAAATCATGGGATGTAATTCACAGCATAGTTACAATACAGTTACAATATTGTGGTAACTTTGTATGGTAGCAGATGTTCACTAAACGTATCCCAGGGATCATTTTAGAATGTATAAAAACATAGAATCGGTAGGTTATACACCTAAAAATACTACTAGGATATTGTATGTCAATTGTACTTCAATTGTAAAAAGAAATACTTATTCCTTCTAAATAAACTTTCTAACAGAAATGTTTCTAAGCCTCGAAAGAAAGCTAACAAGGCCTAATGGATAATACAGTCTCATCAGTCTAGGTACGTGAACTTAGTGAGATGAAGATCTGTGACCTCATGTTTTTCCTCTGCAAAAGAGGAATACTAATAACTACCTTGGAATGCTGTAAAAATTAGAGTTTGTGCATATTAATTAGCACTGGTATATGTGCCTGTCTGGCATAGGTTACCAGACAGATAACATAGGTCAGTCGGCGGTAGCGGTCGGGAGCTTCCTATGCTCACCAGCACAGTGATTCCTTTATCTGCATAAGCCTCCCTCATTAGACAGCTGGCTCCTTACAGGTAGATTCCACGCCTTTAAATTCATTTCTGTATCCTTACCCCCACTCCAAGTTTATTAACGTAGGCACAGCACCTTGTACTTAGAAAACTTTTTCTTTTTTCATTTCAATAAAAGTTGCCTAAACTTACTCAATTAAAAAAAAAAATGGGCGAAAGATCTGACAGACACTTTACCAAAGAAGGGATATATAAGCATATGTAAAGATGCTATGGCACAGCCCAGCAATGAAGAGGGTTAGAAGGAAAACAGCCACAGTAACAAGGGCGGGGGCGGGGGGCCCTCTCTGGCCCGTGAGAAGGCCGCCTTGCAGCCGCACTGAGGAGCTTGGCCCTTTCTTGCAAGGTTAAACGTACATTGACACCACGTGCCCCAGCAATCCCACAGTCAATGTCTTTACTCAAGGGAACCGAAAACTTTTTTTTATGCAAGATTTGTATACAAGCACTCACAGAAGTCTTACTAATAATAACCAATAACTGGAAACAGCCCAGACAGCCTTGGATCAGCGCGTGGGTGAAAAACCGTGCTGTGCGTCTGGGACCGGCCACCACTCAGCAGTAAGAGGAGGAAACCACTGATGCGTGCGGTACCCGAGGATCTTAAGCAGATGCCACCAAGTGAAAACCGTCAGACCTAACAGGCTACATTTTCCATGACTCCCTTTCTGCGACATTCTGGAAAGGCAGACTATAGGCCCTGATGTGATGAGGGGTTGGCAGGAACTGGAAGTCAATGATAAGAGACACACAGCACAAGGGGATTTTTCAGGTGAGGGAACTGTTCTTTATGTTACTGAACTGATAGGTACACGACCTTATGCAGCTTCTAAAAACCCACAGAACAATACACCCCAATCAGAGAATCTTGTTGTGTGTGGGAAGGCAACTCAAGATAAAATGCAAAATGTTGGCAAGTGATTCGAATTGCAGCACAAATTAATCTAATTTGTTACACAGGAGTGACCACATTGAAGGGTCGGGTGAGAAAGGAGCTGACCCAAGCAGCTTTGGAAAACACTGTTTAAAATATTTTTTGGGTTTTTTAAAATGATATTTTCAATTTGTAAGCCTTTATTTGGGGGGACTTAATTTATCTACTTTTAATTTAAATTCAATTAATTAATATATGCTGTACTATTGGTTTCTGAGGTAGAGGTCAGTGATTCATCGGTCTTAGGTAACACCCAGCGCTCGTTACATCACACGCTCTCCTTCATGTCCATCACCCGTGACCCCATCCCCCACCCCACCCCTCCAGCAACCCTCGGTTTGTTTCCTATGACTAAGAGTCTCTTATAGTTTGCCTCCCTCTCTGGTTTCATTTTGTTTTATTTTTTCCTCTCTTCCCCTATGATCCTCTGTTTTGTTCTTAAATTCCACATATCAGGGAGCTCATAGGATAATTGTCTGGAAAACAGTGTTTTGACTGGCTATTGTAAGGCGAAACAAAAAATTTCCCAAACACTGTACTCTACTTGGTAAACTTGTTTCTGTGGGGTTTTACTGAAAAGACTTAGACTACCAGACAGGCATCCTGGTTTTGAACAAGTGAGTACCTTGTAGATAAAGCCAGCCAGGCTTCTCACTGGTCCAGAAAAGTAATAAATAAGCAAAGGGTAATGCTAGAAGGAAACCCATAACGCTGGCTTGGAGTGGAGTATATCAGTATGAAGTTGTGTTTGTTTTGTTTCTCATTTTATGCACAGTTAGGTAGGGGCGGAAATAAACATAGATCCATATGGATAAATGGATTAATAAACATACATACATTTCCTACTCTGTCCGCTGATAGGACCTAGAAGCAGTGACATCCCAGTTATAACGAGCACAATCAGTTGGTTTCTAAATACCATCCTCGAATGAAAAGAAACACAGCTCTTTGCAGGGGGAGTTGATCCTGGTGTTGGGATATTTAAGACGGGCCTAGAGCATCTTGTAATGCCAAAGCTCCTAAAAATAAATAAGTAAAAAGGCCCAGAATAAACACAATGTGGTATATCCCTACACTGGAATATTACTCAGCCGTACAGAGGAAAAAGACTCTGCCGCACACTGCAACATGGATGAACCCTGAGAACATGACGCTAATTGAACCAAGCCAGGCACAAAAGGACAAACTGAGTGATTTCACTTATATGACGTACCTAGAGGAGTCAGTTTCACGGAGAAAGCAGAATGATGGTTTCCAGCGCCTGCCAGTGGAGCAATCTAGGGAAGGTGGGACTCACTGTTTAATGTGTATGTAGTTTCAGTTTGGGAAGATGAAATCGTTACAAAGATGGACGAAGATGACAGTCGCACAACATTCTTCATGTTGCTGAACTAGACAGTTAAAAATGGTTACAATAGTAAATTTTATGTTACGTATTACTACAATTTAAAAAAATGAGTTTATGAAGCAACTAACGTGAGGAGTGACTTTAGAAACATTTCAGCAAAGTTTATGGCAAAATTGTACTGATTATATACTTAAAATTCTACTAAAAATAATATTATACTCAAATTCCAGCCTGAAAAAAGAAAAGACACAGAAGAATACCCAATGGAAAATAATACCCAATGGCTAAATATGCAACAATTTGAGAAAGGAAATAAATAATGAAATATTGAATTTTATTTTATTTTCTTAAAAGATTTATTTATGTATTTGAGAGACAGAGCATATAAGTGCAGGGAGGGGCAGAGAGAAATTCCCAGGTGGGCTCTATATCCCGTGTGGAGACCAACTCGGGGTTTGATCTCAACACCCCGAGATGATCTGAGCTGAAATCAAAAGTCAGACACTTTACCAACTGAGCCACCCAGGCAGCCCATTTTTTAAAAAGATGTATTTGAGAGAAAGAGACTGAATTTTAAGTCAAAGAATAGAATAAATATCCAAGAGTCAATACTGATATAAAAAATTTATTAAATAGTAAATTAGTGGAGAAGAGGACGCCTGGTGGCTCAGTCGGTTAAGTGTCTGCCTTCGGCTTAGGTCATGATCTCAGGGTCCGGAATCGAGCCCCGCATTGGGCTCTCTGCTCCGCAGGAGGCTGCTTCTCCTTCTCTCTCTGCCCTTCCCTCTGCTTGTTCTCTCTCTCTCTCTTGTTCTCTCTCAAATAAATAAATGCAAAGAATAGAGTAAATATCCATGAGGCAATACTGATATAAATAATTGATTAAATAAGTAATTAAGTGGAGAAGAAGGGAAGATTTTTCTCTACAAAAGAATTCCGGTTAATAAACGTGTAAGTAATAAGGACACTGTAAAATGTCCATTAGAGTATCACGGTAATAATAGCTTCCAGCGAGAACCACCGACGAATGTTAAATTAGTGAATAAAGGGGCGCCTGGGTGGCTCAGTGGGTTAAGCCGCTGCCTTCGGCTCAGGTCATGATCTCAGGGTCCTGGGATCGAGTCCCGCATCGGTCTCTCTGCTCAGCAGGGAGCCTGCTCCCTCTCTCTCTCTGCCTGCCTCTCTGTCTACTTGTGATCTCTGTCTGTCAAATAAATAAATAAAATCTTTAAAAATAAATAAATAAATAAATTAGTGAATAAAGGTTGGAGGGAAACGGCATATATATACACGAAGCATCAGTGTGTCCTTCCGGATGTTGTTAATCAGAAAGGGAACGAGAGTGACTTGCCAGTGAGAAACTAGTCGACATCACCTTTCTCAAGGGATCAAAACTAACATTACAAGTAATGGGACATGGGAAGTGTGTGCGCCTGGTGTGATGAGAGAAGGGCACATACCTCAAGGACATTCTTCCCACAAAGATACAGCCTCACTGTAGCCACGAGAAAGTATCAGTAAAATTACATGGAGCCGTTCTATTACCCACCGACTAGTATCTGAGGACAAGTAGCGAGGTTAAAAAAAGGGACAGGGAAGACTAAGGAGCAGTCACAGATCGAAGGAGAAACTAGAGAAACACAAGTGTTGGGTGAAATCCTGGATCAGACCCTGAAACAGAAAAAGGATGTTGGCGGAAAGACTGGTAAGACACAACTGGGATCTGTATCAGGGTTTAGCAAGGCCAGCGTCTGCCTTTGGATCATTGTACGGTGACTCTGCAGGACGTAACTGACATGGGGGAAGCTGGGTGACGGACCTCTCTGCTCTATCTTCACAACTTCTCTGTAAGTAATAATTTATCTCAAAAGATGAAAAAAAAAAGAAGACTGAAAATACCAAGTCAGGGCAAGGATGTGGAACAAGGAAGGAATATAAATACAACCCCCTTGGGAATTTGTTTGGCGCTAATAAAGGTGAAATCCTGCATGTCCTACGGTTTAGCAGTTACACTCCTAGGTATGTGGGATAGAAATTCATACAGATGTGCACCAAAACACAAGTACAGGAATGCTCACAGCAGCATTACTCTCTGTCAAGGAATATAAATAATCCAAATGCCCATCGGCAGAAGAAAACAAAACAATGTATCTTCATATGTTGGAGGTGAAATAACTAGTCACACAATGTAATCTTGAGCAAAAGAAATCAAGCATAAAAGGCTATATACTTTTAATTCCTTTTATATAAAGCTTAAAAACAGGCAAAACTAATGTAAACTAAGTCCGAGACTAAAGAGGTCACAAACCAGAAGGATGGTTACCTTCGGGGAGAAGGGAGGAGTCGTAACTTGTAAGGGTCACAGGGAATCTTTCGGGGGGGCTGGTCATATTCAGTTTCTTGGCATTGTGATGATGACACAGTGTTTTTATTCAATTTATTATGACTTTGAATTTTACCCTTTGACTTGTATACTGTTCTACATATCATACTTTAAGAAAAAGCTTTAAAGATGAAGAAGCAAGTATACTGTTAAAATTACATAACTATGATGCATATTGAGTGCCTTGGTTTGTACTGAAGAGATTTGCAGGCCTGGAGACAGGGAGGCCAATTTTCATGCAGTGTAGGGATGGGGAAGATGAAATAGCTTTAGAAATGCGAAGGAGATAAAATTGGCAACACTTAGTGTTTGAAGGTGATTAAGAATTTGGAAATTTGGGCACCAAGCCATAAAAAGCTAATGAATTTTTTTTTTTAAGATTTCATTTATTTATTTGAGGGAGAGAGAGAGCATGAGAGGAGGGACTGTCAGAGGAAGAAGCAGGCTCCCCACTTAGCAGGGAGCCCAGTGTGGGGCTTGATCCTGGGACACCAGGATCATGACCTAAACCCAAGACAGACACCTAACTGACCGTCACCCAGGCACCCCTGAATTATTCTAAATAGGGGAGGAACATGATGGAAGTGATATTTCTGAAAAGTTCGTCTGTGTGCCTCTCGCAGCATAAGCTACCTTCTATTAAAATCAACCTATTTATAACCACGCCTCGGCGAGTAAGTAAACCACAAGCCTTCTGATGGAAAGGACCCGATTCCATACTTCCTTATATATCCGGGGCGTAACTCCACGCCACACTTCCGTTGACTGACTGTCATCTAGAAACAGTACGATGATGATACGGTACTGGACTCTGAATGGACAAGAAAACATTTTAGAAAGTATGTGAAGAAAATTACATTAAAACTCCTACTCTTGGGGGCAACTGGGTGGCTCAGTCGTTAAGCATCTGTCTTGGGCTCAGGTCATGATCCCAGGGTCCTGGGATTGAGGCCCTGCTTGGCGGGAAGCCTGCTTCTCCCTCTCCCACTCCCCCTGCTTGTGTTCCCTTGCTCACTGTCTCTCCCTCTCTCTGTCAAATAAATAATAAAATCTTAAGAAAGAAACAAAACATACTCTTAATTTTTAAAACTCTTATTACATCAAAAACTCTTATCTATAAGAAATATATAAAGACATTTTATTTATTTATTTTAAGGATTTTATTTATTTGACAGAGAGAGCGTGAGCACAAGCAGGGGGAGCAGCAGGTAGAGGCAGAGGGAGAAGCAGGCTCCCCGTGAGCAGGGAGCCGATGCGGGGCTCGATCCCCAGATGCCAGGGATCATGAGCTGAGCCCAAGGCAGCTGCTTAGTGACTGAGCCACCCAGGCGCCCCCATGCAGGGATGTTTTAGTCACCTAGTGAAGAGCTATCTACCGCGCAGTGCTAGGTTGTCTTATTGTCAGTGGTGAAGCAAGAGAGACTCTCATAGTAAAAAAAGAAAGAAAGAAAAAGCAATGACACAAGGTAACAACTCTTGGCCATCATGAATATTTATAATTGTTTTGTCAACGTGATCATGTTTTCAAATTTGTATGTATACAGACTGGAAAGGAGACGGCAGTATTATTGTTTACAGATTGAGAACATCATCCACCGGCAGACTCCAGAGGTGCGAGCACGAAGACACAGTGTAGACGATGTCTCGGAGCCTTCTTCCTTCCGATCTACATTTCACGCCTGCTTTTGAGTTTAGTGTAAGTCGTACTTTCTCCATGAAGCCGATGCCACGGAAAGAAGGCCGGGTGGTGGCGGGAGCGAGAAGGAACCAGCTTGCAACTCTTGTCACCCTGGCATTTAGCCATTTAGTCCACAAATATTCACCAGGCCTCCCTCTGTGCCCTTCCATTTCCTCCCGGCCCAGGCAATCAGCCTTGAGGGTGCGGGGTCGGTCTCCCCCACCTTTCCGATGGGGCACACAAGCCAGGTCCGAGGTCAGGCTCAGCAGCGAGTGAGAGTGAATGGCACTGGTGGGGGAGCTGCTGGCTGCGTCTGGAGTCCGTCCTGTCTCCCTCCCACGGTGACGGAACCTGTGCCTGTGCACGGGCCACTCAGGACCGCGGCCGCCCACCTTCCTTGCGCTCCGTGAGGCCGGACGCTGCCTTCTGCCCAGGGAATCCAGGCGTGAGGAACGAGCAACTTCTGGTCGTGTTCCTAAAAGAAGGAACATGCCTTCCGTTTCTTCTCTTTCCCAGTGACTGGGCCGTGAACACGACAGGCCACGGCGGCGAAGCCGGGTTGGGTTTTGAGAAGGAAATTTTACTGAAAGTGACAGAACAGTGAGGTCAGAGGAGCATCAGTCTGGTCCCCGGCAGCCCTGAGCCTCCCAGGGCAGAAACCTGCGTGAGGGGGAGAAACGGGTTTATCCTGCTTCAAGCACCGCACGTGAAAGGTTGCATGCGAAGTGCAAGTGATATGAATCTTGAACATGACAAGCTGTCCCTGTCTGTACGGAGCTCGGGGCCCAGCCTGAAACTGTCGTCTGATGAGCACCAGGGGGGAGCCAGCCCCTGGGATGTGTTGCCCTTGAGAGACAGCCTGGTCCACAGGGACATCCTGTTTTATGTGGCATGGGAAGGAAGCCCGGTGATGTGATGTCTGCTCAATCGTGCTTTGGAAAAGCTCTTCTCAGGCGCCTGCGGGGCTCAGTCGGTAAGCGTCTTCCTTCAGCTCAGGTCATGATCCCAGGGTCCTGGGATCGAGTCCTGTCTCAGGCTCCCTGCTCACTGGGGAATCTGCTTCTCCCTCTATCCTTCCCCCATTCATGATCTCTCTCTTTCTCTCTCTGTCTCAAATAAATAAAATCTTTAAAAAACCCCATTCTTCTCTAGGCTTCAGTGACAACACCTTCCTGAAATTCCTCCTTCTGTGGCGAATCCTTCTTCGTCCCTCCTCCCGTACCAGCTGGTGACAGTTAGCCTTCCCCAGGGCGCTCTGGTACCTTCTCTTCCCAGGTGGTCCTCTTCCGTCCCCTCTGCCTGCCGGCCTCCCAGCACCACCTGTGCATCTCAGGGCATCTCACGTGGGTGATGCCCAAAGGTGAGCTCTTCTTTCTCCCTCCAGTGGGTTCCTCCCAAGGGCTTTTCCCTTTCAGGGCAGGTTACCACCCTCCAGCCGGCTCTTGCCACCAGAAACTTCCGAGTCAGCTCACTGCCTTCTTCCCGCAGCCACCTGCACCCGACAGATCACAAGCGAGCGGGTGTCTCCAGACCCTCAGCTCCCCCCGCTTCTCTCCGGCCCCACTGCCGCCCCGGCTCCGCGCCCCTGTGAACGTCTCTGCTCCCGGACGGGGTTTCCAGGGAGCCTCCCCCCTCCTTCCCCCCCCACGCCAGTCTCCACGCAGCGGCCACGGCCATCCGCTAAAGGCACCTGTCGGACCGCTTCAGCCTCTTTCAGGGGACGGTACCCAGTGTCAGGTGGAATCCCAAGTGCCTAACATGAGGCGCGGGGGACGCCTCCGGCTGACTTATCCAACCTCGTCTCTTGACATCACCCTTCGCTCCCCACAGCTCAGCTCCTTGCGGCCTCACAGCTGCCCCCACGGGGGGAACGGTGTGGCCATCGCCCACTCACGTCTGGAGTCTCACTCCACTACTGCCTCAGAGGCCCGCTGTGCCCTCCAATCTAACGTGGGCCCCTCCGTGTCTCTAGAGCTCTTTGGTTTCCCCCCAAGACGGCCGGTTCGTTCCCCAAACCCACTCAGCCGGTCCTCCCGCTGCGACAGGACTGGGCTGGACGTCCAGCAGCTCAGCCCAACTGTCTTCCTCTTTTGCATCTGGATGTGGACGTGGGGTCGTTTTAGCCAAGGGGATGCGAGTGGACGTGCCACGTACGAACTAGGACTTCCCTTTAGATGACTGGGCTTGTACGTCCCCATCCCACGTACCGGGACAGGTGGGGTCTGAAGCGGTCACCTGGGACCAGGACCGGAATCCATGTGTTGTGTGGCCGGTGGGACCCAGTAACGGACGGGCCCCATGCGGCTTTACGTGGCCAAAAGGACTCTGCAGGTGTGGTTAGGTTAAGGCTCTCGACAAGATAAGATCATCTCGGATGATCAGGATGAGCCCAGGGTCACCACTAGGGTCACCACCAGGGTCCTTACAAGGGCAGGCACATGAGCACCGAGCCAGGAAGGCCAGAAGCGAACCAAAGCGGCAGAGAGAGCGGTGTGCTCCGAAGCTTCGGGAAGGGGTGGTGAGCCAGGGACGGAGTGGCCCCCACAAACCGGAGAGAGGAGGGGCTTCTCTCCTCAACCGCAGATGGAAGACGGTTGCAGACGCCTGGATTTTAGTCCAGCAACGCCCGTTGTGGACTTCAGACTTCTGGGTAGTAAGTCTGTGTTGTTTCTGCTAAGTCTAGGCAACTTGATGTAACCGCCAGGAGAAGCTGATACCAGGGGCGTGGGGGGGGCGGGGAGAGGGGCACCAACCGGGCGCAGGACCCCCTGGGAACCCAGAAGGCGAGGGAGGGCTGGTGCGAGCCTCGGGGCTTGTGCGACGACCGACTGCACGACAGACCTTATACAGGCGGCACTGGGGGAGACGCGCCCGAGACAGGGATTTGGAGGAATCCTCAGCCTTCCGTGACTGGAGAGCAGGAACAGAAACAATGAGTTAGAAGAGAGAAGGGCCTGGAACAAGAGCCAAGTGGAGCACAGAAAGGCGCAGAGGAGGACGGGAGCGTCAGCCCAGCAACCCTCACCCACGGGGAGACGCTCAGCCCCGAGTGCGCGTCTGAAACCGCCGACAGACCAAACCCTACAACACGACCACACACATTTAGGATGAAGTTTAATTCATGAGCTAGGCCGGGCTGAGAGATCTCCAACGCTGACTAGCACTACCACAGAATGATCGTGGCCATAGCACTGTGTGAAGGTTACGTGAGCGGGGTCTCTCCTCCAAAATACCCCATTGCGTGGCACTCGCCCTTCTTGTGACGATGGGAGACGATGGGGGACGAGGGAACGTCTCAGGGACCAGATGCTGCGACGGGGACAGCCCGACCCGGGCCGTAGCACAGGCTCCCAGGAAGGAGAAGCCTCGGCTCCCAGACCTCAGTTGGCCTCCGCAGTGGACGCCGGACAGCAACACTGCGGCCGCTGGGGGGACGCTCGCGCCCCGCGTTGCCAACGGGTGGACGGAGAAAAGCACATGACACCATTTGTATAAAAGTAAAATCCTCAGCCCTGCGTAAGGGAACATAGATGTTTCCAAGTGTTTCTGCGATCCGGGAAGAAGGACCGGTTCAGAGCCAGAGCCCCGATGCTAGACGAGGCGCGACCTCCGCCAGGTCACCGAACCTTGTGGCGCACCAGGTTTCTCGCCCGTGACTGGGGAGGAGCGGCCGCTCCTCGGCTGAGCGCGGGGAGAACCGAGGGAGCGCGTGAGCGCGGAAAGGGCCTGGCCGGGGAAGTCGGACGAAGCCTTAGCTGCGCCCGCCGTTACCATTCCCACAACTGTGCTGGGTCTGTCTTGTTCTTTCAGAACAATAAAGTCTGCCAAAGGCCAGAAGCGCAAGGAGCACTACGCGGAGGAAATAAAAACGAGGTGGAGTGGCCGTGGGAGACAAGGCGGTGCGCGCCAGCCGAGCGCGGACGAGGGGCCGGAGGTCCGAGTGTGCGGCGGCTGCGCTTGGAGCGTCAACACTCAGGGAGCGCACGAGGCTCTCCGAGTTCGGGTCATAAAACGGCTGAAAGGTTAACCTGGCCACTCGCCGGTGACCCCTACGCAGGCCCCGTTTGTTCCTCGCCCAAGAAACGCGGAGAAAATGCGCAGCTGCCGCTCGGCCTAACCGCTGAGCAGGAAGAAGAGCCGGGGGTCCTGGTGTCCGCGTCTCCGCAGCCGGTGCCCGCGTGGGCTCTGGTACCCGCAGCGCCTGCCAGCCACGCGCCCTGGTTCCGCCTCAGTTCTGGCCCTTGTCCCCCCACCAACACCACGGGGAAGGCGCAATCGCGGAGAGGGGCAGAGGGAGAGAGGCCCAGGTTCCACTCGTGTTTCAGCGACTCCCCCGCGTGCACCCGGACCCACGTGCGTCCATCTACGCCTCTTCCTCGCCGGGCTGCCTGCCCGTCTTGCGCGTGATTCGAACCGCATGTGATCTCAACCTCTGTTTGTGTCCCTGCCTCTCTCTGCGGGACCTCTGGGACAGCCTGCCGGGCGGGGTGTGGGGAAGCTCACAGCACACCCGCCGGTTACCTCAAGGGGGCAGGGAGCAGCGACCAGTCCGTTCTCTGCGGTGCACATGCGCATCTTCTCGCTCCTGAAAGGCGAGGCGCGGCCAGGAAAAGTTCCCGCCCGAACGAGGCCAATGAAAACCCTTTCTGCGGTGCTGACTCCCGCGGCCACTCTGCCCTTTCCGCAACAGAAACACCAGCGCAAATCTCCAGGTGAGTCGCCTTCGCTAGTCCCCACGCAGCCACCCCGGAGCCCCTGTGGTTTAAGAGCTGCCCTTTCTCCCTCCAGTTTCTTGCTGGTCTCCCTCCCCTCCTACTACACGCAGGAGAGAATCGGAGCCACGTCACACCATGTTTTTGTTTACAAGTTCCTTCTTTAGGAGCGGGACAGAAAAGAATAATTCTGTTATCACAGCTACCACCTGGGTACCTTGTGAGCTGTCCGTTCCAATGAGGCAGGAGGAAGCCACACTAGGCCAAAATGTCTCGTTCTCCAACAACCCGCCTTCATCTCTTTCATTTGAAATTGCAGCATTTACTGTCTTCAGTCGTTTCTGCGTTTCCGCAGAAGTCTTGCAACTGGATATGGCCCGAGGTTGATGTAGTTCAAGCTTCTGGGACCCTTCCTGGCCTCCAGGACTTCACATTTGTAATTTTGTTTAATTTTTCCTCAAGACGGACCTCAAGTTCTAAGGCTTCGGGGCCTATGGAATTCTCATCAATATGATTTCATGGCTAAGAGCCTTAAATCCTGGAGATAAAAGACTTCCCTTCCTTTTATTATTTAGTAATTTTGGGTTGGTCACTTTAAGCTTCAGCCTCGGTTTTATCGTTGTCAAATGGGAATATTATCTGTATCTTTAGGATTATGGTAACGTTAGATGCCCGGAAGCAGTTTTTCATACATAAGAAACGGTCCTAAATGTGGGCTGTCATCATTATTGTTGTTGTTGTCGCCTGAACAGGACCTTAAGCTCCCCAAGAGCAGGGTGCGGCACCCCGGAGCCCATCACATGCCAGTGGCCCAGGGATGCGGCCTTCCAGCGCCCGCGCCCGCGTCCCCACCTTCTCACCGCGTCTAACCAGAAATGCAACTTTGGTTACGTTCTCGGTGCGACACACACGGTTACCTCCTCGGCGACGCGCCGGACACTCAGTGGCCCCTTCCCACCTGGAGAGGCTGATGTAACTCCGCTGCGTCCCTGCCCGGTGAGTCCTGCCGCGTGAGTCCCGGAACCCGCTGTGCGCCCCGGGGGCCCCGGCCCCTTCCCTCTCCCGGGTCGGCCGGGGCCAAGGTCGGGCGCGCGCGGAGAGCGCGGGCGTGCGTCAGCGCGTGTTTGCGCCTCACGAGCGCCCGGCGAGCGGCGGCGATGCTGCTTCCCGGGCGGCGACCGGTCCGCGCGGGAGCCTGGTGCGGGGGAGCCGGGTGCGGGGACAGAGCCGCCCGCGCCCTCCTCTCCGCCGCGCGCTGCGCCCGCAGGCCGGGGCCGGGGGTCCCCCGGGGCGCGGGGCGGGCGGGAGGCCGGGAGGAGCGGCCCGACGCATCCGCCGGCGCCGCAGGAGGCGGAGCGCTGCACCTGGCGGCGGGTCCCCGGGCCTGACGCGGGTCCGGCCGGCCGCGAGCTGCGCGCCCCGGGCCGCGGGGAGGGAGGCCGGAGTCCGCGCCGGCGCTGCGCCCTGTTCGCCGCTGCGGGTCGCCCCTCCGCACGCGCCCCTCGGCCGCGCCCCGCCCCGCCCGCCGCAGCCCCCGCCCGCCCGCGATGGCGCGCGCCGCCCCGACAGCCGCCGCCCCGGCGCCCCGAGCCGCCGCCCCGCGCCGGGGGGAGAAGGCTCCCCGCGCCCCGCGCCTCTGAGCGCCGGCGCCGCCCGCAGCAGGTGAGTCCGGGCCCCGCGCGGGGAGGGGGCGCTCGGCAGGGGGAGGGGGCGGCAGCCCCGCCCGACCTTCCCCCGCGGGGGCGGCCGGCTCGGAGGGCGGGGGCTCCCCTGCCGCGCGCGCACCTGCTGGGGGGGGTCTCAGAGGCGCGGCTGGGGCGGGCGGGCGTGGGTGGCTCTGCTCCCGGCTCGCCCGCCCGCCGCCCTCCGCCCCCTCCCCGGCTTCTGGGTCGCTTGTCATCCTCATGGGGCGCTGGGGGGGCTGCAGCGGGCACCCCGGGCGCGGGCGGCACTTCCGCAAACGTAACTGCGGCGGAAAACAAAGGCGCTGCCCGAGGGGCCCCGCCCGGCGCGGGCAGCTGCGGGGGTGCGGGTGCGGGGACAGGGCCGGGTCCCCGTGCAGGCCCTTCTCCACCGCGCTCCCCTGGCGCCCTCGCGGTCAACACCCTCGGGGAAGGGGGAGCGAGAGTCTCCGGACAGACCCAGTGACAGGCCCGGGACCGCCTGCGGGGCGGGAGGACTGAAGGCGCCGGATCCCGCAGGTGAAAACAGGAAAACCGCCTCCACCCTGCGGCCGCCCGTGCCTCCCCCTTAACCGAAGCCTGCGGTGCTCTGACACGTCCCCAGAGCCCGCTGCGGATACTAATGGGGGCTTCTCGCCTTCCGGGGTCCTAGTTATTCCCCACGCCCCTGTAATTTTAAGTGGGAAGGTGAAAAATTGGAAACGCCTTATTTCTCCTCCTCGCAGACAGGTGGATTAATTCCGCTTAAGGCAGGAACACGGTGCATTTTGCTTCTCCCACACACCTTCAGGACCACAGGCATTTCCTTTTTGACCCAAATATTTAATAAACAGATAAAAACCTCGCCCGGTAGTTGTGCGAAGAGCCTTAAAGCGTCGAGGTTCGGGTAAAATTGCTGCCTAGATACTCGTGCGTCCTTGGGTAGGTCACATCTGCCCCAGCCTCAGTTTCCTCGCGTGTAAAAGGAGATGGTTGGATAGTATGGTGGCCAGGTTTCCCCTTCACTGTTCTAGAAGTTAAGGATTTTGTGGAAATCTAACCTCTTCAATATAGAGGAATAACAAACAGCTGGCTGCCAGCCGAGGTGTATTTAGTAGACTTTTGGGGTCCCCCGAGCATCCCTTCCCTGGGGACATGGGGAACTGGCCCACTGAAGGCGCATGCATCATTGATGGCCTTGCTAAGTAAAGGGAAAGGACAGGAACCCTAGTCATTAAGACTGGCTTTTGACACCTTAAGCAGCTGGCCATTAGCAGACATCACGATATTCTCAGTTATTTTGATATCCAGATGGCCTGTGTTCATCGCAGGTTGAAGTAGAATTTAGGATTGCTTAAGAGCAGGCTGGGACATTGCTGTTGAGCCCAGAGCAAGACACCGGGTGAGTAGGAGAGAGGATCACATTTCAATAATGCATTAAAGCTACTAAACATGTTTCCAGTAATTTATTTCTAAGGCCCTTTGTGTTTCTGTATGGATGAGGCCGACTAAACCATAGAGTAGAGCAACAGCAAGGTTTGCACGTTGGGTGGTGGGAGGCCTGGACCCCCTAGTCGGCCTGGATTGCTGACAGTAAGAAGGCACTTTCTGAGCACTTACTATGTCCAAAACACCATCTTACACACTTAATTTCTAAGTCTCTGTGAGAGAAGTCTTTCCCCCGCACTGAAAATGATGAAAAGGAAGCAGCGCAGAGTTAAAGAATTTACACAAACCACATCATCAGTGAGAGTTAGATGGACCCCATGTCTCTGGCTTCAAAGCCTAGGAAATTTCCACACGGTGTTCCTCCTTATTCAGGACCTATTGGGCCTCATTACCCAAGCAGATTCCCTCCTTCACTTTTTGACTTTGAAAATTAACTACCTTTCAGGGTACATATATTACGTATGTTCATATCTATGTAAGATAATCGGTAATTTGCATTGCATGCACATTTGTGCATATATACCTATTTGTTCTCATCATTTTTAGGTTGAAGGCAAGTATAAGAAAAATGAAAATAACCAAAGATATATTTAGTATTAGGCCAACAGGTTTTTTTGGTTTTCTTTTTTTGATATCCAGGAAATCTTGATTTAGCAATCACGTTGTAGGTGAAAGGGAGATAAGCAATAAATGTAAATATGTCTGTTAGCCATCTTGGTGCATTGTCTTGGGAAGAGTCAAGATACAGTAAGTGAAAAGAGGAAATAGGAAAAGATACTTAGATGCATGTACTGTAACATGCACGCAGGCCCGTGTACACCTCATCGTCCCGAAACCGTTGACCTCGACTGCGTGAAGGAAGTAGGATGGGCTGGGATGAAAGGAGGATGCTTTTACTTTTTTCCTTATGAAGTTATGCTTGGACTTGTTTTCTAAGGGTCTGCGTTAGCCTGATTTGTTGCCCTAAATCCCAAACGACACATTTACATAGTCATTAGCCCTGTTGTTGATTTCAGTAACATTTCTTTCCTAGCTGCTTTTGCCTCTCTATACTTAAAAGACAGTTATTTACTATTTTGTAAAATGGCACTATCTTAATTTAGATGACCGGGAAACTTTAGGAAACTATCAGAGTCCTTTGTTAAGGCAATGATTTCCTGGTGCAGAGCCCCAAGGAAAAAGCCAAACCCAAACAAAATAACCTAAATGTGAAACACCTAAACCTCGAGCCTGTATATCAGTATGTATTTGCTATAGATGCTGCAACTCGTCTTGCTAGTTTCTGGGTCTAAGTAGGTCCCAGTAGGCCCACACCCCTACCTTAGCACCAACAAAAACCACCCAGAGTGTTGTATTAAAAGTAGCCTCCATCTGCCTTGGTCCAAGGTAATGTAAATGCGGCTGAGTCGAGGACGTGCAGAGGGGTGTCTGAGGCTTGGAAATGTGAATGAGAACACCGCATTACCTTAGGACCTGGCGGTCCTGCTGCATTTGAGGGAAGATGGAATGAAATGTAGGCTCAGAAAAAAACCTTATTCCAGAGGTAAGAAAGAGGATTGGGTAAAGGAGGGCTGAGACACCTTTTTTGACATTTGTTTTCATGTGTGTTTGGGAAGGGAAGACAAATCCAGGGAACATGTTGCAAATAGAAAACAGGAAAGTCCAACTTTTAATAACTCAGGGGAAATCTTTTGATCTGAGACTAAGAGTGGGACTGGGGGAGAGTGGGAGTCTGGCCCTCATGAGTCAGCAGTGGCCAGAGGGAGCTGCGCTATGGCTTTGTGGAGGATAAAAGGAGAACTAGAAAGAGGAACTGATGTTGTTTCAACAAGCCTGATTTATAGGTTAATCATGCCAAGGGAAAGTGAGTAAGGAGCCTGGGGTGGTGGTGAGCTGCCTGTGTGGCTATGTAGAGAGACCTCTGCTGCCCAAACAGCAGCCCTCTGCCCTGCTCACGGTGCCTCAGAGTGGGCCCTGCCGCCCGTGGGGTGCCAAGCTGCGGAGGACGTCTGGAATCCAGAACAGTGGAGGAGCGGGTCCCTGGGAGCCATGTGGCAAATTCTTGTCTCGTACCTGCACTAGGTACTTTTAGGGACCAGATTGAGAGAACAGGCTTGGGCCCGAAGTAAACAAGGTGTCTCTTAACAGAGCGAAGTCTGGAGCCCTTGCCCTAAGCATTAAGCAGAACCATACAAAGAGACACGCACACCGTCCACGATTTAACAGAATGCACTGTTCTGGTCCAGCACAGTCAAGCTTCTGTGTGTGGCTGACAGGGAGCTAACAGGGAGGGCCTTCTTGATTCTGTTTCAAAATAAGTTCGGCGAAGCTGGGTTTAATGAACCAGTGAAACTCAAATTCACCTTTATGGGAGAATTTGGAAGTTTGAATAAAAGATTTTATTGTTATGCTTTCAGAGGGTAAAAATGACACACATTTTAACTTGCTGTATAATCAGGTTCCTTATGTTTTGAAGGCATGACATCTTTTTAAAAATTATTTTTTATTGAAGTATAGTTAACATACAATGTTACATTAGTTTCAGGTCCATAGCATAGTGATTCAACACGTCTATACGTTACGCAATGGTTACTACAGTAAGTACTAGTTACCATGTGTCACCCTACGAAGTTGTTGCAATGTTATTGACTGTACTCCCCATGCTATACTTTTCATCCCCTGACTTCACAGGAATTTGTACCTCCCAATCCCTAACCCTTCAACATGCCTCCCCTGTGGCAACCACCAGTTCTCCGTACGTATAAGTCTGATTCTGTTTTTTCGTTTGTTCCTTCCTTTCGTGTTTTAGATGCCACATGTAAGTGAGATCATATGGTATGTGTCTTCTTGTTGGGCTTACTGCAGTTAGTATAACACCCTCGGGGTCCATTCATGTTGTTGCGAATGGCAAGATTTCATTCTTGTGGCTGAGTGATGGTCCGTTGTGTGTATGGACACCACCTCTTCCTCATCCGCTCATCTGGTGGTGGACATGCGGTTGCTTCTGCAACTTGGCTGTTGTAGGTAATGCTGCAGTAAACAGAGATGCGTGTATATTTTGAATCTGGTTTTCATTATCTTTGGGTAAATACCCAGCAATGGAATTACTGGATCCTGTGGTAATTCCATTTTAAATTTTTCGAGGAATCTCCGTAGTGTTTTTCATAGTGTCTGCACCAATTTATATCTCATCAGCAGTGCACAGGGGTTCTCTCGCTATCGTGAAGATACACAACCCTTTAAGGGTCTCTCAAAGCCCTTGTAACAGTCCTTTCAGTTGTCTCTACAGGTAAGTGGGGTCAGCCCAAGGAAAGGCAGACTTCAATTTAGCAACTCCCCATGACTTTTCAAAAGCTCCAGGATCGAGGGTGTCCTGATTGTAACTCAAATGCCCTGCTTTTTAAATTTTTTAAAGGATTTTATTTATTTGAGAGAGAGAGAGAGCATGATCCGGGGGAGGGGCAGAGGGAGAGAGGAGCAGGCTCCCCGCTGAGCAGGGAGCACAGCCACAAGCTGGATCTCAGGAGGCTGGAATCATGACCTGAGCTGAAGGCAGATGCTTTCCCTTAATGGACTGAGCCACCCAAGAGCCCCATCAAATTCCTTGGTTTTAAAATAATGCCTCTTCTGTATTTTAAAAGGGATAAATGCTCATTGAAGGAAAATCCAGCAAAGTAAAAGAAAAAATTAAAGTAACGCCTAACTTCCCAGGGATAGCCCTACTGACATGTTGTTACTATTTTCCTCAGGTTTTTTACAAAACATACTTCATGTGAAGTACATAAACTTGCAGGTACAACTCTTGCAGTACACGGGGGTTTGTGTCCTGCAGTGCGATGCAGAGTAGATCATGAGCGTTTCTCCGTATTCTCTTAACGCCAGTCTGTTGAGTTCTGTTCTGCTCTCGTTGGATGTGCTGCGCTTTATTTAACTTTATGTAACTGCTCCTGTCACTGATTGCCTCCTGTGCTTCAGTTTGGTTATTATGAAAAGTGCTGAAATGAACATCCTTATACTTAAATTGTTGCGTTCTAGAAAGGTTTTGCTCTTCTCAGTTAACGAGAGCCCCTGTCGGTCTTCATCCTGACCAGCACTGAATATTTTCATTTTCAAAAGCATTGGTGTGGCACGTGTGTATTTGTACTTTAATGGGCTCGGCGATCAGTCTTTTTCTGAAAGAAACCGATAGCTCATGTCAGCTGTCTATTGGAGTTCTAACAGTACAAGAAACAATTTGGGTTGCATATACTGGAATGTGCGTAGGATATAAAGTATTGTTTTAGATGCTAGCATCTAGGGGATATAAATAAAAGTCAGAGACAGGAGCTCATGTGCTTAAATTACTTTAAGTCTTGAGGTCTATATTTTGATCTAAATTATAAATTCATAAAAGATGTGCCTGAGCACCTCTAAATTTTTGTTTAAAATGCCTTGTCTTGGGGCGCCTGGGTGGCTCAGTGGGTTAGGCCTCTGTCTTCAGCTCAGGTCATGATCTCAGGGTCCTGGGAAGGAGCCCTGAGTAGGGCTCTCTGCTCAGCAGGGAGCCTGCTTACCGCCCCCGCCCCCGCCTGCCTCTCTGGGTACTTGTGATCTCTGTCTGTCGAGTAAATAAGTAGAATCTTAAAAAAAAAAAAAAAAAAAAAAAAAAAAAAAGCCTTGTCTTATGGGTAGTTTTTGCTTTCCTTAGTCTTCTTAACTTCCCCAGTGTCTTAGCAGTGTTGGAAGAGCCAGGTAATAACACCAGTCATTTACTGAATAAGCTTTTATCAAATACCCATTATAAATATAACATCGTTTTTCATTTGTATGCCCACATGCACAGAAGTGCTCTAACGTAATGTTTTATTACTAGTACCTGGAATTGTGCTTTTATTTTTCCTTATAATTCTTATTTTTCCACAATCTGCTTTTCCTGTGTTCCTAGTATTTTTAGATCTTGAACCCATACTCCTATGTTAATATATTTAGAGTCAGCTTTTTTTCTGAAAAGATTTGGGGAAAAAAAAAGGTCTCTATGTATAAAACAGATTCACATAACAAGGTTTAAAAATAAACCAAAAAGCATTTTAATAGAATTATAATTTGTCTTTTTTTTAAACTAATGCATCTTCTCTATAAATTGCTCAAGTGTAGCAAGCAAAGATTTATTGAGAAAAATCTTTCTCTAAAACCGTAAGCAGATCACTTCTTTCAGTATCAACCTTTTAAAAACCTTTTGTTTCATGTTTTGAAAATATAAGTCTGAGATTTTCAATGTTGGCTTCTTGGCAAAGAAACAAAGGTTGCATTTATATTCATTGAAACAGTAAATCATTTCATAATAGAGATTGATAATAGGGAGGTAAGTGTTGACTTGCTGAGGTGGCCAGGTTCCCTGTGGCCTGGGCTGGGGCCGGCCGGGTTCCACCTGCTCACTTGCTCGCTTTCTCTCTCTCTCTCTCTCTCTCTCTCTCTCTCTCTCTCTCACCCTGTGCCTCTTCTGGTGCCTGGAAGCTGTGTGAAGACACTGTTCAGTGTCAGTCGATTCTCCAGGCTCTCACATGGGACTAGCTGCGCATGTAGGGTTCCCTGTCTGAGAAAAGCAAAGAAGAATGACATTTACATTTGAAACTGAGCAGGCAGCTTCTGGGTGACATGTATTTAGCTTCCGGAGACTTGTGGGAAAGACTGCACGCCCCCGCCCCCCGCCCCTCAGGTGGGAACCCGTGGCCCGGAGGACCCGAGGGGCCTGGACTGCACGCCGGCCGCTGCGGCTGGAGGGGAGTGACAGGAGCGCTCTGGATGGGCCTGTCTCAGGAGACAGTTGTCGGTGTGCCAGACTGCAACACAGGAGTCCCTCTTGTTTAGAAGTGATGCTCCCCGCCCAGCCGATCTCGGGGTTGTGAGCTTGAGTCCTACGTTGCGTAGAGATAACTTGAAATAAAATCTTAAAAAATAAATAAAAGGTAGGCACTCTGTGGTGCTACTGGGGCTCCAGCCCTGCTCGCAGGGTGGCTCAGAGGGAGCCGCTGCCAGGCTCCAGCGGCTGCCAGCCCGTGAGGGACCCTCTTTCTCCTGTGCTTGTGCTCAGCCTCCTGCACTGTGTTTCCTTTCTGGCTGGTGCCCGTGGCTCAGGGAGGGGCTGTGCGGAGTCGCATGCACAGAGCTCCCGTGGCCGGTCCACTGCAGGCCCCTAGGCCCCGTCCCAACGGGTAAAGCAGCGCGAGCACCTGCCCGTCCTCTGGCTCCCGCTTGAGCACCCACTGCATTCCGCTCCTGTTGGTGAAGCTCACGGGATTGAAGTAGTTTAAAACAAAATTCTGTTCATGCTGTGATTTGAGCTGCTCACTGACTCCTCACGCTGGGCTTGTGAGTAAATGCGTCGAAGGAAGCCGGGTTCCAGCTCCTGGCCCAGCCCTTCCCCTGGAACCCAAAGCAAACAAATAGGAATTTGCTTCCATGATGCTCGCCAAGGTCTAAGGATCTAAATGACCAATTTTTGAATCATATTTCGTGTGTCTTCCACAAAGTGAAAGTGAAAATCCACGTGGCTCACTGCTGAGCCACATTTAGGATTAAAGACTATTTCCTCCCCCACAACCACACCCTGGAGAGATGAGAGTAACTGGTTCCTTCTGCTCTCTTAGTGTGTGGAGGGTAATACACTGGATTTCAGCCCTGTTCCTCACAGTTATTATGTTATAAATATAATTAAAATGTTCCTACAGGTGGCTCTATTCTAAATGAATAGGTATTTCTGGCCTGGAGATACCTGATTTTCAATCCAGTCCCTAAAGAACACTGTGTCCTCCTGGGAGCCGGCGTGCTGCTCCCCCTCCCTGCCCCCCCCGAAAGAAACTAGGCTGACTGTGCAGAAATCCACAGGAACGAGAATTCACTCTTGCTCTCTCTAAAATAAATAAATCTTTATGAAAAAACGAAAAATGCTTTTTCACGCATTATTTCGTTTAAGCCTTGGAAACCCTGTTGGGTTTGTGTTTTGATCCCCATGTTATAGTGAGTTAAGCGAGGCTCAGAGAAGCACGGATACGTCGAAGCCAGGAGAGCACCCGGAACTTCTCTCTGCACTTCCAAGATTAATCTCTGTCACATTAAACTTCAGTAAAACATCCATCAGGCTCCAGTATACGCCATCAGGTGCTTGTCAAAAATAACCTTAATTGTGAGCTTAGAAGAGTAAAGGGAATATGCTTAGTACCAGATCCCTCACTCAAGTAGTTTATAATCTAGTCGGGGAGACAGGAAATACCTATAAAAACAATAAAATCATCCACAAGTCTTGCCACTGCTCAGGTATGAGAGTAATCAGAGGGGTTTCTTTTATTTCCAGATGTTAATAAAAGATTGCATTAAATGCAATTCATAGAGACTATCTAAAGCAATTCTAGGGTCACCTGGGACCCTGGCTCAGTCAGTTAAGCCTCTACCTTCAGCTCAGGTCATGACCTCAGGGTCCTGGGATTGAGCCCCGCATCGGGTTTTCTGCTTAGCAGGGAGCCTGCCCCCCCACCCCGCCTGCCTCTCTGCCTGCTTGTGATCGCGTTCTCTCTCTCTCTGTGTCAAATAAATAAATAAAATCTTAAAAAAAAAAGATCAGTACACTCATATGAAAGATCAAATGTTAGGAAACCCTTAGGGATTACTGTAGTAAAATATTGCCATTCTGTTCTCCACACTGAAGCTATAATGATCTTCGTAAAATACAAACGTGGCCATTGTATTCTAATTCTCCGCGGGGGCTCTCGGTTGCACTCAGAATGAGTAATTCCAGCAAGTTCCCACCCTAGATCAGGTGCTGTAAGAGTTCGGCATTACGCTTTTTCATCCCCCCGCCCCAGCTACCCACATGGACAAGTATTACTAAATCCCTCATTTTGTAGGTGAGGAGACTAAGAGAAGTAGCTTCCTCCAGGCCACACAACTAGTCCCTCACAGAGCCGGATTCCAGTTGCCGCCAGTCTCTCATCCCCTACCCAGCCACCCCTTCAGAGCATGCAGAAGGCCCTTCTGGCTCAGGCCCTCCCCTGCGCCGCCTCTCGTGGGCCACTCTCGCGTCCTCGGAGACCCCGTCACGGCCCCCGAGAGACGCCGTGTCAGCCGTGCTTGCTCCTGCTTTCCCGGACAGCACGGCGCACTGTGGCTCTGGGCGCCCCCTCTCACCGCCGGACTGGACGGCAAGGACTTGGTCTTCCCCTTTGGAATTACTGGTCACCAAACACGCATCCCATCCAGTGGCTGGTGCTAGGTTTATATTTGTTGGGTTAAAGAACCTCTTCAATTTTCAGTAGAAGTCTCTGACGTGGCCGTCTGTGTCCTCTCCTGTCACCCCTCGGTTGACCTGTAGGGCCTGTGATCTATTGCTGTGCGCTACCCACGTGGCCCCCAGCCTCTCCTGTTGTCTCTTCTTTCCCCGTCGTGGAGTAGTTTTCCCATTCAGCTTTGCCCAAGGCAAACCGTACACATCTTTCGGGGTGCAAGTTAAGTCCTCCATTCTCTTGACAACATCTGTCTGAGGTTCGGGCTCTCGGCTCGAAGCTCCAGAAGCACCGCGTGGCCTGCAACTTTTCCTCCTAATTACTCTGTGCTCCGTAGCTTCTGTTACTCTTGTCCCTTGCCATTGAAATCCTCCTGGTGTTGTGGGGTCATCTTGTCAACTATAAAGCAAGCCTTTGAGGCCCAAGACCATGTTTTGGACATCCCTATCCAGTAGCTACACGGTGCCTTGAGACACAGCCCTGCACAGATTGTCTGGGTTTGAGCGCTGGCTTGGCTCCTGGCTCCCTACTCACGCTGGGCTCATCATTTTCCTTCTCTGGGCTCGCTGGCCTCATTGTAAAGTTGGGAAAGTAATCTGACCCCAGAGAACTGCTGAGATGATTAAATGAGTTAATACATTTTAAACCTATAGCAGCTATTACGTAAGCCTCGTTGGGTTGCAGTTCGTTCGTAGTAACTGTGAGGCTAACGTAGCCCACTGAGCCCTTATTAAAATACAAATATGTCATCAAGATGGCCAGCCACTGTATGAGTCATTGTTTATCACCCAGCAGACAGGCTTTGCTATGAGCCGGGGAAAGGGCCACCAAGAATAAGAGGGAGGCACTTTGTTGGCTGCCGCTGTGGGGAACAGTGAGTGACGGGAGGGCTCAAGCTGGTCCTTGGAGGATCTGTCTGGGCTGACAGGACTAGAACCAATGTGGCTCTTTTACAACTTGGTTTAGCCCTAGGGGAGCCGTGTCAAAGTGCTCCAAAAGGAAGAGGAAGATTCCAAAATAGTCTTTCACCTCTGTAGACCTCAATGCTCTTGTAGCTTGTGTAACTATTATAAACCAGCCTTGTGCTTCTTTTTCATGACGTTGGCTAAAGGTCCAGCAGATGCTCAAGCAGTCATTGTGGGGAAAAGACCTGCTGGAATTGACGTTGAATGCTAAATAAACCTCAGAGGGAAGCTCTTTCTGGAAAATATGGGGGGTGAACGCAATGTTCAAGATGCAGTGGCCGAAAACCAGGACTGTCGGTCTTGTTTGGGTGGTTTCTCTGCTCTGTTCCGCTGATACAGTGCAGGAGTAGTTAGAGACCTGCCCCGACGCTCACATCGCGTAAAGGCCTAGAGAATGGTCGGTGACAGTTGACAACATAGAGCTGGCTCTCGGGGTTCCAAGTGTGGATTTTCTCATTTTGCAGCCTCTGTACTGGTCTCTGAGCAACATCGAGCTGTGACGGAAGTGGGGCCGAGGGGGGTTTGGCCTTTCTGTGTTAGCCGGGCGCAGCTTCCTCTCCACCACCGAGAGTCATGTTGCTGCCTCGTTACAGCGTTTGTGAATCTGGCCTTTGGCGATTGCCACTCCAAACGATATATTCAGGGTTAAGGTGTTTTTCCCCTGAAAAGCTGAATCCAGTTCCATACTCACTTATTTGTTGATCCCTCAGTATATGTTTGAGCGGTTTCCAGTGAAACGCGTACTGATGGTAGCTATCAGTTTTAGCAAGAATTATTTCATCACCGTCATCAGTAATTCAGAAATACCTGCTGATTGAATGACTCAGTGTAAGTACTGATGGAACGTCTTTCCGCGCTTAGAAGGCTGTGTTCTGTTTTCCCAGTGACGGTGTTGGTTACTATCATTAGAGAGTGCTCGGTGAAAAAAATTTTGGCTTTTCTAATAAATAAAAGCCCTTCTTATCCAAGTAGTATTAACTGTAAATCTACAGTACAGATTTCCCAGAGAAGTACATAAATTTAATTCTGTGTCTGAATTGAAATGTCTTCTCTCAGACAACTATCATATGATCTCCCTGATATGAGGACATGGAGAAGCAACATGGGGGGGTAGGAGATAGGAGAAGAATAAATGAAACAAGATGGGATTGGGAGGGAGACAAACCATAAATGACTCTTAATCTCACAAAACAAACTGGGGGTTGCTGCGGGGAGGTGGGATTGGGGGAGGGGGAGCGGGCTATGGACATTGGGGAGGGGAAGCGAACCATAAGAGACTATGGACTCTGAAAAACAACCTGAGGGTTTTGAAGGGTCAGGGGTGGGAGGTTGGGGCAACCTGAGGGTTTTGAAGGGTCAGGGGTGGGAGGTTGGGGGAACAGGTGGTGGGTAATGGAGAGGGCACGTTTTGCATGGAGCACTGGGTGTTGTGCAAAAAAAAAAAAAAAAAAAGAATGAATACTGTTACGCTGAAAAAATAAATGAGAAATGTCTTCTCTCCTTTTTAGAAGTTGCTTTAAAAAAATATATATATATATAAAAGGCTCAGAGGTTTAAACAAAATGTTAGCTGAATGGGTTCATATTATTAGACTACTTAATAAACAGTACCTCCCCTTGGGGTAAACAGATGAAGTACTTCATCCAGCATATAAATATTTTTATTGCTCTTTATACTTGCTCTATCAGTCCTTATGGCAAATGAAATGTAATCTGATAAGTCACCCAAAACATGCCCTACTTTGGGGCATATTTTAATTTTATTAAAATACAGAGTTTGTTTTGGCTCATTTGCTTCTCTTTGTCCCTGATCCCATGATTGGCACAGATGACTGCATTTGAACTGTATTTTGTTACTGTGTTTTATTTATTTAATTAAATAATTTATTTTTTTTTAAGATTTTATTTATTTATTTGACAGAGAGAGATCACAAGTAGGCAGAGAGGCAGGCGGGGGGGGGGGGGGAAGCAGACACCCTGCTGAGCAGAGAGCCCCATGTGGGTCTTGATCCCAGGACCCTGAGATCATGACCTGAGCTGAAGGCAGCAGCTTAACCCACTGAGCCACGCAGGCGCCCCTGTAACTGTGTTTTAAATGCGATTGTTTTAGTTCCTTTTCCTCAAAATCAAAATATAACCTGAAAATATTAAGTCTAAGCATTAGTGTCCTGAACTGAAACTGAAGGTTTTTGTTTGTATTTTTAAAATTAAAATTCTTATAAGAGTTACTGGATGGACATTTGTACAAAGGTACTGCTTGTTATAGAACGTTCCAGTAACTTTGCGTTTGTTGATACTTAGAGAACTACTTAACTCCTGCACTCGTGGAGCAAGAGAACTTTTTCATGGGCTTATGATCATCAAAAATGGTTTGAATAAGATGGTGAGGGAAGAACGGTCGGGGAGAAAGTGGTTCATCAGTTGAAATCGACGGTCGAGTGTAAGGTATTTTGCAGCTTTGAATGAGCATTTGAGCATCAGTTCTCAGCATCCCTTGGACAAACTAGAGACTTACGCCCCTTTAAAAGGACTTGGTGTCCTTCTGTGACCTACTCGTTAAAGACTCAGTGGCTGATCTATGGAGGATGATTACTTAAAGCCCACCTGATTGGATTTCAGGTCAGAATTCATTGTGTACAATTCTGAAAACTATTTTTCGTCTGGGATAGAAGGGCATGGTAGCTGCTTTTAACTATTGTCTTCTGTAGAGGTAAAGCTCCTAAGACGGCATATTTCCTTTTTAGTCTTGAGTTTTATTTTTTAAAGCAGAGAGAGGCATGCACCATTTTTTAAAAAGAAGAACAAGCTTAAAAAGCTTGTTTAAAAGTAAAACAACAACCAGCGTCTACCCCATCGCTCACGTCCGCTGTCGGAGGCAACTGCTTCCTCTGCATTTTGGGCTGCCATTGTGATACTCGCCTGTGTATTTTGAAATAGAACGCCTGTATTCTTAACACCTTCTTTTGAGTAAAAGCATTAGCTACTGTCCTCTCACCGTGGAAGATACAGAGTTAACTCTTCTCTGCTGCCCCAACTCTGGGTACTGCCCAGGCCCCTCCTTCCACATCTTCCCAGTGTGTTGATGGGCAGTTTCGGAGGTTTCGGAGTCACTCTTTGCATTGGTGTACGACTGTGTAGTCACAGCTGAGACTTGGAGCAAACTCTGATTATTTTCTTTTCCTTGCAACCTTTTGTTTTCCTGTAATGTCGTGCTTACTTCACTTTCCCTGTACTTAACACTAATTCACCCCTAAACTCCTCATCATCTGCGTTTCCTCCTGGGACATTCTGATGTACTGTTCCTGTCGGCATCATCTTGCTGTCAGAGGCCCTCTGGGAGCCTCCCACCTGCCTCCCGCTCCACCTGCTGCCCTGGGGCTCTGGTGCGGCTGTCACGCGGGACCTGCAGTCACCAGCGTGCCTGTGTCCCTTTGCCTCTCTCCCACGTCAGGTCTTTTGTGTCCTTTATCCCTGTCTTTCTCTTGATTTCGTCCCTTGCTTAGTGGCAACCTGAGAAAGGGCAAAGAAGAGGTACGTTTCTTGAGAAATCCCACAGGTAAATGTCTTCATTTCACCTACGAGCTTGAATACGATTTGGCTGCCCGTAGCTCCCACCGTTGTTGAGAAGTCTGAAGCCGTCTCTGCTTCCTGATCCGTAGTACGTGACACGGTTTCTCTCTGAAGCTTTGCGGGGTCATGTCCGTGGCCCACTGTTCTGAAATCTCCACGATGTGCTTCCCCCTGGGCCTGTTTTAGTCTCTGGCTGGGCACCCAGTGCATCATCTCAGTCAGATAATTCATAGCTCTCAGTTCTGAGAAACTTTTTTGGATTAAAAAATTTTCCCTTCTTGGAGTTCCAATTTTTAGACAGTTGACTTTCTGGATGACCCTATATTTGCCTTATCCTTTTTCTCCTATTTTCATGTCTTCTTTTTTTCTTCTTATTTTAAGGTCTTAAGTTTCATTCTTAGTTTCATTAAACTTTTCTTTCTTTCCAAAAAAAGAAAAGAAAAAAAATGATATACCCATTGAACACATCCATATGTTAAAGACTCAGATCAAAAAATCATAAAATTCTCAGTGCCCTAGTAGTATGTAGTCACTACTTTCCCCAAGGGAGCTACTATTTTAAAAACGAAGCGTTTTGTTTTGAGATAGCTGTGGATTCACGTACAGTGGTAGGAAATAATCCTGACGGCCCATGCATCCCGTGCTCACTTTTCCCCAGGGGTCACATCTTGCACACGTTAGTACAACACCACAACCAGGATGCTGACACGAATGTGGTCAAGATATAGGACAGTTTATCACCCCCTGAATTTCTCAGGTCTCCCTCCTGTGGCTGCCACCGCTTTCCTCCTGCCTCTGCTCTCTACGGACCCCCCTGCAATCCCTTACGCACTCTCCGTTTCAGTAATTTTGTCGTTCCAAGAATGATACATGAGTGGAGTCATACAGTGTGTAATCTTTTAAGATTGGCCTTTTTTCATTCTTCACAGCTCTCTGGAGATCTATTCAGGTGACCGTATGCACCAGTGGTCTGTTCCCCTTTATTGCTGTGTGGTAGTCCGTGGCCTGGATGTGCCGCAACTTGTAGAACGTCTGTCCGCTGAAGGACATCTGGTTCTTTCCAGTTTGGGGTATCACAGATAAAGCTGTTAACGGGATTTGTGTCTTGTTTTTTGTGTGAAATGCTTTCATTTCTCAGATATAAATGCCCAGAAGTGCAATTGCTGGGTCATATGGTCGTCACGGTTTCGATGGTTAAGAAACTGCCAAACTGCTTTCCAGAGTGGCTCTACCGTTTTGTGTCCCCACCAGCAGTGTGTGAGTGAGCTGGTTTCTTCCTCTCCTTTTCAGAATTTGGTCTTGTCACTATTTTTACTTTAGCTGTTGTTACACATGTGTAGTGGAATGTTTTTAATTCAATTTACATTTCCCTAATGGGTAATGACAAGGGACATCTTTTCCTATGTTTATTTGCATCTGTATATCCTGTATCTCCTCTTTGGTGAAATGTCTTGTGTCCATTTTCTAATTGGATTGTTTGGATTTTTTTTTTTTTTTTGACTGTTGAGTTTTGAGAATTCTTTACATGTTCTAGATACTGGTCCTTTGTTGAATGTGTCTTGCAAACATTTTCTCCTATTATAATTTGTCTTTTCATTCTCTTAGTAGAGACTTTTATAGAACAAGATTTTTAATTTTGATGAAGTCTGATTTAGCAATTTTTCCTTTTATGAATCATGCATTTGGTATTAAGTCTAAGAACTCTTTGTTAGCACTAGAGCCTAAAGATTTTCTCCTAGGTTTTTTTTTTTTTTTCTTAAAGTTATGTATTTTTACATTTTACATTTAAATCCACGCCCATTTTGAGTTGATGTTCATATAATATTCATATAAGGTGTAGACTTAGATTGACATTCATATTTTGCCTTTTGATATCTAATTGCTCTGGTACCATTTGTTGAAAAGGTTATCTTCCCTCATTAAATTGTTTTTGCGGGCGCCTGGCTGACTCAGTTGGTTAAGTGACTGCCTACAACTCAAGTCATGATCCTGGAGTCCCGGGATCGAGTCCTACATCCAGCTCCCTGCTTGGCAGGGAGTCTGCTTCTCCCACTGACCTTTCTCCACTCATGTTCTCTCTCATTCTCTCTCTCTCAAATAAATAAATAAAATCTTTGAAAAAATTAAATGAATAGTTTTTGCATCTTTGTGAAATATCGTCTTGACATATTTATGTAGATGGATTTCCGGGCTCTGTGCTCTGTTCCGTTGGTCAGTGCGTCTGTTCTTCTGCCCGTGCCACGTAGTTGTGATTGTTCTGCAGCTGAAATCAATCTTCTTCTTCAAAATTGCTTTAGCTGTTCCTGTTCCCTTTTTTCCATAGATTCTTCACAGGGAATAATCTTCTCTGTAGCTACAAAAATGTCTTGTTCAGATTTTGGTAGGGATTTTGTTAAACCTGTGCATAAATTTAAGGAGAACTGAAATCTTTGCTGTGTTGAATGTTCTGATTCATGAACATCATTTGTCTCTCCTTTTTTTTCTTTTAAGTGGGCTCCACGCTGGGCCCAATGCAGGGCTTGAACTCATGACCCTGAGATCAAGACCTGATCTGAGATGAAGAGTCAGATGCTTCACCGACTGAGCCAACCACACGCCCTGTTCATTTATTTGGTTTTTTATTTCTTTCATCAGCATGTGGTAGCTTTCAGCGTATAGTCCTTCGCATTAACTTATATTTAAATATTTCTTCTTTCTAGTAGATTTTGTAGATTTCCTATGCAGACCATGTCAGCTGCAAAGAGACACCATTTCTTTCTTTCTTTTTGATTTGTATACCTTTTGTTTTCTTTTTTGTCCTTACTGAAATGGCTAGAGCTTCCAACACTACATTGCATAAGACTGGTAAGACCAGATGGTCTTGCTTGTCCCCTATCTTAGAAAGAAAGCATTAAGTCTTTCTCCACTAAGTGTAATGTTACCTATAGATTTTTGTAGATGATCTTTATCTAACTGAGGAAGTTTCTCTCTATTCCTATTTTTCTGAGACTTCATGAATGAGTGTTTAATTTTGTCAAAATCTTTTCCTGTACTAATTAATAGGATTATGATACTTTTTTTTTGTTAGTTAATATGGTGGATTTATACTGATTGGTTTTCAAATACTATAACCAGCTTTGTATCCTTGGAATAGATCTCAGTTGGTCAAAGTGTACCATTCTTTTTATATATTGCTAAGTTTTCTTTTCTAATATTTTGGTAAGGATTTTTGTGCTTATTTTTGAGTTATTGTTCTATAGCTTTCTGGTGTTTGGGCTGTTTTTCTTATGGATATAAGATTCTGGGTTGACAATTGTATTAGGCCACTTTCTTCTGATGCACATGGTTTCTGATGAGAACTCTGCTATCATTTGAATTGTTTTTCCTATATTGGTAAATTGTGAGTCCTGTCTCATTGCTTTCAAGATTTTTTTTCTTTGTCTTTGGTTTCCAAGTTTGACTATGATGTGTCTTGGTGTGGGTTTCTCTTGTTTGGAGTGCATTCAGCTTCTTGAATCTGTAGGTCTTTTGCCAATTTGAGAAGTTTTCAGCTCTTATTTCTTTGAGTAATTCAGCCCTGCCCTTTTCTTCTCCTTTCAGGACTCTAATGACATGACTGTTCAATCTTTTGTTATAGTCCCATAGGTCCTTAAGGCTCTGCTAATTTTTTTTTCCAGTCTGTTTTCTTTCTGTTGTTCAGATTGTGTAATTTCTACATTCTGTTTTTCAGTTGCCTCGTTTTCCCCCTCTCCTCCATTCTGCTGTAGAGTCCATCCGTTGAATTTATTTTATATTTTGGCTATTGTCTTTTCGAGTTCTAAAATTTCCATTTTGTTTCTCTTTATATATTATATATCTTTCTGGGACTTTCTATTTCTATGCTTCAACTTTCTTCTTTCTTTTCATTTTTTAAGCATGTTTTTAATTGCTTTTTGAAGCATTTTTTGAAGTCTAATTAGTTCTTGGTATGCATTATTTTTTGTTGAAACTTGGCCATTTGAGGTATTATGTTATGAAACTCAGGATCATATTTAAGCCTTCTGTTTTAGCTGTATTTTTCTGACATGCTCTAGAAGGTGAATTGGAGATATTGCCTCATTACAGCTCGTTGGAGGTTGAAGTCCGGGTTCCCCACTCATCCTCTTGAGGGTGAAGGAACTCCTTGTTACTGTAAAGTAGAGATGGGTGTTCTGGCTCACCATTAGGCATCCACTGACACTTCCCTTGCTTGGAGAAATAGTAGTGCCTCATTACTGCTCCCTATGTGGTTTCCACTGATACCACCGTGGGGGTGGGGAGAGGAATCTTGTTATTGCTGGGTGGTGGGAAAAGTCATGAGTCTCTACTAGGCCTATTCTGATACCACCCTGGGTAGAAAAGTAGGGATATCTTGTTACTAGTAGGTGGGGATGTAAGTCCAGGATCCCCCAGTGTTCCCCACTAATGATGTCTTGGGGACATGACCTCATTACCACCTAGCAATGATGAAAGTCCCAGCTCCCTACTTTGTGTTCTCTGATATCACCTCAATTTAGGGGTTGGGGTGCCCTGTGATAGCTTGGTGGAAGTCTAGGATCCCCCTGTAGCCTTTGCTGGTGGGGGTGGGAGTTAAGACACATTATCCCCCAACCCCAAATCCCATTCTGTGCTATTTGGCTGGAGTAGAGCTGGTATTATCTACAGTTTTCTGTTTCTCTAGGCTGCAGTTTTCCACATCCTTTAGCCAGAGAGGACTTTGTGGGGTTTTTGTTTGTTTGTTGTTGTTGTTGTTGTTGTTTGGTTGGGGGTCTTGTATTATTTTGTTTTGTTTTTTGATTTGCACTCATTGGTATTTCCAAGTTCTTTAGCCCCATTCATCCACATGTTGTTCTTTGGGTAGCAATGTCCCTTGCTTGTTATAGTCACATAGATCCTTGAGTTCTGTTAATTTTTTTTTTCCCAGTCTGTTTTCCAGCTGTTTTTTTCCAGCCTTTTCTGTCTACCTTTCAAAGTCTTCTGTATTTGCTTTCTATATAATGTCCAAGATTTTTAGTTGTACTTAGCAGGAGCAGTAGGAAAAAGTGTGTCTACTTAATCTCTTTGGAAGCAAAAATCAACCCTGACTTTTAATACCACAAATTAGTTTTGCTTGCTTTTGTAAGTCCATGTAAATGCAATCGTATGGTATATGTTCTTCTGCTTCTTGCTTTTCTCAGTCCTATTATGTTTGTGAGATTTATCCATATCATTGCATGAAACTGTAATTGTTCCTTTTTAACTGCTATACAGTATTTCGTTGTATGAATATAGCATATTTTATGTATTCTGCTATAGATAGGTTGTTCCCAGTTTTGAGCTATTAAAATTGTTCTGGTGTGAACAGCTTTGTAGATGTCGTTTGTTGAATACATTACTATTTAATACACATCGAGGAGTTGTCATCAGGTAAACCTTCAGGTTTGGTAGCTATTTCCAGTTATCAAAGTAGTGTATCAATTTACATTCCTAACAGCAACCTATGAGAGTTCCAGTTGCTCTACATCCTCACCAACACTTGGTATTATCTGTCCTATTTATTTTAGCCATTTTGGGAATATGTTGTATTATTGCATTCTGTTTTAATTTGCTTTTACTGCTCACTTGACTCAAGCTGAGCATGGTTTTACATGTTTATTTTCCGTTTGCATAAGCTCTTTCGTGAAGTGACTGTTTAAGTCTCTTACTCATTTTTCCTATTAGACTACCTGACATCTTTCTATAGATTTTTAAGAATTCTCTATATATCTGGAGACATTCTTTTGTCAGATATATATAATATTCATCCTTACCAGAATACCTTATTTTACTTTTTGGCTTGACTTTTCCATCTTAATATTGCCTTTTGATGAAAAGAAGTTTTTAATTTTAATGTAGTCCAATTTACTTTTTCTTCCCTAACCCAGAGCAGTCTTACATCCTATTTAGTAAGTCTTCTTCTATGCTAAGATCTTCAAGATATTTTTCTGTTTACAGTCTATCGGGAATTGAGTTTTGCGTATGATGTGAAGTAGAGGATCTGTTTATTGTTGTTGTTGTAAGTAGTGGCCCTCAATTCTTCTTTTACATCATCCCTTACTTTATCATTTATGCTTTTTTTCCCACCAAAAAATTCCATAACTTTTTCATTCAAGCATTCCTTTTCTTCCCCTTCATCCTCCTTCTTCTTGAAAAATAAGTATTATCTTATTTTTGTTTCATAGTTGCATTTCTTTTCCTATTTCTGGAAATAATATATTTAGGAAATATTTTCCTCCTCACACAGCTCCTGTTTTCTCCAGGTTGATTTTTTGGTTTTTTGTTTTGTTTCTGACTTTCATGGAAGGCACTTTATTCGGACATCTTACAGTTCTGGATGGCTGCCCATATTTAGTGGCAAAACTCCATGACTCTGAACTTCCTCGTAGAGTGATTGGGTGGGTGGTTTAGTTGGGGGGGGGGCTTTGGTGTCGAGATCCTCAGAGAAGAACCTTCCAGTTTCCTGCCTGGAGGATGATAGCCTTGCCAGCCTCTGGAAACCTTGTGAGGGAAGTGGGATGGGGGTTCGGGGCAGGGCTAAGGTTTGGAATCAGTACATATATGTTCACTTAATGCCCTGTTTGCAGTACGGTACCCCCACTCTCAACTCCAGCTGTTTCTGTACGACAGCAGAACCTGTTTTATTCTCTCCAGAGGGAAAAACCCTCTAGTTGTCTGGTTCGATGTGTGGAGTAGAGAAGGGCACTGAATGATCCTAGCTGGAGTTCAGGCTTTCAGTCAACTCCGTTAGCAGCGGCCTCCCCTCCTCGCCTCTACACACACACACACACACACACACACACTTACTTGCACTTCAGCCTAGTGTGGCCAACCCATGAGACTTTGAAGGATTCAGAGTAATAAATTCTGTTACTGGCTTTCCCCACTGTCAACAAAGGTTTCAGTTTTCTAAGATCTACTAAGTTATTTACCAACTGTCTAATTATATTCTGGCTTCCAGAACCTTATTGCTCCATTTATGGGCTCTTTAATTCTCCTAGCTTGGATTATGACTTTAAAAATGTGTGTGTGTGTGTGTGTGTGTGTGTGTGTGTGTTTATTTTAGTGGAGTTTAGTGATGAAAGTCAGATGCGCTCTGTCTTTCATCTTCACCCAGACGTGTCAGATAACTTTTATACACTGTAAAAACAAATATTTCTTTTAAGTTTGAGCTCAGAACTGAAATTAATTTAGAAAGTAAGTCCAAAGGAGAGTTATTGTTCTTTTCAGATGATGAGATGGGATTGGAGCTGCTGATGTGGATAGGTAAAGGCATGAATGCTGAAAGAAACATAAGTCTAGAACATTGAGAAACGTCAGCTGGATAGCAAAAGATAGGATTTTGCTTTTCCTTGAAGTTTTGTGGGGGAAACAGATTTTCCTTTACGCTAAAGAAAACATGACTTGGGAACGAGACGGAGTTGGGGGTGGCACAGCTTTGGGAATGCACTAAATTCCACCGAATTGTCTACTTAAAATGGTTAAGTTTATGTTGTGTGAGTTTTACCTCAAAACAATTGCTTAAACCTAAAAATAAGAAACACATGAACATTTTAAAAACTTAGAGCTACACTGACACTCGGCTTCGGAGAGGAGGGGTAGAGGACCAATGGACTTACTACACAGCTCTCGTTACATTGTGTTTCACTGCCTCCCTAGCAGCAGTTTTTTAAAATGTTTGCAAGCCTGATTCTGGAAGATTTTCAGCAAGTTAGTCTTTGTTTTGGGAAAAAGGGAGAGCAAGATCGATTCCAGGGGGGTAACAAGTGAAGTTATTCCTCTCTGGTATAGAAGGTGAAAGGAATTACTATGTATGTGAAGAATATACCTCCTACCTCAGATTATGCTGATTGCAGCTTGACGAATCTGGACGCAAGCAAGACCTTTGGACTCTTTAATTATCTGTATAGTGGAAGAAAGGGAAATTCTGATGGAATGTGGCACAGCTCCTATAAATTTATGCCGTTGATAATGCCATTTCATACGAAACACCCTGTCTTATGAGAAGGTTTAATAGCATTTCATTATCCAGAATGTAGCATTTGGCCGTGGATGGTGATGCATCAGTGTGTGCAGCTTAAAGCCGTGATATTAGGGTTCGGACCCTCGCTCTGCCACTTCTGAGTTATTGAAGCTCACCATGCCTCATTTTTCTCTTCTGTAACACAGAGAAAATAATAGGGATATTGAGATAAAAATGAATAAACACATTTAAAGATTAGGTGCTGCCTGGCACAGAGTAAGCACGCAGTGAATGGAATCTGCTGTTGTTTTCTTAAATTTCAATCCAGAAAAGCACGCCTAGAGAGACGTACGGAATCTGCACAACGTAAAGACTATTTTCTTCCCAGGATACCATTGCCGTGGCTGTAGGGAGCACCTCCAGGTGCAAACGTGCCGCCGACTCCCTCTTTCCCATCAAGTTTGTGGTTGTGGTTGAAAACTTATTTCTACTGCTAAAGATGCTGAACGGCTTTAGCTACCTTTATTTTCTAGAAGTTCCACACTTGAAACATGCAGTGGATTTGTTTGAAAAGTAAAACCAAGAAGCTGTAAATACTATTTATTTTCAATTTTCTATATTTGGTTTAGACATAATCCCTATCATTTGTACATTTTTACCAGGAATCAATGAAAAGATTTGAGAATGAACCTGAGCTATACACCTGCCATTAGAACATGTAATTAGTCAGTCAGTGGCCACAAAAAGTATTTGATTCTTTGAAAGCTCTTTCTCTTTTTTAGTATTGTGTGGCTGCAAGTGATAAATGGGAGAATTTTCTCTCACAATTATTATTTTTAGCTGTAGTTTGAAACTCCTCAGCTTCTTGCAAGATGAAATTCTGGGTTTAAATATTATTTTCATACTAAGCCATCTTTAAAATTTTACTTTACAGATCAACAGTCGAGATTCTGAAGGTCATAAACTTTCTGATGGTGGTGGTAAGCCATGGCGTCAGATGATAAAGTCGCCATCTTAACTGACGATGAAGAGGAACAGAAGAGAAAGTACGTGCTCGCTGACCCCTTTAATGGTATTTCCAGGGAACCAGAACCACCTTCCAATGAAACACCCACCTCCACAGAAACTGCTGCTCTTCCTGAGGAGGAAATAGACTGGATAGAGAAACATTGTGTCAAAATAAACAATGACCTTCTGATATCCAAGGTCTTCTATTTTTTCTTCTACTCTGCATATGGCTCTCTTTATCCGCTCCTGCCGGTGTACTACAAGCAGCTGGGGATGTCGCCCAGCCAGAGCGGACTGCTGGTGGGCATCCGGTACTTCATTGAGTTCTGCAGTGCCCCCTTTTGGGGTGTAGTTGCAGATCGCTTTAAAAAAGGCAAAATCGTCCTCCTCTTTTCTCTTTTGTGTTGGGTGTTATTCAACCTGGGCGTCGGATTTGTCAAGCCTGCTACCTTGAGATGTGTACCAAAGATCCCCCCAACATCTCATCCCACTAACTCAAGTCACCTGCTGGCCATCCCGCCAACCAACTCTCCCCTTGCCGCGTCCCCACGGGTGCGGGAGAAGAGGGGCCTGCTCCCTGCCACCTGGCCAGTGATACCAGAAACGGAGCCCAATGTCACAGAAACGGTTATCTTTTCGACAGCTCCGAACAAGACCAGTGGGCCCACTCTGCAACCTCAGACAGATGAAATTACGGACCGTATTACGGACTTGACCTTGAGTCCAAGCACAGCAACGCCTGCCTTCCTGGGAAACACAACCAGAGAGACAACCACCCCTGTTGTCTCCACCACCAAATCCTTACCGTCCAGTCAAGTCACTCTTGTGTACGATCAGCAGGAAGTGGAGGCCATATTCCTGGTGATCCTGGTCGTCGTCATAATTGGAGAATTTTTCAGCGCCTCTTCGGTCACCATCGTGGACACGGTAACGCTCCAGTACCTGGGCAAACACAGAGACCGTTACGGGCTGCAGCGCATGTGGGGCTCGCTGGGCTGGGGGCTGGCCATGCTGTCCGTGGGCATCGGGATCGACTACACGCACACCGAGGTGCTCGTCGACGGGAAGGGGTGTAGACCCCCCGAGTCCCGCAACTACCAGGTTGTCTTCATCGTCTTCGGGGTTCTCATGACCATGGCTTTGGTCGTCGCCACACAGTTCCGGTTCCGCTACAACCACTTCAAGCCCGACGAGAGCCCAGGGAAAACGGAGGAGATCCCTGCGGCGGACAGGAGCAGCTGCACGGAGTCCTCCGAGGGGACGCCCGCCGGCCCGGGCCGCTCGCCGGCCTTCAGCTTCTGGGCCCTGGTGCAGCTGCTGTGCGGCGTGCGCTACGGCTCGGTGCTCTTCGTCGCCTGGTTCATGGGCTTCGGCTACGGCTTCGTGTTCACCTTCCTCTACTGGCACCTGGAGGACCTGAACGGGACCACCACCCTCTTCGGGGTCTGCTCGGTCCTGAGCCACGTTTCTGAGCTGACGGCCTATTTCTTCAGCCACAAGCTCATCGAGCTCATCGGCCACATCAGGTAGGAGCGCGCTTCTCTCGCTGCCCACCCCGGCCGCTGCCCCCACCCCCGGTCCCAGATCCCCGCCTTCCGCAATGACCGCTCCCCTGAACGCTTCTAAGAAAATCGGTTTGGGGCCAGGGGTGGACTGGAAACGGGGCTTGGTGTTGCTCTTCCTCCTTCAAGTAGAAACTAAAGGAAGGAAATAATGAACCTACTTGGGTGACGTGAACCAGACACAAGATACTGCCTCCGACCGCGTGCAGGAGGCTCAGGTCGCCGGCTCGGATGCAGGAGCCCTAACTCAGGGAGCTGGACCCTGTTCCCGGGCATCTATGAAGTATGTTTTTACGTGTTTGTTTGCTTTAAAGATTTTATTTATTTATTTGACAGAGAGAGAGAGATCACAAGCAGGCAGAGCAGCAGGCAGAGAGGAGGAAGCAGGCTCCCTGCTGAGCTGAGAGCCCGATGCGGGGCTCGATCTCAGGACCCTGAGATCATGACCTGAGCCAAAGGCAGAGGCTTAACCCACTGAGTCCTCCAGGCGCCCCAGTGAAGCAGGTCTTAAGTGGGTAGAGTGGATTTGGTTCTTCCCAGCTTCGGTTCTTGTCCGCCTCCCGCTGACACAGATCAGGCTTGGATCTGTGGTTGATGACGACGTGGGTCGTGTCTAAGGAGGCTGGAGCCGCTGTAATCGCTCAGCCGTGATGCTACCTGAGGAGATTCTTGTGTGTTTTTTTCGACTATTACATCCATCTCCGCATTTTTGTCTGCCATGAACACATGGGACATGTAAAAATCTTCCTTTCACCTCAGTTTCCCATGGCATCTTCTTAGTCAAAAAACAATCTACCAATGCCCAGTGTTTCTTCTGTGATGCTGCTCACGTTAATGTTTGTCTGAGGTTGACCGAACAGTACCTTGCTTCCTGTCAGTCCTCCTGCTGGGCTGTCGGCTGGAAGGCTTCCACCCAGCTACCCGTGAGCGCTCTTATCTCAGAGAACAGCACGGCAGGTCTCTCCCTAAATTTGAAATCGCTGTAACTGAAGGAAAGCAACCATGTGTGCCTGTGTGTGGTGATTGTCAAGTCTGTCTCTGGCAAATTAAAGAGGAGGAATAGATATGGACAAGATTTAAGAAACAGTGATTTTTCCCCCCTTTCCTGTTAATTGAAGATTTTAATTAATTAATAACTTACATCATTTGATTTAATTTAAAGCTTCAGCCTACAATCACTCTTTTCCCCAAACAATCGAGCATATTGTTTTCTTGTCTGGTTGGTTTTGCTTCGGGAAGCTGTGTCCTCCTGCTTTTGTTTCTTAAGTCTTTGACCCCTTTGTTGTCACTAAACAAAGTCAAGCATTGTGTGGATCGTTCCCAGACCCACAGGGTCCCCAAGGCACATTTAGTGGAACCAGTGTGAAAAGAGTCTTGTAATATCAGGGGCTTGGAATGTCCTTCAACTTTGTCCAGGTCATGTTTACATTCTCTGAGCTTTGTGGATTGACCGTGACGCATGTAGACACTTCTCTTCAGCTCGAGTGTATGAGGGGTTCCTCTCCTCAACGAAGCAGATTTTTAAAATAAATATTTTATTTATTGATTTGTCAGAGAGAGAGAGAGAGAGAGAGCATGCAAGCAGGGGGAGCAGGAAGCAGAGGGAGAATGGGACTCGATCCTAGGATGCTGGGATCATGACCCGAGCTGAAGGCAGATGCTTTACCAACTGAGCCCTCCAGGTATTCCTCAAATAAGCGTCTTTAAAATCAGTCATTTATTCCCAGAAAGGCACTCAGGTCTCGTAAGTGAGCAGAGTTCCTAGATGTCATGGTTTAATCAGTCACTAGCATTAATTGAGTACTGATTCTGTACAGAATATGAATATGCATTCTATTTTCAAAGAAATTGTTAGGCTCTTCTCGTGCGCCGAGAAAAGAAGTTTATTTTTTGTCTTTGCCTTTTGTCTGAGGTGTATATTTTCATAATAAAATCCTAGCAGTTTTACTAGTAATTTTGGTAAGTACATGAAACTACTTGTTTTTTTTTTTTTTTTCCTTTTTCTCCTGGGCATTATTAATTACTCATTACTTAAAAACCTACAGCTCAGGGGCACCTGGGTTGTTCAGTTGGTTAGGCGTCTGCCTTCGGCTCAGGTCACGATCTTAGGGTCCTGGGATCAAGGGCCGTCATTGGGCTCCCTGCTCAGCGGGGATTCTTCTTCTTCCTCTCCCTGTGCCCCTTCCCCTTGCTCGTGTTCTTTCTCTCAAATAAATAAAATCTTAAAAAATGAAAAAATAACAACAAAGAACCCTACAGCTCATTCTACTTTAATTTTCTGGTTTTATGTACAGAAAACCTCTTCCTTTTGTTACTTAATAATGTGATGGAAGAAAAAGGCTCTTGTGGTCACATTGTTGTTCCAAGAGTCTGCTGGGATTCCGTCAAGTTGTGGTCATTTATCTCTTTTGGATTTTAATTCTGTCCATTGAACATATTATCTGAACTACTTTTAAAAGATTCTCTTAGCTGGCCTGTGATTATGCCCACTATTCAAGCAGAACAGGTAGGTCTCTTTTGGTAAGAGTTTGGGGAGCCCAGTCAGGTGGTGGCAGTTGAGATTTGGGGCTTTGAAAGTGTGAGATGACCGTCTGAACTTCACACTGGAGCACTAACAGACATTAAATAGTTGACAAAGAGAAATTACCTTCTCATGATCGATAGTCTTTATGTTTCCCTTATAGACTCATAAGGAGGGATCTGTCTGCGGCTCTTGTGTGTGCACGGATGTGTTTTCAACATTCTGTGACTGTTTTATTGGGAGCTTGTTTTCAGGCGTCAGTGCTACCGTGAAAATTAGAAATAGCCTCATGTGGTCAGAAGTAGATTTGCCTCAACTTTTTTTATATGGATTCACAAGAAAAATTCATACCAGAAAATAGTTTTTTAAAATAGCACGTCCAATTTTGAAGTACTTAGTATTTTAATAGTTACACAGTTGGGGCCCAGTTTTTCAGGGAATAAAGTATCAGTCTAATGACACATATACACACACACATGCAGAGACACACACGCGCAGAGTAAATGATTTCTGGTTTTGATCTTGGATTTTCTTCTTCTCTGGAAAGTAGCTTTCTCAGGCAAGTAGGATAATGCTCAATATTTCCATGCAAAAGGTAAATTCCTTTTGATGTGAAATCACGAGACTTTGGAATTTATAACAAGTATATTTGTAGGCTAATTTATGTAGAGATGATAACTAGACTTCTTTAACTAGAAATGTAAATGTATCCTGAAGGTATATTTATGCTGCCGAATGTTTTAACAGTCACGAGTAGGGTTGTGGTCAAAATGCATTACAGTTAGTCATGTGTGAATCTGTAAATCATTACTAGCTAATGTCGCACCATCATCTATTATTTGATTGAAATTTATTTATATTTTAAGGGACACAAAAATCTATTTAGTCAACTTGACTTTGCCCTGAGATTCTTATACTCAAGGTCAGTTTTGCCATGCAGATATTTACTGATAGGGGTAATAGATTAACCACTTTTAGCCATTAATTACTACTTAATAGTAGCTAAGTATCCCAGTGAGCTAGCCGGTCAGCTTGGGAAAGAAGGAAATATATGACGCAAATATCAAGGGGAGGAAAACAAGTTTTTCTAGTGTGGGAAGACTGAGAACAGAGAAAAAGACACTGGGCTACTCGCTGAGGTCACAGGGAGGTGGGACGTGACATTTTGTCACTGGAGGAACAGCAATCGGCATTATAAGAAGGAAGAAATTCTGCTATGGCGCATTCAGGGACGGCTTCACAGAGAGGTGGAATCTGAGCCTTCCACGAAGGATCTGGAAAGATCTTGTTCATTTACTTACGTTTTGCTGCTTCTCCTCTCCCTGTTCTTACCATGGTTCCGTGCCATATTAGCTGACTACCACAAGCTTGAAGCTCAAACCGTATGCCCAAGGGATACCGATTTGCGGCAGTTCAGACTGTGAACACAGATAAGATCAAGAAGGAAATTTTGGGGTCAAAGAAGAGAAATGGGCCAAGGAAAATCAGTTATGGCTGTCTCCAGATTGTATTCCAAATATCTGATCTTACTGAAATGTTGGTCTGTGCTTTATGGCTTGAAGGCGGCATTCTCATGCTTCAGCAAAGCTTGTGTTGGGGGAAGGGGTGGGACGGTCCGTACCGTCATCTTCTGCATTTCTTGCTTCAGGAGGAACTGGCTTCCTGAGCTCCCTGGCGTGCCATCAGCTGGACCAGGTGCCCTCTGTGAGTGCTTATGAAGCCTGCCTGAGACTTCAACAGGGGAGAGAGGAAAATAGAGGGAGAAGGAATGTAAAGAGCAGAAAGGGAAAGAAAAAGAAAGAAAGAAGATGCTGCTTCCTCAAGGGGAAGCTTTCTTCTTGCCCTCCCTCCTGGAAGGCCGTGCTCCACAGCAGTTCCGAGCACAGGCTTGCATCGCCTGGTTCAGAGCCTGGCTTTGCCATTTGGAACTGCGGGGCCTTGGGCAAGTTATATCATTTTTTGCATCTCTGTCTTGTCATCTGCAAATATGGAAACTGTTAGAACCTACCTCTTAGTTTTGGTGTTTTTTTTTTTTTAAATGAAGATGAATGAGATAAAACATGGCAACAACTTAGTACAGTGAATGGCATATATTAGTTCAGTGGATTTTTAAAAATTATTACTACTTCGTTAATCTTCAGATATATTACATTGCCATAAGGGCCACTGAATGTGAGAAAAACACAGGGACTTAAAACAATATCATAAGTGTACAGACCATTAAGTTTGCAAAGTGAAAATCTTTGTGATTTTTAGAACTAACATCCTTTGTCAAAGACGACCTGGTCAAATCGAGTTTTTCTCCCCATGTTATGTGTCTGTGGATTATTATAGACGCCTTCGTGCCATTTTTTAGAGCTGTGAATGGCCGGCATACAGGGTGGTTAGAATTGTTGCTGTCGTTATATGTGATTTCTGTTTTTTCTGTTGCTTTCCCGCTTTACCTTCAAAGACAGTGATACCCATTTTTATAGGAAAAGCCTTTAAAGGAGCTGTTTCAAGCAAATACAGATTCTCACTATTAACGAGGTATAAGCCATAGAATCCCAGAAGTAGAGGAATTTATGGTCCAGAGTTGAAAGGCAGTGATTTGGTTCTTACAGTCCCTTGAAAAGAACAGCTTCGGAAAGAGAGATGTCACCACGTGACAGCTGTCAGGCTGACTTGCTGGTAACCGCGTTACGTTAATCAAGCAACTCACAGTTCAGAACGAAAGGCCGGTACTGCGGGGCCGTGCGAGTGAGCGCAGGGCTTCTGGTTATTGGTGTCGGATCTGGTTTGTTTTCTCTTTTCCCTTTGGTTGACAGAGGCACTGAGTGGAAGAGAGCAGCTCTCACTCTGTATAAGCTGCACCCTGGGGTCGCACACAGCCCCCTTCTCCAGCTCACAGGCTGCGGGGTGTTCATTAGGGTGTGCACCGGCGACGGTAGAGACAGCGCCCGCAAGTTCATTACCTAGCCAGCATGGTGGGGACGAGGCTGCCGTCCAGCGTGCGCTCAAGTTAGACATTCTCTATGGCCTGAAGATTGCATTGTAAGGTATATACTTATCTGGAAAGACACACACATGCAGAAAGATGTGTTTGTGGATGTTTACTTGCTTGTCCAGCTTCCTAAGTGGAAAAGAGAAAGAGTCTAAACACCCGTCAGTTGGAGAATGAGTGTGTTCGCTACAGTATAGTCGTAAGATGGGAGATGATGCAGAGGTAAAAAGACAGGGACTAGATCAATATGTCAATATGAAAAGTTCTTAAAAATATGTTGAATGGACAAAAAAGCAAGTTTCAGAATGAGACATGGCTTGGTACACTTATGCACATTTTAACAATGCATATTAAAAGTCCTGTTTGTGTGGGTACACCTATATGCATGGAAAGACATTTACATTTGGAGAGGAAAAAATTCATTTCAAATTCATATTAGCCCTTGTTTTCTGGACAGGCTGTAGAAAAGAGAGGACTGGGACTGGGGACAAAGAGGATAAGGAGAACCTCCACTTAATCTGTAATATTTCATTTTTTAAAGGAAATATGGAAATACTCATAATTTTCCATTCTTGGCACTGAACATATGTATTGCAGAAATTTTCTTTTGGAATTCTTATTGGAAAATAGCTGAAAGCTTGTCTACTTATAGTGAATCTAATATAATTATCCTCAGATAGAAGAATTGTGTATGTGTGTGTATGTGTGTGTGTAAACTATAGAGACATATTATATCCAAATACATCAAATATGGAGAATTTGTACCATATATATATATGTATATATATACATATGTATATGTATATGGCCCATGTGTTTCCCCCTAGGTAGCATAAATAAATGACTAAAAAACTACGTAAGTATCATGGCCTCATGTTTCTTTAAAATGAGATAGGGAGTGAATTTATAGTATCTTATTGGGAATTAGTATCAAAGTGCCCAACATCCCTGATTTGGGCAGTAATTATATTTTTTTATATATAGAAAGAAATTAGGGTACCAGAAAGCCACATGAACTCCCAAAGACCGTCCTTCACTGCACGTGGCGAGTCCAAGTATGGGTGTTCGCTCCGGTTGTTTCAGTGTCTGGAGTCATTCAGTGTCAACTTACTGCCTTTTTTGTGTGGACAAGTCAGAAATCAAAGTAATATTGCTAATTATGTTTCTACTTATCCACGGAAGCATTTGGTGGGCTGCAGTTATATAATCGTGCGGGGTACTCCCAAGAGTGGATAAGAACAGAGATTCCCTTAGAAGTTGGCCTCATAGCACACCTGTTTAGAGCCTTTCCAGCTGGGAGGCGGAACCCCAGTCCGTTCTTGTTTCTGATGCATCAAGCATCTTTTCTTCACCTTTTCTCCGCTGAAAACAGCATCTCTGCACAGTAATCTATAAGCAAACAGTAGCTTGTTAACTTTTCCTGGAAAAGATAACCCGTAGACCGATGCTCAGCGTGATGGAGAAGAGTGATGTCCCATGCGTCTGGGCACTGCGACTCCAAACCGCGCCGCGGGGGGCCACTGTCGGCTGAGTGCGGTGCGGGGTCCCGTGGATGGGAGCTGGCCACAGGCCTTGCTGGATCTGTGGCATCTTGGCCAGACATCTCATTCCACTTAGAATGAGAAAGAGATGGGAGCACGTTGGTTCAGCCTTGGCTTCAGCCACCTTCTCGAGGTCGGGTGGGACAGCTGGGTGGTCCGCTTGCTCTCCCGTGTCCTTTTACTCCTGTGCCAGTCCGCCTCCAAGGGGCATGCGCGCGTGAACACCTGCACGTTTGATCTAGGTTCGAATCCCACACTTAGCATGCGTCTGACCTTGGGCAGCTCAGTAGTTTACTTGGATCAGTCTTTTAGGTTCCCCATTTATAAAATGGGGTTAATAATTGCACTAAGCTTCACAGCAGTAGATTAAATGAAATAATGGCTGGTGACCATGAGTGCTCAACCACAAGTGTAGGTCGTTTTCTTTTTCTTTTTTTTTTTTTAAAGATTTTATTTATTTATTTGACAGACAGAGATCACAAGTAGGGAGAGAGGCAGGCAGAGAGAGAGAGGAGGAGGAAGCAGGCTCTCCGCCAAGCAGAGAGCCCGATGCGGGGCTCGATCCCAGGATCCTGGGATCATGACCCAAGCGAAAGGCAGAGGCTTTAACCCATGTAGGTGGTTTTCTTACCGCTCTCATTAGCTGACTCCTCCAGCGACATTTATGAAGCACACATTCGGTGACAGGCACTACTTCTAGACCCTGGGCGGACAGCAAGTGTGTACTAAGACAGACAGAGGCTGTCAGCGGGACTAACAGACTGCTGGGGGAGACAATAAGCAGTGAACAGGTTATTTTATTCTCAGTGATGATGAGTGGCGTCCGGCAGAAATGATGCAGGAGGGGGGCTCACAGAGTGACCGAGGAGATGCGACTGCTTTAGCGTGGGTGAGCTGGGAGGCTTTCTCTGAGGAAGTGACATTTGAGCAGGGTCCCGACTAGGAGCCACCCAGTGAAGACGTGGGGTACAGGGGACACTGCAAGTCTGAATGGTGTGAGGCAGGGTGAGGCCTCACAGGAGGTCAGCAAGGGGGCCAGGGCTCCTGCAGCGCCTGAGGCCATGGTAAGAGCTGCCATGGCTACCGTCCAAGGGAAGTGGGAGCCATCGGCGAGCCTGAGCAGGGGGGACAGGAACAGGTTTCGGCTTTTTGGTGTGTTGTTTTTTTTTTTTCCCAAATGCCTACATGGGTGGTCAATCTATCATCACTATTTACCTTGCTCTAATTTAGAAGGGACCCATTTTACGTCATTCTCTGAATTACAGAGAAATCAAGTCATTTTCTTCTGAGCCCTGAGCTGATGATGACACGCCACCTCTGTTGACTTGGTGCTTTCCAGCGATCCAGATGAAGGGCTCAGGGTTTTTAGGTTTTTGTCTTTTAAGCAACTTCACAATTTCAGAAAAGCCATACAATCTAGAGGATAAAAAATAAATAAAAATTAAAAATTAAAAAATCTCCAACCTTAACAAGAAATACAATTCCAGCTGGTATGCTGTCATCTGAGGGCTTAGTCCAGAAAAGTGGTTAGAAAGGTGCATACAGAATGCTTTACCTCTGAGTCCTCCTTTAACCCTTTGATGGCTTTCTGGGGCAGGCGCTGGTGTGTCTGTCTCAGGGAAGAGGGATTCCGAGTGGTTCCATAAGTTGCGCACTGTGACACAGCTAGTAAATAGCAGAGGTAAGACTCGAACCCAAGCCCTCGGACTCCAGAGCCCATGATCTCAGCCACTTTATTTATTTAACTAGTTTTGATCTCAGCTACTTTGTAGATTCATGGGCACAGGTGCAGTGCGGCATTTTGTCCCTTGATGCAACCCAATCTCACCTCTTAGTCTAGCCTTTTTCTATTCTGAGACACCAGTGTCCAGTACAGCTTTTTCACCTGTCTCAAGCACTCTCCCATGTCTTGCTCATAAGATCTCCATTCCTCTAAAATGCCCCATTCTCTCCAATTAGTCCTTTCACCGCTCCCCAATAAAATCCTCATTTCTCCAGACCAGCGGCCTTCCAGTAGTAGTGTGAGGATGAGAGTAATGCAGAACGTACACTGAATGCAAGTGGCAAAAATGAATGTTTCTAAAGAAGACTGTGTACCACATAGAGTTAACTCACAATTAAATATTATGTTCGCACAGTGTTTTCTTGAAGTCTTTATTAAGGATCATGTTCTCTTCTAGAATACAGTGTTGAACAAGATACCCAAGGCACCTCTCTCATGAGGTTCACATGGAAGACCACAAAACAAAGGAACGAAAATGTTGAGTGCTACAGAAACATCAACTTAGACACCTAAGACGTGGGGAATGGGAAAAGAGTAAAGCAAATGAAAGTGACAGTTCTTTGGGGCAGGTCTCAGTATAGATGGAGCAAGGGAGAAGTTATTTTATGAACCAGATGCCAGAGCAGTGGTGGTGCCACTCCCCAAGGGAGGGACCCCAGGGCAAGGGAAGAGGATCCTGGAATATGGAACTTAACAGAAATCTGACGAGACGGTGGAGATGCCATTGGGAAGTTGCATTTGTAAGTCCAGATCTTGGAAGAGGGCACAAGGCTGTAGATGTCTTTGGGGAAATATTGACATGTACGTAGGACAGCAAACTCCATCCCATGATTTAACTATCTCCCTCCTCTACTTCCCTCCTTCCCTTCAGCTAGTCAATTCCAATCATCTACCCCAAACTAGGAACCTGTTACCATTAGTGTTACCTCTGGAAGCGATGTCACAGAGCAGGACTGTTGAAAAGAGACAAGTTCAGTGCTTCTAGGATGGGGATGAAAATTATGTCCTGAAGTCAGAACAGCAGTCTTGATAAATATATCCCTAATATTCTCTTGAGGTTACTCACTCATAACTCAAGACTTCATCCTAGGGTGAGTGTCCATTCACCCTTAGGGATGGTGGCCCCTGCATTTCCGTGCGACTGGAGAAACACACTACTGGAGGGAAGATGATGTCCAAAGTAGCCTCACGGCTTAGGTGTAATTTTTCTCTGTCTAGGGCTTATTTGATAAGTGCAATGTAAACTAAGAAAGCAAACCAAGACAGGCAAACAAATCAGTTATTATTTTTCAATACACATGCCTGAGTATAGGATTATTTTTTCATTGCCTTCCCTTAGGAATGCTTATAGCTGGAATATACATTATGCAGCAGAGAAGTTTCTTCTATCTTTTAAAGGGAACCATTTTCTTCTCTTTCCTAATTAGGCTAAATCAGAAAATCACTTTTTCCATTTCTAATTTCTAGATCACCAATAAAAATAAAGGGAAATAATATTATTGTAGGCATTACAATTTATAGTTTTCATAAATATAATTTTATTATTACAACCACCTTACAAAACAGTGAAGTTTTGCTGTCCTCATTTTAGAGTGCCCGGATGGAGCCAGGGTTCCTCCGTTGGTGGAAAGACCATGTTGGCTCCCTGGGGCTCTGGGGCAGAGCACCTGAGAACCTGCAGCCGGGCGTCATGTAGACCCTGGGTGGTTCCTAATTGTGTCACAGAGCGTGGGCATTAAGAACAGGGAAGCCTGTTGTTGTGGGCTGGATTGTGACCCCCTTAAATCCGTGTGTTGGAGCCCTAACCCCCAGCGTGCTGGCGTGTGGAGATGGAGCCATCAGGTGATGACCGAGGTTATATGAAATCATGAGGGCGGGGCCTTCATGATGGGATTAGTGCCCTTATGAAAAGAGACACCAGCAAGCTTGCTCCGGCTCTTTCTCTCAGCCACCCGCAAGACAGTCAAAACCAGTGTTCCTAGAGTAGTTGTCTCCTCACAGCGGCCTCGGTGGAGGTACTTCAGGGATCAAGGAACAGATCAGGGATCCTTTCAACCCGGCAGTGGGCTAAGCCCATCTCAGAGATTTCCCAGGCTGGTCTAGAGACCCACAGTGTTGATGAACACAGCCTTTGCCTGTGGTCAGACGGACCCAAGGTGGAGACTCTTAGCCCATCTGCCCGCCCCTCACAGACCTGTTAGGGGTGTGTGTGGGGTGCCACTCCCTAGTTCCTGTTCCTTGCCCAGCCTAAGCCAGAGAGTCAATTTCTGAGAATTTGACTTCAAAGTGTTCTTGCTCGGGGGCAGAAATCCTGGCTCACCTTGTGTCCTACCTCAGGGAGACACCTGAGCTCTCTCGGGCTACCTCAGCAGATACCGGCTTTTGGCCCATTTTATCACATAACAAAATTCTGCTTCTCAGTGAACTTTTCTTTTGTGATCCAGGATACGGGGCAGCTGTTGACTGGCATTTACTTTACTGCTTTTCTCTTACGCCTTTTGTCCTCATGACTCATCAAAGTTTAAAATGTTAACCGTCTTCTAAAGCCAACTCAAACATACAACCAACTTCCTTGATCCAAGTGCACAGCTGTCACCAGACACGACCATGCGGACACTGTCACTGTCCGTCCAATGCAGAGGTGCTTCTCGGGCCCTCGTCTAGGTCTGACTTCATGCACGAACATAGCCCCTTGTTATTATCGACCAAAACAGCCATCAGGCAAGGGGCAGGAATCTTGGCCTTACACTGGCCCACGGATGTGGCCCTATTCTGGCTCTCCGGACCGGTGTGTCCCTGTGTCTGTAGAAGGATTGGACTTGGTGCCTTGGCTTCTTTGAGATCTGACTCGAAGGGTCTCCTTTCGACTGCGGTTGGTGTTAGTAGGTGGAAAACCACCCAGTGGACCTCACTTCCCTCCCCACCCCCACCCCAGGAGGACTCAGACTCCCGATCCGAATGGCCTTCGCTGATGGGTCACAATGTGCACCAAGCCGCTGGTGTGCTCTCATCCCGGCCGCGTCCTGACGACGGACCTCGTCAGAGATGAGCCACGTGGGTATGAGGAGAGTCACTGGGACCTGGACAGGGGATTTTTCCTGGAAAGAAAGTTGACGTGAGTCGAGGTTAGACTCCTCAACCCCGGACATTTTCACGGTCTGGCTCCGAAAGCGCGTGTCCCGGCTCGGCCGCCCTTGCCGACATTGTTGCATCTCAGTCAGGGGCCGTCGCCACGTCTGCGCCGTGCTGCGCGGTTTCCCTTTACACGTTTATCCGACCTTTCCAGAGCCCCAGAGTGTAAGCGAGGCCGTCCGGCCGTTCCTGACAGGAGCCTGTCCCCGGGGTCTGCGCCGCGACTCCTGCGCCTCAGTGACGGGGTTGTGTGTGACACGTATGTCAGGTCGTCTTACGGAAGATTTCAACAGAAATTTGTACAACGCATGTGTGTGTGTTGTCCATGACGGGGTTGTGTGTGACACGTATGTCAGGTCGTCTTACGGAAGATTTCAACAGAAATTTGTACAACACATGTGTGTGTTGTCCATGACGGGGTTGTGTGTGACACGTATGTCAGGTCGTCTTACGGAAGATTTCAACAGAAATTTGTACAATGCGCGCGTGTGATCACTTAACTGTTACTCAAGCGGAAACTGTAGTGAAGCAGCGTATTGTGCTTTCCGAGGAGTCGGGTTCCGTTGGTGAACATCCTTGTTCAGGTGTGTGTATCACCTCGAGATACACACAACCCAAGAAAAAGTAGAGGAACTAAAGGAGCAACAGAGAGATGTAAATATGGCCAGGACCGGCGCAGTGACCTGACGGATGGCAACCGTAATTAGACTCTTAGCTTATCAGTCACGGGGAGAGGAAATATTTGAAGGCAACAAAATAAAAATAACTCAAGACCAACAGAAGCTCAGACTTCACTTTCACTTTTTTTTGTCCTAACAGAAAAAAATGGAAGCATTGGTAGCTGCACAAAACATAGGTAAATAAATAGGCTTTTCCTCCTTTCACTCTTTGGACACACAATGTGGTTCTTTCGCTGTGTTGTACAAGGACGAGCACAAGCCCGCTATACGCGCTTATGATGGAAGCTGAGGAGCTTGGTGTCTATTGGTGATCCCCTTGGTGCTGTGGTTGGTATGGGAGTGCCGCTGGCTCTCTGAGCTTTGTGGCACGGATGCTCACTCTTAGTCTTCTAGGGAGGTAGGCCGGTGGGTACCCAAGAACCCTGTTACCTGCTTGTGCGCGTATGTTGAAGATCCACGGGGTGATGCTTCAGGAAGCCCCACATAACCAAGCCACAGAGAGCTAGTCATTGAATTACTGCTTGTTCCTACAAATGACTTAATATGTATCTTCAACCATAGCCTAACATTAGTAACAAATGGTGCCAAATATGGGTGTCCTTTTTCTTAATCATCCTAGTTCTAGGTCTTTTTTGTAAGTCGATTCATCCTTTCACATGCCCATCTCTTATATACATGCACACACACATAAAATTGTTAACGGCATGTCTCGTTCACCACCATATCCCTGGCACTTAGCACAGTGTATTCAAATATTTGTTGATGGTGTTCTGTTTAAAGTATTCATATTTTCGCTCTAGTTGAGGAATATTTATTGAGTGCCTGCTGTATGCCAAACACTGGGGTCAAATCCAGCCAATATTAAATGGAATTGACTTTACCCTGCACGGAGCATACATGGCTGGAGGACAGAGAGCTGGGCAGAGCACTGTGCCACAAAGAAAGACGTTTCCTAATGGAATCTTGTTTCTTTCTACTAGAAGCTTTGATTCAGAGGTTCCCATTGTGTTACATATTATACTTTCTGATGAACCAAGTGGTCCTTGAAGCAAATAAGCACTTTTCTTAAGACTCCCTCTACAGATTGCCACTTCCTTTGTCTAGAAAGAATACAATAATGGCAATGCTGATGATTTCATGTGCTTTTCTTAACTATGTGTTTATGTGGTTTACTTGCACCCCATCTCACAATAAGTTCAAAAGATAAAAATAATACTGAATACTAGCTAGGATGTCATATTGTTTTCAAGTCAAAATAGAGACTCAGATAATATCCCTTCAGGTTGGAGGACTATGGGTCAAACACCATACATCATTTACTGTGTTTATTTATAGCTACATGAAACATAGTGACTAATCTCTGTTCATTCTTTGAGAAAGTAGATAACGCATGGGAAAAAATTCAAGAAGTGTTAAAAGATACCCAGTAAAGTCTCTGTCCCACCCATGGGACAGTTTTCCAGTCCTCCTCCCTGGAGAAAATCATTGTTATGAGGTTTTAGTGTTATCTTTCCAGAGATATTCTGTTCACATGTTGGTGCATACACATATGTGGAACTCTCCTTCTCTGACATAAATATTAGAATGTCATACTTAATATTCTGTAGTGGTTTTTAGCTTGCTTTAGATGGCAGTGTCAAGGAGTTAGAAGTTGGCAGATTGATAATAAAATGTAGCATATTCAAAATTTAAATATTATAACAAAAATATAAAAGAATTTGCTTGTTTTTGATACAGGGTCAGACTTTTTTCTTTGAAAACAATGTTGCTGGTTGGGATTAAACCAAATGTATAATCTATGATTTCTGTCAGTTTTAGTATCTTTTTTTAAAGATTTTTATTTATTTATTTGACAGACAAAGATCACAAGTAGGCAGAGAGGCAGGCGGGTGGGGGGGGGAGCAGGCTCCCCGCTGAGCAGAGAGCCTAATGTGGGGCTCAATCCCAGGACCCTGGGATCATGACCTGAACCAAAGGCAGAGGCTTAGCTCACTGAGCCACTCAGGCGCCCCAGTTTTGGTATCTTTAATGTGGAACATGAACTTAAAGGTACTTTCAAAACAACCTGAGAGCTGAATTCTTTTAATTTTTTATTATTTTAACCCAGATTTTTATGGTTGTCTTTCTTATGTCTAATTTGACAGTTTTACCTTTTAAATCTTGATTGTTATATGATTATCAAAAAATACATAACTGCACAGCAAAGGAAGCAGTCAACAAAACTCAAGGACAACATGCTGAACGGGAGAAGATATTTGTAAATGACATATCCAATAAAGGGTTAGTATCCAAAATATATAAAGAACTTACACAAAATACCAAAAAAAAAAATCACATAATCTAGCCAAGAAATGGGCAGAAGTCATGATCAGACATTTTTCCAAGGAAGGCATACAGATGGCCAACAGACACATGAAAAGATGCTCAACACCACTCGTCATCAGGGACATGCGGATCACAACCACAAGGCAGTATCACCTCACACTTGTCACAATGGCTAAAATTGAAAACTCAAGAAACAACAAATGTTGGTAAGGAAGTGGAAAAAACGGAACCCTCGCATACTGTTGGCAGGAATGCAAACTGGTGCAGCCATTCTGGAAAATAGTATGGAGGTTCCTCAAAAAGCGAAAAACAGAACTGCCCTATAATCCAGCAAGAGGAACAGCACTTCTTTTTGCCCCCCATGTCATTAATTTACTTAAGATTACATTAAATTGTGTTACTGTAGGTTCACTGAGCTCTTGAGCAAGGCAGGCTCCTTTTGAGGACGGAGATAAAGACATCTTCCTGGTTTTCCAGGAACTCACAATCTTTTGCGCACAAGGTGTAGACTGTGACAGATAGTCTAATGGAAACAAATAGTCTAATAGTATTAACGGAACAACAGAAGGAGATAGGATCAGTTGCTCCTGGAGACATTTGGAGACATTCCTCAGAGGGGATGATCTCTTTCAAGAATGGACTCTTAGAATCACAGATGCCAGTGCCCAAAGTTGTGTCGAGGACAGGTGTGTTGTCAGCTCTGGCACTTCTAGGTAAGCACTTGGTCTGAGCATGGGGGGTGGGAGCTCCTGCTACGTGTTGTTCAGGTCACTGACTGTGGCCACGTCTCCTTCCCTCTATCTGGTTGCTTTCGCTACGATTGGGGCATGAGAAGAGTGTACCCTGATGGTGGCTTGGGTCACCTTCTTAGAGTCGGAATTCCAAGGAATGCCAGCCATGATCCTTTCAAAGCAGCGAGCCATGGGAATGGAACACAGGATAGCAGGAAAGGACATGGAGAGAACAAGAACAGGGAGGAAGGAGAGGAGATTCCAGATCGTGATGGTAAAAACCTATTCTGCTAAGACAGGGCAGAGAAATCCTGGCAGGGCGTCCCCAGTAATACTGATGGAGATTGGTTGGGAAGAGGGAGAAGGATTTGAGAACACATGAGGTTCCTAGACTGACATTTAACTCTTTGAAGGTCTAAACCTTATATTTTAATTTTCTAGAGAGTTTGGATATATTTTTTCTTACCTTTTTAAAATTAATGACTATGGGAAGCCTCATCTTAAGCTCATCAGTATAAATTGGTGGTTATGCTTGAAATGAGTTTCATTCTTGGAGAGGAGGGCAGTGCTTCCATGAAGCTCCAAAATCTTGACTGTAATTAGCAGCTGACGTCTGCCTGGTCTAGAAAGACATCGGTAACAGTATCCGAAGGAGTCTTATTTTTACTGGCAAGTTTATATAGACTGTGAAAAGGTGATCTTGAAATAATGGAACCCAAGTCAGGAGTGAGACCATATACTGTTTATCATACAGAAAACCAAAGCAGATTCCTACGTAGTCAGACTGTAGACTCTGCTCCAAGCGTCTGGTGTAAATGACCAATTCTGTCTCATTAGGAACTGTGAAACTCCAGCCAGTGCTTGTCCAAGTGCTTTTAACCTGTTCGGAATGTTCTCTGAATCTTAGTGTGTTGCTCGTGTATCTTCGTCGCCCACTAGGCCCATAGGCCACCCTTCCTCTGCTCTGGAGGGTTTGCATCCTCACGTGTGGGCCTTGAACACAGCGGCGTGGAACTGTCAGGCTGTCTGCAAATACACCCCTTCTGATCTGGCTGAAGACAGTCTTCATCCAGAGCATTTTTATCTTATTTAGGGGCTTTTCCTTTCTGGGGAGGTTTTATGTTTTTTCAGTAGAGGCTTTGCAAAGGCTTGCTGCCCAGTAATTTGGCTGAGAATGGGATCCCTTCATGTCATACGGCTGTTCTGTCTCCCAGAGCTGAGCATTGTCTGGTAATTCTGCTTGCGTCTTTCTTTGATGCTCATAGTCTGTGCTGTCTCTGGAAGAAAGAGTAGTTTCCAGATTGGATCTGAACTGCAGAAGGTCACTCATCTCTTCATAAATCCTGGACACTGATTCTCCTTGTATCTTTCAGATGCCCTCTCTGTCTGGTTAACTGTTTTTCTCATTGTTTCTCTGCCTGTGATGTCCTTCTCAGTTACCTCTGTCCAGCTAGTTCCAGCTCGGTGTCCGGGCACCCCCAGGGATAGCTAAGAGCCTCTCCTTTGTGCTCCTCAGTGTTTTGTGAATACCTTTTAGTATTAAATTATTTGCTTATATTTCTGTCTCTCTGCTACACTGAAGTTCCTTGAAGTCAAGGAGGAATTCTCTTCATTTCTTATTCCCCTTGAGTACAGCATAGTGAATGATACATAATGGTGTCTCGATGATGTTTACTGAGCAGAAGTCACGTTCGTTGTGGCTTAGAGAGACTTTTGGGGGGAGGGTATTCAGCCACATTATAGAAGGGTTAAAACTAGACAAGGGACCTCTAACGAATCTGCACTTTGTAGGGCATTGCAGAGTGGCTCGCTATGATATCTGTATTTGAATACTGTGGGGGGAAAAAGCACCGGTTTTGTCCTGCCAATACCATGAATTGTAGTTACGTAAGAAATCAGAATCTCCTTTTATATTTTTGCTCAAATACAGAATCAAGGTATTTGAAGAGTATTTGACAAGTGATTTGCGTTTTCCGTGGTGTAGTTGTTTTCTGCTAAATCATTTGCTTCTTACAATTGTGTTCCTCCTCTTTATAGTAAGTTCACTTACACAAACAACCTATCCTAAAATTGCCTTTATTTCTTGCTTAATTTTATACTTACAGACTTCCTGTTGTGATATACGAAAGCGATGATGTCATCTTCGGACTTCTTTATTTTAGGGGTTCAGTAAGTATCTGTATATCACTGAGAAGTGTTTTTCAGCCTATTCTTGGTATTTCCAGACCTCTTAGTGCTTAGGAATATTCTAGGACTTTGAACAAGTGCTCTATATTCAATGTAAACACTTTGTCCAGAAAATGATTAGTAAAACATTTTAGATTTCTTTTTATTAGAAAGTCCTTAATTTCATGAGTGTGCATGAATTCATGTTCTAGGGCTGCAGTAACAAAGTGCCGACTGGATGGCTTAAAAACCAGAAATGTATTTCCTTACGTAAGTTCTGGAAGCCACAGTCCAGGATCGAGAGGTCAGCAGGTTGTGTTCCCTCTGAGGGACTTTCCTCCTTGGCTTGCCTTCTTCCCCATCTGCATGTGGTCCTCTCTCTGTGCCTGTCTCTGACCTATTTCCTCTCCTCTGACCAGGACACCTGTCATACTGGATTAGGACCCTCCCGTATGACTTCATTTTACCTTAGTTACCTCATTGCAGGCCCTGTCTCTTGCACAGTCACTCCAGGGTACTGGGGTTTCGGACTTGGGACTTCAGCACAGAAATTTCATAGGGACACAGTTTATCCCATAACAGTGAATAATGTGGCAGTTTAAATATCACATTCAGGTATTAAAGTGATTCTTGGGTTGCTGAAATACTTCTAAGTGACTATTTAATAAATACACACCTACTTCTTTCCCTTTCCATAGATCAAAATGTTGCCTTCCTTTCTGCTCACAATTTTACCCTTACCGCTTTCTTGATGCCACTGGCTGCCCGGGGGTGGCTGGTGAGGACGAAATGCTAGTGCTCCTCTCACTCTTGTCAGAAAACAAAGGGGTACTCGGATCCTGTTCTTTAAAATGATGATGGTGGTGGTGGTGATGATGGTGATGGTGATGATGGTGATGATGATGATGATGATGATGGTGATGATGGTGTTGATGATGATGATGATGGTGATGGTGATGATGATGGTGGTGATGGTGATGGTGATGATGGTGATGGTGGTGATGATGATGGTGATGGTGATGATGGTGATGGTGATGATGGTGATGGTGATGATGATGATGGTGATGATGGTGTTGATGATGATGATGGTGATGGTGATGATGATGATGGTGGTGATGGTGATGATGGTGATGGTGATGGTGATGATGATGATGATGGTGATGGTGATGGTGATGATGGTGATGGTGATGATGATGATGGTGATGATGGTGTTGATGATGATGATGGTGATGGTGATGATGATGATGATGGTGATGGTGATGGTGATGATGGTGATGGTGATGATGGTGATGATGGTGTTGATGATGATGATGATGGTGATGGTGATGATGATGGTGGTGATGGTGATGATGGTGATGATGGTGATGGTGGTGATGATGATGGTGATGGTGATGATGGTGATGGTGATGATGGTGATGATGATGGTGATGATGGTGTTGATGGTGTTGATGATGATGATGATGGTGATGGTGATGATGATGATGGTGGTGATGGTGATGATGGTGATGATGATGATGGTGATGGTGGTGATGATGGTGATGGTGATGTTGATGATGATGGGATGATGGTGGTGATGGTGATGATGATGATGGTGATGGTGATGATGGTGATGATGATGGTGATGATGGTGATGATGATGATAGTGGTGATGCCGCCGCCACTGCGATTTACTGAGCACCTGTTTTGAGTGACTCACTGTATGGTGAGCATCACAGCCAGCCTGCAACTAGAAGTGATGATCTCTGCTTGATACAGGAAGAAACTGAGGCTCAGGGAGAGGAAGTAACTTGTCCTGGAAACTTTGGTTCCCTTGTCTCCTGTAAGGCATCTGTTTGGTCCTAAAGGACTGTCAGTTGTGAGATGAGAAATGCGGGACAGAAGTGAAAGATATCAAGCTGATAGTCACCTGGCTTCTTGGTAGCAATCTGACACCCAAGGGTCCCAGGTGTTACAGACTCTGTGACTGAATTCCACATGGTAGCTGTTCGAAGGCACAGCACCATCGACCTCTAGAACGGGGCTGATCGACTTTGGGTTACTTTTAGGCTAGGACCTGTGGATTATGGCCTGCAGTGAAAACCAGTTATCAGGATTACTGATTCAGAGGTGGTCTCAAAAGAAAGGTTCAGGATATGCAGTATGAACACAAGGAGGATGTATTATCAAATTTTTTAAATAATGGGATTATGGGAAAGTATTAGTGGGAGGTTCTTGGAATGAGCTAGACCCGTGGTTCTTCATCCTGGCTTAGTATCAGAAAACCTGGGAGGCTTTCTAAAGGACAGTGCCTGGGTTCCAAGCATAGAGATCTTTATCGAGACTAGCATGGGCCTGGACATCTGTTATTTTTAATAGTTACCTGAGTAAATCTGACATAAGCCAAAGTTAACAAGAACTAATGAGCTAGATCAGGGGTTAGCAAGCTACAGCCCATGGGCCAAATCTGACCTGCTACCTGTTTTTCTATGGCCCAGAATTTAAAAAAAAAAAAAAAAAAAAAAGAATGGTTTCTATACTTTTAAGTGATTGAAAAAAAATCAAAGAAAAGTAATATTTTGTGATGCATAGAGATTACAGTTGTCCCTTGAACAGCCTGGGTTTGAACTGTGCGGATCCACTAATACACAGAATCTTTTTCAATAACTATAGTAGAGTACTGCAAATATATTTTCCTTGTGTTTTTCTTAATATTTTTCTCTTATTTTAATAATGTAGTATATAATACATACAGCATATAAAATCTGTGTTAATTGACTTTATGTTATCGGCCGGGCTTCTAGTCAATAGTAACTACTTGTAGTTAAATTCTGGGGGTTGTCAAAAGAGCAATGTGTATTTTCTACTGTGCAGGGGGACTGTGCCCCTGACCCCTGCCTTGTTCAGAGGTCAACTGTCTATGAGATTTAAATTTCACTGTTCATAATTCAGATTTTATTGGAATACAGCCATCTGTGCTCCTTCATGTACACAGTGTCTGTGGCTGCTTTCACGCTACATTGGAAGGTTGAGTAGTTGCGAGAGACATACAAACCCTCAACTGCTTATGGCATGGTCTGGCCATTCATAGGAAATGTTTACTGACCCCTGAGTTAGGCTATGTCAAGATCATCAACAGAGCTAGTTTAGCACTGAAAAAGAAGACATCAGTCTGGGTGACTTGTACGTTTGTGTGTGTGTTTTGCACTTTAATGTCCTGTGGGCTTGTTTCGTTGCTGTTGTTTTCTAGCAGCGGGACCCTTGTTGATGGATCCAAGCTAGTTTGTTCAGAAAGTCTTTTAGCAAACAGGGTTGAAACATATACTTTTTTTAAAAAATAATTTTTAAAAATTTTTTATAAACATATAATGTATTATTAGCCCTAGGGGTTCAGGTCTGTGACTTGCCAGGTTTACACACTTCACAGCACTCACCATAGCACATACCCTCCCCAGTGTCCATAACCCCACCACCCTCTGCCTACCCCCGTTCCCCTGGCAACCCTCAGTTTGTTTTGTGAGATTAAGAGTCTCTTATGGTTTGTCTCCCTCCCAATCCCATCTTGTTTCATTTATTCTTTTCCTACCCCCAAGCCCCCCACGTTGCATCTCCACTTCCTCATATCAGGGAGATCATAATGATAATTGTCTTTCTCCGATTGACTTATTTCACTAAGCATGATACCCTCTAGTTCCATCCACGTCATCACAAATGACAAGATTACATTTCTTTTGATGGTTGCATAGCATTCCATTGTGTATATATACCACATCTTCTTTATCCGTTCATCTGTTGATGGACATCTAGGTTCTTTCCATAGTTTGGCTATTGTGGACATTGTTGCTATAAACATTCGGATGCATGTGCCGCTTCGGATCACTGCGTTTTCATCTTTGGGATAAATACTCAGTAGTGCAATTGCTGGGTCATAGGGTAGCTCTATTTTCAACTTTTTGAGGAACGTCCATGCTGTTTTCCAGAGTGGCTGCACCAGCTTGCATTCCCACCAACAGTGTAGGAGGGTTCCCCTTTCTCCACATTCTTGCCAGCATCTGTCATTTCCTGACTGGTTAATTTTAGCCATTCTAACTGGGGTGAGGTGGTATCTCCTTGTGGTTTTGACTTGTCTTTCCCTGATGCCAAGTGATGTTGAGCACTTTGAAATATATACTTTTTTCCTTAAAACATTCCAGTACAAAGAACATAATGTCCACAGAATATGATAACCCAGACCTTTTCGATACTAAAGTTCCCCTAAATCCCTTTTAATATCCATTTCCTCTCCCATCTCTGCCCCTCAACCCTTTTTTGTCTTTCTCCCATCCTTCTGTTCCATATTTGCAGGTGATACCAGCTGGATGCCTCGAAGCTTTCCTTTCCCCAATTCAAGGTTGGGCAAAGAGAACTGTGTTTGCTGGAATAATTTTAATGTAAAAATGTAGTTGAGCAAATTGAGGAAAATACCACTGACTCTCCTATTGGCTTATTTCTTTTACCTTTGAGTTTTCACCCACTTGAACTTAGAAAAAAAGAAAAGCGTTATGGTTAGGAAGAGTAACAGAAAATGGAAAACAAACTAGAAACAGAAATCCCCACCATCAGGTTGCATTTTGTGCAAAGACGCAGCCACCATTTGCTTCCAAGCCAGCTCACTCAGTTCAGAATGGGAGAGACTGTATCCCTGTGCTTGGAGGCATCACGTAAGGCCTTTTTTTTCTCTCATAACTTTGGTGGTGGTATTTGTGAGGGAGGAAGCGATGTTGACATATATTAATTAGTTCGGCCAGCATATGACATCATGGATTTATTTTTAAATAATGAAGATGTATCCGTTGAACTGATAGGAAGAAAGTATTTGATTTCCAGATCGTTTATTATTCATCATTGGGTGATAGTTTTTGATGACCTTGAGAGTCTCCTTATAAAACTCCGTGGTGTCTTGAGTATTGCATGTGGGACCGTGTTCATGGTCACGTTCTCGTTTCTGTCCTGCCCTTCCCCTATCACCGTGAAGCAGCTACAGCCCCCGGCATGTTTCCCCTACGGCCATCTGGAAGGAAGCCAGAAATGTGATCACAGATGGCCGCGTGCCTGGATGATCTTAAAAAAGCATTGGCTGTGCTACTAATTCAGTTTCCGGAAGGGTGATGTTCGCTTTTATATTCACGAGTGTTTTGAAAAGACTGAGGATAGATATGTTGGGAGCAGTGTTCTTCTCCGTAGAGGCCATGGTTAAATTTAGTTGTCTAAGGCTTCCCAGCTCCCAGGTCCGAGCGCTGCTGGCTGACCGAGGATGCAGACGGGAAATATATGAAATGTTGGTGTGTTTTATGTCTCATACAGGGGCTCGGCTTACTTACCTCTGCTTGTTTGTGTTCAAGGGTTCTTTACATCGGCCTGGCCTGCAACACGGCTCGCTATATTTACATTTCCTACCTGGAGAATGCCTGGACTGTCCTCCCCATGGAAGTTCTTCAAGGTAAGCTAACAGCTGGAATTAGAATTCTTTTTCTCCCTGACTGAGCTAGGACTATGTAAACCTTCAGTGGCCGTGAGCATGTGACTCTGGAAGGAAGGGCAGACCTGCTGTTCTGTACGGTTCCGAAGGGCTCAGGAAGAGGTGACGTCAGGGTCGGTTGTTGCGCGACTCCGGGTGTGCTGTGTTTGTGTTTGTGTCCACGCCCTTCTGATTAAACAAAGGAGGAGGAACTCGAATGAACTCTAGGTACAGTGAAGCCTCTACATCCAAAGGTAGTTTAAAGTATAAAAGATTGATCTTTTAAAGACGTTGGTGTTTTGGTGTTTGTAGGTTAACTGTACATGCTGAAAAAAGGTTGTCATAATTATTTTGATTCTTCAGCTTCTTTTATCACATCTAGTGATTTACAACTAAAGCGTTATATTCAAGCGTTATTTTCCTATGAACCTTTTAAATCTTTGCTCAAATGTCCTGATCAGGGTTCTCTTTGCTTCACTGGACTGCTTTCCTTCAACAGATAACTGTGAAAAAAAAATTTTCTAGGAGGCTCTTACCATGGGCTTAGGAGCAGTAAAAACTGGGATTTCTATCCAAAGCTCATTGCCATATTAGCTCCTATAATCTATATACTGAGGACCCTTGTTAACTGCTTGGCTGAACCATTTGGTGGTTGGCGTGATGATTACAAGAAAAGTTTAGGCCAAGATTATCAGAGTCGAGGCCTTCTGGGACAGCCCAGGCTCCAAATCATTAATTCTCTTGAGTAGCCTGTGATTATATACAATTTCATTAGCTTTATAGGTTGCCATTCTCACTCTCCCCTAAACCTGAGGAAACAAATACAGCACCATCTACATAATTTCCCGTCATGGCATCTAAGCGGACTCATTATTGTACATCTGAACAAAAGGTACAGAATGCAAGCGCATTCATGAAATCCCATTGTGGCAATTAAAAAAAATTATCCTTATTGAAAGGAGGTATGATTTTTATTCACATGATCATAATAAAATTAAAATATATGCATATTCTAAAGATGCTTTTCTCAGGCCTGATCTAATGGTATAACTGGTGAAAGGAGATTTTGTTTAAAGCAGAAAATGGAAATTTGTCTTATAATAAATTATTGTTTATAATAATTAGAACTCTGGAAGAGTCTTGAGGTAGAACACGTCTCCGCACTGTGTCACCTAAACTGTGGACTGTAGGGAAGAATTGTGCAGCATCGAGGTCAAAGCAGCACGGTTCTCAGGATTTCCCAGCTCTGGTTTTACGAGGCAGGACCCCCCTTACTTAACCGCTTTACTTGTTGGTGTCCCACAGCGTGCAGACTCGAGATTAAAAAACAAACTCACTAACTGGTGCCCACAGAAAAGATATTGTAATAGTATGTGCATATATTTTTTTCTCCTTTCAATTTAAGTTCGATGGGAAAGGACATAAATGACTCAAGAAAAGAGAGCAAAAGAGAAGCTTTTTAAATGAAATGCTTAAAGGAACAACAAAGGAATTTTACAAGAGAAAAAAATGCTGTTATGAATCAAAACACTTTTTTCCTGTTAGTTTATCAAAGATCAATTAAATAGCTACAAGAATCAGGTAGCATGCTGGGACTGTCATAAATGTAATAAAATATAATAAATAATACATTAACTTGGGCCCCAAAGCCCCACCATCTGTTGTGGAAGCTGGAGATGTGAACACAGAATTACTGCAGTGTGTTAGAAGGAGCCAGAGAAATGTGTCCGCGAACAGAGAAGACGCTCCTTGGGACGAGCAGGGCATGGAATGATGAAGATATTATTCAAAGGTTCCCCCCGGGAAGTCACATGAGCTGGATTTTGAAGGGAGCAGAGGAACCCACTGTGGCGCCGGGAGATGGCCACGGAGCCAGGCGCCAGAGCTAAGAAGCGGAAAGCAGAGTGGCCACTTCGGGGAGACAAAGTGTATGCCGTGGCATCCACTTCCATATTTCTGGGTGCCTCAGGGGCATTAGCCCGGCATTTGGGGAGCTAGCCGGGGTTGAAATAGACGGGCATCCTGCCTCCTGTGGCAGCTGTGATTTGTACCTCTCTGCTTCGTTTTGTTTCCCCTGTGCCGGCAGAGATCTAGTTACTGATCTGAAGCAAGTAAAAAGGAGTATCTGGAGATACATAGAGTCTCCTTGTCTCCCAAAGGACTCTGTGGCCACTTCTGAGAGCTCTTTGTGTCCGAGACTGGAGGAGACGGTCTCATTCCCTGGCCGAAGTGAGCGCTTAGTATGTTCGGGCTCTACAGCGAAATCCAAACCCTTTGCCTTTGTTAGACCCATACCCCCCCCCCCCACCCCGGAAAGCAGTGGAATAAATCCTGCATTCCAGAGATACACCTATGACCGAAGAGGGTTGTTTTGCCAATCTAGATTCTTCTACCTTTACAGATATGGCCCACATGACTTTAAAGTCTTTGTGTTTAAGGCAGTTCTACTTAGAAGGGTAAAGGCAAGGGACCATGATGACAGAACACCGGTTTAATGACAGGACAGTCCCATTGTCATGATAGAGCTGCTCCTTAGTTGCTGGACGGAAGTATTAGCTGAGGATCACCCAAGACCTGGTCTCCGTGGGGCGGTGGCTGGGAAGGGGGACTTTGACTCTTTTCCTTGACGATCTTGACTCGGAACAGTCGGCACTTTCACTGTTCGATTCCCAACCGGTGCCGCAGCCGATGGTCTTCTCCACAAACAGGCGAGGTGAGGTCTGTCTCTTCATCCTGTCGCCCTCCCTTCCCCCAACACCGGGACGCCTAGTGTCACCTAGTGGGCTCCGGAAGGGGAGGGGCAAGGGATGCACTTTACCCCCCACCCCCACCTCCCTGCCCATCTCTTCCTCTCGGGGAGGAGGGACTCCGTGTTCTCCTTCCTTCCTTCCTGTTCTCCTTCCTTCCTTCGTGTTCTCCTTCCTTCCTTGGAGCGCCCGAGCGTCATCTCAGCATCAGTCTCCTCAGGTCACGTTGCTAATAATGAGCAAGTGAGATGGGGATGAAGTAAATTCCCTCCCCTCTAGGCCCCCAGTAAGGAGGCTCTGCAGGTATCCGCGTGCGGATGGAGGTGAGACCCCCGGAAGCTCCTGGGAACCCCGAGGACGCTTCTTTCCCACGGGGGGGTCTCTGTCACCTGTGGCGGCCGGCATCGCCCCGAGACCCCCCTTCATGCAGCCCGGCCAGCCCGGCGCCCGGGCAAATGCGCGGTTCTGCAGGCCACGGGCAGTGCCGCGGAGCGAAGCCAACGACCCGCCTCCTGCAGTTTGTTTAAAAAGACGCCGTGCGTTTAAGTCCTGAAAGCGTTGCTGGTAGAGTAGGGGTGTGGGTTTGTGTTTATTTCTCCGGAGCTCACGTGCCAAGACCCGCAGGCATTTTGTCTGTTGCGGTCCTAGGCGGAGCAGGTCAGCGCTCGGGGCTGTGATGGGGCGCGTCCTGTCACTGTGTAGAGGACAAGTCCGACCCGGGTTGCTTACGCTCCTTCCATGCAAGCCGCGGCTGTGAATCTTAACAGACTCCGAGAGGAATGTGATCAAAACTGTTCTTGCTGCTAAAATGCACGTAGGGAAGTAGGGCCAGCCCCTGGCGGCTGTGACTGCAGAGATCATTTTCTGGTGCTTGACTCGCTCGTTGGAGCCCGGAAGGGTGACGACGAGTCTGTGTCGGGTCCTTCCCTGCAGGACGCTCCATCAGAGGGAGCCGCGGGAAGATTTTCATGGAGGGTGGTTTTTTAGTGTCACTGTAGGAGAGCTTGAACGGGTGTTTACGAAAATGCCCTTTTTATTTAGCCTCTTCAGCAAGTGAGGACCGTGTTTTCCTTCCCCTGGGGTTCTGGAAGGCCGTAGAGACAAGCACGGAGGGATCACTGGGCAGTGCTTACCTGACAGTGGAGAGCGGACGTGATTCCAGTCTGTGAGCGTCCATACTGGGAGTTTCCGTGGGCCTTAACCCTTGAAACACAAGCAGCCCGCAGGGGGGACGGATGCTCTTGGTCCCACATTTCCGTCGATTCACCTGCATGTAAAAGTCCTTGGTGCTGTCCCAGTCCCGCTGTCATCAGAACAGTCCTGAATTACAATAGAGCAGCCTTATTCTTCCCCATGGCCTTGGTTTGTTTACAGTTACATAACCTCTTATATAACCGTTTCTTCAACTCGGCCTTAGTTTGTTGGTTTAAAATTCACTGTAAACGTCTGCTTCAGGAGTCCTGCTCTGGGGACTGCACGTCACACGTAGCTCTTCTCTCCTGAACTGTTGTGATTCACGGGCTGCAGCACTTAACGGCTGCCGGTTATTTTACAAATACTCGTTTTACTTCTCTAGTTTTAACTCTTAAATGCAACGAACACGAACATGCTTATGCTGTGTGAAATCTCCAAAGAAACATGCACAGAGGAAGATATACTGTTTGATTTCATAGTCTATCCTGCAAAATGCATTGTTATATTTTCTAATTTTTAGAGCTCTTGACTAATACAGAAAGTTCTATCTCAAAAATTTATAAATATGTAAAGAAAATTTGAAAACTAGATTTAAAAGCTAAACCAATATAATAAACTTTTCCCCTAGAATATCATCCTTTCTCCACTGCACATTTATAAAACATCAGTTTTTAAAACACTGCCCATTTAAAAAACATGCTTTTAATCATTTATGTTCCCACCTCAGTCTATAAATTATATGACAACTGACCAAAATATGCACTAATCTACAAACTGTTAAGTTCTTAGGCCTGAATGCTGTCTTGCATTCCAGCTCCCCTAGCCATAATCTAAGTGTTGGGGGCAAGATACTTAGTCTCTCTAAGCCTTACACTGTTATGCTCTAGAACAGGCTGGTCACAGTATTAATAACCTAATCCATGCAAAGTGTTCAGGTATTAGCTGGCGCAGTCGGCCTTCAGTTAAGTGTCAGATATTGTAACAATGAAAGTAAAATAAAAAAGTATAAATAAAAATCAGGACCAAGGGCAATATGATTTAAAATTCAGATTCTACTCTACGAGATTATGTTATGCATTACAACCTGGCTGTAAATGACTCGTCACGCACACTGTTCTCAGTTATCTTTGGGAGGTGAACGTTTCGCCGTCTTTGGCCTGACATTGGTTCTCGCAGGAGGCTTGATACCGGGAGGTACTGAGTCCGGAGCATACGTCGTCGGCCAGTCCTGATACTAAACACGGTTTGGGGGGCCGTCTCCTAAAACTTCTTCTAAGGTGTGCTGAGGGCATGGTGCCAGCATGTAAAATTCACAAGGGCCTGTAAAACATTGTATCAGTGACACACCTTAAAAAAAAAAAAAAAGCAACTCACTTTATTACCTTGTAAAGCGAAGTTTAGGAATTTACAGAAGCTTCGTTTCCTCTGTTCATTTTCCCTCTTACGTGGGATCTGGAACTCTTCTCCAGCCTTTTCTCTCCGAATGCTTTCTTCCTCACACCCCAACCGCGGACCCCCGCCTGCTTACTTTCAACACTGTCTTGCTCGGCTGCCCGTGTGTGTCAAGGCCCTGGGAATGTTTGTTCTCAAGGAGCTCAGTCTCTCTCTCAGGTAAATCCCGGCCCTTTTCACCCACCAGACTGTGAACTCCGAGGTGGTTTAAGAAGCTGTTGTGCATTTTCTTGTCCTCAAAGCAGAGCAGGGGTCTGGCACTCGGTCTGGCTGCGCGGTGAGTCCTGCTGAGTGACCTCACGCAGGTGATTCTTGAGGGGCTCTACCTTGGTGGATAAGGGAGCTTCGGATTTTCGCACTGATTGTCACACGCCCCGTAAAGCCGCGTTCCCGCAGGTGCTCCGTGCGGGTGGCTGTGGGGTCGGCGGTTCTGTGGCGTGTTCTCCGCTGTTTGCGGAAGGTCCGCTGCTGTTGGTGGCCCAGACTTTGGCAGAGACGCTTGCTGTTTGCCTCATGTTTCTTGTTCTTCACCGACACACAGTTAGACTCTGCTTCCCAGCCTCCCTTGCAGTTAGGTACGACCATTTGGCGAATACTTCTTAGCGGGAAGTGAGCAGAAGTGATGGGTGTCGCTCCTAACCGCAGACCGTAAAATCTTCCCTGTGCCGTCCTCTCCTCCCCACTCTGCCAGCCGCGTATAGGTCCCCAGGGCGACGGGTGTTGAAGGTCGCGGTGTCTCCGCAGCCTGGTCCCCGCATGACCGTATGGCGCACGGCCGCTACTGCTCTTGACCCCTGCCCTTGGACTTCATTTGAGCAGAAAAACAGAAAACAAACATCGAATGTACGAAACCACTAAGATTCCAAGGTCTGTCTGTTACAACAGCCGTCATTACCCCGATCAGTACAGACTGTTATTGTGAGCCCAGCGGAGCTTTTATTTTTTCTTAGAAAGAACAGTCTCTTTTCACTAGGTTGATTTTCAGAGCTTTTTTAGTCCTAGCATCGAGAGGCACCCGAAGGAACTGAAATGTACGCTTTGGTCCGCCAGTGTGTGAGGTTTGCCACGACGGATTCAATGTGCCGGCGCCGGGGGCCCTAAGGTTTCGTTTCCTGAGCATAAGTCAGGGGCAGAGCAAGAAAAACAAAACAAAACGTCCTAGTTCTCCCGGACCTTGTCATTCCTTACCCCTCCCAGCCCTGCTGATGTGATTTCCTCAAGCCAAGCAGCATTTTACATTACAAAGAGCAGCTGCCCATTTGGGAAGAAAGGATTTTTTCCTTGCCCAACCCTGCATCCATTTATTGCAGCAGAACATTCTTCTGGGCTCAGACTGAACAGTCTTGAAATTTGTGTTACAGGATCAGACACCAATGTTGAAGATTATAAGGTAAAGGGTTGTTTGGGGCATATAAAAAACTTGATAATAGGTATGATGTGAGCTCTTTAGAGGAGGAGAAGTAGGTAGTAAGAATACACTTTTTTTTTTCTTCTTTCTTTGTAGAGAAAGCAGGAGCAGGGAGAGGCAGAGGGAGGAGAGAAGGAATCACAAGCAGGCTCCACACTCATGGCAGAGCCCAGTGTGTGGCCTGATCTCATGACCCTGAGATCATGACCTGAGCCGAAATCAAGAACAAGATGCTTAACTGACTGAGCCACCCGGCGCCCTGAATATATGTTTTCTTAAATTGACAGATTGTTGGACATGCTTGATATTATCAAAAAACCTCGTAAAATTGATTCCTATAGTTACTTTACGATACTTTGAATAAGGTCAAACCCTGTTCTCCTACCCTGTTGTCTGTGTGACTTTGGACAAGGCACTTTAATCTCTCTGTGCCTAGCTTCCTTTTTTGGAAAAATTAGGAAAAAAATACTTACTACTGGGAGGAATAAATGAGATAATGCATATAAAACAGCCCAATTCCCAGCAAACTCCTATAACATCATTAATGAAAAAAATTTAATATTTGTCATTTCTCCTGGTTCTTGGTTCTTCATATGTAGTGTATTTCCTGACAGCCCAGGTCTGCTTGTAGGTGCTGTGAAGCTATCTCTGTGTTTCTGTGGGGCCTTGTAGGCGATCCTGAGGGGCCCCAGTAAAGGTAAGGAAAGACTGAGAGGCTGTTTCTGTGACTAATGTGGTTGGTCTTTGAGAGTCAGTCATTGTCAGGTAACGTATGAGGTTGAATCGCACTCAGACATACACATTAAGCACTTACTAATGTGAGTTGGTGTTTGAATTGCCGTTCACAAATACTAATAGTTTCCTGACAAGGAGCCGACGAGGGGTTAACACATACTGCAAGGAGAGTCAGTTCACGTACCTTTGTACCTTTGTCACTGTTACTGGTCGGGGCTTCTGTTTCCCTCAGACTGTCTGAGCCAGCAAGCTACTGACTTCATACTGAAAGGCGGGAACAGGGGCAGCTCTAGTGTGAAGACACTTTTACCACCGAGTAAGTCGTTTATTTCATCAGATAGAGCGCAATCATCTACGTTTTCACATTCCTTCATAAAGATAAAGTGGACAGAAGCATTTTCTTTTCTCAGCTTTTATCTTTTACCGTCCAAATCTTACAGGAAAGTTGTTTCGGGCAACAAAATTATTAAGACTTTCTTTCTTGCCTTACAAATGTGAAAAACGATGGAGAGTTTTTAGTTTCTGGATTGCTTTTTTATTATTTTAAAATTAGAAGACCAGAACTGTAATAAAAACACTGGCAAAAGTTTCAGGTAACTAACATGATTATTAGAAGTTTAAATATTTAAGAATAAGAACCACAACTGCCCAATTGTTTTATATACAAAAGTGGTATTACCAAGCCAATCCCATCTTGTAGACTTTTCAGTTTTGCTAGTTTCTTTTCTAGGAAATGGTATGGATTTTTTATTTATATATTTTGAAATAAGGTATCTCAGAGAAACCGGTTTTTAATTCTACATCTGCCCTGGAAAATATTGGAGCATACAGACAGAATGACGTTCATTCTTTTGCTCTTGGTACCAAAGAAAATGTTTCACTGTATGCTTCACTGCATTTTCCTTCAGCTAATGCTCTGAGTTGCTTTAGGGAATGTAGTTCCCAGTTATCTAATTAGTCCCAGAAAGCAGTAAGGAAACTCTAGAAATCTGACAACCGAGAATCTTTTACAACTGCCACATAATACTAGCCCCCAAATTCTAAGAATAGTTTAGAATCTTTAAAAAGAATCTTAAGTCATCCTTCTGGAAGATGGATCCTTCTTAATCTTAGAAGACTTGATGTTTTAGAAAACCCTTAGAATTTTGAAGAAAAAGAAAGAAAGAAACCCTATTTACTGCTAGAATTGTATTTGACCTGGAATTATAACAAAAACGTATTTGTCATTGTTTTGGTTACATAGATACGCAGGCCTATCTTTGTCTACTTGTAAATCCAGCAACGGAGCGCTCACACACAGACGTAAGGATAGATTTGGCTTCACTATTCAAGTTAATTTATAATCATCTGATGTGGTTTCAGGTCTTTGATGATTCGTCTTTAAGAAATGATTTCCACATCCATGTTGGACTTTACCCATAAATCCAATTTGAAACACATTCATCTTATTTCTTAGAATATTTGAGTTTTTTCCTTAGTGTTGTTAATGAAGAAATAGGTGTATCTGAAAAGAAATGGAATTATCAGCAGCATCTTTAATATAAAGGGAAATACTTTAAAATATTTCCATTGTTACTACTGTGTCAATATTTATAATTAAGACTCTAGAGGTACCTGGGTGGCTCAGTTGGCTGAGCTTCCACCTCTGGATTTCTGCTCGGGTCATGATCTCAGCGTCCTGGAATCACAGCACACATCAGGCGCCACACTCAAGGGGGAGTCTGCTTGGGATTCTCTCTCTCCCTCTCCTTTTCTCCCTGCTCACTCACGCTCTCTGAAATAAATAAATGTCTTAAAAACAACCTACCCAGGAATCGTTCAGTTCTGAGAAAACTGGCATTACCTAAGGTACTTCGGTTGTTTAAACAGTCAGATAAAGCAAATACTTTATTTGACTTCTGTGGAAATTAAATATGCATACTATTTCTAACCATCTAGTCCCTTTTTCTAGTTAAAAAATAACCTAGTTGAAATGATTACTGAAACATAAACCTCATAAAAATTATTTTTATGATTTAACTATAGGGCATATAACCTAAGGCATCCAGTGAAAAGTGTTTATTCCATTATTGGATCCACTTAAGATCATCTCTGGTAATTTAACTGTATGCTGGGCATCGTGAATTTTACTTTGTTGGGTGCTGGATATATTTGTATTTCTATAAATATGCTTGAGATTTGTACTGGGATACAGATAAATTACTTGGAAATAGATGATCCTTTTGGGTTTTGCTTGTGAAGATTACTTAAGTGGAACCAGAGCCGTGTTCAGACTAATTCTCATTCTTTCATAGTACCAACACAAGGCCCTTTTGAGTACTCTCCTAATCCCAGGAATCATGAGTTTTCCAGTTAGGTGGAAACAGGGACTCTTCCGGGCCCTGTATGGGTTCTGAGCACTGTTTTCTGTGATGCTTTTGGGTGCTTCTTTCCCTGGCTGCGGACAGTCTGTACCTCTGCCTTTGCAGCAGCCTCTGCTGAGTGCCTGAGGGAAAGCACATGCAGACAGCTGTGGTCTCCCTCTGTAAAGATCCCTCTCTGGTATCTGCCGTCTCTGGAACTCTTGCTGTCCTGGTCTCTCCAGACTGTGGGCTTCATCTCCTCAACCCAGTTGCTCCCGCTCTGTGCTTTACAGCTCTTAAACTCTAACCAGGCAGTAAGCTAGGGTTGCTCGTTTGTTTCCCATCAATCAGAGATCATTGTCCTTGTTTTGACGTCCAGTGTCTTGGGAACTGTTGTGTCCAATTTTTGACTGTTTCAGAAGGAGGGCAAATCCAGTCCATTATTCCAGTTTGGTCAGAAGCAAACTAATGTCATATTAAATCTTAAATGAATATTAATCTTTCAGTTTAGTTTTTCAAAACAGAGGTAATGAGATGCTATTATCTCCAAATGAGATTATTTTTCAGGGATCAAACTCATGACTTAATCTAGGCAGAACCAGATGATTTCTTAACCCCTTCTAGCTCTAAAACCTGCTGTGGCAGTATCTTTTCATTACATTTACAGCCGTGCTGTAATAAAGTTCAGACAATGTACAGTTATTACACCAAAATTATCTCTCATCTGTTATCTTTATCCTTCCCTCCCTCCCAACAAATGGTGACAATATAAGGAAACGGGTATTGAGGCACTGTAAATGGTCTCTATGCTCTTTTGGAAAACAAATTGGAACTATATATTAAAGGCATAAAAATCATTATATCCTTTGAATCAGTAACTTTATTTGTAGAATTACAGCCAAATCTCATGCATAAAAAGCTGTATCTCTAGAAATGTTAATCATGGTACTAATTATAATGGAAAAAATTGGAAATAATCTTAAGTCATAACAGGTGTCCAGTGAGGGGTTAAAACCCAAAATATATAAAGAACTAGAACTCAACAGCAAATCCCCAAACAACCCAGTTCAAAAATGGGCAAAGGACTCAAACAGATATTTCTCCCAATTAGATACACAAATAGCCAGTAAACATGGAAAAAGATTTTCAGCATCACTAGCCACTAGGGAATGGAAATCAGAACCACAGTGGGATGAGCACTTCACGCCCGTTTGGAATGCTGTCACAAAAAAGAACATGAAAAATGACAAGTGCGGGGAGTGGAGAAACGAACTAACTCTTGTTTCTCAGGGAACGTAAAACAGTGCAGGGCTTGTGGACAGCAGGTGGTTCCTCACAGTGCTGAGCACAGCATGACCCTGTGACCTGGTAATTCCACTGCCGGGTGTACGCCCCGAACCACTGACCGCGCGAGCTTGAGCAAGTTCGAGCACCCACGTTCGCAGCAGCAGCACTCACAAGAGCCAAGAGGAGGGAACAGCTAAAATGTCCAGCAACAGATGAATGGATAAAATGTGTTATCTCCGTGCAAGAGAATATTAAAAAGGAGGGAAATTCTGAAACCTGTTACAACTTGGATAAACTCTGCTAAGTGAATCAGCCAGACACAGAGGACAGGTACCAATTCCACTGGGAAAGGATGCACTCATGGGAGGTGCCCAGAGTAGTCAGACTCAGAAACAGAAAGTGGGACTGTGGCTTCCAGGGCCGAAGCGGAGCTATTGTTTAATGGGTACAGAGTTTCAGTGTGGGATGATAAAAAAAAAAAAAAAATTCTGGAGATGGATGGTTGCATACGACTTTGAATGTACCAAATGCTACTGAACTATGCACTTAAAAATGGTTAAGCTGGTAAATTTTACATTATGCATATTTTACTAGAAATCAAGTCAACATCTTTAATGTGTGTGTGTGTATGTAATGAAGCATTCTGCACTCCAGGAAAGAGTGGCCTACGGAACGCTCATCAGACCTGCCCTCTCTTGTCCCTCTGCAGGAGTGACGCACGCGGCCATCTGGGCGGCCTGCATCTCTTACCTCAGCGCGGCCGTCCCCCCCGAGCTGAGGACCTCTGCGCAGGGCATCCTGCAGGGCCTTCACCTGGGCTTGGGGAGAGGCTGTGGCGCCATGATCGGAGGCGTCTTAGTCAATTACTTTGGTAAGAATGGCTTTTCCCCGTTCCTCTTTCTTTGTTGAAAACGGACGGTTCTTCAGCAGCACCTCAGCAGACGCTCAGGTTATTATTAAGCTTCCCAGAGGCCCAGCTCCCGGATTCATACGATCTTACTGTCACGGTGGTCGTCACCGTGAAACCTGGTGCTCAAGTCCTTAAGACGGGCAGCGCCAGCCCGTACCCGTGCCCGCGTCGACGACAGACTAATGGGGCGCTACACGGACACCTCAAAGGAGCCAAACGATGAGTAAGCGCCTGAGCTTTGGGGTTGGAGCAAAGTACCCTAAACTTGCTGATCGTGATACTGGAGGAGAGAAAATTCATCCTTGTTATGCAGAAACACCTAGCTACTTGCTGCCTTTGGTAGGTCACTGCCTCTCTGACAGCAGTCTGTCCTGGCCGCTGCCCCTGCCGGACACACCGGGGTGGGCTAGAGAAGAGAGGACCCTGCGTGATGCTCTGCGCTGCTCAGCCACCGGGGAAGGCGGCCCAGGTGCCGGAATTTGTTTGCTGTTCCAACCACTGATTAATAGGGCTGCTTAGCAGGTGAATGGTCTTTATGAAGAGAGCACCGCTGAGTTTTATGGTAAGAGGCACTCAGAGACAATCCTTTATAAGTGTAGTTTTAAAATCTGATGAATGACCCATCCAATAGCAGCATCTGGGGCTCCTGGCGCCTACGAGGCCTATCGTTCCACTGTACGAGGGCAACGGTTAGTCATCTTCTCTGGTTCGTCCCAAGCTCTGCTGCCTCCGGCCTGGGCTTTGGCACCTGGACAGTTTGGGATGAGGGCTTCTGCAGTTCCTGGAATGATCTGAGAGTGCGCTGCCTGTTTCCACAGGGGCTGCCGCGACCTTTCGAGGAATCGGCATGGCCTGCCTGGTGATCCTCCTGCTTTTTGCCCTGATCCAGTGGCTGGCAGTGCCAGATGAGGAAGAAGGTAAACCTGTCCATTCTCCCTTACTGGGTCCTAAGGCTGAAGCCCTGGAGAATTCTATACGTAGCCCTCAGAAACCCAGAGCTGCTAACAGACCCGCCTGGGTAGATTTTCTCAGGGATGTGGATCAGTGAACTTATGTGTACCACTGCGAGGGAAAAGCTGTCTCCTGTGTTGAAACGGATGCTGGTCATTTTAAGTAGCTCGGGGTTTTCTTGTTTTTGTTTTGTTTTGTAGTACAAGGCAGAAAGAGAAGAACTGGTTTTCAGTTCCTCTGGCATTCTAAAGGAATGTCAACTTTAAATCACATACATTCAACCGATACAGTAATTTTACTCCTAGGGATGGGAGTGGTATTAATTGCTAAGCTTTTACGTTCATTTGAAAAACAGCATCTTAAAACTTAAATTTGAAGTTTTCCCTTAACCAGGCATGACCCTCATTAAAATTGTCACATAGAAAGGAAGTTATATCAAATATAATGTACAAGTTGGATCAATTTTTTTTTAATGAAAAAAACCAACCAGTAGAATGGAAATATTCTTGCTTGGATCTTGGATCCCAGAACAAGGCTCATCTTTGGTGTCCTTTTTCTTTTCTTTTTCAAGATTTTATTTATTGATTTGAGAGAGAGAGTGCGAGTATGCACATGAGCAGGGGGGAGGGGTAGGAGAAGAGGGAGAAGCAGACGCCCCGCTGAAGAGGGAGACTGATGCGGGAACCCTGGGATCATGACCTGAACCAAAAGCAGACACTTAACAGAATGAGACACCCCCGTGCCCCTGGAGTCCTGTTGTTTAAGGAGAATTTGCCTCAAGCACCTCAAGTGCTTCTGCTTAGGGGAAAACTAGCTTGTTACACAAAACCCCAGAGGCAGACTTTAATGCTAACAGGTTATACAGAAAGAAAGACAAATGCTGATTTTTCTTCTTTTTTTTTAAATCCTAAAGGGATTATACAGTGTTAGTCCAGGCCTTTAGTATAAAAGGTCAATAAAAATAGCTATTACTGTTTTGATGCTTATCTTAAAAAATGCAGTCCTATAAGTGGGCTTAAGACCGCATTCACGATAACCCATGCCCACAGATTAAATTATACCTGAGTAATGAGTAATACATTCCATAAACAAATACAGTATCTATTAATACCTATAAAGAGATCTGGAAGATAAACATCACATCTGTTGTTCAGTACTTGCACCGAGAGGCCCTTGATACACAATTTAGTTACTAATGTCGCCAAGTACTCTAGAATGGGCTTCTGGGATTGTCTGCTTATTTATTTTTATGTTTGTTTAAATATGTAGAAAACTCAGAAAAATGATTTAAACATGATTTTCTCTCCAGACAAGACAATGCTGGCAGAAAGGATTCCCGTTCCCTCTAGTCCTGTTCCCATAGCAACCATCGACTTGGTACAGCAACAGACGGAGGACGTCCTGCCGCGCGTGGAGTCCAGACTTCCGCCCAAGAAGACCAAACACCAGGAAGAACAGGAGGATGTGAACAAGCCGGCCTGGGGGGTCAGCTCCTCTCCCTGGGTGACCTTTGTCTACGCGCTCTACCAAATTAAGGAGATGGTGCAGCTGACCAGAGAGAGCCGTGCCCCTGAGATACAGCCTTTGCAGGTAAAGGTGCTCCCCCGAGGGGGCTCAGCTGTGGTGCTCACGCAGCGAGGTTTACGGAGTCTGGTGGGTGAGACAGGCAGGCAGACAGGTAGTTGTGGTTGTCTGTGACAAGGGCGTCACAGATGTGGACACACGGTCCTGCAGAGGGAAAATTCTGCCTTACGGAGCTCAGGAAGGCTTCCCAGAGAAGATATTTCTTAAAAGAAAGAAAATAAATATAAGAAATTGTACATTTCTTTAAAATTTCAGTGTTGACAGTTCCAGTGAGGATATATGGGTCTTGTCATGGGAGACCGTTACTTGTGACTCTCTGCAATTCTGAAATTATAGTGAGGACATTATACATGCTAGGACTTCAGTAACCATCTGATGAATTCATACCCTGAGCCCCCATAGGAGTCCAACAGAATCCTCAGCTTAGGGGAAGTGTTGTTTGGCTGGTGGCCTCACGTGAAAAATAGTTTTTTTTTTCATCGTCCCTAGAGATGTGGTCCCTCCTGAGTAAAGTCAGATCATGTTGCATAAACGGTGTGGGTGACTGTTAACTAAATCTATATTCCACCTTCGGAAACGATCAAGTGTGACTTCTATGAATAGTTCGGCTGAAGTAATGAGTCTCCTTCCCTGTTTACATTAATCACATCCTTTTACTTGATGAGTCATGTCAGCTCTGTATCTAGAGTAGCTTCAGAGGACACAGAGGAAAGACAAAAATAAAGAGTAATTGGCTAATCTCCCTTTTAGAAAATTTGAACTATCTTAAATGTATCATGACTTTGTAAACCTAACATGTAATATTTCCATAACGTAAACCAGATCTGATTGCTCACCCGTATCATAATGCACCCTGGTCCGTGCACAACCTTGCTCATTGTCAAGATTATAAACTCACATGAACGTCCTGCTCAGTCAGAGAGGAGTGTCTTGGGGTGGGAGGAGCGTAGAGAGGACGCGAAGCAGAAGAAAGGACGAGATCTGCTGCGCTAAGGGCGGTGTCTTCATCACTCGGGGCACTCATCCTCCTTTTCACAGACGCCTGCTGGGCCTCCGCACCAACATCGCATTTGTTTCTCTGTTATGTTAGGATTACGAGGAACTGGCTGGGATGGCTTAGTTATTCTTACAAGTAAGAAGTCATATTAAGATTTCTTTACATTTTAGAATCCATCACAGAATAAATCACAGAAATAAAACATTTTCTTTGCCAGTCAGCCATCTGAAGTGATGTATAGTGATTCAAAGGACAGTGTGTTTTTAAAAACACACATTCACGGACTGTGGCGATGGGGCAACTTACAGACTTGCCGGGGGAGACACGCTGGAGCAGGTGCCGACTCACATCACTTACAGCTGCCAGCCCGAGTGCTGGCTTCCGATCCCCTTCTTTACACGGATTTCTGTCTTGTTTAACTTGTGGTGTACACTTTAAATCCCAAATATTCGTCGGGATTCTGAATTCCGGGACACCTTCTGCCGGCCTTGTCTCCGAGGCGGAGAATGCCTCACGTATGTCCGACAGGTGCTCCCAGCTCTTGAATTCTGTGGTCTCACCAAGTGGCCCGAGTTTCCGTTCCATGCTGCTTGCTCAGTGACTTGTCACCACGGTGGAGGCTCAGTAAATATGCGCTGATGTAAACTGTCTTCCTCGTAATACCAGGCATTTTGGTAGTGATGTTCCTTTATGCACAAGATACGTCTGCTTAAAGTGTTTGTGTTTTTCATGCGGCTTTGGCAGTTGCACATAGGAAAGGAGATGAAAGGTAAGACGTTCTATCTTTTTTCCTCTCTTATTGGTTCCCTGAAGTTACTTCGGGACGATCTCCGCATGTTTCTTCTATCTGACTTGAAGGCATATAAAAAATGTTGGATTTATTTGCAAGCAGCCCTGACTACAGAACATCATTTTTTTTTTTCCTTCCAGGGGACCAGTGAGAATCGGGGAAATTCTCTAGCTGGTGGAGTCCGGCCTGTCCCATGTGAGACTCGCTCTGACCCATCTCGACACCAGCCGTCCCCTCAAGCAGCAGCATCTCAGACGCGGAGCGGCTCCACTCACCCCGGCGTGCACCAGCGTGTGGAGGGGCGGGAGGGCCAGCAGGCTCGGCCTGCCGCTGGGGGACACTGAGGGCTCCACTCATCTCACACCCTGCATGGAACCAGGCTCCTCTGCCGGGACAGAGGGAGAGGCTCCCCAAACCTAAGACATGCCTCACCATGAGAAGCATAGCAGTGTATACGCTTCTAAATACCTAAACTCATCAACATGGAAACACACACACACACACACACAGGCGCTACAGTACATATTGGCAGGAACAGGTAAATCCCACAGTCCCGCGGGACTCACAGAAGGGGAGTGGGAGTTCGCTGAAGACGTCCAGCTCTTCGGCTGGTCAGGTTCAGGACTATAGGACTTCTTTGCCAGTGCAGGAAGGGTTGAAAGCAGCAGTTACACTAAGTGGAGGGAAAGGAAGTGTTTCAAGGTGAATGCTGATACAGTTTCCCTCTTCTATTTATTCTAATTATTTGGTTCTTAATGCAGACTGGGAAGAAAGAAAATATAATTTTGATTCTCTTAAAGAGAACTATTTCAAAAATGACCTATTTAAAAAAGTAGCCAGATAAAAGTTACTAGCTTATATGCTTTTGTTTAAAAAAAAAAAAAAAAAAGGAAAAAGTTTCATTAGAAACTTGGCATATCTCTAGCAAATATATTTTTGTATGTATATGGTATATAATGAAAACAGTCAATTCTTTGAGCAGCAAAAGCCGTATTGACTACTGTAAACTAAGCTGAGCTTTAACATGCCTTTTGTTTTAAATGGGCTTTAAGACCAGAGGAGGGAATATTTCAAATCAACCAACCAATTCAGTATCCTATGGCTTGACAAGGGTTTACTAAATATTATCGATACTGTAAATAGCCTCTATCACTATTTAATAATTTTATAGTGATTTGGGTCTAAGTAGGTGATGGAATTAAAAAAAAAATCACTGAATTCCTAAGGGTTTCTTTAATTAAGCAGTACTATTTACAAACAACAGTATAAGATTTAAGTGCCTGGGAGAGGGATACAATTTTTAAAAATTACACAATGGGTAAGTTTTGTTTTGTTTTTGGTGAGGGGAAAAGGGGGTGAATAGGAAGCCAGGAATGGGAAGGATGAGAATCAGTAACTGTACTGTCCCATGACTGACAGAACAGATCTCAGTACGTTCTTTTCCATGAAGACTCTGTCAGACCCTGGACAGATCAGGCAGAGGCGCGCGCCTGCGAACCTCACAGCTACGGCAGAACGGGCTGGGGGGCTCACGGGAAAAGCTGAGGATGGGAGGAAGCCTCAGGGGAGGGCTGCTGCTTTGGCCGAATAAAGGGCAGTAATGGTATGTGTGATAACTGCGTGAGCAGAGGAGGAAAGGACAGAACAGAGTTAAAAATGAGCAACTCACCTCACCTCCTGACCCTGATTAGACAGGATGAGTGGTGAACTGAGGGCTTCTCCGTGACACCATACTTCTGCCCAATACTGCAACTGGGAGAAGAAATTCTATACTTGGATGTCTAGCTTTGCCACAAAACACAGCTTAAAAATAAAATAACAGAAAGAAAGAATTAAGCAAATAGTTATTTTTGCACTTGAACTGAAACGTACTGTACTGTAAATTACCATGACTCATTTTAAGTGACCTTTAAAATCAGATGTATTTATTATGCTTATGTAACTATAGAAATAAAGAAATGGATGACAGGCTGAACCTCACCTACGAATGTACAGCATGTGGATTTGTGAAACTGACTTTAGGAAGTCAAAAACTTATACTGTGTCTTGTGTTTACAGTTCTGATTTATTCCTTTGAAAAGCCTGCTGTTTTGGAAATGCACAGTTGACATGTTGAAATAAAAATAAATATCATTTTTAAAAATTTCTTAAATGATAAAGATGTGACCAAATAAAAGCCCTTTACTCTGTAATGATGGAGACCAAATGCAATAGGCCTTTGTTGTGGAGCATCTACTATGCGAGCTGATTCAGTGATTTCTAGCCTTTTAGGGCAGACACCTTCATGGGTTTGTGGACTTCCTGACTTTTTCTTACTGTTGCCAAAGCACCATTTGCATTTTATTATTTTTTTAACTTGCTATTTTTCTATTTACTTTTTAAGTGGGCCCCACGCCCAATGTGGGGCTCGAACTCACGAGCCTGAGATCAAGAGCCAGATGCTCTGACTGAGCCGGTCAGGCACGCTTTAAAAAATATTAAAATGGATTCAAATTAAAATTTGAGAATTTCACAGCCTCCCTTGAGACTCCTGGAAACCCCCCGAGTTGTCACAAAGCCTGGGCTGATGTCGTCGTACACTTTCCGCCTGCAGAAAACGTGAATGAACGGAGTGCCGAGTTTGTAGGGACCCAGAGGGCTGAGCTGCTACTAAGCTGTTCTCAGAACCCTTAGGAGCACGTTGGACGACCCGAACACACAGATGCACCAGCTGGTAAGCCCCGAGAGAAGGCTCGGTCATTCACAAGCCCACGCTGCCGCCCTTACTCAGAAGTGGCGGCTGAGCACCTCCCTGCACCTGTCCGGCGCCCGGGGCGGGGCCGCTGGGGCCGCGGGGGCCGCCGCGTGAGGCCGTGGGTCTCGCACAAGGGGCGCCGGGGCCCAGTTCCTGAGGGGGTGTGGGCCGAGACCGACCTTCCGTCCTTCCGAGAGCCCAGCGCGGCCGGCGCAGCCCCTCCCCGCGTCTCCGGCCGGACCCCTGGGGCAGGTGGCGCCGCAGCGGACAGAGCTCCCCCCGCGGGACGCGCGTCCCGAAGCCAGACACGAGTGGCTCCGATTCAAAGCTGCCCAGTGCCGAAGCTCAGTCCGTCAGCTCCTTCCCCCGCCCCGGAGGTGGGGAGGCCGCGGCCCGCACGTGTGCCCGGTAGGTGCGCGGGTCGCGCCTCCATTCGGACTCTAGACCTCCCCGGACACCCCGAAATCCGTACCGCCGGTGTCACTGTGCGCGTCCGACCCGTCCCACCCTGCAGACGACCGGCGCGGTGTGCGACCGTGTCAGCTTGGAGGCTGGCGCGGAGCTGCGGCCCACCCGGACGGGCGAGCAGCCCAGGGCAAGCAGGCGCGGCTCGTTTCCCCACCTGCGGCCTGGCGCTCCGCGCGAGTTCGCCTCCTCCCAGGCGGGGGTGCCGCGGCCGACGTGCCCGCCGCCAGCAAGCACTGCGCTCCCAGTGCGGTGCGGCCAGCTGCCGGCAGATGTGAGCTCCTGAGGGGACAAAATGAAGCCAAATGTACATTGAAGAGCCGGGAAACGACAAGTAACGAAGGCAATTCTACGGCGTGCAAGAGCCCCAGACGGGAGAGGTTTTAAGACATTTATTGCAGTTTCTTTCTCTTCTACGGGTGTCAAAAAAATGTAAGCAAGAATCTTATAAGCATTTAACAAGTTACAAACCTTCTCTTTGCCAGAGAGCTGAGGATATTCCTCTCTTCAGCTGTAAACTTGTATTTTGAAAAGGTCGGGAACCTTCTGGTTCCTGGAAAGATCAATGGGGGTCTGGAAAAATAACAGACCAGTTCTACTCAACTTAATTCTTTGTGTGTGTGCTTGATGGAAGACGGGGGACGGGTTCATTGCGCCGGAGCGGGCGTGCATCCGCCATCAGAGGTCAACTCAGCTGATAAGCCGCCCGGCCACCGCCTTGACCGACTCTGCTCTTGAAAGATGGCAGTCAAGGCTACACAAAGGCATGGGCCCGACACACTGAGGCTCACACTTTGATTCTACCACCGCAGCTACTATGTCCTTTGGCGACCTTCTCGGAGTCTGCCCTCAGCTGAAAAATGGAAACGATGCTCCAGCGCACTGCAGAGTGATCAGAAGTCTCAATGAAGAGGCACGGGAAGGGCCTAGTACAGCGCATGATACGTCGCTAACAAATGCTGGTCCTCCTCCCCTTTCTCCTTTTGATTGCTGCCTTGATGGAAAATGGACGAAATCTAAAAAGGCAACAGATTTCCCCTGAACAACTTAGATAAGAAACAAAGAGCAGCTACCCACCGGAATGTATCTCCCATGTATCCTAGTAAACACACACTCAACACTCAACCCCCATCTCCGCTGACCTATTAGGGTACCACACTCAGGGGTCAGAGCCAAAGAAGCAGTTACCTGAAAAAGGTTACTAGCCTCCCAGGCCGGAGAAAGACTGCAGAGGTCAACAACGTGTCTGAACGAAGACCACACCCAGTACAAGGGGGTGGAGATGCTGGTCAATAACCAAAAAAATTCAACCACCACCATCACAGAAGGAAAAGCTGGTAGGGCTGGTCTCTGCCAAGTGACTGGTATCTCGTCACGTTAGCAACGGTAGCCCCACTGAGGGGGTTGTCCTGGACTTCTTCCGGTGACATTAAATATGTGAATTATGTACCAAATTCCCTTTGTTCCTTCTGCTCAAGCAACCTTCTTACCACCATTTGACCTTCATAGGGGTCTTCTGGGAGAGAATCTGCTGGTTTCATCAATTCAAGTGTTTTTAATCCTTATGTTGGCTTTTTTGTTTGTTTTTGGCCATGAATCACTAGACAATATGAATCGGCTGGCAGGAAGGAGACAGGTCTTCCTATGGTACAATGACACAAATCAGGTTCTAAAGCAATGAGGTCAAGACTCACACCCACGTGCTTGTGTCTCCAACGTAACATCACCAGCTGCAGGGTCTTTCAGGAGGCAGCTTACTCCTGGGGTCACCTACGAACACCTCTGTCTTACGGCAGGCTTCTTAAAATTCTACATCCATTATGTGATCTATGCATAACAGCAGCACAAAAAAGCTGATTTTAAAAAAATTCTACTTCTCTAACTGGGAAATAATCACATACAGAATAATCTTTTTTCTTTTCTTGACACAATCGCAGCAGTCTCAATTCTTTCCCATGTTTAGATACACAAATCATCCATCGCCTATTACAGGCCTCTTAAAGTCTGAAATTTCTTAAATTTCCAGATTTAATAAAAAAGGTCATAAATTCAAGTATTATCCTAAACATCAGATGGACACTCCCCTCTAATTCAGCCCTTACTATTATTGGCAAATCGTACATGCAATTCCCAAACCATTTTTTGTGAAATGTAAAATGTGTTTTAAAACCTTTAAAAATAACATTTGAATGATACAATTGTTTAATCATTGCCACCTACGCGAAATCTCACCCACACATTTTGGTGTCAAACAGTCCCAACTTGCTAACGACAGTAAGGTTTTATGAGGCACCTTGCATGCGCAGTGACACAAAGGTTCAGTTATGGTCCGTAATTGCACACCTATGGCGACAGGAAGCACGAGGCCAACTTTCAACCACCTGTGAAGGCCAGAGCCATTTCACTGACTGATCATTTACACAGTTTAAAGGCCTTTAAACAAATAACGGAGGGGGAAAGAGGTGAGGAAGAGAGAAAGAGGAAGGAAGGGAGGAAGAAGAGAATAAAGATCTCTTAGGGGAGTATCATCTATATATTGCTTCATGGGGATCAGAACAGTAATCAGCGCTATAATTAACCCCAAATCAGATGGACTCAACATAAATAACACCAAATGTATCACAAGCAATCCTTGTAATTGTTTAGCTTCTCACATAACCGGAACTGACAAATTCATGATTTCCTCTAAAAATAAACATGAAAAACAGTATCCTGGAAGACTCTTGTTCTTTGCCTTCCGTTGTGATGGTGACAAGCCACGGAGAGCCACGGAGAGCTGCTTCCGTCTGTGGTCAGCGCCTCCTCCAACCTGCACAGCCAAGCCGCAGGGGGTCTGGCGCGGACAGCCCCTGGGAACCCCAGCTGACTGCTCACGTGTTACTCGCACACGCACGCGCATTCGGTCAAAACTGCCCCCGGGAGGAGGATGTGGTGAGCGCAAGCACTGATACATCTGGTACATTTATATCAGGAATAAATTTAATTGTAAAAAAGTCAGATTATAACAAAAATGACATAGAACCATTTGTACTTATAAAACAGCATCACAATCATCATAAATTGAATGGAAGATTCTTTGGTATTTGAAATCAGTCTCTGAAAGCACAGATTGAATGTAGTGCATTTCACAAAAAATTGCAAAGCTCCAATATTGAAAGGTACCTGGCCAAAGAGAAACTTGTTAAAACACTGACACACTGTTTCAAAGAGGAAATATCATTGAAAATGAACCTAGAAGTTCCAAATGGGAGCCATGCTCTTACTCAACAATTTAGAAACACTCTGCAGAACGGTGGCTCAGGAAAGCAGCTTCAAATTCTCCCTACGCCCTTCCTCTGAAATGCTTCTTTTAGTAAAAGGGGAGTCCTCATTCTTTATGCCTCTATTCTTTAAGAACCTGTCACAGCAAAAAAAGCCCATGTTTGTTCTTAAAGTTAACCAGTTTAGCCCGTCCTAACCCTGCATTGTTTTGCCCTGCTCACAGCATTTCCCGCCTCTTACATGTTGGCCTTCTCACCCCAGGGTTCAAGTTCACAGTCCCTCATTTCACTCTGGAGAATCAAGAAAAAAAGATGTGTTCTGTGAAGAAAGATCACAGATCTGTTTTGTAGGAAACTGTTACAAATATATATAACTGAATTAAAAAAAAAATGGACCAGTCAGCTCAAAATGTCACAGGAAGTTAAATGTCTTCAATTTCAACATACAAAAAACTACAGAAAATAATTCTCGTTTCTAATTTTTACATGTCTATAAAAACCTTATCAAGCTTTAAAATATAATCTTAAGAAATGTTTCTCTATCATAGTTATCAAATAGCTGTCCATTATTTAAAAATTTTTAAAAAGTTACCAATATGGTAAGACCCAAGGCTCTAGGGAAATGGTCCCTAGGCTCACCTCTGAAGGCCTCTTCTTAACCCTAAGTTGCAGGAAACACTAGGGCTGCAGTTCTAGTCCCAGTGCCGCCTCTAAATGGTTTTGGACAAGTTATTTAACCTCCTCAAACCTCAATCCTGCCATCATTAGCATTTTCCAAACTGCTCATAGGAATATTAATCTCATGAAAAAGCGATCTGTGGTCAAATTAAGTCAGAAACTGCTACACACAACTTCTCTTGAGGAGATTCACATCGTGCATCAGCAGTACTAAAGGCTCTGAGAAATCCTGCAGCATGTTTGTTCAACTTTGTATCAATCTTAGATGACCTCAGAATCTTTACTGACTAGCACTTACTAGCATCCTATGGATCATTCTCTGGAGAACACTGGTCCAGCACGCCACAGGTCTCTGGTCTTTTACAGACAGCATGTTGGAAGAACAAGCCAGTCTTCTGACGCGGGTTCTGAAGGTTAAGAGAAGATATAATGTCCTGGTGTTGACGGGGCAGATGTTCATGATCAGTGGCTCCTTGAAGATCAACATGAGTCCCCTGTTCCTGATGACAGTCTTCATTCAGGGAAAGTGGTAACGACTCTCCCAGAATCCTGATGGCCACCTATAGCCCAGTAAGTATCAGAACTCACCAGGAATGAAAAGTTATCTTCGATAGAGTTCAGTCTTCCTTTCCAGTAGGACTCCTTCCTGTAGTAGATACTTTTGCCACTGTTCCCTAGAACAGCTCTGCCCAACGTTAATAGGATCCTGGCCCTTAACCCATTTCCTCGTCCAGAACGGAGTTGACGCCCAGGCGGCCGTCAGGCAGTCCTCAGGTTAAACAGCTGCTCCTCCAAGAAGGCGCCCCCGAGCCCGTACTGCTCTTCGTGCAAACTCACTTCTTCAGGTGACAAGTGGCTTCCTCCCAGAACAAAGTCTGCAAATCTGACAAGTATTTGTTTTAAGTAAGGTCAATGTCATCACAGAAAGGTTTATGTGGAAGATAACATGTTCTCTTGCTATTTATCCTCCTTAATGAAATCTGACTTTGTCCACAGAGAACGGCAGTTATACACCGGATGTGAAAATGGCAGCGGCTTACGTGATCCTTCTAGAGAAATTCAGGGGAAGGACAGAGAAGCAGGCACACTTACGGGCACTGACTGCTGCCGAGCATACCCCTCCCGTTTGCGCATTCCTTCCCTCTTTCTTACGATTTCATTATTCAGTTATTGTAGCACATGCATACTTTGCCCTCTCAACGCTCAGTCCAGGGCACTGTGGTTTGCATGGGGCTACGAAGAAGGGGAAGCAGTAAGGAAAAAGATGTTGGGGCAAAGCGGTGTCTCCTGTTAAACTTTGAAAATGGTCTTCCAGACCGGGACCCCCCATGGACGTGATCCGTCCGCCCTTCCCTCTCCCACCCGCCCGCTCCGAGTCGGTCCGGACACTGGCAGCGGGAGGCGACCGGGCACCGAAGGGAAAGCCGAGCCTCGCCGCCACCCGCACGTCTGCTCCGGGTCTGCGGCGCCCGCACGCTCCCTGCACCCCGCGGCGGGCCTCACCTGTCGGGGGCCTGCAGTCTGGAGACCACCACCCACGCCGGGAAGTCCGGCCTGCGACAGGCGCGCCGCAGCTCCTCCAGGGCGCCGCTGGTCTCGGCGTCCGCCTGCTCGCGGTACTCGTCCTCGCTGAGGAGCCTGAGCGCCCGCCGCTCGGCCGCCCGCCACCGCTCCGGCGTCCTGCAACACGCGGCCCCGGTTGCTGGAGTCGGGGTCACAGCTGACCGCCCACTCCCCGAAGATCTGCGAAAACGCGTGTCTAGAAAGGGACGGCGGCGCTCGGCTTCCCTGCTGCGACGCCGAGGCTCAGGGCTCCTCCCGCCACCTGGCGCACAGCTCGCCCCGCTGGGCCTCGCCGGACGCTCCCGGCCCCTGGACCGCCCGAACCGTGTGTCCAGCACTTCGAGGCTCCATTTCTGACAGACCTACTAACCCTATTTCTCATCTCCGTGACTTCTACCTGCGCAGTCAGACATGGAAGTCTGGCTCGGTCCGCTCCCTCCCGGAGACGCCCTTCCTTGTAAGGAGACCGGGGAACCCGCGACCCTAAGACAGACCGGAAGGAGGGCGGCTCCGTGGGGCACCGCCTCCACCGAGTGCTGCAGATCCCGACCACGGCCACAGACGAGGAAGAAACACCGCCCAGGACCCCCCACGCGCGCCCTTTGGAGTAACTCCTCCCCTGCCCTTTGCTGCGGGGCTCGTGCCCGCAATTTCCTTTCCCATCGCGAAAGTCCTAAAGGGAAGAATCTCATAAAAACGGCAACGCTGATAACGTTTTAACACCCATGTTACGTTTAACAATGAGATTTTAAAAACAGTCTTGGGTGGTTTAAAATTTGATGTAACCAGAGTCCCGAATCTAGAGGAGTGTGGGAATTACCAGGCGGTGGTTTAAAGATACTCTCTTGAGGGCTGGGACCTGAAAAACCTTTAAACTTTTAAAGACTGTGTGGTGGTGAAGGGTCAGATCGGGGCACGACGGACATTATCTCCTTCTCCTTTTCTGAATACCAGTCCGGTCTCCCTCGGGGAAAACCTCTGGCGTCTGAGCAGACGAGGGCACGATTCTGGCTTTGAGGTTTATCTGCCGTGTGGACGGAAGCAAGTCCTTAGCCGCTCTGAGCCTCACTTCACGCATATGAACACAGTGAAAGCAGTAACGTCGACCTCACAGGTCACCGGGGGCATGAAATGAGGTATTCTGTGTAAAGCGCTTACCACAGCGAGTGGCCTCTAGTGAGAGTTCAACAAGGATGCCTGAGAGCGTAGCGACCCCACACTCGGGCATATTCAAACAGCTCTTTGTAAAACTAAACTACCGTACAAATCAAGGTATTATCTCTCTGCTCTGTTAGTTACCCCGTAACTAACCCTGTTTTATCCCGTTGTTCTTCACATCTTTATTCACTGGCAAAATGAGAAGCTAAGAAAGTTACAGAACGTCGTATTAGGTTCGCGTTAACAGAGCGTGCAAGTGCGCAGAAGGACCGTCATGCAGGGAACAGAACACACTTCACACTTGGCGTGGCAACTGGATGTTTGAGGGGAAAGAGGCCCAAATTCTCTCTTGGGTTCCTCAAGCCACAAGCCAGCAAAGAGCTGGAGGCCTGGAAAACGTGGACTGGCCAGCCTCCTCCTAGCAGAGGGACCTCTGGTAATCCCAGTCACTGTCAGCCTCTGAGGCAGGACCAGGAGCAGCAGCCAGCAGCGGCTCCTCCGACCCGGCCCTGCTGCCTTTCAGCCTTGCCAACATCCTCTACACAAGGGCCCTGTCCTGTCGCTGGCATGTATGACACGGTGACACGGTTACATGTGTCACGGTTACATATGCAGTCCCAGATCCATAAACTACCACTTACCGGAGTCTCCTCTCGGCTAGGTTTGCCTCATGAATATTTATTAACTCCCTCACTGCCTGACTCTAGGCCCTCACCACCTCTCGCATGCGCGGCTGTGATGTCACTGCCTCGGGGCCTCCTGGTTACACACACACCCAGAAGGCAGCTGGGCCACGTCCTGCCACCCAGGGAGGTTCACGGTCTCCGCTTTGATCCTGACTGCTGAATGTATTTTTACTTCCAGATTAGTTGCCAACATTTAAACATAAGAATTCACATTCAAATCCATATTCCCAGCTTTTCTAAAAAACAAAAAACAGAAGATCTGGCGCGGCAGGGCCCGTACTCCTCCATGGCAACAGTCAGCTCAAGCTGAGTAGTGACTGCCCCTTTCTGAGGAGGCTGCGCTGCAGAATGTCCCACAGTCCTCGGGAGCGCCCCACCGCCTACCCCCGCTCAGCATCGCCCCCTCGGTTCCAGCCCAAAGCCACTGGATTCATGACTCTGGTCTAGGCAGCAGGCAGAGAGCGCTGACTGAAATGCACGATGGCTTCCGGCCTCCACTACCTCAGACCCAGACGAGACTCCTTAGCTCGGCCTGTGATGCCTCCACAGCGTGGCCGATGCCCACGGCGCTCGCAGCCTCATGATGCTACCAGACCGGGCCATCTCCCTGTCAGGGAAGTCCTTTCCACATTTACTCCCCTCGCTGTTTTAATTCCTGAAGATTCAACCTAGTAATTTCTTCTTCAGGCACTCCCGGGAACCCTCTCTATGTGCCGTAGTCCCTGATCAGGTATGTCTTAACACTTCAAAGACAAGAACTGTAAGCTGCTGTCTCAACGAGCACACCTCAGGGGGAGAAACTGTCCCTCTGTTTGTGCACCGACTCAAAACAGGTGTTTGGACTCGATGACTAAGGACAGACATAATACAGCTGTGGCAATGGAAGTTCCCTCGTCGCTCTTTCTGTATTTTTAAAGGGCTTAAGCCTTAGCTTAAAACTTAAAAGAAAAAGTCCTAAGCATAAATAATACTTTTCAATCATTTTTCTAGCTCTATTTTATAAGCACAACAAATACCTTTAAAGCAATCTTGGACCCTAATGAAAGGAAATGTAGAATGAAAGTACAAATTTTAGGCAACCCAGGGTGCAAGTAATTTTGCCACTGATTTTAGTGAATTCTGGGTGAGCTGTGATTACCTAGTAACTGGGGACAGTTCCCTGAAAGACTAATGAAGACGAGAGATGGAGATGGGATTTGACGCTACGTTCTCTAGTCTCCTCCTCTCTCAAATCCCCAGATGAAATACAGTTAATCATGAGACAAAATACAACACGAGCAAGAAACTTACCAAAACAATAAATAAAACCAGAGCTCAAGATGTCCAATTTACAAGGCAAAAAAGATACGCACCACCTCACATAACTGAAGGCTCTCAGGGGGTAGCGCAGACTCCTGGAGGACAGGATGAGGACCATGACTGCGTAAGAGCACTGGGGCACGGTGGCCCCGCAGTAGATCAGGAGCAGGGCGAGGAGCCGCAGTGTCCACGCCAGGAGATTTACGCTCCTTTCGTCGACAAGGGGCCCGTGTTTGTAACAAACAGCAAAGCTGACAAATCCCACCATTAGGACATAGCCTGTAAAAAAGCAGAAGAACTTGAAAAGCTGAACTTGAAAAGCTGTATGAAAAACCCTGGCAGAGCCTTACTTAAGCTAAGAATTTCTTTTTCTGAAGAAGTAAGACTGAAAAACATAGAGGGATGGTTACTCCTTCCGTGTGACACTGCCTTTTGTAACACTTAAGGATATGCAACCATAAATTACTACGATATGTATCTGCTTCTTAGTCCAGAGGCCTCCATGGACCAATGTTCTCACGGTTGCTCTGGTTAGGATTTAAGCCTCAGCGTACGTTGCAGCTGGCTACAAACGCTATTTTTTATTTTTACTTTCTAGTTAAAAAGGGAAAGTACGATTTTGTAACGGAGGGACCCCACTGCACCCCCCACTGCAGTGCTCAGCTTCTGCACTAGCAATGGTGGGACAATGGACAGTCCGCATCTCCTGCTGGGATCCGACGTGAAACGTGCATTTCTCGTGTATCCCACTATGTGTTTCACTCATACCTAAGCAAGCCTCAAGATCGACTTTCCAGTTCAGTAAGGGGAGAGAGGAGCAAGTTACATTACACCACAGAGGAGTAATGAGAGAAATCCAGAAAGTGGGACACTCTAAGACAAGTAGATTGGTCTTGTCAGCATATCACTACGATGAGAAAAGGAATTTTACCAATTTAAAAAGACTTATGAGACATTGCAGATCAAAATATGGTTCTGGACTATATCTCCCCTTATACAACCATCAAGGACGCTTAGGAAATCTAAACATGACCTGAGTAATTTATGTAATTATTATTTTTTAAATTTAATTGTTATTTAACTACAGAGGAAAATGCTCTTGTTTTTTAGAGATGCTTACTGAAGTAGTCAGGGGAACATACCATGATATCTATAATTTACTTTAAAAATACTTTATCATGGGGGGGGGGTGCCTGGGTGGCTCAGTGGGTTAGGCTTCTGCCTTCAGCTCAGGTCATGATCCCAGGGTTCCAGGATCAAACCCACATCGGGCTCTCTGCTCAGTGGGGAGCCTGCTTCCCCCTCTCTCTCTGCCAGCCTCTCTGCCTACTTGTGATCTCTGTCAAATAAATAAATATATAAATAAAATCTTAAAAAAAAAAAAAAGAAAGGAAAAAGAATACAGGCTAGTTATATATATATACAAACAAACAAACTTTATCATAGGAACTCCTGGGTGACTCAGTTGTTTAAGAGGGTGACTCTTGATTTTGACTCAGGACGTGATCTTGGGGTCCTGGGATGGAATCCCACAGCTGAGTCCTCTGGCCAGCTACATGCTCAGAGTCTGCTTAAGGATTTTTCTCCTGCCTCTGCCCATCTCCCCACACCCCCACACATACTCTTTCTCTCTCAAATAAAGTATTTTTTAAGATTTATTTATTCATTTATCAAAAAAAGGAGCATTAGTTAAAGACAAAATATTCAAGTAAAACAAAAAATTGATTGCTTTTATTTTTGGGTGGGTGGACTTATGTGAAAAATTTGGTGCTAAGGGGTTAGGAGAAAACTGATCCTCCCATTCTTCATGATTTCCCAAGTAGAACAAATATAATTTTAAAAAGCTGTTTGGTTTTGGTTACATGAAATAAAAACAAGTGGTTTCCTAATAGCCTCTCTGTTTCTGAAAATTCAAGTTTTCATTAGTCATTTATATTTAGAATTTCTCACCTTTCATGCTGAATACATTAAGAAAAGGAAAGAGCCACATTTCAGAGAAATTTTTTCATTACAAGTTAGATCTGGCTAGAGCTTAACCACAATTCAATGGCGTATAAGCAATCAAAAGAGAGAAACATTTTTTTTTTTTTGCTCTTTTGATCATTAATACAGAAAACTAAGAAAGATGTCATAGGGAAAAAAAAAAACAGTCTAAAATAAGATCTATTGAACTGAAATCATCAACTGTGGGAATAAAATTTAAAAATACTTTTAACAGCACTTCTCCTTAGTTCAAAAGGAAAATTTAGACTCTGGAAAGAAACGTATTTCCAAAGAAGGACTCCAGTTGTACTTTTCCGCTTTACCAACAATAGAACATATTTTCAAAAAATTACCTACTTAATACATATACTCTGTTCTCATGCCATAGCCACTTGAGGTCCTCCATCCATCCGCACACAGCGTAAACTGAAGCAAACCAACAACCGACCATTAGAGCCCAAAAGGTGCTGTACTGTGTGCGGAAGAAAATAAATGACAGTTTTTGGTTCATTCACTCTCACAAAAATAGGAGTAAACAAATCAACCCTTTCTATTAGAAACTTCTACATCAAATTGCACTGATATCAATTCAAGATACTCGCTAGAGTCTTGTTGAAGTTATGGTCCATGAACCGGCAGCATCAGCACAACCCGGAAGCCTGCGGGAACACAGACTCTCAGGCCCCATGGCAGACTACGAGTCAGAGTCTGCATTTCCACAGGATCCTCAGGACACTGGAAAAGCACTATTTTAAAGAAGAAATTTATCTCGAAATGATGCCGGTGTTACAAGCTTTGAAGAGAGTATCTGCAACGTTATCGTCATGAACTACTATTTATCCTCAACTAAGTGCAAAGCATTCTTTCATGAAAGGTGTTCTGGGAACTAATAATAATGAAGAAATCCCCACATATAGCAATGCAGCTATTCAAGGCCTTGACGGTTCAGCATCATGGCCTTCCTCAGCTCTGCTAAGACAAGACAGATTTCTACTCAGCATAGGTCAGCCCCCTGCCACTCGTAAGAGAAATTTATTACCTAAAAGTAAAAAGGTCTCAAAAAAATTATCACCAAAATTAATACTTACTTTATGGTGTGTATATATATATATATATATATATATATATATATAGTAACAAATATATATATTATATATATATAGTAACAAATACAAATGGAAACTCTAGAAAAAAAGATACCTTTTCAAGTCAGTTTATACAATGTAGAAACACAGTTTCAATTAGGAACTGTCACAGTCAATGTGAATTAAATTTGATCAATTTTTCATGTCTATGAGATCATGGTTTCCCTCTTCTATTCATTTATACACAGTATGCCTACCTTAGGAATAAACCTTTTCACCAGCAGCAGGACAAAGACCAATGTCATTAGAACACCTAGCACGGTCCCAGAAGAGTAATAGAAAATAGGACTTCTGTCAAGACAAGCAGATAAAAGCCATTTAAATGTGAAGCAGGACTTTCACTATTAAAACCATGTTTAACCTGATGACAGCAGCCATAAAGAATACTAACAAGAAAAACTCAGATGGTACCTTTAATTATATCCTATACTCTTAAAAGATGAAGTCTGTACTTGAAATTTATGGTACATAGCGTGCCACTAACTCAAAACAAAATGTCTGAGTTACCTTCTATGTTTAGAATCTGATGCAAGCATTACTGAGCACCTCCCATGTAGCAGACGCTGGTCTGTGCGCTGTGCGTGCATTCGCACCAGCCCAGTGAAGTGGCTAGCCAGGTCTGAACTTCGCAGAGAAGAAAACAAAGGCACCAACAAATGAAAGACCATCCCCAAGTGAGCATCTGCCAGCTGGAGGACTCAGGCTTGCAGCCTAGTCTCTCTGGGTTAACCGACATTGGGTTCTAAAGGCTGTGGATTACATTAAACGCACTTAATTATACTACGAGAAAGATGAACACTATTGAGAAGAGCAGGCTAAGAAGTAAAATATTATTGGAAAAAGACTTCTTTTTCCATGAGAGAAGTGGTAATACACAAAATATCAGGGTATGTTTCTCCAAGGGTCAGACACTTGTTAAATTCAACTTCTGTATCAGAGCCACAAATCTTGGAGGCAGCTTGACTCTAATAGAGAGAGCAAGGCATCTGGCATCAGAAAACCCGAGTAGTAATCTCAGCCCTAGCAAGAGCTGTCATGTGATGGTGAATGTTGGCCTTCTCATCTATAAAATGAGAACAACAGTGGCGCCTGCGTGGCTCAGTGGGTTGGGGCCTCTGCCTTCAGCTCAGGTCATGATCCCGGGGTCCTGGGATCAAGCCCCGCATCGGGCTCTCTGCTCTGCAGGGAGCCAGCTTCCTCCTCTCTCTCTGCCTGCCTTTCTGCCTACTTGTGATCTCTGTCTGTCAAATAAATAAATAAAATCTTTTTTAAAAAAATGAGAACAACAATACAGAGCTGACGTGATTGTTAAGAGGATCAGATTTTTAAATGTATATTAATACATAACACAAAATAATGCATGTAAAAGCACTCCAAAATATACACATACATATCCCGTGTGCTGTTACTCAGTTTTTAAAGGCCTTTCAAGCACTATCTTCAGACCTATTGTTTGTAAAACCACAGCAGGAACTACAAGCTAGTGTGGAAATATTTAGCATGGGGTCAAAATTGTGCTCTCCTCTTTTTAAAAGGATAAAGGATAATGGACAAAATTAAGAAAGTAAAATGGATACTTACTGACTCAACGTCTTTGCATAAAAGAAGAGGAAAACGCCTGCCACAAACACAAGGAAGAGTTTGAAATCCACAACTGGAGTAAAAAAGACAGACACACATGACAAAGGTTATGCGTCAATGTAGTTAGAAAGAAGAGAAAACTCAATTTATTGGAATGTCACTCCAGAAAAACGAAGTCCAGAATATCAGAAAAGAGACTTACTGTTTCGAGTCACACTAATTGTATAGACAAATATCTTCCCGACAGGTTTCACAGAGAAGCACACGGTCTCTCCATACGGATTGATGATTATGGTTATTTCATTAGACTCCTTTGGTGTCCAAAAATTATGAATCATACATTTGATAAAAGATAGAATGGTTTCTGGATATTGACAATTATGTCTTTCTGTGATATATACAATACTGAGCAGGCCTGAACTGGTAATCTTCACCTATACAATAAGAACAAACAAATCCATAAACACATAGGCTCCTTCTCATAAGCTCCTCAAAACCATGAGCAGAGGAACGGAGAGAGCCCGAGCTAGCGGAGTAAAGAACGGACAGTCGGATGTACACAATTCCGGGGATCCTAGCGATGGACCTACAGATCCGTGAGTTCGAACACACTGGAGCACAGAGACTTTGTGAGGTGGACGTTTCTTCCCCTGGGTTGCAGGTGATTTAACTCCCTCTTCCAGCAAGTTGCTGCGGCCGAGGGGCACGTGAAAAGGACGGCAGAAAGCAACGGGTGGCAAACTAGCTGCTTTAGAAGGGGTTTCTATCTCCACACGGCGCACCGCGTTTGAGGAAAAGCACTTCTTCTGGGTCAGCTGCTGCGCATGTGTGACTAGGCTTCTCTCCCTCCAGGCCTCCTGAAGAAGAATCCCACCACGGGTCCTAGTCAAGTCTCCCAACAAAGCACCCGCTCGAGCACCAAGCAGACACTGACAATCAGCCAGTGATCATTAAATGACAATTGTGCCGCTGCCTCCGTCTGTCCCTCCCTACTCATACTCTTCTTTGTCCAAGGGTAAGGTGAGCCGGAAAAGGACAGGGAGATCACCAGCTCTGAATCTCCAGCGTTAGGTGATGTGACCCGCTACCTACCCTCCTTTCTCTTGGACTTCAGCTCCTGGCTCACTACTGCTCTCTATTTCCTGTCATACTTCTCGGGGATTCAATGCACATAATACACACACCAAACTCCTTCCTGTGTGCTGACTCTCTGCATCTTGAACTCCTCCCCTCTTGTACTCTTGGCCTCTGCCAGGCCTCAGCTCCTCACTCCCACGGCCACACCCTGGACCCTGTCATTACCAAACTACCGGCCCTCTACAGGTTGTTTTATGCATCCCACTGGCTGAGCACCAACTCCTACCTTTCCAGTAAGCCCCTGGCAGGACCTTGACCCCAGGAAGCCTTTGACCTCACCACAGATCAAGCATTTCCCCCCTGCTCCTCACCCCTTCCTTTCCAGTTAAATTCCAGGTCAATCATAAATCATAAATCATTCCCTCGCACGGACCCGGCTCCTTTGCATCGCTCTTGCTTTGTCAGCCCCGCCTGCAAAATCCAACTCTCCACCCATTTCACGCTCGGATTTGTACCACCAAACGGCACCAGATAAACACCCAGCAGTCTGACTTCAAGCCCGAGTGTGAACCTGGGACGTAAAGCTACAGATGATCACACCACACAGTCCTATCTGCTCTCTACTCTCTTCAACAAAGATGTCGTAGCTTTTCCTTCTCAACACCAACACCTCCTCATCCTCACTCTTGGCTGAAAATCGAAGAGCACGAAGTCAACAGGCTCCCGTCCCATTACCCAAGCAGCAGCAAGTACCTGCAGGGACGTGCTCTGCTTCCTGCCTGTGGGGAGGAACTTTCTGCTACAGAGGAGAGTTAAAGGAGATTCTAAAGTATCCTTTAGAGTATCCTTTGTCTACTCAAGGACATCCTACCAATAGTCCTGCCCTTTCTATTGGACCATCCTACTGATGTGGGAAACAAGGACAAAAGAAAAATTAAATTTCCTTACTACCTGTAGCCCACTGGTTAAGCCCTTGAAACAGGCAGAATGACATTCCTCTAGAAACTCAGATGCCTGGATGTTAATACTTTGCTAAGGGCAAAAGGCAATCTTAGCCCAACACCCAGGATCCTGTAAGTCTACTTTACACACAAAAATTCCTTTGGAAACTTCCTTTATCTCTCTCTCTCCAAGATACATGTCAGCAAACATCCCCCAAGCATCTGACCCACCAATACACATCGGAAGGGTCTGATAACTAAGGTTTTATAAGGCAGTAATAAATGACTTTTTCCCAACAACAGCTAGCGCCCTCAAGGTTCTGGAAACCTTGCTTCCAAAATTCCTCAGAGACTTACGCTGTCCCTAATCCCCTCCCAACTTAAAGAGTATATAATGGGCCGCTCCTTGTGACCCCAGTGTAGCTCTTTCTGCCCATGGGTCCTGTCCCCAGCTTTAATGAAATCACCTTTTGCACCAAAGATGTCTCAAGAATTCTTTCTTTGCCACTGTCTTCAAACTTTAACATCTTTCCTACATCACGATGAGCATACAAACATGTTGATACTTTTCCCATTGAGGGGGAGGGAAGCCTTCCATTGACTCCACTTACTTTCCCCTCCAACTATCCCCTTGCTTCCCAATGCAATCAAAGTTGCCCATACCTGCAGTCTTCAGTTCTTTCCCTCCCACTCTCTCTTTAACCCTCTTCAGTCATGGAGTGTTTCATGCCCAAAAGGCTGTCCCTGACAGGGTCACCAGCAGCCTCCATGTTGTTACAGCCAATTCATTCTCAGTCACCACATTTGATCCACGAACAGCACTTAGCACTGTTGATCAGTCCCTTCTCCTTGTAACACCTTCCTCGTGCAGTGCTCCTTCTCTCTCTCCTCTGCTGGCTCCTTCCTCCTCCCTACATGTAAGACTGACTCAGGCTCAGCTGCTGGTCCTCCAGCTAAACTCACTCCTTAGCACTGTCTATAAACACGCACCATGGCTTACTTTTACAGACAGAAACACAAGAAACATACAGAAGCTAGTGAGACTGCTACCCACAAGGGCGAGGTAGACTGGGTAGAGGAATGAGGGGGAGTGACGCTTCTCTGAGAATACTTCTGCACAGAGTAGCAATTTAAAACCATATTAATTCCATCCCTACGAATAAATGTTAGTAAGATCAACTAAGATAGGGAAAAAACCTGAAAACAATAAAAACAAATATATTTCAAATGGAAATGGCAACAAATAAAACAATATATTTCAAATGAATAATATAATCATATTAAAGGAGGTGTGTGGGATGAATTAACCTAAGTGATTCTGGAGCACAGTATGTAAACTATACACTCTCAACACGAGGTAAAACACACTCTAAACAAATACTGACAAATAAATTACTATTCTAGCATTAGACAAATAAATCAATATATTGAGAATAATGAAAACCAGTTTCCGTCCATCAGAGAAAAAAGTTACAAATATGGCAAGGAGATGAGAATGAACCCAGCAGTATGGAAGAAAGCAGAACTCATGTTTTTCAGCAGACGGAGAGACAGAAATAGATGCGTGCACAGGTGTATGGGTGTATATGTTCCTGTGTGTACACATATGACAACGGTATCCCAGCGCTAATAAATACACTCAATGCTGAATGCTCCTTGAAAAAAGTGTATGATCCCAGAGTTGGGCTTTAGAAACTACAAGCTAAGCCTGGAACATCTTGTTTACCAGAAGATGCTCACATGACAGGCACAAAGTAAAAGGACACAGGAGCTACTTTCAAGGTGCTCTTACTGGCCGATTCTAGGACGATGTGAGCGTCAGAGCAAATAATGAGGTAACAGACTGTAATCCGCTGGATGAAGGGGCAATCCTGACACCGTGTGGATACAGACTGCAGGAGGAAACCCCTTCCTTACTGAAGAGCGCTGACGGATGTGGAAAGAATCGTGGAGTCAGAAAATGACCATTTGAAAAACATCATGATGATAACTGATTCATGCAAGGATCATCAATGGATAAAACTAGGAATTGAAAATCTGATGAGGAAAAGGATATCTACATAGTTTCAAATTACCTCCTCAAAACACTCATTTATTAAAAGGGCAAAATGGTCACTTTATAGTGGCAAAATTGTAAATTTCCAGAGACCTTCACCAGGTGATCAAAGTGGTGTGTATCATCAGTAATGGCACAAATCAACACCATGTGCCTTCTGATACGCTGTCTTATCTTTTCCCTCAGCCTGGAATATGCTCTCTTCGTATAGTACGTTGGTAACTCACGAACTTCATTAACATCTTTCTCAAATATCACCTTCTCAACACGAACCACCCTGACCACTCTTTTTATACTGCAACTTACTCCCCACCTCCCTTACTCTGCATTTTGTTTTCATAGCACTTACTCGTGTTATAATTTTCTTCTCTACCTCCTACCCCTAGGAGCCTAAAAATCGTAGGAAAAGGGATCTGTTTTAGGATCCTACGATACTGATGTATCCTAAGAGCCAGTAATAGTCCTGGCACTCAGCGAGTGCTTAATATAAATATGTTCGGTGCTGAATGAAGGGAAGTACTAGGCTACTGAGATTAACTATTATCTTGGCCATACCTGGGATCAGAGAAGGGCTTGGGATAGAAATTATTTTGGAAAGTAGGAGAGAGGGTGTTGTCTTGAGTTGTGCCTGAACAGCGAGCACACTGTGCTCACTTGGATACCGTATTTCTTTGGAATGGTTTGGAGAAGGGCGGATATAAAGCATGAAGAGTTAATGTTCCTTTCCACATGCCCCTTTCCCTTGGGTCACTCCATGTGATTCCCGAGTCACCTTTTGTACTGATACACTGTTCTATGCCATACAAAAGCTATTTTTTATTCTTGAACTAGAACATTTTAATTCTCAGTTCCTAAGACATGATTTAAATGTAGGCTCTTACCTGCATAGTCGACCACATATATTTCCACTCCATTTGGGAATTTCGATTGTAGCAGTAACAGTCCGAGGCAGATGTTTTAATAAAATCCATTTCCTTCAGAGCTTTACACCTTATAACTGAGAGATGGAAAAGAGAACATACTTCCTAAAATATTTTATTTCCCAGAATCTTTTTTTTCTTTTTCTTCACAAGAATAATGCTGTTTTTACATTCTCTAACCAATGGATTTTTCTACATGGTAGTTACAGTCCCTCAATCTTTCCAGCCCACAGGAGAGAGACAAAAAAATTATAGTCCCGTGTCAATTCTCTTACGATATATGGAAGGTACTGTAGGAACACAGAGAACAGGTACTTCGGTCTTGGAGCAGAGGGCAAGAATTGGGGGCAGCTTCCTAGAAAGGGGGAAATGTGAGAGAGCACTGAAGGGGGAGTCGGAGGCAGCGAGCCAGAGAAGACAGGTCAGAGATGAGGGAAATCACAGAAGCGGTTCATTCATTCACTGAGGACGGCGTACGGGGAGTACATGAAGGCCTTCCAACATCTGCAGAGAGAAGCAAGCAGTGGCCACCACTTCAAGGAGCACAGACTGTGCGTTGAATGCAGAGCACTGAAGCCTTTTAGGTAAGCGTCAAAGTCGCAGCAGGAAACTGCGGACGCTGCAGAGGGTTTTAGGGAAGAGTTCAGGAGGCCGGGGCAGAGTTAAGGCACTAACACCGTGAACTGAGGCCCTGGGAACTTCCTAGATATCAACAGCAGCAGGAAGCCTGTAACATCCCTGGGCCTGAAATGGCAAAGGTAGGGCTTGATGTTACTAGAGCTACTCAAGCCAGGAGGACACTCTAATGGGATGCAGTCCCTGCCAGAATGCGGGATGGTGGGACGAAGGTAGCACTACGTCAGCCCATCTCCTGCCCTCCTAGCAGGGCCTCTCACTGGCCAAACGCAATGGGAACGAAAGGGCCTTTAAGGAAGCCCCGGTGATACAGCCCACAGACGTCTGCTTCCAGACACTAAGCAGGGGAGGGAACGACAAACAGAGAATCACCAGTTTTACCAGGGGAACAACAGGCACCCAGTTGTGTTTTAGAAAAAGCATTCTCTAAGCAACTGCAGTTTTAGAGGTGAAGAAGACTGAAAGCAGAACTACCACCGAGGAGGTTACTGCGGCAACCTCAGCAAGGACAGAGCTGGGTAGGAGGGAGAACGAACAGATGAACGATCACTTATGACCGGGACCAACAGGCTCTGGAGAGTCACTGGATAAGGGAGCACAAGAGAGGAAAGTTCTGTTAAGTGGAGAGATGGCAGGGCCCTTCACGCCGATAAGGAACACGGGAGAAGATACAAGCTTGTGCAGGGAAAGGGGGAGGAGTCCAATCTGGGATCTCACTGAGTCCTGGTTGTGGGACTATGTGAAGATGGCCGGGTCTGCAGCACAGGAGAAATCTGGACGCAGAAGTAGATACGTGTGTGTGTGTGTGTGTGTGTGTGTGTGTGTAAACATACGTGCATTTGTGTACTATATGTGACATCCAAATGAGGTCCAACACAACACCATATGCCATAATATACAGAGGAGGAGAGACAGGTGCTTCATTAGAGAGGGTAAATAGCACAAGAAAATTATTAAGTAATGGGTTCATTTTATTCTGTGGCTGCCTCTGTATCAGAATTTAAAATGAGGTGAGATGCCTTTTACTCCTCAGTCAGGGTTGGAGGCCAAGATCTGTCCTTGGGGATCACGGTCAGGGCTGCCACAAGCTGGCAGGCTTGTTTTCCTGCCTCAGACCTCTGTGCTTACTGGGAGCCCCACTTGGTCTACACCAGGCGTGCTGACCCCCCAGCCAGACTAGGGTCTCAAGTGGCAGCACCGGGCCCTGGGCCCTCGAGCTCTCCTTGGATAGTGCCGGGTTCTCACAAGCCGATCCTGGCCTGTGTAGCCCCCAAAGTAGCTTGGCGCCTGGCCTGACCCACAGGCAACACCTAACAAACGCACCTAAACGGGTAGTCGTCTACCGCAGAGATGCCTGCGAGGGAGCCGGCCGCTCACCTCCTGCTCTCCCACGAACAATGGCTTTGGCCCCAGGACATATCACTGGGGAGGACAGAGTGTCCAAAAGTGAGGAATTCGGCTGTGGAAGGGGCATCTGAGGCCACCGAACTCATTCCTCCCTGCCTGGATTAGCTGGGTACCAGCCAGGCCGTTCCATCCATCCACTTAGAGTCGCGTCTCCTACGGGAGATCCCCTACGGGACTGTGAGGTGCAGGTGATGAGGGAGCGCGGGAGCGGGTGCCAGAGGAGGGGCCCTGCAGGCATCTGGGCAAGGAGGTCGGACCCGACTCTCAGTACAGCAGCCACAAGCACAAAAGCCCCAGTTCTTTTTTTCTTAAAGATTTTATTTATTTATTTGACAGAGAGAGAGATCACAAGTAGGCAGAGAGGCAGGCAGAGAGAGAGGGGGAAGGAGGCTCCCCACGGAGCAGAGCCTAATGTGGGGCTCGATCCCAGGACCCTGAGATCATGACCTGAGCCGAAGGCAGAGGCTTTAACCCACTGAGCCACCCAGGCGCCCCAAAAAGCTCCAGTTCTAAGGGTTCGCTTTCTCCAGTCTGACGGCTCTGGCCTCACAGTTGCAAGTGGGAAATGTTCTATGCTGAAGAGCCTACTTCCATCAGCTGACAAAATCATGTTTTAGAGACGTTTTCAAGTTGTTTTTCTTCACTAACAAAAGTTCTGAAAGCATCAGATTTTGTTCTAAAAGCAATAAGCCACTTTCTGCGGGGAAAACAAACAAAGTGAACTGAGACGAAAATCCTAAATTCTCCTGGATCCAGGAGAAGCGGCACCACCGGCTCTGTCAACAGCAAACAGAAAACGCACGCTGCGGGCACACAGGGAAAGGGACCTCGTGCCCATCCCCCACCTCCTTCAAGGGACGTGCCAGCGCAACGCGCTACAGCGAAGCTGAGGAAGGGCAGAGTAGTCACTAGTCACAATTTCGTCCACTTCAGGAATAATACTGAATGAGCCCACACAGGTTCCCGGCCTGCTAGAAGCGTCCTAAGCATTCTGCTGGAGAAAGTGCAGACAGACTCGGGGAGAAGACGCAGAAGGTGCCCACCCATGTGACCCCACGAGGGTCACAAGAGAATCCAGTATTTTCCATTGGGACACTGTCAAGTCATTTAATCTTTATCTTAACATGGTGAGGAAATGCATATGTTTTTAAGTATACGAACACATTTGCTGAGTTTGAGAGTCTGAGATGCAAACACAAGAGTCTAAGAGACAGGTCTCAAAGAGGCACGTGAAGGCAGGCTCAGAGGCGCTCTGCTGCATAGAGGATACAAAAAATTAAAAACGCATCCCCCGGCACGGCCTGTTTATAAACAAGACCAAAAGGAGAATGCAGAACCAGTGTGACCAACACAAAGCACCCCACGCTGAGGCGAATTCTCGGGTATATCTGAGATGCAAGGGACTCCTGGCCACAGCCTACGCAGGGGAGAGGGCCTCCTGGCCACCCGAGGGCCCCTGAGCAGCGAAAGCACATTGCAAGCCTCCAGCTAGCGGAAGCGGAGGTAGGACTGGAAGGAGGGCTGTGGACTGGCCTTCTGGTGTCCCTCGTTGTGCCTCTGCAGGGTCTCCTGTGGTGTCTCCGGGCAGAACAGGGCTAAACCAGATGGCAAGAGTTGAAAACAACACCGGGGGTCCTCAATAAAAGAGGGGAATCCCTGCCTGTTGTTGGAAAGGGAGTGCGTTCCAACAGAACAGGGGAGGGTGCGGACGCCTCAGGTCCAGACCTCAGCAGCCCCAGAGCACTGTTCGAACACGGACTTGCAGCCAGCTCTCCCCAGGCTTTCTCCTAATACCACACTTGTGCCCAATGCCAGGCGCTTTTCTTTAGGGCGGCTCCAGGGCTGCTGCCTGCATTGCCTCTCCCGGTGGGCCCTACTGCTTCAAGGAATCAGCCCCGTAAGAACCGGGAACTACTCCTCTTGTTAGCTGTTGGAGGGAATAGCCTCTTTCTGGGACCTGAACTTTGCAAACAAACACTGCCCTCCAATGAGTTTTTTTCCACTTGGTCCTAAGACCATCTCCTAAATCATGTGACATCTGTAACTCTTCAGAGCAAGATGGTGTAATACAGTGCAGTAATTTGAATTTAGAAGTAAATGCTTCTCCGTCATCCAAGCCAGTCTCCTTGCACTTGGATGACTGTAAAAGCCTGGTTTCCCTGCTTCCAGCATCACCCCTGTGATGCTCCCCTGCGACCCATTCGCCAATCGGCATACAGATCGTTGAGCAACAGCCGTCAGAGCACATCATTCACCTGCTGAAAACCAATGACTTCCGGCTGCAACCATAACAAAACCCACCCTCCCTTCCAAGGACCTAGTACCTCTGACATTCTCTCCTCTTCTCCCTTCTCTCAGCTGCTAGGCCATACCAGCCCTCCCGTGCTCAAGATGCTGAGACACTCCTGCCCCCAGTTTTCCTACTTGCTGAGTCCTTGACCTGCAATCTGCTCTCCCCAGCTTTTGGCAGAGCTTGCTTCTCCTGATACTTGAGGTTTGCCAAACGTCACCTTCTCAGGAAGGCCTTCCAGACCCCACTGTCTAAAATGGCACACTTTGACCCCTTTCACCCACTTTCTTCTCACTCTGCTTTATTTTTTCCTCATACTATTATTAGTTTATACTCTGTCTCTCCATAAAGTTAGGGACAGCATGTTCATTACCGGATCCCCAGCCTTTAAATATCTGCCTTTTGTATGTAGGTTATAATTTGAGAGTGTTGGTGGGTCATTTGGGCATGCATGGCAGAGACAATAAAAGCCTGGCCAATCTTTGTACAAGGCTGCCCGGTACCAGTCAGCACCATCAAAGGAGGTGCACTCTGGCCTTCCCCTTGAAGCAACCTGATGTAATCAGACACCCCATCCAGCCTGGGTCACATCCCACCTACGGAACCCACAGGCAACATCTCCCCCTCACCCCACCGCATCATCAATATGCCTTAACTACAGGGTTGAAAGCTGTAATCCTTACGATCCCTTGGGCTAGGGACCTTCTTTATCCTCCCCGGATAGAGAAGAACAGAGAGGAGCAAGAAACAAGAAGCTTGGTTTTGTTTTACTCATATACGGTACATCAGTGTATCCTGCATAAGGAACCTCCCAGTTAGACGAAAGTAACTTGCTCTGAATTTCTCCTCGGGCCTCTACAGGATTAAGCAAAGTACAGACGGAGTTAGGTTGCTCTGGTGTGGATACCCACGGAAACACTACTAAAGGCATGTTGTGAAGTGTTCCCCTGGAACTCTCCAGAGTGGCCTCTGGCTTTTGAGGTGAAGCTGATGTCAAATTTACACAACGCATGAGACATAACAGACGGTATTAGCATTTCATGGTGTCCTCTGGCTACCCTCATTATTACTAACTCTCTTCAGAGATGAACTTCATTCAGTCCACATATGAACCCCTAAACATCTAAGGAACTAGAAACAGCTACAAGAAACCACAAATCCAGCTTCATGTCAGTTCGTGTAAACCTTAAGCCATGGGCTAGCTGCGCTAAGCATAAAGCAGGGACTGTGACCATCGCCACTGTTTCTCTAGAGACATTTTACTATTCAGTTTCTACTTCCTCCATCTCCACCTGAGGGAGGGAACAGAAGATGGAGCAGCTGGACTGCTTATCTGAATCCTATCAGCTGCTCCAGGCCTGACGTTCAAGCCCCGAAGTCTGGGAAGCTGCCTGCTGTCTGCGGGAGTCATTTATTCATTTAGTCGCGGGGCCTCAGTCTTTGCTGGTTCATTCTGTCAAGATGGAACTTCCTAGAGGCAGATATAGGCAAACCCAAAGATATCACAATGATACCAACAAAATTCTCTCACAATACAATTTAGAAAACAACAGGGAATTTCTAGAGATTCAGAAAAATGTAATAATAACCATTCATTTGATAGATGAGAATACCTGCCCAGGGACAGCTACTGCTTCCCCTTGAGGCTGAGTATGTTTCTACCCCTAGAAGGTAGAATACCCAGGTATTCACTGCCTCAAACCTGATTCCAGATCTAGAGAAAGATCTGCAGGGCCAGCCCGGAATGCCATCCTTCCTATGCCTACTCCCAGCAAGGCTGCATCTCAGCTATGACATGATCATCACCTTCTGTAACTCCCTGCAGTCCTCAAAAGGTTCTCTTGATTCTGCAATAAAACTGACTTCTGACTTTCTGGACGGTTGTGCCCAGAATGCTAAGACAAAGCATAATTATTTACATTACCAAAGGATTTGAGTCAGGATGACCTTACCCAGTGACATTCCTTAGTTCATTTTAAATAGTACTCAATTTATAAATATTCAATTAATCTAATTTAAGACTATGTAGCTTAAATAAAAAAGGCATAGATGGGTTATCACCTGCTTTAATAAATTACATTTAAAACTACGACTTTGTACAGCTTTTGTCATTTATTAGTTTTCTAAATGTAAAAGGACATATTTAAGTTAAAGAATTTAGTCATACATAAGGTAAAAATACTCAAAACTTCAGAAAAAGGCAGGTAGTACTTGAGCCTACTTATAGAATATGCCAAAAATAAAAAGCACAAACACTTCTCAAATCTCAGCAGATCTTAAACAACTTCAAACATAAAAATATTTCAGCAATGTTCCTTCTAAAAATTTAACCTTCATATGGCCCTCATATGGGAAGAAAATATCTTCAGATGAAACTATAATAGAATAATAAAAGCACTTGTTAAATTAGAGAGCCATTTTCTCCACGTGGCCTATTACTGCTTTTCTTTTGGGACAAGAAGAGGGAAAAAAATAAAAACAAAAAGTGAAAGCCAACAAAACTTAGCTCCTAAAAGCTCAAAGGAAGGATTTTTCTGGGTATTATTTGTAGATTCACATTTTCAAAGGAGTTAGCATGGAGCACCAAAGTTAGAAGGTAACTTCTCTATTCTATTAATCCTAGTTTAACCAGAATTGACTATAAATCTTGATTTTTGTTTCTCCAAGAATGTGCATAGAGAATGAATCTGAAATTAGCACCTTCAGGGTGATTTTAACTTCAAGGGCTGATTTTTCTTCTCCTTAGATGAATTTGAAAGCTGTGGTTTCAAACGGCCTATCACTACATAGTTCAAGCCTGGGAACTCAACACAGTGGCCTGAACTACATCATAAGACAACACATGGTTTCAAGGGTCCTCCACCCGGGCTGCAAACCATGAGTAAGGTCTTTCAGCCAGCCAACTACCTGCCTCTCCTGTCACTTGCTTCTGACCTTCCTCCAAACAGGGTGACAGAAAGTTGGCCTGGCTCTGGATGTTCTCTATTTTATGGAAGGTTGTGTGTGCATTCAAGAGAATTTTACAACAATAAAGTATCATCTAGTCCAAGCTTCTCATGTTATAAATGGGCCCTATTTGAAAGGAAGTCCCAGCTGTTTGATCTCAGTTCATAAAATCACTTTTACAGCAGCAATGTTCCTTAGACCTAGTCTAGTCCAAGGGTTCCAAAGTGGTGTCATTGGCACACCACAGGATCCAGGATGCTCCACAGCCTGTCCCATATAAAGCGTATCTGGAATGGCAAGAGTTGCAATAAGGCTTCATAAGTTACCATTTCTCTTGGCTCTGGGCTAGAATTTTATCAACTCAGTGTACCTCCTGCCCGTCTTGGGTAGAACAGTAGTTCTGACATGCATTTATGTAGCTCCCTGGCTAACAAAATAGAAGAAGTCATAGTTAACACCAAATGTTGTAACAAATATGAGAAATACTGGGTTCACAGAAGGAAATAAAAAGGTGAAGAAAATGCTGGAAACCATTCCACAATGGAACAACTTTATCGTATGATGAGAAAACGAGGGTCCATAAAGACTATGGGCCTGGACTAAGGTAATTCTATGAGTGGGTGGGGGCATGGAAGGAAAGTCTAGAAGTGAAGGTTCTGATGTCGATCCGGGGCTACTTAGAAGTTTCTGGCTGCTGCCATGCTCAGAAACCCTCCGTCTTAGACACATCTGTGATTTATCTGTTCATCCGTGTAGAATGGTTACATTTCTTACTACTAAGCCTGCCTTTCCCCATCTATAAAATGGGTATTAACGGTACTTGCTCTCAGAGGGCTATTACAGGCATTGGACAAGATAATGCACTCAGAGCACTTTTAACACTGCTGACACTTCGTGAACACGCAACAACGGAGTGTTCGATGGCCACGGGTACAGAGCAGTCGCCCAAAGTGGAAGTCACTGCAGGAGTCCCAGGCATTGGCAGCTCCTGCAGAATCCAGCCGTGGTCTCCATCCTTGGACAAAGAACCCCGACCTCGCCGGAGGAGGTCCTCTGCCCAGCCTGCAAGACCAGGCTTGGCTGCCCCCTGCAAACAGAGGTGGCCGCTGAGATGAGAAGCTGGCAGAGGACAGCTCCAGGAAACCTTTGAAGGACTTTGTGCAGGAGTGGGGGAGGGGCGGGACGATGCTCTGCGCCTTGCCAGCAGCCGCTGCCCCTCCGCGAGGGATCCCAGGAGCCCTCCCGGCAGGGACCGCGGCGGCGCCCCAGCAGTCACTGTCCCTCGTCCCACCGCGCGCTGACCTCACAGCGACGCCGCGCGACACGCAGTATCGGGTCACGCGGGACCGGCCGCGGGTCCCGCTCCAGGCCACAGTGCCCGTCCGCGGAGGCGCCCCGGCCTCACCCCGGAGCCGAAGCCGTCGCCCGCTTGGCCCGGGGCCACAGCAACCGCCCCCGGAGACACACGGACGTTTCCGCCGCGAGCCACGCGCCTCCAGGGGCCGCGGGGACGGCAGCCGGGGCCGGGCAGCTGCGGGGCCGCACGAACGACCGCACGTCCGCGCCGCTTCAGTCGACGGGGACCCCGCGAGACTCGGAGCTCCCGCCGTTCGGCTTCTGCTAAAACCAGGAAAACGTGCCGGTGCGGGGCGCCCGGGTGGCTCAGGTCATGGTCTCAGGGTCCCGGAATCGAGCCCCGCGTCGGGCTCCCTGCTCGGCGGGGGCCTCCTCCCCGCCCCCCGTCCCCCGCTCTGCCTGCTCGTGATCTCGGTCTGTTTCTCTGTCCAATAAGTAAACAAAATCTTAAAAAAAAAAAAGCCCAGGTGCCGCCCGAGACACCAGGGGGCCCAGCAGGCGGGGAGGGCGCTGGGCCTGGCGCGGGGGCCGGCTGCGCCCCGGGGTGAGCCCGGAGGAACGAGGCAGCGCGCGCCGGCTCCCCTTCCCCCCACGACGAGGCCGGGCGCGGGCGCAGCAGCTGCGGGGCGCGGGGAGAGCGAGAGCCGGAAGCCGGGAGCCCGCGCCCGCCGCCCGGTTACCTGAGAGCGCGGCCGCCGCCTCCTCTCCGCGCTCGGCGCCTGCGGGCGGGGCGGACAGCGGCGGCAGCCACAGGAGCAGCCACCAGCGTCCCGGGGGCCGCCGCATCCCGCCTCGGGACCAGGGCGGTGGCGCGGGCCGCGGCGGGCGGGCTGGGCCGTTGGCAGCGGAAACGGCGCGAGGCCCGAGAGACGAGGGGGCGGTGGGACCCGCACGCGGGAAAGGCCGAGACCCCGCCTTCCCGCGGCCGAGGGGCAGCCAGCGCGAAGCTCCCGCGGCCGGGGGTGGGGCGCGGCCGGCGCAGGCCCGCGGGGCTCCCGGAAGCCGCCCCCCGCCCCCTGCCCCCTGGCCCCTGCCCCCGCCTCAGGGCTTCCGGACCTCGCTGCCCCAGAGGCCCTCGGGCGCGCCGCGGTCCCGGCAGTCTCCGCGCGAGGCGCCGGGCGTGGGGGCGGGGGGGCGAGGCCCCTTGAGTGTGGGTTTTACCTCAAACTTCCTCGACCCGCGCGTGACCTGCGGGGTTTTAGGGCTGAATTCTCGGACTTGAGTGATGCTCTGTGAAGGGGAAGACCTTGGAGGAACCCCCTTTTTTACCAGTAAGAGTGTATTTTCCCTTTGTTTCATTTTCCGTTGTTGTGAGACGACAGCAGGGGCGGGCTCGCTGCCCGAGGACGCCGGGGCGCCCCGCGGGGAGAGGCTGGAACGTGCCTCGCGCTGAGGCCCGAAGTCCGCTGCCGCCGGAGAGGACCCGGAAGACGCTTGCCACCGGGCCAGGGCGCAGGAAGGGGGTCCGACGGGCAGCGGGTCAGAAAGTCCGGATTTACCGTTGTAAGCACGTTGCGGTGACGTGATGCGCGGCGTGACACGGGCGCTAGCAATACCGCTCGCCCGACAGCTGCCGAGGGGCAATCGCGGACGTTCTCCTCGCGCAGACGCTCTGTAACCGCGTGAGGTGAGGGTCCCAACTTAGTGACATTCCGCGGCGCCCCGGAAGCCGACAACGCAGCCTCCTGTGCCAGTGACATCGCAGCGGAGCTGGAGAAAATACTCTGAGCGGCCTGAGCACCGGCCGTAGAACTTGCGGACTTAAGGAAACTATATTGTGTTTCTGAAGCACAGATCTTCCTCAGGCCCTGAAAAGCCATTAATGTAACTCACTGTCTCGGATGAAACATTGGCTAGAACGGAAGTTCCTCTCCTCTGTTCGGACTCCGGTCGTCTGCCCAGGTGCCTCGGAGGAGCCAGTGGTGACAGAAATCATCCTCTAAAAATAACGCCGCTTCGTTCTCCCCGAAGGTGTGAGTAGGACTCACGAACCGGACTTTCCTTGGCTTCGGCGTAAGGTTTAACCGATTGTCCTCAAATCGCCGGCACCGGGTGGACGCCCGCAGATGGCTTTGGGAGCTCCGTGATCTCCTTGTAAGGAATTCTTGAAGGGGATGAATTTTACAAACAAACCTCCACCTTGTGGGCCCTGAAGACTGTCTCCAGGGAAACCGCAGAGCTCTTGACCCAAGTGTGGGGTGTGCCCTTGCCTCTTGCACCACAGCGTTTCCCCCCAACCACTTTCGTTTTGATTTCGCCTCATTTGGGATGCATGACGGGAAGTAGCTAAGAGAAACAGGTAACTCCGCGAAAGACAAACACGAGTTCCTGCAGCAGCATCCGGTAAGAGGCAGGCAGCAGTGTAATGAGTTAATATTTAAATTGCTGTTCGTGTAGCTTTCGTGAGTATCTGTACAGGAGCTAACTCAAAACACCACATTCCTCCCTAGAGGAGAGCAATACATCTTTTTCCAGAGATAAGAATCTTGGAAGGTGGTAGTTCTGTCCCTGGGGGACAATCGTGAGACCTCACGTAACTTCCCCCAAACCCTTCTCTGATATGAAGACCTTAAGCTATTGGGGAAGGAGCATAAAACACTACGACCCCGGGGCCCTAGCGAAGACTCTTAACTTCTGTGGAGAGAGAGAAGGGCAAACTCTCTGCCCCGGGGGGAGCAGCAGGAAGCGCTGGGGTTGGGGGGCCTGAACTGAACTGACACAGAGTAGAGGTTGGCAACTTCTGGGAAACCCTCTTTCATTGAAGGCATACCACAGAACAAGGCAGCATTTGTCAGCAGTGGTAAAAGGAGGAATAAATACTGAAAAAGCCCCACCTTTAAGGCTCAGGTATGCAAGACTGGCTTAAGAACAAAGCTGACCAGGAGAAGGGAGAACCCTCTTGCCCACCACAAGCCAACACTAGCAACAGCAGCCTTAGGAGGAGGAAGAAGAAAGTGGGGAGAGATCCCTCTGGAACCCAGGCATGCAAGAACTGCTAAGGGACACTCAGAAAAACTTCAGCACCCCAGTTTCTACACTAAGAACAAGGTAATAGCAGAAAAATTAAAATCCTGTGGTACAGTACACCTGGGTGACTCAGTTGGTTAAGCATCTGCCATCGGCTCAGGTCACGATCTCAGGGTTCTGACATTGGGCCCCAGCTCCCTGCTTAGTGAGGAGTCTGCTTCTCCCTCTCCCTCTGCCCCTCCTCCCTGCTTGTGCTCGCACTCGCTCTCTCTATCAAATAAATAAAATCTTTTTTAAAAAATTCATGTGGTTTAACAAAGGATTTATTGTTACCATAAGAATAGAACCCAAATTCAGCTCACCTTCTGACTAGATTGATTTAATCACCTACATTTCTAATCTGACAGAAGAGGCATACTCGTTTCTTGGTATAAATATTTTTTACTTCGGTTTTTACTATTCTACAAAGACATCCATCATTCAATAAAAAATTACAAGATACCTAAACCAGAAAAGAAAAAAAAAATCCATTGTTTAAGAGCTTAAAGCAATCAACAAAACCAGATTCAAAAATGACCCATATTTTGGGCTGTGATTAATATGTTAAAGGATCTAGTGGAAAAGGTAGAAAACGTGCGAATATACAGAAAATTTCAGTAGAGACTTGTATATTATTAAAAATGTGAAACGGAAATTCTAGAAATTAAAAGCACATTATTAGAGATGAATAATTCCTTCAATGACATTAGCAGAATATTGGATATAGCTGAGGGAAAAAAACAGTGTACTTGAATATAGTAAATAAAAATTATCCATACTGAAATACAATGAAAAAATTTTTAAAAAAAGAAAGAACAGAACATCCAAGGTATGTGAAATAATATCAAGTAGTTTAATAAACACAGGTTGGAGTCCCAAAAGGAGGGGAGAGGAAGAATGAGACAGGGGAAATATGACATAAATATAAGAATTTTCCAAAATTAATGAAAATAGTAGATATAGACAAAATCTTACAGACAGCCAGAGAAAAATGACACACTGCAGAGGGCTAAAACTTACAGCAGACTTCTTGTTAGAAACTACATAAGTGGGCGCCTGGGTGGCTCAGTGGGCTAAAGCCTCTGCCTTTGGCTCAGGTCATGGTCTCAGGGCTCTGCTCAGCAGGGAGCCTGCTTCCTCCCTCTCTGCCTGCCTCTCTGCCTACTTGTGATCTTTGTCTGTCAAATAAATCTTTAAAAAGAAAGAAAGAAAAAGAAACTACATAAGTGACATATTTGAAGTAGAAGAAACAATACCATCAATACAGAATTCCATACCCAGTTATATCTTCCAAAAACTTAAAGACAAATTAAGTTTTTTAAAATTTCATTTTTAGACTTTCACTATAAGAAAGTTAAAAGACATTCTTCAGGCAGGAAGAGTAGTATAGCAGATGGAAATTTGGATCTACACAGAGAAATAAATAGCTTTAGAGATGATAAAAGTAAACAAAAGTTTTTATTATTGTAATCACTTTAAAAGATGTGTCTAAAGCAAAAATAGTTGCAATGCACTGTGGGACGTACATGTAGAATTAAAATGAATGACAGTATGACAGAGGATGAGGGGAAGAAATGGAAGTATACTACCATAAAGTTCTTTCACTATATTTAAAGTGGTATAGTAATCCTTGAAATTAAACTGTGATAAACTAAAGATGTATGTTGTAAACCTTAGATCAACTACTAAAATCTTTTAAAAAGAGGTATCATGAATAAGCCAACAGTGGAGATAAAATAGAACTATAAAATAATCCAAAAGAAGGCAAGTATATAGGGTGGAGGGGGAGGGATAAGGAACAAATTGACAAATACAAAAACAACTTTAAAAATGGTAGGTCTAAATCCAACCATATAAATAATTGCATTAAATATAAATGGCTCAACATCTAATTAAAAAGCAGATGTCAGATTGCATAAATAAGCAAAAGTTTATTCACATGCCATTTACTAGAAATATACTGTAAGTTTAGAGATATACTTAAATAGGTTAAAAAGAAAAGGATGGGAAATGATATGCCATAAAAAGATCAATAAAAAAAAAGGTGAGTGGCTATATTAATATCAGATGAAGTAGACTCAAGAATAAGTAATATTGGGCGCCTGGGTGGTTCAGTGGATTAGGCCTCTGCCTTCGACTTGGGTCATGATCTCAGGGTCCTGGAATTGAGCCCTACCTTCAGCTTTCTGCTCAGCAGGGAGCCTGCTTCTCCCTCTCTCTCTGCCTGCCTCTCTGCCTACTTGTGTTCTGTCTCTCTCTGTCAAATAAATAAAATCTTAAAAAAAAAAAAAAGAATAAGCAATATTACCAGTAATTCAGTAGGTCTAGGGTAAGGCCTGAGATTCTGCATTTCTAACAATCTCACTGGTGGTCTGAGGACATCTTAAACAGCAAGTTTTGAGAACACTAAGCCCATAAAAAACTGACAGAGAGGGCAGATGGAAAGAATCTAAGTTCAAATAGTTTGGAAAATACAGCTTACTGTATTATCCCTCAAAGACATTTACAATGACCAGTAGTATCTTAGAGGCTTAAAAATTCCTGTAATAAAGAAATTTGCAGTAGGCAGCCTTTAGGATGGCTTCCAATGATTCCCTCTATTTCTTGATATTCATATTCATGCCCTTGTATAAGCTCCTCTCCTTGAATGTGGGCTGGAAAAACTGACTTGCTTCTAATGAATAGTATACGAAAGACATGGGATGTCGTTTCCAAAATTAGGTTATAAAAAGACTGCAGCTTCTATCTTGAGTGTTCTCTCTCACTTTCTCTGGGATCCTTCTCACTAGCAAAGCCAGTTACCATGTTGTGAAGCGGCACTGTGGAGAGACCCATGTGAATGAGATCTTCCCCAACAGAGCTTTGAGATGTTTGTAGTATTGGTCCATGCCTTGATTGTGGCGCTTGAGAGACCTTGAACCAGAACCACCTAATTAAGTTGCTCCTATATTCCTGACCCTCAAAAACTATGATATAGTAAATTATGCTCTGTTAGTTTTTACCCTACTAATGCTGGGTACTACTAGTGCTACCTACTAATGCTACTAATGTTGTTTCCATCATGATCTCTCCTGGATTGAGGAATCCTGGGTGAAACATTTCGTTTACACACACACAACACCAAAATTTAAGCCTGATAATTATTTTTCTCAAATAAAATCCATTAATAACCCAGGAATACACAGTTTAGAAAACACTACACTTAATCTTTTGTAAAGTCTTATTTCAAAGTCAGACTTTAGCTGTGTAAAGGGTTTTAGAGGTGAGCACCACACTTAAGCTTTCTAGTAATGATGGAAATGAGCCAAAAAAAAAAAAAAACCCACAAAAACAAAAGACAAACAAAACAAAATAAAACAAAACACCAAGGAAAACGAGAAATACAGAAAGAAGGAATTGAGTGTGGTCAGACTCACAGGTTCTTTGACATCATCATGGAACATTGCTTCCTTCTCATGTGAGCAGATGAGATTAACAAACTGTGATTATTGCAAGGTATTATTCTTAAATTACACCAGCATTTTTTAGCATCCTTCTAGAAGATGAAATGTACTCATTAATCAAATCAAACCAAACCAATCGAAAACAAAACCCCGTGTAAACGGGGCACCAGCAGAATCTTCTGTTCAAAGCTCCTGGAATATTATGCAGGCTTGCTTTCTATCTTTCTATTAGGAAATAGAGAAAATGTTTGTCCACTAGTGGGTCAGTGAAGTGAGAATGTTGTAGTTGGAATCGCCATCAAACTTTGCCAAGAGGATGCAAAAATAATTGTCACTGGATAATAACTCCAGCCCATAAATTTCTACACCAAAACGGGTGATTGAAGAACGACAAAATTCATTACCTCTTGAAGCAGTTGCCCAATTGTGCCACCGATCTTAGCTGTGGACTTCTGGCAAACAGCCCATGTCCACCTTTAAGATGGAACAAAGCTCTGCGGCTTGGGGGATCTGGACATCCAAGAGAGCGAAGAAGTTGGCACTTTTGCCAGAATGCTGTTGGTGTGGATAATAAGTAAATGTTTAGCATTGTGAATGCAGATTCCCAAGACAAACCCTCTGGAGACTGATTCATCAATGTACCTTTTTAATATGTATCTGAAGTAATTCAAAATCACTTGAAATAAACTTTGAGTTTTACAAGTTTCATGCTTGACAAGAAGTAGCTTTTTCAGCAAATTTGTAACCACAGCTTAAATATTTATGTATTTTGTGTAATTTATATTGCCATAATATGATATATTTTTTGAAAAAAATGTTTAATAAAGAGCTTCCTTAATATTATTTTAGTGACCTGAGTTTTTAAATTCCATTTGACTATCTCCACATGGTGTGAAAAAGATTGTAATTCAATTTTCAGCCTCTGCATTTTTATTTCTAGAGTTCTTGTTCTTCATAACTAATTAATTTTCTGTAACTGTCATAGGGTTATAATCAGTCATTATGAATCAGATGTAAAATTTAGCTCATGCCAGAAATTATTTAGGAACTTTCACTTGGTTTCTAGGTAGGTAGAACATTTAATTAAATAAATTAGAATAAAATAAAGGTCTACTACTTTGTGTTCTTTCATAAAGAATTAGTCTGTTACTGCAATGATACCTGCCAATGCTGTAAAGATTATAGAGGCTATAGGTCATAACGTCTTCTTTTTAAAAATTTCCATTTTTGAATTTTACATAAAGAGAGAGAGGAAAAAAAACAAACAACAAATAACAGCAGGCTGTTCAAGACCGCTCCATGAAGGAAAAAAGTAAAAATAGAAATTGACTCGTTGGATCATGTTTTTCTTAGCATGTTTCATTTAGGAAATATTTTGAAATTGACTTGCCATATACTAGTTCCACAATTTTAGTAATAATTCATGTCAAAACTTAAAGAGAGATAGCTTTTCAGTATGAGTAAGTGATGATGGGAAGGATTAGCATAAATGTAATTTATAAGAAAGATATTTTGTCCTCTTATTAAATTAGCTAAGCCCGTTGTAACAAATAATTGGTCAAATTCAATTAGAATCTTTCTATTCAAATAGAAAGATGTGGAATTCCTTAAGGTAGTGGTTGTCAAATTTTGGTGTGGGTTAGAGTCCCACCCCCAGACATTCTTGTTCAGTAGGTCCAGTGTATGGCCTGGGCATCTACATTGGTAATTAAGCTAAATAGTTTTGACTATACTGCATGAGTGGTGAAAAAAATATTCAAAAGTGATTTATGGTTAGTTGATGATAGCTAGAAAATAGTATCTAAGGGGAAAAAATTGACATATTTGGTTAATCTGAAAAAAAGAAGATTGAAGAATTATAGCCTTCTAAGAGTTAATTTAAGGAACAGAAAGCCAGTAACCAGTTATTATGTTTTCAAAGAGAAGATAAATCTTTCACTTGAATACCGTCCAATGCTACCATTCCACATCAACTGATTCCTGAAGAAATTCTATCGAAGTGTTCTTTGCTGCCAACACACCCTTGGGAAGCATTTTTAATCGGCCATTCTCTACAGTTAATCTAGGTTTTTTTCCCCCTGCTGGAGTAATTTCTATTAAAATGATTATAGTGTAGTGAAATAATTATATTTCCATTTCTATTTTTCTTTCATGGAAGTGGTAAACTGCAGATATCCTTTTAGTTTTAATTCCTTTACTGTCTTCATTAATCATGTATTGTCAATAAAAAAGATTTGTGTATGATTCAGGAGCTCTTCAATTCAGTTAAAACAGGGATTTTCTCTTCTTGCTTTCAGTTCTTGATCATGGACTTATTTCAGAATGTCCCAGTGGTCACAGTCTATCTGGAAAATTCTTCAACCTATTTCTTTTCATGTGTTTTTGGAAAAAACTCAAATTTTTTTTAAAGGGCATGCAGGGACTTGGGCGATGATAAATTTCAGATTCTGTTCTTCTGCTTGTATGTTGTCTCTGTCTCTGTCTGTCTCTCCCTCTTCAAATCCGATCTAGCCTATCTCTATTGTCAATATTGCTCTCTCTTGCATTCTCTATCTAGAATACATTCCTTTGCTAGATCCAAGTATATTATGGAGTTGTTATAAACATTTTTGACTTTCCTTATTTTTCCAGGAAGTTATTGTTGATCATGGGAGTAGAAAGAAAGTGTAAGCAACTGTTGGGAAGAAATTTATAATGTTTTATTTATATTTATTTGATATTTTATATCAAATTAATTTAAATATTTTATTTATGAAGAAAATTGACATGAGAGTCTATCTGTCCTGAACAGTTTCTATAACACAATCATAATTTCTAGGTCAGTCGCGTATCAGTGGAGATTATGGAAAGTGGAAATTGTTCACGTCATATACTTCTGATTTTTGTTAATGTTATTAATCCCATGTTGCCTGCGAAGCCTATCTGCCTAAAATTAGATATATCTTGCTAACATTAAGCAAAGTCTAAAAAGATAGATGAAAAAAAATATTATTTAGTACACTTCAGTAACTTTCCCACACACTTATTTATATTTCTTTGCTGGGATTTATAGGCCTTGTGCTTACTGACAGGGTCAAAAATTCCATCTGTGTCTTAAACAATGAAAGTATTTATTATGTCACATGGAAGTAAGTCCCAAGGCAGGTTAATTTTGCAGCGTAAGCATGGTATCTAGGTCTCAGACTGTTTTCAGCTTTCTACTTCACCACTCTTAGCTTGTGAGATTTTGTCCATAAGCTTTTCTCCTCATAACTGAAAAGGGCTGCCGTTTCCTCCAACATTGGGTCCTCACACAACTGTGACCCAAGGCGGGGACACTAACTCTTCTTTCATCTCTCCAATAGGGAAGTGAAGTCATTCTTCAAAGCCCTCCCCTTTACCCTCTCAACAGACTCTCTTACTGGTCCTATCAGTGACTTGTCCAAGGTGCCAGGGCGGCTCCATCAAAGTAAGGGTCTGCCTTCAGCTCAGGTCACCATCTCAGGGCTCTGGGAAGGAGTGCCACATAGGCTCCCTGCTCAGCGAGGAGCCTGCTTCTCCCTCTCCCTCTGTTCCCCACGTGTGTTTGCTTTCTCCCTCTCTCTAGAGCTTTCTCTTTCAAATAAGTAAAATCTTTAAAATAAAAGGAGGAGGAGGAGGAGTGACTAGCGCCTGCCCTCACTGGATGGGGTGGTGTGAGGCTCGGGCATTTGCAGGCTCCGTGGTGGGAAGGGTATCGCAGAAGGCAAAGATGGGAAGAGCCACAGACGGGGAAATCATTATGGTGATGTTTCTGACAGCTCCCAAAAGCCTTTGGAGGCTTCTGAAAATGGCAACTGAAATTTATGCTGATTTAATAAGTGAGTTTTATTCCTAATCCTAAGCTTCGATAAATGTGTTTTCCTTTAGAAACTTACTCATTGACTCGGAACGGGAGTCGCTTCTGGGTCAAGTAACTGGTCCCCCCTATTGCTCCTGTTCTGTAGACTTACCTGACACTCTAGAGCACCGAATGTCCTAACTAGCAAATATTTCCTAGTCTAACAATGACAGAGAATAGAATTAGACAAAGGATAGGGGTTGTAACAGAGGAAGTAAAGAGGCAGTAATAGGAATGGTGGAAGAAGAAAGCTGTAAGGGAGAAAAGAAAGGTAGAGTAGACTGAGCGGTGGCTATTCTGGATGGTCTAACGTGAGAGGCTTTGGTTAACCGGGTCACTCGCCCCACTCAGAAGGACGGGCAGGGTGAGCCTGTGAGACTCTTGGGGAAACAACGAAAGGAGGAGGGCGTTAACTCCTTCAGGCATGCATCCTGCAAGTTAGAATTTGTCCATCCTAACTATGCTGCAGGAGTGTCCCTGGAAATGCATGTTCATATAGGCTGGCACTCCTTTTTCTTTCTTCTTTTCACTCCCGGATATCTTGCGTAACAACGATGATTAAACTCATCCACCTAAATATTTAAGGCTCTTAACTTGTTTCAGCAATAATTTAAGCTGAACCCACGAAATATTTCCTGGATTTGTTTGGGATTGAGAGGCTACTCTTCCTGCTTTCCATTTTCCCATTTCACCTGGTTCCTTATTGTCAGATCCTATTCACCAGAAATATTGTAGGTGCTTTTCAACACTTTATCGATCTTGAATGATACATGAGAGAATCTTGTTGAAATTCTCCCTTTGTTGTGATAGGTATCCTTTATGTTAAATAGGTTTTGTTGTTTTAATCTTTACATCTATTATAAAATCAAAGTATAGAAAGCAATACAAAATGAATGTATACCCTAATTAATTATTTATCATGAGGCAAACATTCTTGTAGTATAGTAATTATTTCCATGTGTTTCTTTATAGTTACATGGTAGAAGCACACTCCATAAACATTGTATTTCTGACCACTAAATATTTTTAATATATCCTTTAAATCTCATTCTACAGATTCATCCTTCCACCATGTGGAGGTGTTTTCATACTCATGGAGCCATGTGGCATGTTCCTCTGTCCTGGGTGTGTCCTGAAAACTAGCAGCTAGATTCAGAAGCGTCACTGAACTTGGGTTTTATCTCTTTGGGCAAGATGGTAAGTTGTGTTGTATTCTTTCATAAGGAGGCATATGATGTCTTGCTGATTCTCTTTCTGTGATATTATTAACTGCTGATGTCTGAATCCATTAACTCCCTGGGAGGTTGCAAAATGGTGATATTCAAATTCCATTATTATTTCACTTATTGGTTAGAATACTTTTATAAGGAGATACATGTCCTTATCTATTATTTGATTACTCAGTGATAAACAGTTCATAAAGAAAAGGTAGGACAAAGTACTTGGTTCTTTCCTTCTATTTACTAGTTTTTAAGAGAATAATTTTTCTTTATCCTCCTCTGAAGGTGACTCTTTTTAAAAAAGATCTTATCATAAGCTCATGATTTCAACATATTTGGTAAGTTTTCAACCAATAGCAATTACTTCTTCTCTTTTGAAGCTCATATTGTTCTATCTTTGGCCAATAGGATTCTTTTCAGGTTGGCTTCTGAGCCCTTTTGATTTACCATACTAATTTTTAATAACTTCTTAGATATTTGGTATCAGCTGTCCAGGTTCATCCTGTACTTGTCTTGCCCCAGACATGGAATCAGTCATGTTTCCAAGAGTCCTGATTTCTTCTACAATTTCAAGATCACAATCCAGCTGCTCATGTCTGTTGCTCTCGGGATGCTTGTTTCTGGGCCTTTTCAGTGGCAAAGATAGGAAATCTATCTATCTATTGATAATTACACCTGCAGACATAATTTTACAGATCAATAGGCCTACTATACTGATATTTTCACTTAAAATTCAGAAACAATGGGGTTTTTTAGTTTGCCTTTTTTAAATGCTTTTACTACATCTATATCTCTTTTCCTCCATAACAAGATTTCTGGTTCCCAAGGATACAGTAGATGATGGAATTAGAACATCTCATAGTTCCGCATCCACATTGTACACGACAGGCTCAGAATAACAACACACATATTACGACCACAATATAATTACAAAGAAGAGCTTAAAATATTTTTTATATACTCTCTCCACTCTCGCTCAGTTTTTTATAGTTGTACTATTTCTACATTAGGCAAGAATATATTTTTTACATATTTATTTCCCTTAACTCTCATTTAATATTATTTCTTCAGACAACTATGTTTTGCTATATGCCTTTAACCATTTTGTCTAAAACTCACCCTCTACTGGATTCTTCAGGAAGGACTAATGAAAACAATATTCTCTGAGATCCTGCTTGCTTCTCACTGTTGTTCTGTGACTTTTATGGTTGAAAGCCAGTTTTGCAGGATATAAAAATCCTTAGTTCACGCATTTTATTTCTTGTGTCTCTTAAATATGTACTTTCATTTCCTTCTCGCATAAAGTATAGCTGTCAAAAAAAAAAACTGATGATAATTTACTTTTTTACCCTATAAGTTACTTGGTGGTTTTGACTGAATACTCAATGAAATATTTTCATTTTTTTAAAGTTCACTCATTTTACTAAAAATATATCTTGGTATTGAGTATTCTAGGTCAATAGTCCCAGCTACATAGTGTGCTTTTTCAATATGTAATTTCACATTATTTCTTATTTAAGAAAAGTTCACTTCAATTATTTGTTTTGTCCCTTGTTTTGCATCTCTTCTTCAAAGGTTCTGGTTACAGAATCTTTTTTGTTTGAATCTTTTTTTTTGTGTCTGAATCTTTTTTGTCCATCTTCACTATTTGTCACTTCCTCTCAAGTTTTTTTAATATATTTTTTAAACATTTGTCCCTTTTATATTTTATTTCTCTTAAGACATAACCTCTTTTTTTTTCTTTTTAAGATTTATTTATTTGAGGGAGAGAGAAAGTGATAGAGAGAGAGCGTGAGAGGGGAGAAAGTCAGAGGGAGAAGCAGACTCCCCTGGAGCTGGGATCCTGATGCAGGACTCGATTCTGGGACTCCGGGATCATGACCTGAGCTGAAGGCAGCTGCTTAGTCAACGGAGCTACCCAGGCGCCCAGTGCATAACCTCTTTAATTATATTTGCTTTTGTGTTCCTTCTAGTTTAGTGTTGCTTTTGAATTTTTTTTTTTTAAACTTCTGATTATCTCCTGGGTTCTGACACCTCAGTGGCAGTGTTTTTAAAATTTTCCAAGCTTTAACAGTTTTGATTAATGTTTTCATTTCATGTCTTGTATCATTTTCTTAATGTATTTTAGCTTATCTTGAGATAGAAAGTTTCAGTTTGTATTTGTTCTATATATCTCTTTCTGGCATAGGGATATTATTCTACTAATTATTTTTCTTAGATACTTTGCAAAGGATATGGCCTCAATACTTTTTTGTTTCTCACTTTATGTAAAAATTGTCTTCTATAACTTTTAGTAGGAGATGTGGTTTTGAGTAAGCTTCTCTAACTTCACAAATTCCCTCTTCTGCTATTTTCATGTAGTTAAGAAGGATCAGCTTGCTTTATGAGATTTCCTGGCCCTGTTGCCTCCCCCCAACACACTTTTATTTGGGTCTCCTTCTATCTTTATTCTGTTGTCTTTTTCCAGCCCAATTTTTATTCCACTCTCAGCATTTCTCTTCTGTGGGACACTCTGTCCTTTGAAGGGAGCTGTGGCAGGTCAGTTCTCCAGAGAGTTCATAGGGCAGACACAGCTTAAACACCTCCAGGCTTTTTAACAGACATGGTGCGCTCACCATCTACTGGATTGGGCAAAACCTACCTACATTTTCCAGGAAATAGTCGTTGCCATTTTGGGTTTCTCCCCTTCTCAAGTCTGTCAAAATCTGTTCAGCTTCACTGCTTCTCTCTGCTTTTCCTGCTCACATGCTGATATATCCAGGTCTGTGGCTGTGGGTTTGTCCTTACTCATGTGCACTGTGAAGTCTTTGTGGACGCCTCATTACCGAGTGTTGGTGTAGATGTTGCCCATGGGTTTTTTATTGTATTGGGTAGTTCTATGTGTTTTTATGCTAAGATTTGGATTCAAAATTACATTGCTGCTGTAGTCATCTTCCTAGAACCCACCAGATAGTTTTAAAATATTCTCTTCTTTAAGTAGAATCCACATTTTAAGAATTGGAAATGATAAATTGCTAATAACTTCCCAAGCTGTGATAATTTTATTAGAATTTCAGCAAAGCTTAGGGGATGTTCTCTCAACATTATAAAATCCTCTGAGGGCTTTAGAGGTATTTTTCAGTCTACTTCTACACAATTAAAGAGAGAAAATTTCTGTGTCCTCAAACCAGTTTAAAATATAAAGTATTCCAGATATTAATGGAAAAACCAACTTCATATAAAATTTTGGTGCAAAGCAGGTTATAAGCTGAAAATAATAGAAGTAAAATTCTTCTTGCTGTGTAAGAGGAGGTGTGTTTACACAGTGTTTTCACATATATCATCTCATTTCATCCTCAAAATCACCTTAGAGAGGTATTGTTACTATGAACCCTCTTCTTCAGAAGAAATAGAGCTTAGAGGACTTGAGTGACTTCAGATTTTAGCAGGGAGGATCTACATGCAAAAGGTTTACTCCTCCACCGAGGACTCAGCTTTGGAGAGATCTCTGCGTAGCTTGTGGCAGGGTAGATGACTAAGGACATAGATATATCATATTTAAGATTTATTTATTTTAGAGGGACAGAGAGAGAAAGTGGGGGAGTGGTAGAGGGAGAGAGACTCTTTAAAGGGACTCCTTGAGCGGGGAGACCGATGCAGGGCTTGATCTTTTGACCCATGAGATCATGACCTGAGCCAAAACTAAGCATCCGATGCTTAACCAACTGAGCCACCCGAGTGCCCCATACCAGTCACAGGTTTCTCGAGGACCCGTGGGTGACAGGTGCTGCAGCAGCATCTCTCTCATGAGCTGGTTAAGAGCCACGCCTAGCACCCCAGAGCCTGTAAGTGACGGAGGGGCACCTGAACCTCAGACTCTACACCCTTTGGTTTGCTTTTTCCCCCGCTGGCTAACATCAGTTTCAGCAGCGTGCTTTGTGTGACCTGTGACACACTGACCTCTGTGTGACATCACTATAGCCGCGTGTCATTGGACAGGAGTAACTTCAGGTCACCGGAGACGTGAAAGGACGGTGCCTGAGCATTCCGTGTGCTCGCAGCGGTGCTCCTCCAACGTTTACAGGACAATCCTGTTCCAGACCTTCAGGGAGTCTTTCATTACATCCTAATATTTCACCTTAAAATTCATGCAACTTTTCAATTTGACTGGCAATACATTTTGTGTTCTTTGAATACAAGAAGAGGGTTGTCCATACGACTTGCTAGCAAGTAATATTATTGCTAGAGGGAAGGACCTAAGCTGTTTCTCCACTGGTTCTCTTAGTCCCTCCTGGCATGTAACCATGTACTCCTAAAGTTCCCCAATTCGAAAGCTTGACAGGAAGTGGAGGAAGTAGGCTGCCACTCTGTCATGGGAATTTTAAGATTTTGCTGAATATTTGAACTTTATTCTCTAGATACTACCAAGCCAGTGAAGCAAGGAAGACACTGATCTGGTCAATTGCGTACTTTAGAGGAATGGCTTTGAACTTTTACATTTTACATGGTGATTCACATGCACAGTATATATATGTGCGTCCTATATGGTGCATGTACATATGTGTATGTCTATGTGAAGTATATAGGTATCGGTTGCACAACCTAGCACAGAATGTACCTCGCAATTTTTTTTAAAGATTTTATTTATTTATTTGACAGAGAGAGAGATCACAAGTAAGCAGAGAGGCAGGCAGAGAGAGAGGAGGAAGCAGGCTCCCTGCTGAGCAGAGAGCCCGATGCGGGGCTCGATCCCAGGACCTTGAGACCATGACCTGAGCCGAAGGCAGCGGCTTAATCCACTGAGCCACCCAGGCGCCCAACCTCGCAATTTAAAAAAATATATATATATATTTTGGTGGCAATATGGAGGAAGGGAGACAGCAAGACCATTCAATGTGCAAACAGGTCAGGATAATCAGGATACAAAGCAGGGCAGTGGCCATGGGGATAGAACTAGAATCCACAGATATCGGTTACTAATTGCCCATGAATGTGACTCAAGCTTTCTGGTTTGAGTGAATATCCATCCTATTTCCTGAGACTAGGAAAAAAAAAATACAAGTTTTGGAAGGAAAAAAATAAATTCCATTTGGAAGTGATTCTGGAGTACATGCAGGACCGGTGTGTCCCGGGTAGGAGAGCTGGAGCTCGGGAAGGGGATGTGAGCCGGAGAGAAGGACCTGGGACTCTCGAGCACAGACGTCCCAATCGAAGGCAGGGGAATGGGGGCAGCATTGCCAGGATGAGTGGGACGAGACAAATGAGAAGAGGACCGAGGACAGAAGCCTGAAGAGAGCACCTTCATTTACAAGAAGGGCAACGGGGCCCCTGAGTGGCTTGGTTGATGATTTTGGCTCAGATGCACGATCTCAGGGCCATGAGATCGAGATATTGGGCTCTGCGTGGGGCTCTGTGCTGGGCAGGAAGCCTGGTTAGGATTCTCCTTTCCCTCTGCCCGCCCACCCTGCTCCCACAGGCACTCTCACTCGCTCTCTAAACAAACAAACAAACAAACAAACAAACAAACAAATGGCGGGCAGAAAAGGAGGAGCAACGGAAACTGGAAACTGCGAAGTGGGCGTAGAGCAGAGGGTCACCTGAGCCGGGGAAGAGAATTTTCAAGGAGGGCGTGGCCAGCAGTGTGCAACGCCCGGGGAAGATCTAGTAAGATACAATCTAGCAATTGGAAGAGCAATACCTTGGGAGGTATAATAATTACACCTCGAGAGAGCAACACAGCGGGGCAGGAGTTTAGGGAAGCAGTCAGAAATGCTTAGCGGGGAAGCATCCTGAAAAACCACAGGTAGTCCTGGGAGGTGGGTGGAGAAGGGCACCCCCTGATGCGGGCTCTGGGAGCAGGGGAGGTTTGGCTCCAGGGAGGCAGCCAGCACCAGAAAACAGAAAGCAAGTTGCAGAATTGTCTCTTTGGGGTCTCAGGGGCCCGTCACTAGTTGCTGAAAAGGAGGATGGTGACAATGAGGCAGGAACTGAGCCCCAAGGGGGTGACGTCATAGCCAGGTCTCCAGCTGTGGCGGAGGCGCAGAGAGCTACCCACTCCGGGGTACGCTGTGTGGGCCAGACCCGGACCGAGGGCAGACGGCTCAGAGCAAAAGAAGAAGTCGGGTGACTTAAGTGCTGGGTCCCGGGAGTGCTCAGACAAGAGCTGGGGGGTCTCTTCGCCCGGAAGGAACACGGAGTTGAGGCGGGAGGAGCCCGGAGGTGGGGGTCAAGCAGTTACTGCTGCTGGGACGGGAATGCGTCAATGGTTGGGAGCAGGGCTCGGAGGCAGGCGAGGAACGCAGCGGCTGCGGGCCAGTGGCCACCATCGGATCACACTTGTCCCTCTGTCACCCACCGGCCTGCATGCGCCTCCCCCTCAAGTGCCCACTGAGCTGGTCGAGCATCTTGCCGCCCTCTCATTTGCGACATGCTGAGTAAAATGCGTCCACCTACTCATTTACAACCGGGTCTTAGTCATTTTCTCTTTTTGAGAATCATACCCTAGCAGTATACGTGATTCAAAATTAAAGAAAATCTGACATTTGCTCTCCCTTACTGATCACCTTCTTTTAAAAACATGTTGGACATCTGGATCGAATCTTTGAACTTCGGGACAAACATGCCATGTGCTGGTGATAACTGGTTTTAGGTGATATTTTCTCTTTTAATTCAATGCGTACTTGTTGAGAGTCTACTTCGGGCAAGGAGTTTATATTTCATTTCCAACCACAAAAATATTAAATTTGGCTGTTGTGTAGTAGTGCTGTGGGTTTATTGTGAATTCGGTTCATTCACGTGGCTCATTGTTAAGATTTGTAGGAGGCACAGCTGTTAAGTTGACTTAATCCTGTTAACTAGAAATTCAATGCACAGAGTTCTGGGTAGACTTAGAGATCTAAATATCACTTTTCATATTCCAAGTGATTTTCAAGTACTGAAATACTGTATTTGTTTGTTATAATATCATTAGTATTTTTTTAAAAATTAGAAATCTTAATCATTTATGTGACAGGTATCCAGAGAATTTAGACATTGCATTAATATTGCAGATGGAACAGAGCTGTACTCGTTAAGAACATTTTAATGCTTTTTCCAGGAGGATTAGAAGTTGCTACTGGGCAGGAAGAGAAGGGGATGGACCCAGACCCCATTGCCACTATTTTCCCAGGGGCTGGGTCCTCTCTGCCCCCTTCAGTATTGTTCATTTTCTTGCAGCCTGTTCCCCTCTCCAGTCACCCTGTGTGAGATGACTGAAGAAATAAGAGAGCATAATCTCTGCCTTGAACCACTGTCCTCTCTCAAAAAACACTTGAAAGCAATGCGTTAACACAGAATGAAGACCATATGTACTAGATTGTTAGGGCTGCCATTGATCTGGTGGCTTAAACCACAGAAATTTATTTTCTCACAGTTATAGAGGCTAGAAGTCCAAGATCAAATGTCAACAGAGTTGGTTTCTCCGAGGCCTCTCTCCTTGATTCTTTTTTCTTTTTTTAAAATTCAATTTCAATTAAATAACGTGTAATGTATTACTGGTTTCAGAGGTACAGGTCTGTGATTCATCAGGCTTGTATAACCCCCAGTGCCCATCACATCACTTGCCCTTCTTAATGCCCATCACCCAGTGACCCCATCTCTCCATTCCCTCCCCTCCAGCAGCTCTGAGTTTTCTATGATTAGAAGTCTCTTATGGTTTGTCTGCCTTTCTGGTTTCATCTTATTTAATTTTTTCCCTCTCTTCCCCTATGATCCTCTGTTTTGTTTGTTAAATCCCACATTGAGATCATATAACAATTGTCTTTCTCTAATTGACTTACTTTGCTTAACATAATACCCTCTAGTTCCATCCACATCATTGCAAATGGCAAGACTTCCTTTTTGATGGCTGAGTAATATTTCACTGTGTGTGTGTGTTTGTGTGTGTGTGTGTGCGTGTGCATGTGTGTGTGTGTGTGTGTGTGTACACATACATACATACCATATCTTCTTTATCCATTCATCTGTCGATGGACATTGAGGTTCTTTTCATAGTTTGGCTATCGTGGACGTTGCTTCTATAAACACTAGGGTGCATGTGCCCCTTCGGATCACTATATTTGTATCTTTAGGGTAAATACCCAGTAGTGCAATTGCTGGGTCATAGGGTAGCTCTATTTTCAACTTTTTTGAGGAACCTCCATGCTGTTTTCCAGAGTGGCTGCACCAGCTTGCATTCCCACCAACAGTGTAGGAGGGTTCCCCTTTCTCCAAGTCCTCGCCAACATCTGCCATTTCCCGACTTGCTAATGTTAGTCATTCTGACTGGTGTGAGGTGGTATCTCATTGTGGTTTTGATTTGTATTTCCCTGATGCCAAGTGATGTGGAGCATTTTTTCATGTCTCTGTTGGTCATTTGGATGTCCTCTTTGGAGAAATCTCCTTGACTTTTCAATGGCCAAATTCTCTCTGTGTCTATACATGGTCTTCCTTCTCTATTTGTCTGGGTCCTAATTTCTTGTTTTGAGGAGACTAATAAGATTGAATAAGTGCCCACTCATAAGACCTCACTGTAACTTAACCCTTTAAAGGTCGTATCTACAAAAACAGTCACATTTTGAGGTACTAAGGGTTCGAACTTCAACATATGAATTTGGATGGGGGGGTGTATAGGACACAATTCAGCCCATAGCACCAAATATGTTTCTTTCTTTCTTCCTTTTTTTTTTTTTAAAGGTTTTATTTATTTGAGAGAAAGTGGGAGAGAGAGAGAGTGAGAGAATGAGCTGGGGGAGGGGGGCAGTGGGAGAGAAGCAGGGTCTCTGCTGAGCAGGAAGCCTGCTGCAGGGCTCAATTCCAGAACCCCGGGATCATGACCTGACCAAAGGCAGATGCTTAACCGATTGAGCCACCCAGGTGCCTCTAGTTCTTAAAAATCAAATACAAGCATTTAAATATTCTACAAAATAAATGTCAAAATACCACTGGTACAAATAACATTAAAGCTGTTCTCATAACATAATGAGTTCAGTTACTTAATTATTTTGTAGATAGATTTTTCTATTTTAGCGGCCCCTAGTCTTGGAGGCTACTAACTCTATTTTTAAAAAAAATAAGAGGATCTTAGTTTTTCTTTTACTGTGTAGTTATTGCTGCCCAACTGTTTCATCTTACCCTTGACTGGATGTCCTCAACGCACAGAAAAATTCTGCATGAAAAGCTACGTTTTTAAAGGATAGTTAAAGAATATCAGTAAAACAGATGAGAAAGACAAGAAATCTTTGAATTGGGATTCACTGGGTTGACTGAAAAGAGAAAATCCAAACAGCCCTTTCCCCCTTGGGAAGTTCTGTGAGAGGCACGCCCAGCAGACCTGAATTCGCTCAGAGGGAAAACACAGGCAGAGACTGGTGGAAATGGGATGCAGACTCCTTAGCTGGCCCTGGTCTGACGAGGCTCCTTCCTGCCAGGAAGCTGACACGGGCACACCCAGAAGCATAAACGAGGCAGGGGTCTCCAGCCCTCCTCCCGGACGCCCACGGAAACTGCAGCATGGGAGGGGGGGCTCTCGCTGCTCTGCCTCCCACGTGCCTCTCTGTGGGGTCAGACACTCCGCATTCACTTCTGGAGGCCGCTACGGTGTGGCAGGGACCCTTTCCGCCCATCTCGTTTGCTGATGGATTGACTGATTCCTCCCTGTTCCTGCTCCCGGCCCACTTCTCCTCCGCAGATGGTGTTTAGCTCCTGCGGAAACCAGGCTTGGCTGCTCGTGAACATGAGCTCAAGATCGTCTTCACCCTGATGTCACAGGACTCTGTGGTTCAGTGACAGACCTTAGTGGAGACGTTGAAAAAAAAAAACAAAAAACCAAGTACAGTTTTTTTTTTTTAATTTTATTTATTTGACAGAGAGAGATCCCAAGTAGATAGAGAGGCAGGCAGAGAGAGAGAGAGGGAAGCAGACCCTTGCTGAGCAGAGAGCCCGATGCGGGACTCGATCCCAGGACCCCGAGATCATGACCTGAGCCGAAGGCAGCGGCTTAACCCACTGAGCCACCCAGGCGCCCCCAAGTACAGTTTTAAAAAGAAACTTAATAAGAATGCCTCTGGGTAACAAAGAAGGGAAGAAAAGTGCCCCTTTCTTCCTAGGGCTGTCAGCCTGGCTTGAGAGGAAAGCTGAGCTCCCCTCAGCCACGAGCCTTCAACTGCTCCCTCTCTCCGCTTTGGCCACGACTCCTGCTCACGGAGGCAAGTCCAAGATCATTCTGAAAGCTATGGATGAACAGAAACATTCTTCCAAAAGGACAATTTTTAAAATTCACAGTGACTACCTGTAAGATGGCATTATCAGCAAGCTTTGCTTTTTAAAATCAGAATTCCTAATGAATTGTTTTCCAAGGCTCTTTTCACCATCCTGTGGGTATTTTCCGGAGACATTCACGTTTATAAAATGGCTTTGCTTTCTCCTTGTCGCCCCCCCTCATCGCCCGCACAAACCTGGCCTCCTCCTCCTTGCTGACTCAGGGGCCCCGCCTCTTCCCACACAAGTGCTAGGTGACCCGGGGCGCCACCCACCCTCTCCTTTGTTCTCCCACAAATCCACCTCCTCACTTTCTCTCCTCCATCCAGGTAGACATTTTCCTACGCCCACCACTCAGCTCAGCGGCCAAACCCCAATAATGGCCTGGGGGTGGGGGAAGAAGAATGCTGCTTCTAATGACCATTATGGTTGTTGTTTTTTTTTTCAATTAATAAGCTCTATCCACAAAAGAGTAGTTGAAAAACGATTCTCTTACTCTTAGTTTTTCAAATTCCCTCATATACAATAATTGGATTTTCTATTTTTGAGAACTCTACCAAAATGTACATGCACTTCACGTGTTGTAACATTTTTCAGTGGGAACAGATGCTCTTTTGTCCAAATTAAAATGTTTTACTCACATTTCGAAGTGATTGAGTGTACCAATGAGACAATGGCTCCCTGGGATGGTTGTTTGCAGTGACAGGGTCTGAGCTACAGCTGAAATCGATAGGCGCCCTGACCAGATTAATTGGCTGTGAATTATGCCTGAGCTCTTCCAGAGCCGACGCCAGAAACAAGGGCCAGCCCACTCATCAAGACCCTGCTAGGGACTCCCCACTCTGTGGGGCTAGCCCTGGGGAGGCAGAAAGGCCAGCCTCTGCTACTTATGTGTGTGCACATGTGTGAGTGCGTGTGTGTGTGTGTGTGTTTGACGATTTATATATTTTAGAGGGAAGGAGAGAGAGCATGAGCGGGAGGGGCAGAGAGGGAGGGAGAGAGAATTTCGGGCAGACTCCATGCTCAGCACAAAGCCACACGCGGGGCTTGATCTCATGACCCTGACATCATGACCGGAGCCAAAACCTAGAGTCAGACACTCAACTGACTGTGCCCCCCAGGTGTCCCTACTTATGTGTGTTTTAAGGCCACCAGAAAGGCTTTCCCCAACTCATCCTCATCCTTACGTTGCTGTGCCTTAAATTCCAGCATCAAAGAGTCATCAAAGAAACTTCTCAGTATTTATAGTATGAAGAATTAGAAAGATGCTGGATTTTCTTCCATTCATGACAACTATTTTCATGTTTCTATAGAGTTCAGATAATATACTACATGATGTGAACGGAATTCTGCAATATCACAGATCCACTCTTTAATAGGAAAAGTGATTATAATAGCAGGTTTTAATAAGGAGCACACTATTGAATTTGTGCTGGTAGGGTTTGTTTCATTTTGTTGTTTGGCTTTTTCAATATTAGAATTGATGGGAACTCCTTAAAGGAAGGCTGGGACCATTTCTTTTTCATTCCTCTCTCTGAGGTGTAGCGCCGTACCCGACATACAGGGGCACTCAGTCCACGACTGGGAAATTGTTTCCTGCCCCTCGCCATTTCTCTTGTCATCGCTAAGACCTAGGGGCACCTTTACTCTACTTTATATACACTATTAATTTACCTTTTATTTTGCGTAGAACGACGCTTTCCCTTAAATTTTCACAACACTGCATCTGTTCCTTATGTATTCATACTTTCTCTCTTGTACCGTGTTTGATCTCAGAGTGCTTCACGGCTCATGAGGACTTTCAAGTTACAGCTCTATTGGATCTAACTTACGTCCTCACATAGAGCAAATCTCCTGACAGAAAAAGCTCCTTGCATAAAAAGATGCAAGCAAGGGGCAAAAAGCAAGAGACAAATACCTCCCTGTCCGTCTTGTGGCCACAGCGGTGAGACGACTGTCGCTAAGCTTCTAGTCGCTGGCTTCTAGGAAAGATGGTAAACGAACCTAGGCATCTGTCTCCTCTCCGTAGAGGCCAGAAGAGGGGATAGGAATAGACGAGGGGGTTCAACAGACATCTGATGGGAAGAGAACGCCGAGGGCTACCTGGCCCGGTGGAGATGAAGCTGCAGTCTGTGCAAAGTGGGGCAGACTGCAGATAAGCAAGGTATTTTGCTTTGAAGAACCAGAAAGAGGCTCAGGCCTTGGGGTCACCAGATTTGGTAAAGTGGGAGTAAGCAGGAGATTAAGTTAAAAGCTTGAAAAGGAACAGGGAACTACTTTATACCCTCAATCACAGAAAATCAGTACCCAAGGCTACACCCAGGCTGTCCCCCAGGAGGAGGTAGAAGGATTGTTTCCTGGAGACACTCAGGAGTTCAAAGGCCTGGACATCAGAGAAATCAGGCCTGGTAGACGGCATGGATATAACATGGAGATTAAACAGTGAAATGAATTAGAAGCCTACATTGGGAATGATGGGATTATCTGTGTTCTCTCCCCTGCCACACAATCAAGGAACTGTTAAACAAGCAGCTAACTCTTAGGCCAGTGTTTTTCAAACCGTGGGTTATGAAATCAGTTATGATTAGTGGACTATGAAATCAGTTTAATGGATCATGACCAACATTACCATGGGTTGAGTTCCCCAGGAAAGAGACTCTAAAACTGAGTTATGGATTCAGAGTATTTATCAGGGCATGCCCTTGGAATCAACATCGGAAGAAGGAAACACAATCAGACGAAGGGAAGAGTGGAACTGTGACTCTTCAGCCATGCCCATGGGCAGCGCTAAAGTTACAACTGCTCTTCAGGGTTGTGCCAAGTCAGGCTCAGACAGCCAGGTCTTCGACCCCCCCATCCTTCATTTGGAGATAAGGTCTTTAAAGGGGTGATCAAGTTAAAATAAGGCCCTCAAGAGAGATCCCTAATCCAATGTGACTAGTGTTCTTATAAGAAGAGGAAGAAAGCCTAGGGTAGGCAGAGAAAAGGTTATATGAGGACCCAATGAGAAGGTGGACACCTGCGGGCAGAGAGGGCCCAGGAGAAAAGAAGCTGCTGGCCCCTTAACCTTTGGACTTCTAGCCCCCAGAACCGTGAAAAAATAAATCTCTGTTGTTTAAATCACCCAGGATGTGGTACTTGATTATGACAGCCCTAGCAAATGATTAATCTCCCCCACACTGGATGTGGCCACCCCAGGGAGGATGACCTTGGGCACAGCAGCTCTCTGCACGCCCCGAGGGGCTGACAACTAAAGACTGGCCCTCAGCGCCACTCCCAGCAGCTGGCCAGCCAGTCCACTGCGGGGATCTGAATGGTTCGCCACGACGTCTGTCACAAACATTACAGAAAAGCACGTGCAGTAGACAAGGTAATAAAGACCAAAGCACATTACATGTAGAAAAAGGAAAGATTTTTTTCCATGAAATTTTTTTGTATCTTTATGTTTATGTGTGTGTGTGTGGACTGGGATGTGATGGAAAATCACTTCTTACTGTCAAAAATGTTTACAAATCACTTTCCTTGGCAAGAAATTAGAGGAATGTTTTCTGAAAAGCTAAGCTGACTCAGAAAAGAAACAAAATGTTTTCTCCACCATCCAAAAGTGAAGTCCGTTACTCTGTACCCCATCTGCCCACAGAGTCTCTCATCAGCTTTCAGCAGCCTGTTCTGAAATGTAAACGGACAAACAGGGTGTAAGGCAGCCTCTAACCTAAAAGAGAGGATCCATGAAAAACAGGAAGAGTGCAAGAGGAAACAGTAGCAAATAGAACCTTCCTACGCTCTCTTCATACGCTAATTTATAACATTCGTACGCTAATTTATAACCTCAAAAATTATGAGATTTTATACATAAAATAAAAGCAGAATGCTATGAAAATGAACAATTAAGGGAAAAAAGAATTTAAAAAATTAAAAAAATTTAAAAAAAGAAATTAAAAATTCAACAATTACAAAAAATTTCATAGAAGAATCAGAAGATAAAGTCAAGGAGATCTGTTGGAAACAAGTAAAACATGAACAGATGAGCAACAAGAAAGCAAGGACATGAGCTTTAGAGATTCCGTCCAGTAGGGACAATATCTGACTAGAAGTAGCTCCAGAAAAAGAAGAAACAGAGAAAACCTTAAACAAGAAAGTTTCCAGAACTCAACGGAGAAGGTCTCAAAATTGAAAGCGCCTGCAAGTACGCAGCACAACAAACGAAAACAAAGCACCTTACTGAGAAGCGGCAGCCACTGGGAATAGAGAAAGAAGCTCAAAAGCTTCCAGAAGAAGGAAAACAAATGACTGTTCAGTAGGGACCAGTACGCAGGAGACGTCTCGACTACATTGTTAGCCTGGGGAAAGCAGCAGAGCAACGCCTTGAGAATTATGAGGGGTACGTTTTTTTAACCTATAATGTCATATCCAGCCAAGTCGTGCAAGCGCGAGGGCAGAATAAACACATTGTCAGATACAGAAGGACTCAGGAAACTTACCTCTTGTGCATCTTTCGTGGGAAGCTGCTGCGGGGACGATCTAGAAAAACAGGAAGGAGAAAGACATCAGATGGAAGAAATCGGGGACTCATCACACCTGAGCTGAAGAGAAGCCGCAAGGTCACTGTGAAGGGGACTTGAGTGCGGCAGCTCCGCACGAAGCCAGAGAGCAACGGGTTCAGATGGATGCAAGAAGACACACGGCTGCAGGAAGGATGTCGCCAAGAAAATGAAGAGATTTATAGACTCTTTCATAAATATGAGTGTATCGAGAGATTTACATTTCTGGAACAGAATAGGGAATTGGGTTTAAAAATTTTTTTTTAAATTTAAACCCAGTTAGCTAACAGCTACAAAAATTTTTTTTGTACTTTAACTCCAGTCTGGTTAACATACGGCGTTATGTTGGTTCCAGTGTGCAGTGCAGTGGCCCACGGGTCCACACACGACACGGAGCTCACCGGGATGCGTGTGATCCCGTCCCCGCGGCCGTCCCCATCACCCTTGTCACCCAGCTCCCCCACCTCCCCTCTGGGAACCATCAACGTGTTCTTATAGTTAAGGGCCTGTTTCTTGGCTTGTCTCTCCTCTTTTTGCCCTTTGCTTGTTTTGTTTCTTAAATTGCACCTGAGTGCAATCGCACGGCGTTCGTCTGCTCTCACTGACTTTGCTTAGCACAAAGCTCTCCAGCTCCCTCCACGCTGCTGTGATATAACTGTATTAGGAGAATTAGAGGAAGGTGTAAGGGATTAAATCTGTATCTTCCCTAGGAGGGAGCCTTAGACAATATAAGGAACTTGGAAAAATCAAGAAATAGCCGCAGAAACGTGGAGATAAGTACCAGACGAAAGGGCTGGAAGAGTTGACCCTGGTGGCTTTGGGGAGTGGAAATAGAACCAGATCCGCAGGCTAGACAGGGAAAGAGGCTGCTTTTTCCTTTAGACTTTGAAGAGATATTTAGCTATTGAAACTCTGTGCATTTATGACTTAGGTGAAAACAGACACGGCTTTAAAAGAAAAATGACAACACGGGCATATTAATTTTGAGAGACGGAGGCAACCATCTTAAAAGCTAAAGGGAAAGCTCGAAAGTGGGTTGCTTTGGAGGATGGCCCTGGATTTGGTCTTCACTGTGAGCCTTAGTTGATTTTGTAGACTGGTGAGGAGGTGACATTGGAGAACTTCTTTATTTAATTTTTTTAAAGATTTTATTTATTTATTTAACACAGAGAGAGAGATCACAAGTAGGCAGAGAGGCAGGCAGAGAAAGAGAGGGAAGCAGGCTCCCCACTGAGCAGGGAGCCTGATGCGGGGCTCGATCCCAGGATTCAGAGATCATGACCTGAGCTGAAGGCAGAGGTTTTAACCCACTGAGCCATCCAGGTGCCCCTGGAGAACAATTTTAAATAAAAACAATTAATCTGCAAAAATGAATCCAGGCATGTAGAACTTAGGAAGAGTTTTGAGTTTTAGCTCTGCTACTTGCTTGATTAGGTTCCTAATTTTTAAGATCTTTAATGTCTTCCTTACAAAAGGTAGGGAGTTCATGAGAAAACACATTTGGAAGCTCCTGGTAGATTGAAAATAATCAATAAAACTTTCCTTTTCTCCTCTTACAGATAAAACCAGAGCATGAGTTTTCAGTAGTAGTTTTCAGCTCATTCTTTGAAACCCCTCTTTTCTGGACTCACAAGGTCCCTTCCATTACACCTTGAATGCGAAAGAAATACCTAGTGTACACGTACATAATGAAGTCATTTTTTAAAAAATCGTAAGTGAAGGGGCACCTGGGTGGCTCAGTCGGTTAAGCTTCTAACTCTTCATCTGCAGCCCAGGTCATGATCTCAGGGTCGTGAGAGGGAGCCCATGTTAAGATTCTCTCTCTCCCTCTGCTCCACTTCCTGGGGCCCTAAATGTTCTCTCTCTCTCTTAAAAAAAAAAAAAAAAAAAAAGTTAAAGATCCTAAGTGATATAAGAAATGCCCTTTGTGTAATCTGACTAACCTTATGACCCATCCATTATTTCAAAAATAAAATGCAATATATAGTTTACCCACTTGACTTTTCTCATGCCTTAGTAGTTTTTGAATAGGTTCCAGATTCAAATTTTATCTAAGAGTAAACAGAACCAATCTATGCATCATGGAAAGACATTAAAGCTGGGTCGTGGTGAACAGATTGGGGGTGAGGAACTGAGAAACTGAGCCTCACGTTTCCTGGGGTAGGTAGGTAGGTAGGTCCCCGCATCAGTAACTCTGGCCAAGAGCAGCCCAACAGTTTCATATAGTACTATACAATTAGCATGGTTTTGCTTTGAGTGCCATGTTAGGAAAAAGATTGGGAAGTACTGCCTTCAACAGGTGCCATAAAAATCATTACAAGGGGGGTGCCTGGGTGGCTCAGTGGTTTAAGCCTCTGCCTTCGGCTCGGGTCATGATCTCGGGGTCCTGGGATCGAGCCCCGCATCGGGCTCTCTGCTCGGTGGGGAGCCTGTTTCTCCCTCTCTCTCTGCCTGCCTCTCTGCCTACTTGTGACCTCTCTCTCTGTCAAATAAATAAATAAAATATTTAAAAAAAAATCATTACAAGGTTGGATAGTCATTTAGGTAAAGTCTTTTTCAGTCGCTTCCTTATTAAGTTTATAAGAGAAGTAGTTAAATTCATATGCCTTTAAGTGATTTTTCGATGCCCCCCAAATCTGAATGGAAATTACTTAACGTTAGGTTTATGTAAAAGTTTGGATTATTAAGTGTAGCTATAAGTAACTTAATAGAGACCCCAAGATATTCGTTTCAATAATTAGATCATTACTCTGCCCTGTAAGAAGAACTCTGGAGAAAGTTAGCCCAAGGCAGGCATGCTGGTTTCATCATCATCAAAGATCTGGCTGCTTTCAGCTTTTGGCCTTACCCTGTTAAGACAGGAGTCTCAGCTCAGGGATTGCAAATGAGTATATCCACACCCCAACAAGTAGGATGGAGAAGGAGAAGGGCGTGCCCTCTTCCTTTTACAAAGACTCCCCAGAAGTTTCCATCCTATTTCCATTTAGCTCTCATTGTGAGGAACTTAGTCACATGACCGCATAGCTGCGAGCATGGTTGCAAACTGTGGTCTTCTAGCTGGTCGGCAATATGTCGAGCTTAAGACAGGAGTTTAACGAGGTAGAGAAGAATGATTATTTGGAAGGAAAACAGCAGCCTTCACATGTCTTAGGAACTGCCATGTAATTAATTTCAAGCAAACCCATCTGTTGAGTCGTTATTTAATATATACTGCAAGAAAGTCTGACATAAGCATTAAGGAAGACCAATGAGCAAATTCATTATTTGAAGTCTTGATCACTTATTTTTTCTGGATTTCATAATTCATGATTAAGACGCCGCAGCTGGGGACAAGAGCACAGATGCTGGTGTGGACGGCCAGGCTTCCATTTATTAGTTGTCGAACCTTGAGAAAATTGTTTAAGTGCTCTGTGCCTTAGTTTTCTTTTCCATAAGGTGGAGATAAAAATAATAGTACCTATCTAACAGAAATTTGGAGAATTAAATCGGTTAATACATGTAATGCACTTATTGTCTGGCATATAGTAAGTATTCAACAAATGTTAGTTATTAATAAATCATTTACTTAAATTAAAATCTTTTTCTTCCAAATAATACATAGCTATGACAATCTGATTCCTTAATAAGAATTTCCAGGTATGCAATAATTCCCTGGTCTTGTATTTGTAGGGACTTAAAAATGGTGATCCCTGGAGTGAAACCGTAGAGTTTTACTCCGGCTAAAAAATGTTATGTTCCATAGTAGCATTAAGAATAAGAAAGGAAAAAGAGGCGCCTGGGTGACTCAGTGGGTTAAAGCCTCTGCCTTCAGCTCAGGTCATGGTCTCAGGGTCCTGGGATCGAGTCCCACATGGGGCTCTCTGCTTAGCAGGGAGCCTACTTCCCCCTCTTTCTCTGCCTGCCTCTCTGCCTGCTTGTGATCTCTCTCTCTGTCAAATAAATAAATAAACTCTAAAAAAGAAAAAAAAAAAGAATGAGAAAGGAGGGGGCACCTGGGTAGCTCAGTTGGTTGAGCCTGTAACTCTTGGTTTCAGTTCAGGTCACGCTCTCGAGATTATGAGACTGAGCCCTGCGTCAGGCTCCACGCTGAGCATGGGGTCTGCTGGAGCGTCTCTCCCTCTGCCCCTCTCCTGCTCTCGTGCATGCTCTCTCTCTCTCTCTCAAATAAGTAAGTAAATTAAAAAAAAAAAAATAAACCTTAAAAAAAAAAAGGAAGAGAAAGCAGTTAGGTATTGTTCGAATTGAATCATATGTGGTTTGTCTTTCTCCTCCTTCCGTCCCACTTCTTCCTTCTAGTGGACTGTGTGGACAACCGCCCACCCCGCAGCCCCACAGCCAGTTGGTCTCCTGCTGCCGCCGGCCTGTACACATTCCTGTTACCCTGACTCCCCACGCCACGGCACGGCTTGCCCAGCTACGGTCCTTCCAAGTCATGCTCCCTGGTAACTTCTGGCTACTTCAAATTGTAACTTGCCCAGATTGGGGGAAAAATGTCATTGACCTGTATATTCCTATTATTTTCTGTCCCCCCTCCAGATTTTCCTCAAAGATTTCCACAAATATGAAAGGATCTATTTTCCCTTCAGAAAAACAATATTTAAGTGAAATTTTGATGAGTAGTTGCATTAAGACTATGCTAAAACACTTTCTCATCTTTTTTAAATAAAAAATATATTACGGAAGTTTGAGAAAAATAAAAAATTCATACTTCCATTAATCTCTGGCTTTAATTTTTGGTTCTAAGACAACTGCTTCCGTGGTTGCCATTTCCTTTGCAGTGGGAGGGGATGCCGCGTGGAGGGGGTGCCCGGTCGGTTGGTTACGCGTCTGACTCTTGATCTCAGGGTTGGGAACTCAAGTCCCATGCTGGGCTCCACACTGGGTTCTACGTTGGGTGTGGAGCCGACTTGAACAAGTACGGAAAGAAGGCCTGGAGGAGAACACACAACTGGGTACCTCTCTGGGCGAACGTGGGAAACTGCAGATCCTGCTCTTGCTTCTGTCTTATTGGCAAGAACCTACTCAAGTTGCAGGATCTGTGTTCAAGAGCGTCTGGGAAATGTGGTCCACAGCTGGGGTCCCCCTGACAGGTTAAAGCTAGAGGTGGGGCTCTGTTACCGAGAGAAGACAGGAGAGAAGACGGTGGCGTTAGCAGTCTTCGCCACGCAAATGTGTCGTAGAGTTGCAACATAATAAAAACAATCTTATTTTGCTTTTTACTTCATTTTATATCAAAGCTTTTTCTACATCACAACGTGATCTTCATAATGACAAAATGAGAAATAGTTTCATAGTAACTTATTGGATGTCTAATCAATAAATTCTTTAACTCCTTCCTATTATTGAAAACATAGACTCTTTCTGGTTCCTCTCTGTTATAAACAACTTCACGATCAATCTCTCCAGGACTGTTATTTTTTCATCTTCTTGACATGATTCCCTGAGGGTGAATTCCCGGAACTAGGATTACCAGGTCAAAAGAGTGTGTGAACAGTTTATGATTCTTAATGTTTTCATTCCAAACTGGTTTTTGAGGAGGCAGTACCAAGTTGTTCCCAAAGGAAATGTGCACTTTTTTTCTTCTATGAATGTGGGGAGAGAGACATAGTCACATAGCATATCCTTGTGGGTAGAATATTTTCAGTTTTCAGGGTCTGGCTGGAATGATCAGAGACACAAAACTTGGGTTTGAATCTCTTCCTCAGCCACTTCCTAGCTATGTAGCTGTAGGCAAGTACTTAGTTTCCCAGTGCCCCTGGATTCTTTATTCTAAAATCGAGGATAAAAATATTTCCCTTATGAGATTGTGTGGTAATCGTTAAGGCTACTGACAAGTACTGTCTTATCATCTTCTACGCGCACGTTACAAATGTAGTTCCCGGCTCCCCTGAAGGTAGATATGGCTACGTGACTTCTACGTGATACGGAAGCAAAAGTCACCTATGTCATTTCCAGGCATACATCTCTTTAAAAAAATTATTTATTTTAGAGAGAAAGGGAGTGAGAGAGAGAGAGAGCAAGCACACGTAGGAGAACCAGAGGGAGAAGGAGAGAGACTCTCAAGCAGACTCGGAGTTGAGCACTGAGCCTGATGTGGGGCCCGATCTCACAACTCTGAGATCATGACCTGAGCAGAAACCAAGAGTCGAACACTTAACTGGCTGCACCGGCCAGACATCCCACCAGGTGTGTGTTTTACGGCCGTTTGCTGTTTGCCACATTGCTTTTTTCCCCTTTGTCATGTGGTCAAAGTATGTTGGATCATATTAGTTCTTCAAGTGAATCCTAGAATAAGGATGACACGGAGAGGGGCCCCAAGCCAACCTGTGATGGATATGCAAGTGGAGTAAAAATTAAATCTTTTTTTTTTTTTTAACCACTGAGACTTTGGGATTGTCTGTTATTGCCACATAAGGTAGCCCATTCTGACTACTGCAGATTTACTCAGGATTGATAAAACAATAAGCTGAAGATGTTGGACCTATGGAAGAGCCTCAATATACGTCCCGCACAGCCATGTCACTGCCATTCGTGTGGTGCCCCTCTGCCAGGCAGTTGCGTACGCTATCTCTGATCTCCACAGCAATCCTGCGTATCATAAAAGCCCCCATTTTATAAAGTAGAAAAACAAAGCTCCGAATGGTTAGTGTTTTACCTAACCTCATCCAGCTAGAGAGTTGCAGAGCTGGGATTCAAACCTGGTCTATTTCTTCCCATTTTTTATCTTTCTTACTTGTCGTGGGAATTTGTTGGCATTATTTTATTGTTATTATTATTATCATTTACAGCACCATGTGATGTTCTCTACCATCTTTGTTTATGAACTTTGCATTTATTCCTGCAACAAAACCTCTGTTTTTTAAAACGTGTTACAAGAAAAACAGAAGCTGAACCAAAGGTTCGGCTGCTGCTCTTCAAGCCCCTGCTCGCTCTCCAGAAGAAACTGCTCAAACCCTGGTACCTTCTACAGTTTTCTTGGCTTGAATATGCCTGAGAGCAGTTCCACTTTGTGTGCTTATGAAAGGAAAGAATGGCTTTAAAAATGGAAATGGAATGAGTCAGATTAGAATGAGTTGGATTAGATGACTCCAACATTTACGGACTCTCTCTTTCTTTCAACAGCTCAAGAAATAATTCACATACCACAGGTTTGACCACGTAAAGTTACACTTTGGTGGCTTTTAGTATATTCACAGAGATGTGTATCCATCACCCAATCAATTTTGGAATATTTTCACTACTTCAAAAAGAAATCCCACACCTCTTAGCCGTCACTTCCAACCTCCCACCCGCCCTTCACCGCTCCGTCCAACCCTAGGCAACTGCTAATTTGCTTTCTGGGCTCTGCATCTTTTTATGGCTCCCCACATGGCAGTTTCCCACCAGCCCCCAACAAATGGTCCTTTCCCTACCTACCCACCCCAGCCCCACTCCCAACTCAGCAAAGTTTTTGCTCAGTTATTTATTTATTTATTAAAAAATTTTTAAAGATTTTATTTATTTATTTGACAGACAGAGATAACAAGTAGGCAGAGAGGTTGGTAGAGAGAGAGAGAGAGAAGGAAGCAGGCTCCCTGCTGAGCAGAGAGCCTGATGCGGGGCTCCATCCCAGAACCCTGAGACCATGACCTAAACCAAAGGCAGAGGCTTAACCCACTGAGCCACCCAGGTGCCCCAGTTATTTTATTTTTTTTTTAAGATTTTATTTATTTATTTGACAGAGAGAGAGATCACAAGTAGGCAGAGAGGAAGGCAGAGAGGGACACAGGCTCCCTGCTGAGCAGAGAGCCGGATGCGGGGCTCGATCCCAGGACCCTGGGATCATGACCTGAGCTGAAGGCAGAGGCTTTAACCCAGTGAGCCACCCAGGTGCCCCGCGCCAGTTATTTTATTTTATTTTTTTAAGATTTTATTTATTTAACAGAGAGAAAGAGATCACAAGTAGGTGGTGGGGGGGGAACAGGCTCCCTGCTGAGCATAGAGCCCTATGTGGGGCTAGATCCCAGGACCCTGAGATCATGACCTGAGCTGAAGGCAGAGGCTTAACCCACTGAGCCACCCAGGTGCCGCGCCCCAGTTATTTTTAACTCAAAGCTCAAATTCTGAAATATATGGTCTAATTTTTTTCTAAAAACGTTGCTTTACTCTACTAAACTTAGAATTTCCTTGCAATGTAATAGTCAAGGTTAAAAAAAAAAGGAAAAAAATTTTAAAGCTTTCATCTGTTCATGACTTTATTATCCAGTTTGTGGAGCTTTCAAAATCTTTTCTTCTCTCTCATAATTCCCTTACTTTCACAGCTTGTTAGTAGCTCTAGCTCTTTATAGAAAATGTTCAAACAAGATTAAGTTAAAATTGCCCTCTTACACGATCCTGGTTTTTAAAAGGGGTTGCTTAGGAGAAAAGCAAAATTTTGAAATTAGCAGTTAAAAAGAGTGTTAAGGATCATCTGTGAATTTTAGTGACTTACATTCACAATCACTATAGAGAATATGTGATTTACTCTCTATAATACTCAATGCCATGGAAAATTATTTGACAGCTTGTTGGATCAGGTTGGATTTATTACCATGAGACTCTTAGACTATTTGAATCAGAAGGTTAAAAACAATGATTTCTAGAACTCGTACCAACTTCCAAGGTTTGTGGATGGAAAGCAGTCCTGTGCTGATACATTTTACTGATGTTAACTAAAACAGGAAGCAACAGGGGCACCTGAGTGGCTCAGTGGCTTAAGCCTCTGCCTTCCGCTCAGGTCATGATCTCAGGGTACTGGGATCGAGTTCCGTATCGGGCTCTCTGCTCAGCGGGGAGCCTGCTTCCCCCTCTCTGCTGCCTGCCTCTCTGCCTACTTGTGATCTCTCTCTCTGTTGAATAAATAAATAAATTAATTAAAAACAAAGCAAAACCAAACCAGGAAGCAATAAAAGGCAGCTAAACATTCAGAGGGTGGGAGGTGGGAGTTATTCCCCAGGAGGGAAGAAATCAGTGAAACGTGGGAATGCGTATACAGCCCCAAAGATGGTATTTCTTCCACATACTGAAACGAGGATGAATTACCTAGTGTATGGGGTGGGGGGTCTGATTCTAGTCTCGACTTGTACTGTGCTGACTTGTTCTTTGTGTTTTGGATACGGGCGTTGTTAGCAACCTCTCGGGCTCTGGTTAGGACAAACGTGAAGCCTGGACACGTGCGTCTGAATAAGCACGTCCCAGAGACACGAACGACGCTGACCCTGTGGGGGCCAGGAAGGCAGCCAGGAGACAGTGTCCGTGAACAAGGACATCTAAGGGGCAGCAGCTTTCTGCAAGGAAAAGGCAGGGACTTATCAGCAGAAGGTTTAATACACCTTTTCTTCATCTGTAGCTCTGCAAACTCTGATTCTGCCCGAACCCTGATGGCCCGAACCCTGATGGCCCGAACCCTGACTGCCCGCTCCCAGGAGCGCACCTGCAGCAGATGCAGAGTCAGGGCTGGGACTGCGGGACATGCGGTGGCAGGAATTCGGGCTTCGAGGCCTCACCCGGCACCCGGGAGTCAGAGCCCTCCTGCGGCCCGCTGCCTCCGCCGGGAGGGCGGGAGACAGACGAAAAGGAGCGCAGAACGCACATGGCGGCTTCTCCAAGGCAAAATCTGCATGGCAGGACTTTATGCTTTGGGGACTCACCGATTTTCTTGTTTTGTTTTGTTTTGAAAATTGGGGAAAAAAAGCGATCAGAGCTGTTTCTGGCTATTTATTCCCATACTTTCTTGTCCCACTGATACAGTCTTTCCTGAGATGGTGCCTTCCCAGGGGACAAAAACGGCCACCTCGCTTGCTTGTTCAGTGTTCAACACCGCGCGGTGGGCTTCGCTTCGTGCTTAGTGCATGAAACAGCAGCTGCTGTGAAAACGTCATGTTTCTTAGAATGGAAGGAACAAAGGACCCCTATAGTCCGTAACATTTATTTAGCCAAACTAGAGGAAAATTCACCTCCCCACGGAAAAAAAGAGAGACTCGGCAGCACGACAAGTCATTTGCCAGGAAGAACACGTTTACGCCCCAGTGAAGCCGACCCGCACCGCGCAGCCTGGAGACACTCAGTTCATCTGCTCGCATTTCACTGATTGCGCAGTTTTTCAGCGTTCGGTCTGTAGGCATGTTCCAGGCGGTTAACACACGTGTAAATGTCCTTAGGTTCTGGTGAAACGCAAACAATCTTATTCCTCCCTTCTGTTGTCCTATCCATCGCCGTGGGTCTGCTGCGTCCTCTGGCCCCGGGCAACTTGGCCTCGCCATGGGACGCGAGGATGCGGCCGGCCAGTGCTGGAAGAGCCTCCGCGGGAAGGAGACCCCGCCGGGAGCCAGAGGCAGGGGGCAGGGGTGACTACGCAGAGCCCGCGCTGGCTCCTGCGGGGTGTGCAGGGGACAGCCAGAGGTCTGTAGGTTCAGAAACGGGACACGCTGCCAGCTTCCTTCCCTGCCCTGGCGTGGCCTGGCTGCGGCGGGACCGGCAGGCACACGCAGGCCGCCTTCGTGCTTGCGGCAGCTCCGGGTGACACGCCTGCGGGCGGGATTGCAGGGCTTCCCAGGCCGGGCCGGCGGAGCTGGGACGCGGTGCGGGAGAATCCGGAGAGGACAGAGCAGCGACCGGCCGGAGAGGAGCGGGGCATCCCGTGCTGCGGTGCGGGAAAGGCGCGAGACACGCGGCCTGCGCTGCCCGGATGTGTGTCTGGGCGACGTGGGTGTGTTTGCAGAAGGAGCTGTGGGGGCACGTGCGTGCACAGGGCGGCCAGGGAGCGGCTTTATGGACGTGGGGGGAGGGTGTGTGCGGCGGGTGCGGAGTGCGGGCGGGGTGCGGGGGCGGAGGGAGGAGAGCGGCGCCCCGCACCGTCCTGGAGCGCCAGGAACGCCCATTGCGCAAGGGGAGCTGCCCGGGCCGCGAGGCGCATCTCCTGTACGGGAAGGGAGCAGCTCCCCGCCGTGGATTTTGGCCACAGATCCTACCCCAGGGTGTTTGCCAGATGCTTGACCCCTGAAGGGAGGAACAGAGTTCCTGGGTTTTACCACACCCCGATCCACGATCTTTCCCAGGGACCGATGTGTTTGCTTGGCCTTGTCATGCTGTTGGCCACAGAGCAGCAGACGTTCTTGGCAGGCAGTCTGATGAAAGAACAGCGGATTACAGAGAAATACTTTCTAGTCTCGATTTCATCATGTGCTTTTTGATGGTCTCTGGAACTCCACCCTAATATTGCTGTGCTTGGTTCTAAAATTTCTTTAGAAAATAGCAAGTAGCAATAGAAAGTAGCAAGGAAGAGTATATCGACCAGCTGAGGGAAATGTGTAGAATTCATCATTGCAATGACCTAATAATTATAAACACTGACGGATGACGAATTTTAATCCAGTTTGAGAAAGAATTTGTACTACTTGGAATTGTTCCAGACCAGAAGATACTGGCATAGAAGGAGGGATCATGTCATTGGAGGTATCCGGGCAGAGGGAAGGCGGCCAGCTCTTGGGTGTTTAGGGGGAAATCCAGCGGCAAATAAGAGGTGTACTTGAGGTATGCTGACGAGTCATGCAAAACTCGGAGAGACTGTAATTCTAGAACTACAGGCTGGAAGTGTGGCCTAGAGGCAGAGAGACCTTGAGGCCCAAGTCTCCCACACTAGCCCCCAAACAAATTAAATACAGAGAAGGCTAACCTATAGATCAAGAAGTGCCAATAAAAACAGGCCAAAACTCTCTCTCTCTCTTTTTTTTTACGATTTTATTTATTTATTTGAGAGAGAGAGCAAGAGTGTACAACGCTGTGGGAGAGCTAGCTAGGAGGAGAGAGAACCCCAAGCAGACTCCACACGGAGCACTGAGTGGACACAGGGCTCGACCCCAAAGATCATGACCTGAGCCGAAAGCCTGGGTTGGATGCTCGCCCTGCAGAGACACCCAGGCGCCCCCAAACAGGCGAGAGCTCTTACCAGTCATTCCTGGATAGCCTCTGCTCCTAAGAGTGACCCAGCAATCGGCGCGGCGCTGGGGGAACGCTGGTCTTCTCTTCGGTGACAGAAACTCTCTGATGTCGGCTGACCACCCGGTTCAGATATGGACGAGGTGCTTGTTTGAGAGATGGTGCGAAGTCTCGGAGCCTCTTCAGCTTCCAGGCACTGTTGACAAGGTTTCCCAATCGGTCACGGACATTTAATCACCTGGGGGCTTACTGAAGAGCAGACACTAATTCAGCAGGGCTGGGATGAGATCCAAGGGTCTCTGCTTCTAGAAGATGCTGATGACGTGTGTCCCCAGGCCCCTCAGAGAAGCAAGGCTGCCAAAGTGGGCGGTCAGGGAAGTCTAAGTTGTCACATATTTTCTTGGGCATCAGGGGGATAAGAGTTCATTCTATTCCACACATGGAATCACAAAACTAGTGGGATAAAAGGAGTGAAGCCTATGATGGTCTCCACAAACCGTACTCAGACTCTTCTTACGGCCCCAAAAGTTATTATGTGAGGGAGTGTGAGATCTGTGTGGGCTGGACTGGGGTCCACACAGGGCAGTGATAATACTAAGATCTATTAGGATAAATGTCAGGGACTGCCTGGGAATTATACTGTCGAGTAGATGAAGTTTGTTTTCGTTCCCTCTTACCCATTTGTCTCCATTCTTAGAACATGCCTTTCTTAGGACGTCCCTCTTAGGGAACTTTGACCTTTTCTTTCAGGATTTTGACCTCAAATAATTTTCTTAATCTCCTTTAAAGAATCAGATGGTAAAGAATTTATCGTTCCCAGGGAATGTGAACGTTCCCAGGGAACTCCAGACCTTCAAGACACAGAAAGATAAACTCTATCCGCAATATGCCAGACCATACGGCAGGTAGAAAAGTCCAGTCTAAGAGAGCGCTGACTTAAGTTGCCTTCTGCTTCCTTCACCAGCTGACCTTCCTCAGGATAAAAGGAGTGGGGAGAAGTGGCGGTATCGGGAAGAGTCCCAGAACGGTCCCACGCTAACCCATCGGGACCGAGAAGGTCAGAGGGTGAAAGTCTTGGTCCAACGGAAAAACACTCGAGGACATGAATCAGCTCAGACTGTTAACCATTTATTTATCTTGCATCGATGAATCAGAAATAACTGGATTCCGCCCTATTTCTCCGCTCAGAATAGATGGTAACTGATGTTACGCCATGTATTTTTAACTGTACCAGAATTGTAAGGATTGTCTGAGCAGGCAAACGGATGTCTTAAATTCATAGGTACAAACTCGTGAGAGCTAATGGTCTTAGTGTTCATATAATCAACATCTCCCACTTACTGTCAGTAATTCATTATTGAAATCAGATATCCTCTATAAACAAAGCTGATTGGAAGCCCATTTCTCATTATTTTAAATAGGAAAAATTACAATGTGTTACACATCAGCCCTAAACCACCAACAAATTTCTTAAAAGGCAATAAAAACACAGTAAAATGCGTATAGTACACGTTATGATATAAAAGGACTAAACTGTGCTTGCTGGTCATCAAAGAACTGACACCGTTTTCAACAGCTGCTTTGTATGCTGTGATGCCTCTGAGTACAGCGACAGAAAAAATCACCTTTGTTGACAATATACACTTTTCAGTGTGTGCATGTGATTCTGACTTTCTAATTATATTTCTTTCCCCACATATTGCTTTTTAAAAACGTTCTGTTGAGTTTTGAGTATGTAGATATGCATTTCCCCATAAGATGTCATCCAAAAAATTATTTATATATTATGTTTGTAATCTATATGTTATGTAACACAAATTATATATAATATAGAACATATATATAATTATATATATAATAGTGTATATATAGTATATAGTGTAATAATAGTGTGTATATATATATATATATACACTATGAAGTTGGACGTCAAAAGCCAAGAGATAATTCCATGAGAAAAGCGTTAACTGGGGAGCCGTTTGTGGCATGTGGCTAGGGGTATGCGGGCCTCCGCGTACAGTAGTTCATAAGAACCGATTGTTAAATTTTCAGGAATTTAGCCGGCTGACTGATATCACACCGGTGACTTGAAACTGGCCGTGGTGGGAGTATTTATGCCACCAAAGTAGGCAAATGACACAAATCAGGAACTCCTCCCACCCCCAGGAGAGCCGGTTGCTAAGCATTAACCAGCTGAGTTACTACTGAGTATGCCTATACGGTGTTTCACCAAATGTAAGATATCATTGGTTGTCGGGTGGACTGGAGAATTATAGTAAGGATTTGCTAGGCTTATAGCATAGTAAAAAAAAAAAAAAAATCCCCAAACCTCACTGGCTTATGCAGTGAAAGTTTATTTCATGCTACGGTGAGGTCACACATTCGCTGATAAAGACTCTGTCACTTCTCTCAGAGGCTTTGGGGTTTCTTGTGCTGACAGAAAAGTCATTTCAAAGTCAAGACCTGGTTTTTAAATGCTTTGATCCAGAAATCACACCAGACACTTTCTACCAGTATCCCTCTGGCAAGGACCCTACTTTAAAAAGCCCTGGGAAATACAAATTGGTTAAAGTATTCGCTAAAACTTCTGCATATTTATTTATTTAAAGATTTTATTTATTTGAAAGATAGTATGAGCAGGGAGAGAGGGAGAGGTATGGGGAGGGGGAGGAGCAGACTCCCTGCTGATCTGGGAGCCTGATGTGGGGCTCGATCCCTGACACCATGACCTGAGCCGAAGGCAGACGCTTAACCCACTGAGCCACCCAGGCGCCCTTAAAACTTCCACGCATTTAGAAGCTGGTTCTTCTGGATCACTTTGGACTCAGAGTCACTGGTCTCTCTACGGGGCAGCAGACTCTGCGTCACCAAGAGCACGAGTTAGGTGGGACTTCCTAAGGAGCTGCACTTTGGTCTCCAACACTTGTTTCCAAACCAGCGGCACAAACTGGGTAAGTTTTCACTCTGGAACTGCTGTTCATGGAAACGCTTTCCCGACACGGGTTTTATACTCCCCCCTCAGGTATCCCCAGATGACGGGCCCAGAGCTGTGCAGTTGTCCAGTCCAGCCCCGGCAGGGGCCCCCGAGTCCCTCTACCTTCAGCCAGGTCGGCTCAGTGGACTCCCTTCTCGCGGAGGCAGGCCATTGTGTCACGAATGCTGCTGGGCGGAGTGTGATCGCAAGAAGCCATGGTTGCAAGACGTGTCCTGATTTCAGAGAGGTTAGACTATAAAAAATAAAATAAGTGCATTATAGAATCATTTAAATATCATACTTTACTAAGGAGGAGCTTGGACTAAAATTCAGCTTTAAACATTTTTGAAAACTGGATGAGCAGAGGGAAGAAGAGAAGCCCAGTGACTTCAAAGCTATAAGCAATTTCTTTCTTCTCAAGGGATGGCAGCTGGAATTCACTTTCAGGGTGGAAAGTTCTTTAATTTGGGGAAAATAATCAGAATGAGTCATTTAGGTGTTCAAACTTAAGCAAATGCCTTGTTTTAAATTGGCGACGCTGAGTTGCTAGACACTCTCTATTATAACCCAGCGCCAAATGCTCATTGTGTCATCTGCACAATTGTGTGACTTTAGACTATATTGTGCTGAGAAGCAAGACTTATTCACTTAGAGGTTTCTGTGCATTGTTGTTCAGAAGCAAAACCTGGAGACTGCATGAAGGATAAGCATGTAGAACTCATGCGAGCAGACAGACCACACAAAGGAGCTCGACCAGGCCTGGACTCGGCCAGGCCCGGACTACCAACATCTGTGGGCAATATAAGGTTGAATCATTTAGAATGTATTGATGTTGGACTAATGTGTCTTGATGCATTACCTTACTGGGAACCACGGGACAAGTTCACGATTCTGCTGGTCTGTCATCTTAGGAAAAGTTGTAAGATACTGGGACCAACAAGTGAAGATTGGAGAAGTTGGCCTTGAACCGAAGGGAGGAACATCTCCTTCCCGTCTCTGGAGCCTGGCTGTGGGTTTGTGTTTGCAGTTGTGGATACCTCTGACCTGCCTCTGTGGTTGAAGTGAGCTGGGCAGGGGTGGGAACAAAATGGGCCTGAGCCTCCCTGAGTTCAGGGGTCAGCAAGCTGGAAGCCAAATCTAGTGGCAGTTCTATAACATCCTTCTCCTCTGCTATTCCCCAACCTTCCATGAGGCTTGTTGATGGTGCAGTCTGGTCTCTGGGGGCGTCGGTGAGATAGGGCAGGTCGGTCTCACAGCTGAGATGAGTGGGGCACACACAGGAGAGAGTGGGGCACTTTCCTCTCAAGTCAAAGAGGTGGGGGCAGCATATTGGGCAGGAAAGGGTTTTTCCTGGAAGCCCACTCAGAATAGTGAGAACAGAAGCCTGAAGTGCAAGGAAGAAGGTCAACATTTTTATTTCAAGTAAGCACAAGGTCAGCCTGGGTGGCTCAGTCGGTTAAGCACCTGCCTTCGGCTCAGGTCATGATCCCAGGGTTCTGGGATCGAGTCCCGCATCGGGCTCCCTGCTCGGCGGGGAGCCTGCTTGTCCTTCTCCCTCTGCCCCTCTCCCTGCTCATGCTCCCCACCCAAATAAATAAATAAATAAATAAAATCTTTTAAAAAGTAAATCAAGCACAAACATTCAAAGAAATGACAATGAATACACACAACAGCTCCGTGGGACTGGGTTAGAGTAAAGCAGAGCTCACTCATCTCGTCTGGCACCCTGGCCCCTAAGATGCGCGTCTCTCACAGCCAGGATGATGCTGTGTGTTCTCCGTGAAAACTCCAAGTACTCAGACTCACAAGGTTAAGTTTGGCAAACTCTGTCTGAGGTCCCGTCAATGCTCACAGGACTGTGGAGACAGATTTTTATACAATGTATTAATAACATAAAGAATATACACAAGATACGGTAGCTTAACTCTCAGATATTTGGAGAACTTAGGTGTTACGAGGGTAGACTTCCCGGAGAGACCCGGACGGTCAGAGGCGTGCTTACTGGCGCTATAGGACAACTCAGTATTTTCCCTGAAAGCATTTGGAGACGTTCCCTGTGTGTTTCTAACAATGCTCTAACAGCTCATATGAATCTAACAAGCATGAATTTATCTAAATCTTTCTTTATCCTATTTATATTTGTGGACTTTGCAACATCTTGAGGATAATGAGTTCCATATGTTTACTACCCACTGTATAAAGTAATGCCATCTTTTATTTATCTTTAAACTACTTTCATAGAATCTCAATGGGTGCCCTTGAGTTTTTAGCATTCCAGGATTTGAGGACGTTCTAACTCCAGGGCTGAAGCCAGCACAGACAGGGCTTTATGAAGATAAGGAAAAAGCAGCCCGTCTGGCGCTAACCGTAGGAATGGGTGCTCCGTCTTTCAGGCAGATGTGGCCTCGTTCCAGGTTCATGGCTCGGTGAGGAGAACGTGGCAGGATTTCAGGCCCCGTGAGGTGTCCGCTTGGCCTGCCCCCTCCTCACCATGCCCTTGGCCAGTGCCCTTGCAGCGCAGAGCTACCTGGTTCAGTGGTGTGCAGCAGCCCTGGGTCTCGCCCCAGCCACAATACCCAAATTCACAGATTTCGGTAATAAACTCTCTCAGGTACTATCCCTCCTGCCATATCTTAGTCTTCCCGTTGACTCCCAAACCAGAGCTACTGACCCTTCTCTGCCTTTCTGGGGACGTGGGGCTCAGGCTGAGGAGCAGCCCAGGCCCTTTCTGCTTCTCTGGGCCATGGAGACCCAGTGAGAGTCCGCGGCACACCCTCGGGCTTTGGGGCAGCTACAGAACAGAGGCCAGAGGAACAAGACTGTAACAGATGTCAGTTCCAGGGTTTCAAATGGATGATGTGGAGATGATCATCTTAGAATGATGGTTTAGACTAATTTGCCCCAGGCTCTCCGTCTGCTCGCTGTCCACACAGTTCCCGGACGCTTTCTCTCCGTTTTCAAGCTTGACGCGGTCTCTCTTCACTTGATCGGTACCAGCCGTGGTACGACCTGTACCTGCCACTTCTCAGATTTCGTTCTCTATTTCCATTCCCCGAACACAGTCAAGTTCTAAGTAATACAAGAACTAGCAATAAGGATAATACAACTGAAGAACAAATACTGAGGATCATGAGTTTACCCCCTCCTTAAAGAAAAATCTTCAGGCCGGTTCTCCACTCATCGAGCCCGGGGCCTGCCTGACACTTGGTTGATCCTCCGTGAAGGGAGGAATGACTATAGTCCCCTTGAAGTCAGCTTTGTCCTGGTTGCATGTGTTGTTGTGTAGATATTTGCAAGGCCCTCATTCTCCTTTCTACTGGGCGAACGCTGAGCTTCAGAGACGCATGAGTCACGTAATCAGATCCTTCTGGTATGCTGGCTACAGCCCGTAGTCATCCGGTGAAATTGAATTGTTCAGCTTTCTTTTTTTTTTTTTTAAGATTTGATTTATTTACTTGACAGACAGAGATCACAAGCAGGCAGAGTGAGAGGGGGAAGGAGGTTCCCCGCAGAGCAGAGAGCCCGATGCGGGGCTCGATCCCAGGACCCTGAGATCATGACCCGAGCCGAAGGCAGGGGCTTTAACCCACTGAGCCACCCAGGTGCCCCAACTGTTCAGCTTTCTTTCATCCCAGGTCTCTGTTCCCATATTTAAAATATATCAGGTATTTCAAAAACTAACACTTCCATTTCAATTGTGCCCACTGACTAAATGCTTACGTATTTTACCCCCTTCTACTATAGGAGGAGTTTTCTGGGGAGAAATGTTCTATACAAACCTCAGCTAATAAAGATTTTTATCCTAAGCACTTTTCTCTTCAATGGAAAATTCTGCTATTTTAATTAAACTATTTAAAAATTAATGTAAAAACTTTTAAACACGTAGAGTCAAAAGTAAAAAGAACCCCATCATGTACTCATCAGCCTGCTTTAACCGTCTTCAGCAGCTTTCGAATCTAACCCGGGTTGGTTGGTTGGTTTTTAACACGCCTTGACTTCCACGGTCCCTACTACTTCTGAAAGTCCTAGGTTCTTCCAGCTCTTGTGGGGGTTTTTGTTTTCACGTCTTGTGGTGGGTTGAATATGTATGATCTCCTAAGCTCCCAGCATCTCCGCATAGATCATCCGCAGAATGACTTACGCTGCGGACGGGTGCCGCGTGCCGTGCCCATGGTGCTTATTGCCGGGTATTTCTCCACCAGCGCACCTTGTGAATGAAGCACTGACTTGCCCTTTGTTGCCTTAGAGGGTGTTTGTACAGCAAACGCCTTGAAAGTGAGAGGTAACAGGGATCCTCACTGACTGTGATGGAAAGCCTCCGGTTTCCTAAGCTCAGGACTCATCCCCCGTAACACAGCCTGCTGCAGGGACTGATGTCACCTGGCCTGTTCTCGTCACCCTGCGGGAACTGGACTTGAGGAACTGAGAAAAAATGCCCCTGCTCTGGCTGTTGCGTTTGCTGTGCGCGATAACCTTCACCTCTGACCTGGGACCCTCCGGGTCTTCTCCTAGCTGCCGTCGAACGGTGCCATACTGACTTGCTGGCTGGCAAGGAGGGCAGATGTCAGACCCTTCCCAGTTCTTGACAGTTTTGGCCATGATGGTGGGGTGCTGGCAAAAACAAGGCTTTCCGGAAGAGGACAGAAGAGTGCCACACAGGCCAGGTAACAGGATTTGGGGGAAGTCCGTGGGAATCAGTAGTGAACGGACTAAGTCACGCGGCCAGCCAGGAAACAGATGTTTGCTGCCTGTTTTGCTTTGTTGCCTGATAAGACAAGGAATGGGAAAGGGGGTTGCAGGCTGGATATCAGAGAGCTGCCCACCCCAGAGCCTGGCTCGTTGGCTACCTTCTGCAGACGGGGAGCTCCTTCCCCAGCGGAGGGTTAACCTCACATCTGCCCCGCAGTAACAGCTGGTACCAAGATTTACCCTGGGCGGGGGGAAGCTTCCAGCCCGTTCAAACATGTTACATACACGTACGGCCACACGGTGCACAAAAGGAAGGAAATTTGCTACCGCCACGGGCAGTAGTGGGTAGAGGGGTGGGTTCTGTGATGGTTATCTGGGAAGACAGTGACGGCTGTGCTTTCTGGAGTTAAAGCCTCGGAAGCCGGTGAGGCCAGCTCTAGGTCCACGTGGAGAGGACAGCAGAAAGGTCTCAGAACTTTCTTTGCGGTGAATCCTGGCTCCCATGAGGGAGCACCGGCCTTCGTCGGGAGGTTTTCCGGAGACAGAAAGACTCTTGTGGAAACCATTTACGAAGCGTTGACGAAGATCCAGGCTCTTCCTGTTCTGGGATGGGTTTATAATGTCGACGGCTGAGAACGAGGAAACGATCTCTCTCTATCCTCTCTGACCTCAGTCACATTAAGGCGAAACCGTGAGAGGTGGGGGCGGATATTTCCGTAGCCCCACGGAGGATTAAAGGCCACGGACACGCATTTCGGGAAGCTGGGGAATCTTGGAGTGAAGTACAGCTTCCGTGGCTCTGTTGCACGCGGGGGCCCAGTCACCATCCCACCTGCCCGTGTGCACGGAGAGGTGCAGACTCACCGCGGAGCCGGGCAGGGCTCAGAGCAGGGGCAGGCGCGAGCCTGCGGCTTCAGTGCGTTGTTGCTGCTGCCGCTGCCACATCTCGATGTCACTAAGAACCGCTGCTTGTGCGTCTCTGTTCCATGCGCACCAGCGAGGATCCCCCCGACCGAGAAGAATGCATGTAGAGAACGCTGATGTGACCCGCAGACATTTTTGGTGATGCCAGGGAATTGAGGTGCCCTTGGAGACGCACTAGGAGCATACTGGGGGCCTTGGCATGCGAGTGAGACCCGTCCTGATCTTCGAGCGCCGGCGGAAGCTGGGCCTTCAGCACGCAGCACGGATTCAGCGACCGCCGCAGCTGGGATGGGAGCCGCACAGCTGGGATGGGAGCCACACAGCTGGGACGGGAGCCGCACAGCTGGGACAGGAGCTACACAGCTGGGACGGGAGCCGCGCAGCTGGGACAGGAGCCGCAGCTGAATTCAGGCGCTAGTGTGCGTGCGGCAGCGTTTAGCGAGCACCTGCCGCTAATGTCCAGAGCCTTCGTTATGTGATGTCCCGTCACCGGGCAGGTCACAAGGCTCAGCTCAACCACTATGACTGGCGTTACCACACCCCTGTCATCAGAGGTGACCAAGAAACCCTGACAGAATTCAGGCGCCTGCTGACCGAGTAGTTTCTTGAAACTCTGGGGGTGGATTCCCAACACTCACTTTTTCTCTCCGTCAAGGAGAAGCTGCCACGTCTTTGACGACCACCCCCGAAAGGATGCTCGTGCTGGAGACTGAGTAACCAGAGACAGCACGCGCCTCGTCGGGGAGCCGTCTGGTTCTTCCCTCGGGCCAGCTTGCAAACAGCCACCTTTGACGGGGCCCCATGAACAGGCTGCGCTGGAAGCTGTCTGGGAAGTTGTGACAGCGCCTCTCGTTGGGGACCCGTAACTCTAGGACCCCTCTCAGTGCCCCGTCTCTGCGGCCGACGGTTTGGTCGACTGGAGCGTCCAGCAAAGGGAGGCAGCCTCCGCCAGAGACGCTCCTCCGCGGTTCTGGATCCGTTACCTTCATGATGCGACGGTCGGGACAACTGCTCTGGACAAGCCTATCAGCTTGCTGCTCTGTCCTTCCCGAAACTGAGTGCTCACCCACGGAAGCCTCGTGCTTCTCTGACACGACAGTCCTATTTTGGGTGCGTCAACTCAGATCCAATGACTAACCAAGGGGGACGGGCCCAGTGAGCTTCACTCGTCCAGTGGAAACGGCAAGAACCAGCCAGCGCGGCCTCAGCGGCTTCTAGGCTTTACCTACTCTTTTGGGGATAACCGTCCCCTACTAAGCCAACTGAAGCCAAGTCCCCCGCTCTACAGGGCCCTTAAATCACAGCACTTCCCCCACCTGCCTGAGCCTGACGGGTCCCTGGGGTGTAACCCGGTGTTGCTCACGGGACTGCCACGGTTGTCCCGTTTCGGTGCCAGCGATGCGGACCCCAAATAATCGAAGTTGCCCTATGCATTGGGCTGAGCTCAAGGCCGTTCTTACAGGTCTGGACAGGACTACCCGTGAAGAACTCACGTTTTTACTGATTCTTGGGCCGTTGCCAGTGGTTTAGCTATTTGGTCTGCCAGTCGGAGACTAAAGACACCCGCCCGTCCTTGGGGTTGCAGACTGTGAGAACAGACCGGGGCTACTGGAACGGCCTGGGTGAAGCCCAGGCTGAGAGTCTGTTCTCTGCTCACACTGACGGGATTCAAGTTGTTGGCCTATACGGCCCAGATTTCTGCCACCCCTGCCTGGATCCGTCACCACCCTAGATGAGGAAACACACCTAGCATCAGAGAGGGGCCTAAGGTAAAGGCTTCTGTGTTTCTGATGCAGAGGCCATAGCTGCCTGCCAGGCTTGAACTCCTGCCAGGAGCTGACTCGTCTGTCCTGTCATCAGGGAGGACACGTCACCCGGGGCACCCACCCCACCCACTCCTGGCAGACTGACTACGTTAGACCTTTCATTCACTCAGACCTACCCACAGGACCTCGCTTCTGTGGTTTCTTTGGCAGGTGATGGTGTTTCTGCTCCAGGCTGGCCGGCCCATGCTGGCCGCACTGCTGTGACCCTTGAACCCATCTACGTTCAGTTTCCGGCTGGCCGCAGTGTCGGCGGTCTGACAATGTGCGCCTCCGATCACAAGCCACTCAACAGTGCGCTGAGAGTCAAGGTGTCTGAGGGACCTTCCAGGCCCCCTGCCATCCTGGCTGAGCACTGGGATGGCTCCGTAACTGCCTCAATAACGCCTCCAACTCCCCCTTTCATCTCTTCCTGGTCCCCACGCATTGGGATGACAAAGTGATCACTGAGCACAACCTCCCCGGCAGGAGATCATTTTCTCTCAGCAGCTGCCTGGGTAGTGATTAGGATGCAAGGAGTACAAAGTCATATAGTTCTAATTAGGACGTTTAGGACTCTACTCTGGCCATTCCCAGTTAAGGTACTTTTACTTTTCTCCTAATGGCAACCCCAGGACAGCCTGGTTGTTTCGCCTCCTGTTGCTGCAAATAATAAACTGTCTTTTGGCTCTGATTTCTTATTTTCCTATTTCTTCTACTAGAATAAATGAAATTATTTGTTTCATTTGTTATTCATTTGTTATTCATTGTTAGCTTGCAAGTAGGGTACGGTACCAGACTCTGCGTTGGTCTTGACACGGTCCCTCTGTGGAACAGCGGTCCGGATCGTGAAACCACACGCACAGCGCAGAGCTCTAAGAAATGATGCTTGAGTCTTACCTCTGCCTCGTTTGCTAGACTGAGAGCGGGAGCTCCGTTACATGCTCTTATGGACTCCACGAGATTATGCTGAGAACATTTTGACAAAAAAAAGGGAAATGAGTAGGATTGAGGGACTATGTTTCCTTTACATTACCGTGCAGGGGAAGGAACTGTGTATTTCCTTTGCCACTTGCCATCACACTTCTGAGTCCCGGTGTGATGATCTGTGTGAGTGCGTCTTAATGACCTGTCCCGGGCGGTGCCACAAGGCGCACGACCAATGATCTAATTACAGTAACGAGTGCGCACAGCTCGAGCCCCGCTGCCTGATGGAACTTTACTACCTTTGCCGACAGTCATGCATGCGTTTAAAGAATCTGTTGTGAAAGCTCCTCTTATCGTTACTGTTGTGACTCTGCACCCCTGCAGGGAAGCTGCAGGTTCCCAGGTCCCGACACCGCAGGGACAAGGACAGGGACGTGTTGGCTCGCACCGTGTGCATGTGAGAGCGTGCAGGGGCATGTGCGGCCCTTCAGAACCTTCCAATGCGCGCAAACCCCAGCACAGGGGAAGAGTGGTTTTCTCACTCCCTAAGAAAGGTTTCTGCAGGTACCATAAAGCCCAACCTCGGAAGGTCTTGTTGACGTTGGCAGGGGACCCGTTTCCAGACGCGTGTGATGGCTGTCGTCCGCGGGGAATTTCACGAAGCGCAGGGGCCTGGAGACCGAAGCTGGCACAAAGACAGCCCTGGAAACGATCGCGGGCCGCGGGACTGCCGTGCGGGCTGCGGCGGGGGACTCTGTGCCTGACTCAGTAACACTGACCGCGCGCCTGCTGTCGGCAGGTGTCCTACGGGACACGAGGGTGACACTCGAGGAGGGCGCAGGAGGCTGGCCAAGCCGACGCCCGCACCGCAGCCTCCAGCCCCGCTCCCGGCCGCGGGTGCCATTCTTCCTGGAGTCTCCCAGCTTCTCCACAGGAGCACCTCGCTGGAGGGGGAACAACCCTAACTTGGCCATGGCCAGGCCTCCGAGAGCTTAGGCGTCCTCTTTACTGGGGGGAGGGTCTCCTTTAACGCGTGAAAACCCTTCGGAACCTCCCTTTGCCTCACTTGCCTCCCAGCCCACTCCCGAGTCTACACCCGCCGCCCCTCAAGACCCGGGGCAGCAGCTCTTTCCGCCCACAGGGCCTGTCCCCACGCTTTCCTAACACCACCGTCTTGCACCCAAGTCGTCTCAAGGATTCTTCCTTGGTGGTTGGCTCCGGACGGAGCCTTTCACCCGTATTCCAGCAGCCTGTCACCCCGTCACCCACGCCACCTGCATCACCCCTGTCACCCCCGTCACCCCGCGTCACCCGCGTCACCCCGTCACCCCCATCACCCCCTCACCCCATCACCCCGCGTCACCCCATCACCCCCGTCACCCCCGTCACCACGTCACCCCGCGTCACCCCCGTCACCCCCCTCACCCCGCGTCACCCCGTCACCCCATCACCTCCGTCACCCCCGTCACCCCGTCACCCCGTCACCCCCGTCACACGGACGCGAAGCGCTGGCCCGTGCGGAGCTGTGGGTCCCGGGGAGGCGCCGTGAAAGGCCTGTAGGCCCGTGGTTGCTCCACGCGTGAGTGTGCGGGATCCCGGACGGGAACGCGGAGCGAAGTGTGCGTCTGCCCGGGATTGAAAAGGACGTCGAGAGCGGACAGTGGCGTGGGGTCCCCCTTTGTCTGGGGCGGAAACGCAGCGTCGGAGCCGCGGGCCCGGTGGCTCCGCAGTCCCGGCCGGGGTGTGACATCCGCTCCACGGTCCGTGACCGCCTCTCGGGAGGGGACGGAGGAGGAAGTGTAACCTCGTCGCCTCTGGTTTCTTCGTTGCTGGGACAGGAGCGAGGCCACAGCCGTCTGGGTGTTGCTGGTGCCGAGGTCCAGAGCCCACGGCCAAGAAACGGCTCCTCCCGTGTCTTCGGTGCAGAAAGGGTGGTTTGATGAAGGCTTGGGGACAGGCCCCGCGGGCCGAAGGGCCTCACCGGGGTTGTGAGGAGCGGCTGGTTCCGTCCGGGAGTTGGGCCGGTGGGGAACGAGGGAGGTTCCACAGGACTTTGCTCTGCTCCGGACGACCCTGCGGACACGGACGCGCGAGGCCTGTCGCCGTCAAGCTACGCTGGTTCTTCCTTTCCTGGTAGGACAGTGGCCTCCAGACAGCAGGGGGTTCCTTGGAGGAACGTCACGTGGACCCGCCGGCCCGGGAGTCAGCAGGGAGTCGCATGTTTGTCCTTGGCTCCCTCGGCAGCGTCTCCGCGCCTGGAGAGGAGGAGGAAGGAAAGAACAGTCTGGAATGTCCCACGGCGGGTGCTCCCGGCACAGTGGTCGCCTCCCTGCGGACCTTCTGTCCCTGGACAAAGCGATGCAGAAAAGGCGAAGGACCCGTTTCTGGGGCCGATCACTGCTCCTTCTTTCAGGCGCTCGTGGCACATCCCAGAGCATTTTGGGGTTTGAAAGTCAAATAATTGAGTGAGTATGAGAAGAGGAGAAACACCACGACGACCAGCACTTTTTATGGGCTGCTTCTCATGATTCTCTTTTATTTTTATTTTTTTATTTATTTTATTTTATTTTATTTTTTTTTAAAGGTCAAACAAAGCTTTATTTCGCGCCAAGCATCAGGAATCAGACCGACCGTGAAACAGACCGGTCGGGGTCGCCCCTTACAGAGGACAACCGATTCTCTTTCATAATCCTCGAAAAAACCCTGTAAGGGAGGTCACGTTTCCCCTATACCCGAGATCATTTTCTGACCTACTGCGCTATCTCGTGTTACTTCATTCACGTTGTTTTGCGTATGTCTAACCCTTGGCATAAGCTTGTGGGTTTTTTTTTGGTTTGTTTTTTCCTTAGCGAGGGTCCCAAGTTCAGGTACGCTGCCGGCAGATGAGAAGAGCTGACCGTAGTCACCCAGCGTCCGCAGAACGAAGCCTTGTGTATACACGTGTGCAACTGGCCGAGAGTTTGGTATGTTTTTTATACATGCAGAGAACATACTTCTTCATTAACAGTAATTAATGATTAATTTACATCAAAATGGAAGTTTCTTTAAAATAACAGGTAAAGGGCGCCTGGGTGGCTCAGTGGGTTAAAGGTCTCTGCCTTCAGCTCAGGTCACGATCTCAGGGTCCTGGGATCGAGTCCCGCATCGGTCTCTCTGCTCAG